>NC_085126.1:2576032-3862798 GCF_030269925.1 Bombyx mori
CTATTATCAAATAGCGAAAACACATATCGAAACGTCTAGTGCTAGCGGGAATATTCTCGATAATTGTAAACTTGTCGCGTCGACTATAAACGAGTTCCAGAGGTGACTTGAAGGGAGTTAGTAAAGAAGCGACGAAGGGCTCGACGAGCGAATTAACATATAGACACAGCCCACTGAGTTTCTCGCTGGATTTTCTCAGTGGGTCGAGTTTCCGATCCGGTGGTGAATTCTGCGAAGCACTGCTCTTGCTAGGGTCAGTGTTAGCATCACTCCGGTTTGAGGCCCGTGAGCTCACCTACTAGTTGAGGTTACGCTGAAATAGCCTCCCAAGGCTATCAGCTTAGGTAGGAAAAAAATAAAAATGACCCTAAGTCCCAAAGTATGTGAATCAGTCTCGACAGGTTTGAGAAAAATTGTTAGGTACCTAATTGTTTTTAAATAGAAAATACATACTGTAATTTGATGAAAGTAGTATACTATCGTTAATTAGTGGAGGTTGTTCGCTATAACAAGATGAGTACGTAATGTTGAGGTGAATAAAGCAAATTTCTTTTTACTTAGTTATAAAAAATGGTAGGCCAACCTAACCTTAATATAACAAACCTCAGTTTACCGAATTACTTGATATAACGAATATTTACTTGTTCCCTTCCGATTTGTTATATCGAGGTTGCACTGTATTAAGCGGTTAATGGTGTAAATAGAGGTTTGACAAAGAAAATGTCGCCACACGTTTTGAGATATGACTCCGAAGTCACAGTTACCTGGAACCGCTGCGTTCATCGACAGTGCGTTTCCAGAGGTATTTTTGGCACGCACCATTTTTTTTTATTGCTTAGATGTGTGGACGAGCTCACAGCCCACCTGGCGCTAAGTGGCCACTGGAGCCCATAGACATCCACAACGTAAATGCGCCACACACCCTGAGATATAGTTCTAAGGTCTCCGTATAGTCACAACGGCTGCCCCACCCTTCAAACCGAAGCGCATTACTGCTTCACGGCAGAAATAGGCAGGGTGGTGGTACCTACCCGTGCGGACTCGCAAGAGGTCCTACCACCAGTAATTACGCAAATTATAATTTTGCGGGTTTTATTTTTATTACACGATGTTATTCCTTCACCGTGGAAATCAATCGTGAACATCTGTTGAGTACGTATTTCATTAGAAAAATTAGTACCCGCCTGAGATTCGAACACCGGTGCATCGCTCAACACGAATGCACCGGACGTCTTATCCGTTAGGCCACGACGATTTAAAATAGATTAGATTATGCAGAAATTCAGAGTGTACTCACGAGATGTTCGCCAGATAGCACCTCCAGCAGCGAGATGAGGTTCAGTCCATCGCGTAGGTCCTCGAACAGATCGTTCACGTGACGATTCACCTGTACACAATAATGTTACAGTTAATTTTTTTTCAAAACATTACACTTACTTTATACTTTAGGGAAGAAATAGTCTTTAGAAAACAAAAGACTTAGATAATACAAAAAATAATAAAAATACTGACATTAAAAATGACAAAATGGAAGAATAGAAGGAAGGGAAGGAAGGGTTTGTTACTGGTGGTGGGACGTATTGTGAGTCCGCGCGGGCAGGTACCACCACCCTGCCTATTCCTGGTGTGTAGCAGTAATGCGTTTCGGTTTGAAGGGTGGAGCAGCCGTTGTAACTATACTTTTGATCTTAGAACTGAAATCTCAAGGTGAGTGGCGCATTTACGTCGTAGATGTCTATGGGCTCCAGTAACCACTTAATACCAGGTGGGCTGTGAGCTCGTACACCCATTTAAGCAATAAAAAAATAATAATTAAAAACGATAAAATGGAAGAATAGAAGGAAGGGAATATTGACTTTGAGAAATTGTTTACTTAATATTTCATTTAAAGTTAAGTAAGTATGAGTAGACTTGAAATTATCTCTGGATGAAACACTACGGTCTAAGCATTACTCAATTGTCACCTAATCATTATTGCTACTGGATATATGAAAAAAGAATATTTGCCGGCTGCAAATTATCGAATAAGTACACAAATCAGCATCCTACAACAACTTCTAGTACAGAATACAACAAAAATTGCTTTTAGAGTGAACAACGATTTTAAACAACATTTAATTGGAAATTTAAATAAACAGAAGAAGAAAGTATCGAACTAACAGAACGATCATGCAGAAAAACTAATATTTTACATCAGAAATAAAAAATAAATACAATCTAAATAATTAAGTGAAATTTATTTAAAGAAAGCATTTGGAGTTACCGTATATATATTTTTTTAAATCTTATCTAGTGCATAGTGATCATTTACGGCCGTCTTAGTGGTAAGTGACATGGTCACTACACAAGGGGGTCGCGGGTTCGAATCCCGCCAAGGGAAGATATTTGTATGATAAATATAAATATCTTTTCCAGGGTTATGGATGTATATTAAATATGTGTATGTGTAAAAATCTTATATTTATTTCCGTTATCTGGTACCTGTAACACAAGTTCTTTACGAACTTATCACGGGACCAGTTAACGTGGCGTGACTGTTAGTAAATATTTATTTATTATTATTATTATTTAAAAAATTATAGTATGTTTTTTTTTTTAAAGAGAATTGTTTTTCTTATTATATATAAAATATTAACACACACAAAAACAGAAACAAAAATATTCCTTCAAGCAATAAAGGTTAGGAAAAGTTTGTTTAACATTAATTTTGGAAAAGATTAAATAAGAACATATATTAACTTTAGTGCTTTCATACAATTTGAAAACTTAATCATAAATCTACAACACGCGAAAAGCACAAAATCTGTATGTAAGTACACCAATGAAGCCTCTGAAACTTCGCAACACAACATTACAAGGCGAAACTGAAGAGTTAACTACGAAAGCTCACGAAGACTCACGTGTTGAGGCGGACAGCACGGTTGATTGTTGATGACCTCGCACACGTGCAGACGCGTGTACGTCTGTCCGGGCAGCGTTAGAAAAATACATTTTAGAACCTGCACCAGTTGATGGCATATTTGCCGATAGATAAATATATTTTAAAGCTTAACATTGAGACGGAAAGTTTTATTATTGATCTAGGATTAGATGAATATTACCAGGCCATTGAAAAATCAATTGATAATATAATATATGATGATTATGCTTTAAATGTTAAACATATGTGGAATTGGAAAATAAAAAGGAAAAGATAGCGTATGTTTAGATTTCGAATATGTTACATTAAAATTAAATATACCCCTTAAACTTCGTCGAAACAAGATCAATTTAAAATTAAAAAAAAACGACTAAGTTTTTTTGTTTATACATAATTGACCGACTCATGCATTAGGATAAACAAAATGGTAACACAAAATTTCCTAATAAATATGGACTAAATGATAAAGTTAATGAGTTTATTCTCACAGATATCTATTTAATAATGCGTGAAGCAAAAACATTGTACCCCTTTTTACGAAAAATTGCGTAGACGTAGGAGGAGTATGAAATTTCCCACACTTATACAGAATATAGAGAAGAAGTGCAGAATATTAATATTTTATGAAATTATGCATAAAAAATGCATTAAATCAATAATAAAAAAAAAACATTACACACACTATTATGTATTTGACACACAACACACACACATGCATACTATTTGTTTATTGTCAAACTTTTCTTATTGCTTATAGTCTGTGGTCAAATTGAGAATAGATTAAATATTGTTTGTCTTTATTAATATTTCTAAGTCTAAGGTGTACATAGTATTAGCGAAATCTGTGATCATAGAAATTTTATAGTCTTTGACAATAGAATCATAATAGTGTACAAACTTATAATTTCAATTAATTATAGTCGAGTTTTTTCGAATTATAGTCGACTACCGGGGGGCCACTACTAGTATTATAAATGAAAAGAAACGAATTGTCAAAGAATCATCATAAGCGATTTTCGTAACAAAACGAAAAGATTGAAGCAAACAATCACTACAAAAAAATTCAATCAAACTACAACTTGTCATTTACTAAAACGATCAAATCAATCTATATATTTAATACGTGAAGCAAAAACTTTGTACCCCTTTTTACGAAAATTGCGCGGACGGAGGAGTATGAAATTTCCCACATTTATAGACAATAATAATAGAGAAGGAGTGCACAATACTAATATATTTTTTAAATAATGCATAAAAGATACATTAAATCAATAAAGAAAACATTACACACACTACCATGTATTTGATACACACGCGCATGCATGCTATTTGTTTATTGTCAAACTTTTCTTTGCAGTCTGTCAGTTATAGTCTGTCAAATTGAGAATAGATTAAATATTGTTTTCTCTTTATTAATATTTGTCTAAAGTGTAGACTTGACGAAATCTGTGATTAAAGAAGTATAATAGTCCTTGACAATAGAATCATAATAGTGTACAAACTTTTAATTTCCATTAGTTATAGTCGAATTTCGACTACCAGGGGACCTCTAGTTTGAATAAACATCTGAAGAATGCATTGAAAACACATATTCATGCATGTAATGTTGAAAATGAAAAAAACTATACTTACAGTGGATTAACTAAGTTGATATTAGCGAATTATATTAAAATAACATTTGTGAAAGAATCAAAAACAAAACATTTTTACATTATAAACGAATCTACGGTATTAAGTAAACTATTTAAAAGATAAGCAACAGTTTATCTATCTTTTTTTTTTTCCTACCTAAGCTGGTAGCCTAGAGAGGCTATTCCAGCGTAACCGTAACTAGTAGGTGAGCTCACGGGGCTCAAACCTGACGACGATGCTAACACGAACCCCAGCAAGAGCCGTGCTTCGCAGAATCTACCACCGGATCGGAAACGCGACCCACTGAGAAGATCCGGCGAGAAACTCAGTGGGCTGTGTCTGAGGGTTAATTCGCTCGTCGAGCCCTTCGTCGCAAGCGACGGGTTCGACGAGAACGATGACCGGTTTATCTATCAATAACGAGATGGGAAGAAAGATTTTGTATTCATTCTGCACTATACATGTATTACCATAAGTAGCATAATGATAGCTTAATTAAGTAAATCAAGATACAATATAGCAGCTACATCCGTTTTACAATTACAAAGCTGTTGACAATGAGCTCGATTCTAAAAGGACACCAGATTTATTTATTAAACGCAAAAATTTTAAATATGTAATTAAAAAAACCGGTGTTTGATTACCGTATTTTTTTGTTATTATTTAATAATACAGAAAAGAAAAACTGATTTCGGTCTTAAACGTTAAGTACTTGTTAAAACGCTCTGGGTACGTCTTTATGGTAATAAAGTCGAATGCATTTTTAAAGTAGGTTGTGGTAGGCAGCGGCTTGGCTCTGCCCCTGGCATTGCTGAAGTCCATGGGCGACGGTAACCATTCACCATCAGGTGGGCTGTATGCTCGTCTGCCTACAAGGGCAATAAAAAAAAAAGTGTTGTTAAATCAACACATTGTAATAAAAATCAAACCCACAAAAATTATAATTTGCGTAATAAGTGGTGGTAGGACCTTTTGTGAGTCCGCACGGGTAGGTACCACTACCCCGCCTATTTCTGCCGTGAAGCAGTAATGCGTTTCGGTTTGAAAGGTGGAGCAGCCGTTGTAACTGTACTGAGACTTTAGAACTCATATCTCAAGATGGGTGGCGGCATTTACGCTGTAGATGTCTATGGGCTCCGGTAACCAGGTGGGCCGTGAGCTCGTCCACTCATCTGAGCAATAAAAAAAAACATTGATAAGATGCACGCGGAAATAGAATTGAGCTCATCGTCGGAAGACAGTGATATTGAATCACTTTCATTGGTCGACCGACATAGGTATATTATCTAAGTAAGCGTTAAACAATGGTATATGACAGACAGCTGTGTATACTACAGACCTTGAGGTATTTCCAGTGCTGCTCCGGATCCATACGAAAAGCGATGAAAATTAACAAAAAAAAAGAAAATATACCTTATAATAAATTGTGAAATAAAATACGAAAGGAATTTCGACCTTTCATATTCAATATCTCCCAAACTTTCTCTGACATATACACACATTTTGACGACTGAATTTAATGTTTTTAGTTCAAGTATTTCTTCAGATAATGCAATATGAAAGTTCGAAAATTGTCCCCACCTGTCAACGTACACTATTTCGCCTTTAACATTGCTTGACATTACAAAATTGATTTGCAGAATTAGTAAGATAGTTTCAAACGTAAAACAAAATAAACTGGTAGATTTGGTAGAAATGGTAGAGTTAACATTGTTATTTATATTTTGACATTCAACAATATAAGAATTTTGAATTTGAATTTTGATTGTTCCGCTAATTTTATTACGTTTAGCTGACCCGGCAGACTTCGTAGTGCCTCAATCGGTAAATAAAAGACAAAAGGAATCCGTCTGATGGGGGACACATCAAAGGACAAACAAAATTGTTATTTTTAATTAAATCCGAGCATTTTCATATTTATATACCTTTTAAACCTTCTCTGGACTTTCACATATAATTTAAGACCAAAATTAGCCAAATCGGTCCAGCCGTTCTCGAGTTTTAGCGAGACTAACGAACAGCAATTCATTTTTATATATATAGATATGTTTACCGTCAAATTTGCCAAACATGTTACGACTACCGCAGTATTTCGTGAACAAAATAGTTTAGATAAAAAAAAAACGCAGATTTCAATAAGCTTCAGTTATGAAGAGGACTTTTTAGGTCACATAAAATCCCACGCTTTATTTAGGTACCGCAGAGTACTGTTAAGGAATTTCTTATGACTCAAATCGAAATGATTAATAACGTCCATTATGCTAAATTGCATTAATACGTTTGAAGTTGAGAAATCACATTACATTCCTGATTCTTACTGTGTTTGATTGCGTGTCAGATGCGTTTTGATATGAACCACACTTTGGATACGAGTGTCGTAATGAACGGGGTGTTTGAGCGAATTGAAATATCCTTCGCATATTTGTTTATCTCTTAGAGTACGTTCACACCACTCAATTTGGTCCAGGGCTCGATTGTAATTTTGTAGATACGTTATTTTCTTTGTATTTTGTATTGGAGATTATTTTGATTGACGTTTTGGTAGCAGATAATGAATGAGGTGATCAATTGAAAATCTTTTCGTTTCTTTGACATATTAACCTAATAACAATCTTAGAGAAGTTTGGCTGTTGGGATTAAAAAAAAATCCGATCGAGCAGCCATCAGTGCTGCCATTAAAGCCGTCAGTATATGGTTGACAGGCTAAGCGTGAAGATAATTCACTTTATGTTAAAAAAAATCCAACTACGTATCACATTTCTGCCGTAAAGCAGTAATGCGTTTCGGTTTGAAGGGTGGGGCAACCGTTGTAACTATACTTGAGACTTTAGAACTTATATCTCAAGGTGGGTGTCGCATTTACGTCGTAAATGTCTATGGGCTCCAGTAACCACTTAACACCAGGTGAGCTGTGAGCTCGTCCACTCATCTAGCAATAAAAAAAAACATAACATGTAGTTAATAATTCAGTCTTTATCAAGTAACTGAGAGCGCATTATAGTTGGACCACCAGTACCTTCGTAATCATTTTGTACCCAAGCTTAATGACTTAAAACACTCATTCACGTCATTTCGGATCCTTCTGACGGTGCTGTTAGATACTTCAAGCACCGGTCATCGTTCTCGTCGAACCCGTCGCTTGCGGGCTCGACGAGTAAATTAACCCTCAGACACAGCCCACTGAGTTTCTCGCCGGATCTTCTCAGTGGGTCGCGTTTCCGATCCGTGTTAGCAACGTCGTCAGGTTTGAGCTCCGTGAGCTCACCTACTAGTTAAGGCTACGCTGAAATAGCCTCTCAACACTCTAAGCTTAGGTACGAAAAAAAAAAACTCATTCACGACAGCGTAAAGAAGGATTAAGAAGTTAGAGACCAAATGTGAAGGTAGTTCTTAATAAAAAAATTTTTTTATTTTTTTATTTATAACTTCTTATACTGGAAAGTATAAAGGCGGACTTAATGCCATAGGCATTCTCTAACAGTCTACCTTAGGGGAATGCAGAGATGAAGCTTGGTAGGTGTAGTGTGAAGGTGATATTACTTAACCATATGTGTATATATAACATACATAATATTTATAGATACAAATACTCGTACTTAAATAAATACATATAAATAAAGATATAGATATACATAAATATATACATATCATAAATATATACATAATTCCAACTTTCTATACCGAAAAACCCTGAACGGCCAACACTTATTTCACCCACGTTTTAAATTTTATGTAGCAACCACATCCCACGTCTGCGCACACAAAAATAATACCAAGTTACCAATTTAGGTGTTGCATTGCAAATTTTTAGTGCAGACTTCGAGGTTACGTCTTTCACTGGCTAACATAACTTGAATATAATCAGTTACTTTGTTCTTTAGCTTAGGTTAGGTTTGCGGTAGGCAGCGGCTTGACTCTGCCCCTGGCATTGCTGGCGTCCATGGGCGACGGTAACCACTCACCAACAGGTGGGCCGTATGCTCGTCTGCCTACAAAGGCAATAAAAAAATAAAACATAGCCGATCAAGAAAATAAGTTTATAATATTTAAAGGTTCTTCTCAACGATTTGTGTACTTTGTCTTTTTTTTGTTGTATATAACAAAATATCGAGAAATAAAACAGCATTTTTTTTTATTAAAACAAAAACTATTTACTTAACAGCTAAATATTTTCTATACTAATATTATAAAGAGGAAAGATTTGTTTGTTTGTTTGTTTCGAATAGGCTCCGAAACTACTGGACCGATTTGAAAAATTCTTTTTCCATTAGAAGCTGACATTGTCCCTGATGAACATAGGCTACTTTTTTTTTTTTTATTTTTTTTTTTTTTGGTTTCATGTGTGTTTTAATGTTTCCGAAGCGAAGCGAGGGCGGGTCGCTAGTTGTTGATAAACATAAAGATATCAATCGTACCGAATTTAAATAGCATTTAATTATTGAACTTGTGATGCCTCGAGACAAAACGGATATTTTTGTAGTTAATTATAAACTAATCAACAAACAATTAAAAGATATATAGTTATCAATAAAAGTCTAATTAGCATATCAAGTTAAAGGAAGTAATTCGAAATTTTCCGATATATTTTTTTACCTATTATGCCATTGATGCAGATATACTAAGGCCATTAAGTCTTTGAGCTCTGAGAGACAATTCAATTTTATTAATCTATATATTAATACGTGAAGCAAAAACTTTGTATCCCTTTTTACGAAAATTGCGTGGACGGAGGAGTATGAAATTTTCTACACTTATACAGAATATAGAGAAGAAGTGCAGAATGCTAATATTTTTTTAAAATAATGCATAAACGATACATTTAATCAATAAAGAAAACATTACACACACTACAGACCATGTAGTTGACGCACACATGCATGCATACTATTTATTGTCAAACTTTTGTTCTTGACGTCTGTGGTCAAATTGAAAATAGATTAAATATTGTTTGTCTTTATTAATATTTTTTATAATATAGCCTTGGCGAAATTTGTGATTATAGAAGTATAAAATACAATCATAATAGTGTACAAACTTACAATTCCAATTAATTATAGTCGAATTTCGACTCCTGCGGGATCTCTAGTTTGTATAAAACCTTCATATTCAATTATAACTGAAGTCTGCAAAAAATATAAAGCAAACAGTGCTCTTATTTTCAGGCTGCAATAATTCAAGTCACTCTTCAAATATTTCAACTCCTCCTCACAATAAAGTAGAGTACCTATGTCCTCAAAACTTTATGTTTAAGTACAAGCGTTGTCGAGAACTTTTCCTGGTAACAGGAAATGTGTACGACTTACATTACACAGGGCTGCCTTTTAAAATACTTTTAGCACCAAACATCCAACTAAATGACCAAAGGAATCCGTTGTTTAAGCGTCAAGTTACACAACAAAGGATGTTATGATGACTGGAAGTCTGAGTCACTGGTCAGCTATGCCGTAAGCGACTGGATTAAGTCATCCCCGATAGGAGTTTGAATGGTCACCGAACGGGACTGATAAGGTGTCTTAAACAAACCGACGGATTATGAATAGTTCAAAGTCCTAGTTAAGTGACGATTTCGTAAGGGATTTTTTTGTTTATTACTGCCGAAGACAAAACAAATCTTTTTTTTTTAGTGTTCTTTTTCTGACAATTTAACACTGATTACGAGATGTTCGCCAGTTTCGGGATACAGTATTGTCTCAATACAGAAAAATATGATATTTTAAAGACAAAAGTTGAAGATTTTTGAAATCGTCGTGGCCTAAAGATTAAGACGTCCGGTGCATTCGTATGTAGCGATGCACCGGTGTTCGAATCCCGCAGGCGGGTATCAATTTTTCGAATGAAATACGTACTTAACAAATGTTCACGATTGACTTCCACGATGAAGGAATAACATCGTGTAATAAAAATCAAACCCTCAAAATTGTAATTTGCGTAATTACTGGTGGTAGGACCTCTTGTCAGTCCGCACGGGTAGGTTACACCTCCCTGCCTATTTCAGCCGTGAAGCAGTAATGCGTTTCGGTTAGAAGGGTGGGGCAGCCGTTGTAACTGTACTGAGACCTCAGAGCTTATATCTCAAGGTGCGTGGCGCATTTACGTTGTAGATGTCAATGGAGTCCAGTAACCACTAAACACCAGGTGGGCTGTGCGCTCGTCCAATCATCTAAGCAATAAAAAAAAATGTTGTTACATTTTCAAAACTTGTGGTCATCAGCTTTGCATGCATAGTATGATGCATAGTAGACATCATCATTAAAGTAATGATGAAATAACCAAGCGTAGTGTTGTTGCTTAATTCGGAAATGTTTATCCGATTCAACTTAAAGAAACATTAACTTGAATCAAATCGAGTCAATACTTGATTTCAGTGGTCTTATTGCGACCAAAAATGATTCCACCAAAGTTCTAATACATTTAAAGTACGTTGTATGATTTCTAATCACAACTTTTATGGTAATTCCAATGAATATGAAAAAAAATTTTTTTAACCGATTTCAAAAAAGGAGGAGGTTCTCAATTCGACTGCAAAATTATTTTATTAATGTTTGTTACCTCATAACTTTTGACTTGGTGAATCGATTTTGACGATTCTTTTTTTATTAGAAAGCGGACGCTTCCCGTATGCTCCCATTTCAATTTAGTCCAGTTCTGAATATGGTCGGTATCCATGAGAAAACCATATAAGTCTTAAATTTGCATTAAGTATGTGCGCGACAAATAGATGAATAACTCAATAACTCAATATCACGCCAACCGATTTCGATGATTATTTGTTTTGGAATATGGTTATTTTTTTCTATTTGAAGTCCATTTTTGTTAAAGCATGTCCATTTACAATTATATTAAAATTTTAATAGACTTCAGGTAGGAGTATTTCAGAAAATCTGAAATTAAATAAACTCTCATCATTTCATTTGCAACTTCTCTACATCCATAACTCAAATCCTACAAACCGATTGAATACAGACGAATAAAAAAAATCTCGAATGGTCAGTATAAGATAAATTCAAACCCTGCGACTTGGAATGTCTAAGGTCAAGGAACATCTTCCGAGAATCCTTTCTGGCGAGTTACGTGACGTCATCTGTTTGTGATTTGCGATCTTCGAGTGGCGAAATTCCGAGAATTAATTTATTTTATAAGTACCATTTTTATTTTTTAATATCTTTAACGATAAAAGTAAGTAGGTAATAAAAGATAGCATTTCCAAGTTCAATTAATACAATTTCTTGGTAATTTCTCCAATAATGACAGTTTTATTCTTTTAGAAGAATCATCATCTCCAGAATATCATTTACAGTTACCTAATAAATTTATATGTATATGTAGAACTAATTTATCTCATATTGGTAGAATTAGAGATAGCCTACCACAGTCGAGTAAGGCGTTACGATACTATACATGCATTAGTTCAGAGAACAGTCAAATGACGTCACTCTCACGACCTCGAGAAAGGGTAAGTCCCAGGTCACACCGGTCATTTTGTTCGATGCCGTTCCTAAATCAAGACAGAGTTCAAATCTTTAAAGAAGAGGTCGTAAGAATGTTATTACAAATTAAAGTTTTATCAGGTTCAATTTTTTTATTGCTTAGATGGGTTGGACGAGCTCACAGCCCACTTAATGTTAAGTGGTTACTGGAGCCCATAGACATCTGCAACGTAAATGCCGCCCCCCATTACAATATGAGTTCTAAGGTCTCAGTATAGTTACGACTGCCCCACCCTTCAAACCGAAACACATTACTGCTTCACGGCTGAAATAGGCGGGGTGGTGACACCTACCCGTGCGGACACGAGGTCCTACCACCAGTAATTACGCATATTATAATTTTGCGGGTTTTAATTTATAATTACACGCGATTATTCCTACACCATGGAAGTCAATCGTGAACATTTGTTAAATCGTATGTATTTCATTAGAAAAATTGGTACCCGCCTGCGGGATACGAACACCGATGCATCGCTAGATACGAATGCACCGGACGTCTTATCCTTTAGAACACGATGATTTCAAGATATTATATTTAAAGTCGATATATGTAGGTTCTCTATAGACTCTAGGGAATAGTTATAAATAATATTTATAACATTTTATTATTATTATGCATTACTTTTTCCAAAATTTAAAACCCTATAAAATAGTAAATTATGTAGGCATTTAAAATCATGATACTTTTAAATGTTTCGTTACAAAATACCCGATTTTTACATCAGGCAAATATTTTGTGAACTTCTTCGAAGAGATATTAAATTGAAAATGAATAAAAATCGTTCATTGATTGAACAAAGCTCCTTTCATTGTAACATAAGTTGACCATTTTGCACATGTGTACCGCTTTCACGCAAAGAATCGCCTGTACAGACAATGAGGTCACACAATTACGTCCTTGTTCTTCGTGATCGCTTAAATATTAATATTATCTGGTCTTTACAATCAGTTTCATGGTGTATTTTTTTATAAACTCACATAAATACAACTCCGAAAGAGTAAAGCCCAATATGAGTCATTAGTGAATCTGTATATTGAAATAATAAGTATACCAAATTTCGAGTTAATCCGACGCTGAATGGGGTCAAAATCAGGTCAAAGATTCCGTTACAAACATACATACGTCTGAAGCTAATAAAAGCGTATTAAAAAGGACTATATCTTGATACTTTTTGAGGTTCATTCTGAAGTATCATAACTCTAGTTTAACACTTTGAAACAGTTGATGCTTAGTATTAAAAATTAAAAGAATGCAAATATAAACTGGAGATAATTCGACTGTAACTATTGACAAATGACATCAACCAGCAATGAAATCATCATTAACAATAAAATTACCCGGAGATAAACAATAAACAATAAATAATTACGCCCGAACAAAACAAGACTAATGTGACTTCAAAAAGAAAACATTTTGGAAACGTATGAATCCGGGTTGTTTATTTAATGTTAAAATTATTCGATAAGGAAACATTAGTTTACATTCACGCATTGCAATCGAACCGACTTTGTTTGAAGACTTCGTTAGTGGAGATCACAGATTACTGGTGGTAGGACCTCTTGTGAGTCCACGCAGGTAGGTACCACCGCCCTGCCTATTTCTGCCGTGAAGCAGCAATGTGTTTCGGTTTGAAGGGTGGGGCAGCCGTTGTAACCATACTTCTTGAGACCTTAGAACTTATATCTCAAGGTGGGTGACGCATTTACGTCGTAGATGCCTATGGGCTCCAGTAACCACTTAACACCAGATGAGCTCGTCCACACATCTAGCAATAAAAAAAAAAGCTGCGAATGCTCTGCAAAGTGTTCTAAAAATTGAAATTGTCTGATGTCGTTTTTAATGAGAAGCTTAGTGCAGAATAAACGAGTAGTAATACACGCAAGATATAATTGGTATTGAGTAAATTATGTTCGAAAAAGAAGGCGCATACAACATATTGGTGTGGACGATGGGAATCTCTCACGCTGTGCCCTTGACCGTTGATGTCATTATACAAAATAGTGATTTTCTCGGCAAGTAACAATATGGTAACACTATTATTTATTCTGAAGATTTGAATTATCTTTTTTTTGTTGATCACTTGTATTTATCGATAGCATTCATATGTTTCTTTAAAAGTAACATTAAGTGAGCGAATTTTTTTTTTTTTTCGGTGTTGTAATTGGAAGCGTTAGGGACTATGTTCCAACTACGCTCGGAAGGGAAGGTGAGCTCACGGGCTTAACCTAAGAGAATTTCTAACACTGAACACAAGCTTGCTTCGCAGAACCTACTGCCGGATCGGAATCGCGAATCACTGGGAAGAACCGGTCAGAAACTCAGCGAGTTTAATTAATCATGTATTAATCACCTCCTAATAGATCTTTCCCGAAAATCACATGACGTCATGTCTCGGTCTGAGTCTTACTTTTATTTCCATCGCTTTTTATGGATCAGTAATAGCGAATTTAGAACTGTTCCGCATTGCGTGTAGGACAAACCTAGACTTGGAATACTTATTTTGGTGGAGATGAAACCCCAAGTCAATAAACTGCCCAGATAGTTCAAGATACTGTTTTTTTATTTATTTATTTATTATTTGTGGTCATAGGTTAACAAAGATTAATAAGTTAATATTAATAAATGTATCACTATGTCCTGCTAGTAAAGCGTACAAATATTAGGTGTAAGTATAATCTACATAAAAATAAAAAAAACTTAAATTATAATTATTGAACTCTATTCTACTTTATTATCTAAATTATCTAAAGTTATTGTCTAAATATTCTGACATACTATAGTAAGCCTTATCTAATAAAAATACTTGCAATTTTTGCTTAAAATCTTGTAAATCTATTGTCTTCAAAATTTGTTAGTCAGTTCTATTTGAAATGACTGGTAAAATAATGGAATTATATGGAAACATAGACGGTAGTTGATGATACAAAATTCAAAACTCGACGAATAACTCCTTATTTGACCCTTACCACGGTAACTGTAAAGTGTCGGAAACGTCCGAAATAGTGTTAATAAAAACCGCAAAAACCGCAAATTTAGTTTTGGTAAAGCCTTCGTCAAACAGAACGCGTACTTAGCGCCGCGTACTTAACGTCGCGCTCTTCTAATTGACTAGATGAGTCTAACGCTCCTTGACGCAACGCATTCGCCAAATCATAGTACCTTTCGATAGCAGTGTAAAAATTTAAAAGTATTAAGAAATCGAGTGATTCAGATGTGGCATTGTATAAGCATGGGTATTTTCTAACTATTTATATCATTTTTTCGGGCATTATCTAGGATTTTAATACACATTCACTCGGACGCTAAAATAAAATTTGTAAAAAATTACAACGCCTGACGTCAAAGCGTCCTAACGCCGCGGCAGAGCGCTGCGTACTTATAGCGCTGGGGCTCTGTTTGACGGTATGTTACCATAGTAGTACAACACATCTCGGCGTCATAGCGCGGCATCAGTTTAGCGCTCTGACGCGCGCTAATTACGCGTTCTGTTTGACGAAGGCTTTATAGCTGGAGTACGCGTTACTTATATTGTGCACGGCGAGTATTTGTATAATTGTCGATGCAGTGTACACTATTCCAAACGCGAGTCACGACACATCGCCGTTTATAACTGACTGCATCGTGTCAATTTGACGGACACGTTGAACGTGAGGATCTATTATTGGACTCTAGACCAGTGATCCTCAACCACTGTTCCGCGGCACTTTTGTGTGCCGTCAAATTTTGCGAATATATAATAATGTTAAAATTATTAAATTATATCATTTTAAAAGAAAAATATTTTAAACATGAATATATATTTAAATCCACAAAAAAAAATTAAGTAGTATATTATAGTTTCTTTCGTATATTAAAAATTTTTAATAAACTATTTATGCAGCGTGTTGTAGTAAGTAAATAATTTTTACCTCTTTTTTTGTGTGCCGCCAAATTTTGAAATCGTTAAATATGTGCCGCAACAAAAAAAAGGTTGAGAATCACTGCTCTAGACGATGTATTTATTTCCAACATGCTATTTTTAAAGATTACAACAACAACAAATTAACAACACAACAACAACAAATTGAAGAGCGGACGGTTAGCGTGGACATGCGATGCGTAGAGAGAAGATGCATGTGACTAGGAGATGGAAATGGTAGTGCTAGGTAGAGGGGGAAGAGGTCGACCGAAGAAGACATGGATGGAGTGTGTGAATAGCGATATAAGAGAGAGGAGTGAGCGTTGACATGACGGCTGATAGAAGAGAATGGAAGAGAAAAATTAGCTGTGCCGACCACACGTAGTGGGATAAGGTGGAGAAAAAGAAGATTCTATTTTTAAAGATAACCCCGATTCAGCAGTGTCATTACTTTTTGGATACAGAACATGTGTTTAAGATCGTCGTGGCCTAAAGGATAAGATGCCCAGTGCATTCGTATTGAGTGAGGCGATGGGCAGGTGTTCGAATCCCGCAGTCAGGTACCGATTTTTCTAATATAAAAACGTACTTGACAAATGTTCACGATTGACTTACAAGATGATGAACGTGTAATATAAAACAAACCCGCAAAAATTTGAATTTGCGCAATTACTGATGGTGGATTGTTTTGTGAGTCCGCCGGGTAGGTACCACAACCATCGTTTAGTGGGTGGGCTCTAAAATCCTTGGGCCCGCGGTCTGCTCACAACACCATGCAGATCGTTGAGTCTCACATACCCCGCGCGCCCCTTTTGGGCGAGGACCTCGTTCGGCCCTCTACCCGAAAAAAAAAAAAAAAAAAAAAAAAAAAAAAAAAAAAAAAAAAAAAAAAAAAAAAAAAAAAAAAAAAAAAAAGTACCACAACCATACCAATGTTTGCTATGAAGCAGTAATGCGTTTCTGTTTGAAGGGTTATACTGTAACAACTGATATTTAGAACTCATGTCTCCATTCGGTTGGCGGCATTAATGTGGTTGATGTCTATGGGCTCCAGGGACCATTTAACACCAGGCGGGCTGTAAGCTCATCCATCCATCTTAGCAATAATAAAAATAGTAACTTAGTAAATTTTAGTTTTTTTTTTCTCCTAACTAAGCCTTGAGAGGCTATGTCAGCGTAACCGGGCGATTAGGTAGGTGAGCTCGCGGGGCTCAAGCCGGGAGTGGGAACTGCTAACACTGGCCCTAGCAAGAGCAGTGCTTCGCAGAATCTACCACCGGATCGGAAACGCTACCCGCTGAGAAGATCCGGCGAGAAGCTCAGTGGGCGGTGTCTATGAGTTAATTTACTCGTCGAGCCCTTCGTCGTAAGCGACGGGTTCGCCGAGGACGGTAGCCAGTGCTTGAAGTACCTCGTTAATGGATTGAGAAGATCCGTAATGACGTGTTTAGGGAAAATTTTAGTACAAACAAAACCTATGTAGGTATGATACAACGTTCTTGATCTAAACTTTGTTTGCATATCAAACGATGACGTATATTCAGTTTCTATGACTCTATCTATTCGCCCACAAACTATATTTATATACATATACACTACACATACAGTTTACACGTGTGTGTATAATATACTAGATACTATACATTGATTTAGAGATGACTAAAAATAATTTGCAACAGATAAACTTTTATTTAAACATGTTCAAGGCTACCACACATCAAACTTAGCAGGGTTATCGGAGTCATCCGTCGACAAACTACATTAAAACGTTTATAAAACTCAACAATGAGCGATTGAAAAATAAAATTATATTACGTGAAATGGTAATAAGCGGTTTTTAATTGGGAGATATATCGGCCCCACCGACCTTCTTTTTGTGAAGGAAGGATTAGTAATGGTGCGGAGGCAGTTTGCAGTTTCACCAGGACCGATGAGCGAGCACGGGCTAAACCAGGGTGTGGGTTTTCCTATATATAGGAATATATATATATAGCTGCCAGAGCGTCCCCGAAGGAGACCTAACAGCTCAAGGGCAGCTGTTTCCCGAATTCATCTACTACCGGATCGGAATTGCGACCCAATGAGAAGCTAAGCCCGATCTATACCCGCGTTAGGTTCCACGCCGAAGTATTTAGCGAGTTCGAGGAGTACGGTTACCAGGGATTGGACGGTTTCGTAAGGACGTTGTGATCTTGCGAAAGAAGCAGTGCTTGAACACAATCCGAGAGCCAGAGATTCCGGCGCAGAAAAACGACCCCCAATGTCAAATAATAAGTCGAATTCTTCTTGTTCTTCCTTTCCCGGTTTAGTTCTAGGGTCCGCTTTCTTACTTAAGTTCCTCCATTTTGGATTTTAGTTTTGTTGCAATAATAAAATGCAATGCAATGATTGCAACGAAAGTATATATATATATTATAATATAAGGAAGACGCACTACGACACGGTTTTAAATTTTATTAATGTTTTGCTCGTACGTACAGAACACGAAATGCATTGGAGAAGCTATATGGTTTCTTTTTTTTAATAATTACTATCGATTACATTTAGCTGTTTTTTATTCTTCGATATTCTCATGTTTGACAAATGTTGGCGGTAAACAGATTAAAATGATTCAGTTGAATATTGGAGTTTTTTTTTTATAGGTACGGCAAAGGGCTATCCCAGTTTATTTCAAATTTTAAAGCTCGGAATCGAAAAACAAACGTACAAAAATGACCCTTAATCTAATTATAATGTTTTTTTTTAAACAAATAACAATGTTTGTGTGTTTTCAAATTCGACGGTTTTAAATAATGAGGTAATTCGTAAATCTATTTTTATTTAAATAGTGTTTAAAAAAAAAAGTATCATTAATTACCTTTTTGAGATGTTTGTTGACCCATTTTGTAAACGTCTTCTTCTGTATAGCGTCACGTTCGTCTGAAAACAACAAAAAAACATTATTTTGACATAAATACTTTTGGTTACGATTTTTTTTTAAGGGATTTTATGACCTGGTAAGTAAGACCTTTAAGCCATGTCTTATTTTAATTTATATTCATATTTTTATGAAAAATGATATTATACAGCGTAATGAAATGAAGATGATTAATTTGAGACATTAATCAACTGGGATGAAATTAAATGAAATGAGATGAGAGGATAGGTATGCGATGAAGTATACTCTCAGTAAAATGGTGGTCATTTACTAAGATTATTTTGGTTACGCATCACTGTGACACTATCGCGAGATATTAAGTACTATGGAGGGTAGAAGTAAGAAGTAAGAATCTCAGTGTATTAACAAGTATCCACTGAAAGGGAGCAAATTAAGATGGCGCCACTGTAGCATGTGGAAAGATTTTTAAAAACAGCGTTATAAACTACCACACTTCGCTAGTATTTTCTAATTTCTTTTTCTGGCGACGCAAAATTTCACGATAATCGGTTAAGTAGTTAAGACGAGAAAGCGTAACCAACACACTTTCGTATTTATCATATTAGTATGGATTTAAGGTGACAATATGGACTAGGCATATTAAAATTATCACAGAATATTATTAGGGCAAATGAGTTGGTGGGTTACGATGTCATCGAGAAAATCGAGATACATCAACAATATGGAGTATGATATCTGGCTCACCACACGCCGATAGAATTTAGAGAAAGGGCTTGTGGAAGCTTAGTAGGCTTGGCTGTGCCCCTGGATTGCTGATATCCATGAGAGATGGTAAACACTCACCATAACGCGGTAGGAAAAGAAATACGAATGTTGCTACTACGACAATATAGTAGATTGGTTAGTTTTAGTTCGTGAAGAATCATTTAATTTGTCACGGATAGATACGAAAGACCTATTCCCTACCTAATCGTTGGTAGCCTAAGGGGCCATTACATTTCGCGCGGACCGGTAGTTGAGAGTCTCAACCTGAGAGAATTGCTAACACTAGCCCTAGCAAGAGCAGTCCTTGAATCTACTACCGAATCGGAATTGCGACCCACTGAGAAGATCCGTCGAGAAACTCAGTGAGTTGCGAAGAGACCATAACGTTACGAGCAGTCAGACAATAGAACGTGAACAGTAAGGTAGTAGTCGTCCAGATAATTATTATGCAAGTCTCTCTGGATACAAACCGAAGATTTTTGGACAAGTTGAGAATACTAGTTAATAGTAATAGTTCAAATTTCCATTGTATTCATTGGAAATACAACGCCAGTCAGGATACAATACTTGGACACATAAATGACAATAAAAAAGTAACAATTTATTTATTTTAGTACTAGCTGACCCGACAGACTTCGTAATGCCTCAATCGATAAATAAAAGACACATCAAGGGGACACATCAAAGGAAAAACAAAATTGTTTGTTTTTATATAATTCCGAGCTTTTTTATATTTTCTCACCTTTCAAACCTTCCCTGGACTTCCATGAATAATTCAAGACCAAAATTAGCCAAATCGGTCGAGCCGTTCTCGAGTTTTAGCGAGACTAACGAACAGCAATTCATTTTTATATATATATTATAGATGATTATAAATGCTGCCAAATTGTTTGAATTCAATTAAGTAGAAAGCAAAATCACCCATATATTAGTTAGCTAAGGACGCACTTAATGAAGTACAAAAGATAGAATACATTTTGAACGGTTACAGACAGACATTCCTGAAGAACTAATCATAGATCCGATAATTGGGTCAGACAATCCGGAAACGCGTCGTCGGGTTTTTGAACGAAGAAAAAAACAAATATAATCCGACCAAAACAAAACATGCGAACGAGGTTAACGAACTCTCATTGATCGATAGCATTTGAAATTCATCTATTTATACTATGCACTAGTTTGGTGGTCCCGTACGTTTACAGATAATCTTGCCAATTTTTTGTTGCATATCGGAAGTAGCGTGTGTGGTTTTTTGTTCGTTAAAACGATTTCGCTAGCCCGGTGATGCTGATATGGTCTCTCTAAATCATCAGCATAAGTAGGAAAAAAAAAGGTAAGAGCTTTCGAGAAAATAAAATTGAAACGGTTATAATATTTATTTTCGATCCTGAAAGAGCTCAACATCAAGGAGAGATTATCGTCAACAGTCCAAATACGAATCCTCAAGTTCTTCAAGCACATCACTCGTAATGAGGACTCCATTGAGCGGTTGGCGGTGCAAGGGAAAGTCGAGGGCAAAAGATCTTGCGGACGATCTCCAACACGATGGACCGACCTCATAAAATCTGTTACTCACTCCAACATAAATGTTTGCTCTCACTCTGCGAAACATCGTGCCACATGGCGTCGCATCGCGAGAGCATCGGTATCGCAGGATCCGACTGATGCATGCCCACGACCACTCCGTCAAGAGTGTACGAATAGGAAGATAATATTTAGTACAGAAATTGCTTAGTACTGTTCTAAAAACAAAAGCGGTCTGTCTAATAGGGACTTTTTTTGTTGAAAAAGTCATTGAACTAGGATTAATAAAGTCTTTTCTTAATATTATTTTTATAACTTATATAACTTAATATTATATTAAGACCACGAACACTGTAAAGTATTCAAAACGACAGAAATAAACAGTTTTAATTGTGATATTAAAACAATAATATTGCTTTGTCATCGGTCTCTGAAACATGAGCAAATTCACAAGTTAATCAGACGTCTTCAGGTTCGTGAAATTTATATTGAATGACTAGCTGACCCGGCAGACTTCGTAGTGCCTCAATCGATAAATAAAAGACCTAAACTTTTGTATAAAATAAACTTAAAACAAACAAAAGGAAAAACAAAATTGTTATTTTTATTTAATTCCGAGCATTTTCATATTTATCTACCTTTTAAACCTTCTCTGGACTTCCACAAATAATTCAAGACCAAAATTAGCCAAATCGGTTGAGCCGTTCTCGAGTTATAGCGAGACTAACGAACAGCAATTCATTTTTATATACAGTCAAACCTGGGTAAGTGAGAACTGGATAAGTGAGAAAATTCTATAAGTGAGAGTAATAGCCAGGACCCGTCATTTTAAGCTCCCCAAACCTCTATTAGCGAGAAACAGAAACCTCTGTAAGAGAGTGTCGTTTTTCCCTCATGGACCTCCGTAAGTGAGACTGCTACCTATCTATACCTCTATAAGTGACAGCCGAGCTTTATTTATTTATTTATATTATTTAAGAGGAACAAATGACAAAACAAATTACAAATTTAACATCTGCTATTTTATGACTCATTCTTAACTTTCGTGGAACTTCCTATCATTGTTTTTGTATTGTTTTCTCGTCAATATTGAACCTATTCTATTTCGTGGAACTAAATAACGTTGTTATTTTATCGCATTCTTTTCGAATGGACACGTGTGCCTGTGTACTGTCCTGTTTGTCGGACTTACTCAGTTTATCGTTAATAAATTGCGAAGGAAAGTTCTGTTCTGCATCATGTAAAAACGTAAAATTAAAGTACTGTCATTAAAGTCATAAACTTAAAATAGTGAATGCATTTAAATCCGGAAAATCACGAAACGAAATTCAGAGAGAGCATTAGCGAGAAACTCGGGTTAGTGAGAAACCTCTATAAGTGAGAATGAGATTGTGCTCCCTTGAACTATCGCTTATCCAGGTTTGACTGTATAGAGATATAGATTTCGTTCCAAAAATAGATACATGTCTAACTAATAAACACATGTTAAAAAGATAAGAGATCTATATTTTTGAATGTATTAGAAATTTAATGAGCAATAACACCAGCAATTAGATATACTACATTGCAAAGCATACAACAACAACACAGATGTAAACAACAGCATTCAACACCTGGCGAATGGTGCGCCAATGGCGTCGTTAGCACTCAGGGTAAAATTAAATAGGACATATTTTGCATTGAATTTACGACTCGATACGTGTGACTAATTTCATCGCTTGGCTGCTCTAAGTGAATCTCACCACTACACCACGTTCTGTCCGGATTTGGGCGGCAGTGGTTTTCTTAAGATGTTTGACTTTTGGATCGGAGGCAATAGACCCTTCAATGAACTAGTTCTTGTATTCGAATAGACAAGGCAGAAAATGCTACACGTCGTGGAAAAATCATACTTACTTCGCTGTTGTTGCATAGATTGATTAACAAGCTCACAGCCCACCTGGTGTTAAGCAGGTACCAGTATAAAATATATTGGCCAAAATTAATCGATTTTTTCCCCTACCTATTCCCTAGTAGCCTGAGGGACTATTCCAGATACGGCCCGACGGGATTAATAGAAGATAACTCGATCTGTAAGTCGGAATTCCAATCATGTTTCTAATAATAATAAAATGATATACTATTTAAACATAATAATAAATAAAAAAAATTCATCGTAACCGCGGTATACTACATACCCGACCCAGTAGACCGAATGGTAAACCGTCGACGTCGCCCAAAGCACGTCATTACGGATCCTCCAGATCCATTAACGGTGCTTTTAGGCACCACAAGCACTGGTCACCGTCCTCGTCGAACCCGTCGCTTGCGACGAAGGGCTCGACGAGCGAACTAACCCATAGACACAGCCCACTGAGTTTCTCGCCGGGTCTTCTCAGTGGGTCGCGTTTCCGATCCGGTGGTAGATTCTGCGAAGCACTGCTCTTGATAGGGTCAGTGTTAGCAACTCTCCGGTTGAGCCCCGCGAGCTCACCTACAAACGTTAGGGTGAAGCTGAAATAGCCTCTCAAGGCTATCAGCATAGGTAAGATTTAAAAAAAAACAATCATTCATAATGGACAGTAAAGAAAATGAAGTGATAATCGGTCTGGCAACATATTGAATCATACACAGAGAGTGTTTCATCGAATCCACTTCAGATTTAACGTTGCGAAAGTACACTTTAAGATTTCATCTCATTTAAATGTTTGTGCTTGAAAATTTGACGGGATTGGACGGATTAAGAAAGCGGGTACGCAGCCCAATGCGTTGAAGGCAGACCTTGTAGGCAGAAGAGCATACGACCCACCGGATGGTATGTGGTTACCGTGGCTCATGGCTCGCTTAGCAATGCCAGGAACAGAGCCAAGTCGCTGCCTACCGTAACAAGTAATTAACTCAATTAACCAAAACTAAAGTATGCTTTTTATTTATTGCTTAGATGTTTGGATGAGCTCACTCGTGTTAAATGGTTACTGGAGCCCATAAACATCTACAACGTAAATGCCGCCACCCACTTTGAGATATAAGTTCTAAGGTCTCAAGTATAGTTACAACGGCTGCCCCACCCTTCAAACCGAATCGCATTACTGCTTCACGGCAGAATTAGCGGGGTGGTGGTACCTACCCGCGCGGACTCACAAGAGGTCCTACCCCCTATAATTACGCAAATTATATTTTTTGTAAATTTGATTTTTATTATACGAAATGAGCTCATCTCCTAAATTAAGAATACGCTCAATTTCAATTACTTTAAAGTTCAATATTCATCAACTCAATCCCGTCCAGTTATTATTATCAGCTATTAAAATTCATTACATGCGATGGAATGAATAGAGCTTTAATAGAGAATGCATCGCTTGAATTAAATAGTGTCGATTGAATTATACGGGCTTCATTAGTTCTGTATCGCTGGTCTTTACTCCTTACGAACAAAGCTATCAGTGTACAAACATTTTGATCGCTTCGTTTCCAGAGGTCTTTTTTGCCACGTACCATCCGGCTATGGAATGAGCTCCCCTCCACGGTGTTTCCCGAGCGCTATGACATGTCCTTCTTCAAACGAGGCTTGTGGAGAGTATTAAGCGGTAGGCAGCGGCTTGGCTCTGCCCCTGGCATTGCTGAAGTCCGTGGGCAACGGTAACCACTCACCATCAGGTGGGCCGTATGCTCGTCTGCCTACAAGGGCAATAAAAAAAATAAAATCGTTCGTAGTACAAGATTCTGTTCCTTAGAAACTCTCTAATGGTACTCTTTACTGGTGGTAGGACCTCTTGTGAGTCCGCACGGGTAGGTACCAAGAGCCTAGCAGTAATGCGTTTCGGTTTGAAGGGCGAGACAGCCGTTGTAACTATACTGAGACCTTAGAACTTATATCTCAAGGTGGGTGGCGCATTTACGTCGTAGATGTCTATGGGCTCCAGTAACCACTTAACACCAGGTGGGCTGTGAGCTCGTCCACCCATCTAAGCAATAAAAAAAAATTATATTAATAAGTGAAAACAAAAACTTTATACCCCTTTTTAAGAAAATTGCCCGGACAGAGGAGTATGAAATTTTCCACACGTATAGAGAATATAGACAAGGAGTGCATGCAGAATGCTAATAAATTTTTTTAATTATGCATTAAATATACGGTAAATCAATTAAAAAAACATTACACACTCTTTGTTTAATGTCAATTGTCAAACTTTGGTTATTGTTTAAAGTCTGCGGTCAAATTGAGAACAGATTAATGTTGCTTGTCTTGTAACCACATAACACCAGATGGACTGTGAGATCGTCCAACCATCAAAGCATTAAAAAAATAATAATAATTGTGTTGCGAAAATGAATTTGTAAGTTGCATAACAAGCTATACTATGGAGTGCTATGCTATGTCATTACGTTTATGTACACAGTTTACAGCTTATATTTAATCGCGCCTAGCACGGCTCGCACTGAAGCCTTACACCGGCAATCCGATAAACCTACTTCGCAGGGCTACCAACATTTCGCTCTGAAATACACTAGCAGATTTTTTTTAAATGGTTTTGTTGGCACTGGACTGTAAAATTTCTATCCCTTTTTACGAAAATTGCGCGGACGGAGGATTAAGACATTTCTTATACTTATAGAGAATATAAAGAAGGAGTGCAGAATGGTATTTTTTTTTAATTATGCATAAAAAACCTATTAAAACAATTAAAAAAACAGTACACACACTACCATGTATTTGACACACACACGCATGGATACTCTTTGTTTATTGTCAAACTTATCTTATTGCTTATAGTCTGTGGTCAAATTGAGAATAGATTAAATATTGTTTGTCATTATTAAGATTTGTACTACTACTAAGTAATTCAGTTTTATCACTGAATTAAAACAACAATTGTTGCAGTGAACATAGTTTTAGGTCGATACACATTAAGAGTCGAACGTTTTGAGTCTGTTTGCTTAGTGTGAGTTTTTTAACGTACTCGATAACGTAAAAGTTAACTCGAATTTGTATGGAGTTGGAACATCTTCCCTTCGTTTGCCGCTAGGGCCTTTTTCCAACTCCATACAAATCCGAGTTAACTTTCACGCGATCGAGAAGTTAAATCACTCGCACTAAGCACATTGTATTACGAGTATATGTATGAAGATTTTAATTAATATTAACTGCATTAATACGACCTTAGCTGGCGCCCGCATCGGTCGACGCAGACAGAACGAATCGGTCGAATTACATCGTGTACATTGAATTCATGTAATTTCATACAATCGTAACACGTTGACTGCAATGTAGGTCACCGGTGCCCTACGCGGCGCATTGACGTAAAATAATGTCGATTACTCTCTTTTTTTTTCTTACTTAAGCTGATGGTCTAGAGAGATCATGTCAGCGTCGCCGGGCTAGTAGGTGAGCTCACGGACCTCAAACCTGACGATGTTGCCAACACGAACCCTAGCAAGAGCCGTGCTTCGCAGAATCTACCACCGGATCGGAGACGCGACCCACTGAGAAGATCCGGCGAGAAACTCAGTGGATTAACAAATTACCAAATTTTTGTTTTTAATGTATGTTTTAGTCTTTTAAGTCTCTTAAAAACAGATTCACTCTCAGTATCTTCGGATTCGCCTTTCTCAGAATCTACTAGATCCTCTGCTGCCTTAGCTTACTTAAAATCGAAGAGAGTAACCGGTCCAAGCACCGGTCATCATTCTCGTCGAATCCGTCGCGAAGGGCTCGGTAAGTAAATTAACCTACAGACACAACCCACTGAGTTTCTCGCCGGATCTTCTCAGTGGATCGCGTTTTCGATCCGGTGGTAGATTCTGGTAGGGCCAGTGTTAGCAACACTCCCGGTTTGAGCCCCGTGAGCTCACCTATACGTCAAGGAGAAGCTGAAACAGTCTCTCAAGGGCTATCTGCATGGGTAGGGAAAAAGAGGCTAACACGTGTCTTAAGACGACCTCTTGGGAGTTCGCACGGGTAGGTACCACCACCCTGCCTATTTCCGCCGTGAAGCAGTAATGCGTTTCGGTTCGAAGGGTGGGGTAGCCGTTGTAACTATACTGAGACCTTAGAACTTATATCTCATGGTGGGTGGCGCATTTACGTTGTAGATGTCTATGGGCTCCAGTAACCACTTAACACCAGGTGGGCTGTGAGCTCGTCCACCCATCTAAGCAAAAAAAAAAAAAAAGATACGAGTCGAATTCTTTGGGTCCATTCCTTAATACGGCCACTTTCGAAGATTACTCACCCAGGCACCAGGCAATGAGTCAATATTTCGTAAGCGCGTGGGCAAAGTTCGGAACCGAATATCTTAATAAGGAGTGAAATCTTCGTATACTTCCTACACGTTTCACGAATAATGTCATTTAATTTTGCGCTTTGTGCTATTAGCAGCGCCGTATGCTACATCAACTGTGTAAGTTATGACTTTTTGTCAATGGCAATGTTTAATTTTACGTCATACAAAAAATATCCCTATAATAATACGTGAAGTAAAAATTTTGTACAGTACCCGGCGCTAAATATTGCACATCGACTGTGGGAAAGAGACGGTTAATTTTTGCTTCGTAGAGCGTTATATCTGTCGCACATTACCTAATTGAGATTTAGTCTTAATATAGATACCGGATCGTTAGTGTTTCGTCGCACACAGGTAACGCTCTATAACAAAAACAAAATTAGACGACTGCCTCTTTCTAAATATCGATGTGCAATATTTATTGCCTGGTACTGTACCTCTTTTTACGAAAATTGCGCCGACGGAGGAGTATGAAAATCTCCCAAACTCATAGAGAATATTGAGGACTTCAGAATGCTCATCCTCCTTGCGTCGTTCTCGTCATTACTTAGGGTCATGAATCCCCCGCTGCATCTACCTCTCTTGTACGATCGTCCTCCATCTGCGCCAAACCTTGGCTTCGTGGAGGGCGTCGTGGAGCTTGATGTCCAGACAAAACCGAATTTAGTCCGACCATCTCGTGGGATTGCGTCCTCTGGGACGTTTGCCCTCTATCTTGCAGAATGCTAATATCTTTTTTAAATTATGCATAAAAAAAACCATTAAATCAATAAAAAAAAACATTACCACACTACCATGTATTTCATATACACACGCATATCTCTTTTGTTTAATATTAAAGTCTGTGGTCAAATCGAGAATACTATTGTTTGTCTTTAATTATATTTGTCTATGGTGTAGTCTTGCCGAAATCTATGATTATAGAACCATAGTAATGTTCAAACTTATAATTTTAATTAATTATAGTCGAATTTCGAACACTAGTGTGTATTAAATATCGTATTTCAGTTGGTATTGTTTTGGCAGCTAGTAGATATGAAAACGTAACAGGTGTCGTCCAATTATAGATATAAGGCTGACGACCCAATTGTTTTCTAGTCACGGCCCTCTTATCCTACCAACCGGAACGCGCGAACGACCTAAAGATAATAATTGAATTTAAATCTGCTTTTTTTTCTATTCATAATAGACGATAACATATGCGTTTAGCTTAACCCTTCTAGTACTGAGCTTAGTCCATACTAATATTATAAATGCGAAAGTAACTCTGTCTGTCTGTCTGTCTGTCTGTCTGTTCCTCTTTCACGCCTAAACGGCTGAACGGATTTTGATGAAATTTGGTATGGTGATAGATGATAACCTAGAAATGGTCATAGGCTATAAATAATCACGCCATCGTTCTTAGGGGGTAGGCAGTAGGCAGATAACTAAATTGAGTTAGTGATTTTTAGTCGTTTTTGTTGGGACCTTTGCTCTTTCACGTATAAAAGGCTGAACAGATCTTGATGAAATTTAGTAAGGTAATAGATGGTTACCTAAAAACGGATATAAGATCAAAATGATCACGTCATAGTACTTAGGGGGTAGGAAGTAGGCAGAAAACTGAATTGAGTTAGTGATTTTTTTATGGTTTTTGGTGGGAGTTTTGCTCTATCATGCCTAAACGGCTGAACGGATTTTGATGAAATTTAGTTAGGTGATAGATAGTAACCTAGAAAAGGATATGGGCTATTAATATTCATGCTATCGTACTTAAGGCGTAGGCAGTAGGCAGAAAACTAATTAAGTTAGTGATTTTTAGTTTGGTTTAAAAGTTTACCTCATTCACGCCTTAACGTCTGAACGGATTTTTATAAGACTTGATTAATATAAAGATAGGATCCTAGGCACGGACACAGGCTACTTCTTACGGCGGGAAAATACCTCATTCCCGCGGAAATCTAGCGTGATCGTGTCAAGAAGCGAATGACGCCATAGCTACTGAAATGATTTTGATGTTTTTTTTTTTTAAATGAGTGTTACTAAGACTTAAAGTTAGTATTTGATCACTTTTCTAACTTAGAGGGTCGGTAGGCGCCATAATTTAGGGAATTTATTATAAAATTTTGATGCATCTGTCTTTATTTAACAGTTTTACTTGGATCGAAACTTAGCGACATACCATCACACTACTTAACTTATAGGGTAGGAAGGTACCAAAATTCAGACTACTTTTTACTTCGGGAAAATATCTCATTCCCACAGGAACCTATACACAGCTACCTATCTACAACATTAAAACTCTGTCTAGAATCACATTACGCCATAGCTATGACATCAAGAGTAATCCAAATATCATGGGGGGGATGGTGGTACTTTTAGCGGGCGATTTTAGACAGACTTTGCCGGTTATCACTAAAGGCACCCCTGCAGATGAAATAAATGCGTGTTTAAAAGCGTCAACGTTATGGGTGCACGTAAAAACGTTTAGTCTGTCTACAAATATGGGAGTGCAACTACACAATGATGTACAATCTGGACAATATGCTGCTGCTCTTCTTAAAATTGGAGAAGATCGTATGGCAAAGGATGGTAATGGCATGATTACATTGGATCGTGAATTCTGCAATGTTGTGCATAATCCAGATGATCTAAATAACTTCGTCTATAGCGAACTGCTAACTAATATGAGGAATAGAGACTGGTTATGTGAAAGAGCAATTTTAGCGCCGACGAATGAAATGGTGGGACAGATAAACGAGCAAATTATGTCACGCGTGGAAGGTGATATTGTTGAGTTTCTCTCTGTAGACACTGTAATGGATACTGAACAAGTAACATCATACCCTGTAGAATTTCTTAATTCTTTAGAACTGTCGGGAGTACCTTCACACAAACTGAGGCTGAAAGTAGGCGTTCCTGTCCTTTTAATGCGGAATTTAGATGCACCAAGACTGTGTAATGGCACACGGTTGCAAGTGACACACCTCGGTCGCAATATTGTAAAAGCAATCATTATGACTGGAATGGCAAAAGGAGAGAACGTTTTAATCCCCCGTATACCCATAATTCCGACAGATTTGCCATTCCAGTTTAAGAGATTACAGTTTCCGCTGAAAATCGCATTCGCTATGACGATAAATAAAGCTCAGGGGCAAACATTAAAAGTAGCCGGCATTAATTTAGAAAAGAGTTGTTTTTCTCACGGACAATTATACGTGGCTTGCTCACGTGTTTCAAGTCCACAGAATCTCCATGTGTTGGCCAGAGAGGGAAAAACAAAGAACATAGTTTACAAAAATGTACTACAGTAATAAGGCCTCTTATTTTTAGCTTCCTACATTATTATACTACTTACATTAAGTTAGTACTTCCTACGCAGACGATGTTACGGATGTCACACTGTCTAACATCGGGGGTTGGCAGGTAGGTAGTTAGTAGTATTTTAAACCGATTTACATTATTTACTTTTTATATTTACTAAGGAAACATTCGGAGCTATCCATTATGTAGCTTAGGTTGCTTTTGAACAAATTTTGATGTGAAGTTGAGGACTGGAACACGATAGTGGTACATTGTTGCAGGGGGACTTATAGCCGGGAGAAAACAAAAAAACTTATGCGGACGAAGTCGCGGGTAAAAGCTAGTTTTACATATTTTACAAAAATTGTTTAAGGATTTTTGAAAGAAAAAACATTATGAAAAACTTACTTAAAAAACTTTACAAATGTTAAAATTTGGCAATATGGGAAAATAATGGCAAAATAATTTTAAATTGCATTTATAAATGTTATTGACTTATTAAATATGTTATACATCGTTCGTACAGGTCGATACCTAATACCTATAATAAAATTGCGCAACTAATCGTTATTTCGACGCTTCACACTTTATACGCATTAATAGAGTCGATCTATCGACGGTTCGCGCTCAAAGGGTTAATTTTTGAGTTATTTGAGAGACCGATATTATTCACAATAAAAGCTAAACGCCAACTCTCGCTTTTGCGTGTGCTACAAAAAGATCTAACCGACGGTCGTGTTTTTGTTTCAAGCGCCATTTTACAAACAAAACCTTAAAAACTAGTCGAATCAAAGATAATTCTAGACATTACAAGCCCCATATCAGGATTTTTTGGAAACAGTAAACCAAATTTTACGATTCTCATTTCAATTATCAGAAGCATGCGAATATCTCCTTGATAGAAGCAGTTTAATAATCTTGGACGCTATAAAAAAATCATTTGTATTATTTACGCGCCAAATCTCAAGATTCAAATTCGAAACTTAAAATTCAAGTTTCAAATCAAATGATTTATGGAACATTTGAACAAAGATGGCGGACGGAATGTATGGTTGTTTGTGTCGAAACAAGATAACGAGTTCGCTCTGAATGTTTATATTCTAAAGTAAAACGACTTAATCTACATTAATCAGTGATAAATTATAATGAAATAAAGATCAACGAACACAAAAAAAATGTTAATAGTTTTATTAGAAACATTCAGAAAATCGTAACACATAAGTAGGGGATCTATCTGGTTTTATTTTACAGACTAATCGTTTTGAATTCCCAAAATGTAAATGGAACTATAAATACCTTTGAAATGGTTTATCGGACGTGAACGCAATCTGCTTAAAGTGATTCAAATGAATTTCAAGTAAAGGTAGCCCTCGGTATTTTACAACACGGTTTCACTCTAACACGAAAAGAAAAATTCTCCAAAAGCCTCTTATAGCACGGTACTTCTACAACACGATAACGAGATTCTTGTTTGAAGTCGTCATGGCCTAAAGGATAAGACGTCCGGTGCATACGTGTTGAGGCGATGCACCGATGTTCGAATCTCAGGCGAGTACCAATTTTTCTAGTGAAATACGTACTCAACAAATGTTCACGATTGACTTCCACGGTGAAGGAATAACATCGTGTAATAAAAATCAAACACGCAAAATTATAATTTGCGTAATTAAGGACCTCTTGTGAGTCAGCGCGGGTAGGTACCACCACCCTGCTTATTTCTGCCGTGAAGCAGTAATGCGTTTCGATTTGAAGGGTGCAGCCGTTGTAACTATACTTAAGACCTTAGAACTTATATCTCAAGGTGGGTGGCGCATTTACATTGTAGATGTCTATGGGCTCCAGTAACCACTTAACACCAGGTGGGCTGTGAGCTCGTCAACCCATCTAAGCAATAAAAAAAAAAAAAAAAATAGGATATTACATTATGCACTGTGAACACACACAATATAAAGGAATCGCCGAAAATTTTACTGCTTATTTTTTATGTGTAATAGGTAAAGGATACAAGCAGGCATAGTTGAGATGTTTCAATCAGAAACATTACACTCCTTTTTGTACTGGCTTAGAGTCTAACACGGTTTCACATAACACGGGACTTTGTAAGAACCTATCTACCGTGTTATAGGAAGGTATACTAACATTGAAAGCTTTTATGTAATGTAGTCAAGGAATTCAAAAAAAATACATAAATAGTACTATAATAACTTCGTAAGATTTTTATTAAAAAGAAACTTTTTTAGCGTCGGACCTAAACTCGTTCCGTGAACTTGAATTGTATTCGCGGACTGGTTTTTTGATCGTTATTATTCTCACGACCAATAGTTGGATCGTTCGTTTGTGATCTGTTTATAAAAGTTTTTTTCTCTTCAACTAAAACAATTTGATACTTGATTTAGAACCTTTTTTTTCTTTTTCCTACCTAATCTGGTAGCTTAGAGAGACTATTCCAGCGTAACCGTAACTAGTAGGTGAGCTCACGGGGCTCAAACCTGACGACGATGCTAACACGAACCCTAGCAAGAGTCGTGCTTCGCAGAATCTACCACCGGATCGGAAACGCGACCCACTGAGAAGATCCGGCGAGAAACTCAGTGGGCTGTGTCTGAGAGTTAATTTACTCGTCGAGCCCTACGTCGCAAGCGACGGGTTCGACAAGAACGGTGACCGGTGCTTGAAGTACCTAGAAGCACCGTTAGTGGATCGGGAGGATCCGAGATAACGTGATTTAGAACCATCTGGCTATGGAGTGAGCTCCTCTCCACGGTGTTTCCCGAGCGCTATGACATGTCTTTCTTCAAACGAGGCTTGTTGAGAGTATTAAGCGGTAGGCAGCGGCCTGGCTCTGCCCCTGGCATTGCTGAAGTTCATGGGCGACCGTAACCATTCACCATCAGGTATGCTTGTCTGCCTACAAGGGCAATAAAAAAAAATAGAACGCGGTTGTTTTCCCCCAAAACACAGCGCTAAATACAATGATTATTCTAAGATCTTATATATCATCCCCAATTTTTTTATGGATGCGTTACTGTTCGCATACCTTGACGCTTCACCTGGACGGATGGACGAACTCGAGGGCTCAGTCAGGAGGAAAGCATTTCCTAAGAACTACCCGAGCGTCTTCGGAGGAGCCTAAGCAGTGCAAGATCATTTGCTTCGCGAGTGGATCTATCTATCACATCTATCGGATCTAAATCGCGACTGCTGAGAATACCGGCGAGAAACTCAGACGGCAAATGTGGAGTCTGGTCGAACTTTTCAGCCAGTTTTTAAAGTTCCGACATTACCTTTACATACTGGTAGGGTTGCCCGCTTGTGCCACGTTTTATACTACATCATCTAAGTTGCCAGATTCTTTTAACGCTGGCATCAGAATAAAAAAGAGTTTGGGCAGAAATTTGTCGCGTTGTTATCTATATAAGAATACGCAGATGTCTGAATTATGGTCTTTTTCGGTTGAATATTGCTCTAAGGCATTTTAGTTTAAGGTTCGTTCATAGTAGTTAATAATAAATTAGACGAGGAAATTGCAAAAAAATATCTAGGCTCCTACAAATTCTAGTTTAGTTTGGAATCCAATTACAAACAGTTAAGCAGGTTAAACAGTAACACACAGTCAAAACACGTATTGTTTACGAAACACGCACACACGCGCATTCTCTATACCCATCACCACGAACCTGACTGCTGTATAAAGAACCCCCAACAAGTTGTACCTTTGAATTTAGTTAGGTTTTCTTCGTAGACTTGATCGTGGGTCTCGGAAGGGTGGCGCTGCTCGCTCCTCTGCCGCTTCGGCTGGTGTGGGCCGTCGTAAAATCCGTTTCCGTTGACGCCATCTTGCATCGCCTCTTGGGGGTCGAAGCCCAAACGCTCCTTGTAGTACGCTTGTGTTGACATTATTCACGCGCGCACTCGAAGCATTTCAAAATTAGAATGTTTTTTTATTTTTTTTATTTAGTTTTTTTTTTTATTCACTCGCGTATTAGTTTCGTCACTTTTTTGTCGATAGTTTTTTGAACAACAAAATCGCTCGCACCGGTATTGTGAAAGGATACGCCAAAATCCTTCCACAATAAGCCCGTTTATAGCCACTAAGGTTTAATTTAAACGATCCACCACTGTTTTACAACGATCGATGTCATCGACTGCTACAAAAGGAAAGTTGTAAGCCCCTTGACACACACTTATTGATCTTGACACAATTTTTTATTCACTTATTCGTATTAAACGGATGCCTTGTTTAGTAATAAAAAGGTAGTTTTTTTTTTTTAATTATGGCAACATTAAGAGTTAGACTGGAATGCTTGGTTGCGGTTTGAATTACTTATAGTTCACTTTGTCTTTGGATATAAAAGTTTCTCGATTCACATTTGTGCAAACAGAAACGGAGATAGCCTGCAAGACAAAAGAATATGATGATTTAAATGTTTCACTCGAAATTGCTTCACAATATTAATGAGTCATGTTTTTACGCGTTCTTTTTTTTTTTAAACAACGACTTTGAATATGGCTGTGAGAACGGAGATTTCAGTAATTGTCTACGGCCTCGTTTGTCTATGCTGTTAACTTATTCAGTCGGTTAGAACAAATCGTTCGTATTAAAAACTGTCCGTATTTCGGAAGTACATATAATTCTTACACAATTTATTACTTATATTTATTTATTCTATTAAAATTTATTTTTGGCAAAAATTACATAGATCATTTATTCAGAATTTAACATTGCATTTATTTAATTTATTCTGGTAACGTGTGGTATACTTTTATTTTTGTTAATGACAACATTTAAAAAAAAAAAAAAATTCTAAATTTGAATTTCGCGCGTTTTACTTCATCTTTCAATATTCGCGTGTGTATGTACAGACGCTCGAAGTTCGTTGACCGAGCGCCGGTGACCTTGCTATAAACACCATTACTAAGAATTCCTTTACACTACGAAATATCGGTTTCCTATTTACCCGCCAAGCTGGATTCACGTTTAAAACTACTTTCAGTCAACTTGCACGGCGCAGGTATTAAATAGAGAAATTAATTCCAATAGATCGTTACGTTTGATCGTAGCTCAGACTTGGAAACTGTAAATATTCTGCTTAGGTTAAATAGTTTGCTAGACAGCTAGCCCATATATTGTATACGTCAGTTTAGAAAGGCAATTAACAGTTCCAATACATAACATATATTGGAACGAATTGAAATCTAAAAACCATTGTCAACGAAATTTAGCGATGATCGCTACTTTATTCAAATTATAGGCACAAAATAAAAATTCACAAAACACTTTTAATTCAAGTATAGATCTCGAACAAGTCTTGATTGAGTGGTTCATTTTTTTTTTATTGACGGTTCATCTCTTAATAATATTTTGGTTAAAAAAAATTTTGACTTGTTTTTTTTTGCTACTAAACTAAAACTAAATTCGGTGTAGATTATGTGCGATGCACATTAATTTATTCGCGACTCTGTTTATTTAAATGGACCCCCCTTTTTTAAATAGAAAGCGGCAATGAAATTAAAAATGACGTAATCAGTAGGTAGGTAGGTAGGTAGGGGGAACACGCACGCCTGACCAAGACCTTCAGTTGTCTTCGAATAAATATTATAGCACCATTTAAATTAGGACGTACCATAAAAAAAAGCGAGGCTTTTTTTTTTTACCTACCTAAGCTGGTAGCCTGGAGCGGCTATTCCAGCGTAACCGTAACTAGTAGGTGAGCTCATGGGGCTCAAACCTGACGACGATGCTAACACAAACCCTAGCAAGTCGTGCTTCGCAGAATCTACCACGGATCGGAAACGCGACCCACTCAGAGAATATCCGGCGAGAAACTCAGTGGGCTGTGTCTGAGAGTTAATTTACTCGTCGAGCCCTTCGTCGCAAGCGACGGGTTCGACGAGAACGGTGACCGGTGCTTGAAGTACCTAGAAGCACCGTTAGTGGATCGGGAGGATCCGAGATGACGTGATAGCGAGGCAATGACTTTTGCTAGTTCACAAAATAATAGTAGCAAATTTGCCTACCACTTAATCTAATAATAATGAATCTTGTTTAATCAATAAGTCATGTGTAAACAAAATACAGGCCTGTAAAATGAACATTCGCGTTTATTCTAATTTTATGTATAATTTAATTACAATTTGCTATGCACGGGGCTAAAAGGCAGGAACGGAAGAGAAGAGGGTTGTCATGAGCAAATCTTAAAATTAGCTAACTTAGTTAGGACTTAGGTACAATTCTAATGTACATATTATTTTATTTAATGCTTAGATAGATGGACGCGCTCACAGCCCACCTGGTGTTAAGTGGTTACTGGAGCCCATAGACATCTACAACGTAAATGCGTCACTCACCTTGAAATATAAGTTCTAAGGTCTCAAGTATAGTTACAACGGCTGCCCCGCTCGTCAAACCGAAACGCATTACTGCTTCACGGCAGAAATAGGCAGGGTGGTGGTACCTACCCGCGCGGACACACAAGAGGTCCTACCACCAATAAATGATTGATTGAACAAATCTATTGACGCCTCATTCATAAAAAGTCTGACGAGTAGTTTAAGGCGCTACGATGGGACATATATACGTACTAGCGACCCGTCCTCGCTTCGCTTCGGAAACATGAAACCAAAAAACACTTCGCAACACACATGAAACCAAAAAAATAATTTTTTTTTTTTTTTTAAAAGTAGCCTATGTTCTTCAGTGACAATGTCGGCTTCTAATGGAAAAAGAATTTTTCAAATCGGTCCAGTAGTTTCGGAGCCTATTCGAAACAAACAAACAAATCTTTCCTCTTTATAATATTAGTATAGACAGGCATTGCCAAAAACAGAGTCCCTTTTTAGTTTAACCGCGGTCGGCTAAAAGGATAATACAATTAAAATTTAACGAATTGCACAAGAGAGTACATCACCTATAGCAACACTATGTATTAGCACAGAAGCCGAATGCATACAAATCTCATCCGGTCTCTAACCGACCGACCTTCGAGCGATATTCTGAATTCGAACGTGGGAACGAACCACAAAGAGACAATACTAAGGCAGGGTCCAGAGAACTGCGAACCAGTTTTATTAACGCCAGATAATAAGACTGCTATCTGTTTTGGGTTACTTTTTATTGTTGACGAAGGCGACTGTCTCTTGTATAATACCATAGCTCATTTAAAGACTTATTCTTATTTTTTAAGTATGGCAATAGACTTTCGTTATTGTTGCCAGTTTCGAGTTTATAAAAATCTTCATTCATTAAATACATATATATTCTTGGTATATTAAACATGTAATAATTCTGGTCTATTAAGTGTTTGGCATTTGTGAAAGTGCACAAATGTGGGATAATGAAACAAAGCCGCTTCTTGGGTTGTTCCAAAAAGTTCACTAAAATCTCAGTAAATAACCACCACAATTTACTATGAATTTATTTCATCGCATCGGATCTAATTTTATTTAATCGTATACCAATTGTTTTACGACTAAAATTAATCACTTTCTTGTCATTTCACTTCGTATAATTTTTCACATAACACAATATATATTTCAGCTAGGTCCGACCTAGGTCTTTTGACCGTTGCAATGCATATCCGATTATATCTCTCTTTCACTAGCTATAGCAAAACCTTGCATTTTTATATTTCAGCTAGGTCCGACCTAGGTCTTTTGACCGTTGCAATGCATATCCGATTATATCTCTGTTTCACTAGCTATAGCAAAAACTTGCATTTTTATATTTCAGCTAGGTTCGAGCTAGGTCTTTTGACCGTCGCAATGCATATCCGATTATATCTCTGTTTCACTAGCTATAGCATCTAAACTTGCATTTCCGGATGAAACCTCACGCGCTAAAACCAGCGTTTGTTTTATTTTGTTACTTCAGTAACAAAATCGATCATAGCCAAACTAGTGTTAAGTAGGAATGGTAGTTAAAAGACGCTACGAACAAAATGCAAAGGCAGCCACAGCGAGATAATAATAAGCTTCAATTTTACTTAACAGCCACTAATCACCCTCTTCGAGTCGGGACTCATGCTTCATAGCGGTAATGGGCAGGTGTCAAACTCGGGGTGGTTATAATGCGGTGTGTACCCACCCTAAAACGATGTTTTTATTAAAAAAGGTTTTTAAAAAAACCAGCGAATAGGTAGGGACCTATTCGCTGGTATCCTAAGGTCTCTTACAGCTACGCGCGCACGAGAATTAAAAGTCGCGCGTGATGTTTGTACGCGCGACCCATGGAGCAGCGTTCAAACCAATTACAGAAAAAAAAACGAGAGCATTTACCAATCAATTGTACAGAGCGTATCTCGATTGGGGTACTCAAAACCGAAACGTCTGATGTTCAACTGTCTCCCTACAGAAATAAGCTTTAAGTTCTCCAATCGAAAGGTGCGGTTTCTTTTGAACCAATATTGAATACATGAGATATTGTTTTTGACGAATTAACAGGGCAATTGGGCAGTACAGTTTTGCAGAGTGGTTTGTTAATTGAAAGATTGCTTAACCACTAATTACGTTTCGTCGCGACGATTGACGTTTTTAAATGGAATATTTTATATATTTTAAATTGAGCTAGATGCTGAGCTGTGACTGGAGTCCTTGGACATCACAACGTGAACGTGTGTCGTCGTCGTCCCCCGAAATTTCTCGGATTTTAAATTAAATATTCAAATCGGAACGTATGCTTCGCTATAAGAGTAGGTAGATCGGAGATACCCCTTTTTTTTTTTTTTTTTTTTTTTCGGGTAGAGGGCCGAACCTCCTACGAGGTCCCCGCGCAAAAGGGGCGCGCGGGGTATGTGAGACTCTACGATCTGCATGGTGTTATGAGCAGACCGCGGGACCAAGGATTTTAGGGCCCACCCACTAAACGACTCCCCTGCACTCTTACACCCGACGTCCGATCCCCTCCGAGGTCAGAACCCGGATGAGGTAGGGGGGTTACCGCGGTCAACACTACAACCAGACGGCGCGGCTCACCCCAAGGACGCCCAGCCGACGGAGCCTTCGAGGCGAATCGAAGGCTCTGAAACGTCGGCCGTCTCGGTACGGCAGCCCGTCGGGCCGCCCAGACGGTGCCGCTGGTGTCCCGGAATACCCCGCTGGACCAGAACCAGCCTGCCGGGTCGGGACGCGATACACCGTCGACCGGTCGCTCTATTTACTCCATGGCAGCGCGCTAGAGTGCTGGTAGCGCGCCGCGCGGCCTCACCCCCTCAGGTCGCCCCTTGACCTTCACCGGGGGGAGTTCGCCTCTTACAGGGGCCGAAGTCGGACAAAAGCCCTTCTGCGGCCCCCGGCTCGGCGGCGACGGATAGGTGCGGAGAGGGATGAGCTCTCCCTCTCTCGTTCCGCCGCCTCCTTCTGCGAGATGGTGCACTCGCAGAAGTCGAGCATCGCCTTCCAGGACTCATCGCTGCCGAGCATCGTAGCCACGACAGTCGGCAGCGACAAGTCCGGTCCTATTTGCGAGACAAGGACACGGCGTTGCTCCACCCATGCGGGGCAATATGCGAGCGTATGCTCGACCGTGTCCTCGTCGCAGTCACAGTGGTGACACTCCATCGTCGGTTCCCTCCGGGCAACGCGATGCAGGTACCGGCCGAAACACCCATGGCCGGTAAGCATTTGCGTCAACCGGAAGGTGAGACGCCCTTGGTCACGGTTCGCCCATTTCGCGAGGACCGGGCGCACCGCCTCGACGGTCCGGAGACCGGCCGACGGGTCCGCCAAGCGGCGAGACCACGCCTCCAACACAGACCGCCGAGATTGGAGCCTCCGCGCTCTAATTGCTCCTTCTCCGGGACGTGGTTCCCCCCTGTCGCGAAGGTCACGACGCCACGCATAATCGGCAGCGAGCGCCTCCGCCTCCAGGTCCCAGGGAGGCGTCCCGGCGAGAACGCACGCCGCCTCGAAGGAGACGGTGCGGTATCCACGAATCGCCCTGACTGCGATTGCACGCTGCGGGCGTCGCAGCGCCACGACGTTTCTGCGAGTCAAGGCGCGGCACCACACGGGGGCTCCGTATAATGCAATAGACCGCACCACCCCCACGTAGAGGCGGCGCACCACCGTGTCAGGCCCTCCGACGTTTGGCAAGAGCCGACTCAGCGATCCAGCCGTCGCCATCAGTCGGGGGGCCAACTTCTCGAAATGAGCGCGGAAGTTCCAACGACCGTCCAATTCGAGACCGAGGTACCGTAATCCAGTCACCCCGACCTCGACGCGGACGCCTCCAATCACCAGGTGGGCCCCGGGTGGCGGCTCTCTCCCAGCCCTGTGAAACAGCAGGGCCTGGGATTTCTCGAGGGCCACGTCGAGGCCCAGCCTTCGGATCTTACCGACGACGAATGCCACCCCTGCGCAGGCAAGACGAGCAGACTCTTGGTAGTTCCTCCCCCGGGCCACGACCAACGTGTCATCCGCGTAACACACAACGCTTAGGCCCGGGAGAGGGCCGTGCAGGGCGCTCCTCAGAGCCCAGTCGTAACCGATATTCCACAGGAGAGGGCCAAGGACCGACCCCTGTGGAACACCGCGCTCGACCGGAAAGCGGAGCACCGCACCACCGTGTCCGGTGCACACGACCGATCTGTCCTCGAGATAGGACCCGATCAGTCGGCGGAGGTACGCGGGGACGCCATGATATTCGAGCGCCCCCGCGATCACTGACCAGGGCAAGGTGTTAAAAGCGTTGGCGATATCCAGGGACACCGCCAAGGCCACCCCACCCCGGGCGACAGCTTCGTCAGAGAGGGCACGCACGCGCATAATCGCGTCGATAGTAGAGCGGCCCTCTCTGAAGCCATACTGTTCCTCCGACAGATCGGGACCCGTCCCGGTCAGGTGCCGGACGATGCGGGCGGCGATAACTCGCTCCAACAATTTTCCCGCCTCGTCCAGCAACACGATGGGGCGGTACCCCGCAGGTGAGTCTGCGGGGCGCCCCTCCTTCCTCAGAAGGACGAGTCTGCCCGTCTTCCACTGCTTAGGAAACCGTCCCGACTCGAAGCAGGCTTCAAAGAGCCGCACGAGCCGGTCCCCAAGGGCACCGAAGGCCAAATCCCAGACCCGGCCGTGAACACCGTCAGGGCCGGGGGCCGCGTCTTTTCTCCGCATCCTCAACACGGCCGCATGAATCTCTTCCTCCAAAATGCTCGGAGGGACCACCTCAGCAACACCGCTCACGTCACTGCGAGGCGGCGCGCCCATGGAGGGAGGCTCAAAGTCCCTCTCCATCTGCGGGAACAGCCCGGAGACAATCTCCCGCAGCTGCTGAGGCTGGAGACGCTCCGTCACTGGGAGCGCCCACGGCCGCAATTTCTTGCGGACCGTTTGGTACGGGCGCCCCCAGGGATCCTGATCGAGTATCTCCAGGAGAGTCTGCATGCCCTGAGATTTGGCCTCACCGATGGCCAGTCGCAACGCTTCCTGCTTTTGGCGGCAGTCGGCGCGCAACCGGTCCGCTACCTCCGCGAAGTCCTCATCGCGAAGGCGGCGGCGGCGATGGCGAGCGCTCCGGCGGCGCGCCCGCACGCACTCCTCGCGGAGTTGCGCGATTTCGGGCGACCACCAGTACGCACCGCCACGCGGAGCACTGCTGCCTACCCGGGGCATCGCTGAGTCACAAATACGACCCATCGTTCCCCGAAACCAGTCAGCCTCTGACTCCACGTCCACGGGGCTAGTAGGCACGGGTGCCCACGCAGCCACCGTGGCTGCCTCCACCAGGAGCTCCTTATTCAGGCGCTTCAGTGCCCACCTGGGGAATGACCGAGGAGCACTTCGCGGGAGCTCCTCCTCACCGCGGGCGTTCATAGCCGACGCGGATCGAGAGGAGGCTGAGAGCTCAAATCGGACGTATCGATGGTCCGAGAGCGTCTCCGCCCCCTCAAGAACGCGCCAGCCACGTGTGCGGCGTGCGATGGACGGAGATGCGAATGTCACGTCCACGTGAGATTCGCCGTTCCATCGCACGCAAGTCGCGACCGAACCTCTGTTCAAAAGACAGAGACCAGCCGCGATCGCCCACTCCGAGAGCATCCTGCCGCGTGAGTCCGAGCGGGGGGAACCCCAAGTCACCCATTTTGCGTTGAGGTCTCCCGCTAAGATAACCGGGCGGGACCCGAGGCGGTGAACCAACACCTCAAGCCCGCCCAGGAACTGCTCGAACTCGGCGAGATGTCTATTCAGAGAAGTATACCCCGATCACGACGGTTTCGTCGACCCTGGCCGCGACATAACCGGATCCCCTGGCCACCATCACCAGGGGGGGTAACGCCGCGGCCTGCCTGATAGTAATAGCCACGGAGCCGTCGACGTCCCCGATCCAGGCATCCTGGTCCGCAGGGACGAAGTACGGCTCCGCGGCTATGGCAACATCGATTGACCACTCCACCATGGTGTGGACGAGGAGATCCTGCGCCCTGGCGGAGTGGTTCAAATTCGCCTGGAGGAAGCGATGAACGTGACCCATTATTAAGGGGCCACGTCCATTGCTCCTTCGTCCGTCCCGCCCTCCGGCTCTAGGACCGCGGCGGGAACTGACTCGCCAGCTGCTTTATTTGCAACCGGTTTCTTTTTATTTATTTTACCCTTCCTCCTCTTGGATGAGAAAGAGGTAAAATGACATGCTGGGCCACCAACCCGGTGGTTGGCCCGCCGCTTCTCCGCGTCGCACAATACACAGTGTGGCATGGCGGCAGTGCAGGAAGCGGCCTTGTGCCCAGATTGGCCGCACCGGAAACATAGTCCGCTGCGGTCAACAGCTGACGAGCACTTGGCGAGGCCGTGCCCGGTGCCGAAACATCGAAGGCATCGCCATGGTCGAGCTTCCTGCAACTGCACGTGGGCAATGACCCACCCCACGCGTAGCCTACCGGGCGTGTCAGCGGGCTTTCCCTGTGCAGGCGTAGCCAGTAGGGTGGCTGTCTGTACGGGGCACCGCGCCCATACAGAGCGAGTTCCGGAATATGTACTCCGAAGCTCCCCCACCTTGACGTTTGCAAGAGCACAGTTCCCCTGCAATGCGATAGCGGCAGCCACCTCCTCTTTCGTGGCGCACTCGTCCAGGCCCGTCACCTTGATCTCCGCCATTCTGACAGGCCTGTCGATCCTCACCACCTCCGGATCAGGCAAGATCTCGCGGAGCCGGGCCATAAGTCGGTCCGCAACCGCTCCTGAGTCAGCACCGGGACATTCGAGCAAACGAGCGCCGTTAGCCGTGTGTCGAACCTTCAGTCCGCCTTCCACTCCGATGGCGTCAATATCCACGCCACCACGCGCCCGGGCCATCACTTCTTCGTAAGTGATAGCCCTTGTCTTTAGCGGCCGGCAGCAATTCTAAAACAACTGCAGCCGACCGCGGAGCGCGTGTCTTGCCGGATCTTCCTCCTCGACGGTTCTTCCGTATCTTCACCGCTGGACCCTCTACGCGGGGAGCGCCAACTGCCTGGACAGACCGAGGGCTTCTTTGTCCTTCCTTCGTCTTTCTTTGTCCCCGCTTTACCACTGTCGTCCACGCTACGTCCATGCTGGATGGGACCGGAGGCAGCGGGCAGGGCTGAGGGTACTGCATCACTTTGGCAGCATTCACGCCTTTCTTCTTCGTTCGGTCCCTTCCAGTACGCGCTACGGCAGGCTGTGGCTTGGTAGGGACCGGCTGCTGGGCCTTGGCTTGCTTAGCTACATGAAGCTTGGCCAGGGTGATCGGCTGGGTTTGATCGTGCTTGGCAGGCTGCTTATTCTGTTTGGCAGACTGGGGCTTGACCTGGGTGCCAGCTCTCCGCTCGTGTGCGAGCAGTGGTCTTGCACGCTCCACTGGCGAACTGCGCGCCTCTAAAATGGCGATCCGCTGCTTTAGCTCAGCTACCTCCTCGACATCGGGTGGAGCCGGGCTACGTATCTCCGCCATGAGTTCGTCCACCCGCATGTGTAGGGTCGCGATCTCCGCCCGTAGCTCAAGATTATTATTTTGCAGCTCGGCGTTTTGTGCCTTGAGCTGGTCTCTCTGCAGTCGCACGCATTCCTCGTTCTCGCCGCTCGTCTTGTGAGTAACTATGTTAAGGTAGTCTTCAATTGTGGCAGCCAAGCACTTAAGAGCATGCAGGTATATGCCCTTAAAACCCCTGCCCGATTTGGCTGCCACACTGGATACAATATCCGAGGCGACCCTAAATAGTTTTGTGGAGTCTTCGAACCCCACCTCGGTGAGGGAGCGGACGAGTCGCTCGACCTCTGCACTGGCAGAGTCCGTTGCCACCTGGCGACCACCGACTGGTGCCGTGGTTTCCTCTAAGGCGAGGAATTTCGCGGGCGGTGCGGGCTCCCCCTCCGAGGAGTCAGAAGGGCGGGAAGCCGCCGCTCGCGGAGCCGTTTTACGTTTGCGGAGTGCTCTTCCTCCTACAATCGTACTATTCATTTCATCTACCGAGAGCGACCCTCGGTCACTCGAGGCGCTACTCCTCACGGAAGCAGCACTTCCCGACCGCATCGAGAGTGCGCTCTCGCATCTTACAGCTTTTGCTGCTACGGTTGGCACCTTAAACGGTGCCGTAGATATTTCGCGGCCCGTGTTGCCGCCCACACTTTCATCAGTTTTTTTTGGGTTAGGAGAACAATACATAACTTATCCCACGAGTATGGGGGAAATATAGAGTCCACCCGCGCAGAGACCCCTGTACACGGGTAAGTCTAGCATAACCCGTCGGAGGGTCGACCGGTACTCCGACGGAAGTCGCACTATCGACTGCACTTCCTGCAGCCACTCATCCCCTCGCGGTGCGCTGCCGCTTGGGATTAGAGATTTATTATAGAGGTGGTCTCCTCGTGGTCCCGGCCAATTAAGGCAAGGACCCCCGGTCCCCAAAACATGACTGAAAGGATTACGGGTTTGGCCGGTGGTCCACCGAGTGCACAAAGCAACACGACAGGCCACCGCCCAGCGCTCGACGAAGCGACACATCGCGAGCACCACGAAGCCACGCCGGCGAACCGGTACCCCCCATATCTGGGGGGCGTTCCCCTGTAGCCGAAGCCGGGGACATGGCAACCAGCGGCCAGCAGAAGATGCAATGCTGGCTCACTTCCACGACAACGGGCACAGAGTGCCACCGCTCACGGCAGGCCGGCGAACCGGTGCCTTCGAAAGCTGCGCCCTCCAGAAGGAGCACTCTTCACTTAATGAAGAGTGTGGAGGGTGCAGTCCTTCCGCTCCTCCTAGTGCTGGTTTGGTCCACGTCATCCGATCTCTTTCGTTGCAAAGCCTAACTAAACTATCCTAACTTAAGCCTTAACCTAATCCTAAACCTAGGACCTTAACCTATATCTAAACCTAACCCTATACCTAGGACCTAAAACCTAAGAATCCTTGCAACGAAAAAGATCGGACGATACCTCTGGGAATGTCGCCCAGAGGATCCCGTTATCCGCCACCTACGGACGCGCCCGGTAGGAGTCCAGCATCTCCTCCGCAGACGAGACCCACAGCACGCAGATTGGGTGCTGTGGGTCCCGTCTGCGACCGGGAGATCGGAGATACCCCTGCGGATTCACGAGCCGCCGTATAGAATGTTTTTATTTTTTATTGTTTATACTTGTGGCGGGTAGCCATCATACAACGCAAGATAATTGACAGATGCCTGAATCTCGCTTACGACATTTTCAAGATAAAGCGCATATATACAAGTTCCGAACAACAACATTTGGACCGTCGGTCTACCGAGCAATATCATCCGCTCGGTGGAAGATCTTCCCTTTGTGTTATATATCTCCCCAAACTGGTGACCTCCGACGTGATGTGAACACGCAACCTTCTGATTCATCATCAGCGCATCAAAAACTTCGGCTACCACAATCCCCGCATTCTCGCAGATAAAAGCAAGTCATCGACAGTCGTCCCACAGCAAGCCAGCATCGCAGCCTCAACAGGACCATCGCAGCCGACTCACCGCGCTTCCTGGCCCTACGGCACGCACCTACACTGCCTCATCGCGCAGCATTCAAGCTCAGTCTCGACTCACCGCAGACTTCGAGCAGCACTGGCGACAATCACGCAGCATTCAAGCTCAGTTTCGACTCACCGCAAACTTCGAGCAGCACTGGCACTTGCAAGCTAATCTGAGCACGGACAATGATAACTAAAATGACACGACCTCCGGTCTCGGAGGGGAGTGATGTGGCGGGTAGCCATCATACAACGCAAGATAATTGACAGATGCCTGAATCTCGCTTACGACATTTTCAAGATAAAGCGCATATATACAAGTTCCGAACAACAACATTTGGACCGTCGGTCTACCGAGCAATATCATCCGCTCGGTGGAAGATCTTCCCTTTGTCGTATATAAACTTCCCAAATACTTATCTGGATGGACAAGCTCACGGCCCACCTGGTGTTAAGTGGTTATCAGAACCCATAGACATCTACAACGTCAATCAACTGCCACCCAGATATGAGTTGTAAGGTCTCACTTTTAATATTACAACGGCTACCCCGCCCTTCCAACGGCAGCTATTTCTGCCGTGAAGCAGTAAACCGTTTCGGTAAAGCAGTAAAGGGTGGTGGTTACCTACCCTACCTATCTAATTACAGTGTAGTCTTCTGTCAGTATAGGCACCGGCTGACATGTACTCCTAGGAGCAAATACACTTGTTTAAAACAATATACTAATATTGAATCGTGTCTTAATTGAACTCGAGTTAAGAAGAAGCCATGTTTGATTTTAATGTTTACATGTAATCAATAGGTTTCTTGTGGAAATAAAGAAACTATAATACTACGTGCTTCATTTCGATAACTCAACACAGCTAATATAAATGATACTAATAATGAAAGCTGATATCAAAGCTACGGACACACAATGTCGTGCAACAAATAAAACATATTCCCTAATTAGTTATTGTATATTCTTTTTTTATGTTTGAAGGCTTACTAGTGGCCCGGAGGCCTTTCCAGTTTGACCAGGACAGGTGGGCGAGCAAACGCTCAGGAGGGGTGGAATTTGGTAACAGATGCCCGAGCGCCTTCGAAGGAGACCTAACAACTCAAGAGAAGCTGCTTCGCGAATGAATCTACTACCGGATCGGAATCGCGACCCGGCGAGAAAAGCCGGCGAGAAACTCAGCGGGCTGATACATGGGTTAGGTTGCACGGCGACCTCTTTGTCGAGTTCGACGAGTATGTACATATATTCTATGATCCCATTACAATTATGTCATTTATCGGGACTGTAAGTATATACTTATACCTATTTACGTAACTGGCTAATCTATACATATAAATAAAATTGGAGTGTCTGTTTGTAATATTGAAATAGCCTCGTTTTACTACATACATATGAATATATATAAGGTATATACACCAAAATAACATTTTTTACAATTTTTGTCTGTCTGTTTGTTCCGGCTAATCTCTGGAACGGTTGGACCGATTTTGACGGGACTTTCACTGATAGGTAGCTGATAATATAAGGAGTAACTTAGGCTACTTTTTTAAATTAGCTTCGCCCTGCGGCTTTTCCCGCGGTACGACAATAACCGTAGGTAACATCGCGGGACTCAGCTATGAATAATAAAATTTAATGTTCCGAAGCGAAGCGAGGGCGGATCGCTAGTCTATGATACACAGAGACTAAGAGTATTTAAAAACAGGGTATTTGTTTTTGTTTGAGAAATATGATCGCCATCAGATCTCGTCGAAAGCGTCCGACGTCTAAGTTCAAAAACCTCAAAATATTAATCCGCGAACGATATCAAGTAACATATTAATTAAATGTTCAATCGATTATCATCTTTATTGCGAAATAAAATAAGAGCTACGTCGTTCATTAATTCGAACAAAGTATGAACGAAGATGTGAGTGGTGTGAGAATAAAGGTTCAGTACAATTTTATTATTTCCTTTTAATTGTTATTTATTGCGTTTTTTTGACGTCAATTTTATTTTTTACGGCTACTCACAAAAATACGCAAAACTTTATTCAGGATACTTAACTTACAATGTTATTTAAGAACCTAATGGCAATGATCAGTTTAAAATTGGTTGGAACGTCATAACTAGATAGAAGCCAGCATAAAATCTCAGAATGAAGAATTATTATGTTCCATCAACTTTGATGGCAGACGTTTTATATCTGAAAATATTTACATTATCTTCCTGATTAGAATGGAAAAAAAAACTGCCGTGTAAACAAAATTTAAAACCAATTTATTAATAATTTGTGAAATTACTAATGCTAGGGTACATTCTGAGCCTGAACTTCTGAATCCATTCTGCCTATTTCCAACAACAAAAGGTCGAGACAATTAAGATCCACATATTTACCGCAGTAAAAAAACCAATTCACTTTCTTTAACGATTTAGACAAACATAGAAAACAATTTTAGTTCTATTATTCTAGTATTCACCCAATGATCGAAGTTCCACCATAACGACTGAGAAATTGCAATTTAGATGCATTTTACGTATTATTTGTAACACTCTGTTTTTATCAATATTATATCGGAAACTGATTTTTGTCAGACCTAATACAAAATAAAAAATTTAAAAAACTCTTCAAAAACAGAAGCCAAAATGGTAGGTAGTTTTTTTTTATTGCATAGATGGGTGCACGAGCTCACAGTCCACCTGGTTTTAAGTGGTTACTGGAGCCCATAGACATCTACAATGTAAATGCGCCACCCACCTTGACATATAAGTTCTAAGGTCTCAAGTATGGTTACATCGGATGCCCCGTCCTTCAAACCGAAACGCATTACTGCTTCACGGCAGAAATAGGCAGGGTGGTGGTATCTACCCGCGCGGACTCACAAGAGGTCCTACCACTAGTTATGTCTTTGTCTATTTATGTTACTACTAGATACACAACATTAGGTCCTCAATTACCGCCATTATCGTTCTATTATTATATTAACCAACGACATATTAATGACGCATTCCACCGATAAATCATTATTATATTTGTTTCCGTATAAACATTCATGTGTTTAATTGAAAGTGGTAAATCGATTTGAATTATCAATTTACTTCACATTAAGATTATAACGGTTTGTACCTAGGTTAATTTTTTTTCACATGTAAGTTTTTCACATAAGTAGGTCGGCTTTCTGCGAAGAGCGCTTTTATGCAAAAATAACTGCTACCCCATCCTTCAAACTGAATATCACGAGATTTTAAGGGTTTTTTTATTGCTTAGATGGGTGGACTAGCTCACAGCCCACCTGGTGTTAAGCTCAAAGACATCTAACGTAAATGCGCCACCCACCTTGAGATATAAGTTCTGAGGTCTCAGTATAGTTACAACGGCTGCCCAAACCGAAACGCATTACTACTTCACGGCAAAAATAGGCGGGGTGGTGGTACCTACCCGTACGGACTCACAAGAGGTCCTACCACCAGTTGCAGGTACCTAAATATTTTTACCCACGGTTGAGGAGTATAAACGGTTTTTCGTTCCCCATTCATGATCGCGCGGAACCCCAAAAAACAATCCATGAGACTCGTGCGAAATAAATTAAATTTCCCAAGACGAATGACCCATTGTGCGTGATAAAACCAAGTTTCGAGTCTACGGTCTCCGTGACCAGTGACCGCGTTAACCGTTAACTGACATTACTCATGTATACTTCTGGTCGCTGTCTGTAGACTGGTGGTCACTGTCCCTTGATATTCAGATGGTGACCGTCGCTTACAGTGCAAATTGTAACGTGATTAATTATTGTAAGTCGTTATTGATAACTTAACACAAATTATGCTAAGCAAGCATGGTTTATTCGGTATGATATTTTTTTTATTGCTTAGTTGGGTGGACGAGCTCACAGCCCACCTGGTCTTAAGTGATTATTGGAACCCATAGACATCTACAACGTAAATGCGCCACCCACCTTGAGATATAAGTTCTAAGGTCTCAAGTATAGTTACAACGGCTGCCCCACCCTTCGATCCGACACGCATTACTGCTTCACGGCAGAAATAGGCAGAAGGGTGGTACCTACCCGTGTGGACTCACAAGAGATCCTACCACCAGTAAAAAATTATGTTGGATGTACTCATGATACTACTAGACTTAGACAATATCAGTTTCCAGTGTTTCTAAATAAAATGGCTGTCAAAGTCGAGCTCACAAATTTCATTCATTTGTTTAATTAGGAGCCAGATAAAAAAAAAAGGTAGCACATATCTCAACTTAGCAATTATGTGATCCGATTTAAAGTGTAGGATGAGAGCAAAGATACAATTGAAATTTAATGATAGACAGATTCAAAGATGGCGGCGTTTCCGTGTATCATCCGATTCACATAGCACCTTCCCCCTATTTGTTTTTCAAAGCAATCACGCGTGCCTGTTGTAATGGTTAGCACCGCGATATACTATAATCAACTTCATGTCTTAACGTGGGTGGCGACAGCAAAAGCTAGCTCGGAATGCGTATTCAATTAAACAACAATATAAAAGACAAAATAGCAATCGAATAATAGTAAAGAATCCGATTTGAGTGACACTATTACGCGCGAAACAAAAACTAATCGTTATTGATGTGGCAAGATTCCAAAATGGAATATAAATTTGAATTCGGCGGGAAACATACTATTATAATAAACTAGCTGACTCGGCAGACTTCGTAGTGCCTCGATCAATAAATAAAAGACCTAAACTTTTGTATAAAATAAACTTAAATCAAACAAAAGGAATCCGTCCGACGGGGGACACATCAAAGGAAAAACAAAATTTGTATTTTTATTTAATTCCGAGCATTTTCATATTTATCTACCTTATAAACTTCCACAAAAAATTCAAGACCAAAATTAGCCAAATCGGTCCAGCCGTTATCGAGTTTTAGCGAGACTAACGACTAACAGCAATTCATTTTTATATTTATAGTTATCAACATTAACAAACGCAAAGGGTTTCACTTGTGAAGGTTCGAATAAAATCGATTTTTCGAATTAGTCGTTTAATAACTAAACAAACAACGATCGAAGAGATCGAATATTAACACAAATCAGCAGCCGAAGACATTCGTGGAACGCGCATTCCGACCGGTACCGGTTCCGCGTTAACGGTACACCGCGAACTACATCATCTAAAGATGTACTAACTCTCTTTAGTCACTTAGTGATTGGATGCGGCAAATCAAACGCCGAAATAAATAATCGATATGAATTCATTCGAACGAACAAGAACGAAGATTCGATTGTTTCGGATCACGCATGCTACAAATGATCTAAATTTAATCGACTAAACTTAACTGACTAACTAAACTTAATTGACTATAATTAACTATAGTTGAGACCTTAGAACTTATATCTCAAGGTGGGTGGCGCATTTAAGTCGTAGATGTCTATGGCTCCAGTAACCACTTCACACCAGGTGGGCCGTGAGCTCGTCCACCCATCTTAGTAATAAAAATAAAGTAGGAATATAACTACATAGCGCTGCGTTTACATAATCAAAAGTGTCGCAAAGGTGTCAAAACAAAAAGAAATACCCACAGACTATCCTATGAATTTGACATTAGAAAAATAATGTGTTCAAAAGTCGTGTTGGCGTCAGAAAACCCAGTGAATTGAGCAATGACATAATTCTAATGGATTTGAAGGTGTGTTAGATATGTACATACACATTTCAATAATTTAAAATGACTGTTCAATAACGTACAAAGCTAAAAAGTATTGCGCTATTTCATCTTAAAAATGTAGATTTTTTTATTTATTACAATATAGTTTATTTTGTTTTTTGTTTATGTCGATACTTATTGTAAAAGTAACGAATTATTATCAAGTAAGCAATTTCTTTTTGGATACAAAATAACGTCTTCTTAATCACTACATAGTATAAAACAAAGTCACTTTCTCTGTCCCTATATCTGTCTGTACCTATGTACGCTTAAATCTTTAAAACTACGCAACGGATTTTGATGCGTTTTTTTTTAATAGATAGAGTGATTGAAGAGGAAGGTTTATATGTATAATAACATCCGTAAAAAGTGGAGAAATCAATAATAAATTACAGTTTCCGAAGCGAAGCGAGGGCGGGTCACTAGTGACGTATATAACACATTTATTAACAAAAAACATTTATTTTCATTTCAAAAACGCTTTTCAAGTTGGTCGAAATCGAAATTTCAATATAAAAAATTGATTACGAGCAATTCATAGCGGAACATTTGAAACTTTGAAAATCATTGTCCAATACACCTTTCACCGAACCGTCCCGTTGTGCATTGCTCGTTCTACAGCTGGCGGCGATGAAAGTATTCCCACTAAACCAGTAATCGAAGGCGTTCAAATCCATATCGTACGTTAAAATGATCATTACCGATGTGGTATTTCCTAAGTGAATTTAATTTAGGAAAACGTTTTGACTATTTGTATTACTTCGGTGACTTGTTGAAGCGATGACTATACATCTATACTTAATATATAAACCTACAGTGGTTTTTACGGATGTTCCGTTATAACTACTGAACCATGTGTCCGATTGACTTGAAACTTGGTATCCATGTAGAAAATACATGTAGTTAATGGATAGGCTAATATTTATATGAGTGTTGGACTCCCTACACCAGTTGCGGGGGCGTTAATGATGAGAATCTTTGTGGGGGTGAGAAATAATAATGTTAATTTTAAATGCCCAGCGAAGCGGACGGGTACAGCTAGTCTATACTAATATTATAAAGAGGAAAAATTTGTTTGTTTGTTTATATTGAATAGGCTCTGAAACTACTGCACCGATTTGAAAAATTCTTTCACTGTTTGGAAGCTACACTATTCCCGAGTAACATAGGCTATAATCTACTTTGAAAAAAATTAGGGATCTTTACTAAAACTCCAATAATGTAACCCAAGGTGTAAAAATATTACCTAAAATATTCTTTACATCGCGTGCCCTGCGAAAACTATTGATGATAGAATAAAATAATGTATCTATACTTCTATACTATATAATATTATAAAGAGGAAAAATTTGTTTGTTTGTTTGTATTGAATAGGCTCCGAAACTACTGCACCGATTTGAAAAATTCTTTCACTGTTTGGAAGCTACACTATTCCCGAATAACATAGGCTATAATCTACTTTGAAAAAAATTTGGGATCTTTACTAAAACTCCAATAATGTAACCCAAGGTGTAAAAATATTACCTAAAATATTCTTTAAATCGCGCGCCCTGCGAAAACTATTGATGATAGAATAAAATAATGTACTATGACTTTGTAGAACACATTATTATTTACAAAAAATGACAGGACAGCATATTGTCTGACTATTATAGTTAAGCCACAATAAGTGTTCTTTTATTTAGAAAAATAAAACAACGTCAAATATCGTTGAAATTTTTGTTAAAGACCCGAGCGGAGCGGGAGCGGGCCGCTAGTTATGTATAAAGAGAACGAATCCGAGTTCAGTCTAGTCATTTTTCTGTTGAATCTACTCTGATTTTTGCCTTATAATTGAGTCGACTATTATCAAAGCCGGCAATCTGACTTTTGGACAATGATTGGTAAATCAGAAAAACGAATTATTGACTTTGTATTCCATTGGCAGTCACAAAACTCTTCGGAACGACATCTTAGATAAATAACAGGTTAACTATTAACCTTTATTTAAGGCAGGTTTTGAACCGTATTCTTTGGAGGAGACGATTATATTCAAATCAATCTGAATTGACATATCAATAAAAAAAATTTGTCCAAATGCACAGATTGCCACCTTTGATAATAGACGACTCAATTGAATTTTTATTTTTATTTTTTGAGCGAATACAATTGTTGACGGCTAGAAAACGACGTATTGGTGTTGTCTACTCAGTGGGTCGCGATTCCGATGCAGTGATAGATTCAAAGAAGCACTGCTCTTACTAGGGCTAGTGTTAGCAAATTCTCTCAGGTTGAGCTCGTGAGCTCCTTACTCGTTCGCGTTTAGCTGGAATAGCCCCCAAGGCTACCAGCAAATAGGTTGGGGGAAAAAGTATTGATGTAACCCTTGTCCTAATGTGGAGCAAATGACCTTTGATCGAAAATCTAAATCGCGCAATCATATTTCCACTCGAAACCGCTACTATTGACGAATCATTTTCTCAACATTATAACACACAAGTGAATGTTGTGAAAATGTTTGGATAGTTCTCGAACTTTCTTTGAAATGGAAACACTACATGAATGACATTTCAGTACGGGCTCATAAGGACTCTCATCCAGGGCCGTAAAATATGCTAAAAAAAAAGACATTTCAGTACTCGAGTAGTTCTCAAAGTTGTTGTACTGTATCCAATGGAATATTGAATTTGACATTTAATTAATTAACGCCTTTTTATCACTATCGCATCGACTCTTTCAAACCTCGTTTAACGAAGAACATGTAGTAATTAGATATGTTAGATTCGAAAGCCTGATAGCGGTGGGTAGCGTAGCGAAAATAATATTTGTAAAAGTACTGTGAGATTATTTTGTTTTCGAAAAAAAAAAATTTGGTGAGAAGATCGTTAGAAAACGAATGTTGCCAAGGTAGAAATTATTTACTTTATCTCTAATAGATAACATACAGATCGATCAAACAATAATGACTTCCGTTAATCATTAATTAATTTCGGTTATATGCAGTTATCTGTATTTTTTTTCATAATTACAATGAAATATAGTATCCGAGGTTTTTTTTAAATAAAAATACGATTCTTTTTTTAAACGATGCTCGAAAAGGGATCCATTTGGTATAGAGCCTGGCCGTGTCTCCAGCATTGTCATCAAGACAATAACTTAAGACAGAATTCATGATGTTTGACATTACGTGGATCGAGTACTTGTAACAACAGTAAATGCTTCATCAGAATTCAGCATTGCTCAATTGCATTTTTTATTTGCCAGGACGGGCAAACGGATCAATCACAAAGCCGCCGCACCGTCAACGTGTAATCCAACGTTTTCCAATTATTTTCGCTTCAAAACCCGCGGTGTCGTAAAGACCTTGAGAACGGAACAAAACCTCCATTGTGAATCTCAACTGTCATATAAAACACGACGCGAAACGAATCGGGTTACTGTTTTATTTTTTTTGTTTTTTTGTTGTTATTATTATACGAAATATGAACAGTATTCGAACGTGGAAGTCGACATGGCTGATTCAATTAGAGGTTTTTCCAATTTGGAGCATTCCTAACATTATTGCGGATCTAGTATGATCGGAGTCACAGGAGTCTGTGTTCCGAATATAGGGTTAGCAGCGAAGAGAAAATTTCTCACTAGAAATGACTCATCATCAATACTTCACTAGCTAAGAAATACAGGTACCAACTAAGGTCGTTTTTCCTCTTTTAGCGGACGGGTAGGTAAGTTCACGGGTTCAACTTGAGAATTCGCTAACATTAGCCCTAGCAATAGTACTTCGTAGAATCTACCACTGGATTCGCAACCCACTGAGACGATCGGGCTACAATCGCAGTGGGCTGAGGGTTAATTAAGCCGATTAAAAATGGCCCGGACGAAATTTGCGAAAAATGATCGATCTCTTTTTAGCAGGTAACAGAAGTTAATGAAAACAACGAGATATCATTAAATAAAATTATTATGAGAAATTAACTGAGACACTTTAACAAAACTCTTGAAAGTCGTCGTGGCCTAAAGGATAAGACGTCGGTGCATTCGTATGTAGCGATGCACCGGTGTTCGAATCCCGCAGGCGGGTACCAATTTTTCTAATGAAATACGTACTTAATAAATGTTCACGATTGATTGATGATTTCCACGGTGAAGGAATAACATCGTGTAATAAAAATCAAACCCGCAAAATTATAATTTACGTAATTACTTGTAGGTAGGACCTCTTGTGAGGCTGCACGGGTAGGTACCACCACCCTGCCTATTTCTGCCGTGAAGCAGTAATGCGTTTCGGTTTGAAGGGTGAGGCAGCCGTTGTGACTATTCCGAGTGAGACCTTAGAACTTATATCTCAAGGTGTGTGGCGCATTTACGTTGTAGATGTGTAGCTGTGAGCTCGTCCACATACGTAAGCAAAAACTCCTTTTAGCCTATCAACTATACCGATATCCGGTGGTAGACTCTGCGAAGCACTGGTACCTCGCATAAACAAAAACAAGCGAATTGAGAACCAACCTTTTGGTTTTTTTTTAAATCAGTTTAACCTCTTCAGAGACATTGACATATATTATACCTTTAGTATATTATTATTATTTAAGTATATATACAGGGCGGGATCGATGGAGACAGTTGGTTGACGAAATCGGACGGAGTCACGATCCTCAGCAGTGAGGAACCGATCGAAGAGAGAAGTATATATTAAGTAACTATACGCTAAATGGCTAAAGTAGATGTTGACATGTTTTTTGTTAAATAAAAATTTCTCTACCTATGTTTGTTTTTTTTTTTATTTATTCAATTATTTCCGTTATAAAATGAACAAATCGCAATAAAGAATAAACTAAATAAATATACATATATTTTTTCTATGTATTTGTAAGGTAATATAAATTTCATTGAACCTACCACTATTTACTCTGCGCTACGTTTGGTTGACTGGTAGAATGGCTTAGGGATTAAGTCCGTTAATGTAAATTTTACATGAAGGGTAATAAATAAAATAAATAAATAAACACCTATTTCTTAATTTGTAATTAAAAAAATTCGTCCTTGAAGACTTTATTAAGAGTTCTTATCGAATTCTTATGATACACACGAGGAGTTTACATCTCGCCACAATCACATTACGTAGGCAGCGGCTTGGTTCTGCCCCTGGCATTGCTGAAGTCTATGGGCGACGGTAACCACTCACCATCAGGTGGGCCGTATGCTCGTCGGGCTACAAGGGCAATAAAAAAAAACTGCCATTGAATAAACGTAACCGGCACAAATCGTCAAAAATCACATAAATTTTATAATAAGCATAATCTGACATCATTTACTCAAACATGACGATTATAAATAACGCATAGCATCATTCTGTTACGTCAAACGTACCGAAGCAATACGAGCTTATCAGACGGCCGATGACAGTTGTCGATAAGCGATAACGTGCTAGTGAACGTAGAATCCACCAAACCGAATGTCCTTTTGATAATCTATACCTATATATATAAAAGAAAGTCGTGTTAGTTACACTATTTATAACTCAAGAATGGCTGAACTGATTTGGTTGAAAATTGGGGAGGAGGTAGCTTAGAACCAGGACATAGGATACTTTTTATCACATTCCCGTGGGACGTGACATAAAACGTGGTATAACAAAACGCAACTGATATGGAATAACAAAACGCAACTGACAGCTAAACGTAATATATTCTATGGTTAAATAAAGTAGAATTTTGAAGTGACTTTTTGGCGGGAACGCGATGAGTGAAGTTGTGTGATTTGTTTTATTTTGTCTATTTAGTGTTTCTTCGGGTTTAAATGTGTAATAATGGTGGTTTATTAACCGTTTAATATCTGTGAAAGTGCACAAATGTGGGAAAATGAAACAAAGCCGATGGACGTAATTTCTCGGGATCCTCCAAAAAGTCCACTGAAAAAATCTTAGTAAATGACCACCATTTTACTGAGATTAAATTTCATCTCATATCATCTCATTTAATTTCATCCCAGTTGATTAATGTCTCAAATTAATCATTTTCATTTCATTTCACTCCATAATATCATTTTTCATAAAATTAAGAATATACATTAAAATAAGACATGACTTAAAGGCCTCAGATACCAGGACATAAAATCTCTTAAAAAAAAAAATTTTTTTTTGAAGTTGACGTGTTTAAAACAAACTGCGTGGCGGAACAAAGTTCGCCGGGTCCGCTAGTAAATCCAATAAACGAACTATACAATCTAATCACACGGTTTCGTTAACGTTTTGTTGTAAACTGTACTTAGACGTGGCGGATATATCGTTTTTTTTATGATTGAAGGTTTACTAGTGGCCCGGAGGCTTTTCCAGTTTCACTATGACAGGTGGGCGAGCAAAGGCTCAGCCGGGAGGGGTAGGATTTGCTAACAGCTGCCCGAGCGCCTCCGAAGGAGACCTAACAACTCAAGAGCAGCTGCTTGGCAAATACATCTACTACTGGATCGGAATCGCAACCCGCTGAGAAGATCCGGCGTGAAACTCAGCGGGCTGATGCATGGATGAGGTTGCACGGTACGGTTACCGAGCTCTCTAAACCTACTCCTATTGTTAGAGCTGAAGGCGTCTAATGCAAAGGTTATTAAATTATTGGGTCTGATGGATCTGTAAGGACGTGCGGATACATTGGTTTACAACAGGAAATATTTTTATATCTATTCCGCCTGCGGTTGCGATTAAACACGAAATTGGATATTTTGATACCGCAACTGTTGGTTGTATGGGGGCGTTATTTTGACTGCTTCACGAAAATTATTAGAAAATGATTTTTTGCAGAGGACCAGATGATTCAGAGCTTATGGACATAGAAGCATCAATAATGCCGCCAACCTTGACCGCCATCTAGGTTGTTATTGACCTACGTCAATGACATTTAGACAAGAACGGGTCAAGGAATAAGCAAGACTATTACTGACCCGAGTGGATTGGCAAGATCTATGACTAGTCCCCAAAGGCGGATAGGAAATCAGGTTTTATTTTTATTTTTTATTGCTTGGATGGGTGGGCGAGTTCATAGCCAACCTGGTGTTAAGTGGTTACTGGAGCCCATAGACATCTACAACGTAAATGCGCCACCCACCTTGAGATATAAGTTCTGAGATCTCAGTATAGTTACAACGGCTGTCCCACTCTTCAAACCGAAACGCATTATTACTACTTCACGGCAGAAATAGCCGGGGTGGTGGTACCTACCCGCGCGGACTCACAAGAGGTCCTACCACCAGTAAATCACATTCATTGAAGTCGCGTTAGTGAGGCTTTAGATAACTGCTATTCATGTTAAGGGTCAGTACGAAGCGAGGATGTACTCTCGTTAACAAGCAATGGTTATGCTATCGATAAACATTCGTCTTCCAGCACGTTGAATATAAAACTTCATTGTGTTCAATCAAACGGCCGTAACGAGAGAACCTGAATAAACAAAGTCGCTTCCACATTTACCTTATTAATAAGGACTGTTGATTTTCGAATTACGGGTTTTATGCTTAAGGACAATAGGGACTGCTTAGAAGTCTGGGCGAGTGGTGGTTTTCACGTGGTGCTGTCCATGGGCTCCAATAACTAAGGCTGTCACGAGAGAAAAGAACAAAGTCGCTTTCACGTTTTATGCTTTTTTATTTTTTTTCCTACCTAAGCTGATAGCCTTGACAGGCTATTTCAGCCGAACCTTAACTAGTAGGTGAGCTCACGGGGCTCAAGCCTGACGACGTTGCTAACACGAACCCTAGCAAGAGCCGTGCTTCGCAGAATCTACCACTGGATCGGAAACGCGACTCACTGAGAAGATCCGGCGTGAAACTCAGTGGGCTGTGTCTGAGGGTTAATTTACACGTCGAGCCCTTCTTCGCAAGCGACGGGTTCGACGAGAACGATGACCGGTGCTTGAAGTACCTAAAAGCACCGTTATTGGATCGGGAGGATCCGAAATGACGTGTTTGGGGCGACGTCGACTGCTTTCCATTCTTTCCCCAGGATCGGGAATGTTTATGCTTAAGGACAATAGGGACTGTTTAGAAGTCTGGGCGAGCGGTGGTAATCACGTGGTGCTGTCCATGGGCTCCAATAACTAAGGTCGTAACGAGAGAACAGAACAAAGTCGCTTTCACATTTACCTTATTAATAAGGACTGTTGATTTTCGAATTACTGGTTTTATGCTTAAGGACAATAGGGACTGTTTAGAAGTCTGGGCAAGTGGTGGTAATCACGTGGTGCTGTCCATGGGCTCCAATAACTAACACCAAGTGAGTCGAGAGCTGATTGACCGATGCAATAAAAAATGAGACTATTAATTAAAATTCGATTTGGAAAACTTATGGGTTTCGTAACAGGTTCTAGATACACGTATAATATTGTGAATGATATGTGAGACGCGTGGGTTCTAATGAACTGTAAATTATGAACGAAATTAGTTCAACTTATCCATAGATAGTTCATGGAAAGTGGACATTAGTTCGCTGTTTCTCTAAAACCATCCCACCTCTTTCCGCGGGTTTTGTATATACGACTCTAGAAACCAGAGAATGGACAGCAGCCTTCTCTGTGTACACAAGCGTATAAATAATAAATAGTTACTAACACAAACACTAATTGAAACAAAACTAACATTGTAACTTTGAATTGTATAAGACCTATAGGCGAATTCATAAGATGTGTGTCTGGTATAAGACCTTAAATGATTTTATGGCTTTTGATGTTGGAAACTGTGAACTTGTTTTTGATAGATTATTTAAAAAAAAAACGATAGCGAATAGACATTTAGGGGTGGCGATTTATGCATGTTCTTACCAAGCCTATTGCTGCCGCGATATCATATGTTCCAGTTTGAAGAATGCGACATTCACGTCTCAAGGTTAGTAGTGGTTTTTAACATTTAAGCAATTCCAACATTAACTTTGAGAGCCACATAAGATTCAGTGATACGGAGTGTTTTAGAGATACTGTTTTTTCCGAATGTAGCTTGTTCCAAACGACGCTTACGTGTTCCTAATGTTGTCAAACTTACTCTGTGCTCATCGTGGTTAATTAGATGAATAATAATTGTGAATGACTAAAAACACTTTATTTGACAAAAAATTTAACTACAACTAAAACTAAATTAAAACTAACCTACTATTGGTATTGTTCCCAAATAAATTAGTGCTTCACGCCAAATGACATATCATTTATCTTAATTGAAATTATACGGATTTTATTTTGTTCAATGAATGATGTCAGACATAAAATTTTAATGATATAACCATCATGTGTAGGCAAAGTTTTAGCATTCCATATATTAAGGTAAACACGTCTTCATGTATATTTACATAAATATATTTTTGTGGTCCAATGGAATCCGGAAATCGCTCAATAACGTTTGGACAGTTGTCTTTACTGCCCATTTTAACACGATTCGTATTAAATATAAGCCCGAATTGAGAACCTTCTCCGTTTTCAAATCGGCTAAAACAATAAAGTAGATGAATAATTTAAATAGACAATAACGTTAATTAACGGAGATGGGTAAGTATGAAAGTTTGTTCGAATTTTAATTTTGTTTAGGCTATGTAGGTATGCGATCGATCTAAATTTTAATTTTAGTTTTCTTTTATTTTGTTTTTTTTTCTGAAATGTAGGTAAGATTTTCGCATGCCCTGAAATAGCAGTGAGCAAATTTATATTATAATAATGTTATTATTACTTAGTTGGCTGTAGATAAGCCTGAACTTGACCTAACATTGGCAGTAATTTTTCCTTGTAACGATTAAAATATTGTCATTTTAGGTAGCCATTTAAAAATATCCATAACGTTTATAACCTGACATAATATGGAAGAAGAAATCACTCTGAGTAACACGGACTTTTCAAATGTCACAGTAGTAATTTTTAACGGTCAATAACAAGGACACGCTTTCGAGTTTTAGGCCATCCCAATTCTTAACCATAACCCAGTTTAAGATTAAAACAGCATAGACAAACGAACGTGCAGCCTCGAGGACGCATTATCACGATAAATGCAAATATCCGATAATTATTTTGCAATTTACATCACCTCCGGAGCCGGCTACCTAGATGGCAAACACTGGCGTTTAAAAAAAAAAAAAAAGAATACAACAACCTCCAATATACCAAAAACCCGTTCCACAATTTGAATATCGTAAAAAAGAACGCGTAAAACACTATCACAAAATGGCACGTACACATTAATTTTTGATTTAATAAACAGCCCGGTGTTTGATACCGTCGGGATGGGTAGCGCGGGAAAATGGCGGACACGTTACCGCGACGCCGTGCATCGGCCAACTGAGCCGGCGGCTGATCCGAGGCTAGCGAATTGTCAAACTGGATTGGCTTATCGCCGCCCGGTGCGAGTGAGCGTGCGATGTTGTAACTAAAGGCTTCAATGGATAAATGACTCAGTATCGAGTGGGATGGAAAATGTATTTTAACTTTTTTTTTTAAAGCAATAAGACCGTCAAGGACAATGACAACTGTCGCTTAACTAACCTCTTTCTTAATGCTACCAATTATGAGATATACATTATCACGTACCGGTTTGTTTTTGAGTGCTTTTTTTTTAATCACGCAATGGGTCGTTTTCAATTTTGCGGCCAAAAAAGTAGCGATTTAATGAATTTAAACTTTCTCTAATTTTCCATTATTATTTTTTGTATGTAGGCATGTTCCGAATAAAAAATGCATCACAATCAAATCAATCACTCATTTATTGATAATATTATCTAATATGTATTCATTTATATTTTTCATTTTACGCATTTGATAATGCCAACACGGATGACAATTTAAATAGGAACTTTTTTTAAAAGCTTAGAAATCGTACTTCTTTTGTTTTTAATAATGTTAATAATATCCAGTTAGTTTTGCTTTATTATTGTATTATGTACTGATTAAATAAAATTGCCGAATTTCAACACGGATTACTGGAAAAATAGCAAAAAAGTTAGAATTTGAATTTCGAACCAGTGATACGAATGAGATTTGGGGTAGTTTTTAATGTATAGCTCCTAATTTAATTTGTTGTCATGACAACAAATTTATTGTACTTATAATTACGGTAACATGAAGGTTGTGAGAATTAAATCAAATAGCTCGCTTTTGGCCCCAAAATTTAAAAATGACTCCAATATACATTATGTTTTTTACATTATAAATAGGCAAAGGGACTGTTGTCAAAGCTGGCACAGTTGTAAACTTCCGATCGTAACGCGTAACGAAATTATTAAGTACTCATTTACAAACATTCTCGTAGGAAGGATGGATAATGTTCATGAAACCTGTGCACTTTCATTTTTTTTATTTATTGCTTAAATAGGTGAACGAGCTCACAGCCTATCTGGTGTTAAGTGGTTACTGGAGCCCATAAACATCTACAACGTAAATGCGCCACCCACCTTGAGATATAAGTTCTAAGGTCTCAAGTATAGTTACAACGGCTGCCCTACCCTTCAAACCGAAACGCATTACTGCTTCACGGCAGAAATAGGCAGGGTGGTACCTACCCGCGCGGACTCACAAGAGGTCCTACCACCAGTAAGACGGGTAAGCTGTTATGAAAATTTTAACTACCTACTTTAACAGTTCATTGTTTTGATAGTCACGGACGGAGATAAGGTATAACTTGATGACCTTTTTTTTTCTTATCCAATTACCAGGAGCGTCGAGGCGCTGTTCTGTTTTCAGTAGACTGGTGGGCGAACGAGAGCAGCGCTCCGCTGGATCTACCACCGGATCGGAATCGCGACCCACTGAGGAGATCCGGCGAGAAAATCAGTGGGTTTCCACATTTGAATATCTTGCTAACTAACGTCAATTTTTTATTTTATTACTACTACCTCTTCAACTAGTCTACTTCAGTTTTTTGCAGGCAGATGGTAGATGGCAGATTGTCTTGCTAATTAATGGTAGAACGACTTGCGAGTCCGCACGGGTACGTACCACCGCCCTGCCTATATCTGCCGTGAAGCGGTGAAGCAGCAGTGTATTTTCGGTTTGAAAGGTGAGCCAGCCGTTGTACTGTAAAAACTGAGATCTTAGAACTCATATCTCAAGATGGGTGGTGGTATTTATGTTGTAAATGTCTATGGGCTACAGTAACCACTTAACACCAGGTGGGCTGTGAGCTCGTCCAACCATATAATCAATAAAAATTAAATACAAAATTCTACTTTCATCCATTTTACTTTCCATTGCGAGCTAGGTCATTGTGTAAAATATTATTCGCGTGATTATCTACTTCAGTTTTTTTGTGGGTAGATGAGAGCTCTCTTCGTCAATATTAAATGAATACAGGAAGACAGATTTGGATACCGAAGGAACGCATCGAGTATAAGCGTATTTTGAACAGGACAATAAAATTAGTTTCACTGTAATTCAACACATAAATTCGTCCATTTAAAAAAAAAAACAATAACCTATATTCCAGAAATTAAAATTTTCATAATATTTAATTTAATATATATAAAAATGGGTTTTTATTCATTTATTGCTCAAATGTAAATTCCTTCACTGTAGAATTATTATTATTATTATTAAAAATTTCGGTGCTTATTTTTTTTAATTTAAGAGCAATATTAGATAGGTTATCGTTATTTGACTTAATGTTACACTTGGTAATAAGATGATAGGATTATATACTGCTTAATTATGTTGAATTGAAATCATTAACTATTTAGATTCAGGAACACGCTGAAGAAGTCTCATACTGCACATATAAATACGTCACCGTTGCTGACAGCACCAGCGACTGGAGCACCACGACCAGCCCCATAAGAATTTCAAATCAATGATCATAACTACAATACTAAAACATTCGTTAAGTGTCTTTAGAAGGGGGCTGATGTTTTACCTTATGATTGAGGGATTATTGATGGCTCGGAGGGCGAGCAAGGGCTCAACCAGAAGTGGTTGGCGCCCCCAAAGAATACCTAACAATTCAAGAGCAGCTGCTTCTCGAGTGAATCTACTAATGGCTCGGAATCGCGACCCGCTGAGAAGAGCCGGCGAGAAACTCAGCGGGCTGATGTTTAGGTTAGGTTGCGCGTCGAACTCTTTGTAGAGTTCGACGAGTACGGTTACCGGGGTCCCTAGGCCTGCTCCTAGTGTTAGAACTGAAGGCGTCTAATGCAAGGGTTAATGGACCTGATGGATCCGTAAGGACGTGTCTAGGGCACCCACGGTGACTGGCTCCTGCGTGATCAGGATTCGGGGAGTAGTCAGCGGCGGCAACGTTAAGGCGATTGTCATGACCCATAGCCTTATCGAACTAAAGGGATGTCCGGACCGTCCTCCTCCTTAATCAGTGGTTACCAAAGTTCAGGTAAGGGTCAATCTATTGTCAAAAATTTTCAAAACGGGTTTGCAATTTCAATTAAATTATTGATCGTTTAAATTAGAAAGTTATTACCTATACGTATAGCACATAATAGCCTACAATGATTACTCGAAATAAATTCTTCAGAATCAAGGAAATCTCTCTTTATGTTGAAGGCCTTAAACCACGAGGCAGCATCCTGCCGCAATGTTCAAGGGTTGATGTAATACGGCAAAACTACAAAGACTTAATTCTTCTTAATTTATGACAAAGATCCCGATGTATGGTTTGGCTTGAGCTAAAGATAAGGGCTTCATTATTTTATTTTTACCTGCAACAAAAAGAAAAAGAGGTTACATTCAAATTAACATAGCTCTTAATAATCTCAACGCGAACGGTACTGCCCAGTTTGTGACATATGGTATGTGACTCTTCTTTTTTTTCCTACCTAATCGCTGGTAGCCTCTAGGAGCTATTCCAGATTCACCGGCTGGTAGGTGATCTCACGGGCTCTGCCTGGAATTTGATAGCATCTGTCCTAACAAGAGCAGTGCTTTGTTGAATCTACTACCGGATCGGAAATGCAGCCCACTAAGAAGATCCGGCGAGAAACTCATTGGGCTGTGTCTACGGGTTGGTTTGCATGTCGAACTCTTCGGCGCATTCGACGAGGGGGTATGATGGCTGTTAGTTCTGTCTATCATTATGATGGTAATAATTACGCAAATGTTGATATTTGCTGTTTAAATTTTTATTATACCATGTCATTCCTCCATCCTATATCCTATAAGCTACAACTATTTATAATTTGATACCCTTTGAATCCACAACAAAAGGGTACTCGATTCTACAATTTGCTCTTGAAATAACATTAAAATTTTGAGAAACACATCCACGACCTACTTAGTAAGTGGAACAAAGCGATATTTTCCATTATTTATTAAGTTTATTATTGTATATTGAATTAATGATGTCATATATTCAACGAACGCCATGTGTCGACGCTGAGTCAAAGTTTGTCGTGACTTATGCTATTAATTGATGTTTTCGAATCTGTTTATTAGAACTATTATTTAAATTAGAAAATTGTTATGCTCTAATTATAAATTATTTTGTTCTGAGCTGGCTTCTTTTGCTCAGGCAAAAACGTCGGACTTCCGTTTGCTTATTTGGAGTTTGATAGGCGGGTATGTCGGAATCAAAATGAACGCTATATCGCGCAAAAAGCTAGGTCTGAACCTGGGAAAATCTCCGAATAAAGCTCAGTCAAGGGAGGTAATGGGTTTATCTCTTGGCACCCTACAACCAGAGGTCAAAGCGTCAGTAGAACAGTCACACGAACCTAAGATAAATCTAATGAGTCTGATAATCAAAACTAAATACTGGTACATACGCAGTTTTTTAAGGTTTTTTTTTGTGGGTTTTTTCCTCTTTGTTTTATTCCCTTATCGCACAAGTCATTCGGGAACACGTCAAGCTGTAGGATTCAAACCTCCATGCGGTCTTATCGCTCAATGCATGAGACGGACGATTAGAAAGACATTTAGTCACGAAAGCTTTAAAAACGTATAAGTATTTTGCAGCTTAATTCTACTGCAATGCACTTCTTTCAGACCATGGGTTTCTGTGACCAGTTCCAATTCATAACAATACCTTTAAGGCGTCTTCTGTCATCGTCAACAAGGGCATTCAAGTTACAGATTCCTCTGCCCATCTTAGACAATTAAAAAAAAACTACTTTTTTACTACTTGACACAGATAAACAGATCGAATAGGTAGCACTTTAGCACCATAAAAGCTAAACTATTAACAATTCTAACCTCAAAAGATCAAAGAGAGATAAAAGTAATTGCATTGCAAGAAATCATTAAAAAAACATAATTATTTATATCGAAGCACTCGTTGAATGAATTTAAAGGACTTGTTCAGCGCAGGAACGGCGAGGTCTGATTAAGTGATTGATGGTTGATGTCCAAAGCCTATTAGGAACAGGGTTAGTGCACATTTGGTGTGATTTTTAACAATTACAGTCAAATCTGGATAAGCGAGAGTTCAAGGGAGCACAATCTCATTCTCGCTTATAGAGGTTTCTCACTAACCCGAGTTTCTCGCTAATGCTCCCTCTGAATTTCGTTTCACGATTTTCCGGATTCAAACGCATTTCCTATTTTAAGTTTATCACCTAATGACAGTACTTTAATTTTCCGTTTTGACATGATGCAGAACAGAACTTTCCTTCGCAATTGATTAACGATAAACTCAGTAAGTCCGACAAACAGTACGGTACACAGGCACACGTGTCCATTCGAAAATAATGCGATAAAATAACAACGTTATTTAGTTCCACGAAATAGAATAGTTTCAATATTGACGAGAAAATAATACAAAAACAATGATAGGAAGTTCCACGAAAGTTAAGAATGAGTCATAAAATAGCAGATGTTAAATTTGTAATTTGTTCTGTCATTTATTCCTCCTAAATAATATAAATACATAAAGCTCGACTGTCGCTTATAGAGGTATAGATAAGTAGCAGTCTCACTTACGGAGGTCCATGAGGGAAAAACGACTCTCTCTTACAGAGGTTTCCGTTTCTCGCTAATAGAGGTTTTAGGAGCTTAAAATGACGGGTCCTGGCTATTACTCTCACTTATAGTTCTCACTTACCCAGGTTTGACTGTATGTGTCAGAGAAACCACATTATTAACATCATCGTCAGACATCATAGGGAATAGGGTGGTCGAGTTAAGAGAAATATTGAGTACACCAATCACGTTTGTTGCCTTAGAACAATTTAGAAATCTTCTCTTGACGTTAGCAAACGAAAACGAATGACAGTTCTTAGGACGGAGGCACCGCTCTTCAAGAAGACTGGTTGGTAGGTGTGTAATGACGTCTACGCGCCTCCATCGGCTAGGCTCTGTCTTTTTTTTTTTATGATTGAAAGTTTACTGGTGGCCCGAAGGCCTTTCCAGTTTCACCAGGACAGGTGGGCGAGCAAAGGCTCAGCCAAGAGGGGTGGGATTTGCTAACAACTGCCCGAGCGCCTCCGAAGGAGACCTAACAACTCAAGAGCAATTGTTTCGCGAATGAATCTACTACCGGATCGGAATCGCGACCCGCTGAGAAGATCCGGCGAGAAACTCAGCGGGCTGATGCATGGGTTAGATTGCACGTCGACCTCTTTGTCGAGTTCGACGAGTACGGTTACCGGGGTCCCTAAGCCTGCCCCTAGTATTAGAGCTGAAGGCATCTAATGCAAAGGTTATTGGATCTGATGGATCCGTAAGGACGTGTCTAGGGCGTCGACGGTGACTGGCTCCTGCATGATCAGGATTCGGGGAGTAGTCAGCGGCGGCAACGATAAGGCGATTATCATGACGCATAGCCTTATCGAAGTATCGTTCCGACGCTGACTTCATGTATTTCCGAATTGATTCGAGGCCCAGGTCGTCGTGTAGGTCAACGTTCCTCACGAACCACGGAGCCCCGACAGCTAACCTGCAAAAGCGGGATTGTAGGGATTGGAGGGTGTCTATGTGTGTGCGGGCCGCGTGAGCGAACACCACACTCGCGTAAGTCATGACGGGCCTTATGCAAGTTTTGTAAAGTGTCACCTTGTTCCGAAGGGACATTTTACTCCGCTTACAGATCATGGGGTAGAGTCTACCGAGAATAAACGCGGCACGGTCACGGACTGATTTTATATGCGGGCGGAATGTCATCGATGCATCCAGGGTAACGCCCAGGTACTTGACCTTCCTGGCCCAGGGTATGGGTTGTCTAAAGAGAGTAATCGGGGGTGTGAGATTCCTCCTCCTAATCCGGGAGGAAATCCGTGTGGAGCTTCCCCTCTGAAATAGCACCGCAGTACTTTTCGCTGGGTTGATGTCTATGCGCCATTTTCGGAACCACTGTCCTAGGACTAGGGCTGCGCTCTGAAGCTTCTTCGCGATTAGGGACTTGTTTCTACTAGAATAGTAAACAGTCGTGTCGTCGGCGAATAAAGCTAAATGGGTCGGCGGCGACCGGGGAATATCGTTGACGAATAAGCTAAATAGGAGGGGTGAGAGGACAGAGCCTTGCGGGACTCCAGCTGTGAGAGGTCGTGGGGAGGAGCGGGTTCCCTCGACTCGATATCGAAAAGAGCGGTTCGACAAGAAGTCCCGTATGATGAGCACGAGACTATCCGGCACGCCCATGTTGAATAGTTTGAAAATCAAACCATTGTGCCAGACTTTGTCGAACGCTTTTGCGACGTCGAAGAAGAGAGCTCCCGTGTATAACGGTTTTGGTCGATTAAGCCCCACAAGAATGTGCTCCGTGAGGCGGTGCACCTGTTGAACGCATGAGTGATTTGTACGGAATCCGAATTGTTCATCGATAAGAATGCCCTTGGATGAGACGAAGTCTCTGAGGCGTTTGTAGAGCAGACGCTCATACAGTTTGCCTAGAGACATGAGGAGGCTAATCGGGCGGTAGCTCGTCGGATGATTTTTTGGTTTACCGGGTTTATGTATGCCGATAACGTCCGCTTCTTTCCACACCGCGGGAAAGATACAGTTCGCCATAGCGGCATTGAAAATAGATGCCAACATCACGATGAGTTGGACGGGTAGAAGTTTAATAACGCGGTTGGATATACCGTCGGAACCGGGAGCCTTGCGAGGACGTAGGTCTTTGATCAAGTCTTTAACTTCCATCGGGGTGACGGGTGGTAACGCATCAGAGGGTGGCAAGGAGGCTCTGCGTTCTACCTCACTGTCTACTAATTCTACATGAACAGGGTCCACGGATTGAGTGCTGGGCGTGCACTGGGTTTGCAATGTATCGGCCAGCAGCTCTGCTTTTTCGTCATCATCGAACGCCGCGAGTCGGCCTGAGGGGCCTACGAGGGGGGGCATAGTTACTACCGTATCCGATTTGAGAGTACGAGCTAAGCGGTAGTAAGACCTTTGGGAGGGCGCGAGTCCTTCTAAGAAATCAGACCATCTGGCATCTCGGACTTCGGCGATGCGAGACTTTACGTCGCGTTGTAGGGCACGCATTCGAATACGATTTTCCGCGGTAGGATACCTGTCGTAGGCGCGTATCGAGGCGTTCTTAGCTCTAAGGAGTTCCCTAATATCGTCGGACAATTTGAAGCGGCGAAGGAAGTCCTCCGCTACAACTTGTTTCGATGACCTATCTAATGTCGAGGTGATGTGTGACGTTAAGATGTCTATGGCTTCAGCGGTATCCTGAGGAGACGGGATAGAGTCCGGGTTAAACGGGAGCGATGGTGGATCAGATTCAGCCAGGCTGATGCCCAGCGTGTGCCAATCCACCACAGTCCTCGTGACGGGAACGGAATCGGGAGCGCGACCGAGCTTCATAACGACGGGACGGTGGTCTGAATCTAACTCTGAAACTACTTCGATCGAGTGTAAGCGCAGAGTTACGTTTTTTAATAACGCTATGTCGAGTATATCCGGGCGATGCGCGATATTTAGCGGGTAGTGAGTCGGTGTTAGCGGAGCGACGATATCGAAGGCGAGATCATCGACTAACGCGTCAAGCCGCCTGCCATTCGGGGTTGTGGTGTGTGAGTTCCACCTGATGTGTTTACAATTTAGGTCGCCCGCCAGAATGACAGAGCTCCCCATACCGAGCAGCGCCTCGATATCACTGCTTAGAACGATCTTATCCGGTGGAAGATAAACGGACGCGATAACGATCGGCGCGTGTCCCGTCAGTGAGATTCGGCACACTGATGCTTCGATATTAGCGAGCGCGGGAGGATCGAGCGGGACGCAATGCAGGGCTCTTCTATAGTAAATGACGGTACCACCACCACGGGCAGAGAGCCTGTCGTTCCTGACCATGTTATAGTTCGCGATTTTAGGGTCACGGCGCGCGGGCTTAAGTAGGGTCTCCTGCACTAAAAAGATATCAATTTGGTGGTCACGCAAAAAGTCAGAAACCTGATCACGTTGATTTGCGAGACCGTAAGCGTTAAAAAATCCTATCGTTACGGATAGGGGCTTTATTCTACTTATATACGCCATTGATTACCGGCGGAGTGAGGGGAGGACGTACGTATTTAATGACGCGTATACGTCGGCGTATTCCTGCACAACGGCGATAAAGTGTTGTGCAGTGGAGGCAGCGCGAATGGCGTCGCCCAAAGCGTTAACGCGCTCAAAGTTGATCGACTGAAAGAAGTCGATCGCTAAAGCGAGATTGTCGGACGCGGTCGGAGGGCAAGTCGCGGGAGAGGGACGAGTCGCGGGGGCGGGACGAATCGCGGAGGAGGGAGTTGTAGCCGTGTTCGTGTACGGCAGCGGTTTTGCCCAGGCCGAGACACTGGGCACCGCCGCCGGAACGAACGCTGGCTTAGCCTGCGACGCAGAGGGTGCCGAGGCTTTGATGTCTGGGCCGGAAGCTCGGAGGCGGTTTTGGCGGGCGACGCGGCGATTTATTTTAGGGGCTCGGGGGCAACCACGGTAATTCGCGGGGTGACCCTGTGTTCGACACAGGACGCAGCTAGGCGGTTCCGTCGCGGTTTTTTGGTCGCGAGCGCAGAGGGCCGTGGCGTGATCGCCCAAACACTTAACACATCGGGGGCGCGCGTGACAGTTACGGGAAGAGTGTCCGTACAATTGACAGTTATGGCACTGGCTAGGAGTGCCTTTTTTATGGGGGGCTTCGACAGCGATACCAGAGAGCCTACAGACGGTCTGTGTGTTAAAGATTTTCTTAGCCTCTGCTACGACAGAGCCTTCTTAGGCTCTGTCGTAGCACGAAGTTAGCCGAGTTCCGACGACACCGCGATCGTGCTGCCATCTCTCTAGGCAATCGTGCTGCGTTTCGTTTACCTACCAAACTAATGACCGTCTCCGACATATATTTCGTTCATTTTTTATTTTTATTTTAGTTGGGTAACGTGTTGTGAGTATAGATTATGACATCAGACCTCATGTTGTAGGCGGCAGTAATGGATTAACAAAAGCTGAACCATAAAGTCAGTCAGTCCTTATGCGCTATAAAAATACATAAAAGATGCCAAAATCATCTTACTCTTTTAAGGAAATCGCTTTTCGTAAAACAAAAATGCTTTGTGTTGTTTTTTTCAATTACCCTTTTGAATGTATGACAGGTGAAAATGTCATTAAATATTCACAAATTTCAATGTTAGTCAGTATTAAAATTTACGCGTCAAAAATGTTGATCATCTCTGACATTGTAAGTTTCCCTTGAATATCTTAGTACGGGTGGCTTAGAGAACAAACTATATCAATGTTTTTGCATAAATCTATATAAATAATCTGTATTTCCATGTCTTTATTAATGTACTTTCCTTTAAAGGAATATTTGCATTATACAAGCAAAGCTACCACGCTTTTGTAAATTGTAAAGTAAAATCGTCACTAATCTTAAAAAACTGCAATATCACTATACATAGTATAAAACAAAGTCTCTTTCTATGTCCCTATACGCCTATGTATGCTTAAATCTTTAAAACTACGCAACGGATTTTGATGCGGTTTTTTTAATAGATAGAGTGATTGAAGAGGAAGGTTTATATGTATAATAACATGCATTAAATAGTGGAGAAATCAATAATAAATTACAGTTTCCGAAGTGAAGAGAGGACGGGTCGCTAGTTACGATTAAAATTACACACTTTTAGGGTTTGATCTTGCGTTTTGTTATTGTTATTATGTAATTTCCTGTACGTGACCACGAAAATTGTAAAGTGGCGAGGATAAACCCGTAAAACAGTTAAAATTCGTGTCTTTGAATCGAAAAGACCCAAACACGTTCTGTAACAAACATTTAAATTCTATTTTAGGTAATAACGGATATGTCATCTATTGAAACTAGAGGTCCCGCAGTAGTCGAAATTCGACTATAATAATTGGAATTGTAAGTTTGTACACTATTATGATTGTATTTTATACTTCTATAATCACAAATTTCGCCAAGACTACTCTTAAAAAAATATTAATAAAAACAAACAATATTTAATCTATTCTCAATTTGACCACAGACGTCAAGAACAAAAGTTGGACAATAAATAGTATGCATGCGTGTGTGCATCAAATACATGGTATGTAGTGTGTGTAATGTTTTCTTTATTGATTTAATGCATCTTTTATGCATTATTTTAAAAAAATATTAGCATTGTGCACTTCTTCTCTATATTCTCTATAAGTGTGGAAAACTTCATACTCCTCCGTCCGCGCAATTTTCGTAAAAAGGGATACAAAGTTTTTGCTTCACGTATTAACATATAGATGGAATGCATAACTTTGCGGCGGAACTAGGCTAGATGCAAGTACTCCTGTGATCACACCATTTGGCCTCAGTAGGGCGTTCTTCTTTTCATAATTATTATTATTAAATTATTTTATTTCAGATACCTAATGATCCACATAAATGTTAGTAACAGTGATTTCTTAAAAATAAATTAGTAAGGACACAGTAATAAAAGAAAACAACAACAGACATACTAACTACGATTGAAACAGCGGCATTACGAGCAAATTTTGTGGACCTCTCTGCAATGATTCAGAAAAGGTCCATCTAATCTAGAAAATATCATGGCCAGGATGCTGTTGGAGCTAGCCCCTATAATAACATAAAAAAAACCATATAGCATTTTTTATGGAGTGTTTCTTGCATCAGACGCAATGTAATACAAATAAAATTGGGCGCGTTCAACCTCTACCTTTGCTGTCGAATGCGGGTTCACGAAAAACAACAACAATGAATTACCATTTCGAATTCGGAACCATCTTCTGACTGGATGCTAAGCTTGTGGTATCCATGTCTGTCCATCACTTAACATCACATGGGCCCTGCGTTTGTCTTAATTAAAAATCTCGTTCCAGCAGCCAGGCCTTTTAGGGCCACTTGTCTAAAAGGTGAATGTGTATATTTAGACTTTACAATCGTACAGGGTCTGGTATCAATATGTCGCTTACAAAGATGTAGGCGCCGGCCGAGGTTAACAAGTTAAATTGATAAATTAAATGACGCAGTAGTTCAATATTAAAATGATTATTAATATTAATGTGGGTTTTTTTATTACGATAAATAGTCGAGTGCTGATTGGTGCCTTCTTCGTTAGTTTCTTAAGGCATTCCCCGAGTTCAAAGGTCGGGTGAGGTCACGATCAGGTCAAATTTTATTGATAAGAAACGCATCGCGAAGCTTTATGATGACGACGAGAAAAAACCAAGTTGCTGATTGTATTCAGCTTGCGTTAACTTTTCATCGGGTCATCGAAGTTCACAGAAGCTACGAAATTAATAATTTTGTTTTTATTGCCCTTGTAGGTAGACGAAAATTTTGCCAACCTGATAGTGAGTAGTTACCGTCGCTCTTGAGCCTCAGCAATGCCATGGGGCATAGCCAGGCCGCTCCAAGTACTCTGAATAAGCCTGGTTTGAAGAAAGACATGTCATAGTGCTCAGTAAGCACCGACGACTGAAATTCATTCCATTACCAGATAGAGAGATCGCTAGAAACTCACTAAGGAGCAGCGAAGTCTCTCCGTAAACGCACAGGTTCCAAACGATCCGTGAGTATGGGATTATCGACAATCCAAACCGCCCTCTTCTATGGAATATGGAGGAGACAAAAGGGTCATTGTTATGGACTGTATCTAAGACAATTTTCAAGAAGAGTGTATGAGTGCAAAGAGATAACGCTACATCGACTCCACATAGTGGAATTCAGGGTACGAAGAAGAAAATCGGAATTGAAGGAGACTGGCAGAATTCTCAACCAGAGTCATATTTTGCAAATTTCGTATTTATTAAATCAAATGACATTAGGTAGGTTTTTATTTAGAACAAATGCCATCTCCTTGCGGGATTTTAACCCCAGTCTAGTCCGCATGGGCGCATGAAATGCGTATCCAAGGTAGAAATTCTCGGAAGTAGATTTATGTCGCCGACTGATATTAAACCGGTACACTTTCGCTACCTGCACCAATTTCGTAAACAACTTCGGAATAATTTAACAGTTAATTAGATTTTCTTGTATCGCACCAGCTACTAACATAAAGATAGCTTCATAATTTTGTTAGAGTTTTAAAACAGACCGATGTTAGCAGGCTTGCTATCACCCTACTAGCTAATAGTTAAACCTGCCCAACTAATGGGTTAATAATTTTATTTGTTCATCACTTTTTCATAAGTTCGAAATGACCTCAACTTCACCAAGGTTGGATTTAGAACGACCTATAAGTACATACAATTAAATCCCCTTTGAATAAAATTTAATTAAAAATATTAAAATTCTTCGTTTACATGCTGATGATGCTGGTCGATGGTTCGTGGAGATCCGTTGGATGCAAGCAGCGCAGAAACCAGTCTTTGTGGCGAGGCTTGGGAAAGACCTATGTCCAGCAATGGATGTCTGTGGTCAATGGCTCATGCTTAAAAATGTTCAACGCCTTAGATACACTTCTACCCTTTGAAATTTTTTTTTGTTGCGTAAACGGGTGGACGAGCTCACCGCCCACCTGGCGTTAAGTGGTTGTCGGAGCTCATAGACATTTAGAACGTAAGTGTCGCCACACACCTTGAGACATGAGTTTTAAGGTCTCAGTATAGTTACAACGGCTGCCCCACCCTTCAAACCGAAACGCGTTACTGCTTTACGGCAGAAAGAAGAAGTTAATAGAAATAAAATAAAGAGCCTGTGTAGTTTGTAATAGTATGTACGGAACAAGTAAGTACAAGGGGCGCTGTAATCATAATTACATTTTAACGACTGCCAGTTTTGTGGTGTTCGCAATCGTAACAACCAAGGTTTCCTGTGCAGCAAACTTAAAATAGCGCAACGATGCGTGATTTTTGTTCAGCTTTAAGTTCAATAACACTATTTACTGCGACTCAGCTTTGTGCGGCCTGATAGGACTGATAGGTTTTTACTGGTGGTAGGACCTCTTGTGAGTCCGCACCCTGCCTATTTCTGTCGTGAAGCAGTAATACGTTTCGGTTTGAAGGGTGGGGCAGCCGTTGTAACTATACTGAGACCTTAGAACTTATATCTCAAGGTGGGTGGCGCATTTACGTTGTAGTTGTCTATGGACTCCAGTAACCACTTAACAACCAGATTGGCTGTGAGCTCGTCCACCCATTTAAGCAATAAAAAAAAAGGTACCAACATCGTCTGTTCCGCAGCTAAGCATACATGCCTTCCAATTTGAGGGATGATTCCGGTTCGACAGTAGCCTGAACATTTAGTAGCAAAATATCGCCTGGCGATGTAAAACCAGGGCACTAAGTTTGTTTTTGTTATTGCCTAGATGATTGGACGAGCTCACGCCCACCTGGTGTTAAATTGTTACCGGAGCCCATATACATCTACAATGTAAACGCTGCCACCCACCTCGAGACTTGAGTTCTATGGTCTCAGTTTTTACAGTACAACGGCTGTCCCATCCTTCGAACCGAAACGCATTACAGCTTCACGGCAGAAATAGGCAGGGTGGTGGCACCTACCTGTGCGGACTCACCAGACATCCTACCATCAGTATACAAAAGGTGGTTCGCTTTAAAATCTGTTTATTACAATAGGTTGGTACTCGCCATAGGAACAGCTAGCAGAGATCGTCGCTCCATTTAAGGTCTAGATCGATCACGTTAACGGAATGTTGTCAACGATATAGCGCGACCGCGTGGGTTTGATCGTAGGCGATTAGTTACGGCTCTGATACAACTCAATGCCCTAATACAGGCGGTTCTAGTATTCGGCCGATACCAGTTAATGAATATTTCTGTACCATTGTCGCGTATCTGTAAAGGTATCTGGTGATTTATAGTATTACCAGTTCAAAATTTTGGGAACGATTTCGTCGGCCGGATCTGAATGTTTTGCGCTTTTAACACCCACTGAGCTGCTCGGCAGGTCTTTTCAGTGGGTCGCGATTAAGATCCGGTGATAGAATCAGCGAAGCACTTCTCTTTTTAGCGTCAGTGTTAGTAATTCCCTCTGGTTGAGCCCGGGAGCTCATTTACCAGTGCGTGAAAAGCTGGAATAGCTTCTTAGGCTAGCAACGATTAGATAGGTAGTACAATAAGACGGCGTCATAAAAACTGAAAGATACATTTAAGGTAAGGTCAGTGCAACTTATGATAACCGCCTGCCAATAGGGAGGGGTCAGTTATAATAAGCGTTAGTTAAATCTACTACTACTTACTGGTGGTAGTACCTCTTGTGTGTCCGCGCGGGTAGGTACCACCACCCCGCCTTTTTCTACCGCGAAGCAGTAATGCGTTCCGATTTGAAGGGTGGGGCAGCCGTTGTAACTATATTTGAGACCTTAGAACTTATGTCTCAAGGTGGGTGGCGCATTTACGTCGTAGATGTCTATGGGCTCCAGTTTCTCTTGTAATAGGGAATGCTGTGGATAAGAAACGACCTAGCTCACTTTGCCCATACCCTCTCTCCACGGTCGAGTGGTTCACAAGACGTTCTGTCTATTTTCTCACTCTCGCTCGTCCTAAATTATATCTTTTCTCTCTAGCCGTAACGAATCTGTCGCGAGTTAAATTTTCTCTAAGAAGTCTCACTTCAAAAAATTCTATTTACGTAACAAGATCAATCCCTTAACACCTACTGATTGTTTGCTAGCTAAATTCGAGGACGTCAAGCAAGATTCAGTATGTCTTTGATATTGAATACAATTCTACGAACGCCCACACTGACATACGTGTTAATAAAACAAAGGATATTTGTAATGTACATGCTAAATGTGATTCCATTATACTTAATTAATCTCGTGTACAGTTCGGTCCGAAAGTATTTAAATGTAATTAGTTACTAATTGTCCAACAGCAAAATGCAAACAAGACAACCGAACTCCGATAGCATTAAAATTTAAATGATACTTGTACCTTATCAAAAACAGCTGGTAGGGACTGAATGTGAAGGCCAAGAGAGCGAAAAGAGTGGAGTGCATATGAAGAAATCCACACTCAGCATTGGATGGGCACGGGTTGAAGAGGAAGAAGCAAGCGATGGTAATTGAAATTAAATAGATTAATCATTAATTTAAATTTAAATTTAATTGTTATTTAATTTTTATTTATTTTTAATTTTTAATAGTTATTATTATATTATAATACTTTGTATTAATTGTATGTATATTTACGGAGATATGTATGTGTATATGTATGTGTACATATATGTATATGTATTTCACTGGAATGGTACACCGCACGTAGTTCGTTTCCAAATGATTCTTGTCCACCTGATGGTTGTCTGGAAGAGATCGCTCTTAGCGATAAGACCGCCAATTGTACTTTTTTTTGTTTTTAATGTATCGCACTGTTTATTTGTTTTTGGTGTACAATAAAGAATACTCTCTCTCTCTCTCTACATTACAATTTTTAAAGAATTCGAGTGAATGTAATATTTTTAACATAAATGTTAAGTGACGTCATATGTGGCTCATATGTGTATTCGTGTCACTTAGTGGTCACTCAGTATAAGCCGTGCTGTTTAGAACTTTGAGCTTGGACCATGCATGATAAGCATGATAAGAGAACAAGCTGCACAGACCCCACGTAATGTGGGATTAGGACAACAGTCAAAGTCAGTAAGTATCCCTGTGAAAGAGAACTGACTTTTGCAAGGATGAACGAAATCCCGGCTCACATCGTGTTTAGTAGTTACCAAAGTTCATGTCACAACAATAATGGCACCAACCGCCTTAAAACAAGAGCTTTAAGCTTTAATTGTACAACTATCACTTCAACTCAGGACTGGTTCGAAACAGAATACGCAGGATCGTGGTACAAGTGCGGGCGGTCTTACAATACGACTTACGATCAAGATTTGTCGACCATGACCATAGAAAACCCTAGTAGGGAAGTTACTAAAACGTTTGTTTTATTTCCAATAAACTCGTCCACATATACAGATAAAGATTAGTGTAAAGCACCACCATTTTGAAGTCGTCGTGGCCTAACAGATAAGACGTCCGGTGCATTCGTGTCAAGCGATGCACCGGTGTTCGAATCTCAGGCGGGTACAAATTTTTCTAATGAAATACGTACTCAACAAATGTTCACGATTGATTTCCACGGTAAAGGAATAACATCGTGTAATAAAAATGAAACCCGCAAAATTATAATTTGCGTAATTACTGGTGGTAGGACCTCTTGTGAGTCCGCGCGGGAGGGTACCACCACCCTGCCTATATCTGCCGTGAAGAAGTAATGCGTTTCGGTTTGAAGGGTGGGGCAGCCGTTGTAACTATACTTGAGACCTTAGAACTTATATCTCAAGGTGGGTGGCGCATTTACGTTGTGGATGTCTATGGGCTCCAGTAACCACTTAACACCAGGTGGGCTGTGAGCTCGTCCACCCATCTAAGCAATAAAAAAAATAAAAAAAAACATCAGTTTATATTGGATGGCGGTATGCACCTCAGAACCATTCAATAGCCAGCACAGTATTGAAGTATCGCCAAATTATTAGTCGTCCGTGACCACATAGACCGTAAAGCATTCTAAACGTCGGAAATAGCTTAAGGACAACACAAAGAAATACAAGCTTAGGGCGTAAAGACAGTTTAATTACATTTGCATACACATTTAAGCGGTGTGGACAAAGTACGGAGTTATCTCATGGCTCATAGTCGAAAGGTTAGCTCGCAGCTGTCACTGCACCCGCCATCGACACCTGCTTGGTTTGGTTTCGTACACAATGTCCCCGGGAACTAACCAAGGGGTTATTTTGGGGTTCTGTACACAATTGACGCTGTTGCTATAATAGTTCTGGTCGTTTTGACTCGAAATTCACGTCCGAAATTGTGTCTTTGAAACTTCTAGAGCATCTTCTTTTTTTGTGTGGTATTGGTTGTATTACTGGAGATAATGACAAAGTTAATAATACTGTTGGTTATCGAAGTCTCTGTAGTATTAAGCCTGTGTTTCATATCTAAATACAGCAGTATTTCCCAAAGTGGGCGATAATGCCCCCTTGTGGGCGCTGCAGGCCTAAAGGGCGGTAAGAGATCCAGAAAAAAATGGGAGCGTTATGTAGAGGCTTCAGAGGCGATATGTAATTTCATCTAGGAGTTTTCTTAGACACCGACTGAGCTCTCGCTATAGTGGTTTCTAAGTAGGTTAAAAAATGAGGGCGCTAAAAAATAATTTATTCTCAAAGTGGGCAGTAGAGAAAATAAGTTTGGGAACCCCTAAAATACAGGAAAGTTTAAAATCACATGCGTTCTGTCATGTATGTGCCTGCACGGTTCTACGAGCTATACATAACTTTTGTTGAGTAGTTGTGTGAGCTCAAGGACTATGTAGTGCGCAGTTATCGGGGTCCAATAATAACACCACGTGATTCTCATCAGTCAATTTCAGACATAAGGTCGAATTTACAACTGTATTCTAGGACGGCTGTCGCTTCGGGGTAGAAATAGGCATTGTGGTACCCATTCGCGCGGTTTTGCGCCGTACCTTTTATCGTAATATGAAGCATCGTAATAAGTAGTTTGGGAACGATGAAGTTGGAAGTTAGGAGAATTCAGGAGAGGGCACTTTTTTTGAGAGAGGCATTTCCGGTCTCTTTCGAATTTTACCAGAATAGATGCACGAGCATGAGCTCAGCTAGCAACGGAAGGAAATGTAGTAGACGCATCTATGGATCGACTCGAGTTAACTGTATCCCCTAAGTAAATAGCCGAGCAGAGAATTTCACGTTCGATCCACTGACCTAAATACCATTTCAGTTTGAGGTAATTTTTCAATACTGCTATTATTTTAACTAAACTATATCACCAAGTAGACACCAATGGAGGAGATCCTAAGGCGGAAGTGGCATTGGATTGGTCAAATATTGAGAAAGCCCGATACCCACCTATCCAAGAGAGCAATGATCTGGAAAGTGTCTGGCAAAAGGAACAGGCCGTCCTAGAACAGCTTGGCGTCACTCGGTGGAGCAGGAGCTAGGCGTTTTGGGCATGACGTGGGAGGAGCTAGAACAGACTGCCCAAGACCGATGTCAAGGGAAGGATTTGATTCTAGCCCTACAATTCAGTAAAGGGTAATAGGAAAGACAGAATAAGAACTCATATCTTCATTTATTTAACTGGCAATTAAAAAAAACAAAGCCTGGAAACTGCCACTGCACTGCCAAGTGTCAATAAGAGAATTACAGGCATCGTATAAATGAAACCGTAGAGCATAAATATGTCAGCAGTGTCAATATGTTTAATATAACAGTAAATCGATTAATCTCTGCAAGAACTCGGTCACCAGCAAAGCACATTTGGTCTCGGGCTACGAAATTATAATTTTAGTTACTGTCAGTTCGTTCTGTGCTAAGTGAAACTTAATAGTTTAGAAATAGTTTCTAGATAAACAGTACTTTTAGTACAATTATCAGGCGTTACGATCAACAACTTTTTTAATATTTTTTTTATTGCTTACATTGTTGGACGAACTCAGAGCCCACCTGGTGTTAAGTGGTTACCGGAGCCCGTAGACATCTACAACGTAAATGCGCCACCCACCTTGAGATATAAGTTCTAAGATCTCAAGCATAGTTACAACGGCTGCCCCACCCTTCAAACCGAAACGCATTACTGCTTCAATATGATTATAGTAATCGCGAGATTAAAAAGCACTTTTAAATACGTCCGGTGATATTTCAGTTTTTATCGGTACAGCGGAGTGTCCTACCTACGCATTGTTGGTTATCCTCAGCTCAAAAACGCTTCCGCTACGCTCCCCGCTGGTTTCGTAGCCAGGGGATCGACAAAAAAGAAACAAGTGACACGCGATTTGATTACTTGCGTCATAATTGAAGCGAAGTAGCGTCGCCTTAAATGGAAACAAGTGCAAAAATATTAGCGTCATGTATGAACAGTTGTTCGCGCGGTTTGTAAATATTTTGGACTGGTGTTTTTATTTTGGTCGTAGGTAATTAGGGAAATACAGCTCGCCTAGTAACGACAGTTGCTAGTTGCTAGTGAAGTTAGTAGCTAGTGCAATAGTTGCTAGTGTACAGTTGCTAGTGGTCGTATATGGTGGTAGGACCTCTTGTGACTGGTGGTAGGACCTCTTGTGTACTGGTGGTAGGACCTCTTGTGAGTCCGCACGGGTAGGTACCACCGCCCCGCCTATTTCTGCCGTGAAGCAGTAATGCGTTTCGGTTTGAAGGGCGGGGCAGCCGTTCTAACTATACTGAGACCTTAGAACTTATATCTCAAGGTGTGTGGCGCATTTACGTTGTAGATGTCTATGGGTTCCAATAACCACTTAACACCAGGTGAGCTGTGAGCACGTCCACACATCTAGGCAATAAAAAAAAATAAAAAAATATATATCAGATCTCAATTGTACAGCTTCTTTTAAAGCTTGACCGTAGAAGCCAGCCGGATGGTGAAATACCACTGTGAGCTTGATCCCGATCCGTTAGTAGATACATTCACGAAGCAGCTGCCCTTGCTAGGGTCAGTGTTAGCAACACTCCGGTTTGAGCCCCGTGAGCTCACCCACACACGTTAGGGTGAAGCTGAAATAGCCTCTCAAGGCTATCAGGTTAGGTAGGGGGAAAAAAAAGTAACCACTAAGATTCGGCGTTTAAGCCAATTTCATCGCCGAAAAACCGCGTTATGTTTTTCGCAAATAATTTTTCAAATGTTTCATTTTTTACTAGTTAGTTCAAGTAATTTTGGGTAAATATACGTGACATATACTGGTCCTCTCTGTTCACCCCGCGCTGACTTGTTTGCCTTAATCACAACTAGTTACGCAAGGCCCACTGGGGGCGGTAAAGGCGGTCTGTATTGCCAAACAAACTGGTTCCGTTTCCAACTGATGTCATCGACGACTGACGATGACTTCATGGTGACTCTTGACGTAATAATTCTCGTCGTATGTCGGTAACGAGTAAATACCGCTCAACACCAAAAAGAAACGGGGTTGATTGAAAATCAGCGGAGTTCGAAAAGCTGCTGACCCATCAGCATGTCTTGCCTTTTCATTCATTTATTTTTTATTTGTTCGTAAAAATTCGAAAAAGAACTAAGTATTTTTTTCCCACTGATATAGCCCACTAAGTTTCTCACCGGAACGTCACCAGGTTAGAGCACCGTGAACTCGCCCACTCGTTCTGTGAATCCAGTATAACCCCTCGAGATTACTAGAATAGGCAGGGGAAAAAAGACAGATATAATATAGATTAGGCTGTTTGGTGTGACACCATTGCTTTGAAAAAGGGCTACTGTCAATAAGTCTTGACGGCAATCAGGGCCCTGAAACTGGGATGCTTTAAGACAATTTTTTTTTTGTATGGAAACTAGCGGCATCTTGTAGCGGATGCCCCTAAACTTATATGTTGTTAAAGTTAAGGCATTTAATTATTGTATAACTAAACATAGAAAAAAAAAATCATACAAGTCTTTATTTGCTATAGACAAATTGATTACATTTTATCAATTTGTAGTTTCTGAAAATTTACAAAATCCTTCATTAAGAATAAAATATAGGATAGGTAATATGTTAGCGCCATCTACAGAAGCAATGAGAAATTTATCGAAACGAAGCCATCTAGTGGCCGACGCCCGTAAACATTTTTGTTGAGTGCTTGAGTTGCTCATCTATAATTAATTTATGTGTATTATCTATGACGGCGATCACAATAATCGATCGAAATTTCGACGATCAGCGCACGAGACGCTGGCGTCACAGATTCACGAAATCGAATACATCTGTAAAATCGGATATTCTAAAATGAATATTCATGGTTATTATAAACAATAATACACCCAATTGAGACACCAAAATAAATATATTTTTTTCTTTAATTTTGTACTGATAAACCGTGAATAAAATTTTCGAGCAATATTAACATGACAATAATTATTTTTGTCCGTTCTCAATTTATGCATGGCGTACGTGACATGCTGAGCGAAAACATCGTTTAGATAAATTAAATAATATCCCCGCAGATAATATATCAAATAATAATATCGATAACATGATTATGGGTCTCGGAAATCCTGAATTATTTTGAATCTTTACGTTAAGCGCAGCAGTTTTTAGAGGTCCGTAACAAAAAGTCCATTAGCAAGAAGCCCATTTTTGTTACCAGTTTTGTTCATTGATTAACCCGTCGTCGCACGTGATCCCAGTTTTGACGTAAATACGTACTTGACAGATGTTCACGATTGACTTACACCAGTGATTCTCAACCTTTTTTTTGTTGCGGCACATATTTAACGATTTCAAAATTTGGCGGCACAAAAAAAAAAGATAAAAATTATTTACTTACTACAACACTAAAATAGTTTATCAAAAAATTTTAATATACGAAATAAACTAAAATATACTAGAATATTTTTTTTGTGGATTTAAATATATATTCATGTTTAAAATATTTTTCTTTTAAAATGATATAATTTAATAATATTAACATTATTATATATTCGCAAAATTTGGCGGCACACTTTTGAAATTTGGCGGCACACAAAAGTGCCGCGGAACAATGGTTGAGAATCACTGACTTACACGATGAGGGAATAACATCGTATAATGAAAATCAAATCCGCAAAATTATAATTTGCGTAATTACTGGCGGCAGGACGTCTTGTGAGTCCGCACGGGTAGGTACGTCTACCTTGCCTATTTCCGCTGTGAAGCAGTAATGCGTTTCGATTTGAAGAGTGGTGCAGCCGTTGTAACTATACTGAGACCTTAGAACTCATTTCTCAAAGTGGGTGGCGGCATTTACGTTGAAGATATCTATGGACTCCGGTAACCACTTAACACCAGCCATTCCCGATTCTGCGGACAGAATGGAAAGCAGTCGACGTCGCCCCAAACATGTCATTTCGGATCCTCCACTAACGGTACTTTTAGGTACCTCAAGCACCGGTCATCGGTCTCGTCGAACCGGTCGCTTGCGACGAAGAGCTCGACGAGTAAATTAACCCTCAGACACAGCCCACTGAGTTTCTCGCCGGATCTTCTCAGTGGGTCGCGTTTCCGATCCGGTGGTAGATTCTGCGAAGCACGGCCCTTGCTAGGGTTCGTGTTAGCAACGTCATCAGGTTTGAGCCCCGTGAGCTCACCTACTAGTTAAGGCGACGCTGATATAGCCTCTCAAGGCTAAAAACATGCCAAGCTTCGGTCTCCGTTCTCGTCGAACTAGAAGAATAAGCTCGTCACCAGCCATTGTGAAGCCAGAATAGAGCCTCGAAGCAATTGGCAGATGGTTCGGAAAAAAGTTCCGTTACGTAACAAAAAATCGATCTCCTATTAATTATTTCGATCAATTCTACAGCAATTACAGTAAAAAAGCGTTAAGTACTAGATACAGTTTGAAAGATATAAAATATGTATTTAGGTTGGGATCAATTGTAAAACATCACATTGAACGTCTATTGCGAACTACGGAACTCTCCACAGTAAGCGGTCGGACACGCTTCGATTTTTTAATTTTAATTTCGTTGCATTCATTTTAGACTGTTACATTTTGATAAGATAAATCACTTTTGATTACTTACTTACGGTGTGTCAACATATATTTGTTTACGTACCTGAAACAAAACAATTTTTACATTAATATAATTCCAAAAAATATCGACGCGCAAAGAATTATTGTTGAAATTTTACGAAATTATATTTTAAAAACAGTGCCATCTAGCGTCTACTGTGTAAACTATTCACTCGTATAAAATCGATCTCCATCGAAACTAGTCAAGAAAAGTACTTAATGCCACTCACAGATGGCAGGGTCGTGTTGAAAAATCTAAGTTCATTAGTTTGTTCAATTGTTTCTAACAAATTTAATGACATGTCACACAAATCAAATCATTTTTGACATACTGTAGTTTAATAAATAAATTATAGTATAATCTAATTTTAATTATAAACCTTATTTTAATAACGTTTAGTGATAACGCAACAATTTTATATCTGATTTATGGCAAATTGCATTTTAATGGAACAGCTTGTTGGAAGTGGCGTCTTTTTTCCCAATGCCAAATTAAATATCACTTTTATCAACGACAAGTGCTTTTGCATTATAAAAAACACTACGATTGATTTGATTCGCCCAATAAATTATTGTAGTAAAGTGTACCAAATTACTATCCATTTAAATAAAATTATCATTACGGTTTAATATCGGGTTTATTCGGATGATAATTATTTCCGATGTTTTAAATACTGTAGCATTTTCGTTATCACGGATCAGCACTTGAACTCTGGTTACGTCTTTTAAAAACCGAAAGAAAATCCTGTACCCAAAAATTTGAGTACATATAATATTTTTCACATCAATATTAGTTGCTTAACTGCTAAAGATGCGAATTGTTTCATTTTTAAGAGACTAAAAAAAAAACAATCAATTTTTTCTAATACCAGTTGCTTGTTATAAATGTTTACTGAAAAGCCTTTAGACTTCGAAACAGGAATGCTGTCTCTGCTTTAATATCTATATGAAGTTGAAATAATTTCCAGGCTAATCAAACCTACCACCAGGTAATGGTATCGCGGCGTACTGCCTATCGGAACATAGTTGTAGGCTACACTGACCCCAGCAAGAGCAGTGCTTCGCTGAATCTACCACCGGATCGCCAACCATTGAGAAGATCAGACGTGAAACTTTTTTTTTATGATTGAAGGATTACTGGTGGCCCGGAAGCCTTTCCAGTTTCACCAGGACAGGTGGGCGAGCAAAGGCTCAGCCAGAAGGGGTGGGATAACAGTGGGGTGGGTAACAGCTGCCCGAGCGCCTCCAAAGGAGACCTAACAATTCAAGAGCAGCTGCTTCGCGAATGAATCTACTACCGGATCGGAATCGCGACCCACTGAGAAGACCCGGCGAGAAACTCAACGGGCTGATGTTTAGTTTAGGTTGCACGTCGACCTCTTTGTCGAGTTCGACGAGTACGGTTCCCGGGGTCCCTAAGCCTGCTGCTAATGTTAGAGCTGAAGGCGTCTAAGGCAAAGGTTATTGGATCTGAGGGATCCGTAAGGACGTGTCTAGGGCAGACGTGAAACTGACTGGGCTGTGACTACCATATGTCGGTCGGGTATTTTGACTTGATAGGTTCGAGCGATAAATATCAAGTTACATAGACATATCCAGGAAGATGTCATATAACATACAACTTTTAAAATAAATGATTTTGAACTCGAATAGTTCATATTAAAATTTCGTTATTCTCATCAGCAAAGCGTGGTAGAGTCGCATACTATTATACGCATTATACTGGTGGTAGGACTTGAGTCCGCACGGGTAGGTACCACCACCCCGCCTATTTCTGCCGTGAAGCAGTAATGCGTTTCGGTTTGAAGGGTGGGGCAGCCGTTGTAACATACTGGTGGTAGGACCACTTGTGAGTCCGCGCGGGTAGGTACCACTATCCCGCCTATTTCTGCCGTGAAGCAGTACTGCGTTTCGGTTTGAAGGGTGGGGCAGCCGTTGTAACATACTGGTGGTAGAATCTCTTGTGAGTCCGCACGGGTAGCTACCATCACTCAGCCTATTTCTGCCGTGAAGCAGTAATGCGTTTCGGTTTCAAGGGTGGGGCAGCCGTTGTAACTATACTTGAGACCTTAGAACTTATATCACATGGTGGGTGGCGGCATTTACGTTGTAGATGTCTAATGGCTCCAGTAACCACTTAACACCAGGTGGGCTGTGAGCTCGTCCACCTATATAAGCAATAAAAAAAAATAAACTGCAAAATCATTAAAAGCACAATAATAAAGACATTGTACTGTTGCATTGAAACGTATATTTCATGAAAACGAAAGTGTAATGTTGTTGGATCGCAGATTTTTAATGCATGAAAAAACCACTGCAATCCTTCACGGTACAAGAGCGCGTTCTAAATATGCGAATTACGTAAGTATTCGTGTAATTACCCAGTCTAGGCGGTTCGCGATTTTATGGGATAATCAAGATAAAATTGTTCATATCGAGGGGTGAAAGGCTGTTTGGTTTAAGCGACATTTAATCTTTGTAATGAAAGGTGCATTTTATTAACCGACTTCAAAAAAGGAGGAGGTTCTCAATTCAACTTCACTTCGATAGTATGTTTTTTTTTGTTTATTACCTCATAACTTTTGACTGGGTGAATCGATTTTGGTGATTCTTTTTTTATTAGAAAGCTGACGCTTCCCGTGTGGTCCCATTTCCTAATTTAGTCCAGTTCTGATAATGGTATCCATGAGAAAACCATATAAGTCTTAAATTTGCATCAAGTACGTGCGCGACAAATAGATGAATAACTCAATAACTCAATATCACGCCAACCGATTGATTATTATTTTTAGTGTATATTAATTTGTTTTGGAATATCTTTTTTTTTCTATTTTAAGTCGGTTTTTGTTAAAGCATGTCTATATACAATTATTTGTATTAGCATTAACATTTTCATCTTTTTACTTGAACTTCAATAAAGTTTACTCCATTGAAACAGCTGAAGAAGTTTTTTCTTTGTTATATTATTTTATCCAAATTTTAAACTTTAAATGGGTCTGCTGTAATGTCGGGAAAATAACGATTAAGCCAGATAGCCTTTCTTTCGCCCCCCGATATGTCGGATAAAGTTTCGTGATTATGTTCCGGCAAGATCGCTTCATGAGTGTTACTTCTTTCTGAGGGCTTTTGTAGCTTCTACCACAATGTAAATAAGCCATCGTATTACGCGGGTATCCCATTCGGGCGTAGCTGGAATAGCCCGTTAGGCTACCATCGAATCTCTTTCTCATCGATCGGTCCCTCACTGCTGAGGATCGTGACTCCGTCCGATACCGTCAACCAGCTGTCTCCATCGATCCTGTTTTGTAGCTTGGTGGAGTGCGTCGCTGACAGATACCCTCAGTTCCCTAGACCTTTTTCCCTCTATTTTACCGGTCACCACAATCCAAATTGCTGGTATCCCCGCGTGCAACATGACTAAAATACCGCAATATTCTTTGTAGGCAGGTTGTGCATAAACGTTGAGTAGGTAGGGGAAAAAAAGGAAAAAAGCAGTACACTGGTATAATACTCAAAGGCAGGTAGCGGCTTGGCTTTGCCCTTGGAATTGCTGACGTCCATGAACGATGTTAATCACTCACCATCAGGCGGGCCGTATAGACTCCGGGCCGAATAGAGGGTTTTCGAAGAGACCACCGCAGTAGAGTCAGCGTATGATACTGTGACATACCCGATCCTTTGGACCGAATGGTAAACGGTTGACGTCGCCCAAAACACGTCATTACGGATCCTCCCGATCCATTAACGGTGCTTTTAGGTACCACAAGCACCGGTCACTGTCCTCGTCGAACCCATCGCTTGCGACGAAGGGCTCGACGAGCGAATTAACACAGACAAAGCCCACTGAGTTTCTCGCCGGATCTTCTCAGTGGGTCGCGTTTCCGATCCGGTGGTAGATTCTGCGAAGCACTGCTCTTGCTAGGGCCAGTGTTAGCACCATTCCGGTTTGAGCCCCGTGAGCTCACCTACACGTTAGGGCGAATATAGCCTCTCAAGGCTATCAGCATAGGTAGGGAAAAAAACTGTGATACTCAAACTACATACATACATAAATGTATTCTGAATATATTTTTATACGAGTAATATGACACTACATTGCGACTCGCTGTCTTCGTGGCCCGACATTAGCGAGATTCTCGAATTACATTAGAAATGTTCCGAGAAGGCACTTCACACGGTTCGGCATGCAGGTGGCATACAAAACAGGCGATGAGGCGGGTACACGACACTACGCGAATTTGCAAATTTTTTTTAGTTTGAATAGCTTCGTCATCAGTGGGTCGTATGTCTTAAAGACTTCTTTTCAAGTCCTATATGATTTTTTTCATGTAAATCATTAAGATTCTAACGGACCCGTGGCTATGTGGAAGTGGGAAAAATCCACCCGTCTAAGCAATAAAAAAAACCTGCAGTGCAGAGTATTGTTAAATTTTAATGTCACGTTTCTCGGTAATTAATGTATTGGAGATTAAGTCGTAAAATTGGTTTTAATAATAAAAAAAAAGTTAATATTTTTATTTTTACATAGATCGCGAGCCGTAAACAGCGGAAATGATTAGAATTTTGTTGTTGTACTGCAAAGACTTGTCTTTATTTTAACACGGCGTTGTCAATTACTGAAACACAGTGCGAACGTTTGTCAATCCAGTTGACAGTATGTTAATACGGGTTCTTAACAGGTATGATAATACGTTTGTTACTCAATAACACTGTCAATACATAAACTGCGTTCCGTATATTTTACGAAATTTCATAATTGAATTTTCCCCGAAATTTGTCGAACCCGTCGCTTAAGACGGAGGTTTCGGTAAGTAAATTAACCCTCAGACACAGCCCACTGAGTTTCTCGCCGGATCTTCTCAGTGGGTCGCGTTTCCGATCCGGTGGTAGATTCTGCGAGGCGCTGCTCTTGCTAGGGCTAGTGTTAGCAACGTTAAGTTAGAGCACCGTGAGCTCACCTACTCGTTTGGTAAATGTAGCATGACCCTCGAGGTCTCTAGAATAGGTAGGGAAAAAAAACAGGTAGATACGGGTAGATATCGCCATATTGTATGCTGCACCCATAGACACAGCCCACTGAGTTTCTCGCCGAATCTTCTCAGTAGATTCTGCGAAGCACTGCTCTTGCTAGGGCTAGAGTTTTTTTTTTTTTTTTATTATATTCCGTACCTCTAGCAAATAACAAAGCCAGAGATTCATATTTACATTTTTTGTTTTGTTTTAATTTTAATTATAGTTTATACTCCTGCCCATAAGGGGCTTAAAAACTAGGTCACGCATTCATTCCGAGCCTATTTATCATACCAGTTCTCGCATTTATTCCTCTCACTAGGGCTAGTGTTAGCAACGTTAGGTTAGAGCACCGTGAGCTCACCTACTCGTTTGGTAAATGTAGCATGACCCTTGAGGTCACTAGAATAGGTAGGAAAAAAACCGGGTAGAGACTGGTAGATATCGCCATACTGTATGCTGCACCCAGAGGCACAGCCCACTGAGTTTCTCGCCGAATCTTCTCAGTGGGTCGCGTTTCCGATCCGGTGGTAGATTCTGCGAAGCACTGCTCTTGCTAGGACCAGTGTTAACAACACTCCGGTTTGAGCCCCGTGAGCTCACCTACATGTTAGGGTGAAGCTTAGCCTCTCAAGGCTATCAGCATATGTAGAAAAAAAAAGTATGCTGCATGCAATAATGTGGTTGAGATGAAAACGTCAGTGCGTTTTAGCCATAGTGCAATCTAATTGACGTCTTGAACAAACTCTTCAAATCGTCCCAATGCTAACGCACATAGCGCTACTGTATTAGTACCCTAAGGAAGGCGGTCATTTAGTTGTAACAAGCTTGTATCAGGTACGTGAACGGTTTTAAACTACTTCCTAATAGAGTTAATGCACGTAGTTTTTTTTTATTGGTTTAGATTTGTGGATGAGATCATAGACTACACGTTTGGCAATTACCACGGCGTGTAAATCACATAACGTTAACACTGTCTTCCTCCATACCGAGAGTTGAGTAGTTGACTGAGAGACTACTTAACAACAACAAAATTTAATCCGTAATAAGTACTGGTGGTAGGTCGTCTTGTGAGTCCACACGGGTAGGTACCACCATCCTGCATATTTCTGCCGTGAAACAGTAATGCGTTTCGGTTTGAAGGGTGAGGCAGCCGTTGTAACTATACTGAGACCTTAGAACTCATGTTTCAAGGTGAGCAGCAGCATTTATGTTTTGGTTGTGTATGGGATCCGGTAACCACTTAAAACCAGGTGAGCCGTAAGCTCGTCCAACCATCTAAGCAATGAAAACAACAATTTTATATAAGAATTAAAAAAGGCACTAATACAAATCGGTTTCCGGCTATGAATTAATGGATTCTATTTATTTTATTTCAAACGTAAATCGACCATTAACATTTTTTCAAGCCCACATAAAAACGAAAGCTATGATATCCAGGTCTTAGAATTGAATTAAAATAAACAAAGGTAGGTTAATAACATTGTCCAGACGTTTAGATTGCGTTGCTCCAACAAAATTAAAACAAGTTTTACGGTTTAATCTCGCGTTGGTAATTTTAGTTTTATTTTTAACGAATTTTAAAATTCTTTACAGTTTTCGTGGTATCAATTAACGTGTTTAAATTAGACGTGTAACGGATTTAATGAGTCAGGTATCTCGAACAAAATATTCACACAAATAACTAAGGTTAAGGAAGACAAAGCCAAGTTGGCGTCCAAAATGCTGGGAGTTCTCAACAGAGCGAAGCGGTACTTCACGCCTGGACAAAGGCTTTTGCTTTATAAAGCACAAGTCCGACCTCACTTGGAGTACTGCTCCCATCTCTGGGCCGGGGCTCCCAAATACCAGCTACTTCCATTTGACTCCATACAGAGGAGGGCCGTTCGGATTGTCGATAATCCCATTCTCACGGATCGTTTGGAACCTCTGGGTCTGCGGAGGGACTTCGGTTCCCTCTGTATTCTGTACCGTATGTTCCATGGGGAGTGCTCTGAGGAATTGTTCGAGATGATAGCGACATCTCGTTTTTACCATCGCTCCGCCCGCCACCGGAGTAGAGTTCATCCATATTACCTGGAGCCACTGCGTTCATCCACAGTGCGTTTCCAGAGGTCTTTTTTGCCACGTACCATCCGGCTATGGAATGAGCTCCCTTCCACGGTGTTTCCCGAGCGCTATGACATGTCCTTCTTCAAACGAGGCTTGTGGAGAGTATTAAACGGTAGGCAGCGGCTTGGTTCTCCCCCTGGCGTTGCTGACGTCCATGAGCGACGGTAACCACTCACCATCAGGTGGGCCGTATGCTCGTCTGCCTACACGGCAATAAAAAATAAAAAAAAGGTTTGTTTAACAGTTTGCTACAGTTAAATCCAAATGAAATAAGTAAAATTAATATCAAAGAACAACCTCAAGGCCTATCCTTCAAAATAGCCTAGTGGTTTTTACCCTTACCGGCTTTTTTTTGGGTCCATGGTTCGAACCTCCAATGTGGTTTCTGCCCCTAGGTGGCGTGTGTCTATATATGAGTCTGTGGTCGAAGATGGTAATGAATGGTAAATAACCCGAGCAAGGTAGGAGGGATTAGTCAACATTACAACCCGACGCGCTCTTCTCCCGAAGGACGTCGACCGGATAGTCGACGACTCTACAGCGTACGTATCGGTACGGCAGCACGTCAGGCCACCTCAGAATACCGGGTCTGACGGTCATGATGCCAGGTCGCAACCCCTACTGGTTGTTCTTCTACAGCAGTTCCGTAGATTCGCTGTCACGCACGTGATACATGGTAGCACGCCGAGTGGTCTTTGCCCCGTAACCTTCACAGGAAGGAGAACGTCTACTGGTGCCGGAGCCGAGTGACAAACTTTCTCCGGTCACCAGCTCGTCGGCGATGGATCAGTACGGAGAGGAATGAGCTCTCCCTCTCTCGTTTCGCCGGCTCCTTCTTCAAGATGGAGAACTCTCATAAAAAGAATGTTTACAAGAGTTGACAGTTCGTGAGTAGTTGGATAATGTTGCTATCTCGTTCGCACATCCGCGTCATCGTCATGAATCATTTTGTGTAATTTTTTTCTGAATGTTTACATGCCTATATAAAAATTACAATATTAATTTAATTTATCGCATAAACGGGAAGCGTTTGATTGATTAAACAAGTGATTAAGCCAAGGCCCCGATAGAGCTTGTTTTATAGCAATAACTAATTAATGAATATTTAATTGTGTAATAACGTTTTTTATTTATTAATTATAACTAATTTTAAGTTCTAATCTCGGGTTTATTATTGTCAGTATATTGTTTCCGACGTTTTCGGATATGTACAGTTTACAGGTATTTATTTACAGTTTTCGTGGTCACCGGCGATTAAGTCTTAAAAATAGTTTTTATTATGCCTATGTTTTGACTATATTATGTTTTAATTATGCCTACGACTTTCAGAAACCAAAGAAAATATTGCATTTTTTTGTACTGACTGTTAGACGCGTTTAGCACAGCATCAATGCACCGCCCACCTTGAGATATGAGGTTTAAGTCTCAAATGTAACGGCTCTTCCATTCTTATAACCGGACTGATGGATCTTACCCGGGCCGTTGACCGCCGATGAGTTTATCAAACAAAACAAAGCAAAAGAAAACATATTGCATACGAAATAAAGCTGATAATTGTTTAGAGTTTCAGCGAGGAGCTGATTTTCGATTTTTGAGCGAACACCAATATAAATGAACCTAATAGAAATATTTAGATTTTGTTTCTTCTTCTTTTTGCTTCGGTTTCCTCAATACTTAGGGTCGTGACCACCTCCTCGCAACAAGAGTTTTTTTTTTTTATGATTGAAAGATTACTGGTGGCCCGGAGGTCCAGGTTCCAGCTTCACCAGGACAGGTGGGCGAGCAAAGGCTCAGCCAGGAGGGGTGGGATTTGCTAACAACTGCCCGAGCGCCTCCGAAGGGGACCTAACAACTCAAGAGCAATTGCTTCGCGAATGAATCTACTACCGGATCAGAATCGCGACCCACTGAGAAGATCCGGCGAGAAACTCAGCGGGCTGATGCATGGGTTAGGTTGCACGTCGACTTCTTTGTCGAGTTCGACGAGTACGGTTACCGGGGCTCCTCAGTCTGCTCCTAGTGTTAGAGCTGAAGGTATCTAATGCAAGTGTTATTGGATCTGATGGATCCGTAAGGACGTGGCAAAAGAGTTTATTCCGGATCATTCTACACCATTTGCTTCTATCTGCCGTCGATTAAAATAAATCAATAGCTGAGCCCATTTTCCAATTAAGTTAAAATAATAATCAATTTTAATCTCTTTACAATCGGAAACATTACGAGTTATTTATGTCGAGTTCTAGGAAACATTCGTTCGCAATCTACGCGTTATATATAATCCGTTTGTCCAATAGCGGATAATATAAATATGACGTAATTTTGTATGTTAGAATTAATATCAATTCACGCCGACTTACCTATTTTTTATTTATTTATTTGTTTATAACTTCTTATACTGGAAAGTATAAAGGCGGACTTAATGCAATTTTTGATTTTTTTTTGGTCAGGAGGAAATCGCCTGACTTCCGCCCTCCACTGGGGATAGAGGGCGGAGCATGTCAGAGTCGAACTGACTAAAACCTCCTGTTGCTCAACAACCAACGTCCAAACCTCGCATGAGACAGAACCCATGAAGAGGCAAAGGGGGGAAGTGAAGCGTTTAGTGCGGAGCACATCTCTCCCATCACCCTCCCCCTCGGGACGCCGGACCGGCGGTCGTCGGCGCCACGACCACCAGCCCTCTCGGTCGGGACTTAATGCCATAGGCATTCTCTAACAGTCTACCTTAGGGGAGTGCAGAGATGAAGCTTGGTACGTGTAGTGTGAAGGTGATATTATTATTATTACGGGGTCGTCGTACTCCCTTACGGGGGCACGGAGCGGGCCTCGGGGTAAACCCCACTACCCGGGCAGACGCTCCCTGCCACACAGGGCAGGGGTGAAATGGATGCAAGACTGGATTGGGGGGGGGGGCTGTTCGCAGCGTGCTTCGGCACACTACATCGACAAAAATACATACATATATATAATACGACGGGCTTGATGATGCAGGAGGAGTGATGCCCGTGGACGACGCTCCCCGGCGCCGGCTGCTGTCCTCTGCTTCCTAATGCAATTTTTTTTTTTTTTTTTTTTTTTTTTTTTTTTTTTTTTTTTTTTTTTTCCTTATTATCTAACTACAACTAACTACTAACTAAACTAAACTAACTAAACTACTATATACAACAGGGACAACAGTCAGCAACCGTGGGGCCCGCCACCGGCCCCACCTCTACAAACCAGAGGAGGAGCCGCGGCACTAGTTTGGCGCTCACCCGTTCTGGGCTCCCCAAAAGGAGAAGACCATCGCGGGGAGGGACCGATATAAAACACTCCCCAGACGGGGGAGTGGTCCACCCAACGGGGGTGGAAAATGGGTCCCCATAGGGGGGCACCCCAACGATGTGGGGGGAAGTGAAGAGTGTGGACAGCTCAGTCCCATGGGGGCACTCATTATGAGCACTCCCATATCACTCCGGTTAAGCCGACTATCTTACCATAGCCGGGGGTTCCAGTAGCTCCCTTGGTAGCGCCCGACCATCAGGTGGTCTGGCGTGCAAGGGAGCTATATTGTGGAGGTGCTCGTGGGGTCCACCGTCAGCCCGCTCGTAAAGATTACGAGCTAGCCTCCGGATGAACTCCTCGAGCGACTCCACATCCAGATCCCGGGCGATTACGTCATTTCTGACGTAACGCCCTGCTCCGACTATCGTGCGAAGAGCCAGATTTTGCTGGACCTGTAACCTCGCCCGCATACCCTGCGGGATGAGGTGATACCAGGCCTCAGCCGCGTACGTGATACGGGAACGGACATACGTCTTATAAATGCCGAGCTTAGTCCTGACCGGCAACCTGGAGGCCAACACCGGCCGGAGGAGGAATCTCGCACAGCGAGCGGCCGCCAACGCCTTATTGGCGTGGGCGGTCATCCTCAAACTCCGGTCGATATCGACCCCCAAGTACCGGACGCTGGACCTAAACTCGACATTAGCGCCACGGAGACTGAGCTGTCCCGGGACGACTGTTGTGCGGACTGGACCGAAGAGGATAGCCGCAGTCTTCCCCACGTTGACCGCGACCCTCCATCGATCCAGCCACTGGGGCAGTAAGTCCAAGAGCCTCTGCATCCTCAAAATGGCCGCAGAGGGGACGTTGGATGACGAGAAGTAGGCGCTGTCGTCGGCAAACAGCGCCAACTTCACGTCTACTTCCCACGCTTGGAGGTTACCCTCGAGCGTGGGAATGTCGTTTGTGTAGAGAGCGTAGAGGAGTGGAGCCAGGACGCTTCCCTGCGGAACTCCGGCCGTGACTGGGCGCACCGACGACTTGGCGCCCTCGACCGCGACAAAGAAGGATCTTCCCTCCAGGTACGACCCCAGCAGTCGCACGTAGGCGTGCTGGAGGTCCGTGTTCTGCACCAGCTTGTGGATCAGTCCCGCATGCCAGACACGGTCGAAGGCTTTCTCGATATCGAGAAAGACTGCGGCCGTGTACTGGCGCGCGTTGGACCGATCTGCCAAGTGATGCATGACGCGGACCAATTGCAGCGTTGTCGAGTGACCGCTGCGAAACCCGAACTGCTCGGGTCTGGGAAGGATGTGCGGCGACACCCTTCTCAGCAGCAGCCTCTCGAACAACTTGCCCACATGCGACAGCAAGGTGATCGGACGGTAACTGGAGGGATTTCTCCTATCCTTGCCGGGTTTGGGCAAGGCGATAACCTTGCCCAATTTCCAAATTCCCGGGAAGTGTCCTGTGGACAGAATGGAATTGAACAGCCGTGTCATGTATGACACGACCGTTTCAGGGAAGTGGAAGAATGCGAGGGAGGGAATACCGTCCTCGCCCGGCGCCTTGCGCCTCTTCATCCGCTTGATGGAGAGGCGCAATTCACTGGGAGTGATGAAAACATCATCTCCCAACGGTGGCACCGGGGAGGAGAGTAGGTTCGCTACGCTCTCTTCCACCGATTGGTGGAATGCGGCCTCTGAGGGTGCAGAGTCATTCGGAACGAACTGCCGCTCCAGCATTGCGGCCAGGACATCGGCGCGGGCCTGAGCCGAGAAGCATCGGTTGCCCCTCTCGTCCACGAGTGGACAAGTCGGGGCAGGCCGATTTGAGAGCTGGCGGCAAAGTCGGTGGAGGGACACGGAAGAGGGGTCCTCACGGGCCTCCTCAATCCGTTCCTCCCACGCATAGCCCCGATAGGAGCTAATCTTCGCCGCCAACTCCGCTTCCAACTCATTAAGCTCGCGCTTGATCCTGGGACAACGAGTTGTCGCCCAGAGCCTCCTCAGGCCCCTCTTCCGGCGAATGATCGCCTTCAGATGGGCCGGGAGTCTACCTCTGGGCCCGCCGCTGGGCACAAGAGTCGTCGCCTGGTCAATCGCTCCCCTGATGGAGTCGACAAGGCGGACTGCCGCGTCGTCGACCCCCTCAGGGGTGTTGGGGTCCTGAATAAGGTCGACTAGTCGTCTCTTAAAGAGCTCCCAGTCGACCTTCGGTCGTAGGGGCGAAGTCGCAACCCGGGTGAGCCCCATTCCCAGTGTCACCAGGACAGGGAGATGTGGGGTACCCAGGTCGTACAGTGCCTCGATCGTTACGGGGCACCGTAGCCCCTTATGAACACACACGTCCAGCACATCGGGCTGGTATAGCGCGGCGGTCGGGACGTGCGTGGGTTCATCAGGGCCGACCACAGAGTAGTCGCCCCTATCGGCATCTTCTAACAGCCGCCTGCCCACTGCTGTATTAAGTCGGGAGCCCCACGCGACGTGCTTCGCGTTGAGGTCCCCGACCAGCAGAGCTGGGCGGCTGTCGTAATTCAGGGCCCGTCTTATATCCTCAGGGTGGAATTCAGGCCCCGGGGGTCTATACGCGGCATAAATCCGCATATCTCCCCCCGAGGTGTGTACCCTCACACCGACTGACCTTGTCGATGTGAAGGACAGCAAATCCAACTGATCATGCACCACGTCCCGCCTGACAAGGGCCGCAGTGCCCCTGAACGGCCGCCCGGCAGGGGTAAGCTCGTCACGTCGGTACATGAAATAGTTGGGAATCCTGAACACATCCTGAGGTTTTAACAAGGTCTCCCCCAGCAGCAGAACCTCAGGGTTGTACTCCTGGGCGAGAACCAAGAGATCGTTTTTTCGGGATCTTATCCCATCGGGGTTCCAATAGATGATGCGAAGCTCCTGGCTAGCCATTGAGCCTCGCTATCAACTGGTAGAACCCCGACAGGATAGCCCCGATAGGGCTAGCGCCGGAGGCGATCTCGCGGATGACTCCGGAGATCACCTCGGCCAAGTTCTCCCAGAGTGCCAGCAGCCATGCAGCAAAGCCGGCAGGCTGAGAGGCCTGTCGACCGCTGCGGCGCTCGCGCTGAGGGCGGGGGGGAAGGGGGGGCTGACTATTTAAGTTATTTAAGTTACCTTCGGCCGGATGGGCCGAAGGCAATTGCGGGCTTGTTGTCGGTAATTGGGCTGGTGGGGAGGCCTCAGAGACCTCCATGGTTTCGACATGGGTTCTCGATGGGGGATCCGGCACTATAGGCTCTGGTATGCCCCTTCTTACTTTCTCTTCCTTTTTCCTTGCCTTTTTTTTTCAATTTTTTGCGTCTATTCTTTTCCCTGTTTTTTGTTGTCGTAAGACCGCTAGTCGGGCAAGGTGTTTGTTGTGGCAATGGAGCAGCAGTAGTTCGACCACGGGGAGCAGGAGTAGGCTTGGATTTGGTTGTCTGCCGTGGCGGGTTGGCCTGTGCCATCAGTGTAGACGCCGATGGCGACGCCTCCACCACCACAGCAGACGGAGCGGAGTGGGAAGGGGGAGGGGGCTGGGAAGATTTCCCTTTCCCCTTCCCCTTCCATTTTGGTACTGGTTTAGATGCCGGAAGAGCTGCACTCCCCGCTCGAGGCGCCTGTGGCGCAGGAGGAGGGACGGTTACTCCCATCATCCTGGCCCGTTTGCGGTAGACCGCACACCGTCTGTCGACGGCGGAATGGTCTTTCCCGCAATTAGCACAGGAGAATGGGCCGTCCCTCGGCCTCGGGCAGTCCGCTACGATGTGCTCCCCGGCACACCTTACGCAACGGACCGCACGATGACAGTTGTAGGAGGCGTGTCCGAAGCCCTGGCAGCGATGACACTGCGCAGGTCCTCGGGTTGGACGCCATCCTTCCACCGTCACCCCCGGCAGGTACAGCAGTTCGTTGACTGCGTACAAGCGGGCGAGACCGTCCTTCGAGAGGTGATCCAGGGCTACGTGAAACACGCAGCCCGGACGCCCTCTCTGGGACCTAATGCACCTGGCATATCGAGCCGGGAATCCCAGCTCCTTCAGGGCATTGACGATTTCTGCCTCGTCGGTGTCGGCAGGGAGGCCCCGGACCGCCACCTTCGAAGGCATCTCCTCCGCCAGGGCGTAACAGTACCATTTAATGGCACTGTCCCTGGCAGAGGCCTCCGACAGGTAGGCCTGGACCGCCCTATACTCCTCCACCGACGTCGGCAGAAATCTAAAACCGGCGCCGAAGGGTCGCGCCGAGGGGGCGCGGCCTAGGCGCTCCCTAATGGCCGCCATGTGGCGGGACCAATTTGGAAGGGCCTCCACCATAATTGGCGGGTGTCGGCGCAGTACCTCCTGGGCACGACCCTTCGGCCTCGGGGGAGGAATTTGTGAGGATTGGGAAGTCCTCTGGGTGGTGGGAACACCTGGCCTAGCTGCCATGGCAGCATAGGAGGTAGAAGGAGTGGGATTGGGCTTTGGGACGTGTGGTCTGGTAGACTCGAGGTCCATATACCTGGTCGAATCCAGGTTACCCGCCGTGCCGCTTAGGGCGGGGGCACCTCGGGTTGAGTCTACCGGGATAGGGGAAAGCGTTGGGGAGGGAGAACGAGGAGGGGATCGTTGTTGCCTTAGGGCTATCCCTGTCCTGGCGGGAGCCCTAGGTTTCGGAGTTGGTTTAGCTGGGATTGGACTCCCAGAGGGGGACGAAGATCTGGACGAGGAGGGAGTGACTGATTCTGTCGAGGAATGAGCCGAGGACGTGGTCGAACTATCCTCCCCCTCCGATCTGGAGGAAGGGCCTAGTCTGGGACGCTTGTCCTTATCGCTCGATGAGCCTCGGTCAGACTCGGACCTGGCCTTCTTCCGCGGCCGAGAGGGCCCAGAGGGATCGGTCAACGAAGGAAGGTTATCTTCCTCCGGTTCGATCCTCAGAGTCCTCTGGGCCGCGACCGAAGGCCCGGGCAGACTGTCCGTCCCGAGTCCCATCGAGCCTATGCGAGCTGCTGGCGTTGGTTGGTATCTGCTTGATTGAGGCATCACCTGTCGTCCCTTGTGAGACGGGCCGGGAGTGCTGATGAGCGGGGGTGAATTTCCCCCAGACATGATATTAAGGTCTAGCAGGCTTAATTGGTCATTGGATCCCCAGGGAAATCAATTCGGTCAAGCTGAATGTTTTTGCTAGTTACCGACCGACCATATAAATAATATTCAAAGTAAATTGGTAACAGTAAACAAAAATTGAATTAGAGTAACTAAATTTAATATTAAATAATAAGATTAAAAGACTGTAATTTAAATGGACTAATAACTATTTATGGGTAATGATAATCAAATGTACATTAAAAGATATGGAACAATAGTGGGGTCAGTGAGTATCCACCGCTATAATAATATACAATAATAATAAATGAATTCAAAAACTAAATATAATACTACTGATAATACTAATAATACCAATTCTATAAAACAACATTTAATTACGCTACTATAAATCAATAAATGAATAAGAAGTATAATGTGTGTAAATATATATGTAATTATATCTATTCCTCTTTCCGGCCAACACGGACTACCCCAGCGTATGTCGACAGACCGGTGGTCCCAGATTTGACGGTTCCGAAAAATATTCGGGACCGTGAAATCCCCACCTTCCGGTCAGCCACACCACACCCTGCAGCAACCCAGTCAACCAAGTAATTAAAATAGAATAATAATTAAAATAAACTATAACCTAAACAAAATTTCATAAAACTTGAAGAACCTGTAAACAAAAGGATGGCGGGAACACCCTACCAGAACCCTACTAAAACTACAAAAATAACAAAAGGAAAACTAAATAATTACTGTATCTAATAAGAGACCACTTAAGAAGGTCGGCCGGTATACCAGAATTTACTATCTACGTAAAATTAAATGCTAAAAAAAATATTTTGCTAAAAGTGGGTAGATATGAAAAAAATTTTTTTAAAGCTACAGCAGCGCCAATTATTTACACAGTACTATATTACAAAAATTAATTTAATTTAATCTAAGTTGTAAAAATAATGAATGAAACTAATCTAAACTATTCTAAATTTTAACTAAGCTAAACTGGTATTACAGGGGTTCCAGCGCCATCAAACCTTAATAACTAGACCAATTTACCGGGTTTAGCGACCGCCCCGCCTAACCCCGAGGGGTAGGAGAGGACTGGGAGTGACACAGGGAGGCCAGACTCGATGGCGCTAACGTTCGCCGGTTTTATATCCAAATAAAACGGCGACGCAGCTTTCACAGGCTGGTCGACACCTACCCGTATTAAACTGGTGTTTAAAGAAAGAAGTGTCGATCCACTTACCTGGTCCCGGGTCCCGCGTTTCACTGCTCGGAATGTCTCCACCCCGAAACAGCACCGCTAGATTCAACACACGCACTTTGGGCACACACTGACTGCACAGCACAACACAGCAAGGGGCCACTTAGCCTGGTGTCCCGGGCAAGGTGATATTACTTAAACATATGTGTATATATAACATACATAATATTTATTTTTTCCATTCAATTCAAAAGTCAGGCTTACAGTTTGCACCAAAACGCCTGACTCGTTAACACAAAAAACATTATTAAAATTATTAATTACTATTATTATGCTAAAAATAACATTATTTTGGAAAAAGTATTCCCCAACTATCGGCGAGTACGTCAGCATCCTGGATTTCGGACAGAAATGACGCTAAGCAATTAAAATCCATCAAAATGCAGTTTGGGTTGCATGTTTCTAAGACGCCTCTAAAAGTTTTGAGTCTGAGTTTTAAGTATTTAACTTAAAAAAAAAGGGCAGCGTAGATACCTCAAAGTTACATGCTTCTTGGAACTACTACACTTGTCGTGTGTTGATGCTACTAAAACAATAACCTAGTCTTAAAGGAACACGGTTCTCAAACTTTCAACTGAATCGATTAAGTGAAACTCAAATGCATAGAACACTATTCACAACAAACTTAACAAAAATTCCTTTTCTATATATTAGTGGATCGGTAATGATGAATTAAATTGATGATGTCATTTACGGCTTTTGCATGACCTCGGGCTTGGTCATATCATGATGACGTCACTGTGATATCATATTATTGACACTATGCGGTTATTTGTTTAGAGAATTCGGGAATCTTTTTAGTTCAAATAGTAAAGTATTCTGTGATAATATGAGTTTTATAGAAGTAAGATTCATTTTCATTTTAAGCCGGATTGTTTTAATCGAAAGATGGTAGTTGGGTTTTTAATCGGTATAGATTTGGATTGGATATTACAAAAACCCATTAACGTTGCGGGTTTTTTACTCGGGTTTGTAACCCGCGGTTATTGTCGTAACGCAGGTCATGCCGCGGGGCGAAGCTAGTCTAAAAAAGGTAGTTAAGACCAGCCGTTCCAGAGATTAGCCGGAACAAACAGACAGACAAACAGACACAAAAGAAAAAAAGAAAAATTGGTATATGTATTTTTTATACATACTTACGCATTTAGTAAAAAGTGGTTATTTTATTATTACAAACAGACACTCCAATTTTATTTATTTGTATAGATTACGCGATAAGTTTTTGTAAGCAAATCAATAATTTCCTTACAAATCTTTTAGACAAGGTTACGGCAATTCAATGAATTAATATTTACCGAAATAAAATTTCACGATTCAAGATACGAAAAAAGTTCACAACTTTGAGAGCCATCACTCGTGCTATAATAATTACTGCAGTATGCTTGTTATGTTATAAGAGATTTTATCTTGAGTGTTAACAGACGCACTTAACTTTTAGAAAACAAAAAAAGCTCTTTTATGTACTCGCGAAGGAGCCACGGTGCGGTAATAAAATGGATAGTTAAGTGTTGCCATATTAAAAATTCTATTTTTGACAAATTGTTAGGTTTTTTTTATTGCCCTTGTAGGCAGACGAGCATACGGTCCACCTGATGCTGAGTGGTTACCGTCGCCCATGGACTTCAGCAATTCCAGGGGCAGAGCCAAGCCGCTGCCTACCGCTAAAACCACCTTACGTGACAAATCTATTTTATCTTGGTCTACGGAGATTTTGATTTTTCTGAGTTCGCATCTTAAATAGTACTCTGTGGAATTGTTTTAGATCATGAAGTCTCTTTCTTATCATCGCATCAGCTTAACAGAGCAGAGCATTTTAAGTGCCTTTCAAAAGATATTTTTGTCCGCTTACCCTCCAAAATGCCGACATATCCTCTCTCGTTAACTTGTCGATTTACCGTGCTCACTTACGATCGAGTTTGTGGTCATTTTGTCTCACAGTGCATTAAAAACATCGAATCCAAGCGTTAGGATCCAAAACAAGAACATCAAATATAAATCTACTAAATAGGTATTTATTGTTCAGAATGCTTTAGTCAAGCAACACGAAATACTTCGATAGGATTTATTCAAATATAATAAATAAATAAAAAGGTTTTTGGTGTGGGTGCGGGAAATAAGATGACAAAGATCTCACTTAGACTTCGAATGCTAAACATCTTTAAGGTCTGTTTTCATTTCCGACCGAAAATGGTTGTCGGCTTTGGCGCCAAATCCTTTTTTATTGCCCTTGTAGGCAGACGAGCATACGGCCCACCTGATGGTGAGTGGTTATCGTCGCTCATGGACGTTGGCCATGACAGGGGCAGAGCCAAGCCGCTGCCTACCGTTAAGTACTCTCCACAAGCCTCGTTTGACATGTCATTATGTCATCTACCTAGAAGTTATACTGACACACGCTTACAAATATCATAACGATTCCGTAATTTTATCCGACATTCACTCTTCCACATATCCGTAACCGCCAGATCTTCTCAGTGGGTCGCGTTTCCGAGCCGGTGGTAGATTATGCGAAGCACTGCTCTCGCTAGGGCTAGTGTTAGCAACGTCGTCAGGTTTGAGCCCCGCGAGCTCACCTACTTGTTAGGGCTACGCTGACATAGCCTATAGGCTATAAGCATAGGCAAGAAAAAAAAAATCTGTAACAACATAGCATCTCAAGGCTTAGGTAGGAAAATAATCTTATCAAATTAGTGTATTGTCATCGGTCCTCGATAAATCTACAAAGTTTGAATGAAATCTGGCCGTTTAAAGGGGGTCAAAATCGCGTCTAAAGGAGTCAGTTACAAACATACATACAAGTGAAGCTAATATAAAGCGTGTAAAAAAATCTGTAACTAGATAAATAATAATAAAAAATCTTGACACTGTTAAATGTATGGCAACCCAGAGACAGGGCGGTTCATGGTGAGATTAAAATAACTCTCTTCCCGGTTTGTTGAACTTGACAATAAACAGTGCGGGGACAAGCAATTTTTGAACGAAACAATACAGGGATTTACGTGACAATTCAATATCTCTTGTATTTATTTATCCGGGATCCTATCACAGTTAGTTTTAAAATTTCGTGATATGTTAGTTAGTAGACTGGTCGAGTTTATTTCTAGTAGAAACTATGAATATTTCATAGCAGTCGTGAGACGACTTAGATCTCACCTAGACTGGTGGTAGGACCTCTTGTGAGTCCACGCGGATATGTACCACCACCCTGCCTATTTCTGCCGTGAAGCAGTAATGCGTTTCGGTTTGAAGGATGGGGCAGCCGTTGTAACTATACTTGAGACCTTGGAACTTATATCTCAAGGTGGGTGGCGCATTTACGTCGTAGATGTCTATGGGCTCCAGTAACCACTTAACACCAGGTGGTGGTGGTGGTTTAAAAAGTGTTTACAAATTTCAACGACGGGCTATACTTGGACCAGACAAAGTATTTTATTTAGGTCAAAACATTTATGCTTTGATCATAAAATCGATTAGTAAGTACCTAGTTTCTCAGCCCAAGCGATGGCGAGTTATTGAACCTATTGTGCATAATTTACATAATGAACGACCCTATTATCAACGCCATCTGTTATTAATAGGGTATAACGAATGCTACTAGTGTTAGATTTTTTTATTGCATAGACCGGTCCACGAACTCACGTCTCATCTACTGTTGTGGTTACAGGAGCCCAAGGACATCACAAGGCGAATGCCGCGAGCCCCCCTGAGTCATTAGATTGAAGTTCCAGTTTATAGAGTGGCTCCTTAAAATCCGAACATATGATTGATTCCGACCCTCAACACGGTAGCCGGTAAGTATCGATTCAAACATAAAAAAGCTGTATTTCATGAATGAACGATCGCGAATAACAAATCACACAACAGAGTGAGATTAAATGTGACGTGAACGCATAAAATTAACATCGCATATCAATCTGTACTATTTTTAAACCGACCTACGACAATACGAACTCGCCAATGATTAAAACAGACGCGAATCGATTGTCGGCTGCTTTGAATACCCTCCTTAGCTATTATACCACATACTTTGGGTTCGCTTCGTTATTAATAGTAGATTTGATAAATAAACCCATATTTATAAGAATTCTTCTTGTACTTAACCCATTAAGTGGAGTTGACGCAGCGTGTCCTATTTTTCAGTTCATGCTGATCATACGTCATCTCTGTACTCGAATTCTTCTCTGGCATATCCTCTTCCACGCAGTCCATCCAAGTCTTTTTAGGACGCTCCCTCAAAATACCATGGTTACATGATGATCCTCTTCGCATAACATGACCATACTACTTAAAGCGTATTCTCTTTTAGTTGTTAAGCCCACTTTTTAGTTGTTAAGCTTAGTTTAAAACTAAAGATCTTAAAGTATTTACATGTTTATTGTAAGTGCAAAAGTTTATACGTATTGTATGTATCTATCTTCGATCTTAGACGAACAGCTGGCCCAAACTGGATAGACGTAGCACAGGACAGAGACGCTTGGGCATCTTTGGAGGAGGCCTTTACCCAATCCGGGGTTCTTGCTAACTAAATTTTACTGTTTCATTACAAAACTCTTTTAGATCCTAAATACTAATACATACATTTATATTTATTATTTTTTTAAACTTTGTAAAAGCAAGAAATAAATGTTTTATTATTATTATTATGTATCCATTCAAATCTAGCAGAAACCATATTTTCTATTGAAATGCGTACTTCACTCAAGTTCACAATTGACTTTCACAACCTAGGAATAACATCGTGTGTTCACACCGCAAAAATTTCAATTCTGTGTTGTGATTGATTTACTATTTAATTGAGACAAAGACCTCAAGTATCGAGCGTAACCTAAGCTGGTTGATAACTGAAATCTGTGTGATCACGTGAATTTTGCCTCCTACTTTGAGACATGCGAGGTCTGTATCGCGAAACGGCTGTCTCATCCATAAATACGGAACGCATTTCTTAACAGCAGAAATAGGCTCGTTACTCTTTGTCTTAAGATTTTTTTTTCTCTACCTATTCATTTGTAGCCTAAGAGGTTATTCCAGCTACCCCCGGATGCGCAGATGAGCTCACGGGCTGAACCTGAGAGAATTTGCTAACACTAGCCCTAACAAGAGCAGTGCTTCGCTGAATCTACCACCGGATCGGAATCGCGACTCACTGAGAAGATCCGGCGAGAAACTCAATGAGCTAAAACGTTCAGTGAGCTGAGTTGAGATACAGACTTGTAGGTATTTAAATGTTAGTTCCATCTACAATTCACATCATTGACATAGGTCAGTGCCTTTAGTCGTATGTAGGCGATACTAGGTTTTTGCTTGTACGTCTCGCATTGTTTATACATGTGCTACAAAAAAAATATGAATGACACGTTCGCGATTTAATGCCTGATTAATGTGTTCGTCTCGAAATGATACAGTTTTGGCATAGAGAACTGAGCTAACATTCGTAATGTCTGAAATAATATTGTACGAGGAAAAATGTTCACAACGCGATGTGCTCGCCCACTGTTTTTTTTTCTACCTATTCTAGTAACCTCGCGATTATTCTAGATTCGCCGAGCTACTAGGTAAGCTCACGGGGCTCAAACCTGACGACGTTGGTAACACGAACCCTAGCAAGAGCCGTGCTTCGCAGAATCTACCACTGGATCGGAAACGCGACCCACTGAGAAGATCCGGCCAGAAACTCAGTGGGCTATGTCTGTGGGTTGATTTACTCGCCGAGCCCTTCGCGTAAGCGACGGGTTCGACGAGAACGATGACCGGGATGTTTGAGCCAACACTATTTACAATATGAGAAAATTCGACTCGAATTAAGTACAGGAGTTCGAAAAAAAACAATTTCTATAGCACGGTATATTTAGAACACAGTTCCACTACAAAATGAAACGAAAAATTCCCCATAACCCTCTTATTATAACACGGTACTTCTACAGGACGACAATGAGATTTTTGTTTAAAATTATTTAGAAAATTACATTATGCACTATGAACCCAGAATATATGGGAATAACCGAGATTTTACTGCTCATTTCATAAGTGTAATAGGTAAAAAATACATTCAGGCATAATTGAGATGTGTCATTCAGAAAAAATACTCTCCTTTTTGTACTGGCTTCTAGACTCATATAACACGGTTTCGCACAACACGGGACTTTGTAGGAAAGTATCTACCGTGTTATAGGATGGTTACCTGTATTTCAACTTCAATTAAATGAAACATGTTTAATTAACTCCGAACGAGTACTTTGATTAACTGTCACTAAAATAATTAGCGTTGTTAATCATTTAGCGTATTTTATTCCAAGTACTCTAGGTGTCTTAAGACATCAAAATGCGAATGAGCGAGCAAGGTCTACCGGGAGTTGAATTTTGACAACGCGAACGCCGCCGCTCACCTTGAAACATGAGGTTCACACCAAAAAAAGTGCAACGACTGTCTCATGTCTCAAGCCCGAACGGCTGCCTGCTCCGCGGCCGAAACAGGCAATCTACTATCTTTTTTTTTTCTTATTGCTTAGATGGGTGGACGAGCTCACAGCCCACCTGGTGTTAAGTGGTTACTGGAGCCCATAGACATCCACAACGTAAATGCGCCACCCACCTTGAGATATAAGTTCTAAGGTCTCAGTATAGTTACAACGGCTGCCCCTCCCATCAAACCAAAACGCATTACTGCTTCACGGCAGAAATAGGCAGGGTGGTGGTACCTACCCGCGCGGACTCACAAGATGTCCTACCACCAGTAAAGCACGTTAAGGCACATGTACAACATGTCCTAAGATCACAATATCCATGACCTGATTGAAACTAGTTCGTACGGGATTTTCTGGTCAAAATCCAGCAAGAAGCGTCGTCGTACGCATTCATTCCGCGTGTTACTCCGTTATCCGCTGAACAGTTGGTGACGTGTGATGAATACTAATGGCACATGACGATGTTCCAACTCTAAAAAGTTACTTTAGGGAGATAATATATAGTAGAATAAGGTCTTGCGTTGTTATTCACAAAATGAAGAAAAGTTAGTGGGTTAGGTTTTTTTAGAAAAAAGTTTTCTTTAAAAGAGGCTTGTGGAGAGTATTAAGCGGTAGGCAGCGGCTTGGCTCTGCCCCTGGCACACCTGATGGTAACCACTCACCATCAGGCGGGCCGTATGCTCGTCTGCCTACAAGGGCAATAAAAAAATAAATAAAAAATGAATAGATCTACATCATTGCATGGCCGATGTCCTTGAGCGACAGTGGAAAATGGCTGTTATCGTGCGTTTCTCTACTTACTAAGAAAAAAATATATATGGAATTTTAGAAGTGGAAGCATTAATATGATCTTACCACGAATTTCCCATATTTTTGTTTTTCGTGCTTCATCTATTACGTGTAAAACTGCAGCCAAAATTTAGACTTGGCTTTACATTAAATGTATTTAAAAAAGTGTATTGAGTACATAGTTATAATAAATATAATTTTCGAACTAGTTCATTTAATAAAACATTCGCACCTTAAGAATTGAAGTTTTTGCTTTTTTATTGCCGTATAGGCAGACGAGCATACGGCCCACCTGATGGTAAGAGGTCACCGTCGCTCATGGACGTCAGCAATGCCAGGGGCAGAGCCAAGCCGCTGCCTACCACTAATGAGTTTTACCATTCATGAGCCAAATTTAATGAGTTCTGGATATTTTCGAAATAACAGTCTCCGACAGCTGGGACAAGTTAACCACGTTCAACGGTAGCACCTCAAAAAGTACTAGAAAGAGGGTAGGTGGGTTTGTCTGCTTCTAGAATCCTACCCGCAGTCTTCGAACACGTATATGGGGCTTGCAACAGCGCCGCACTATCGGGAACCCATTAAATGTGATTTAAATAGTAACAAAAACAGGTTTAATAGTAATTTTTTCTCATATTTGTGAAAGTGCAATAAAAATAATTCTATAAGTAAACAATAAAATTATTAGAACACATTGATCACTAATCTTGCTATTTAATGACTAAGCCGTTGTTAATTGTTTATTGCGAAACATTTCTAATAGTATAGGAATATATATTATGAACCAAGTTTAGCAACACACACGCCATTCGCAAAGCTATAAAGACACCGCTAAATGCGGGTTTGAATCTCGTTTGAATGGAAAATTTTAATCGAGATGAAGGCCTAGAGTACCTTTGGGCCTTTGTCCTTTAGCTAATACAGCGAGAATGATAAGATAACGAACAACTTGTCAACAAGAATAAACACTAACAAAACCAACAGGCTAATGAATTTTGAACTGAAATTGCAGCATGTATACGATCTAAAATCCCTTGCTCTACAAAGCTTTCCTAAGGATGAGCCATCACCTCAGAGTAACTCTTGACTTCCTTCTAAACCGAAATTAAGTTTTGTATCAGTGGTATTTATCGAAAACGATAAGTATTTTGTAATTGGCAAATCAGTGTTAGATTAGTTGCTTAGTGCTCAGATTTTGCTAGCCGTGATACAATTCAATCTAGATTTTGATCTCCCGCCTCAAATTGGCTGATGGTATTTTTGTTTTAATACTAATGGGAGCTGGAAGCCAATTTGATTCCAATTGCAAATAATTCTTAATTCGTTCGTTTACATATAGCCAATACATTATTTCCAATTTGACTTTTCCAACGGTTATTTCACACCCTATATGTACACATAAATGGCAGTTAAGTAGGTAGATTTGATTGATTTTCACTCGCCGTGGCCGTCGTGGTAAATGGTCATGTCCAAGTACTGGAAGGTAAAAGGAACGGAAATCGTCCTGACTATGATTGGAGGGATTGGATTAAATAGAAGAAAAGGCAACGCGCCTTTGGATGTTTTCTACTATCAAAACGGGGATTATAAAAATTAGCCAAATTACTATTATTATAATTTTTTATTTATTGCTTAGATGTGTGGACGAGCTCACAGCCCACCTAGTGTTAAGTGGTTACTGGAGCCAGCCCATAGACATCTACAACGCAAATGCGCCACCCACCTTGAGACATAAGTTCTAAGGTCTTAGTATACTTAATAATTGTATCCAGGTTTTTGATATAACTAATGCATTATCCTTTTTCTTTTTTTTTCTCTGTTTGTGGTGACGATCGCTTTTTTTAAGGTTTGTGTCGAAATGCAGACAATACATTAATATATTTGATATATTGTTGTATATTTAAGCCTAATACGTAATCTTAAGATGTCGGAATGGCCGGATAAAAGATGTTATGTTATCGCAAAACTTATTAACGCGAATGTTCAAAAGCAAAAACTATCGAAAGAGTTCTTCGTTCTTATAGTGTAGATTTAGTAAGTTTTCACTCATTATATTCGTCACAATTTTATATTAGTACATATTCTACTATTGTATTTTTTGATCGGAATTTTCTCCAGGAGAAACTACAGATATTATTGACACACTACACTTCACTAATAAGGTACAGTTTCATTCGAGAATACGGTTTCATGTGACGAAACAGACAAAAGTACTTCTATCGAAGAAATACAGTCGACATCCGCTAAGAGGGTTTACTTTCACCCATAAAAACCATGGAGAACTGTTTTTCGAGAGCATTATAACAGGTGGCTGCCTATTTCAGCCGTGAAGCAGTAATGCCTTTCGGATTGAAGTGGTGGGGTAGCCGTTGTAACTATACTGAGACCTTAAAACTTATATCTCAAGGTGAGTGGCGCCATTTACGTTGTACATGCCTATGGGCTCCGTTAACCACTTAGCACCAGGCGGGCTGTGAGTTCGTCCACCCATCTATGCAATCTATACTAATATTATAAAGAGGAAAGATTTGTTTGTTTCTATTGAATAGGCTCCGAAACTAATGAACCGATTTGAAAAATTCTTTCACTGTTTGGAAGCTACACTATTCCCGAGTGACATAGGCTATAATCTTTTTTGAAAAAAATTTGGGATCCTTACTAAAACCCCAATAATGTAACCAAAGATGTAAAAAAATTACCTAAAATATTCTTTCGCGTGCCCTGCGAAAATTATTGATGATAGAATAAAATAATGTACTACGACTTTGTAGAACACATTATTATTTACAAAAAGTGTCGCGACAGCATATTAACTATTATAGTTAGGCCGCAATAAATGTTCTTTTATTAAAAAAAATAAAACAACGCCATATTATATCGTTGAAAATTTTGTTAAAGACCCGAGCAGAGCCGGAGCTGGCCGCTTGTACAGAATAAAAAAGGTGGTAGTGAAAAGTGAAATAGTTGCGTGTGTTCGTTTTGAAGGGTGGGGCAGCCGTTGTACTGTAGAACTAGGACTTAGAACTCATGTAGCAAGGTGGGTGGCGATATTAACGTGGTGGTATCTACCGGCTCGGATTACCACTTAATGAATTAAAAATAGTGTAAGAACAAATTATTTTATTGTAAAAAAGCGCGAGTGCTTTTCAGGATATTATCAAGATAACCCTTCTGCTCATATCTAGTAATAAAATATTTATAACTCCTGATACCATGCACCCCACGCTTTTTTTACAATACAATGATTTTTTCTTACACTATTTTTAATTCAAATCTATTAAAATTCATTCATTCATATTTTTTAGTTGGATTTTCTATAAAAGCGTATTTTGTTAGTTTTTTTTAACATTTTTTTATTTTTCATTTTTAGTTGAATTTCAATTTTTTTAAATTTTTTTTTTTTTAAATATTGAATTGTCATCGATCCTTAATAAGTATACCAAATTTCGAGTTAATCCGACGTTTTGAAGGGGGTCAAAATCATGTTCAAATATTGCGTTACATACATACGTCTGAAGCTAATAAAAGCGTATTAAAAGGGACTGTCTTTTGTTGACAAATCAGACGAAGAACGCGACGTGCTCACCTACAAATTTGTAAAAGAGAAACATGAATGTCGTAATTAATCAACATTAATATTGTGTAACATTAGTGTAATTTTCATCGAAATAGTAAATACATATTAATAATTAATCTACTATGAGAGAAGTTTAGTAATAAATTGCCTATCTGACTTTCTGTGGCAATGAGCCAAGCGAGATAAGGAAGTGAAGACTACAGTTTATGTTTTAAAAAAAATTGTGGTATTTAAAAAAAAAATTGCTTATATGGGTGGACGAGCTCACAGCCCACTTGGTGTTAAGTGGTTACTGGAGCCCATAGACATCTACAACGTATATGCGCCATCAACCTTGAGATATAAGTTCTAAGGTCTCAAGTATAGTTACAACGGCTGCTCCACCATTCAAACCGAAACGCAAATTACTGTTTCACGGCAGAAATAGGCAGGGCGGTGGTAGCTACCCGCGCGGACTCACAAGAGGTCCTACCACCAGTTAGTATAGAATTAGGAGAAAAAGGGTTTTCATAAATGAATTTTTTTATTAAGAGATACGGTAACGAAAAAAAGGTTCATAAGCAATTATCTTATTACCAAGAAATTATAAAAAAATAAAAGAAATTTTAATTTTTAAATCTTTTAGTGACGTGACAACACAAATGTAAATAAAAAAGCGTTTAAAAATAAAAGCAACGCGCTATTCACGCGTGAAATCAAATAGCGTGGAGCTATTTTCGTTGCGTGTACGGCTTATATTAACATGTAGTTATTATTATTTTCACACCGAAACCATTATATTGGGAGAACGAAAACCAACGTATCAAATCTAATGTTTAGGGTCAGACCAACATGATTATGAGTATGGCCCTGTTTTTTTTAGATGAATGTACGGGTTCACGGTCCATTTGGTGTTAAGTGGTTACAGGTGCCCTTAGGTATCACCCATTTATTATGTCAAAGTCTAGTATTGTTTAATGTTCCATCGTACGTTCCGTGGGGAGTTCTCTGATTGACAGTCGTCGTGGCCTAAAGGATAAGACGTCCGGTGCATTCGTGTTAAGCGATGCACCGGTGTTCGAATCTCAGGCGGGTACAAATTTTTCTAATTAAATACGTACTCAACAAATGTTCACGATTGACTTCCACGGTGAAGGAATAACATCGTGTATAAAAATCAAACGCGCAAAATTATAATTTGCGTAATTACTGGCGGTAGGACCTCTTGTGAGTCCGCGCGGGTAGCTACCACCACCCTGCCTATATCTGCCGTGAAGCAGTAATGCGTTTCGGTTTGAAGGGTGGGGCAGCCGTTATAACTATACTTGAGATTAGAACTTATATCTCAAGGTGAGTGGCGAATTTACGTTGTAGATGTCTATGGGCTCCAGTAACCACTTAACACCAGGTGGGCTGTGAGCTCGTCCACCCATATAAGCAAAAAAAAGCTGTTCGAGTTAATATATTGCCTAAAAGTATTGTGTTCATCCACAGTGCGCTTCCAGAGATATTTTTTGCCTTTCGGCTTTGGATTAAGCTCCCTTCTACGGTCCTTCTTCAAACGAGGTTTGTGGATAGACTTTTCCAGCAGACAGCGGCTTGGCTGTACCCCTAGGATTGCTGATGTCCATGAACGACGACTGTAGTGTAGTACATATATAAGTCATGTAATTTGTAATAATAGAGGAGCATTAAACCAACACTCGGACAAGACAGTTGTTTTCATGCGAACAAGAAACTCCCTTCAATTTTTTTTCCCTTCCTCCCTTCACGACGATTGTAGATACTTGCATAAGGTAAGTTTGTTTTAACAACTACAATTGATTAGAATTATACAATAACAAGCCAATTCATTAGTCAAATGGTCCGCTAATAACATGCTACCTGTTTTAAACATTGTTTAAAAACAGTTAGATTTTATTTGTATTCAAAAATAAAAAAAACTCGGTAATTACTAAAGGCTAGATGCCTTAACGATCGTCTAATAAATGCCTACGCGCGACCACAGGATAATAGCTCCAAGCTGGTTTCGATTACTTCTTGGATTTATGCGTTCCTGGTACCTTTAGCGGGTAATGATATACTTAGAAGCACTTTTTTTATTTATTGCCTAGACGTAAGCTCGTACTTACAACGTATCTTTTTTTTTTTTATTGCAATTAAGGCATACGAGCATACGGCCAACCTGATGGTGAGTGGTTACCATCGCCCATAGACTTCAGCAATGCCAGGGGCAGAGCCAAGCCGCTGCCTACCGTTCGATACTCTCGCGTTAGAGGAGTCTATAGACATCAACAACGTAAATGAGACATGAGTCGAGACCCGCCTTGAGACATGAGTTTTAAGTCACAGTTCTATAAAAACCGTCTGGCTTTGGAATGAGCTCCCTTCCACGGTGTTTCCCGAGCGCTATGACATGTCCTTTTTCAAACGAGGCTTGTCGAGAGTATTAAGCGGTAGGCAGCAGCTTGGCTCTGTCCCTGGCATTGCTGACGGTAACCACTCACCAGCAGGTGGACTGTATGCTCGTCTGCCTATAGCCAATAAAAAAAAACTTCAATTCTTAAGGTGCGAATGTTTTATTAAATGAACTAGTTCGTAAATTATATTTATTATAACTAATTATTACACTTTAATTAAATACATTTAAAATAAAGCCAAGTCTCAATTTTAACGGCAGTGTTACACGTAATAGATGAAGCACGAAAAACACTCCTACAATTGTACAGCAACGACTTTATTACAATAGTTCAACGATTACATAGTCACATATATATTGTGTTTAGCGGCATTAGCGAACTACCGTGTTATATTTAAAGGTCGGGTGGACGAGCAACTTTAGTTGCCTTGATGAGTATTACTGTCAACTTTGAACAATTGTGAACTTATTTACACGAGACTTAAGGCGCGAGCCCTATAACTCCTATAAGTTAACTTACTAGTGTAGGATAATACTACGCGGAACCATCATGTCGTCTATCCAGTTAACCTACTAACAGAAGCTTAATTCTATTGTATTTATGTATATTTCTGCGACAACAACGATTTTATCTCTAACTAGTGACCCGCCCTCGCTTCGCTTTGGAAACATTAAATTTTATTATTGATAGCTGAGTCCCGCGATGTTAGCCGCGGATGTCGTACCGCGGGTGACACTGCGGGGCGAAGCTAGTCTAAAAAAGTAGCCTAAGTTACTCCTTATATCATCAGCTGTCTATCAGTGAAAGTCTCGTCAAAATCGGTCCAGCCATTCCTGAGATTAGCCGGAACAAACAAACAGACAGACAGACAGACAAAGATTGTAAAAAATGTTATTTTGGTGTATGTACCGTATATATATATTCATATGCATGTAGTAAAAAGTGGTTATTTCAATGTTACAAACAGACACTCCAATTTTATTTATATGTATAGATGTATAGATTAAAAAACAAACATTCAATTTCCTTTCTCATTCAATTTTTAAAAATGGTCTCACGGAAGAATCAAGTGTTACCGCGAAAATCGCTCGTGTGCATCTAATAATAAAGGCGTGTTAGTCTTTGATCTAATAAACTATGACAGGTGACCGGCAAGCAGGCCGCGCCCCGTGACGTCATTACACCGTGTTATATTGTCAACAAGTGTATTTATTTCACAATAGCACAGTGGCCGTGACACGATACTTAGGAAGCGTGACATTTAATATTCAAGTCGAATTAAATCTTCTCAAACAAAGGGCTTTGTCTTATCTTATATCTATATATTAATACGTGAAGCAAAAACTTTGTATCCCTTTTTACGAAAATAGCGCGGACGGAGGAGTATGAAATTTTCCACACTTATACAGAATATAGAGAAGAAGTGCACAATGCTAATATTTTTTTAAAACAATGCTTAAAAGATACATTAAGTCAATAAAGAAAACATTACACAGACTACATACCATGTATTTGACGCACACACGCATGCATACTATTTATTCTCAAACTTTTGTTCTTTACGTCTGTGGTCAAATTGAGAATAGATTAAATATTATTTGTCTTTATTAATATTTTTTTATAGTGTAGCCTTAGCGAAATTTGTGATTATAGAAGTATAAATTACAATCATAATAATGTACAAATTTACAATTCCAATTAATTATAGTCGAATTTCGAGTACTGCGGGATCTCTAGTGAAATTAAATCTGTAAGGGGCCGACGAACTGACCTACATAAAAATTGAGTGGCTACCGGAGCTCATAGATAACGTGGATTGCTATTTCTGAAAATAATTATTATATCGAGGGGTGAAAGGCTATCTGGTTAAGCGACATTTCGCTTCATACGCGACATTTATCTTTGTAATTAATTAAAGATCCGTTTTATTTGATATTAGCATCAACCGTTTAATGTTTTTAATTAAACTTCCATTATGTGTACCGCATTCGAATACCTAAAGAAGTTCTTTTTGTGATTATATTTTTTCTAAATTTTAAACTTTAAATGGCTCTTCTGTAATGTTGCAAAAATGTAACTTTTTTATTTTTAAGCTATTGCATAGATTTTATCGCGGGCCTTGAGCGCGGCGACCGAATCATGAAATTCCGTAACGAAAAAAACCTTACACCCCTCACTCCGCCTACCATGTAGCTCGCGTTCAACACATTCAGACGTTGCGCTTGTGTAGTGTTTGTGAATAAGCGCGTGGCGTGACGTCACACTGCATGCGCATCATGAAATTATTGTTTTTTTTTGTTTTAGATATTTGATTTTTTTTAATTTTGTACCAGTGATTGGATTCTTTGCGTAAGCCGACTTCTTGAACTAATTTATACTTTTTTATTTGCATAGATGGGTGAACGAGATCACGGCCCACCTGGTGTTAAGTGGTTACTGGAGCCCATAGACATCTACAACGTAAATGCGCCACCCACCTTGAGATATAAGTTCTAAGGTCTCAAGTATAGTTACAACGGCTGCCCCACCCTTCAAACCGAAACGCATTACTGCTTCACGCCAGAGCTAAGCAGGGCGGTGGTACCTACCCGCGCGGACTCACAGGAGGTCCTACCATCAGTAATTAAACAGAATAGCCTTTCATCCTTCAATATTTTTATCCGTCAGAGTTGTAGTAGTACCTTCACCTATTCTACCTGACCGGACGTTAATAATAATTCCTTTCGTTGTCCTTAGGGTGTGCTCCCGCCATTTTCTAGCTCATTTCTGCCGCAATCATCTTCGGCCTTACGATAACGATTAATTCAATCACCACTTTCATTTAGTTTCACCCCGAAAGGGATCTACAGAGATAATTTGGGATTAAGATATATGAAAAAAGCAATTGACATTTCCCGCGCATTTCGTCCGCCATGCGTGTAATTCAATCTTGACGTTTCGCGGTTCAACGTACTCGCTCTGACCAACGCTCGGTCAGGGTCCCGTCTTGACATTGCGTTCCATAAATGAATTTTTAAATGTTAATCGATTTTTAATCGATTAGTGTGACTGAAATTGACATATCGATTGAAGTATCGAATGCCTTATGAATTAAAGATCATATTTCTTAAAGCAAAGCGTCGAGTGAAGCACTGATTTTTTTAAAAGTTGCGGGCGCGATGATTATAAAATAAAATTGACTTCCGCTACATTTAAATATAGATAAGAAATATTTTGCTCTTAAAATCCTATGACTTTGCATAATCAAAAAACGTTTTAATACCCATTAAAGAATAGTACAACACTACTTATATATCTTGTAAATTTAATTTCAATGGGATATCAACATTATTAACAGAATTTGGGGTTAAATGATCAAATCAAGCTTGTACATTAATAAGATACACAATTTATTAGAATTTGTCCATCATTATCAATTTTTTTTACTAAATCTTTTCTTTGCCCTTTTTGCCAATTCCAGTTTCCGTGGGAGGATGATGTCTAGCCAATCAATCAAAAACATTAATATATATGTCGGCTCACGTCAGGGATGGCTGAGCGGTAGGTTCCGTCATCGCTCGTATTCGATTGAACTCAGTTTAGTCAATAAAACTTTTCAATAATAATTATTGAAACTCAACACACACAACTTTCACAATGACAGGGTAAACCGACAGTTTCGTTGCATATACCGACAGACCGACTGACCGACTGACTGACTGACAGAGACTCACTGACTGAGACGGACGGAATTACTGTCTGACACGGAATGCCTCGACTCTGTCCACGTACCGCCATTTTATACTGTGGCGTTACGGAGTCTACCCTTCATTTTGTGATATTTATCAAAACAACATTTCATCATTTAAAATAATAATCAAAACCACCGTCTTAATATTACTAAAAGTCGTTATCCACGACATATATATATAGAATAATATATTTTATCATTCTCACCAGTACCAATACCGGCCAAAAAGTACGTATTCCATACATAGTAAAATCGTGGATATAATATAGACTACCAAGATTCCTTTTGTGCATTGGCTAGCGATTTACGCAATTTGCTCCCACGAGACACAAGCCATATAGGCTGAATGGAAACGAGACGTTAAACAAAAAAGTCCATAAGCGAATAAAAAAAAGCAGTTTCTCTAAAAAACCCTTATTGGCATTTTGATATAAATATGAAGATACAGAAACCGAATCAAAATTTTTATCTTCTAGTATTCCATAATCTAAATTTTAGTGTGAATGTTTATAAAAATAAAATCATAGAACCAAAAACGGATGAAGTAAATGAAACACCATAAGAAGAAACAGAAAAATCTCCCTTGCTATGTTCCATGTTGGATATATTACTGGAGACAACCCAAGAAGGTTTGACGTCAGGCTTGCGGCCGGTTGTCAAACTTCCAAATCTCTATGGAGCTTAACAAGCGGACTTGCTGTCCCGACTACACACGATTTGGTATGAGGGCCGGAAAGTTTTGGCACAATTTATAAATTTGCGTAATTACTAGTGATAGCACGTATTGTGAGATTTCATGGCAGATACCACAGCTTTACATATTTCTGTGTGAGGCAACCCGTCGTTTTGGTTTAAATGGAGAGACAGCCGTTGTCACTATTGACACTTCTAAGTTCTACCTGAACGGTATTCGCGCTGTAGCGTGCGATTTGCTTTAATCACTTGAAAACTATTTGGGCCGTAAGCTAGTCCGGCCATCTAGTACAATACAATAAACAAGACATTAGGCAGCAGCTGGGCTCTGCCCCTGGCGTTTCTGACGTCCATGGGCGACGGTAACCACTTATCATCATGTGGGCCGTACGCTCGTCTGCTCATAAAGGCAATAAACATATTTTCTATGAGCATAATTTACAACAAAAAAACAATTCCTCATTAGAAGCTAGTATTAGCAATTAGCAATCAATAAAAGCGTTGCGAGAGTCATTAAAAATGATTCAGTAAACAGATCATTAAATCAAATTCAAGTACAGCGATGACTGATGACTGTAAATCATGATTGGAATTAATTGCGTTTAATCAGGTGTCAGTGGGCGGATCCGGGCGTCTCATTTTTTAGATAATTATGGGATTTGGGTTAGGAGTCGTCTTTAAGCAATTGTTAGTCAAGCTTAAAAATATATCAGGTACTATTGCCCATGGTCGTTGGGACTTCTAAGATTATTCGAGGTTCGAGGACATGCGTTTTCGCCGGGACGTTTCCTTAGGACCGGGCGGAGGTCCTGTGTTTATTATGTGTGACGATGCGATTTTCGCGACAGGGGAAAGCCATGTCTCGGCGATGAAACGATTAGAACGCGGAGGCTCCAGACTCTGGAGGCATGGTCTCGCAGTTTGGCGTACCCGTCTGCCGCTTTGGGTGAAGAGCAACCGACAGCGGCCTCTCACGAGGCTATAGGCGTCGACGGAAGGAATCGACGATGGAGCACTCTAGCCTACCAATACTCTAGTGCGTTGCATAACAATAATTCTACGGAGCTGCTGTATAAGAGCTACCGGTTGGTTAGTCGGTTAATACATATATATGTATGTATGTATTAATTATATCAGTATGTCTCTCAAACTTTTGAAGTCGTCGTGGCCTAAAAGATAAGACGTCCGGTGACTTAGTATCTAGCGATGCACCGGTGTTCGAATCTCAGGCGGTTACCAATTTTTCTAATGAAATACGTACTCAACAAATGTTCACGATTGACTTCCACGGTGAAGGAATAACATCGTGTAATAAAAATCATACCCGCAAAATTATAATTTGCGTAATTACTGGTGGTAGGACCTCTTGTGAGTCCGCGCGGGTAGGTACCACCGCCCTGCCTATTTCGGCCGTGAAGCAGCAATGCGTTTCGGTTCAAACCGGGTGGGGCAGCCGTTGTAACTATACTTGAGACCTTAGAACTTATATCTCAAGGTGGGTGGCGCATTTACATAGTAGACGTTTATGAGTTCCAGTAACCACTTAACACCAGGTGGGCTGTGAGCTCGTCCACCCATCTAAGCAATAAATTAATAAAAAACTCTTGTTCCCATAACACAGGGAATCCTAGTTTAGGGCCGGATGACCGTCAACCTTTAGGCCATATTCGCGTGATTGCGAGTAAAAAACATTGAAACTTTCAAATTTTTTATATTGATCTAGATTATTTCAGCATAGTTCATAACTTTTTCGAGAACGTTACGGAGAGTGTAATATTATTAAAAGTTCAGCATCCAAATACCGGTCTGTGCATTTATTCAAAGTGACTGTTTACAAATTCTGATGTCACAGACTGTAAAGTTGATTGGTTCAAGAACTTAGATTGTTAAGGTTAATAAAGGCTAATTAACACTAATATCGGCGACTGCAGTTGAGTTTTGAATGTGGCATTAAAAAATAAATGGTGGATGAATAGGCCGCCATATAGATTTCAAGGCAGTTTTTTTTCAATTATTATTTTCTATTACTCATTGAGTTTCTCGCCGAATCTGCTGAGTGGGGCGCGATTTCGATCCGGTGGTAGATTCTGCGAAGCACTGCTCTAGCTAGGGCCAATGTTAGCAAACTCTCTCAGGTTGAGCCCGTGAGCTCACCCAGCGTGAGTAGTTGGAATAGCCCCTTAGGCTACCAGTTAATAGACAGGCAAAAAATCACTTCAAATAGATTGCGTGAAGGTTTCCGAAAGGTAAGCGGGATAGTTTCTATTAAGATAAAGCCGGGACTGAGATTGAGACTTAATAACTCTGTAAAACATTGTCCATTGACTTTGATTTAAAAAAAAAAACAAAAGTAAGTTTGGCGGTAAAAACTCTTATGTCAGAGTTTCAAAGCTCAAAGGCAGAAAGATGTATGAAAAGACTAATCGCAAGCGCGAGTTTTTTTTTAAATAATTGACCAACAATAACTTTTCAGAAGCTACATAATAACGTCGGACTAAAGCCGCGTTACTGCCATAAAATGATAATGGCTATTAATACATACATAGTACGTACGAACTGGGCCCTTAATTAGCCTCACAATTAGGTCTAATTAAAATGTCGAATGCCGGGCTCGGTTGGGCATACAGATAGTTGTTCACGTCTAGTAGCATACACGGGACGATCATGTTTGAGCATCGTTATTAAATAATTTTTATATTTTACGGATTCGACAGACGTCCTTTAGGTAAACGCGTTAAATCCAAAAACTTCAAACTTATAAAAATTATAATTACTTAAATAAAAATTTCCGAGGGACCGAAATGTGAATTTAAACCATTTTGGAGTTCACTAATATACAGACGGCCAGAAGAATTTATATATTAGATACTGTGGGGCAAAGGGATCTTATTTCATAATAGTCTGTACGACTATTCGTTCGGCCAGAAGCTAAGAACATGCGAGTTCGGCTTTATCGAGTTATTACTTTCCCGTTTATGGGTTTCGTTAGGCGTTTTAATCCAAATGAGCCTATTTATCGTCAGCTCGTCCTCGTCTATAAAAAAATTAATTTTAATCACTTTGAAAGTTTATGTAGCCTACGTTCAGTAGTGGATGTATTTCAACTATGTATTTATGATGATGGGCAATCGATCGATTAAACAAAAAAGAGGTTGCATAGATTACGTTTTATGTAACTGAGCGCGTTGTTTTTTGTCTACCTAAGTATGCTCTTAATCTGGTCGGGTTATAGCAGTATCACAGAGCTAATAGGCGAGTTCACAGGGCTTAACCTGGCGAATTTGCTAATTCTTCAAACGAGGCTTGTGGAGAGTATTAAGCGATAGGCAGCGGCTTGGTTCTGCCCCTGGCATTGCTGAAGTCCATGAGCGACGGTAACCACTCACCATCAGGTGGGCCGTATGCTCGTTTGCCTACAAGGGTAATAAAAAAAAAAAACTAGCCTTAGCGAGAGCAGTGCTTGGCATAATGCAGGAGTAGAACGTAATATTATATATTTTTCAAAATAGGTTTCGCTTAAAACCAGTGTGATTTCGTAAAAAAAAAAACAGTGTCTATGGTTCATATAAACTATGTACAACTGACAGAACTTTAATTAGATTAACGAAGAGACACGCACATTACACTCTCGAGCGTTAGAAAGTGTTGCGGTCCAACTGTTATTTCGTGTTACGAGTAAATACCGTGCGAGTATTGACGAACGCAAAGACGGTCATGCTCAGTTTAATTTTATTGGTTAATTCGTACTATTGACAATATGAATGCTGTATTAAGCGTTGAATTTTGTGTAATTTCCACAGATTTGCGATAAAGTTTTTTCTACAATTTAAACTAGTTGTTTTGTCGTTCTATTATTTCCGACAATTCGATAACTCTACAGTTTTCCTTTCCGTAGACGACTGAATCGACAGATATAACCATATCAGTTTTTTAATTTAGTTGTAACAGTCTACGACACACGAAAACTGAACAAAAATACTTTGTTTTGCATGCCCTAAAGTGTATTTGTACTTAGTTCGTGGCTGTTCGGAGATCAGTAAAAACTAAACGCAGGATACATATGTCTGCAGGATATAATATATCACTTCTGTTTATCATAAAATACAGGTAATTTCAAATGCAATCGTGCCTGACCACATAAATAACACGATGACAATAAAAAATGTGTATAGTCCGAAAAAATCGCAAATTCCGAAGAAATAAAACTACAGACTATGCAAAATTGTCAAATTCAAGTATTATAGATATAAATCCATAATAGTGGATTTCTTTTATAAGCTCGACACCGTCAGCAAAGGGCATCGCAAAAAGCCAATTGCCATACTGAAAAAAAAAGAACCTTGCCATAACGATAAATAAGAAAGCATGAATGATAGAAACTTAATCTCAAAATCTACAGACTATTTAAAGCAAAGGGATTTATTCAATCACTTATAAGACCTTAATTATTTTATGAAATATTTCAGTAATTATCCTACGATATAAAAGGTAATTAGCATAACGACTATTTTATTGCCCGTCGTGTATAAATAGAGAGTGCAACCGCGCGTTATGGTTGACTTATATTCGCTTTGTTGAACATAATTTCTTTGTTTTCACCGTCATGTTTACTTTTCCAACCTACTTTTTTAATATGCAGATTACCGAGCCGAATGAAGAGTGCTGTTGGGTTTGACGGTTTGACCGCATTCTTCCACATAAGACACTTTACTTGAATAGATAATTCTATTGTTATTTACGCGATCTTTTACGCGTTTGTTACTTACAAATTGCAATTACTAGTGTTCAATAGTTAGTTTTTGTTTCGAATACTAAGTATTACGTAGCGCGGCCGACCCGCGAATCTATCTTGCCAACCGAGAAGTGTCAAAATGTCAAATCACGAATGCCTGCGTCAATTCGCGTCCAGTGTTGCCGTAGTAAAAAAGATGTGTGGTGTCGTGGGACACCGGATAGCAACGAAGTTCAATAATATAAAAAAAATATATTAATTTTAAGTTCTATTCGAGGTATAAAAAGAAAATAATTATTCGGGTATATATTTTTTTACTGATAAAAATAAAAATAATCGCAAGGGTCAACCAATCCGCACTCCGCAGTGCAATGGAGCAGCCTCGCCCTGGGGGAACCGCTTGCATGATCCCGGTATCCCCTACGCCAGGTAGGTATGATTTAACAAGAGAAATACGAGAACGTCTATCAACTGTGTAACATCTTGTCACCGCGATTCAGGAATTGTTGAATTTACGTGCAGCGACATCTGTTGATAACAAAATAAATAGAAAAAATCTTACGTTACGGACGCGTTTTGCCTGTTAGGGTACCCCTCCGCATCGTCTCATAAGGAATTTCGTTCCAAAAACTCAAAGCCCACATACTTAGTGGTTTCGAACAATGAAGTTTTTAGTTAAAGTAGAAAATTATCGACATCACGAATGTTTTATTTATGGTTACTCAAAGATAAACTACGAAAATGGCAGATTTCAGTAAGTTCACGCGTGTAATTACGAACATTCGCTTATTGGAATGATCTATCGATGTATTGGACGGGCAACATTGTTTCAAGCCTGCCGAGTCAACGAACCTTAGCAAGCCTACACCCACATCTCGATGCAGAAAATCGATACCTCACTTTCTGTCAACGTTTACGATATCTTCTTAAGTTAGCGGCGTGGTAGGTTGATATTTCCAACTGGCTTTCCACGCGCAGTTTCGCCTGCGCGAACTGAATTTTATATCGCGGGTATCAGTTTTATTCAAAGTTCAAATTGTTACCACACTTCGCCAAAATCCGCTCAGAGGTTCGGGCGTGAAAACGTAACAGACAGACATATTGACTTAAGTATTTTATAAATTTTTAATTTTTTATTTTTCGCAATAAAAAAGTAACACTTTTTTTTAAACATATTATTATCCGCAACACGCTTCGTCTGATAATAGAAACAGAGTTACCAGCAACATGCTTCGTCAAAAAGTACAATACTTACTTTCAGCTACAAGCGTCGTCATAAAGTACTTATAGTATTTTTTTTAGTATTTATATTTTTTTGTGCATAACCTAATTTAGGGTAATTCTCTAAAAAATTAATGAGAATTACGTTATTTATAATAGTTTATGTCAACAACTGAATTATTACGGGTAGGGCGATACATCTCACAAAAGGCCTCTATTCTCATTCTATTCTTCTGTTATTAGTTGTGATTTGTATAATCATAAAATAATTAAAGAACATATCGAGAGGCAAAAGACTATTTGGTTTAAGCAACATTTCGCGACATTTATCTTTATAATTAAATAAAAAAATATAAATAATACGACTGGGTACTAGTATCAATCATTTCGATGTTTTCAATTGAATATCAATGAAGTTTACTTAATTTTAATAACCGAAGTGGTTTTTTTGTTACGATACTTTTTACCAAATTTTAAACTTCAAATGGCGCTCCTTTAAAGTTGCAAAAATCACGCTAAAACCAAATCACCACTCCTCTATATCGATTATCTATCTGTAGTGTTATTTTGCATCTGTACAAAATGCATGACTATGATGTTGTATCTGTACCTATATCGCAAACCCTGTGGGTTCCCCGTCATATATATAATATGAAACGCCCAATTATGTTAAGTTCCTAGACTACACTCATTTATAACGACAAGTGTCATTGGAACCTCTGAAGTCAGCCTACGTTTGTAATATAAATTGAAGACAGAAAACGACATTCGATTTTCTCTCGAATTAAATAAATCTTAGTGAAATGGGAATGCTTCAGGAAGCCAAAATTTTTATCTCATCACTTCACGTCTGACCTATGACATGGCGAAAGATCGGTGGCGCCCCGTGTCCCGACGCTCGTCTCTGCCAATACGGGCCAAGTTTTATAACACGTACCTACATACCTACTTTCGTAACAGTATCATGTTATTTATTGGACTCTTTAACTGGCAGTAAACCAAATTTTAAATATCGTATCTTTAGTAAATAATTTCTAGCAGCTCCAAAGATATTACTGGATCATTCAACATGGATGCTTGATGAGATCCTGTAGTTCCAATCAGAGCATAATACAAAACATGAGGCATATGTATGAGATTTCGGCGCACCTGGGTCAAGTTGGTAAGTTTGTACTAACTACCCGGGTTTACAATACGCCCTGTGTACTTAGTGAGAGTTTTTTAACGTTCTCGATAGCGTAAAAGTTAACTCAATTTTTTTATGGAGTTGTAACGTCTGCAGGTCTACGTTTGCCGCTAGGGGCATTGTTCCAACTGCATACAAATTTGAGTTACCTAACTTTTACGCTATCGAGAACGTTAAAAAAACTCGCACTAAAGCACATTGATCGTTGGGTAGATAACATTTAATGACGCAATAAGTCAGTATGGAGACAGCTGTTGCCCATTCTCCAGTGATTCGCCGAGTCGGACCCTTCAACACCCACGGAAACAGATGCAGTGGATGCCATTGTAGGCCGAACCACAGCCACTACTTAAACACATTAACTACAATCAAGCGAAAACAGATTTTCAAACTTTTAATAATGAATAGTATGATTCAGACAATAACTAGGTGCGTTGGCGTTTTTGTAATAAACGGTTGATACTAAAATAAAAATCATTCACACTTGAACACTATCAGTCGCGTTACAAAGTATGAACCAGCTATAATTCTAAAAAGTGTTGCAACTGGAAAATACTTACACGAAATAGTCGTAAAAAAATATATATTTTTAAGTATATTTTACATTAAAATGTATTAACATATCGAAACCACAATATCATAAAAATAGAAAATGATATTATTAACAAAACATTTGAAATGTGTATCAGGCTTTTAATAATTGGCAAGTGTGGTTGGTACTTGCCTCGCCAACGAATCGAGAGCTTATGATAAATATCATCAATTTAGGACATGCATACTGAGACATTAGTACGTTATTAATGGAGCCTACAGTTATTGTTTTTGACTCATAACATAATCAATATAGAAACATCTAATTGAAAAAGCTAAAATAAGAAAAAGTATAGGCATTCTTTTCTTAATTTTATGTATGATGGATTACTTGTGGCCCAGAGGCCTTTCCAGTTTCACTAGGACAGTTGGGTGAGCACGGGCATAGCCAGGAGGGGTGGAAAATATAGGCATTCTATGTTAAACGATAAAGTATGTCGTATGGCGAAACAATATGACCTATTTTTATCAGGGCAGTATCAGTAGCAGATGTTCGATAATTTTATTTTTGTACCCTATACTAATTTCGGTTCTCCAATAAATTTGGAACGGTTATAATTTGGATTTTGGAGCATCGGATTGTTGGGGGGCTATTTTTCTGGATGGATATTATGGTATTCAAATTGCATGGGTTTTGTATCTTTCGTTGATGGATCAAGACGAGAGAAGGACATATAAACCATTATTTCTCGAGCTCTTTAATGGCTCATAAATTAATGGTCAAACGTTACGATAAGACTATACAGTATAAATAAATTATGGTGCATCAGGTCCATCCTTCTAGAGATCCATGAAGTAGGTTAAGCAACAGACGTCTGACATGTGATGACGACCTCTAATCCTCTGGGATGCTAGGGTTGTCTCTCTCCGCGAACCCAAGTATACGACCTCAATCCAGATTAAATCCAAGTAGGTCCGCAATGAGTTACTGCACCGACCCAGTTCTTGATGTTAGAAGATAATGATCATATCGACGGGTACAGGGCTATTTGGTATAAGCAACATTTTGCAACTTTACAGGAGAGCCACAATTGAAAAAAATATCATAACCAAAAAAACTTCGTTAGCTATTAGAATGGCTAAACTTAATTCAAATTCAATTAAAAACATTAAATTGTTTATATTAATACCAAATAAAACGGAACTTGAATTACAAAGATAAATGTCGCGTGTTAAGTGGAAGCTTAAACCAAATATCCTTTCACCTCTCGATATATATATACACTAAAGATCCGAACTCCAGCTAATACTAATTGTATTAGAAAATTTGTTACTGCCCATACAAATAACAATACACAAATTCTTGCACTTGACCTTCGACTGTAGTTCTTCTTTGACGCGCAAAAATTCCATTGAATTCCATAATAGACACGTACATATTTCACAGTGACTCGCTAAGCGTTACATGCGAGAAAAACTGGATTTTTTTGTATTTAGTTACGTATTTAGCGTTTATTGTGTAAAATGTGGAATGTTATTCAGAAGCTACTACTGAACAAGTAGCCAGTGGTTGCTTTGCGTATCATCGAATGATTGCAAACGCGAAACTGGAAAATTCTTGGTTTGGTTTTTGCTTTGTAAATCGTCGTGGCCTAAAGGATAAGACGTCGGGTGCATTCGTATATAGCGATGCACTGGTCTTCGCGTTCCGCAGGCGGGTACCAATTTTTCCAATAAAATACATAATTAGAAATGTTCACGATTGACTTCCACGGTGAATAATATCGTGTACCTCTTGTGAGTCCGCGCGGGTAAGTACCATTACCCTGCCTATTTCTACGGTGAAGCAGTAATGCGTTTCGGTTTAAAGGGTGGGGCAGTCGTTGTAACTATACTGAGACAGAACTTATATCTCAAGGCGGTTGGCGGCATTTACGTTGTAGATGTCTATGGGCTCTAGTAACTACTTAACACCAGGTGGGCTGTGAGCTCGGACACAAAGTTAGCAACACAACAATAATAAAAATGAAAATTATTTTGTTATTCTTGTAGTTATTCTATTTAGTCCTGTATATTTAGGCGAGATTACCGCTATGTGATTCAAAACAATAATAAAAATTCCTTGCCCTGAAAATTTTACTCTTTACCTAGGCTATATTTCGAATACGCATATTTTCTTAAAAAAAAAAACTTCAATTTTTTAACGGAAACTTAACTCAATTTAAAATACAATAATACCTCGCATCAAATCTCATAATAATTACATTAGCAGTCGGAAACAAGAATGAACTTAGAGATTAGGTTTTCAACTTAACCTCATTCAAAGTATCCAGCTGGAATAAGCCCCTTAGGTTAAAAACGAATAGGTAGGGAAAAAAACCACATTCACATTGAAGGCGATGGGTAAATTCCTAATAAGGTAACCGTGTATAAATCTATATATTAATACGTGAAGCTAAAACTTTGATCCCATTTTACGAAAATTGCACGGACGGAGTAATATGAAATTTCCCACACTTATAGAGAGCAGGAGTGCAGAATGGTAATTTTTTTTTAAACACATTTAAATACTCTATGTCGTTATTGTCAAACTTTTGTTATTGTCTGTGTTGTATAAGTCTGTGGTGAATGGTTTTTCACACACAGATTAACAACGGGAGACGTCCGGAAAAAAAGAAAGACAGGCTGTCAGATTGAGGGAAAAATGTCATGAGATAAAAATTTGTGTTTTACGTTTTTAAAAGGTTCAAAGGATAAAAACCAATTGATTGTTAATGTATACGATTTTAAGGTGCGTGTGGAATAAATAAGTGCTTCCTATACTGCAGTTTGAGTTTAATCCGCAACGACGACAGTTGACAACATATTTCCTAAAATGGTGACCCCGACACGAGAAATTGAGATGTCCCGTTGAAGCCGCGGACGTAATAACGGATGTAGTAACGCAATATAGAAGCCTGCTTTCAATAAATCCACGGAGAACCACAGAGATTAATCGCAAATGTTCATATTTCCTTATTACATAGACAGCTCAAGGCGGCATTAATATGCCATCAAGATTCATGGGTAAGATCCCTTCCCATGGTTTTGCTGGGAATGCGGTCAGCCTTTAAAGAAGATTTGGAAGCCACAGTCGCAGAAATGGTGTACGGTGAACCTTTAAGACTCCCTGGAGAGCTGTTAATAGCTTCCTCGTCAATAGAAAAAATTGAGGATGCCACCGACTTTGCGGTACAATTGCGTAACAAAATGTCATCTATACGCCCAGTGCCTGCTTCTCGACATTGTAAAAACTCTCCATTTATATTCAAGGAATTGGAAAGCGCTTCTCATGTTTTCCTGAGAGACGATACCATCCGCAGGGCATTGCAGCCGCCATATACAGGTCCATATAGAGTATTAGAACGCTCCCCTGATGGGAAAACGTTCACACTGTCCATAAAAAATAACAAAGTTGTCGTGAGTGTAGACAGACTTAAGCCGGCTTTCATAGATCACATTGATGATGAACGGAAGCAAGCCGAGCCTTTGTCTTGTCAGCAAAATCAAGCCTTACGGCCAATGGATCTGGAAAATCCGCCGCTGTTGCCGCTGTCAATTCCAATAAAAATTCAAGGTGAGAAAACAAAAGAGCCTTATACCACACGCTCAGGCAGACGTGTCAGATTTAAAAAAATTACTGATTTATAAGAACTACTTGTATCTTGATACCTGTTGTTACCTATCGTTACCTTGTACTTGTTACTTGCTACCTGTAATTTTCACTTATAATTCTTCGTTTTATACAATTATTCTTGTAATACATTCGCACGTATACCTAATTATGCGTAATATTAAGAGTATAGTGACAATTTTGATTAAGGGCTCTCAACTGGCGTATCTTTCTCCGTGGGGGTGTGGTGTGGTGAATGGTTTTTCACACACAGATTAACAACGGGAGACGTCCGGAAAAAAAGAAAGACAGGCTGTCAGATTGAGGGAAAAATGTCATGAGATAAAAATTTGTGTTTTACGTTTTTAAAAGGTTCAAAGGATAAAAACCAATTGATTGTTAATGTATACGATTTTAAGGTGCGTGTGGAATAAATAAGTGCTTCCTATACTGCAGTTTGAGTTTAATCCGCAACGACGACAGTTGACAACATATTTCCTAAAAGTCTGTGGTCAAATTGAGAATAGGTTAATATTGTTTATCTTTAATATTATTTGTCTACAGTGTAGTCTTGGCAAGATTATAAAAGTATAATAGTGTTTTGACAATGAATGTGGAAGAATATAGAGGAAGGGGTAGACCTAAGAAGAAATTGATGGATTGTGTGAAAGACGATATGGGTAAGAGGGGAGTGAGCGAAGAAATGGTATATGATAGAAGAGTATGGAAGGAGAAAACATGTTGCGCCGACCCCAGGTAACTGGGCGAAGGGCAGGATAATGAAGATGATGAATAGTTTTTTGACAATAGGACCATAATAATGTTCAAACTTAGAATTTTAATTAATTATAGTCGAATTTCGACTACTGTATAAACAAAAATAGGCAAAGAAAAGATATCAAATTATGCTCCAGACGTTAGGCAATCAATAGTCTAGGACATCCGAACTAAGAGGGCGTCGCTTTGCCTCGATCGATACAGCGTACGTCATTCGCCGAGCAAAACTTGGCTGGTCGTGGCGAATCTTTGCCTGGTTCCATAAAAACCAACATTATTTGAAATTATCAAGTGATGAGAATTCAAACTTGTTAACCTTATTTAGATTAAATATGACTAACATAATTAATGAAGACTTTAAAAATGCGTAAAATATCGATTTCTCGGGCCTCGACACGATAGTACGAACTGTTGCGTGTTATCGCGATAGGCAAGGTTGAAGACAGAAGACGAACTGTGAAAAGTAAATGTCGAGGTTCGAAAAATCAGGGGTATGGGATCGTCAGCGTATAACAATTTTTTTCGCTCGGCGAAACTTTCAGTCGTAGAGAAGAAGATTATTAGATATTACTCTACACGAAAATGATACAACAATTATACATGTCCTTTTTAACGAATAGAATTAGTCTCCCGCCAATTTGTGCTGTCAAACAAAGCATTCAGATCTGATACCTACTTGTTCCAAGTAATTGGAGTGGTAGCTAATTTTTTTTTTAAAGTTCATTTTTTTTATTAAAATTGTTCACGACGAGCGCTCCCGGTTGGTCTGTTGTTAGTAATTGCATAATAATAATATGTATCTGGCCCGATTTAAACGATTCTATGGAAGTAGGCTGGTGACTGCGATGAGGTTAATATATATTTTTTTTCATTATATATGTAATGTATTAAATATTTGAACATAATGAGAGCTTTTGGGTACACAACCGACCCTCCAACCATTCGGTAAGCTTAAAGGTGACCATAGATATGGGACCATATGCTTCTAAGCGCTGTGATCCAACCATTTGGTAAGCTTAAAGGAGACCATAGATATGCTTCTAAGTGCTGTGGTCCACGTGAATTTCGCTGCTTAAGTAAAAGTAATCAGTCTGTCTGAAACCTATACTATTTTCTAAGCCTCACAAAACGTACTAAAGTTTCATCAGAATGGAAGTTTTCTTGCAAACACAGAAAGTTCGTAAATCGCTTAATTTATTTATTATGCCGCACCAGGCACGCGTGGGATCCTTCAATCTTCGTGATTCAGTAAGGTAAACAGCCGTGAGGTCGCGGGTTCAAGGTTGCATCGGGGTACGATGTGGAATTATACGTGTTAGTACACTTCTACTGCTTGCTTCTTTTGACGTCGCACTTAGAGAATAATTTACTACAATTATTCTTATGAGCTGCCTGGGGCTGTATGGTTTTAGATGCTTTTGCGTTACTACGCTAAAAAAGCTAAGTATTCAAGACAATAACAGTCTCAGAACATCTAACTAAGGTACATTTTACGTAGGCAGAGTACCTATAAACGATTTTATGTATTTCCAGCTTGAAGAAGAGTGTAGGACTACATTAATGTAACTTTATTATACATTTTGCTTTCCCGGATCGAAAACGCTAGGCCTGTACGTATAGATATAAAAAAATATCTATATTATCAATAAAATTAAATTAGGTAACGCTAGTCCGAACATTAGCCTAATATTATCTTGATGCGTCACTGAAAACCGTATTCGACTTGTTTTAACAAGTAGAAATATAAATTTAAGTAGATATAGGAATCATATCTAAGAAGGTCGATTGAAATGAATGATTAGTGCAAATGTACCAGAGGCTGACTATTCTTAGTAGAAATTGAAAAAAATGTTATTCAGTGTTATATTTCTAGTACATACATTACAACACACAGAAATATATTGAATGAAATCCGAAGAGCTGTCTGCAAATAAACCAACGATATTGAGTATTCGAATTCCGTGAATAAACACAAGAGGACGTGGTTTTTGCTTTGTCAATCTTTAAAGTGTGCATGCGTTTTGTTTGTGTTTTACCTACCGAAAAAGTTTTGTTTTCCCAACCTCTGGTACAACAATATGGCCAATGTTTGTTTCCATTCTGCCCGTACTGAATTAACATAAGACGTTAATACTTATAATTTGCGGAATAGTTTTAGGAGGCTACTTTTTTTTGTAGCAACCCAATGCGCGAGATCGCGAATAGTTAAATTACATGAATTTTCAGGTTCATTAATCATCCTATCCATCTACTACCATCTGTGAGAGCGTGGAAGAGTGGAAAAATAAAACAAAATCTAGACTTGATTTCTCGAGTTTTTCCAGTTATTCACTACGACCATCTGTATTTTGAGCTGAGTTTATTCAAGTAGTTTTAGCCTAATTAGGGCAGCTTCTATACCTACCATAGTATTGAGAATTCCCTCCTCTACTTTGCCCTTATGTATCAATAAGGGCGGTACCTTTCACATTATATCAGTGGGTACCTTTTCCCTACCTAATCATTGGTAGTCTGAAGGGCTATTCCAAATACGCCCGGACGGGTAAGTGAGCTCACGGGACTTGATCTCAGAAAATTTGCTAATGCGAATATTAGCTCTAGCAAGAGCAGTGCTTCGCTGAATCTACCACTGAATCGCGAAATCGGAATCAGGACTCACTGAGAAGGTTCTTCGAGAAATTCGGTGGCTTGTCTCTATGAATTAAGTTGCAAATTTTTTTTTTTATTGCTTAGCTGAGTGTACGCTCTCACAGCCCACCTGGTGTGAAGTGGTTGCTGGAGCCCATAGACATCTACGAAGTAAATGCGCCACCCACCTTGATATATAAGTTCTAAGGTCTCAAGTATAGTTACGTCAAATTCTTCATCAGCGATCGGTGCTTGCTGTGCCTAAAAGCAACGAGAGTGGATCAGGAAGATCGGATAAGACACGTTAGGACGGCTTTGCGCTGCCCCGTAGCCTGGATCGGATTTGTAGTTAAAGATAGTCACGATAAGAGGGTTATCGGAGTTCGCTGAGCACTAAGCCCAAGATGAGCTTGTTTACCTGTTTACGCAATTAAAAAAAATCTCTAATCCTGGTTCGGCGTTTGAGACGAACAGCAAGATAGCTTTGATTCGACTTAAATTCAAACGGAAGTCGTGATTAATGCAACCACAGCGAAAATAAAACAAAAGGCTTACACTCCATTCTCTCAATTCAATTTAAGATACGATGAACTCCGTTTACTCGAACAATATGATGACTTGAACATTTTGATGTGCGTGAAGGACATGAAGTGTTTCAGTTTTTTTTTTTTTTAAAACAATAAGTATAATATGGATGCAATTTAATGTTTATCCGATCCCCATTGCACAGCCTGGAGGAACTCATCATTCTCGGACAACTGGAGGGGAAGCGCGCTAAAGGAAGAGCGCCAGCTAGAAGGGTGGACCAACTCAAGGAGGTGACTGGAGGCCAGATACAGGGGGCGGTACATATGGCGCAGAACCGGACCGAGTGGAGAAGATTGACATACAGTCACGATCCTCAGTATTGAGGGAACGACCAGAAAGAAGATTGGTTTATTTAGTACTGGTTTAGTTTACTGGTGGTAGGACGTCTTGTGAGTCCGCACGGGTAGGTACCACCGCCCTGCCTATTTCTGCCGTGAAGCAGTAAATGCGTTTCGGTTTGAAGGGTGGGGCAGCCGTTGTAACTATACTTGAGATCTTAGAACTCATATCTCAAGGTGGGTGGCGCATTTACGTTGTAGCTGTTTATGGGCTCCAGTAACCACTTAACACCAGGTGGGCTGTGAGCTCGTCCACCCATTTAAGGAATAAAAAAAAAAGTAGTAGTGTATTTGTAGCGCTGAGAACAGAGGAAGATGGCGAAACATAATCCAGAGAAGGATAATGGGAGAAGATAGTCACGACCCTCCAGACATGAGGAGGAATGCGACTCAGGGAGGAGGATTTGTTATGTAACGTTATACAGAGGTGCCCAATACTGTTTTCGATTAGTTTAATTAATAAAATTAACGTTGCAGTTTTGGTGCTCTGTGAGATAAAATTTAAAAATACTACATGATACAACTTCTTCAGACTATTGTGGTGTTATTAATGGTGGTAGGACATCTTGTGAGTCCGCATGGGTAGGTACCACCACCCAACCTATTTCTGCCGTGAAGCAGTAATGCGTTTCGGTTTGAAGGGTGGGGCAGCCGTTGTAACTAGACCTTAGAACTTATATCTCAAGGTGGGTGGCGCATTTACATCGTAGATGTCTATGGGCTCCTGTAACCACTTAACACCAGGTGGGCTGTGAGCTCGTCCATCCATCAAAGCAATAAAAAAAGAAAATATTGTTATTTATAAATGGTATCATAAATCATATGTCATCAGCATCGACCCTTTTAAAACGTTCAAACCTACACAAACATACGTAAATAATAATAATATACAACCAGAGATATACCTTAATACTAACATATTTCTGTCTATCAGCCCACAGCCTTCCACTGTTGGATATAGGGTTCCCCAAGACTCGGACAAGGACCGGTTCTCCGCTGCCTGCTTCAAACTAAATACGTTGAGAAATCAGACACCATGCATTCATATTAAACATTGAAAATGCACGTCATTAATAAATGGCAGATTTAAGCAATAACTAGTGTTCCCGCAGTAGTCGAAATTCGACTATAATTAATTGGAATTGTAAGTTTGTACACTATTATGATTGTATTTTATACTTCTATAATCACAAATTTCGCCAAGACTACACTAAATATTAACAAAGGCAAACAATATTAAATCTATTCTCAATTTGACAACAGACGCCAAGAACAAAAGTCTGACAATAAATAGTATGCATGCGTGTGTGCGTCAAATACATGGTATGTAGTGTGTGTAATGTTTTCTTTATTGATTTAATGTATCTTTTATGCATTATTTTAAATAAATATTAGCATTGTGCACTTCTTCTCTATATTCTCTATAAGTGTGGAAAATTTCATACTCCTCCGTCCGCGCAATTTTCGTAAAAAGGGATACAAAGTTTTTGCTTCACGTATTATAATATATAGATATGCAAAAAACATTAAGAAAAAAAATTATTCATACACAAATGCGGGTGTTTCAATATATTTAACAGGAAATTCTTTGTTTGTTAGTAGTCAAAGAACTTTGTGTGGCAATCGGAACAATAGCGACATCTGGTTATACATTTAAATCATACAATGACTAATGAGGTACAGGTCTTTGTTAGGAATATCGTACTACGGGTTGTAGGATCTCACAGTCAGGCTTAGACCTAGACCCCACTCATATCTGACTTTATCTATACTAATATTACAAAGCTGAAGAGTGTTTGTTTGAACGCACTAATCTCAGGAACTACTGGTCCGATTTGAAAAATTCTTTCAGTGTTAGATAACTCATTTATTGAGGAAGGCTTTGGGCTATATAACATCACTCTAAGACCAATACAGGTGGAGCATCAATAAAGAATGTAAAAATAGGGGTTTAAATAGCTCCTTAATATTTTATAATTCAAAAATATTTTAGCGTTATGCCAAAGTAACTATACCACGCGGACGGAGTCGCGGGCAAAAGCTAGTTATTTATGTGCTGATACCAGTTCCTTACACGACGTTCATAGCTTTTCGCCGCAAACTATATTTGTGTTACAATAAAACTTCAGGCCAATATAACGTTTATTTCGATTACGAAGGATTCTGCGGGAAAGGATCGTGGGAGGGAATCTGAAATCAAACAAACAACATGTTAATTTTTGTTTGTCTGTCTTAAAATAATCATATCTTTATTATTTCAATGGTGGCGGGGTTGTGTTCGCGATTTATATCTAGATTAAATACATGACATATTCAACTTTGTTAGCTGATAGCAATAAATACAAAGCAAGGCTAAGTTATCAAGCTGCACAATGAATCTGACGATTAGTCTCAAGTTCAAGTCAATCTAAGTCTCCATGTTAGCATCGTTCGTGTAACGCCCATCTTAATAATCTTCAGAAACGCGCAATTGCTTTGGAGTGCTTTGAATTTTACAAGGCGGTGTTACCCAGCCGCGAGGGCTCGTAACACGTCGTACCTACTACCAGTACAAAATAACGTAAGCACGAGCAACTGATATGGAAAAGTAGTACATTTTCCATCCAATTAATTTCGACTGAAACAATATATGGTTCTTTTTTTTTACCTACCTATGCTGGTAAAAACCTGGTCACTCTGTACATAGGCGACGCACCGTGGAAAGTGAGTGGAGGACTGCGGACGTGACCTGGAGTGATGTCAAGGAGCCAGTGCAAGACAGGGTCAAGTGGAGACAACTTTTAAGTGCCCTATGTACCAACCAGTAAGGTACCCCCCTTAGGACTACAACAACAACAACAACAACAACATGCTGGTAACCTAAGAGGATTATGCCACCGTAATCAGTGAAGTAGGTGAGCTCATGGGGCTCTCATTTTTATTTTTATTGCTTAGATGGATGGACGAGCTGACAGCCCATCTAGTGTTAAGTGGTTACTGGAGCCCATAGAGATCTACAACGTAAATGCGCCACCCACCTTGAGATATAAGTTCTAAAGTCTCAAGTATAGTTACAACGGCTGCCCCAAACTTCAAACCGAAACGCATTACTGCTTCAGATATAGGCAGGGTGGTGGTACCTAACCGTGCGGACTCACAAGAGATCCTACCACCAGTAAGAAGTCACCTGAGGAGGATGTTGTCCATACAATCGAGCATACATTGTATATTGTGTCTGGTTTAAATGCAATCTCGATTTTTGTTTATCGGAATGCCAGTCAGATAGCCGTTGAAGTGTACACGCTATTTATATCGATCGCATATGACTGATAACAAGCGGAACTGTGACTCTTCGGAAGGACGAATGCGGCGTCGTCAATCAGATAACAATAATAATTAATTTTAAAATAAGCAGTAATTTTTCGGTTATTCCCATACATTGTGGGTTCATAGTGCATAAAATAATTTTCTGAAGAATTCTAAACAAAGATCTCGTTATCGTGTTGTAGAAGAATTTTTCTTTTCGTCTTAGAGTGGAACCGTGTCGTAAAATACCGTGCTATAGAAGGGTTACTTATATAGGAGCTCAGATAACCGATCCCTTTAGGATTTCTTTAGGAACACTTTTTGTATTGGTAGATCTGGAAGGAATCTGGGAAAAAAAACTCTGAATTGCGCTTACAACAATTTCAAAATAACCTTGGAATACAAGTACCGGATGATGTTCGTTGTTTCTTTGAACGACGCCTTTCATTTTGACGAGACAAAGGAACAGCGGAAAACAAAATTAAAGTTCCGTTACTGTTTTTTTTAAAAGCAATTTCTTTGCCCTCGAAGACCGATAGTATTAGGTGTTTTTCTATGAAATTGCTGAGATAGTCAGTAATTTCTTTTCTTATATATTTTTAGATACATCAATCAAAATATGCACCCAAGGTAGTGATGTAACTCTGCCAGCGCAGCGGTAATTTTTCGATGCTCATCTTGAAGAAACTTTTTTTAAGGGATTTTATGACCTGGTAATTAGGACCTGTAGGTCAAGTCTTACTTTAATTTTAATGAGAACTTTTTTATATGAAAAATGATATTATGATATGGGATGAAATATAATATCAGTAAAATGGTGGTCATTTACTGAGACTTTTTCAGTGGACTTTTTGGAGGATCCCGAGAAGTTACGTTCAGCGGCTTTGTTTAATTTTCCCACATTTTCACAGATACTAAACAGTTAATAAACCACTGTTATTACACATTTAAACCTGCAGAAACACTAAATAGACAATATTAAACAAATCACACAACTTCACTCTTCGTGTTCCCGCCAAAAAGTCCTCTTGAAGATACAAATGTCGTGACAACAAAACACCAATCAATAAACTATGTAATGACGGAATTTTAAAATATGATTCCAAATTCTTTTTTTTTATTTAAAATTTATTGCCATCTATACATAAATTACTTTTGAAATGGCCAGCGTTGTAAAACGTCAACTTCACAGCAATTACGAACGACCTATTATTAAGTTCATACGGCTCGACTGTTCATTACATATTTTCTTTGGCCCATTACCATGTCTATTCTGGACAGCTCTGATTAAGAGGACGAGCGAGTTCAGGGAACGGGTCGTGAGATAGCCTTTTGAAAGTTTTGTGGCTGTCTCGTCCTCCAAAGCTCCCCGAATAAACTGCGAAGAAGTAAAGGGCGATAAAATTATTAACGCAATTAAAAAAAAGCTAGTATGAATGAATTAGTACTTATAGTTTGGTATGAAAGTACACAGTTTTAAATTTGTCTCTGTAGGAGCTTTTTTTTTTATTGCTTTGGTGTTAAGTGGTTACTGAAGCCCATAGGCATCAACAACGTAAACGCGCCACCCACCTTGAGATATAAGTTCTAAGGTCTCAGTATAGTTAGTTACAACGGCTGCCCCACCCTTCAAACCAAAACGCATTACTGCTTCGCGGCAGAAATAGGCAGGGTGGTGGTTAACTACTCGCGCGCACTTACAAGAGGTCCTACCACCAGCATTAGTTAGAAACGGGAGAATAAATTTTCATTTAAAAAAAAAAACCCGCTTTCCCTTCCCAACGTAAAACCTTAACTAATACCTTCACTAACAAACAAAATAATCTCGTCTACAAATTAGTAAGTCCTAATCAAGTTGGAAGTGATACACGTGTCCGTATGTGGGTACGACGGGGTCGTCGAACTCTGGAATTAGCGGTATCCTCGCTGCCGAAAACATCCAAGTTTTATGATGACCGGCCTTTATAAGACACAGGATCGGAGCGACACGATTTGAAAGTCGAAGCGGTCCGTTTGCTTTTTTTATTTCTTATTTACAACAGTGACAAACTAGTTTTTGGCCCACTCGGGTTTATATGGTGGACGAAGAAATCATAATGTGGGAATATATGGGGGCGGATACTACACTATTTCTAAGGACAGATTATGCGACACAAGTACAAGTGATAAGGTTGAGGTTCATCAATTTATACATACAAGTCGGAAAACCTTTTTGGAAGGAACCTTACTTTTTTTACACTAGATGAGTTGCTTTTGAGTGGCCAACAGAGCCCCTTTGTATCAAAAATTTGAATGTCGCCATCCGCCTTCGACAGAGGTCCAGGTCTTAATATTATGTTGTATAACAGCTGTTCCACCCTTGAAACCGAAACGCATAGCTGACATGACATAAACAGACAGCACGATGGAACCTACCCGTGAGGGCTTACCACCATTATAAATTTATAAAATTACTGGCTGTTACTCGCGACTTCGCCTGCGTAATTAAGGAAAAGTATTGTCACGCTGTAAGAGTAACGCCATCTATCGCCGAATAGTACGAATATCGAAGGATCTAGTAGCGCCCAGAACGCTCGAGAAGTACAACGCCATCTATTCACAGATAGCGGAAACTACTACTAGAGATGTGTGGAATATTCTTGATAGTTCTAGGGATGAGGTATCGGCTATAAAAGCGTTGTAGAGCTGGCACGCAGTCAGTAATCGGAACTACTCGAAGCGAAACAGCGAACGGATCACCTGAAGCGAAGCGAATTGAGAGTTTTAAAGTGTTTGTGAAGTGTTCTAAGTGTTGTTGAATACAGTTTTTAGTTGTACTTTGGTGAAATTTTTATTTATCCCGAACCCCAGCGCGTAACAGTATCAATGGAATTCCCTGTGGCAATGAGAAGTTTTTTCGAGATAAAAAGTTTTCTATGTCCCTCTCCTGGCTTAATACTATCACGCTGTTCGTTTAGACGCGAAAATAGAAAAAATAGGATAAACAAACGCGCATTCACATTTTAATAATAAATACGGATAATCATTCATAAGCATTTTTTTATACGTACTTAATTAATACAAGTACGTACTTTATACGTATCCTTGATCACAGGAAACGTACACAAAGGAAATGACACATAACGAGAATTGAGAAACCTAAAAACCGGAGACGCAATGAAATTTTTAACTTACGATCTAGACAATAAGATTGATACTTGCTAGAACACGTCAATGTACGTAATTTCTGCTTGACGGCCTTACGTTTTCATTAACATACAAATCACCCATCTAAAGTGAAAATCGTTTCGCCAGCCCGTGTGCGCGGGAGCACAGTAATTGCGTTCAAACACTTTCGATATAACTACATAAGGCGGTGGTCACATGGCGTTCTCATTTTCTTTGGAGAGGATCTCTGAGACTTCTTCATGTTCTATTCATAGAACTAGATGACGACGCAATCCTAATTATAATATGTGTTACGTGACACCCGACCCGTAAAGCTGGATGATAATTTGACTTCCATCCGTTCGCTAACAAACCTTAGAAGGTCATCTAGGGTCACCCTGGCTAGGCCACTCTGGAGATTTTCTGAGAATTCCGTCAAAATCGGCCCATCGTTTTGGAGTCTACAAGGGAGATACACACATTTTCAAGGCGTAGTCTCCTGCGAGGAATTGGGGGAGGTGGAAGACCTTGGCCCCTTTCCTGTTACCCCCCTCGACCTGGTATCCGTAAATAGATTCCCCAGCGTTAAAAAAAAAGGTACACACATTTAAGCGTTCAAATCCCGCGGGTAGCTATCAATTTATTCAAGGCTCAACACATACGTAGCACGTTTCCACAATGAACATCAACAATAAAGGAAAAACGTCATGTAATAAAAATCAAAACCGTCAATATGCTTTTACTATTATTATTTTGTTATGTAAGGAAGGACCACGGCCTCGGCCAAGAAGGGTAGGATTTGCTGAGAGCTGCCCTTCGAATAAGACCCGACAGCTCAAGGGCAGCTGCTTCACGAATGCGTCTACTACCAGATCGGTATCGCGACCCGTTGAGAAGATCCGGCGAAAAGCTCAGCGGGATAACGTAACGGGTTAGGTATCGCCTCGGGATATTTGACGAATTCGACGAGTATGATCACCAGGGTCCCTGTACCTGCTTTTGGTGCTAGGGTTGCTGCCATCTATAAAAAGTGCAGGTGGAGGATTTTTTTTATTTTTTTTATTGCTTAGATGTGGACGAGCTCACAGCCCACCTGGTGTTAAGTGGTTATTGGAGCCCATAGACATCTACAACGTAAATGCGCCACCCACCTTGAGATATAAGTTCTAAGATCTCAGTATAGTTACAACGGTTGCCCCGACCTTCAAACCGAAACGCATTACTACTTCACGGCAGAAATAAGCGGGGTGGTGGTACCCACGCGGATTCCCAAGAAGTCCTACTACCAGTAAAGAACATTCACATTTACCATTCCAAGGTGTAGTAGTATATAACAGGCGTTTTTCTTTTAAAGACATCTTCGACACGTTCTTATTAAAATGCTTAAAAATAATGAACGCTACAAAAAAGAAAACAGGCTATAATGACTTCATTATTTTTAAATCGATTTAAACAACACTATAATTTTTACGTAACAAAGTAGTAAATTACGAACGTGTTTTTGAATTTTAAAATTTTAAACTAAATTCCTACATTAATGAAACCGGTCCGACTTGGTGGCTTGCTTAATGAATGTTATTTTTCAAACAGCTCGTCGATTATCGGTCTTGTGCAAAATTCCGATCTAGTCTCGTGGACATTGACAATGAACAACCCATGGCTCCCAATTCATGTATACCCTTGTATTAATAAACCTTATCTTATATATATAAATGAATTGCTGTTCGTTAGTCTCTCTAAAACTCGACAACGGCTGGACCGATTTGGCTAATTTTGGTCTTGAATTATTTGTGGAAGTCCAGAGGTTTAAAAGGTAGATAAATATGAAAATGCTCGGAATTAAATAAAAATAACAATTTTGTTTTTCCTTTGATGTGTCCCCCGTCGGACGGATTCCTTTTGTTTGTTTTAAGTTTATTTTATACAAAAGTTTAGGTCTTTTATTTAACGATTGAGGCACTACGAAGTCTGCCGGGTCAGCTAGTCTATATACATAAAAATGAATTGCTGTTCGTTATTCTCGCTATAACTTGAGAACGGCTGGACCGATTTGGCTAATTTTGGTCTTGAATTATTTGTGGTACTTAGTCTAGAGAAGGTTTAGAAGGTAGATAAATATGAAAATGCTCGGAATTAAATAAAAATAACAATTAAAAACAAAATTGATGTGTGTCCCGTCGGACGAATTTCTTTTGTTTGTTTTAAGTTTATTTTATACAAAAGTTTAGGTCTTTTATTTATCGATTGAGGCACTCCAAAGTCTGACAGGTCAGCTAGTAAAAAAAGAAAAATCCTAGTTAATCTTACAAAGTTTCTACGTCACAGTCGTTTGAACCCGTTGGAGTAGTAATGGAATGACCGCACAATGGTGAAAGCAGGTCCGAAGCGTGAAAAACAACAAAAAAAAGCTACGTAAATTAGTTGGAAACACTGGTGAGGTCGTTACGATGTTTCGATTGATTGATTTTTGTCGTATGGCAACACCGATATTTATTTTACTATTGCATTTGGAAATTTACTCGTAAAGTCAACAAAGGAAAGTCGTGTTCGATATCCGAATTTGCACCTATTATCGATTTTTTTTAAATGTTCGGAAAAATTTGCATATTGTTTACTGCATAGATAAAATATTCATAGTTTTTCAGGCGGCGGCTGTAAGAACAAAGGGTTCCTTCACCTGTGTCAACAAAAATTCGTATTGTTTCAACGTCGTATTTCGTTTCAACTTATTATTAACATTTTAACGCTTTAATGTAATGTGGAAAACAACGAAAATATATCCTTTATTATTTATTAGATAAACATTTCCGGACTGTCGTGTATACATTTTTAATAAATTAATAAAATTATTCAAGTACATTCGTTACATACTGAGGTAGCATGAAACGAAAAAGGTTTAAGACTTTAAATTTTTAATAAATTATTTCGTTCCGTATCTGGTGCAAAATTTTACTAAGTACCTAATTCTATAACATACAATATCAAATCCAGAACTACGAGGTACTTTGGTAAGACAAAGATGTCTTTTTGTCAACATGTACCTTGAGAAAATGAACGTCATGTAATCCAATTATTGATTAGCGCGTCTGGCAATCGTTGCTTGCACTGAAAACATACAAAAACCATAGAATTTGATCCCAGTGTCACCTATGAAGTCACAATTGTAAATATTTACTTCTTTTTTCCTACCTAAGCTGATGGTCTAGAGAGACCATGTCAGCGTCGCCGGGCTAGTAGGTGAGCTCACGGGGCTCAAACCTGACGATAATATTTCCTAGGAAACCTCATTTGGTCTATTAAGATCCCGAAAACACAGCCCACTGACTTTCACGCCGGATCTACTCAGCAGGTCGTGATTCCGATCCCATGGTAGATTCAGCGAAGTCCTGCTCTTGCTAGGGCTAATAGCCTCTTAGGCTACGAGCGAACACGTAGAGAAAAAGAACTATTAAGTTTTTTTTTTTATTGCCCTTGTGGGCAGACGAGCATACGGCCCACCTGATGGTGAGTGGTTACCGTCGCCCATGGACGTCAGCAATGCCAGGGGCAGAGCCAAGCCGCTGCCTACCGTTAAAGATATTCAGTTCAATCGTTTTCAAGATTATAATTAATTACCTTAACGATCATGAAAGAAATAAAAATCATTGTTATGTTAAATATTTATACTTATAATTTCTATGGTTGTAATTTGTTTTGTGTATCAATAAAAAGAAAAAAGAAAAAAAAAGGACGCCTCCTTTTTTCACTTCCATTATAGGCATACCCTCATCGGCGCTATATTCTTCTTGAAAGGGTTATGAAACATTCAATGTTACTAAAAACTAAACGTCATTGCACCCAATAAACAATCATCTATAACCTGTACGAGAGTTCGTAGGTCGAACAGGTTTCGTTTGAAAACAATGGAGCCATTTTTCTTCAGCCAACAGGATAAGGAATTCATTCATTGTTCGAAGTTTAAATTTGAAACTCGAATCCCAAGTTTGTGCTCGGTGTTATATTCCTGTAGTGTTTTCATGAGGTCGTGATATTGAATATACCTATTCTTATAATAGGTAGTCCAAGTACGTACTTCTTTATACTCGATCAAAGAATTGAAATATTTATTAGATGTTAAACTCTAATAAGCCTTATAGTTTTCTATGTATTGTGATTTTCATTACCAATTATGTAATTTAAATACATCGATGCGATCGTGGCATCGATTCTGAGTGCAAATTGAATTTGCTAATAACGGATTTGAAAAATTAAAACTACCCTATAATAAAACTATTAATAAATATGTAAGTATTTGTCATTACCGCAGCGAGTAGACGTTTCTTCGACATTCAAAGGTGTGATTAAAACAAAACCAACATTCTTGTACAGATAAGATTATTTGAGAGGGTATTTTAGATTATACATACGTTTTTATAATAATAAAAAATTGTAAATGTGAAAAATGCTTACTCTGCTCATCTAGTACGTTGGTTACCGTCATGGAATATCAGAAAGTGAAGTCCACCCACCTTGGAACACGAGTCGAAGTTCTAAATGTATTTTTGTAATGACTGTCCCATCCACAAACCGGAACGCCACGCGGCAGGATAATGGTGCTTACCCGTGCCGGCTTTCGGGTTTATACATAGATTGCCGCTATAGTTTTTTCCAAACAGCGGCTTGGCTGTTCCCTTAGAATTGGCTATGATCACGAGCGACCGTGATCGCAATACTATGGGCCGCTTGGTTTTATTCCGTACGAAAGGCAAAGGAATTTTTTAAAAACCTATTTTAGATTCAATAAAATACAGAACGGAAAACGAATAGGTAATGCCTAGCACTAAAAACTATTTTTAAATTCAGAATACCTACATACGATTTTCTATCAGCTTATTTATTATTTGGTTGGTATTACTTACATATTTGGTTGGTATAACTTGCAACAAAATGAAAGGTAGCGTATAAAACTAGGGTAGGTACTAAGTATCGCAGCGTAGGCTACATTTCAAAATGCTAAATCGTTATCATTGAGCGTTGCGCCATCGTGTGCTGTTTTATTAATAGAAATTCGAATTTGAAATGTTAAACGTTGGTATTTATAATGAATAATTTGAAATACGAAAATTGTTTATGGTAATAAGAATTTCCGAATTAGAACAACTATTTTTGAAGAAACAGTGTCTTCGAATACTACATAAATTATTGACTTGCCTTTCGAAATTAATCTCGTAAATTATTGTTAATTTACTAACAGTAAATTTATTTTCTTGCACGATTCGTACCATGAGAAATTCACACGGGGAAATGGGTATTCCAGTTTTTGTTCGGCGCCTATTCAATGGGTAAAACCGGCGCGTACCTACCTATGTAATAAGTTTACCCGCCATCGTGTATAACCTTTTTTTTTGTTCTTTGAACTTACATACATGCATGTACGCATTTGTTATTCATTGAATCCTTTCAATTTTAAAGAACATATATTATGAGAATTAATAATGTAGAATAAAAAATTGTACAGAATGGATGAAAGTGAAAACAAAGTTAGTCGAGGCCGTGAACGCAAAAAAAACAACTGTATTTAGTGAGCGGATGAAATCTGAAGGCGTCAGGTAAACAGCTTAGATAACTTTTCATACACTATACGCTGAATATACAACTTTATCATGCGCGTGTGCAAACATTAATCAAAAAACTGTCGTCACTATCGTTATACATGTACGTATGATAACGTGACCCGATTACAACAAAAAGTCTGTTTTATAAAACAAAAAATATGTATAGCTACGTAAGAGCATAAAACCGACCTGCTATCCTGAGGACTGCACGGTCGGCCGGGTCCAACTGCAGAATGGACAAAGGCTTGTCCTTCGCCCATTCTTTCAAGCTGAAATCGTTTTCGAATTCCATTTTTCTGTCATCCAAAACACGAAGTCTCGCGCGAACTCTCGCACATAATTGAATTGATCACAGCACAACACTACCACCGAATATTACACAACAAACACATGTTTTAGATTATAATACAAATAAAAAGTAAACAATACGTTACGTTCATTGTAACATGAAAATCAATAAAGTTAGCGCATATCACAGCGCGCTTCAATACCCTTAAAAACTGTTAGCTTAACAATATAATCAACACTTGCATAGCACTAATATTCAAGAAAAAAATATTAAGATTGACTGCAACAAACTCCTGTTCAAAGGGACGGAGTGACAACAAACGATTTATAGGTTATAGAATTCGTTGAGCGTCATACACCGAGCCGGCGGACTGACATGATGCGACTGTCTAGTTCGAGAAAAAGCCGCAAAACGTCGCTGTTATCACTCAGCTGTTTTGGCGCATGTTCACTTCAATATAATACAGTAAAGTTAAATTTTCACATCAATACATTAGGGGTTTGCTAAGCAAGCAGGTTTATTTTTTGGTGGTGTAATGGTCTAACATTAAAGAGCTTGTTGCTGCTAGTTCCATCTATGTTAAAATATTTGAAGATAATTTCTAAGCGCTTACAAATGGATTGTACAGATGGCAGTATTTAAAGTCAGTGGACTTAATAAATTATTATTTCATTGTCTAGTCTTTTACGCAAATCTTATTCCTTTTATATCTACTAGTGTCGAATTTATTTATTAAAAATGAAATTAAGTTGATTACCTATCTGAAATTGTGACCAATTGGGTAGAAATGAATTGAAATTAAATGAAATGGAATGTTAAGAGATGAGGTGAAGTAATATTCTGGTAAAGCAGTGAGAGTTAACAGAGATGGCAGAAGTTTTGACAGAAACCGAAAAGCCAAACTCAGAGATTAAGGTTTCATTTTCCCTCACTTGCAATAAGTTCACTGATGATAAATGCTTCACAAGCCACCATTGATAAATGTTTAAACCTGAAGAAAATAAAATATTCTAGTCCTTGTAATGTCTCTCCTCGCGTTCCCTTCAAATAGTGATGGGCATTGAGTAAATAAAAGTTTTTATTAAAGTAAGTAACAGTAATTTTATCAGTAACTTTTACTGATGGTAGGACCTCTTGTGAGTCCGCACGGGTAGGTACCACCACCCTGCCTATTTCTGCCGTGAAGCAATAATGCGTTTCGGTTTGTAGGGAGTTGCAGCCGTTGTAACTATACTTGAGACCTTAGAACTGATATCTCAAGGTGGGTGGCGCATTTACGTTGTGGATGTCTATGGGCTCCAGTAACCACTTAACACCAGGTGGGCTGTGAGCTCGTCCACCCATATAAGCAATAAAAAAAATAAAAAAAACATAAAATTATTAGTCTGTAGTGAAGTTCGCCACAGCTTGAAATTAATGAACGTTTGCAAAGAAATTGCCTAGGTTTTATTTAACTTCACCATATACAAGATTACGTTGACAAGTTATGGTCGTTGTCGTATCTGCTTGTCTACCACATGCTGTACTTTTTCTGTAAAGTCTTCAGCAGTAATATCAGTACCAAGCTTTAAGTGTATAATCTATGAGCAAGCTGGAACTGCGTAATGCCTACTCCTAACGGTAGGCATTTCGGCAATATAGTCAACTATTTCACCTATAACATCTTCCCCCTTAAATATCCCGTCGTATCGTGAGTTTGCTGCCTGTCTGTAGGAACAGACAGGCAGCAAACTCACGATCCATCTGATTTTAAGTGGGAACCAGAACTCATTGTCATAGCTAGTTCAACCCCACAAGCCGGAAAGAATTAATGCTTTGCGGCAGAAATAGCTAACGCCCTAATCAAACTTAATTGCTGGCAAGCTTACAATACGCCCTACAAGCAGTTATTACGCAAATTATGTTTTTCCGGTTTAGATTACTATTACATTAATGTATTCCTTCATTGTGGAAGTCATTTACCAACATGGGTTAGGTACGAATTTCATTAAATATTTTTACCTGCATCATTGATTGAAAGCCGGCGTGGGCGTATCCTTTAATTTAAACACATCGAGTGTCTTATCCCTCAGGCAATTATGTATTCTCTTAGGACACTTAGATATGCCCTGATGAATTCAACGTTTTTGAGCTCTGATGAGTTTCAACTGGGTTTGACGGTAATATGTATAACACTAGCAGCAACTGAAGAAGCATAGGTCAGCATACTCTAAGTATGCAATTGCAAATTGTACTTACTTAGAGTTACACTTTACAATTACTTACAATTTACAATTGACATCCTTACTTTTTCTCTTTCTGAGTAGGTACTGTTTCAGAGTGAGGACCGGACGTTTGATTGAAAAAGCTAGAGAAGGGTTCTTTAGAGTTTTTACTTTGTTCCCACATACCAAGTCGTGTCCTAACTATTCGGTACAGCGATTAAAGTTCCCGTCTTTCCCAAAGATGACAATCTCAGTCTTTGTACAAATTTAAAACCGAGAAACTTAATCAATACCAGAATTTTGTAGAAATAAAAATCACTGTCTCTGAAGCGTTACCATAGCGACAGAAATGTCAAAACTCATAGCTTGTTTACTTTTAAACAACATTACCTACAAAGTGTTTTTTCTCGCAAAAGCTCTTGATTTTTATAGATTATTCTGCGATTTTAAAGAACAAAGAGCTGCAAGATATGCACACTTTATTTCTTAAAAAAATGTTTACTTATTTCTTAACCCTGTCCTAAATTCAACATTGACTGGTTCTAATTAGGTTATGTTTTATCAATACCCATAAACTTTGTAAGTTCGTGTTCTCCTGGTACCGTATTGTTCCAGTGACCCAAATAGACTAATGTCTTTGTCCTATGAAGCAGAATATCAAAGGATAAACAGCGTCGCGGTTATGATTTCAATCATAAACTGGAAAATGAATTTACCCAAAAGTTTATCTTTTTGCAGAATATTGTGATGGATATCAAGGTACAGTTAGCAAGCTTTATAAAATTATAAACTCGTTTGTTTAATTACCTAACTAAATACGAAAATTTAATTATATTTTGAATATCATTAATTTAAAGAGATTTGTGTTTTGGTAGCCGAGAATCAGTATGCCATGTTACTATCAACATACAGATAGGTAGTTCAATTTATTTAGTAGCTATTTCATTGAACTACAATTAACTCTGATTGTATTAAACAAATAGCTAAATGGTAAATAAATATATTTTCAGAGAAACGGAAAGATATCAAGACATAGTAAGCCAAAAACTGATAAGTTAACTCTGTCTGGAAATTTTACTTCTCAGCATCGAGCTTTTGATGTGATACCCCACTGTGATAGAGAGATCATGAGACAAAATATTTTAGAACAGGTTATGAAGAAGACAGGACAAGTAAGACAAAATAAAGATGACGGGATGTATGAGGATCCGAGAGATATTATTGGTAATAATCTTTCAATATTCATATATAGGAGTGCGTGATTTAGTTCAATTATATATATTTTATTACAAATTTTAAAGTTGTAAAATTTACGCCAGTCCTGTGGTTCAGTGATAAAGGGCTCGGTCTCTGCTGCAAGCCACTTTCATGCTGTGGATGGTTATTGAAGTATCTCAAAGTCATCATAAATTAAAATATACAATTTCCTTTAAAACATTTAATTCAGAAATAATCACTATGAAGTTACAAACAGTTACAGAGAAACCCGTAAAACCACCAAGGAAACGTACCGCTCATACAGTTACTACTACATCAACATGTCAGTCTAAAGACAAAAGTCTAGCAAAAGAACAAAAAAGAAAATTAACAAAAAAATATGAAATACTGGTTACTTCCTTGATGGAGAAGTGTGAAGAGAATATAGCGGTGGTAATTATTCTTTCTTCTTCTATATCGTTCCCTCACTACTGAGGACCGCGACCACATGTGACGTTCTTCCACTGTGCTCGATCATGGGTGACATGGGCTGCATGGTACAGACTACTACTAAGTGCTTCTCTTGGTATATCTGACCATCTGGCTGGTGTATTTATGTAATTATTCTACATAAATTTGTTGTTCTATATACTGATATGTCGAAAAATATATGCCACATGTGGTGGAAAAATCGACACTATATTGTTATAAGTTAGATTAGTTGAACGATATAATTTTTCCCAACTTTTCTCATTATAATTGATTCAAATTTAACATATACGTTGTTACCATGATAGGCACACTGTCTCACATTCACTTGGCTGTAAAGAGTCTATTTAAATTTGGTTCATTTCAATCCTATCTTTTTTAACTCTCTACAATTTTGTCATTGCAATAATAAATAATATATTGTTGGTTTGTTTGCCATTCAGACCAGGGTCATAATTTGTATACAGTTGTTATGGATTCATAACATCTTCTATGTAATGTCTGTTTTAATTAAGTTATTGGTCTCTAAACCAAAGGTTGTGACTAAGTTGAAGCTAGTATAGGACAGAGGCCACTTCTTTTTATACATAATCTGGATTGGCATGCATATAATGGTCTCGTAAATTGTTTTAAATTAAATAAATAACATTAGATTTCAGAAAAAGACAACCAAATAGCAAAACTTAAAGACAAACTCAAGACTGTCTTAGAGTACAACAAACTGTTTGCAGAAGAGAATGACCAACTTAGAAAGCAGTATGAAGTCGCATTAAAATATGTAGAAGACTGTAAGACAGGTATTAGAGAGGAGAGGAGTAGAAATAGAGATCTGGAAGAGAAGAACAAAGAGTTGGATGAGAGAGTTAAGAAATTTGAAATGCCTGATAGAGGTAATTCACCTATTTAACTAATGTTAAGTATACTATAAAATAATTTAAACATGACAGTTTTTTTGTTACTCCGTCAAGGAAAATGGAATGGATTTAGGCGAAAATTGGCACAAAGATGTAACTTTAACCTGGAAATTTTTTAACCGGGTAACCCTACTATTCTATTTTCTATTCTATTCTATCAGCCCATGGACGTCCACTGCTGGACATAGGCCTTCCCCAAGCCTCGCCATAAAGACCGGTCCTGCGCTGCCTGCATCCAGCAGATCCCCGCGAACCTCAATAGGTCGTCTGTCCACCTTGTGGGAGGCCTACCCACGCTACGTCTCCCAGTACGCGGTCGCCACTCAAGAACCTTCTGGCCCCAACGGCCATCTGTTCCGCGAGCAATGTGTCCTGCCCACTGCCACTTCAGTGTCGCAATCCTTTGGGTTATGTCGGTTACCATGGTTTTCCTGCGAATCTCCTCATTTCTGATTTGGTCTACCGGGTAACGCTACTACCAACATAGTATTTATATCAACATATATAGCTTAGGTAATCACCTAATGCCACTTGATGTTACTATGATGTGACTTGTGGTCTTTTTTTTCATTGTTCTGTGTTCATACCTTCCGATGTCTTTTGTTCGCTGACAGATAATTGCGGGTCAACAGCGATTCCTTTAGTGGAAGTGTGTATGAGCTGCAGCAGCCGACAGATCATACTGAACCAGGCGAGGGAGCAGAATTCGAGGTTGCAGAAGGACATGCAGGCGCTCAAGGATGTCTTGTATCGGTATATTTAGTATCTCTAAATGGCTCAGATATAAAAACTATAAACAGATGCTATTCTAAATATATAAAAGTAAAACACACAAATAAACCCACGCAAGTACGCACGCACGCAAGTACGCACGCACGCACGCACGCACGCACGCACACACTCACGCACTCACGCACTCACGCACACACTTATTATATATAATTAGTAATATTGTAGTATATAACTTGTAATATTGTGGTATATAAAGTATATGACGTGCTTTTATGGAAGAACGAAGTCTCCTAGTACAGGCATGCACGCTTAAAAGGAGACTCCAATCATTGTATTATTTTAACTCGCTTTTGAAAATAAAGTATTTTGTATTTTTTTTTTTGTATATCACTTTCACTTACTACCATCGAAGGCCAGATGATGCATAGTGCCAGATGCAACTTTACATTTGATTGATTGCTTAAGATTAATTTATATTTCATTTAACAATTTATAATATATTTATAATATAATTATAATTGGGAATTGATCCGCTTAGGGATTGAGTTCATCGTAAATTTTATATTATTTCTTTGATTTCAGGCTCAATGTTCAATTGGCGAATTACCAAGAGAGACTGCGTAGCTCACGTACCGACAGCAAAACAGAATGTGCCTACAAACCGTCTGAGAAATATAACGCCTTTGATTCTTTGATAACGACCAGTCTAGTCTATAAAGGAACCGGTAGGTAGAATGATGAATGTATGATCACTGTTCATCTCGGCTTAAGAGGCACAGCATCCATGACAACGGCTCAGGTTCATGTTTGGCTTTACTAAAGAATGCTTTCGAATAGTTGTCGAAATCGAACCGTAATATACCCGCCCTTATAATATTTGTTTGCATTGCACGCAATGTAGGACGTACAAAAATGTATGACATCTGTAAATCAAAATATAAAAAATTATGGCTCGTCGAACGCTCCGTACCTAAGTACAGGGCTCTCCCTGTATTGCACTGCACCTCTGTGCATAGTCGTAATGAAATAAATTTCAAATACAAGCGAAATTGATCTTTATGTTACGATGTTCCAAGTCGCTTTTTGCAAATGCTAACCTTTACGATTTTTTTTCGTGTAATTTATTAAGAGATTTTATGACCTGGTAACTAAGAACTTACTTACCTGGTAAGTAAGTCAAGTCTTATTTTAATTTATATTCTTATTTTTATAAAAAATGATAAATGAAATGAAGATGATTAATTTGAGACAATAATCAATTGGGATGAAATTAAGTGAAGTGAGATGATATGAGATGAAATATTCTCAGTAAAATGTTGGTTGGTCATTTACCGAGATTTTTTCAATGGACTTTTTGGAGGATCCCGAGAAGTTACGTCCAGCGGCTTTGTTTCATTTTCCCACATTTGTGCACTTTCACAGAAATTAAACAGCTAACAAACCACCGTTATTACCCATTTAAACCTGAAGAAACACACAAACATAAAACAAATCACACAACTTCACTCCTCGCGTTCCCGCCAAAAAGTCCAGTAATCTTTTTCATGTAACGATCAATACGAACATAGATCTACTAAAACTAATATGTCAAAAACAAAATCAAAATTACAATTTGTACAATGACGTCATCGTTCAAGATCGCAACACAGGTTATGCTCGCGTGAAATTTTAATCGCACCGACCGAATTATTATCAGAACATTCGGAAACCCTGCTGTCCCCAGGTGCAGCTAACGATGATGGACATTCACAGAAGACAGTCTTCGAGGAGCAGCACAGCGCCGGTCGTGTCACCGACCTGTCTGGTCTGCTGAGCGCACAAGCACTGGGTGAGGGTTGCATACGGGAACTCATCGATACGCTATGTACACTACGGGTGATCTACGTTGCGGGCGTTGTTATAGCGAATTTACCGGTGGTAGGGCGTCTTGTAGATACCACCACCCTGTCTATTTCTGCCGTGAAGCAGTAATGCGTTTCGGTTTGAAGGGTGGGGCAGCCGTTGTAACTATACTGAGACCTTACAACTCATATCTCAAGGTGGCTGCTTTTACATTGTAGACTAGCTGACCCGGCAGACTTCGTAGTGCCTCAATCGATAAATAAAAGACCTAAACTTTTGTATAAAATAAACTTAAAACAAACAAAAGGAATCCGTCCGACGGGGGACACATCAAAGGAAAAACAAAATTGTTATTTTTATTTAATTCCGAGTGTTTTCATATTTCTACCTTTTAAACCTTCTCTGGACTTCCATTGCCGGACGACCCGTACCTACATTATGGGGCCAGCTGAACACCAGACAACCCAGAGTACCGTATTCTAGCGCTTAAGAACAAGCAGACGTCTAGTAATTAAAATTATAGTTCATAACACTAGGGACATAGGGTCGGAAATTCATGTTTCCAATTTTTCAATTTGAACTGTATTTGCTATTAGCATATTAGTGATTACTGAGTCTTTATAAAAAATATTCTTTGAATAGGATTTCTTTAAATAAATGATCTATAATTATAGTTCAAACATATGAGTCGACTATTATCAAAGCTGCAATGTGACTTTTGGACAATTATTGGTAAATCAGAAAAACGAATTATTGACTTTGTATTCCATTGGCAGTCACAAAACTCTTCTGAACGACATCTTAGATAAATAACAGGTTAAGTATTAACCTTTTGGGTTTTGGTTTTGAACCGGTTTTGAACAGTTTTCTTTGAAGGAGACGATTATATTCAAATCAATCTGTATTGACATATCAATAACATTTTTTTGTCCAAATGCACAAATTGCCACCTTTGATAATAGACGACTCATATATGAGCGATTTTGTGTACAGTCCATTCGAATATACCTGGTCTTGCCATTTAACAATGTTGCCAGCTCCAGCGCTGACATTTTAAAATGTTGCCAGCCCAATGAATACGTTTTCCCTGTAGCACCGCTATTCGACGCCTACCAAGATAATTTACAAGAGAAGGACAATTTGATTGTCGATTACGAGAAGCAGTTCGAGAACATGAACAAGAAGTCGAAACTGATCGTTGACGAGAAGAAGGGTCTGAGCGAGAGGGTGAAGGCTCTAGAGATGGAGCTGGCCGAAACGAGACAGAAATACAAAAAGGTGCACGTCGAGAAAGAGACGGCCGACATCGAGAAGGCGACGCTGCTGGAACGCGCCGAGCGGGCGGAGACTAAACTGAAGGAGGTCTTCGAACTTTACGAGAACAAAAGTGAGTGCCTTGGGAATGTTTTAAAAAAAATTAGCAAATATTCTTTAGTGGCAATTTTTTGTGGCAATTCTTTAGTGGCAACAGTTCAATCTGAAGACGTCCTGAAAATTTGATCCCAATCGGTCAAGCCGTTTCGGAGTATATTGAAAATTAACTTTTGAGATATATTTTAGTGTTAATTAGCAAATTGAAAATTACTGGAATTATCATAAAATGGGTGTAGGTAAGCCTCAAAACTACATGTATATGAAAAAAACGTATTTGACAAAATATGCGACATGTGCCCTTTTCGAAATTGTATATTCAATTGTTGTTATTGTCAGTAACGGCGATGATGCGCGATTACGAAACGGTACACCGCGAGTACTTCGCCGTCAAGAACGCTCTGGAAGCTTCCGAGGGCAAGATGGCGCAGCTCGACGCCCTCCGCGCCCGCACCGTCCCCGCCGACCTGCACGAGCGCCGCCTCGAGCACTGCAAGCGGTCAGTCTTCACGCCGTGCTTAGTAACGTTAAACGTTCTCGATAGCGTGAAAGTTAACGTATGTATGCAGTTGGAACAGCGCCCCTAGCGGCAAACGTAGGCAACGTTACAACTCCATACAAATTAGAGTTAACGTGTACGCTATCGAGAACGTTAAAAATCGTGCACTAAGCACAAAGAAGAACCTTTAATAAAGTATTTTATACACTGTCTCTAGAATTTTCTGGAAGAAGGAAAGTTGCTGTGATAAAAGTTTGATTATTTATAGTCTGTTTGAAGCACGAGGTCGACGTCTCAATGTAGGTGCCGTAACGACTGATTGGCCCCCTGGAAAAAAAATTAGAGATATATAAAAAAATATATATATTTCTATTGCAAACAAACAAACCTAAACACAGAGCTCATAAAAGCAAAAAATAATAATAATATTAGAATATTATCAGAGTAGTCGGAGTCAATATGCGTCATTAATTTCTTGATAAAATTAGAAAATGGAACCACATGAAAAGCATGAACTTTAAAAAAAAAAACATCAAAATCGGTTTACCGACAAAAAGTTATGAGTTAATCCCAAAATAGTCGAATTGAGAACTTCTATTTTTGGTAAAGCGACTAAGATTATTTTCTTGTACAATCACAATGTTTACCATATTAAACTCAAAGGACCTAGAGTGAGCGCCGCGCCTGCGCAGCGCCATCTAGTAAGAAAACATTGACTTAACACTCCGCCTTTTTTCCCCTATCTATTCGCTGATAGCCTTACGACTGCCCATTAAGTTTCTCGCCGGATCTTCTCTGTGGGTCGCGATTCCGCCCTTGCTAGGGCTAGTGTTAGCAAATGTTCTCTTACCAGCTAATAGGTAGAGGAAAAAAAAAACTAACGGGCTCTTCCATTTACGTGCAAACGAAGCGCCTTGTTATATTAGTTTGTCGACCACGAAGCTCCCAACACAGATTGCTCGAAGAATTAAAACACCAATACAACATGGAGACGGAACGCAAGAACGACCAGCTCGCCAAGATGCAGGAGCGCGTCGCCGCAGTCGACGACAAATTTAACAAGCTTAACGAGCAGTATCAGAGAACCAAACAAGAGCTGGAGGTCGCTTTGAAGAACGTCAGGTATTTATATGGCACTAGCTGACCCGGCAGACTTCGTAGTGCCTCAATCGATAAATAAAAGACCTAAACTTTTGTATAAAATAAACTTAAAACAAACAAAAGGAATTTTGATATTTATCTACCTTTTAAACTTTCTCTGGACTTCTACAAATAATTCAAGACCAAAATTCGCCAAATCGGTCCAGCCGTTCTCGAGTTTTAGCGAGACTAACGAACAGCAATTCATTTATATAACTAGTCAGGTCATAAGTATTGTCACACAGTAAAAACTTTTCTTTTAGAATGCTGACCACAAAAAAGTTTATTGAATTCGAATTTCGAATTGTTCATGAAAAAAAATGTATACTTTTAGAATTTTACTCATTTTTAAATATGGAGTGGACGCTTAAAGAAGACCGTGTTGCAGTTATTGCGTTGCATCGTTGCGGTTACGCTCCTCTACGAGACTTGTTTTTTTTTATTGCCCTCGTAGGCAGACGAGCCCACCTGATGGTGAGTAGTTACTGTCGCCCATAGACTTCAGCAAAGTCAGGGGCAGAGCCAAGCCGCTGTCTACCGTTAGGTACTCTCCACAAGCCGCAATTGAAGAAGGACATGTCATAGCGCTCGCGAAACTCCGTGGAGAAGAGCTCATTCCAAAGCCGAATGGTACATGGCAAGAAAGACCTCTGGAAACGCACTGTGGATGAGCTTTTTGACTTGACGCATTTGTCTTTAGACATCATTTTTTACACTACACAAACCAGTGTGCACTTCAAAGTCCGTAAAAGTTTTGAATAATTTTAGGTTATACAGGAAAGCGGCCGTTATATTCCGTCAGCGCTTAAAAGCGACCACAGCTCGTTTCTCGAAAGCTCGTAACAGCGCGCGGCGCTCACGAACCAACAACGAGCCCCTGAAGCGAGCTCTGATGGCCTTAGATAAGATCAAACAAGAAATAAAGGTAACTGTAATACATATATGTCGGAGAAGTCACAATTGTGAGGCCGCATGGGTAAGGTACCACCACCCCGCCTATATCTGCCGTGAAGCAGTAATGCGTTTCGGTTTGAAGGGCGGGGCAGCCGTTGTAACTATACTGAGACCTTGGAACTTATATCTCAAGGTGTGTGGCGCATTTACGTTGTAGATGTCTATGGGCTCCAGTAACCACTTAACACCAGGTGGGCTGTGGGTCGTCCATCTAAACAATAAAAAAAAACACCGTCGTCAGACATCGTAGGGGCGAATATGGTGATCGAGCTAAGAGAAATATTGAGTACACCAATAACGTTTGTTGTCATAAAAACAATTTAGAAATCTTCTCTTGACGTTAGCAAACGAAAACGAATGACAGTTCTTAGGATGGAGGCACCGCTCTTCAAGAAGGCTGGTTGGTAAGTGCGATGGCGTCTACGCGCCTCCATCGGCTATACTCTGTCGTAGCACGAAGTTAGCCAGCCCGAGTTCCGACGATACTGCAATCGTGCTGCCATCTCTCGGGAATCGTTTCATTCAGCTACCAAACTAATGACCGTCTCCAACGTATATATGTTGGGAAATGCCATTTAACTCGCAACTGGACATGGACAGATCATGCTCTCAGGAGAGCGTCCACATACATTCCGTGGCAAGCCCCGGAGTGGACCCCCCAGGGCAACCTGATCTGACGGCGCACTGTGGCAGCGGTCTTCAAAACAATCTGGCAAACCTGGCCTGAAGTAAAGCACGTAGCCCGAGACTGATCGCGATGTAGGAATACTGTTGAAACTCTCTAACCCACCTGCGGGTCTTAGGTCCTTAAACATAGTAAATATATAAATACGTACTTAATTCGTGCTCACGAGTGACTTCCACGGTTTCCACAAACCTGCACAAAATTTGTACCATTGAGAAACACAGACTTTTAGTTATAAGCTGGTTGTCGGCTTCTATGTTGTTGATTCCCTTGGACTCTGGAACTCCTAACACCAGGTGTACCGAGGGCCGTCAAGACGAATGTGGTTATAAGACCGGTTTCCTTTCGAAACCAGCTCGTGAAGGCACGCGCGTACTCATCACTGGACGAGCTGGAGAGACGCCTGTTGTCACAGGAGCGCAGGGCTGCTCACGCTCATGCGGAGCACCGGAGGGAGCTCGAGCGAGCCTCGCTGGCTCTCGAGCACAAAGAGAATATCATAAGGAACCTCATTGATAAAGTGGCTGATGTGGAGGAAGTCAGGTGGGTTTCGGCTCTCGCAGTGAACGACTCATTGTATATTCTCTGACAGGGTCCTTGCGGGGCTATTTTACTGGAGCCCATGGCCACATGCCGTGAATGCTTCCTAATTTATTTATGACAACTAAAAATATTCCAGTTTCAAAGAACAACCGTTCTACTGTAGAACTAATGTAGATGTGTGTACATGTCTATTGTAGAACTTCAACCTTGTGTCTCTAAGGAAGGAGTGCTCTGAGGAATTGTTTGAGATGATCCCTTCTATTGTTACCTTCCCTGATGTTACCTTCATTACATTTTTATTATCGCACCTCCCGCCATCGGAGCAGAGCTCATCCATATTATTTGGAACCGCTGCGTTCATCGACAGTGCGTTTCCGAGTTCTTTTTTCCCACGCACCATCCGGCTATGGAATGAGCTCCCCTCCACGGTGTTTCCCGAGCGCTATGACATATCCTTCTTCAAAAGAGGCTTGTGGAGAGTATTAAGCGGTAGGCAGCGGCTTCGTTTTGCCCCTGGCATTGCTGCAGTCCATGAGCGCCGGTAACCACTCATCATCAGGTGGGCCGTATGATCGTCTGCCTACAAGGGCAATAAAAAAAAATCTAAGAGTTCGTTGTTATGGGTCCCTTTTCCCTCTAAACTATTTGCTGGTAGCATAAGAGGCTATTCTAGTTACGCCCGAACGGGTAGGTGAGCTCAAGGGCTCAACCTGAATTTGCGAACAGTAGCCCTAGCAAGAGCAGTACTCCGCAGAATCTGCCGCCGGATCGGAAACGCGACCCGCTGAGAAGATCCGGCGAGAAAGTGGGCTGTGTCTATGGGTTAGTTCTAGGAACGGGTCCTTCGGTTCTAATTGGCAGATCACGTCTTTACGGATCCTCCCGATCCATTAACGGTGCTTTTAGGCACCACAAGCACCGGTCACCGTTCTCGTCGAACTCGTCCCTTGCGACGAAGGGTTCGACAAGCGAATTAACCCCAAGACACAGCCCACTGAGTTTCTCGCCGGATCTTCTCAGTGGGTCGCGTTTCCGATCCGGTGGTAGATTCTGCGAAGCACTTCTCTTGCTAGGGCCAGTGTTAGCAACACTCCGGTTTGAGCCCCGTGAGCTCACCTACACACGTTAGGGCGAAGCTGAAATAGCCTCTCAAGGCTATCAGCATAGGTAGGAAAAAAAAACAAAAAACATGGGCATATTTGTGCCTCCAGCAAACATAGCACAGGAGAACGTTAGCTGATTCATCTTGAATATTTATCTTCGCGCAGGCTGAGTCAAACGAACACGCAGAGGTTACAGGGGGTCGTCTCAGATTCATCGGATGACGAGTCGCCGCTCGAAGGATAATATTGTAAAGGACTCGGAGGAAGTTGCGGAGAGAACAAGAGATTAATGTAGACTTCGAATGCGTTTTATTTGTTTATTGCCCAAACGGACAAACGACAGTTGTTATGTACCGTTGACTTTACAACCTGTGGCCTCAAGAGATGAGGTCGATGTCTCAAGGGTACAGTACAGCGGCTGTCTCAATCCCCGAGCCGGAACGCATGATTGCGAAGCGGCAGAGTCAGGTGGGACTGCGGTACCGACCCGTGCCCACAATACTGACCACGTAACGAGATTCCGTACACACAAAGGACCGTTGGCAAAACAAGAACATTAACACTTCGGTCTGCTGTCCAGTAAAAGAGCACAGGCATAATTAGTAATTTTTACTTCGGCTGTGAAAAGGGTACATTTTTAACTGACTTAAAAAAAAACAGTAGATTATCGATTCGACTGGTTTTTTTCTTCTATGCTTGTCACTTTAGTATTTTTTTCAGGTGAACCAATTAGATTAGATGATTATTCTTTTATTTTGAGTACCGTTTAAGTTTCATAAAGATCTGACCTGGGGTTTTTGAAGTTCTCTTTCACTTAAGGATAACCTCATAAATTAAGGACCTTAATAATGCCTGAAAAATAGATTTCGACTATATTAATGATATTGTAATTTTATTCTGTCGGTTGTCTTTTTTGTTAATGAATTTATTTATTTATCAAAAACATTTTTTAACGTGCTTCTTCGTTTCCAGTTTTTTTTTTAATTATAGTTTGACTGTAATCAATTGTTAAGTTTGTATAAATTTTGAATGTAAATTAAGTTTTATTTCGAATTATTAAAGGTACGCATCAAAAAAAGTTCTAGTCAGTCTAAGCTTGTAATATTTTCCACACGTATGGTCGAAGAAAAACCAACGCAGCGGCCTAGTTGTGCAATTGACATTGTCAACGTCCACGAACGACGGTTACCACTTACCATCAATTTGATCGTGTACTCGTTCGTTATAATACATTCCTTAAAATACACAAAAAAAATTAATATATGTCTCGATTAATTTCGTTGTAACTGTAATTAATAAATTTAAATATAAAAAATCACAATAAAAAAATTCGACTACCTACATATTATTGGTTTTATTTTTTCCATTACTTATATCTCGACTCGTGAATGTTTCTGAGACCTTAGAACTTATATTTCAAGGTGGGTGGCGCATTTACTTTGTAGATGTCTATAGGCTCCAGTAACCACTTAACACCTGGCTGGTGAGCTGTGAGCTCGTCCACCCATCTAAAAAATAAAATAAAAACCACCTTAGGACGTGAAGTGGAATTCTCTATTCTGCTATATAACGGCTATCCAATTGTTCATTTCAGAACTCATGACTCCGCGACGGAAATGGAACTTACTATTATTTCTTAAGTTTCGAATGTTTCAAAATTCTCTTGTTCTCATATTATAATGAATTGTCTCAAGGGTGAATTTCTATTCTTATATATACTCTATTATTATAATACCAGCAGACGCGTGTTTTATCGGGACCTTACGCATTGACCCTGGACTCATCGCAAAACGACCTTCGTCTAAATTTATTTATTTTTCCTTTAACGTTTTACTGCCGTGAATGTGAGCCACGGCTATCGCGAGCCATAAATGGTACCGCGTTAAAATCACGTAGACTCAGCTGAAAATCTCTATCAAAACATTCTATTCTGATATCGCAGATACAGAGATGGCACCGCATATATCATGTTCTCATTAGAAGGGTATTATTATATTGACCTGAATTACATTAGGGGACCTTGTCATTCACGCATTGTCCATAAACTTTGGTAACTATTTAAAATCGAAAGGGCTGCTTGTACGATAAACGCTGAAAACACGCAATTCCTGATAACCTTAGAACACGATTAAATGCTTAAGGAGTATACATACGGCCCTGCGTCAAGCGATTACTAATCGAGTCCATTGACATGATAATGCAGACGTTGCCGCCGACTTTGAGGCAGCTGTAGGTGTCATTCAAATTAAGACATGTTGAATACTTCTGCTGGGGAGCGGTGGTGTCAGTTAGCCTCACATATGGATTACAATAATTATAAAGAAGGAATATAGGAAGCCGAGCGCGATCGTGAGGTATAAATGCAAGAGCATGCTCGATCGCCGTCAGACCACAAAATGTAATGTAAAAATGTTATGTTTACTGGTGGTAGGACCTTTCCTGGTGGGTAGGTACCACCGCCCTGCCTATCTCTGCCGTGAAGCAGTAATGCGTTTCGGTTTGAAGGGTGGAGCAGCTGTTGTAACTATACTGAGATCTTAGAACTTATATCTCAACGTGGGTGGCGTATTTACGTTGTAGATGTCCATGGGCTCCAGTAACCACTTAACACCAGGTGGGCTGTGAGCTCGTCCTACTCTACTAACTAAGCTCGTACCCACTAAGCAATAAAAAAAAGTAATTCTTAAAAGTCACACAGCAAACAGAGCCCCGCAGAAAAACAAAAAATCCAAAACTAAAGGAACAAACATAATTTACCGCTTCACAGTTTTTAATTGCGCCATTTCCAACCCCAAGCGGTCATACTGATTTCTGAAATAGCAGCTAAGATTAGCTTAGATTTTATTAGATAGATATAGATTAGATAATAGCTTAGATTCCGACTAGATATTTCAAGACGGGTGGCGGCATCGGCAACCACTTTTATAAGATGAGCCATGAGCTCGCCAACAGATCTACAGCAGTTAAAATAATGTCTGATTTAATTTTTTACTTGCTTTTATTTGTCTGATTCTGATGTCTATTTGTGTAACGGAATCTGTGAAGTAAATTTTCATCAAATTCAAAATGGCCGATTAACATGCTTACCACGTATCGAAGACAATACAATAATTTTCTTATTATGCCCTAATGTGGCCAGAATAAAACAAATAGTTTGGTTTGTTAATAAAGCGTTTTTAAACTATATTATTCGTTGTTTGTATTTCATTTAACTTAGCGTATTGAATTTATTATCTTACATTTATATTTCAACATAGACCTTCTGTTTCACCATGAATTGGTCCGGTCGCTGACCTTTACCTAAATTATAGAAGAAATTTTAATTATTATTTTCGAATTTAAATACAAATCAATTTCATTATTAAATAAAAATTACCTATGAAGTTACCGATTAGTATACAGAAATCAGAGTCATTATTTTAAAAAAAATCATTTCTTAAAATCAAAATATGCACCCACAGTATCGATGCATCTCTGCCAGTGCAGTGGTAATTTTTCAATGTCCTTCTCAAAGAAGTCAGGTGTGCGGGAGCCAAAAAACTATTACTGGTGGTAGGAACTGTTGAGAGTCCGCACGGGTTGGTACCACCACCCTGCCTATTTCTGCCGTGAAGCAGTAATGCGTTTCGGTTTGAAGGGTGGGGCAGCCGTTGTAACTATACTTGAGACCTTAGAACCTATATCTCAAGGTGGGTGGCGCATTTACGTTGTAGATGTCTATGGGCTCCAGTAACCACTTAACACCAGGTGGGCTGTGAGCTCGTCCACCCGTCAAAGCAATAAAAACTATTCAAAGGCATTTTGTACACATCTATGGTGTTAAATTTTTTCCCTGTCAAGAAGTTGTCTAAACTGTAGAAAAAGTATAGGTTTTTAGGCGATTTCGGGGTTTAATTTTTTTATTAAAATATCCATGTCGCTATTGCGTTTATTTGTAATGTTCACTCAGTATAAATCATTAATGTTGTGAGCCGACTGTGTGGTATATACAGCATAACGCGACGGAACTTGTATTCCATATAATTAATCAGTCATATTTATATCGTGTTATATTTTATATTGATGAAAAATCATACAAATATCGTGAAAACCAAACACTAATCAATAAACAAATTACTGAAATTGAAAATATAATACCATATCTCTTTAAATAAAAATGAATTACTGTTCGTTAGTCTCGCTAGAACTCGAGAACGGCTGGACCGATTTGGCTAATTCTGGTCTTGAATTATTTGTGGAAGTCCAGGGAAGATTTAAAAGGTAGATAATGTTATGAAAATGCTCGGAATTAAATAAAAATAATAATTTTGTTTTTCCTTTGATGTGTACCCCGTCGGACGGTTTCATTTTGTTTGTTTTATGTTTATTTTATACAAAAGTATTTTATTTATCGATTGAGGCACTACGAAGTCTGCTGGGTTAGCTAGTTGTTTAAATAAAATTCAAAATCATTTAAAATGAATTTAACATTTGTTGCCAGGCATACATTAATTACATTTCAAATTGTCAGTGTTGGAAAACGGCAACTTCTTACGTAACGACTTATTATTTAAAAAATCATAAAACCATTCGCTCATCACGAAATCTCTGACGAAACGAGAACTTGCGAAGGGATCTCAGCGGTAGGCTTACCATTTCGACAAAGCGGGCACGACACGAGAACCCTCTCATCGTGGCCGCCTTTAATTACATTGCCGATCCTGCGGACCAAATGGTAAACTGTCGACGTCGCCCAAAACACGTCATCTCGGATCCTGCCGATCCACTAACGGTGCTTTTAGGTACTTCAAGCACCGGTCACCGTCCTCGTCGAACCTGTCGCTTGCGACGAAGGGCTCGGCGGGTAAATTAACCCACAGACACAGCCCACTGAGTTTCTCGCCGGATCTTCTCAGTGGGTCGCGTTTCCGATCCGGTGGTAGATTCTGCGAAGCACTGCTCTTGCTAGGGTTCGTGTTAGCAACAACGTCAGGTTTGAGCCCCGTGAGCTCACCTACTAGCCTGGTGACGCTGACTTGGTGTCAGCATCACCAGGTAAAAAAAGCGGTATGCAGAGGCTTGTCTCTGCCCCTGGCATTGGCGACGTCCATAAGCGACAGTAATCACTCACCATCTGGTGGCCCGTATGCTCGACTACCTACAAGGATAACTAAATAAATAATTAATACCTACGTAATTCTTGTTACATGTCCAATCTCCAAATATAAAATGCTTTTAGTAGTCACTGACATAGATCACATCTCAGATGCAGACCTGGAAGCTTTATTGCAGATGTTACGATCCGTAATCCTTTTTACCAATAAGGCGAATAATTATTAAATTTTAAACTAATCTGTAATCTCTTTATCAACGATAAACTGATTTGAATCTCTGTTGATTTATTATCTGTGCGCTGAAACAATAAATATTAAAATTAATGGAATTTTCCATTATTCTATTCCTAGTTAAAAGTTTGTAGTCTCAATAAAGTTATAGGAGTTGAATTTTTGATAGAAGCTGTCTACTTATAGCGTAATGAAATTTTCTACCTAATGCTTATATTGGCGTTTCACGGAATTTGAATTTATCAAAGCTAACTTTTAACGGCCGTCTGGTGTAGTGGTAAGAGACATGGTCACTACACAAGGGGGTCGCGGGTTCGAATCCCGCCAAGGGAAGATATTTGTATGATAAATATAAATGTCTTTTCCAGGGTTATGGATGTATAATAAATATATGTAAGTGTATAAAAAAAAATCTTACATTTATTTCCGTTATCTGGTACCTGTAACACAAGTTCTTTACGAACTTATCACGGGACCAGTTAACTTGGCGTGATTGTTAGAAAATATTTATTTCTTTATTTGTTTATTGAGTTGTTCTCAATTACAGCCGTAGCTTACGGCTCATCTGATTTGAAGTTGTTACTGAAACTCAAAAGCATCAGGACTAGTATGCCACCACACGTATTGAGGTGTCCATTACTATTTCTAAGTTATTATCCACTTTATAGTTATTGTGGTTACGAACAACTGTCTGAACTTTTAATTAATAAATGTTAATCACATCACTGTCACCTAAATACTGATTTTTAAATTAAAGGATGATATTGAAAACTCGAATCTGAATTTGGACGTGAATTCAACGGGAAAATAAATTAAAACTATAATATTATCAGTAATTAAAACAGTGAACCTAATATGAAGTGATTTGCTTATCTATTCGGAGCCTTCATACCTGTCGCACAGTATAAACACATCAGTAAGATAGTTTTGTTCGTTCTAATAATGTGTTGTACTTAGTCGGTAGGTAGCGGCTTGGCTCTGTCCCTGGCATTGCTGAAGTCCATGGTCGACGGTAACCACTCACCATCAGGTGGGCCGTATGCTCGTCTGCCTACAAAGGCAATAAAAAAAAAAGTATTATTGTAGGTGCTTTTTATTATTTCAGATGAGCTGGTGAATTGACCGCTGATGTAAACATTTAGTTCAGGCTAACTGTTTTAGATCAATTATATTAGAATAAAGGATCTCCTCGACTTCATTTTTTATTTTTATTTTAATTACGCATAATTATACTTTACGTAATTATGCGTATTTAGGTAGGACCTCTTGTGAGTCCGCACGGGTAGGTACCACCGCCTCGCCTGTTTCTGCCGTGAAGCAGTAATGCGTTTCGGTTTGAAGGGTGGGGCAGCCGTTGTAACTATACTGAGACCTTAGAACTTATGTCTCAAGGTGTGTGGCGCATTTGCGTTGTAGATGTCTATGGGCTCCAGTAACCACTTAACACCAGGTGGGCTCTGAGCTCGTCCACACATCTAGGCAATAAAAATAAATAAAAACTTGGTTGCGACGCATTCCACAAATTTGACTACTAACATTTATTTACACTATGTGATAATCGTTATCTTTACTGTCGTATGAAACAAAACAAGGGCTGAAGCGGACACGATTTTCTTTTATATACCGGTGACAGATCGTATGGAGTCGTGGTGTCTTACGATGGGCATGCTTATCGAAGCTTGTTAATTGTACTTCGGTTAATTTTAAGATTGACAAAATAAGCGAGTTTACAGGTGAGTTTTACTAATCAAATTAATTAAAATAGTATTTGCAAAATCCTGTGAAAGGTGCTAGTTATTATCAAATTACGAAATTGTTTTGTAAATAGAGTTTTTGTGTTGTTTATGTACGTACCTAGTACGTAATATATATATACGTATAAGAAATTCAAGTGATCGAAAGAATTTATGAAAACATTCATTGTCATTAAAATTTTATAAACCGATCAGAAATTGCTTGAAATATTCAACGTTGTCAAGAAAATTAGTTTATGTATTTGTTAATTGTTATTCGGCTCGGCGTTTTGTCGTTTGTCTTCGCAATGTATGTACAGATGTGCCCACATAATGAATAATAAATAATTCAATACACAGGCTGCTTAAAATTTCAAAAGTTTTTTTTTTTGTAATTACCTATTTTGAAACTTTAAAGATGAGTTTTTTTTTGGAACGAATTTCCTTACGGCAGGCTTGGAGGAGATAGGGATTTTGCTGCGCGATCGAACTGAAAAAAATGTGATAGTAAAACCGTAAGAAAAAGTCCGTGGAATAAAACCGTTAAATGAGACGTGCGCAGGCGCGACAGTCGTATACACAAGCGAGTAGTGTATAATACCTTTCTCTTTCTCCTTCTTTTTTTTCGGTCTCTCATCCCTTGTCTCTCTATTTTGTAATTATTTCTATTTCTATGTAATTTTATGTTGTCAAACAAAAATAAAGAGACACATTTTGTTATTTTAATTGATAATTTGAATTACGATTTTTTTTATTTTACGTAATTTATTATTTCCTAAAATACTGAATTTCCTAAATACTTTCTTGTACTTAAATAAAAACGAATCAGCAAAATTTAAGAGAAAAATCAAGAAAACCTACATAAAATTGAGCACGATTTTTTTTCTTGCAAATTGTGTCGATTCTACATTAACCGAAGGAACTTCGTTCCTACCTGGTGTCCCACGACACCACATCTTTTTCTCTTTATGTCTATGAGTTTACCGAAATATTCTACTGACGTTGAACACAATCTTGTTATAAGAAATCGAAAAGGCGAAAATTGTTCCCGCACATAATTCTTGATGAACATAAACATAGGTTCTTCAATATGCGTCGGATCTGGGGTGTCATTAATCTCATACAGTATTTTCAGAAAATTTTAACTTATACCCAGTCATCGTCGTCCCACCCAGTAAGTTAAGTGATTATTTGAGTCGTCTATTATCAAAGGTGGCAATCTGTGCATTTGGACAAAAGTTTTTTATTGATATGTCAATACAGATTGATTTGAATATAATCGTCTCCTTCAAAGAATACGGTTCAAAACCTGCATTAAATAAAGGTTAATACTTAACCTGTTATTTATCTAAGATGTCGTTCCGAAGAGTTTTGTGACTGCCAATGGAATACAAAGTCAATAATTCGTTTTTCTGATTTACCAATCATTGTCCAAAAGTCAGATTGCCGGCTTTGATAATAGTCGACTCATTTATAGTAAAAAATTCAGATCACACATTTACGGCCTTTCCATATTTGATGCCAATTTATTCTAGAAGCCAAAATTTTATGATTTTTTGAACATAAGTAGGGTTTGTAATGCAATCGGAACATCGACTAATTAATGTTTTATGGACGCTGAAAATGAAAGTGGGACCTGTGACAGAGAAGCTGAGGAGTGCACGCTTGGGATGGTATGGACATGTGATGAGACGAAATGAAAATGAGGTTGTTAAGAGAGTGTTAACTATGAATGTGGAAGGATTTAGAGGAAGAGGTAGACCTAAGAAGAGATGGATGGATTGTGAGAAAGACGATATGGGTAGGAGGGGAGTGAGCGAAGAAATGGTATATGATAGAAGAGTATGGAAGGAGAAAACATGTTGCGCCGACCCCAGGTGACTGGGAGAAGGGCAGGATAATGATGGACGCTGAAAATGAAAATGTTGCTTACGTCCTTTTTAAAATTTTATCAGAGGCTCTAAAGGTTCTTTCTTACAGACTAATAATTAAAAGATAGGTACTTACTTCTGAAATAAATATGAAATTAACCAATTTTGAACAGCCTGTAATTTCCTGAATATATATATAATGTAAAGATGTCAATAAATTATGGCTAACAAAGACATTCGTTCAGTTGACAAGTGTGATTGAAAAGTTCAGGTAAAACATTTTACTTCTTAAACAAAAAAATATGTACACCGAATAATTTTCTTAAATTGAAATACAAAATTGTATTACTTTTTAGCTCAAATTCTTTTTATTATATTTTTAATTTTAGCTGTGATCTTCAACTTATTTATTTATTTATTTATTTATAACTTCTTACACTAGAAAGTATAATGTCGGACTTAATGCCATAGGCATTCTCTAACAGTTTACCTTAGGGGAGTGCAGAGATGAAGCTTGGTAGGCGTAGTGTGAAGGTGATATTGCTTAAACATATGTGTATATATAACATACATAATATTTATAGATTCAAATACTCGTACTTAAATAAATACATATACATAAATATATAGATATACATATACATATCATAACTATATACATATAAACACATATATAAACAAATATTATCAATTAGATGACTCTGCTAACTCTTTGAGAAACAGTTCTCGAACCTTCACTTGACGCCGAAATATCTACATATAATTAATCGAAGTGATTATATTTAATCGAACAAACGTAATCCTTAATAAATTATTTGTATAAATAATTATAGATTTAATAACAGATAAAAAAAAACAATATAAACATTTCGGCGGCGATCATAAAAGCATAGAGTAATTTAATAAAAATGTAGAGAAATATTTGGTATTGTTATTATATATAGTATAAGTTGCAACATAAACCTGGTTACTGGACCCATAGACATCTACAACGTATATGCGCCACCCACCTTGAGATATAACTTCTAAGGTCTCAGTTGTAACTATACAAAGGCTGCCCCACCCTTCAAACCGAAACGCATTGCTGCTTCACGGCAGAAATAGGTGGGGTGTTGGTACCTACCCGTGCGGACTCACAAGAGGTCCTACCACCAGTAAAGCTAGTTTCAATCTACTACCAGATTGGAATGGTAACCCACTGAGAAGATCCGGCGAGAAACTCAGTGGGCTGTGTCTATGGGCTAGGCTGCATGTCGAGCTCTTCATCGCTTTCGGCGAGTTCGTCGTGAACGTTGGCCATTGCAAGAGTTCGTCTGGAAGTCATAGTACAATCTGGCGATTGCGAAACTTGCTTATTGCCGTCGGGCTGTTGGACCAGTAAGACAACTGATTCTTCCTTGGACCTCCTATCACCACCATCCACATCAGCAGCACGCTAACATCCCCTGTCATTAAATGTTAATTTGTGTTTCAGAAATGTGCCTTCAACTCGTATTGGTTGTACTGGCCTTGAACGGTGTGTTATCACAGAGCCCGGGATGCGACTTTGCGCAAAATGTAAGCATTTATTTTGTAGCATGGAGAAAAGCAACGTAACAGAAAATTTAGCTTAGAAATGACAACTATACAGAAAGAAATTTAAGATAAGATCCTGATTTTGTGGATCCCTTAGCGCCTCCAAGTTTACTAAAGGCCACTATGGTTAAGGTTTACTGTGGTTCTCTCTGCGTTATGTACCTACTATATGTTCCATGGTGATCTAAGAAATATCTATGATTCAACCAAGATACCTTGAATAACCATTTCAAGAGACCCGTTTTACTAAGTAAACTGGTCTTTATATATGAAATTCCCACATCTATGTTTCGCGGTGGCTTCAATGCAAGTCCTGCAAACTACGCTTCAAGATAGTAGCGATATGTGACAACTTTTCTATACTCTTATATACTCTTCGTATATGAGTCGACTATTATCAAAGGCGGCAATCTGACTTTTGGACAATGATTGGTAAATCAGAAAAACGAATTATTGACTTTGTATTCCATCGGCAGTCACAAAACTCTTCGGAACGGCATCTTAGATAAATAACAGGTTAACTATTAACCTTTATTTAATGCAGGTTTTGAACCGTATTCTTTGAAGGAGACGATTATAATCAAATCAATCTGTATTGACATATCAATAAATTTTTTTTGTCCAAATGCACAGATTGCCACCTTTGATAATAGACGACTCATATACGAGTGTTACTGTGTTACTTATAATATTTTGTACTCAAGTTTAATTAACAATATTTGGTATGTGTATGTGCATTACTATAATTCTCATGTTGTATTTGTTATTTTAGTTATGTGTTATTTGTTCTACACACACTTATCACTTTTTATTATTATTCTCATTATCCTCACGCAGGTCTGCTGGAATAGATTTCTTAAAGAAATAAGCAGTGCCTTTGTACATAATTTTCCTATTACTCTGTACTATATCTTTTTTCTGTGTGTACATAAATAAATATATAAATAAAAAATTTTCATGGCCTCGGAATCGCTGAGATCTCTTAACGACGGTGACCCTATACCACCAAATGAGTTTTAGGGTCACCACATAACAATCACAACAAAAACACATTTGAATTGTAAATCTATAACCCTTATTACCCCAGTTATGGTAGAATGAATTTCAATTAGCTATCCGTGAAAGCCTCAGACAATCGAAGTCGATCATTTTCTTTAAAGTTCCAAACAAGGGATTGTACAGAATTATAGAAAAACAAGATAAAATCTTTAAATGATAATGAATTAAGCAATTGATTATTTTTTATTTGTTATCTTGCGTATCTTATCACGATCCTCCATCTAAATAAGTGTTATTTAAATTAGTTTTGGCAAACAAAAGATAGCTTTTTAATTAGCTTACATGTCAACGAGCTACAAATAGAGGCTCATGTAGTTGTTACGGTCATGTTCCTTCATCTATACATGTAAATAAAATTGGAGTGTCCGTTTGTAATATTGAAATAACCGCTTTTTACTACATGCGGTATACATATATACGGTACATACACCAAAATAACATTTTTTACAATTTTTGTCTGTCTGTCTGTTTGTTCCGGCTAATTTCTGGAACGGCTGGACCGATTTTGACGAGGCTTTCCCTGACAGGTAGCTGATGATATAAGGAGTAATTTAGGCTACTTTTTTTAGACTAGCTTCGCCCCGCGGCGTCACCCGCGGTACGACAATAACCGCGGGTAACATCAACTATCAATAATAAAATTTAATGTTTCCGAAGCGAAGCGAGGGCGAGTCACTTGTATGTATATATATATCAATCAGCTTGTTCGGAACACAGACAAGCAGCCGACTATTACACTTTTGAAACCACTTTTGTAGAACACATCGAGTAATGTGTTAGTTATAGTAAAATGACGGGTTCATTGGGCATGATTCCTCAGAGCTTTTCCCATGGAATGCACTGTACAAAAGGCACAGAAAACCAAAGTTTCAACGTAGACCGAAACTTTTTCGACTGTTTGTGATTTGGATTCGCATTATTGATGATCTGAACAAAACTCTCCTGGGGGAAATGAAATAAAAGTATCTGCACTTCGGAGTCTTGGCCCAGAGATGGGAGTAATACCCCATATTAATCAGAACTTATGTTTTCGTACATGCAATTATGTTAATATTGACCCAGGACACCACTGACTATAACTGCTGCATTCTCATAGTCTCTTTGTAGTAAGAATATCTTTAATTCCTATCGAGCGCAAGGTTTTCGGTTTGAAGTGATCGATTTAAAATCCTGGAACATAGTTTACTCTCGTGGTACGGGAGTGGGAATTATCCGCAACAACTCTTGCTCTCGCTGTAACTCTTACGTCCGATTATTGAGCATCATCCTGGGAACAAATATCTAATCGTTGCTAACACTCAATCCGCTCTGTTAGAGTGAGAGATCCATAGTTTCATGAATCTACAGACAGTCAGGCCATTCAAAAACTATATGCCAAATCAATTTACCCAATAATTATTTAATAACTTCGTAGTGCCTCAAAATTAGCCAAATCGGTCCAGCCTTTCTCGAGTTTTAGCGAGACTAACGAATATCAATTCATTTTTATATATATAGATTTACCATTTAAACCTTCTCTGGACTTCCACAAATAATTTAAGACCAAAATTAGCCAAATCGGTCCAGCCGTTCTCGAGTTTTAGCGAGACTAAATTTAGGTATATATTATTATACTAGCTGCCCCGGCAGACTTCGTAGTGCCTCAATCGATAAATAAAAGACCTAAACTTTTGTATAAAATAAACTTAGGAATCCGTCCGACGGGGGATACATCAAAGGAAAAACAAAATTTTTATATTCATATTTATTTATGTTATATTCATATTTATTTACCTTTTAAACCTTCTCTGGACTTCCACAAATAATTCTAGACCAAAATTAGCCAAATCGGGCCAGCCGCTCTCGAGTTTTAGCCAGACTAACGAACAGCAATTCATTTTTATATATATAGAAGATAGAAGATATAACACAATAAAAATAAAATAGTATGTCTTCGATGCGAAGGGTGTTCGTATCGGCGCGGTTCCTCATGGCTTTTTCAGGTAAGAACCCTCACAAACATAATATGCTTTCAGATTGCCGTCGGAACTACGGTGGATATAAGCAGTCCGGGCTACCCTGGCAGCTACAGTCCCGGTATTCAATGTAGATGGATAACGATATGTCCCGTTGGATACAATTGTCAAATAGATTGCCCCATAATATCCATACCCCAAGTAAGTTAGTGAATATCAGGTTTCTTTTTTAAAACACTTATTATTTCTGAGATTGCGTCACGTGTCAGTTAAGAAGCAAGAAATATAATTTACTAGAAATGATCTCTGCTGCAATTCATTTTTTGTTTCAAACTAAACCAATAAAGGGTTAAGGTTATTAAGTAAATTATGTACATTTTTTGCCTACCTATGCTGATAGCCTTAAGAGGCTATTTCAGCTTCGCCCTAACATGTAGTTGAGCTCACGGGGCTCAAACCGGAGTGTTGCTAACACTGGCCCTAGCAAGAGCAGTGCTTCGCAGAATCTACCACCGGATCGGAAACGCGACCCACTGCGTTACCGATATATGTACATAAGTGACGATTGCCGAAGCATTTTTCGAAAAAAGTGAGTAAGAAACTATGAAATCTGCTTATGAAGTGTCCTAAAGGATAAGACGCCCGGTAACGAGGCGGCAGATACAAATTTTTCAAATGAAATACGTAAACATAACAATTGTTCCCGAGTGCCTTCCACGGTGAAGGACACTATTGTGTAATAAAAATCAAACCCAAAATTGTAATAAGCGCAATGACTCGTGGTAGGGTGTATTGAGAGCCCGTCCGAGTAAATATTATTACCAGGCCTATATTTGCCGCGAAGTAGAACCAGGTTTCGGTTTTAGGTGCGGGACAGCCGTTGTACTATAAAACCGAAACCTAGACCTCATTCATGTCTCAAATTGGGCGGCGGCATTCGCATCATAATATCGTCTTTTCGCATTAAAAGTACAATTTTCAAAAAAATTCTTATTTTTTAACTGTTATTAACAAAATTAATACATAATTTCATCTTACTTTAAAAGACAGATAATGTAACTTGTTAAAAAAAAAAAAAAACTTGCAAAGACGATTAATATTAAAAATATCACATTTTAAACCTCCTGTAAACTTAGTAAGTTTTGAGATTATACAGTTTTAATGCGAGAAGACGATATGTGTCCATATCTATCGGCTGCTGTAACCATTGAATAATATGTAGCCCATAAGCTCGTGTGCCAATTTAAGTAATATTTATATTTTTAATTGAAATAGCGTGAGTTGACGTAAATAATTCAAACGTTTTAATGATTCAGCCCCATAGTGATCAACAAATACTAGCTCAACAGAAAGGGCTACAGGTGAGAAACAAAACGTTGTCTTGTAAGATATTTAATATTCATTAATTTTCGAATTTAAAATATTAAAGGCGAATGTATGAAATGCGTATTAATTAATACATAAATAATACTAGAAATATAATGCACATTTGTTTCTGTACTTTCGTTGATAATTATAACTTGCAGGACTGTTTTGACGGTCGATACGACCATTCCAAGGTCCTTGAATGTAATTCTTTGAATCCTAATGGCCGTGTTGTAGATGCATGAATCGCTAGATAGCGGTTTTATTTGATTTATTCAAATTACACGAAGAGAAAATGGGAGCAACCTATGACATTGCACAACAAAGTCAATGCGGCAATCAAAACAAACTTTATTGATTGACAGTATTTTTTGTTGTGTATGTATACATAGCAGTTAACGTCATCACAACTTGCAAACGTCGAATTTGGAAACCGCAACGAAAATGATTGGTGTAGTTGGGAAATTTCTCGTACGCTTTGGCGTTTTGAACCGACATCATTTACCTGTTATTATATTATGCCTTAACTCACACTCTCCTCACATTTTTTTCTCTAGTTTAAAGATTTTTTTTCTTTTTCTTTTGTTGCTTAGATGGGTGGACGACCTCACAGCCCACCTGGTGTTAAGTGGTTACTGGAGCCCATAGACATCTACAACGCAAATGCGCCACCCACCTTGAGATATAAGTTCTAACGTCTCAAGTATAGTTACAACGGCTGCCCCTCCCTTCAAACCGAAACGCATTACTGCTTCACGGCAGAAATAGGCAGGGCGGTGGTACCTACCCGCGCGGACTCACAAGAGGTCCTACCACCAGTTATATATTCTTTAAAAAAAACTACGTAACAAATTCAAGTGATATTATTCACGTTTTCGACACGATCAGAACGAAGAAAAAACAGCAATATCAAACAAAATGAAAAGACTAATTAATATTAATAATTATATTATTAATAAAATTGTTCTAATAGATTTTTTTGAGTTTCCGATATTCTGAGCCATTGAACGCACTATCAGAGAAGACAATGCTAGGAGCAGATAGAGCTATCACTTCTTTTGGAGTTATCTGTCTACTTTCTTCGTAATTCGTTCTTAAGTATTGCTACTGGAATTAAATGACTTACCTTGACGATATACGTTTACGAGAAGATTTGTTTGAACACTTCGTGATCATGACAACCACTTCAAAATATCCAGAACTGACTACCGCATGCATGTGGACCGGCGGTCATGTTGCTGGCGGCCGCCGGTCCGGCGTCTGGGGGACGGCGTGATGGATGTAATGTGCTCTGCGTAAACCCTGTCCCGCCGTCTCAATAGCTCCGACTGGGTTCCCGCCCGGTCCGGGGTAGGGCGCCGGCTGTGAGCGGCAGGAGTTTTTAGTGAGGTTCGACTCCCACATACCCCACCTGCTGTGCGGGTGGGGATCCGGCGATTTTCTCCTGTGGAAAGAAAAAAAAACCACATGCATGTGCCACATACACAAAACTGCCTTTAAAGTATAATATAATACAATTCGTACATAACGTGATACATTTCATTTCAGAGTTCTTCTTGCACAGATCGACTATTGCTCTCAAGGACGGGTGACCCCCAATTGAATGGCGCTGAAGTCTACTGCGGGAGAGGAACCTTATCTGCAACTTCTGTTGGCCAAAGACTTAGTTTGGGTTAGGAGTTAGTTTATTTAACAAGTAAACCATAATTCATTGAGACTACAACATTCTTCTGAGAAACGACCTCAGCGATGGCAGGATATTAAGAATGGATGGTTGTCTATAGACTCTCAGACACAGCCCACTGAGTTTCTCGCCGGATCTTCTCAGTGGGTCGCGTTTCCGATCCGGTGGTAGATTCTGCGAAGCACGGCTCTTGTTAGGGTTCGTGTTAGCAACGTCATCAGGTTTGAGCCCCGTGAGTTCACCTACTAGTTAAGGCGACGCTAATATAGCCTCCCAAGGCTATCAGCTTAGGTAAGAAAAAAAAAGTCTATAGACTAATGTCTTTAGACAATGGATGGATGGTTGTCTGTGGACATTAGTCTATAGACATTAGTCTATACAGCCATCCATTCTTAATACGGGTATACCCCTGCCATCGCTGAGGTCGACGAACGATGGTGACCAATTCCCTCAGGCTTTTCTGTAAAGATCTTGATTCAATCTTAGCATTTAATTTTGGACAGACTTAATGTGCGGCCGATGATGTGTCAGCTTGGACTGCAATAATTCATTATGAATACGATAATACATATTATTACTGGTGGTAGGACTTCTTGTGAGTCCGCACGGGTAGGTACCACCACCCCGCCTATTTCTTCCGTGAAGCAGTAATGCGTTTCGGTTTGAAGGGTGGGGCAGCCGTTGTAACTATACTTGAGACTTAAGAAAATATATCTCAAGGCGGGTGGCGCATTTACGTTGTAGATGTCTATGGGCTCCAGTAACCACTTAACACCAGGTGGGCTGTGAGCTCGTCCACCCATCTAAGCAATAAATAAAAAAAAGCGTAATACAATAATTTCGTATTAATTTCAGGGTTGATAGCTTCAAGCTTAAGTACAGGCGGATACTTCAGGTGTCGCGTATACCCGGTGGCATCAGTTCCTAGTCCAGCACCTTGCAGATGCGGGGAAAGGAAGCAGGTACGCATTACAAACTAAATTATAATATAATCTAGTAACGTAAAGTATAATATACTAGCGGCCCGCTCCGGCTTCGCTCGGGTCTTTAACAAACATTTCAAAATAAAAATTATAATACACCCCTATATAATATAATAATATAATATAATAATATAATATAACCCTCATATTTGCGTCAGGTTTCTAAAAATTGAAAATTGTAAAGATAGTTTGAATATTATCATTTTAATGAACTTTTATTTTCATTTAAATAATATTTGTTTATTATCTATTTTTATTTTATTTTATATTATTATCTTCCTAATTTTCGTAAAAAGGTCATACATCCAAAACAAAAGCTAGTGAGCTTATTGAGTCAGAGCTTCCATGTAAACGATATTTGACGTTGTCTTATTTTTAAAATAAAAGAACACTTATTGTGGCATAACTATAATAGTCAGACATATGCTGTCCCGACACTTTTTATAAATAATAATGTTTTCTACAAAATCATACTGGGGTGTATTATTTTATTCTATCATCAATAAATTTCACAGTGCACGCGATGTAAGGAATATTTTAGGTAATTTTTTTATACCTTTGGTTACATTATAGGAGTTTTAGTACGGATCCCTAATTTTTTTTAAAAATAATATAGCCTATGTCACTCGGGGATAGTGTAGCTTCCAAACAGTGAGATAATTTTTCAAATCGGTTCTGTAGTTTCGGAGCCTATTGAATACAAACAAACAAACAATTCTTTCCTCTTTATAATATTAGTATAGAAGTATAGAAGTATAGATTAGTCCCTTTCATTACCTCATTCGTGTCCCTTTCATTACCTGAATACATATTAGAACCACTTGCGTTGGCCAATTTTTAGGACTTACATTTTCTTGTTAACTAAGCCAGGGGTGTTGTATTATCGGTTCGGTAGTAGAATGTTTGTTGCAATTCATAGACATTATAACGTTCTACTAGTCTTAGTTTAATTAGGGGTTGGGCAAACAGTGGCCCGACATCTGGTCCCTTGGGATCTTTTCTTTTACTGGTTGGACATGTTGTACACATATGGCTCAGTATTTCTGCCAAGGAGAAGCTATGCGTTCTTGTTTGAAAAGTAGCATGAAATTAAGCAAAGGAAAGTAGGTAATTAATCACTTATTAATCACTAATTTTAGACCCGCATTGTGGGGGGTGAAGAGGCGAAAATCAATGAATTCCGAATGATGGTCGGCTTAGTTGATATCAGCATCAGGCAAATTAAATGCGGAGGTGCTTTGATCTCTAATAGGCATGTACTGACCGCAGCCCATTGTATTGCCAACCAAAGAACGGATAACATAGGAGTTATAGTTGGAGAACACGATGTTTCCATCGGTATGTGTTTTGATAACTTCACTTCTTTATTTTTAACATCAACTTTCTATATTCTGTTAATTGAAGCAAGATTCAACGGGCGCCTAAAACACGAACTACCATTTGAAATTTATCATTCATCTTGAGTATTTTCTCTTGGCGAGTCGCATGACCAAAACCTCCTTAATTTAAGTATCTCGTTCAAATCGCGATATTTACATATTTTCACTTGCTTGCATACTTTCCTTTATGCCTTATCTATCGTTCATAATAAATAAAAATACGGTAACATATTAATAAAATATGATTACCAAAAACATACCCTACTTTGATTTGTTCTGTTGTTTTTAATGTGTTTGTCTGTATTGTTATAGTTATTTTTTGTTTTATTTATTCCATTCATCTTCTAATGATCCTATAATACCCAATCTATCTTGTTTTTAGGCACAGAATCGGCAGCTCAGGGTTACGTAGTACAAAGGTTTATTATACATCCATTATTTACTGCGTGAGTATACATCCAAACAAGTCCTAAATTATTTCATCGATGCAAGTTTTCTTTTTCTATTAGCTCAACCAATTGGTTCTGGTTAGTTGAATGTAGAATTTACGCGCCATTCTTTTATCGTCGCTTTTATAACCAGATGAGCATACGGACCACCTGGTGATGATTGGTTACCGTCGCTAAATTTCAGCAATTTCAAGGACAGAGCCAACTCGTTATCTATCGTTGAGTACTCACCACAAGTCTCGTTTGAAGAAGGACATGTCATAGCACTCGCATAACACCGTGGAGGGGAGTTCATTCCAAATGGACGGTAATTGGCGAGAAACGGCCGTCTGGTGTTGTGGTAAGTGACATGGTCACTACACAAGGGGGTCGCGGTTTCGAATCCCGCCAAGGGAAGATATTTGTAAGATAAATATAAATGTCTTTTCCAGGGTTATGGATGTATATTAAATATATGTATGTGTATAATAAAAATATTACATTTATTTCCGTTATCTGGTACCTGTAACACAAGTTCTTTACTTACTTATATAGTACGGGACCAGTTAACGTGGCGTGATTGTTAGTAAATATTTTTATATTTTTTATTTAATGATCTTTGGAAACGTAATGTCGTTAAACGCAGTAGTTCCAGATAGTATGGATGAGCTCTGATTCGGCGGCGGGAAAAGAAGATGGACAGATCATCTTGTACAATTCCTTAGAGCACTCGTCCTCATAGCTGGTACTTGAGACCCTCGGCTGAGAGACGGGAGCAGTACTCCTCGCGATGTCACTCCTGTTTCATTCCAGTGATAACTGCGATATTATGTGTTTTGACAGTTCCAATTATGACTACGACGTGGCCATAGTGGAAACAGCAAAGGAAATAACGTTCAGCGATATAGTGGGACCGGCTTGTCTACCGTTCAAGTTCGTCAATACCAATTTCACTGGTTTAAAAGTTACCATTCTTGGTAAGTAGTCGAACAAACCAAAATTTATTGCACGGAAAATAATACCTATTTCAAACAACCTTTTATAGTGACCAAGTGTGGACGAGATCACGGTCTACCTTGTGATTAGACCTCGCAACGTGATTCCCACTCTGATATATTAAATTTTTTTTAAAGTCGTCTTGGCCTAAAGGATAAAACGTCCGGTGCATTCGTATTTAACGATGCAACGGTGTCCGAGTCCCGCAGGCGGGTACCGATTTTTCGAATGAAACGTGTACTTAACAAATGTTCACGATTGACTTCCACGGTGAAGGAATAACATCGTGTAATAAAAATCAAACCCGCAAAATTATAATTTGCGTAATTACTGGTGGTAGGAACTCTTATCAGTCAGCTACCACCACCCTGCCTATTTCTGCCGTGAATTAGTAATGCGTATCGATTTGAAGGGCGGGGCAGCTGTTGTAACTATACTGAGACCTTAGAACTATCTCAAGGTGGGTGGCGGCATTTAGATGTCAATGGACTCTGATAACTACTTAACACCAGGTGTGCTGTAAGCTCGTCCACCCATCTATGCAATAACAAAAAAAAGTCGAAGCTTTAATTACATATCGGCTGTCCCATCCTACAAACAATAACGCATCACTGATTTGAGGCAGGTGGTGGTACTTATCTGTGTGGGCTTATTATATGCCTTACTTTTTTGTATGCCTACTTATCTGTCATTAGCCTCAGGGCTTGTTAACAGCAGTCCTAATAAGTGCTTCGCCGTATCTATACTACCGGATCTAATAGCGTGACATTTTCTATCCTTTTTTATTATTTTTTTCTACATATTCTAGTAGCCTTGAGAGGCTATATCAGCTTCGCCCTAACGTGTAGGTAAGCTCACGAGGCTCAAACCGCAGTGGTGCTAACACTGGCCCTAGCGAGAGCAGTGCTAAGACCGAAAAAACGCGACCCACTCAGAAGATCCGGCGAGAAACTCAGTGGGCTGTGTCTGTGGGTTAATGGTTAATTTACTCGTCGATTCATCATAGTAGCCTAGCTTGAACTCACGATACTTAACCCCTTATAGTAATAACTAGTAGTAGCTAATATATTGAACTATCCATGGCCTAATAGGTAAAACGAGGAGTATACTTATATCTGGTATAGCAATTTAATCCTAGTTCGAATTGGACTGGTACTATTTTTTTTATATTTCTGGTATGTATTGGAGAATGATTGCCCGTAGGTTGGGGAACGTTATTCCCGGGAGGCCCAACGTCTAATGTTCTCCGTAAGGTAGACCTGGACATCATCAGCCAGAGCACCTGTAGGAGTTACGAGTCGACACTAACGGACAGACAGATGTGCACATTCACTCCTGGGAAGGACGCGTGTCAAGTTTGTATTCTGACTTATTAATCTTTTTATTAGCCAAAGTCTCTAAGTTTCTGCATATTTATGTATGTAACGAAATATTGACTTGAAAATTTGCAGATACATTAAGCTTATTATGATACAGAAACCCTAATGCTCTTTTTTATTCGGACTGGGGGCCGAACCTCCTACGAGGTCCCCTGGCCTAAGGGGGCACGCGAGGTATGCAGGATTTGACGATAGAGTCTGCAGATGTTGGGAGCAGACCGCGGGCCCAAGAATGTAGCTTATTAATTACATCATAACCGGCACTATACTAGAATTATTTTGTCGCTGCAGTTTGGGTCATAAAAAATCGGAGCGGTGAAGCGAGTATATCCCTCTCTCTTCCACTCACGAGCCTTGTGGACGGGCATAGTGAAGCGCATTATTGTTGTCGATAAGCGTTATCGATAGTGTATTTAGTTTTGTCATTTTCTGGGTTAGTGATATAAAAGAAAAAATCACTAATCGAACATTTACATCACATATCGCCGCAGCAAGTTAACGAGAACGGCAGAAATTAACACTGTAACTTTTCGGGATTTATTCTTATTTCAGTGAAAATTTTTAACACATTGTTGATAACAACACGTGAAAATATTATTTTGAATAAATTCTGCCGTTTTGATACAAAATAAAGGAGTAGCCATTGTGTCACTAAAGAAATTCAGAGAACGAATACATAAAAACACATTCTCTTCGACATAATGTACTATAACTTGCAGGTGACTACAAATGACTCATAACATAACAATTTCTCACCACCCTTCGTATACCACCCCGCCGCGCCGCCGTGTACCTGCCTTCGATGACTCATTTGTTTTTATCGATAAAGGCGTTGCGCCCGCGCAACATGCTCACCGCCCTAGTCGGGCTATGTTTTATGACCCAAACTGCAGCGACAAAATAATTCTACTATAGTTACTCTTAAATAAATCTAATTTGATGTGTCGGTGTTTTAACGAAGCGTTTTGTGTAATTTTAATGAGCATGCATAACTAAATATGTATTGTTTGTTATTCGAGTGGATTTTTATCGTTGTATGTTTACGCCGATATAAAGAATTAAATAATTAATAATACACGAACTAATCCACAAACCAATAAATTCTCGGCCAACCCAATGCTAATTGTAAATATAGTTTTAGTTGGTTCAGTCACGAAAGCAAAATTGAAATCACTACATAGTATAAAACAAAGTCGCTATCTCTGTCCCTATATCCCTATGTCTGCTTAAATCTTTAAATCTACGCAACGGATTTAGTTGCGGTTTTTTTTAATAGATAGTGTGATTGAAGAGGAAGGTTTACATGTATAATAACATCCATTAAATAGTGGAGAAATCAATAATAAATTACAGTTTCCGAAGCGAAGCGAGGGCGGGTCGCTAGTATTATCAAAAAATCAATTGCTTTTCTTTGCTTTAGGACGACTCCGGTGGCCCTCTGCTCTATACAGACCCTAGTACCGGATTGTTCTTCAACCTGGGCATCGTGAGTTACGGTCGTTTCTGTGCATCAAACAGTCCGGGCATCAACATGAGAGTCACCGCAGTACTGGACTGGATCGTCTCGTCCACGCAATATAACTTCTGCAGGAAATAAACGATGGACCAAAGATTTTGAAATTAAACATTTTTCTCTTTAATACGCTTTTTTATTAGCTTCAGACGTATGTATGTATGTTTGTAACGGAATCTTTGAACATGATTTTGATCTCCTTCAAAACGTCGGATTAACTCGAAATTTGGTATACTTATTAAGGACCGATGACAATTCTTTATTTAAATCAAATATTGAAAAAATTGAAATTCAACTAAAAAATGAAAAACAAAATTGCTTAAAAACTAACAAAATACGCTTTTACAGAAAATCCAACTAAAAAATAGAAAATAAATTTGAATTAAAAATAGTGTAATTAAAAATGATTTTATTGTAAAAAAAGCGCGGGTGCATGGTATCAGTAGTTACAAATATTTTATGAACAGATATGAGTAGAAGGGTTATTTTGAGAAGCACCCCTCGCTTTTTTACAATAAAATCATTTTTTATTATGTTTTGTTTCGTTGGTTTGTCAAAGCGACAATGGCTTCTTGTCAATGTTATTATTTGTTTATTAATTACTGAAACCCAGTGATTGTTTTTTGTTATTGCCTTAGTAAGCAGGCAAACGTATGGCCCACCGGATGGTGAGTGGTTACCGACTCTTATGGACGCCAGCGATGCCAGGGGCACAACTAAAGGCTTCGTCAAACAGAACGCGTACTTAACGTCGCGCTCTTTTCATGTCACACCAATTGACTAGATGAGTCTAACGCTCCTTGACGCAACGCATTCGCCAAATCATAGTGCCTTTCGATAGCAGTGTGAAAATTTAAAAGTATTAAGAAATCGAGTGATTCAGATGTGGCATTGTATATGCATGGGTATTTTCTAACTACTTATATTATTTTTTCGGGCATTATCTAGTATTTTAATACACATTCACTCGCACGCTAAAATAAAATTTGTAAAAAATTACAACGCCTGACGTCAAAGCGTCCTAACGCCGCGACATAGCGCTGCGTGCTTATAGCGCTGGTGCTCTGTTTGACGGTATGTTACCATAGTAGTACAACACATCTCGGCGTCATAGCGCGGCGTCAGTTTAGCGCTCTGACGCGCGCTAATTACGCGTTCTGTTTGACGAAGGCTTAAGACGCCTGTTTCTCTCAGGCTGAGTCCCGTGAGCTCAAACCGTGCTTAGCTGGAAAGCCTCATGGAAGCTAATATAAATGTCTGTGGGTTCCGATCATGCGTCTTTTCTGCCCGATAGCCAATAAATTAATCAAAACGTTGCCTACACAAGTTATCAAAGCCAAACACTAATTACACATACCTTAATACTGTCTCCTCCTCCTTGCGTCGGTTTCCTCATTACTGAGGGTCGTGGTCATGGCCCTGAAACAGATTGTTTTTTATAGTGCACCGCCATCTGTTCCTATCTGCAGCTGAGTGCAGAGCATCGTGCACTGTGGTATCCAGGGCTGCACGAATCTGGTCCGTCCAACGGGTCGGGTTCCTGCCTCTTAGTCGCTTGCCCTCGACCTTTCCAGTGACCATCAATTTCTCTAAGTTGTCACTGTCTTTCCTTGCTTTAATACTGTAATTATGTTTTAAATATCAATAGGCAAAATCAAAACCGTTAAGGGCCATTTTCTCGTCTGTTTGTTTGTAGCTATTTAACTAATTCAGTTTTATGAATTATCTTAATATTACAACACAAACAAACATTCTTTTTAAAATCACAGACAAAAAAACAAAAGAGAAAATGCCATACTTACACATGATGAATCTAAATCAGGACCTACGAGCCAAGAGGCGTTGGTGATTACGATCCAATTTCGATCACTCGGCGAACCTTACAATGTTAAAATATTCGCGACAGACGTCCAGACAGACGCGAATAATCTATATAATCCAATTATTGTATGTAAAGGAGCTTAACTTAACGAAACCTAAGTAAAAGTATATCTTGATGAAACAATATAATTAAGTCAGACAGAAGAACAACTTTATGTATTATGTATAATAAATATTACGTTATTACTTATACTAGAGGTCTCGCAGTAGTCGAAATTCGACTACAATTAATTGCAATTGTAAGTTTGTACATTATTATGATTGTATTTTATACTTCTATAATCACAAATTTCGCCAAGACTACACTATAAAAATATTAACAAAGACAAACAATATTTAATGTATTCTCAATTTGACAACAGACGTCAAGAACAAAAGTTTGACAATAAATAGTATGGATGCGTGTGTGCGTCAAATACAAGGTATGTAGTGTGTGTAATGTTTTCTTTATTGATTTAGTGTATGTATCTTTTATGCATTATTTTAAAAAAATATTAGCATTGTGCACTTCTCTATATTCTCTATAAGTGTGTAAAATTTCATACTCCTCCGTCCGCGCAATTTTCGTAAAAAGGGATACAAAGTTTTTGCTTCACGTATTAATATATAGATTAACTTTATAGACAACCTCGATAACACCTTGATTATCCCAGGAAGGGAAGCTAACACCATATAATAATATCTTACAATAATTAATACGTTTCGGTTTAAAAAGAAAGAAATCGAAATTCTAATGAATTTTATACTCTGATATTTTGCTTCAAGATGAACATTATTAATATTAAACCCTTTTTTTTAAGTAATGGCTAGGCACTCATCTGCCTATCCACGCTACGTCTTAAATATTAGGTAAGTCTTGTATATTTATTATCTACTAGCGACCCGCCCTCGCTTCGCTTCGGAAACATTAAATTTTATTATTGATAGCTGAGTCCCGCGATGTTACCCGCGGTTATTGTCGTACCGCAGGTGACACCGCGGGGCGAAGCTAGTCTAAAAAAGCTAGCCTAAATTACTCCATAAATCATCAGCTACCTGTCAGTGAAAGTCTCGTCAAAATCAGTCCAGCCGTTCCAGAGAATAGCTGGAACAAACAGATAGACAGACAAAAATTGTAAAAAATATTTTTTTTATAGCTTCTATAGGTGGACGAGCTCACAGCCCACCTGGTGCTAAGTGTTTACTAGAACCCATAGACACCTATTAACGTAAATGCGCCACCCACCTTGAGATAAAGTTCTAAGGTCTCCAGTACAAGTTACAACGGCTTTTTTTTTTCTTTTTTTTTTTTTTTTCTCGGGCCGGGGGCCGAACCTCCTACGAGGTCCCCGCGCCTAGGGGGCGCGCGGGGTATGTGAGACTCAACGATCTGCAGGTGTTGAGAGCAGATCGCGGGCCCAAGGATTTTAGGGCCCACTTACTAAACGACTCCCCTGCACTCTTACACCCGACGTCCGATCTCCGTCCGGGGTCAGAACCCGTTCAGAGTAGGGGGGTTCCCGCGGTCAACACTACAACCAGACACGCGGCGCCACCCGTGCGGACTCACAAGAGGTCCTACCATCAGTACCACCACCGTATATATATACCGTAGTTAAAAACGCTTATTTCAATATTACAAACAGACACTCCAATTTTATTAATATGTATGTATGACGTTACGAAAAGCAGACCTTTTCATTAAAGCGAAATATAATAGATGGCTCTGACCCCAACAACCTGATCGTAGCTTCAAGTGCGAGTATCGATTTTTCCCGCTTTTACCACTCGCGCGATGTTCAGGAGAATCTTCAGTCGTACAGTGTGTGCTCAAACAATCTAATCGTAATCAATTAAAAATTATAAATACAGGGTTCTTGTGATGCAATAATATTGTGATATTAATAAAAAAAAACAATCTCAAATGCTTACAACTTAGAACTTAATTTTAAAATTGATGTGTGTGTGTGTTTGTTTTTTTAAATTGCACCGGAAATGTATAGCACTAGAGGTTACGTTTAAAATAAAATAAAATGCCTAAACGCATTCCGTTTCACGTTGTCTATGCTACAAGTGAGTATTTCATTTATATTATCTATGTAATGTAATGCATGTATAAATCACAACAATAATAAAAAATGCCGGGCAAATACATACTGCACTGTGCAAAATACATTTCCTAGTTTTTTGTTTAATTAATAAATAGGTATATTGTTGTAACTTCTATTTTTGAGTAATGTATTTTTCAGTCTATGATATATATAGGTAGTATATGTGCATTTCCCTGGAAAGGTCTGGCCACTGAGCAAGTAATCACTACGGGTCTGGCGTGGTGTCAATTAAATAATTAAATTTGTTTCGTTCTAAAAATTGTTCAAGAAACATACAACCTATTGTAGTTTATAGCCGACTTAACTTAATAGGTGTATGGCTCTAATAAAGAATGAAAGAAAAAAGAAAAAAAAAGATAAAAGTCACAATAACTGTTTATAGTTTAACGCAGGGCAACCGCCGAACGATCAAACAAAGCTTGGTTTTAAGAAAGTTTTAATTATTAAATAAAAATAAAAATAAATATTTTAGTCTCAAATGATAGAAATTTTATCAATAATCCGATTAAGTTGCTATTGAAATCATATTTTCTAGCGCGGGAACATCACTGTTCTGTATTCCAGTATTTTTTTCTTATTTAAACAAAAAGGCGCTTTTTTCAAATGTTACTACATACTAGACTGTTAAGTTACATTCAGCTAAGCTTTGTAATGTAGGAATTGTAATTCTGAGAATTAAAAGCTCTCCGTTTCCCTGTTGTGTCACGAAAATTCCGTAACTCCCAAATACGTAGATTGGCCGAATGCCAGACGGGCTTGACTTAATCGTTTCCAACTATTTCCAACATTCATCTCGCAGTATGGCCAATGCGACAGCAGTTCAATGACTCGCTGCATTATGACAAATATGAGGAACAAATATTAGAACTAGCTCACTGAGTTTCTCGACGGATCTTCTCAGTGGGTCGTGTTTCCGATCCGGTGGTAGATTCTGCGAAGCACTGTTCTTGCTGGGGACAGTGTTAGCAACACTCCCGCTTTGAATCCCGTTAGTTCACCTACACGTCAAGGAGCTGAAATAGCCTCTCAAGGCTATCAGCATAGGTAGAAAAAAAAATCGAATTTCAAATCACAAAGCCGCCGAAAAAGTTTTCACTATACCAAAAATTAAGTTAATTCGGTTTCAAAGAATAATAAATTCACTCTGTTCGGTTATGAAATATATGATAATGCATAGAATCCTTAAATTGATGCCATAAAACTTACAAAACAAAATTAACGGATCAAAATTCGAGTAGTGATAAGAAAGAATATTCCCAATTGATTATATTGTATCTAAAGAGGGTCTTAGCTAGCTTTGGCTTATAATAATATATAATGTAGTGGTCTTTAAGGCATCATTAGCATGTACAGTATTAGACCGATATTAATCCAATTACGGTGTAATTACGAATGTTTCCAATACTTCACGGAATGTTTTACGTGAATAGACTCCCATTTTTAACCATTCGATGCTGAGCTATATTAAAAATCTGAAGCATACGGGAAAACTATTTTTAAATTAATTGTGAATTTATACCTGCACATAGAAGATAGTTGTAGGTCTCTGACTATGCTGGTTTTTACAAGAGACATATATAAATGTACTAAAAATAAATATTGTTACACCGGTAAGAGTAACGCCATCTATTGCCGAATAGCAGGAACGAATATCAAAGGAACTAGTAACATCGAGAACGTTCGAGAAGTACAGCGCAATCTATTGTCGGATAGCGGAAACACACGTCGAAGCTACTCGACTTGCCTAGAATGCTCTCGATAAATGTAGGGATGTCGTATCGACTATAAAAGCGTTGCAGAGATGGCACGAAGTCAGTCAGTAAACGAATCACCTGAAGCGAAACGCAAGAAGTGAAATGAGAATTTTAAAGTGTTCATTCTTTTTATTGAAGTGGTTACTGGAGCCCATAGACACCTACAACGTAAATGCACCACCCACCTTGAGATATAAGTACTAAGGTCTTAGTATAGTTACAACGGTTGGCCCACCCTTCAAACCGAAAGTTATTACTGCTTCACGGCAGAAATAGGCAGGACGGTGGTACCTATCCGCGCGGACTCACAAGAGGCCCTACCACCAGTAATTACGCAAATTATAATTTTGCGGGTTTGATTTTTATTACACGATGTTATTCCTTCACCGTGGAAGTCAATCGTGAACATTTGTTGAGTACGTATTTCATTAGAAAAATTGGTACAACGCCTGAGATTCGAACACCGGTGCAGCGCTCAACACGAATGCACCGGACGTCTTATACTTTAGGCCACGACGACTACTAAAAGTAAATGTTTTAAGTGTTAAATATAGTTTTAATTTGCACTTCGATAGAATATTTATTTATCCCGAACCCCAGCGCGTAACAGTATTTTATAAGTAATTTACTGGAATTAAACAGGTGAAGACAGTTGTTACCCGGCTTGTGAGCTGAATGCCCAAGGTCCTGCGGCTCGGGGTTGGCGCAGCGATGGCCCTCCGCCCCACGAACTTCTACTGCGGCTCACCAGCGTCACAAACGTGCACAAGCTACAGTTGTTGGCACACCATCAGCTCATACGTAATTCGTATAGATTAATTATCGCAAACGCGTATTTATGATATTTCAACCACCTAATTGTCTATCGCGGCGCCACGTATGTACTACGTTAAGGCACCACACGAGAACCCTCTCATCGTGGCCGACGGTAACTACATAGCCGATCCTACGGACCGAATGGTAAACAGTCCACGTCGTCCAAAACACGTCATCTCGGATCCTCCCGATCCACAAACGGTGCTTTTAGGTACTCTAAGCACCGGTCATCGTTCTCGTCGAACCCGTCGCCTACGACGAAGGGCTCGGCAAGTAAATTAACCCACAGACACAACCCACTGAGTTTCTCGCCGGATCTTCTGAGTGGGTCGCGTTTCTGATCCGGTGGTAGATTCTGAGAGGCACGGTTCTTGCTAGGGTTTGTGTTAGCAACATCGTCAAGTTTGAGCTCTGTGAGCTCACCTACTGGCCCGGTGACGCTGACATGGTCTCTCTAGATCATCAGCTTAGGTAGGAAAAAAAAACTACGTGTAGACCAATGAACTGTTGAAGGTGGCGGAAATACTTTGGACGCAAGCAGCGTATGAATGGTCTTTGTGGCCTGAAAGAGAGCTATGACCAGCAGTGGATGTCTGTAGGCTGAAAGACAGATCTTGCAGTCAACCAAAACCTCGACTGATTGTTCATTCTCTTTTGTGCTCTCATTCTCTCAAGCTCGAATTATGCGGAAACGTCACAAATTGTGACCACTTGGAATACCCAGATATTGTCTTGCTTGTTTCTACTTGAATGTATAAACTTCAATATTTTGTTTAGTTTTCGAGAATCGTAGGTAGATAGATATAATTAATAGAATTTCGAATAATTAGCAGGAACAAAAATTAATGAAGACGTGAGATTTGAACCATAAAATTAGTTTTAATTAAGTCTATAGATACTTTTTTTTTTTTTTTTTTTTTTTTTTTTTTTTTTTTTTTTTTTTTTTTTTTTTTTTTTTTTTTTTTTCCGTACCTCTAGCAAACAACAAAGCCAGAGATTCATGTTTACATTTTTTGTTTTGTTTTAATTTTAATTATACTTTATACTCCTGCCCATAAGGGGCTTAAAAACTAGGTCACGCATTCATTCCGAGCCTCTTTATCATACCAGTTCTCGCATTTATTCCTCTCGTACTTTCATTCATTCCATTCATACTTTGCATTCCTAGCTGCGGTTACTAAAAGGAGGGGAGGGGAGTAGGGCTGTTGGGACTCTTTATTTCTATAATTATTTACATTTCCTTATTCTACCTTCAACCTAGTACATGTACACTTAATCCTATTTACTTAAGCTAGGTTATTTACAACAGTAATAATATGTTAAAATATTATATGTTATAAAAATTTCTTATGTTCTATTTCTTTTATTAACCTCCTTTATAATTTTTATAGCATATTTTAGGAACAAGTTCCTCGCACAGGTTTTTTTCATTAAATTGGGGAGTTCTCGCGCATGGAGTCTTTGGCCCAGTTCGACCTCCAAGTCGAATCGTGCTGAGCCAAAGACTGGACACTCCAGAAGCACGTGGGCCACTGACTCGTCGACGTAAGGGTCACAGATGCATGCTGGGCTCTCCTTGCACTTGAACCTGGCCAAGTACTCGGAGAACCCACCATGCCCTGTGAAGGCCTGTGCTACCTCCTTGGTCATTTCGATCTTTCTGATTATCCTGTATGCCTCGGACGCGATTGGGAAGTACAGCTTGGTGACTGAGGCCGTTTGTTCGGCGCTGTACCTCCGATCCCATTCGGCGAGCGTGTCCATGCGGATTACACGCTTCGCGAATGAGACCGGACACCGGTCATAGTTGGGTTTCTTCTTCAACCTCAGGGCGGCCGCTTTAGCCAGGGCATCGGCCCTCTCATTCCCCTCAAGTCCCGCGTGAGCCTTAATCCAAAACAAGGAGACGCTCTTGCCCTGCGTTTTGCAGTGACTAAGAGCGCCCCTCATCCGGACCGCAAGGACGTGAAGGGAATCCGGGTCAGCCACTGTCTGAAGGGCCGCCATGGAGTCGCTGAAGATGGCGAAAACGTTCTCTTTTCGCCGGCTGATCTCATTTGCAGCTTCACAAAGGGCCAAGAGCTCTGCCTGGTAGACGGTACAGTGGGGCGAGAGAGCAAGTTTGAGGGTTTTGGCTTCGGCCTCGCCAGTCCAGATGGATAGCGCGGCCCCGACCTTGCCCTCAATCTTGCTCCCGTCCGTAAATATACGCACCTCATATCCTCGATGTTCGAGGTATTGCTCCTCGTCTACCAGGCTTCGTAGCTCCATCCCAACTTGTTCCGCTGGATGAGGCCTCTCCAGTGCCGATGCCACCCGCTCGATATCCCTGTCTCCCAGCACCGGCAGATGCGCCCCCCTCTTGGCCACGTATAGCGAGGCCATCTCGCGTACGCGTAGGTCAAGGGGGAGCACCCCTGCCAGCACCAGTGCTGAGTTCAGGGATACCGTTCGGTAGGCTCGACAGAGCTTCTGTGCGAAGCTACGCTGGACCGCGTTGAGGCGCTTCCGCACTCCCAGTTTGTTTGCGGCCGGCGCCCACGCGCTCGAGGCATACAGGATCACGGGTTCAACCACTGCGATGTATATGGTCTTGATAACTTCGGGGTGCAGACCCCAGCCAACTTTGGCTGCCCTGGTTAGCCTTTTGTATAGGTTTGCGGCTTTAGCGCAAACATTGGCAACATGGGTGTTAAATGTAAGTTTATGGTCGATGGTGAGCCCTAACAACAGTACCTCCTTAGACATGCCAATGTCTACCCCGCCCATGCTCAGGCGCGGGGTGTCATGCTTCAGCTTCCGCGTGATTACCATCGCACAGGTTTTGTGCGGAGCGAATTTCAGCTTGTTTATGACACCCCACGCCCGAACATACTCGAGGGCGGCATTGGCACGTCTCTGAACGTCCATCGCTGTATCCCCGTCGAAGAGGAGGACAACGTCGTCAGCAAACGCCTGGACGTAGTCCCCTCTGGTACTGAGTCCCTTAAGCAGAGGATCGAGCAAGAGGTTCCACAGGATAGGGCCTCCTATGGAGCCCTGGACGCATCCTTTTCCCGTGGCTCTCAGATGTTCGGCGCCCATGTAGCGGACTCCAACCGTCCTGTCGCTCATATAACTATTCATTACTCCCCGTATACCAACCGGGCACGACTCCTCGACGAGCCTCACCTTTATGGCCGGCCACCAGGCGCTGTCGAAGGCCCCCTCTATATCCAGCGAGACCATTAGGATCAGTTTCTTGTCAAGAAGCTTTTCTCTAATGCGTTCCAACAGGGTATATAGGGCGTCTTCGGTGCTCCTCTGTGGCATAAAGCCATATTGGTGAGCGCTCATGCTCGGCAAAATATGGTACTTTAGACGTGCCACTATCATCTTCTCATATACCTTCCCCAGCACAGGCAAAAGGCCAATCGGTCTGTGCGCTTTGGGGGTGGCGTAGTTGTTCTTGCCAGGTTTTCTGAGTATGATGACCGTGGCCGCCTTCCACACCTTCGGGAAGTAACGCAGCTCGAGGCACTTGTTTACGAGCGCCAGGAACAGCTCGGGATCACTGTTGACCGCTTCCTTACAAATGTCGGCGGTCAATCCATCGGCGCCTGGAGCCTTCTTGGGGTTGAAGGACCTCACCGATCTGTCGAGCTCGTGCATGGTGAACGGGGGGTCTCGAGCGCCGCCACTGTCGCTATCTAGTTCAGCGGCTCGCCTCCTCGTCTCGCCATGCCCGGGATCGTCCAAATCGGTAAGGTCCTCCGGATAAAACGTTTCAGCCAAGTACGTGGCTGAACTATCCGCGTCCAGCACTATCCCTTCCCGCTCCATGGGTATGTCTTCCTCCCGTCTCGAAACCCTGCCTATCACCCGATAAATCCCCTCCCACATGCCTTCGCGGTCCTGCCTCTCGCAGAACCCCTTCCAGCTTGCGATCTGGGCCTCTTTTATCGCAGCCCGGTATTTTGCCCGTTCCTCCAGGTACTCTTGCACCACCCTCGGCCTCCGGGCCAGTGCGGCACATCGGATCCTCCTCTTTCTGGTGACAACACGCCGTTTCAACCCGGCGAGCTCCTCCGACCACCATGGCACAGAAAATTTCTCCAAATTTTTCTTTTGTGGTATTGTGTGTGTACAGGCGTTTGTAATAGTGTTAGTGTATGTTACTGTGATTTGTTCAATTTCCTGTATAGTGTTAATATTATTTATTGCGTCCCTGTTCAGTGTAGTGCTCAGCAGTAATTCGCCCAGTTTCACACGAAACTGGGCCCAATTTGCCTTTTTCGTGTTGTATATGCGTGTGGTTCTGTGTACTGTATGTCCTTTGGACTTGTGTAAATTAATTTTGAACTCTATACCATTATGGTCGGAACTCGTCAGGTCTTCCAGCACTCGCCAATCGTCCACCAGGCCGAGTACATCCGGTGAGCATGCCGTGATATCGACATAGCTCGTCAGGTGTCGCTCCCCTCGGATTACGTCGAATGTGGGAATTTCGCCTTGGTTGAGGACATGGAGACCGAGCTCGTCGAGGGCCCCCAGCAACGCTTCGCCCCTGCTGTTGGTCGATGGTCCTCCCCACCAGACACTCCTGGCATTGACATCGCCACCGATGATGATGTTGGTGGCTTTTCCTACCTTCCTTAGGTGGTCGAGAAAGGGTTCTATAGGCTTGTCCGGCTCGAAGTAGAGCGATGCCAGCGTGATTTCCCAGGTACCAGTACGAATCCCCACCACCACGATGTTATTGGTGGTGAGTTCTGGGTACTGTATAACGCTAATATTAGCGTCAAAGACGGCTATTGCCGCTTTTACAGTGCCCTCCTCGATCCTGGTATTCTGGAAGACCCTTACGCCCCGGACACCACTCATACTTTTATTGCCACCCACATACGGCTCTTGCAGAAGAGCAGCGATTGCTTGCCGTTTAGTAGCCTCCAACATCAGCTCGGTAGTTGCCAATTTCTGTCTTTGTAGATTTGCCTGGAGTATCCTGTGGGGAGTCCTTTCCGTTGGCATGACCTTAGCAATACGCTACCGAGGCTCTCGCTATCTCGTCCATGCGTTTTCTAATCGGGCAATCACCGCTGAAGGCGCTGTGTACGCAGTGTGCCATCTTGGCCAACACGCAGTTCCTACACTGCGGTTCTTCCGCCGCCAGCCAGTGCGGACACTCTGCCCTGAGATGTGGGCCACCACAGTGGCAGCAGATATCAACTGCTTCCTTACAGAAGCGCCTGCCGTGCCCGTATCCCAGGCAGCGAGTGCATTGCACTAGCGGCGACTGGTCCTCCACTGGCACCGCCTGCATGTCGACCCAGAGGCGAGACTTCTCCAGCGCTCTCCTCCAAACTACCGGAGACGCTGTCAAGACGATGTGATTTGTGTGCGGGTTTCGGGCACGACGCCTAAACTTTACCCCAACCCTAGCCTCTCCGTCGCTGAGGCCGCGAAAAACATCCCCATTTTGGTTCTTCAGGGCCTCCAAAATGTCCTCGTCCGTGTGGACGCTTAGGACTCCCCTCAGAACCAGCATGGGGTCCTTGTTTTTTACTTCCTCAACGACGAGGTGCTTTCCTGCTTTATTTATTTTCTCTTTAATTTTTTCCCGTTGCTCCACCGTTCTACACCCCATAATTATCTTTCTGTCTCTCCCCTTCCTAACCCTCTCTATTTCTATTCCCCCCCCCTTTGCGTCGATTGCCCTGCGCACCTTGTCCATGACCTCGTCCCCGGTGTCCGAGGCCTCCTTCGAGGTAATGACGACGGAGTGCAGTGCTGCCCTCCCTGGGAGGCGCCCACTTGGGGGTCCTGCCGCTACACTCGCGTACGTCATTTTTGAGACGCTCTCCGTCTGCGTTTCCACCGCGCTCCTCAGCAGCTCCAGACTGCGTGCGTTCTCTATTAAGAGGACGGAGTGCTCCTCCAGCTTCCCCAAGAGCTTATCGCTCATGTCCCTATCGACGCAGCCGGCGTTGGTCGGGGCAGGAGAAAGCTCTAGCCTTGCTGTTTGTGTATTTAGACCACCTAGTCCTCTTAGCTCTGCGTCCAAGGCCTTTATAATTGTGTATAGCTCATCAATCGCATTCGTTACATCCTCCCTGATTTCATTCCTCAGGTTCCGCGATTGACCGATTTTTGTTTTTGCCCTGGTAACGCTGGCTCTCGCTTGTTTTAATCGCGAGGCTTTTATCGTTGTGGAAGGGGAGGGCGGTCCCGGCTCACTTATAGCCACCGGGTGGCTGGACACGGGGGGCGTACGCGCCAGTGCCGTCCTAGGTTTGAGCGGCACTCGCGCGGGTGCACTGGAAGTACCCGGAGTCAGTTGAGTGTCGCCTTTTGGCGATACAGTCCCTGTCCTAGTGGCTATCGTGGTCGTTTGCGCCCCAGATTGTTCAGGGGGGGAGCCAGTTACCGGACTGGGTCTCCCCTCCTCCCACTCCTTACTCTGCCTCAGGACTACCCGGTCAGTACCACTGTTTGATCTATCACCTGCGCTGCTGCGCTTTGTTGGTGGCGTTCTATGGCCGAACATTCTGAGGTACACGTCAGTTAATTAAAATAAAATTTGAATAATAATAAAAGTAATTTAAGTAAAACAATAAGTTGTCATAAATCGTTAAAATTCAAAAAAAATAATAAAGGAGGTCAAAGTAGTCTCTGATTATAATTAACTTACTGTAAATAGTTCAAAAGTTTTATATAAGTTATATAAGTTGTTGTAAATTTTTGACAGTAAGCAATGATCAGAAACCTTGTACAAATTAAAATTAAAGGTAAATTAAATTGACAATATACGTCAGTTCAGTTCTGATGTACGCTTTTTAAGGAATACAATAATGTATTCCCAGTTTGAATAAACACTAATATTAATATATTCTAAATTTATCCTAAATATTAATTAAGTCCGCTATATTTATGACGGCAAGTCACCAAACCGCGTGTCATTAACGTTCGTTATATTTCCACTTGTCGCACACACAATAATTCCACAAGCTAGCAATATTATATTCAATGTTAATTTAGTTCAAATACAAGTGCAATAAAAAGTGCAGGAAGCAAAAGAGAGAACAAGATGGTGCGGCGCGTGAGTGACTCAGTCGCTCGCTTGTATTAAGTCAACAAACGATCACGCCACTGTGTCGTGCAATTCTGATGATCGCTAGGTTGTTCAATTTTAATGGATAAATTTCTTTACGCACTAGGAGTATTAAGTTCTATCTACAGCCGGCCATTCCCTATCTCGCCCCCGACACGTACCACAAATGGATCTGGTCAATAAATATATGCATATACCGCAGCTTTGTTAAACACACAATACACTTCTCCACTAAGTAAATATTATTAATGTTTATTAAACTTCCAACAAGCGGTCGACAAGCGGCAGCAAGAAGTGGTCACTTGTCGGCACGCGGTCCTCCACACAATGTCTGCTCGTGACGACCGGCGGCTGTGCTACGTCGTCTGCTACGCGGTTACGACGTGCTCTACGCCGGTGTTATTGTGCTCGCTTGGCGTAGCACTGGTCGCGTCTTCGCCTTATCGACGAAAACAAAGATCACGCCACTTCTTGAGACGGGAGATAATCGTGTCGCTCGCTCGCACTCGTGGTAGCCGCCTGTTTTACTCACCGCCTATCTAGCGGCTTAAGTCCTTCGCTAAATTCGCTAGGATCCTCACTCACCACCTAATTATAATGTTTGCACTGTTTCAGATGTGTTTTTTACAGGGTTTTTGTACAATTTTAACACTATTTTCGTCACTTTATTCGCATCAGCTACGGAGCGCAACAGACAGCGTGTGGTCTCGACAGCGGAACGGAGCGGAATTCCTATAGATACTTTTAAAGTATTTGAGAATAACGGTATATCTAATTTACCGCTAAAATTTGGTTATTTTGCAGAAGATACTATTTTTAACCTATCGATTTATAAAGATTATGATCAGATGCCTATAGCGTAGATACATCACAGTCTAAAAACCCTACCTTCACAGCGGCTTGCGTGGAAGTGCTAGTATCAGGAGGGTTGGTGTCCGAAGGAGCTGCAACACCATGCGGGGCGACCTACACGAGCGTCGGGAAGGTGACCCTCGCGAAACCGGCACCTCAGGCCAGGACCAGAGAACTCAGGTACTCATTATCTTCCATTAAATATCATTAACTTCCCCTACCTACTTGCTGGTAGCCTAAGAAGCTATTCCAGCCTAAGAGGCTATGCGCAGACGGGTAGGTGAGCTCACGGGTTCAAACTGAGACAATTTGCCAACACTAGTCTTAGCAAAAGCAGTGCTTCAACGAATCTACAACTGAATCAAAATCGCGACCCACTGAGAAGATTCGGTGAGAAACTCAGTGGGCTATGCCTATGAGGTGACAGATCACGTCCTTAATGACAATAAAAAACGCGAGGTTACATCAGAGGTGTCTATAGATTTTGGTAAATATTAATCGATACTTGACCATTGTGAAAAAATAATTGTCTTCGTAAAGCGACGCATTCATGTCAATTACCTACCACACAACTATTAATACACAAGGCTCACAGCTTTCTTGGTTTCCAAGCTAGTGAAGCTCTTAATAAGGGCCATATAATTATATATATGTCGGGGGCAGCGCGCCAGGGATGGCTGAGCGGTAGTTTCGTCATCACTCGTATTCGATTGAACTCAGTTTAGTCAATAAAACTTTTCAATCATAATTATTGAAACTCAACACCCACAATTTTCACAATGACAGGATAAACCGACAGTTTCGTTCCACATACCGACATACCGACTGACTGACTGACTGACCGTCAGAGACTCACTGCTGAGACGGACGGAATCACTGTCTGACACGAATGCCACGACTCTGTCCACGTACCGCCATTTTATACTGTGGCGTTACGTAGTCTACCCTTCATTTTGTGATATTTATCAAAACAACATTTCATCATTTAAAATAATAATCAAAACCACCGTCTTAATATTACTAAAAGTCGTCAACCACGACACGGCCATTCTGTCACTTTGACGTTTGTGTATCGTTGATATTCCGAACTATTGACCCGGATGCGACATATATATATATATATGCATAAATTAATACGTATACACAGAAATACATGTAATATTCTATACTTACATAAGTGTAAATATATGTTTTTTTGCAATATTAAAAGGAATAAAAAATTCTAACGTAAACTTAATACGAACAAATTAAACATCAATTCAATTAATTCTATGACTATTCTATTAAATAGTTTTGTGGTAGGTACATTTGGGAACCAATGCTGTCTGATTTTATTCGAAATAGTTAAATTATTAATCTTCATATTTATGACATGGAAGTCTGTTAATATTACGTCTGTAATACACATCAATTTGAGATTTTGGTTAGTTATGTCTCGAGGTGACATTCACACTGCATCGTAATGTTACAAAAAGAAGCTTAAAAATCTGATGAAACAATAATGTTTGTCTTGTTTTCAGGTCAGCGGCCCTTCCAGAGTCAACGATAGCAAGATTCGTGAAGCTTAAATTGTCTGGACCTCATCCCCCAGCTAAAGAGACTGATCAGGTATCGAGATCCTTAAAAATAATAATAATATTTATTACAGCTCTGTTGACTTAGTCGTGGATCGTAGGATTAGTTATTTTACGTAAGCACAATAATGAAATAGGCATCAATAGTTAAAGATAAAATAACGAGACACGGTTTTATGAAAATAGCTCTTAAGACAATTACGGAACGATTATGGATAGAAGTAGAAGTAAGGATATTGAATAGAATACGAAATGAATATGTTAAGAGGAAGTCTGAAAGTGACACCTGTGACAGAGAAGTTGAGAAGTGCGCGCTTGGGATGGTATGAACATGCGATGAGACGAAATGAAAATGAGGTTGGTAACAGAATGTTAACTATGAATGTGGAAGGATATAGAGGAAGAGGTAGACATAAGAAGAAATAGATGGATTGTGTGAAAGACGATATGTTTAAGAGGGGAGTGAGCGAAGAAATAGTATATGTTAGAAGAGTATGGAAGGAGAAAACATGTTGCACCGACCCCAGGTGACTGGAAGAAGGGCAGGATAATGATATGATGTACTCTTAAGACAATTGTAATGAGAACGAACTGGATTGACATCTTCCAGGTTAATCATCAGTCCGCCATGCTAGTACAGAATGCAATCAGTACAATTTTAAAGTAGAGCAAAGTTTTATTCTTTGTGTTTTATGGTACAACCAATTAGGAACGGTGGAAATATACTTTTAAATAATATTCACGAGATTTTTAGCATCTATTTCATTGTATTTATGTCACAGCGCACTCATGAGCTTAGCGTTGAAGAGTGGGAAAGCCGTTGTATTGTTTTGTAGTCATCGTGGCCTAAAGGATAAGACGTCCGGTGCATTCATATCTACCGATGCATCGGTGTTCGAATGCCGCAGGCGGGTACCAATTTTTCTAATGAAACACGTACTTAACAAATGTTCACGATTGACTTCCACGGTGGAGGAATAATATCGTGTAATAAAAATCAAACCCGCAAAATTATAATTTGCGTAATTACTAGTGGTAGGATCTGTTGTGAGTCCGCGCGGGTAGGTACCACTACGCTGCCTATTTCTGCCGTGAAGCAGCAATGCGCTTCGATTTGAAGGGTGGGGCAGCCGTTGCAACTATACTGAGACTTTAGAACTCATATCTCAAGTTGTAGATGTCTATGGGCTCCGTAACCATTTAAAACCAGGTGCGCTGTGAGCTTGTCCACCCATATAAGCAATAGAAGATCCATAAAAGTGTCAAATTTTTTGACGTGCACTCCACGATTGTGAGCTCATATTTTCACATTTCTGACACGCAGATAGCGCTAATGGCTGTGAATGTTCTGGGCGAAATCGTAGAGTGCCCAGAGAAAGCTCAGACGGTAGTAAAAACCGAGACTCTATACTCACCGTACGACGATCTGGCCTTTGTTATGTACGTGGACAATGAAATAGCTGATCTCATCAGGAGTTTGGATGAGAAGAAGAAAACGGCTGTTACAGGTAAGCTTGAATTAAAAAAACGATTCGGTAAATCTGAGTTCGTTAATTAGTGATTGCAGAGATTTTCTGCTAATTAAGTGAGATGGCGCAATAAAAATATGTAATATGGTGATCGATAGTTGCTATGTATCTTCTTCTTCTTCTTCGTCGCTTTCTTCATTGCTGAAGGTCATGTCCCTGAAACTCGACCGTTGCCTGTCTCGTGAGCTGTTTCCATCTCATCCGGTCCTCAGCTGCTCGAATGGCGGTTGCGACTGGCAACCCAGTTAGAGCGGTTACTTGATCACACCAACGGCTAGGTAATCGGCCGCAGGGTCTCTTTCCTTCTATGTGTCTTAGATGGTGTAAAAAGTTCACGACGCATTGTACATTTTTCTTTACCAATGAATATCGATGTAGGGAAGGAATTTCGGTGTAATTCCGAAGCAAACAGAAAAAAATTTGACATAACCTATCTTCCAAATATAGGCTCCACTATCACCAACGCTGGAAGCTGCGTAGATGAGATCCAAAGACTTTGCGCCGTGACAAGATCCTCAATTGAGAAGCTAACAAAGAAGACCGCAGAATAACCAAAAACACAAAAGTTCGGTTAATGAGATGCCTGGTTTTTCCAATTTTTCTGTATAGGGCTGAGACGTGGACGCTGAGAATGCCAGACCGTCGTAAGATTGACGCACTTGAAATATGGTGTTGGAGACGTCTCCTCAGAATTACGTGGACCACGCACCGTACCAACGTTTCGATCCTGAAAGAGGTCAACATCAAGGAGAGACTATCGTCAACAGTCCAAATACGAATCCTCAAGTTCTTCGGCCACATGAGGATATGAGGATAATGAGGATTCCATTGAGCGGTTGGTGGTGCAAACAAAAGCCGAGGGAAAAAGATCTCGCAGACAATCTCCCAACACGATGGAACGACCTCATAAAATCTATGACTTGCTCCAACATAAATGATTGCTCTCACTCTGCGAAACATCGTGCCACATGGCGTCGCATCGCGAGAGCATCGGTATCGCAGGATCCGACTGATGCATGACCACGACCACTCTATCAAGAGTGTACGACCAGGAAGAAGAAGAAGAATCTTTCAAATATCTCGGCACTTGTTCTATGTTCAGAGCATATTGTACATCTTTTTACACGTGCAGTCTGTGGGTTAATTATTCGCAAAAGCAGTATAACGCCATGCCTGTACAGTATAACGATGCATTTAGGATGCTGATGGGGCTGCCTCGATTCTGCAGCGCATCGGGCATGTTTGCGGAGGCGCGCACCTACGATTTCTATGCCATATTAAGAAAGCGATGCGCGTCCTTGCTCTGCAAGGTAGGGGCTAGCTCCAACAGCATCCTGGCCATGATATTCTCTAGGTTAGATGGACCTTTTCTGAATTGTAGCAGAGAGGTCCACATAATTTTCTCGTAATGACGCTGTTGCAATCGTATGTAGTATGTATGTTGTTGTTTTCTTTTATTACTGTGTCTTTACTAACTTATTTTTAAGAAATAACTGTTACTAACATTTATATGTATTATTATCTGAAATAAAGAATTTTATAATAATATACTAACGACCGATTGTATTGTAACTATTGGCTAATTTATAACATCTGACACACGTATATTTTAGAAGAACGTTTTGAATACGCCCGTCGGCTGAAGTCCGCCGGGGCAGCCCTAGCAGCCGCCGGCATACGAATCGGTCGCTGGAGACTGCGCAAGAGGACCGCAGCCGTCAGAGATGACTTTGAGCTGGCACGACGGATGAGGGACAGGATCGCTGATGCTCTAACTGGAGTGAAAGAAGATCCGCAGCTCTGCAGATTGTTTGAAGAGGATGGGGTAATAATTCACTGAATTTGACTTTTGATTGATAATCTATTTAATAATTTATTTTATTTATTTTTATTGCTTATATGGGTGGACGAGCTTACAGCCCACCTGGTGTTAAGTGATTACTGGAGTCCATAGACATCTACAACGTAATTGCGCCACCCACCTTGAGATATAAGTTCTAAGGTCTCAGTATAGTTACAACGGCTGCCACACCTTTCAAACCGAAACGCATTACTGCTTCAGTAGCAGAAATATGCAGAGCGGTGGTACCTAAATTAACATAATTTAATAATTAATTATCCATCCATGTTATGATACCAATAAAATATGTTGAGCACTTCACACCAAATTGGTTATGAGCTTGTTTGCTCAGCTAGAACAACAAAATCATACGGTATCTTTATTATATTGGATATTCGTTTTTCATTGATACTAACAATAAAACATCCAAGTGGAATGTCAAAGAGTATGTGACCACTAAAACATCTTAAGATACACTATTTTAGGTAGATCCCCGCAATGACTCGTCGATGCCTCAGGAGTACGATTTCTCGCACCACCTCTCCCCATCCGTGGCTGCAGGCTCTCTAAGCTTGGATATACCGTCTCCGGTTCCTCCGATACATCAAGAAACCGATGAGATTGATTTTATCAATGGCAACGACGAAGACCAGATAGAACAAGCTCAAAAGGTAATTTCTGACGAAGGTCTTCTCCGAGTTAGCTTTAAAAATAAAGAATAGTTTAAAAAAACTAATAAAATACGCTTTTATAGAAAATCCAACTAAAAAATTGAAAATAAATTTTAATAAATTTGATTTAAAAATAGTGTAAGGTAAAATGATTTTATTGTAAAGAAGCGTGGAGTGCTTTTCAGGATATTATCAATATAGCCCTTCTACTCATATCTGTTCATAAAATATTTATAACTACTGATACCATGCACACCACGCTTCTTACACTATTCTTCAAATTTATTAAAATTTATGTTCTATTTTTTAGTTGGATTTTCTATAAAAGCGTATTTTGTTGGTTTTTTTAAACTATTATTTATTTTTCATTTTTTAGTTGAATTTCTATTTTTGTTTAAATATTGAATTGTCATCGGTCCTTAATAAGTATACCAAATAACGAGTTAATTCGACGTTTTGAAGGGGGGTCAAAACCATGTTCAAAGATTCCGTTACAAACATACATTCGTCTGAAGCTAATAAAAGCGTATTAAAAAGAACTGTCATTGATTGACAAGAGCCTAATTGAACAACCAGTGTTACGGAGGTCTATGAGCAACGATATTGAAATGATATTCGAACGACATTGGTATGGTTTGCCTGCTTTAAAACTGGGATGCATAGTTGCTACAAAGCCCAGATTGGCGGGAACGTGGTATCTACCCTACGTGTGGGTTTGCAATATGGCCAACCACCATTTCTTAACATTAGGAAGTTACATATGGAAAATTGGAATGCAGACTTGTATGAAGTTCATACCAGTCAGATCATAGTCGCATTTTTGTGACTTAGATGCTAATTTGTGGTAAGTGGTTACCGGAGCCCATAGACATCTACAACGTAAATTCCGCCCCCCACCTTAAGACATGAGTTTTCAGTCACAGTTTTTACAGTACAACGGCCATGCCACCCTTCAAAGCGAAACGCATTACTCTTCCATGGCAGAAATAGTCAGGGTGGTGGTAGCTACCCGTGTGAGTTCACAGACGCCCTGCGACTATTAAAATTTTATTTGTGCTTATTAATTTAAAAGAACAGTATCGTTAGGATTTACTGGTGGTAGGACCTCTCGTGAGTCCGCGCGGGTAGGTACCACCACCCCGTCTATTTCTGTCGTGAAGCAGTAATGCGTTTCGGTTTGAAGGGTGGGGCAGCCGTTGTAATTATACTGAGACCTTAGAACTTATATCTCAAGGTGGGTGACGCATTTACGTTGTAGATGTCTATGGGCTTCGATAACCACTTAACACCAGGTGAGCTGTGAGCTCGTCTACCCATCTAAGCAATAAAAAAAAGGATCATCCGTCGGAAATCTCTAAGTTTATCTAATTTGCAGTCCCCAGTACATCTTCTAGAAGACGTAGAGGTACCAAGTACACAGCACTCCTCCATCCCGCACTTACAAGCCGTCCAAAATGCACAAGAAGAGAAATTAGAACAGAAAAAAATCGAACAGAAGATTGAGGAAGATGAGACGAGAACGACTGACAGTCCACGCAGGAGCGTCACCCCGAATGCAGCTAACGGTAAATAGATACGGAAATCAAAAATATTTTAATATAGGTCGGGCGTATTGTGAGTGCGTGCGTATAATTAATGATCTCAATTCTCTTGTTTTTGACGCCAAGGAGTAATGTCTTTGTTCAATGGGTGCAAGAACTGAAACTTATGGGACTTTATTTTTTTATTGCTTAGATGGGTGGACGAGTTCACAGCCCACCTGGTGTTAAGTGGTTACTAGACCCCACCACTGAACCCACCTTGTGATATAAGTTCTAAGGTCTCAGTATAGTTACAACGGGTGCCCCACCCTTCAAACAGAAACACATTACTGCTTCGCGGCAGAAATAGGCGCGGTGGGACCTACCCGTGCGGACTCACAAGAGGTACCACCAGTAAAATCTGATCTGATCCGATAGCGACCAAGTTGTTTTCGAAACATCCTGAATAACCTATCCCTCGCAGGTACCTTGGTAAGGAGGAGAAACAAGAGTGCTGGCCCCAGATCTACCTTCGATGCTTACGAAGAACGCCTGCTGCCGGCCCTAAGGCAGTAAGTTCGTCTTAATGCTCTTATCCGACTACATATAGCATAGCATTAGCATAACAATAATACTCAATAATTTTAATAATGTTTCTTATATTAACGAGTTAGGCGTTTTAGTGCAAACTGTAAGCCTGACTTTGTATTGATAATTGATAAATAAATAAATTATATTATAAATAAATATAGGTATAAATTAGGTTTTAAGATTTATTCCGGGATAGAGTCGCAGGAGCTACGTGCAGGAGTTTCGTGCTCAAATATCAAACACGATTGAATGACGTCAACCAATTTTGTAAATTTTAGATCACCCATGGACATCGTCCCGGTAATCGGAGCAATTACAAGCTGTTGCTTACCTTCTGGGAATATTTTCAAATCTTATTTGAAAAAGGGTTTTGTTATAGCACATGAGTTTACCTTTATTTAATAATAAAAAAAGATATCTGATTTCAAGAATATTCTTATGGAAGACGTCTGCTCTTGCAGTCATGCCCGTTTTAAAATTAAGACGGGATCGCTTATCTTATGTTTTTTTTTATTGCTTAGATGGGTGGACGAGCTCACAGCCCACCTGGTGTTAAGTGGTTACTGGAGCCCATAGACATCCACAACGTAAATGCGCCACCCACCTTGAGATACAAGTTCTAAGGTGTCAAGTATAGTAACGAGGGCTGCCCCACCCTTCAAACCGAAACGCATTACTGCTTCACGGCAGAAATAGGCAGGGTGGTGGTACCCACCCGTGCGTACTCACAAGAGGTCCTACCACCAGGTCCTACCACCACGATTACATCGTACATCCTTTGTAAGTGCAATGGAATCTCGATCTTCGCTCGTAAATTTCATGAGGATTAATGTGAATCAGATTATTAGGGACCCGATACTAATTGTGGCGGTAGCTATCATACAACATATTTGACAGATGCCTGAATCACGCTTACGACATTTTCGAGATAAGCTTGCATATATACCTACAAGTTCCGAACAACAACATTCGGACTGTCGGTCTACCGAGCAATATCACGCGCTCGGAAAGGATCTTTCGTTTCAAGGTTATCCCAAAAAAAAGTATTTAAGAATTTAAATATCGGCCCGTTTAACTAAGAAGCTAAGAATTCGCATGTTAAAACGTGGATTGGATTTGCAAAAAAGAGGTTATATATGGATGACGGTGATGACATATTCCATTGTGGCAACCTTCAGTTCTCATACCAACGAGTATCTCCGGGAGGCTCGCGAGGAGGAGGGCAGCGGGAGTAGCGCGCCTCTACCGTCCCGTGTCTCTCACAAGCTCAATGAGAGGGAGAGGAAGCAAGCAGCTCTACCTATACTTATATTCGGATACCCTCTGGTAATTCCACAGCTGTACACAGTATACCTAATTCATCCTGATATTTAAGAGAATCAATGTTCCTATATATTATAGGTCCTGTTTGTTCCTGTAGTTAGGTAGACGGCTTATCGAGCCTTAAATGGGTTAGATTATAGGAAGATATAGCTTATAGATCTAATTTTGTTACTAAATATTGTTATTGTTCAAACCGCACTCGCAGCTTGCCACGCAACTAACCACACCGGACCTAATAAATAGGCTTAAAAGGCGACAAATCCGAAGTCTTGATAGATATGGTGACCGCCTAACAGCTCTCAACACATCTGCTCATAGTCTAGCTGACTGATTGCAAGATAAAGAAAAAAAAAATGTTCAAACCGAAAATTGGGGACTGTATACTATACTGTAAATTAAACATAACTATATTGTATTTACAAAATGCTACTCAAGACATGATTATACAATATCTGTACTACTCTTTTGAAATTGAACAAAAGCTCAAATGTCACTACTACATTCAAGGTAGAGAAGTTCTTCTCCAAGAACTACTTGGACAAGGAGGAGGGTCTGAATCGTCTCAGAGCAGAACTAACTTCGCCGTCGAACGGAAGCACCAAGACTTCTCCGAACAAAACCGCGAGGGCGGCCGCCATCTTGCTGCAAAGAGCTTTGAGAGATAAAGTCTTTTCCGTGTACAGTCAGGCCAATGAAGTTGTCAGAGTTCTGTTCAAGGATTTCGTACCGGACAGGTATGGTATCTCATAAATAAAAATACGCAGTTATTTTTTTACAGTTTATGCTGTGTTTGTGCATGAATTTGAATGAATAAATAAATGAACAAACAAACAAACAAACAAAAACACAAATATAATTGAATATGCAATTTCGAAAAGGGCACATCTCTGAAAATGTAAAATGTTCAGGAAATGAAAAAAAAACTGATTATTTTCTAAAGCAGTGTAAAATTTAAAATATTAACTTTTGAGATATATTTTAGTGTTAATTAGCAATTGAAAATTACTGGAATTATTTTATAAAATGGGTGTAGGTAAGCCTCAAAATTACATGTATATGAAAAAACGTCTTTGACAAAGTATGAGACATGTGCCCTTTTCGAAATTGCATATTCAATTACAAAAAACAAACAAACCAATAAAACAAACAAATATAATTACAAAAACAAACAAACAAACAAATAAATATTTATTTGTTCCACTTCATGCACAAAGGTACAACGGCGGACTTAATGTATTTTAATTCACGATAAAAAATAATTTATATTACAATTCAAATATATTACAAGGAATCGTTTTATCGTGTCGTCCCAGGGTGTGTTCGGCGGAGGTGGGGCGGTGTCTGGAGAAGCTGTTGCCGGAACTGCTGCGCGCGTGCGGGGACCCGGCGCCCAGGGTGCACTCCACCGCGCAGCACACCGTCCTCACCGTGGCGGACTGCCCGCAAGTCAGGTATTCGGTATTTTCAACTCTTTTAGTGCCCAACTCATTTTTTCACATATTGATGTGCCTTTGGAAAACATACAGCATTGTATTATGAAGAAGCAGTGTGTACTTAGCTTAGATTCCTTGTCTATGTCCAACCATAGACAGTCAATTTAGTTCCATCTTTAGCCGCTAGGTGCTGCCAGCAAGTATAAAGGGAGCGCAGCCATCTTTGATCTTCATATAGCGTTGTGTACTTTCGTACTGTGAAGTCGCAAGTCCACAAATATTTATTCGTCTTCTTATTAATTGCAAAAAATATTTATTTTGTGTTTCTATGAGTGTTATTTTGCAATCATTACGAGTATTATTTACCAATCCTATCATCGGACGCCATGAATCACGCGTCATCTGTTGGAGGTGATGTTGAGTCAAGCTCCATAATTTCCGAGAGGGAAGATGTCCAGGCGAGACGCGATGGAGACGCCTCGCGTTCGAACAGCTCATCAAGCGAAAAAGAACAAAAGGAGTCTCTGCGTAAGAAACGACGGGATTCAAAGGTAACGGTCGATCTTCGAATCGGCTCGTTATCCCACCAGGTCAGTGACGTTGTAAATCTAATAATGCATCAACTGTGTGTAACAATTGAATGTAACGAAAATTGTTGTAAACAAATTGATCTCGTCAATACGGAAATTTTGACAAAAACACAACAGATTTAAACTAATAATCTTTGTAACATAATTACTGAAAACTTTGACAAATCGTCTCCGTCGTACAAGTTACCCGTAAAAAGCGTTTTAAATTGTATACGGAAAAAAGGGCCGTATGTATAGAAATAAGACGTCAAAGTTTAATTTCCGTGGTCTCTAACAAAGTATCCTGTTGCCAACGCACCACTCATTGAGGAATTTTTGTTTGATAATTTGATAAATTGAAATCTATTCAGTCCCTCGGAGGGCTACAATCCTATTTGTCACGATCTCGTACAAAAGGTAAGCCAAACATTATATACAATCATAGTCCGTAACATCTGGCACAATCCAGAGGGGGGGCAATTGAAGACACCGACGGGAGGCACTGAGTGCCACCAAAATTGTAATAATTTGTAAACCATGTATGGTTACCAAATACCGTAAAAAAAAAAAAAAAAACAAAAAAAAAAACTACCTTTTTCTGCGGAAGAAAAGCGACGGATCAATGCGTCCAATTTTCGATCTTCGAGAGTTGAACAAGGTCGTAAAGATAAAACACCTAACTGTTTTCGGACACCTAGGTACCAAACTTTCTCCACCCAGGGGACTGGATGATAGAATTGAACATTTCTCACGAATATTTTTCTAGTATCAGTCGCAAAATTTCGTCGATACTTCTTGAGGATCAGTACCAAGGTACCAGTATCAGTACCTCCAGGAAGGAATCGGTACCTTCTTATGAGTTAGTATGAAATGACATGCCTACCCTTCGGTCTGGCTTCAGAGCCACACCTTTTTGCTTCTATAACATGCGGGTCGCAGAGACCTTGCGTGCAAAGGGAACTCGAGTGCTAGTGTCTACTAGACGACTTCCTTTTTGGTCGACCAAGACAAATCCAAGTTGAAACTTCAGGCTGCAGAAGCTGTGAAGCTTTTGGATTAACCTTTTTTGCTTCCATAACATGCTGGGTCGCAGAGACCTTGCGTGCAAAGGGAACTCGAGTGCTAGTGTCTACTAGACGACTTCCTTTTGGTCGACCAAAACAAATCCAAGTTGAAACTTCAGGCTGCAGAAGCTGTGAAGGTTTTGGATTATCTGGGCTGGCATGTCAATTTCCATTATATAGGGTGCTCGGTCGCGGAGATATTGCGTGCAAAGTCGAGTGCTAGCTTACCTACACGACTTAATCTTGTTTCACCAAGACAAATAAACGTTTTTGTTCCCATAGCATGCTCGGTCGCGGAGACCTTACGTACATAGGGAAGTCAAATGTTAACGTACCTACGCGACTTTCTCTTGGTCCTTGAAGACAAATACACCTTTTTGCTTCCACAGCATGCTCGGTCGCGGAGGCATTGCGTGCAAAATCGAAGTGCTAGCTTACTTACACGACATGATCTTGTTTCACCAAGACAAATAAACGTTTTTGCTCCCATAGCATGCTCGGTCGCGAAGACCTTACGTTCATAGGGAAGTCAAATGTTAACCTACCTACGCGACTTTTTCTTGGTCCATGAAGACAAATACACCTTTTTTGCTTGCATAGCATGCTCGGTCGCGGAAACGTTGCGTGCAAAGAGATGTTGAGTGTTATCCCACCTAGCAAATCCCACCAGGTCCATCAAAAGAAGTCCAAGTTGAGTCTTCAGGCCACATAAGCTGTAAAGCTCTTGGATTATTTGGGCTGCCAAGTCAGCCTTACAAAAAATCAATTAGTACACTGGTTCAAGAGATGACATGTCTAGGGATTCGATGGAAAATTGCGAGAAATGAAGTGGCCACTCAACAACATCCTAGCTCAAACTCTGACGGAATTACATCAATCTATGCTAACTTGCAAATTTTCTTGCGAAGTTTCAAGAAAAGGGGTAAAAAACAGGCCATCCTGCATGTGTTAACAATTAAATGCAGTGCTGACGCGGAGCCACATGTTAGACATTGCCGATACACAAAACCAACCATTTCCTGGCAACGGAAGCTTCGGACATGTGTAGGGGTTACAAATGCAGTGCTGACGCGGAGCCACATGTCAAACATTGCCGAGACCCAAAACCAACCATTTCCTGGCAACGGAAGCTTCGGACATGGGTAGGGGTTACAATCAGACAAAATATTAACGTCCTGTCTATGGTCAGCTCAACAACAGAAACGGCTCACCCACAAAAGAGCTATTTGCAATGGTAGTGACAATCAAAATGAATCTGAAAGTATTTCACTAACGTTGACCTTTCGATTTTTAAACCTAAGCGATAAGTTCAAGATAACTGTCAGCTTATCTCTCGGGGAGATACAACATCATAGCCGACAGGCTATCACGAGGAAATCAACCTGCGAAATGGCATTTTTTACCACAAGCGACCACAAAAGTTTTTCGAAAGTGGGGTCATCCGGATATAAACCCATTCGCCGACCAAGATTGGATACCTTCAGCAGACCGTAGAGGATGCAACTAGCATGGAGAATTCCTCCTCTCAACCTTCTCCCCAAAGTACTGACTCACTTCAACAGTGTCTAGGGAACCTACCTGGTAGTGTTCCCAGACTGAGCGAAATCATTTGGGTTTCCAAGCCCTCAGATCCCGAACGCTAGATAACTCGCACGAAATCCAAAACCTGCCGCCTCCACAGGTTAAACATTAACCCTGAAAGCTTAGAAGGGGGGGGGGGGGGGGAGGTTGTACAAATAATAGACTGGTCTAAACAGGAGAAGATTTATTGAAAATTAGCTGGTGTCAATCCACTTTGTCAGCATACTTACCAGCAACTAGAAGATGGTGCATATGGTCCTACAGTTTTAAAATTGATCCTAAGTCTGCAGATGTTGCCAAATTCTTTCTTTTCCAAAAAGAAAATTTTGCCTATAAAACAATCCTTCTGCATCATAAAGCAGCGCTGTCGACTTTCTGTGGGCGAAATACATGTAGGACAGCAAACATTCTCAAGCTCTCTAATAAAAAATTGCTATTTTAAAAAAGCCATCGGAATAGCTAAACAAAATTCAACTACTTATTACAATTTTACTAAGTGTAGTCCCATTCACATGAGATCCGAGAATAGTTCTAAACTGGTTTTCTTCAAACCCAGCCACCACATCACGCTTCAATGTAGCTTGAAGGACACCAACAACCATGTTGCTGGCTACGGGACGCAGAGTTAATGACCTTACTTTGCTCAACATTTCCAAAGACAGTTTCTTTGATAACAGAGAAAAACATATTTCTGATACCAGTCTTTGGGTCTAAAATTGAAATCCATTTTCGTCAATAATCTGCATCAGTGCTTTCTAAACATGAAACTAAAGACATGCCCGGTAAGATTCGTAAGGACTTTTTTCTAACTATGTGTGTTGTCACAAAAGCGGCATCCCGTACTGTAATTGGAAACTGGTCTTCGTTCAACCTTACGAGGTAATGGCATCAACGCATCTCTAAGAAGTTGTAGATCAGCAGTAGCCTCTGAGAGGGATTGATAATGAACCAATGGACGAAATACTTTCTAGAGGCAATTGCAAATCATCCAAACGTTTACAATAATTATTGCCGAATAATAGAGCTTCGTAAAGATCCTCACGATTCTTTTTTTCAACACATTTACTTCTACATGATGTATATACATCATTTATACAATTTATACATTTTCTTGTATATACAAGATAAAATGTTTATTACAAACTTATAAATATTTTTTAATTATTGAATTAACATGGAAGTTAACAACTGTTTTTTCGATTTAATAATTATATAAATTATGAACATTATCATTGCGCTTCATAATTTTATTATGGCTTTACCTATTTCATCATAGCGTTGTGCTTAATAATTTCACCAGCAGATAACAAACACGTCTTCATAATACAATGCTGTATGTTTTCCAAAGGCACATCAATATTACGGTTTTACATAACAATAAAACCGATATTATGTGCCGAGAAGGAAAACATACAGCATTGCAGGAAGTTCTTCCTGGTGAAGACTATGAAGATCAAAGATGGCTGCGCTCCCTTTATACTTGTTGGCAGCACCTAGCGGCTAAAGATGGAACTAAATTGACGGTCTATGGTTGGACATAGACAAGGAATCTAAGCTAAGTACACACTGCTTCTTCATAATGCAATGCTGTATGTTTTCCTTCTCGGCACATAATATCGGTTTTATTGTTATGTAAAACCGTAATATTTTGTACAAATTGCTAAAGGTTTCTTTGAAAAAAAAAAAAGTACCTTATTGATTGTTTTTTGTTTTGCCGTATAGGCAGACGAGCATACGGCCCTACCTGATTGGAAGTGGTTACCGTGGTTGATGGAGGTCAGAAATCCCAGGAGCAGAGCCAAGCCGCTGCCTACCGTTTTTTTTTAGTTTTAGTGTGCACGGAATCTTAATTCTTTCCTTAAATGTAGATGGATTTTTGTAATTCTTTCTGTTATGCTTAAAGGACTTATCAAATTACTCAAATGAAACATATTTTTATTATAACAGTAGTGTACAAAAAAAGGAATATGCGTAATATTTTTTTATTGCTTAAATGGGTGCACGAGTTTACAGCTCACCTGGTGTTAAGTTGTTACTGGAACCCATAGACATCTACAACGTAAATGCGTCATCCACCTTGGGATATAAGTTCTAAGGTCTCAAGTATAGTTACAACGGCTGCCCCACCCTTCAAACCGAAACGCATTACTGCTTCACGGCAGAAATAGGCAGGGCGGTGGTACCCACCCGCGCGGACTTGCAAGAGGTCCTACCACCAGTCCAAGGTCCTACTACCAGTCCAAAGGTCCTATCACCAGTCCAAGGTAGGTGGCGGCATTTATTTTGTAGATGTCTATGAGCTCCGGTAACCGCTTAACACCAGGTGGGCTGTAAGCTCGTCCACCCATCTAAGCAATAAAAGAAAACGCACAAGACAAGACTAACAAACAAAGGCTTTCAGAGCCCTCCACATCATACCTCAGCAGTTAGTCCGTCCAGTGGCGGCCTCTATGCATCCACGACTGGCCCTCTCCCGTCTACAGATGCTGGAACAACTCATACTGACCCACGGCATATCCACTGACAAGAACAGGTAAGCATATGAAGCAAACTAAATTATTTCCATCCAATAATGTCAATATTAAATACAAAAAAAATGTAATGATTTGAAAAATTATTCATAAATTTGCGAAAAAGGATAATTCCGATTAAACCGAAACAGGGGACACCCGGGTTTGAACCGGGGGCCTATCGATCTGCAGTCGATTGCTCTACCACTGAGCTATATCCCCACACAAACGCTAGTGGAAATAACGGTATTAAAATTAGCTATCATCACAAACTGTTTCCATATATAGTATCTATAGGTTATCTACTAATACGTGGGTGGTAGATAAAATTAGTTACACAATGATACCACAATATTTATATGTGTACGTTATTTGTGCTTTTATAATTTTACTAGATGTGTGAACGTTTGTAGGCAGCAGCTTGGCTCTGCCCCTGGCATTGCTGAAGTCCATGGGCGATGGTAACCTCTCACCATCAGGTGGGCCATATGCTCGTCCGCCTACAAGGGCAATAAAAAAAAACGTAGTGACGGACCTCCTAGTTAGCTTAGAGTCTTAGACATGACGATGTAAATGACCCACCCACCCAAACGAAGCCACGTCCGGGGTCAGTTGTGTTGGATAAAGATTCCCTCACTAATCAAATCATATATAGCTGCGAATTATTTATTCTTTATTAGATTTTAAAAATGAATCGTTTGCTTTTTTTTTTATCCTATTCTAGTAACCTCGAGGGGTTATTCTAGATTCACCGAACTAATAGGTGAAGCTCACGGGGCTCAAACCTGACGACGTTGCTAACATTAACCGTAGCAAGAGCCGTGCATCGCAGAATCTACCACGGGATCGGAAACGCGACCCACTGAGAAGATCCCGTGAGAAACTCAGTGGGCTGTGTCTGTGGGTTAATTTATTCGTTACTGCGGTTAGAAGGGAGTTAGTATTAACTTCGAAATGGTTAGAGTTTCTTTGTTGTCGGTTTAGAAAAGCAACGCTCTCTTCCGTCCAACTCTTCGCGTAGGTATCGTAAAAGATTGACCGGAAAATATGCAGTAGGGTTTTTTTTAATGCTTAGATGGGTAGACGAGCTCACAGCCCACCTGGTGTTAAGTGGATACTGGAGCCCATACACATCTACGACGTAAATACGCCATCCACCTTGAGATATAAGTTCTAAGGTCTCAGTATAGTTACAACGGCTACCCCACCCTTCAAACCGAAACGCATTACTGCTTCACGACAGAAATAGGCAGGGTGGTGGTACCTACCCGTGCGGACTCACAAGAGGTCCTACTACCAGTATCTGAGAATTATCTGGGTTACCAGGTGATCAGGTTTACCTGGTTACCAGGGTTATCTGAGAATAACATTATACTATCATCGCCAAATAGCGTTTACTAGTACTAAATGTTTTGTAAGCTCACGCGGGTAGGTACCACCATTCTGCCTATTTTTGCTGCGAGATTCCGTTTTTAAAGCTGGAAAAGCCTATATTCTTTCCGGTTGAGTCTTTGGTGTGTGTGGAGATATTTGGTAGTCGCTTTACACTAGATGAATACCATAATTCTGCCTATTTTTCAGTGTTAGATAGCCCATTTATCGAGGAAGGCTATAGGCTATATAAAATCACGGTAAAACCAATACAAGTCGAGCACCAATAAAGAATGTTTCAAAATAGGGGTTTAAATAGCTTCCTTAACATTCTATAAAATTCAAAAATATTTTCACTTTCTACGTAAATGAAGTGGGGGTAAAATTTACCGTTATGCCAAAGTAAGTATTCCACGCGGACGGAGTCGCGGGCAAAAGCTTGTAATAGATAAAATTGGTCAATCAGCGGTCTGACCGTGCGGCGGGTGGCGGAGTGCGGGGCGGCGGGGGCGCAGCACGCGGCGGGGTCGGTGCGCGCGGCGGCGGAGCGCATCCTCCTCGCCGCCTACTCGCGCTCCCCGCGGCTGGTGCGCGCGCAACTGCCGCCCGACGACAACGTCACGCGACGGAACCTCATCTACCGGCATCTGTTCCAGCAGTTCGACAAGATTGATATGCAGGTCAGCTGTTTACGTGGATGGATAGGGTTGGGCGAAAGAGGTCGTGCCGCTTTGGCCTTTTTTTTCCTACCTAGCTTTGAGAGGCTATGTCAGCGTAACCAGGCGAGTAGGTGAGCTCACGGGACTCAAACCTGACGTTGTTGCTAACACGAACTCATTCATTTCATACAGTTCGTCCACTGTAAATATGATTATACACAGTTTTAAATGTATTAGAAATAGTAAATCTAAATTACCGAAAAAGTATGGCGGTCTGTTGGCAGTCCACTATTTGTACGCCGACAGTCCAATATTTGGACGCTACTCACTAAATTTAGGAATGTTAACTGAAATGGATTTTATTTCGACAACATTCCAGAGGATTCTAAACCAGGCACCAACAGAGGAACAAATACTGACAGACCAAACAATCGATAAAGAAGATACAACGAGCATCACTCCGTCTAGTCGAAGCGCAACTAGCGGAATGACCAACTCCCTAGGAATGACGTCATCAATCGGAGCTACTTCCTCGTACAGCCTCAAGTCCATGGCGTCCAACGCTAGCGGCAGTACGCTAGCTCCATCTAGCGTCAGCGGGAGTTATACCAACAAAGTAAGGAGCAGCCTTAAAAAGTCGCCAACGAAAAGATACGCTCCCAGTCGATTGACGTCCAAGGACTCTTGTAGTTCTCCAGGCTATAATAAGTTGAGGCTGGATAGCGCAGTCAGTCCGAAGCACTCACCGCGGTCATCAGCCTCCGTTGCCGAAAAGGTAAATATGAGTTTTTTATTTTTTATTCCTTATATGGGTGGACGAGCTCACAGCCCACCTGGTTTTCAGTGATCACTGGAGCCCATAGACATCTAAAACGTAAATGCGCCACCTACCTTGAAATTTAAGTTCAAATTCAAATTTAATTTAAGTTTAAGGTTTCAAGTATAGTTAGTTACAACGGCTGCCCTGCCCTTCTAACCGAAACGTATTACTGCTTCACGGCAGAAATAGGTAAGGTGGTGCTTCCTACCCGTGCAGACTCACAAGAGGTTCTACTAGAGTAAATAATTGTAACTGTAATATTCTGACTGTCGTGAATAATCATATTCTAATGACAATGTTGAAAATTAGCTTAGCTTTGATGTCCTAATATGGCAAGTCGGTTTCAAACCAGTTTCTATATTTGTATTACTACTCGTACTAGAGGTCCCGCAGTAGTTGAAATTCGACTATAATTAATTGGAATTGTAAGTTTGTACACTATTATGATTGTATTTTATACTTCTATAATCACAAATTTCGCCAAGACTACACTATAAAAAAATATTAATAAAGAACAACAACAATATTTAGGGTCGATTCGACCAAACAAGAGTAAATCTTATTCTTAGAATAACTCGTCAGTTAATCGAGAGTAAATCAATTTTACGTTTTACCAACTACAATTCTAAGAATAGTGGGCCTATTCGGGAATTGTTACTATACCGCCGTTTCGCACGGAATAACGGAGCTATTCCTAGAATAAATTAATGGCGTCTGTCAGTCCAACATCTGATTTCTGTCATTTCATAAATATTTATTCTGTTTTAATTTCAAGTCAACGCAATGCACTAAATGATTATTAATAGTCTGAATGCAACGTTTAAACGAAAAAAGATAAAACCACACGACAAAACTTGACAATTCCCTCAAACAAACAAGAAATAAAAATAATACGTTTGACAGCTGGATATCTTACACAACAGCTACTTTTTCACACTAAAATACGGCAAAATCGAGTTGACGATTTGTATGCTCTTACACTATGCCGTTGAACAACAACATTTATTTGCCGGGTTTTATTTTTGTTCACCATTCACTCTGCTATTCGCGTATTGTTATTCCTAGCGCAAGTATACGTGGAAAAACGACTATGAATTTACTCGAGATTAAAATCATGGAATAGGTTATTCCTCGTATAGTTACTCGAGTTTAAATTTAAGTTTGGTCGAATCCGCCCTTAATCTATTCTTAATTTGACCACAGACGTCAAAAAAAGTTTTACAATAAATAGTATGCATGCGTGTGTGCGTCAAATACACAATATGTAGTGTGTGTAATGTTTTCTTTATTGATTTAATGAACTTTTATGCATTATTTAAAAAAAATATTAGCATTGTGCACTTCTTCTCTATGTTCTCTATAAGTGTGGAAAATTTCATACTCCTCCGTCCGCGAAATTTTCGTAAAAAGGGATACAAAGTTTTTGCTTCACGTATTAATATATAGATAAAGTAATTTTATATTTCAAGTATTTCTAAATATTAATTTGTATACGGAAACTGATGGGTGATTCGAGAAATTTTCAATCATCTGTAAAATAATGGGAATTCAGAGTTTTTTTTTCTTGCCCTTGTAGGCAGACGAACATACGACCCACATGATGGTGAGTGGTTACTGTCGGCCATGGACTTCATCAATTCCAGGGGAAGATCCAAGCCGCTGCCTACTAAATGGAAGAAAGAATGAACAAAGAATTTTTAATTAAATAAATAAAGATTAAATAAATTAAATCTTAATTAATTAAAGATTTATTTATGGAAGAAATAAAGAAGTCTTGGTAGTCCATGAATAAATCTTCCTTAAGCCTAAAGAAGATTTATTCATGGACTAGTGTTGTAACTATATCTTTTCAGCTGTGCTCTTAATATAGTATAGTAATTAGGTATTTGAAGATACAATAGATTGACAAAGTAACAAAAGATCATACTGCATCACACCATATTTCCGTGAAAAAATACCAAAGTAAAAATAATGTAAGTAATACAGCTCAATATCTTAATATTTAAGGTGCATTTCCAAGAAAATCCAAGTCTGAACGCGACGGACAGTCAAAGTCAAGTTGTCTACCGTCGGACCAATCGGAACGCAGAGAATCGACACTCGATGATCCATTACGACCACGAACCGTCCAAACTTCAGCTTAAAGAGCGACCCATCACGGTTTACGAGCCGCTGCATTTGGACTACAGAGATTCCCCCAGCTTGGGATCTCCCAAAACATCCAAGAATGATGTGAGAAGCATGGATTCGTTACCCACGGACTCTCCCCAAATGTCCAGGAACGAACTACGGTGTGACTCGGATTGCCGAAGTTTGGACTCTCCAAAAGTGAAAGCGGATTATTATAGAGAAGTTCTAGATTCTCCAAAGCTGGTTGGAGCAATCAGGAATATGCACTTAGACGAGGGTAGTCAGATGGATGAGAGTGGGTATTATAGCCCAGGTAAGTTTCCATTCAATGTTATATCTTAATTCACTGTTATTAAGGTAGACATTTTGATACCTTTTAATACCGCAGTCCAAATGAAACACAATTAAAATATCAATTTAATTCGAACAACGGGGCAATTTCTTTGTGGCAGAGATGACGGTATCCATCAGTACCCGTGGCCAAAATTCCCATAATACTTACTCCTCATGCCTTTATCAGGCCTAGGACACCTAAGGAGATTGTCTATAGTTTTTTTTTTCTTTCCTACCTAGCTGAGAGCCTTCACAGGCTATTTCAGCGTAACCTTAACTAGTAGGTGAGCTCACGGGGCTCAAACCTGACGACGTTGCTAACACGAACCCTAACAAGAGCAGTGCTTCGCAGAATCTACCACCGGATCGGAAACGCGACCCACTGAGAAGATCCGGTGAGGAACTCAGTTGGTTGTGTCTGAGAGCTATAGTTGTCAAAGACAGATATCTGGTTGTGCACCTGATGATGGGTTTTGTCTATGAAGGCGAGAAGCAGTAAGGGCTTAACCAGTTAACTGTTTATCTTAAGCCTTACAGTTATTGAAGAAAGATACATCATAGCGAAGAAACAGCAAAGCTAGGGATTAAATCTAGTATTTGTTAGTTTAAAGCATGTCTGGAATCTTTAATTAGCTTTGAAATTCTCACGAAGAGTTTTTATGGGTTTTTTTTCGTGTATTAATTCAGGTAGAAGACAACAAGTGCACGGTGATCATTACGAGGGTTATGAAGGCGGAGACGTGTGTGACGCTGTACCGGATGGTGTTGGTCTACAGTGAGTATGCTGTCACTTTAATCCTTGATGGGTTTGGGTAGAAGGTTATTTGTATAGAGCAACTTTACAGGAGGAGCCATTTAAAGTTTCAAAATTAGGAAAAATTATCATAACGAAACAACTTCTTCTTCAGCTATTTCAGTGGAGTAAACTTAATTGAAGTTCAATTAAAAACATCGAGCTGTTGATGCTGATGCCACATAAAACGCATCTTTAATGACAAGGATAAATGTCGCGTATTAAGCGAAATGTTCCTGAAAAGAAATAACCTTTCATCACTCGATATAATATCCCTACTAATATATAAATGTGAATGTAAGTTTGTTTGCTACGCTTTCACGCGAAAACTACTCAACCGATCATCATGAAACTTTGTACACATCTTCTTGGAGGTATTAGGAGTAACATAGGATACTTATTATTAAGAAGAAAAAAAATATTTTCTACAAAAAATTAAAAAAAATTTTGTCAAAAAATCTCAAAATCTAGCTTCTTCAACGCCATCTACCGGTTCAGTAATGAAGTTCTAATCCTGAGTGCTGTAAATGAAGTCACGGGTAAAATTTAGCGTTATGCCAAAGTAACTATTCCACGCGGACGAAGTCGCGGCCAAAAGCTAGTAATAATAAAACTGTACACGCATAATACAAAAGACCCTAGTTTGGGTTCCTGAAATACGGAATGCCTAATCTTTTATGAAATATCGGAACTTTTTTTTATTGCCATTGTAGGCAGACGAGCATACGGCCCACCTGATGGTGAGTGGTTACCGTCGCCTATGGACTTCGGCAATGCCAGGGGCAGAGTCAAGCCGCTGCCTACCACTTAACACTCTCCACAAATCTCGTTTGAAGAAGGACATGTCATAGCGCTCGGAAAACACCGTGGAGGGGAGCTCATTCCATATCTTGTGACTAGTGGTCGTCTTGCGAATCCCCACGGGTAGCATTTTGCCTACTTTTGCCAAAAAACCTTAATGCAGTCCAGTTTAAAGCGTGGCTTAATGAAGCCGCTTTCAGACTACGCTATGATATAGCATATAGTATATAGCTCATAGCACAAAAATATCGCGTGCCATACATTGTTTACTGCACTATATATTATTGGCTAAGTATAGATTGCTATACTATACGGCACTATAGTATAAAGTAGTCTGAAAGCAGCTTGATTATACTTTGCCTTGGAGACTTCGATCACATGTCTTAAACATCAATTGGGTTGTAAGCGTTTTCTCCCGCCTATGCAAGAATATCAAACACAAGAGAGGCCACTTTTGGTAAAGATTTGGCTTTGTGGTTAGTAATTTTAGATGCGGTGGTGGGAAATGATAAATTTACTGGTGGTAGGACCTCTTGTGAGTCCGCACGGGTAGGTACCACCGCCCTGCCTATTTCTGCCGTGAAGCTGTGACACGTTTCGGTTTGAAGGGTGGGGCAGCCGTTGTAACTATACTGAGGCCTTAGAACTTATATTTCAAGGTGGGTGGCGCATTTACGTTGTAGACGTCTATAGGCTCCAGTAACCACTTTACACCAGGGAGGGCTGTGCGGTCATCCACCCATTTAAGCAATAAAAATGGTTTTTAGCACCACATGCACTTGGTGCGGCAGGAGAGTGAGAGCAGAAGCCCTTGAGTCCCACTATTGGAGGCGCTGCGTAGTGCTAGCGCGGTGCCCACATTGTAGAGTCGCGTTGGAGGCCAGGACTCTGCACAATCATTTGTTGGGTAAGTCATTTTTGAATCTTAGAGAGTCAGACGAGAGCGTACAGAGCTGATACAGCCCACTGAGTTTCTCGCCTGATCTTATCAGTGGGTCGCATTTCCGATCTGGTGGTAGATTCTGCGAAGCACTGCTCTTGCTAGGGTCAGTGTTAGCAATACTCCGGTTTGAGCCCAGTGAGCTCACCTACACGTCTAAGAGAAACTGAAATAGCCTCGCAGAAAAATAGAAGAAAAGAAAAATAAAAAAAAGTAGCCAGAACTGATGCTCTACCATCAGTACTCGAAATGTTAGGGAGAGTAGAGGAACTTAGGCAGGGATATACCCATATAAATAACTGTACATATAGGTTACTGTATGACTTCTTAGGAGCTCCAAAGCTAAGTCACCTTCACTTTTTTCGACTCCAGTCCTTAACCTCTAAGTAAAATGGCATTAATGTAATGACAAATTTCAACAGGCTTTTATTAGATTCGTATTCATCATGTTTTTATGTAACGGAATCTTTGAAAGTCATTACACGCATCAAGAGCCGATGATAATACAATGATATTATCATTTCGCTCTAATATCCTGATTAGAGTCGAGAGGATATAAGATATATTTAATTTGTTAGGTTTGAATAGTTGTTAGTTTGGTTTGCTATTTTTGAGGGCGATCTCCTGTTTCACTCACTTCACTTAACTGCTTAATGTTCCAGAGGAGTGCACAATGAGCGAGGGCAGCTGGAAGGTTTGTCAGAAATGTGGCGCCGCGTTGAGGGTAGAAGACAGTGACTATCATGTTAATTGTTACCGTAAGTAGATTTTTGTTAATTTTTTTTATTTCTTAAATGGGTGGGGCAGGGACCGGATAGAACGTGAGCTCTTCCACCTAGCAATTAAAAAAGATCAAGTTTTTTATTGACACTAGGGATAAGAGAGTCATCTACTGGTGAGTGGCTGTCGTTGGACATGGATATCAGCTAGCCTCTGCTTACTTTAGACTTCTCCTAAGCTTCGTTTGAATAAGTACGTATCCGCTCAGGAAATACTGTGATTAATTCCAGAACAATCCACGCATGTTTGTGTAATTGTTTAGCTTATTCTTGAATCTTACTGGTGGTAGGACCTCTTGTGAGTCCGCACGGGTAGGTACCACCGCCCTGCCTATTTCTGCCGTGAAGCAGTAAAGCGTTTCGGTTTGAAGGGTGGTGCAGCCGTTGTAACTATACTTGAGACCTTAGAACTTATATCTCAAGGTGGGTGGCGCATTTACGTCGTAGATGTCTATGGGCTCCAGTAATCACTTAACAACAGGTGGGCTGTGAGCTCGTCCACTAACCTAAGCAATATAAAAAAAATTTTTTTTTGGACTTTAATAAAATTTATAAAATTTCAAACGATTCGAAATAGCTGGCATCGCTAATCCTTTGGCCTTGACGTCGAGATATTGTTAGAGTATTTTATCTCGACAGCGCTTGGCATGGACGAGTGGAAATGCCCGTACTGCCTCACGAACGTGCTGGCCCGGGATCTGCCCTGGCAACGGCATCTTATGCAGTGTCCCAGGAATCCACGATTGACTAACACTTCTTAAATTCATTTTACATCGATTTGTTTCGAGTTATAATACGAATGCTCAGTTTAATTATATCGTCAATATACAATACGTTTTATGTTGATGTATTCTCTTAGAGCAGTGATTCTCAACCTTTTTTTTGTTGCGGCACATATTTAACGATTTCAAAATTTGGCGGCACACAAAAAAAAAAGATAAAAATTATTTACTTACTACAACACTCTGCATAAATAGTTTATCAAAAAATTTGAATATACGAAATAAACTAAAATATACTATAATATTTTTTTTGTGGATTTAAATATATATTCATGTTTAAAATATGTTTCTTTTAAAATGATATAATTTAATAATATTAACATTATTATATATTCGCAAAATTTGGCGGCACACTTTTGAAATTTGGCGGCACACAAAAGTGCCGCGGAACAGTGGTTGAGAATCACTGTCTTAGAGAGAAGCGCTGGTTTGTGTTCGGTTAGTTGTGTGAATTTTAAGTTTTATTTAGTGATTAATGATTTGAATGACATTAGCCATAATTAATATAAATGAAATATTCAAATTGATCTCGTTAAAGTTTTTAGTGTTAAATTATTTTTACAGTAGTGTAGTATTTACGTAAATATATAAAATAACGCCGTGTAATAAGAAAAGAAGTCCAGAAAAATTATAAATTTCCGTAATTCGCTATGGCAAGGCGAACTGTGAGCCCGCACGGACGTTTGTCGCTGCCTCGTCTATTTCTGTTAGAGAACTCATGAGCTCCACTTGTTAGGTGCTTTGAACAACTGTTTAGCTGACAGCGTCTAGTACTTAATAAAATTTAGAACTAAAAAACTTCAGAGGTGTCCAGGGACACCCGGATGGAACGAAGTTCCTTTCGATTAATTAGTGAAGGAATTGTATTATTTTTTTTAAGTTATAATAATAAATTACGGCATTATGAAGAAGAAAAAAACAATACTATGAACTAAATTACTATTGTTGAAACGCTATCTCGAGAAACTTTACTCATTACGCGGACCAATCGGATACGAGCAATGTCACGCGATAAGCGCCTACACGTTGATTGGTCAGAATGACGGATCTAAAAAGTGTCGTGACAACTTTTCGTAAGAATTTTTTCCGTCTAGCCCCCTTTCACAACGCGCGATAAGGAACTTCGTTCCAATAAATAATTTGAATCTCTCTTCATACGAATTTGAGGGCGTGTTAAGCCTAAAGCTGCTCTTATCAGGCTAATTTATTTTTAGGAAGTGCCCATGAAAATAGGATTATCTAGCAACAAATTAAAAGCCATAATAAAGAGTTAAGATATTAATAGACATAGTTTTAAAGCACAGCTTCTTAGTCCACTGGTACCGTCCGCATATTTAATAATATTCCGTCTTTGACTAGCTGAGTTTCTTTTTAATTGCTTCGAACTTAAATTCCACTTGTTATTGTCTTTAAAAATGTTAGTTGTTGTGTTAAACTGAGTTCGTGTGCTGTAGGAAAATGTTGTGGATTTAGTTTGTTTTAAGTCAAGCGTTTGAAGTTCATCAACTTTTCATTAGTCTCTTATCTTAGATTTTAGCTATAGTAGTTGTCGTGGCGTGCAACCTCTTTGACAGGACATAAAACCTATAATGACTAGACATAGATAGACTAAGACAGACATTTGAAAATAATTCGAAAATAAATGGAACGAGGGCGTACGTAACCAGCAGCGACGCGGTACATTTTTTGACTTCTGAAAAGACAGAAATACAAAAAGACGAAAAAGAACGAATAATAATTGACCGTTCTTATATAAGATGTTCAAGTGACCTTCGACCGTTCAAGTAGTCATTCGACCGTTCAGTAGTAAATCTTAGTTTTCATACGTAATCACCATTCTTGTAGTTAAAGATCGTGTCATCTAAATATACCTTTCGCTTATTTGTTATTACCATATAATTATGTGTTGTTCATAGGTATGTGTTATACAAAAGTATTTTAAGTTAAATAGTGGTAGTACAAAACGTTACGAAGTTGATTTCTGTTCAAATAGGACAAGAACGACTAAAATTATAAGGAATTAATAGTATTTTTTATTTGGTAGTAATCAAGCATTGCATCTATTCAAGTTTCGAATCTTAAAAACTTTTGAGGATAATAAGCGTGCAAAAAGTGTGTGCGAAATTTAAACTAAGGACGTATTTGATTTTCAAAATCTTTCAGAAAGCGGAGGTTTCCTTAAAATCTACTTAAGATGAAAATCGGTTTATGTCTATAAAAATTGATATTGTATAATGTTGCAACATAATAGGATTAGTGCGAAATTCATTTATAAGCACAGGATATGAAATCTAAGAGTTCCTAATTATTTCAACTAGACTGATGAACTTTTGATGAACTTTTAAGCTTCTACAATCGTTTCTTTGTATAATGATTAGAGTAAAGTTATAAACGTTCTAATTTAAGCTCAAGATTAATTGAGGACATTGAATGGATATTTCGAGTAACAAAAATGGATACTGCTACATATTTAATACGAAAATCGCTCAATATAGACTTGTGAGTCAAGTTGCTTGGATCATCTATTTCATCTCGTAAAGATCACAAAAAACACTGAGAATATTCTGGACATTTTTGTATTAAATTCCGTGATGTCCGAGCCATGACATTAATATTAATTCCGAAATTATTTTGCATTCGCAATAACATATAAGTGAACGCCAATAAAGAAAAACGTATTTAAATATAGTATTAATAAATTGGGACTGATAGTAAAATGAAAAATAGTTCTCAAGGTTTTAGTAAAAAAATTAAATAATCAATTACGTAGTTGTAGCAAAAGCGTGGTTATTAATTAAAATGAAATATCAGACTAGTTGAATGTTCCGTAAAAAGTCAATTTAAGTTTTTATTTAGTCACAGTGCGTATTTGTTTAACAAAAAGGATCGATCGAGTTTACAAACATAGTCTGAGATTGTACTCTGAGATTTCTCCTGAAGTAACATGGGGTGTGAGGCGAGTTGCTGATCCGACGGGTTGGATATATTCACTGGTAAGAGTAAAAACAAGAAACAGATCTGAAATTATAACAACACATCACATTTTCTTGTCCTCTTACACATAAGTACTAATATGGCTAAAATGTGAAGTAATTCATTAAAGCATGACGTATTTGAAAAAGTATGTAATTCATATATTTAAGAAAAAAAAATTGTTTTTATATTTCTTTTAAAGCCTTGCTCTGCTTTTAAAGCGTTGTTACTTCAGGAAGGAATCTGAGCCAAGCCTGTTTGTCTTCTGGTAAAGACCATGAAAGCATTCCTTCATTATCAGAATTTTTGATTTAGTTTATTGAATTTTTGATTCAAAGTAAAAGCTTTTTATATTTTTTTCAATAAATAATTTATTTTAAGTTATGTAATTGCTTAATTAGTGTTCATTTTTTATGTGTCAACGTTTCGTTCTGAAGGACAAGCAGTTTGTTTTTGTTACTTTGATCTAAGGTAACACGTGCCGTAAGGTAGTCGATTATTCTGGTAATGTCGTGTAAGTCGGTATGTGATCGAGTATTCATAAACTCTGGGCGAAATCAATTATTTTGACGTCACGATTTGATGTATATTCGTTATCAGTAAATTTAAAGGTTGCTAAAGTTGCACGATTTCGCCAGATTTTCAGATGTTTTTATTTTACTGGTGGTAGGACCTGTTGAGAGTCCGCGCGGGTAGGTACCACCACCCTGCCTATTTCTGCCGTGAAGCAGTAATGAGTTTCGGTTTGAATGGTGGGGCAGTCGTTGTAACTATTCTTGAGACCTTAGCACTTATATCTCATGGTGGGTGGCGCATTTACGTTGTAGATGTCTATGGGTTCCAGTAACCACTTAACATCAGGTGGGCTGTGAGCTCGTGCACCCATCTAAGCAAAAAATAATAATTATAAGACTTGAAGATACTATAAAAACGACTTAAAAGCTGATACAGATTCTGTTTAATTGTCAGTCGATATCCGATCTTATGACTATAAAGATACGATTCAAACATTCCAAGCTTTGTAATTAAACAATTGTTATCGCTGCGAGTGCGAATGTTATAAAAATAAAGAATTTGTCAAATTAATGTTTTTTTCTTTCTACCTGCATTTTTTTTTTTGTAACTTGTGTCATGATTATGATAACATGCCTAATGCTTTTAATGTAAGCTAAGAATTTCAAAATGGGCATATGCAATTAGAGGAGTACTTTATAATAATCTAAACTTAAGTAATATATAAATCTACAGTGGCTTTTACGGATGTTCCGTTATAACTACTGAACCATGCATCCGATTGACTTGAAACTTGGTATCCGTGTAGAAAATATACGTAATTAATGGATAGGCTAATATTTATATGAGTGTTGGACTCCCTAATAATAATGACAATAGATAATAATGTTAATTTTAAATGCACAGCGAAGTGGGCGAAGTGGGCGAGTATGGCTAGTAACTAATAATTTTATCCGTTTGTTTTTAAATGGCATTGACGTAAGCTAACTTGTGATGGTCAACGTTAGCCCACGTGCTCAGGACAAAATTGAACACCATAGAGTATACAGCGTCAATATCTTATTGACTGACTCTTTTTTTTATTTTTTATTGCCCTTGTAGGCAGACGAGCATACGGCCCACCTGATGGTGAGTGGTTACCGTCGCCCATGGACTTCAGCAATGCCAGGGGCAGAGCCGAGCCGCTGCCTACCGTTTAATACTCTCCACAAGCCTCGTTTGAAGAAGGACTTGTCATAGCGCTCGGGAAACACCGTGGAGGGGAACTCATTCCATAGCCGGATGGTACGTGGCAAAAAAGACCTCTGGAAACGCACTGTGGATGACCGCAGTGGCTCCAGGTAGTATGGATGAACTCTACTCCGGTGGCGGGCGGTGCGATGGTAAAAACGAGATGCCGGTATCATCTCGAACAATTCCTCAGTGTCAATTCCTGTGGTCCAGTAGTTAACGGCTCTGAGCGTTGCACGAAGAGTTGTGGGTTCGATTGCTTGTTGGCTAAAGATGGCGATAAAAAAGATGACGGAACTTAAGTTAAAGAAATAAATCACTATACATTTTCAACATATATTCGTCAAATAAAATACAACATAAAATTATTTATATTTCACTACACCCTGTAGTTGTCGTCTCTGTGTTTTTCTGTTCCTCGATAGTTTCCACTTCTTCCTCTAGATTCTCATTGAGGATTACATCAGTTTCTGTAGTTTCTGAAGTTTGGGCATCAGCGTTTTCAACCACTTTGAATTTGTTTACGTCTACAAAAAAAACAACAAAAATATGTGTTCTTATTTTAGAAAATATATACCATTTTAAGATACTAATAATAATATTCAGTGTGTATATTTCTTATTATTGATTTCTGATTATTTGAAAACGTCATCGCTTTTCAAGGCGTTGAGTAGTAGTAGTTTTATTTTTCCAAATGGAAAGGCAAAGGTATCATACCATACAGCCTAATCTTTTATAAATTTTTTTTATGAAATATGATATTATAGAAATGAAATGAAGTTGATTAATATGAAATATGACATGAAATTATATGAAATGAGATGATATTATATGGGGTATTTTTATGAAAAATGATAATATGGAGTGAAATGAAATGAGATAAGATGAGATGATATGGTATGAAATATAATCTCAGTAAAATGGTGGTCATTTACTGAGACTTTTTCAGTGGACTTTTTGGAGTACCCCGAGAAGTTACGTCCAGCGGCTTTGTTTCATTTTCACACATTTGTGCACTTTCACAGATATTAAACAGTTAATAAACCACCGTTATTACATATTTAAACCTGAAGAAACACTAAATAGATAAAATAAAACAAGTCACACAACTTCACTCCTCGTTCCCGCCAAAAAGTCCTAATAAAACTGGCACATGAGCCGTACATATAGTATATAAAAATACAGGTTAAAGTGTCTGTTTCAATAAAGCCAATCACGACGATATTTTGAAGGTAATGGAACGGTAGGCAGCGGCTTGGGTCTGCCCTTGGCATTGCTGAAGTGCATGGGCGACGGTAACCATTCACCATCGAGGGCCTTATGCTGCTACAGGGGCAATAAAATAAACAAGTGTGGCACTCAGAGGCTGCCGCGGTAAAGCTATTGCATAGCTTTTTTATCAACTTATGTAATTATAATTAGACAATAATAATTTAATATTAAAACAAGCCATATTTATAAACTAAGACCATGCTATATTTATAAACATTAACAGAAGAAAAACATTAACTGTCTCCTTCACACTCATGAGCTAGACCGCGCGAGAGAGAGATGGGAAGACTTTTCATGATACGCATGCAGTGCGACGTCACGCCGCGCGCTTATTCACAAACGTGTTGAACGCGAGCGACATGGTAGGCGGAGTGGGGGTGTTAGGTTTTATTTTCGTCACGGAATTTCTTAATTCGGTCGCCGCGCTCAAAGCCCGCTATAAAAGCTATGCGATAGCTTAAAAAAAGGAAGTTGTTTTGAAGATATTGCTTTTTTCTCCTACCTACGCCGAAAGTTCGGTTTTCCTCCCGCTGTACAGGGAAGAAAGTGTAACTTTTCCTCCCTGAGTACTGACAAGTGCGCATGCGCGTTAGTGTCTACGTCTGCTCTCGCGCACCTAAAATTCTCCGCCATTGTTGTGCTCGGGTAATTTGCACTATTGTGTTTAGTGTTTTTACAGTGTCGAACTTTCGGCCTGGTAGGAGAAAAAATAGTATGTGTACCGCGGGAAAAAGGTAGGATATCTCATCCCGCGTGTTTGCCACTTGGCAATTTTACACGCGGAAGAAAATGTCCTACTTTCTTCCCTTGGTGCTCAATGTGGTGGGACCTCTTGTGAGTCCGCGCGGGTAGGTACCTCCGCCCTGCCTATTTCTGCCGTGAAGCAGTAATGCATTTCGGTTTGAAGGGTGAGGCAGCCGTTGTAACTATACCTGAGACCTTAGAACTTATGTCTCAAGGTGGGTGGCGCATTTACGTTGTAGATGTTTGTGGGCTCCAGTAACCACTTAACACCAGGTGGGCTGTGAGCTCGTGCACCCATCTAAGCAATAAAAAATTAATAAAAAAGTGTGAATGTGTTGAACGCGAGCTACATGGGAGGCGGAGTGGGGGTGTTAGGTTTTATTTTCGTTACAGAATTTCTTGATTCGGTCGCCGCGATGAAAGTTACGCAATAGCTTAAAAAAGGAAGTTTTTTTGAAGATATTGCTTTTTTTTCTTGTAATCAGCCAGCGTATCTCATCTCATTTACCGTATTTACTGATATCGGCTCCTAGTATCCGGAGGTAGTGCACGGCGTCCGGCGCGGCGGTGTAGGCGCGCAGCGAGTGCACGCCGCGCCATCCCACCAGAGTCAGTTCCAGCTTCGATTCCCGATCGCGGTACTCCAGCACGCAGCTGCCTGTGGCTGGGAATATTAATTTTTTTTTTATTGCTTATGTCTATCTGGTGTTATGTGGTTACAGGAGCCCATAGACATCTACAAGAGATATTGATATTGAGATATGAGGTCTCAGTTTTTACAGTACAACGACTGCCTCACCCTTTTTTTTTGTGAACAATAAAAATTACTCTCTCTCTCTTTCTCTAAAAATTAATGTCCAATGTTGAATTTGAACGCTGGTCTATTCGTGTGAGTTGATGCCAATGCACCGGGCGTCTTACCTACCAGATGGTTAAAGGTTGCTTAGTTGGATGGACGGGCTTACGGCCCCAAAGTTGGAGCCCATAGACATCTATAACGTAAATGCCGCCACTCATCTTAAGACATGAGTTTTCAGTCTCAGTTTTAACAGTACAACGGCTGCCCCACTCTTCAAACCGAAACGCATTACTGCTTCACGGCAGAAATAGGCAGAGCGGTGGACCCTACCCGTGCGGACTCACAAGACGTCCTACCACCAGTGAATACATGATTATCGAAAATCTCATTTAATATGGCTGTTTGTGGCTGTATGATTAAACTCCTTTGAGCAAATGAAATTTGAGAGTTTCGATATTGGCCGATGAATTGATGAGCTCACCTAAATCTTTGACCAGGTTCTGCGTGTGCTCCGAGAAGAGTTTGATATCGGGCGGGTTGCTGGGGTTGTCGCACTGCAGGACAAGTATCAAGTCGTCTTTGAGTATCTCTATTCTTCGTTTAGGTCCGATGTACTGCGCTATGCTCAGGAGACCTTCCTGGGACAATCTAAAAATAAATAAAAAATTAAGCAGTCTCTTAAAATTGACAGTCGTCGTGGCCTAAAGGATAAGACGTCCGGTGCATTCGTATGTAGCGATGCACCGGTGTTCGAATCTCAGGCGGGTACCAATTTTTCTAATGAAATACGTACTCAACAAATGTTCACGATTTACTTCCACGGTGAAGGAATAGCATCGTGTAATAAAAATCAAACCCGCAAAATTATAATTTGCGCAATTACTGGTGGTAGGACCTCTTGTGAGTCCGAGCGGGTGGGTACCACCACCCTGCCTATTTCTGCCGTGAAGCAGTAATGCGTTTCGGTTTGAAGGGTGGCACAGCAGTTGTAACTATACTTGAGACCTTAGAACTTATATCTCAAGGTGGGTGGCGCATTTACGTTGTGGATGTCTATGGGCTCCAGTAACCACTTAACACCAGGTGGGCTGTGAGTTCGTCCACTCATCTAAGTAATAAAAAAAAATTATAATGGATGTGATGGCGTTCCGCAAATTGGACATGATGGGGCGATTCGTTGTGGTATCTGTAGAATATCTGTGTAAGTAGGTACCCAGGTCTTTGATAGGTATAACGAAAAATAGACTACATTAATAACAGAAAATGACACGGCTATAGTATGTACATTGCAAAATCGATCAAAGAAGGGAATAATCCGTACATATTCCGCCGAATAACAAAAACTTTATCTAGGGAAATGTACATAGACTATAGAAGCGTCGATATTCGTAGTTCGATACATAAACCATATGATAAGAATGGTTTCCCTTCGAAAAATGGGATAGTCGTTATATAGTATATTTGAGGCTCAACCTCATGTCTCAAGGTGGGTCATTTGAAACCAATGTTTATTATTAAACAAGTCTAGCAACATTTTTTTTATTGCCCTTGTAGGCAGACGAGCATACGGCCCATATGATGGTGAGGGGTTACCGTCGCCCATGGACTTCAGCAATACCAGGGGCAGAGTCAAGCCGCTGCCTACCGCAATTAGCACTGTACTAAGCGTCTAGATTGTTTAACTTTGCCTTCCTTTGTTTTTGATGTATGTTTTAGTCTATTAGAAATATATTCATTCTTGGTAACTTCGGATTCGTCTTTCCCAGAGTCTACTAGATATTTCGGCGCCTTAGTAAGAAGATTGAAGATAGATATTGATATAGTTACTTCAGTGCGTCGCGTAGGGCACCGGTGACCTACACAGCAGTTAATGTGTTAAGGTATTCCTGCAGATCCCTGAGAGGCAGTCTTTTTTTTATCTAAGCTCATGATCTGACCATATCAGCGTCACCGGGAGAGTAGGTGAGCTCACGGGGCTCAAACCTGACGTTATTGCTAACACGAACCCTACCACCGGATCGGAGACGCGACCCACTGAGAAACTCAGTGGGCTGTGTCTGAGGGTTAATTTACAGAAAACAATGACCGGGAGGCAGTCTTGTGTTCCGCTTTGAAGCACTGCACAGGTTTGTACAGCTGATACTCATTACAATCAACATTTTCAGCTCATCTTTGATGATGACGGTATTTCCGTTGCTGTCCACGGGCCTCAATGTGCCGCGCGCAAGTTGAGAGTACTGACCTGAACGGACACGTCATATTCTTGTTGTCACACCTTACGAAGGTCTTCACGCCGGTGTTGATGATCTTTATATTCCGTTCGTTCCTCTGCACCACGTCCTTCACCACCGGCGACACGAGGTATATATTTTTCTTCTTGCCGACGTGACATCTGGTCAACAGGCATTTAGGATCGAAGTCGTCTTTGAGGTCGTAGTACGATTTGATTGATGGGAAAACGTCTTCATCATTCCCGAAGAACACGAAAGGGTCCTCCCGGTAGCCGCCCATCCTCCTGCGTTTCTGTGGCGGAGCACTCTTGACCTCCTGCGGCTGCTCTAACTGCGGATCAGCGTCCTCCTTCTCCCAGGGCAGGCTGGCGGTCTTCTCTAGAACAGCCACGAAAAATCCGCCGGTGTCCTGCTGGTGGGGCAGGATCCTTATGCTGGAAGACAGAAGCGATATACATGGGGTAGATTGAGCGATATACATGGGGTAGATTGCAGGACGAATTTACCATCAACAGAGTATGATTTCGGATTCACTTTTCAAAGTAAATGATTGACCGATTTCAAATAGAAAATGAGGGTGTTCTATTTTCATATTTTTTTAGGTATATCTAATGTCTTATTTTTGGAGTCAATATTGCATAAAAATATTGTCTATTTTTAATAAAACTAGGCAGGTTTATTGACCAGATGTGACCAAGTTCAGCATGAAGATGCTTACACAGCAACAACATTTTATATTGATCAACAAAAAATTCAATTTTTTTTTTTCAGATTTTTTAGTTAGTTTAACTAATGTTGGTTTTGGAGACAGTTTTAATATTTTGATTAAACCATTTATTTTATATACAAATACCTATTACAACTTATACAATATTATGGCATAGCTTGTCAGTAATAAACATTACATATCGACGCTTGAAAGGCAAACGTGACTAAGCGACAATTCGTGAACTTTACAATAACTAAAGTTGAAATACCTGAAAAAATAACTTTTTTAACGAATCTAGCTGTAGGATTGAAATGATTTTAATAGATCTAGAATAATTTTTTTTGTTCATCGAATATGAATATTGCCTATCATTTATATGCCATTATTAATTATTATTAATTTATATTATTAATTAATATTAAAGCCGTTATTGTTGCTTAGTCGCGTTTGCCTTTCAAGCGTCGATATATTCAATGATTGCACAAGAAAAGAATCAAATAACTTCACATACCAATTTTCTAATTGGTACTTCTCTATTTCTTCAGCGGTGGGCGGGAACATCTGAGGTCTGACCACGGTCTGCCACTTCTCTGGTACGTCCTCGTATTTGTCGTAGAACACCATGTCCTTGGAGGCTGGGCGCCAGTGGGTCATGCCTAGGAGCGACATCAACATATAAATCTTTAAGGGAGAAGGGAGAACAAAATTCGGATCTAAACTTCATTATATAAACTACCGGCCACACGTTGCTGTGGCTAAGGTTTTTGTTTCTAAATAACACGTGGCCGGCTGTTCTTATACCAAAAATTAACAAAGTAAGAACAATTGGATTTCACTGCATTGCGTTTACTACGAAATAAATTTCACTTATAGTTTAGCCTCAGCAACACGTGGTGTTTATGCCATTAAATTGTAGCTTATGTGAAACGTTGGTATTTTTAACACAGCGCCATCTATGAGATATTAATGCCAGACAGTATTACAATTGTCTGTAAAAACTGATTTAAGGCGCCATCTGTTTTAGATTTATGAAACTTCAATTAACAATCTATACTAATATTATAAATAGGAAAGATTTGTTTGTTTGTTTGTATTGAATAGGCTCCGACACTACTGAACCGATTTGAAAAAATCTTTCACTGTTTGAAAGCTACATCATTCCCAAGTTACATCTATACTAATATTATAAAGAGGAAAGATTTGGTGTTTGTATTGAATAGGCTCCGAAACTACTGAACCGATTTGAAAAAATCTTTCACTGTTTGAAAGCTACACTATTCCCAAGTGACATAGGCTATAATCGTTTTTGAAAAAAATTAGGGATCCTTACTAAAGCTCCAATAATGTAACCCAAGGTGTAAAAATATTACCTAAAATATTTTTTACATCGCGTGCCCTGCGAAAACTATTGATGATAGAATAAAATAATGTACAACGACTTTGTAGAACACATTATTATTTACAAAAAGTGTCGCGATAGCATATGTCTTACTATTATAGTTATGCCGCAATAAGTGTTCTTATATTTTTTTAAATAAAACGTTAAATATCGTTGAAATTTTTGTTAAAGACCCGAGCGGAGCCAGTGCGTGCCGCTGGTAATCAATATAAGAAATCATTTCATTGTTCATTAATAAATATTGCGACCATTAATTGAAATAAAAACCATCCTATGGCCTAAGTTGGAACAAAACACATATTTAAAAAAAAAGAAGTTAAAATCGGTTAAGTAGTTTAGGTGTCCATTGCGGACAAACAAGTACGTAATTTATATATATTAATTAAGATAACTATTTCTTTTCTATGAATTATAAAAATGTCATTAAATAATAAGTCTCCATTAAAATATTAAATAAAACTCTATTAAATTATTAGATAAATTTTAATTATCGTTTTTTTTTTTTTGTTCTCTCTGCTTCGAATTAAACGGCCTTTATATTGTTAATGTCACGCTTTTAGGGCTGTATGTATCGCCTATGTCTACAATTTTCCACAGCTATACAACTGGAACATTCGCGAGTCGTATTTGATATGATATCCGCTATTTGACGAGAGATGGCGTTACTCGTACCGGCGTAACAATACGAATAGAAGTCGTCGTGGCCTAAAGGATAAGACGTCCGGTGCATTCCTGTTGAGCGATGCACCGGTGTTCGAATCTCAGGCGGGTACCAATTTTTCTAATGAAATACGTACTCAGCAATTGTTCTTGATTCGACTTCCACGGTGAAAGTATAACATCGTGTAATAAAAATCAAACCCGCAAATTTTAATTTGCGCAATTACTGGTGGTAGGACCTCTTGTGAGTCCGCACGGGTAGGTACCACCGCGCCTATTTCTGCCGTGAAGCAGTAATGCGTTTCGGTTTGAAGGGCGGGATAGCCGTTGTAACTATATTGAGACCTTAAAACTTCTATGGGCTGCAGTAACCATTTAACGCCAGGTGGGCTCGTCCACCCATGTAAACAATAAAGAAGAAATAGAAAAAAAAATAGTTGAGAGCAGCTGACCTTTCGCGAACTCGAGTCCGGGCAGCATGTGCGTGACGTCACACAGGTGCACGGCGCCCCCGGCCTCCCGCAGCAGCCTCAGCAGCACGGCCTCGTTCTCCAGGGGGTTGAAGGAGCACGTGGAGTACACCAGCCGGCCCCCCGCCGCGAGCAGCGTGCAGCCGCGTCGCAGTATGCGGTACTGCACGCTGAGGTAGGTATCGTATTAATAAGCATCATTAGATAGGAAAATCCTATGTTAGTTTAATGGACAATTTACATGTCTGTGCTTATTTTTTTATTTTTATATTTATAGCTTAGATGGGTGGACGAGCTCACAGCCCACCTGGTGTTAAGTGGTTACTGGAGCCCATAGGCATCTACAACGTAAACACACCTTGAGATATAAGTTCTAAAGTCTCATGTATAGTTACAACGGTTGCCCCGCCCTTCAAAACGAAACGCATTACTGCTTCACGGCAAAAATAGACAGGGTGGTGGTACCTAACCGTTCGGACTCACAAGAGGTCCTACCACCTGTAAAATGATTAAAGTTGAGTAACTTATGAAGAACTTATGAACTTATGAGTTCACGCACACACACAGCCCACAAATATTTATATTGGATTTTTTTGCTTAATTGTATTTTTACTATATATTATGTAATAACTACTTATTTATTTATAACTTTATATACTAGATAGTATAAAGGCGATATTAATGCCATAGGCATTCTCTGACAGTCTACCTTAGGGGGGTAGTAGTTGTGTGGTGTTAATCCATAATTGGCTTATTTTAGGGGTGTTCAATTAATTGCAACCTTTTAAAATTACATGAGCATTTGGTTAGATGTATAAATAAACGGACCCGTGTAAATTATTGCCGTTGCCCGTGGACCACTTGAGCCAAATATCCGGGTTCTTGCGTAGTGTCGCGTCGCCGGAGCACGGTACGTCGCACAATATCCGGTCGAACTTCAAGGGCTTTGTTTTGCTTGGATCCTAAAAATGAAAATACATTTTTATAAAAAAAAAATTGTCTTTTGTCTGGTTCTATCTATCTCTTTGTGTTTTATAGATTTATGAACCATTTATAAGATTCGTGTTATAAGGGTTATTGATTTTTTTAAAGTTATTGTTACGGTAACGTTAACTTACCGAAAGATGGTACTACAGTCGTTTCAATAAAAGTATGTTTTATTTAACAGCCATAGATACTATTGTCATAGTTATCATCATCATGTTGGACCACTACTGGATCAGTCCACTCACCGCCATGTCTCGAGGCAAATATTTCTGACCAGTGTTGCCAATGAGAACATGCAGCAGTGAAAAGCCATAATTCCAATCAACTCAATCTTACTCATCAAGATAAGTGATTGTTTAAGAACGGAGATTGCATACCTGTTCATCGGTTACTTCAATGGAAGGCATGAAAGCAGAGTCGTGGTTCGTGATCACTATGCAGGGTGAGTTGAGGCGCTTGGCCTGATGTACCAACATGTAGCATCGGCTGTTGTCTACGTCGTTTGCCATCACAAAACCTGAAGAATAATTAATGTATCAATGGACGAAATGAGGCACGTAGAAAGCCTGTCGCATTAAACGACTCTCCTACTCTCTTACACCCCACGTTCGATCTCTGCCCAGAGTCAGAACCCGGTCAGAGTAAGGGGGATTCGTGGGCAACACTACATCCAGACTTGAGGCAGATAAAAACAGCTTATCATGATTCTATGGCGGTCTCGATTTAGTTTTCATTTGTAACTAGAGTGAGGTCTTATTGAAACTGAGTGACAGTCAGGTTTTTCACATGCAATTCACAGGTGAGATGCTCTGGGTGAATATATATTTATATAAAATAGCAGACAGTTCAATGTAATTGAGTACAAGACAGTTATGGAAAATATTTTAAACAAACCTGTAGGCATTTTATCTTCATCTGCATGTAGGAATTCTATGAGTTGTGCGGTCTTAGACCCCGGGGCAGCACACATGTCAAGCACCTGCATACAAAAAGTATAGTTTGGTAAACATTTCAAAAGAAATCAATAAATTTACTTATGCACTTTCTATAACCTTCCATACCTTATGGTGAGGTTTCACATCTAATACTACGGGAGGTATCATCGACACCTGTTCTTGTCTCGAGACTCCTCCTGCTGCCGTCTCTGCTACAAGAAAGTTATGAAGCCGATACAATGCCTCGTTACGCCTGATATCCATACGGGTGAGCCGTAATTGCCATGCAAAACCTCCAGGGTACCTAAATAATATAAAATTTATTCCATCAATTGATTTAAAAAAGTACCAAGGCAAAAAACTGTCATATCAAATAGTTTTGTTTTCATTTTAATATCAAATTTAATACAAAAATGAATAATTAATTTACCGAAGAAAATTATAATTTGTGTAATTACACAAATAGTAATTACTAGTAGTGGGTAGTGCCACCACTCTGCTTTTCTTTGCCTTGAAGCAGTAATGCATTTCTTTGTGACTTTCAACTCAAGTCTCAAGACGAATTGTGGCATTTATGTTGTTGATGTCCATAGGCTCTGGATATGTTCAGGTAGGCCATGGGCTGCTCTATTTGAATAATAAAAATAAAAATATATTTCTGAACTGATTATTACAAATAAAACATACCAAGGCAAATTAACTGGCTTAATTTCTTCCTCTTCATCTTTTCCATCAATTTTCAATTTTATATTCAGAAGCTGTGAGAAGTAATCACTGTTCACAATCTTCATTAGAGCGTCAGCTTCGCCCTTAGATCCTGTGATACGGAATGCCGTAGGTAGATTCTCTTTGAGAGTTTGCATGAAGACCGGCCACTGCTCTTCTGGGCAGATCTTTTGCATCTTAACATAAATTGTAAATTTTATTATGTAAAAGGGCCAATGAAAACACCATTTCACTCCTATGTTCCAAACGATTTCCCTTTTTATTTATTTCATGTAGTTTAGTAGTAACCATTTATCTGCTTGGATGTAAGCCCTTTTCGGACAGTGTGAATTTAAATAAAATTTAATTTATTTATTTGTTACATTTCATGTGAAATTCACAATGGCGGACTTAATGCCTAAGGCATTCTCTACCAGTTAACCAAAGGTAGTGCAGAGTAAATAGTGGTAGGTGCAATGAATCAATCAATTTAGTAGCAGTTAAAAAAATTTGGAACGAAATTAGTTAAAAAAAAGAGAAGCAGTAGAGGGTTCAATCAGTATTTTCCGGTGACTAGTCTTTTAGATCATCGTGATTTAATGTAATTATGACTGAGATATTCACCTTATAGTATTCTTCGAATGCGGCATTTTCTCGAACAATATCTTCATAAGCCTTTCGATTATCCCCGTTCGGTTTCTCTTGTGGATTTTTCTCCTAAAACGTGAATAAACTGAAACATCAAACACATCTCATAGGTTATCCCATAGTTTTGTTTATTTACTTGCTCCTTGCGGTCACGTTTCCTTTGCGCGAATTTGTTGACGTTCCGATTTTTTCTACCCATCTTAATTGAGAACTAGGAATATTTGTGATAGGATTCTCAAAACTAGTTTAATTCAGCAAAAACGAAGTATTAGGTATCTATTTAAACAACTAAATTCTCAATAATATTTTATCAACACATTTTCAGTTTGACATTGACATTTGACAAAGTGATTCAGTATAGCGATGAGTAATTCGAATAATTTATTTTGAATAACTCGAATAAGACTATTGACTCGTTCATTCGAATCGCTCTTGACCGAAACCGAACTATTTCGTTAACTCGTGTCATACTCGTAGGCAGGTATGTACACGTAGCGCGGGAGGCCACGGTGGTGCGGTGCGTCGCTCAGTCGACTCGGCTTGATTCGACATTCTTTATTTCGCTCTCGCTCTAATACGGAGTCGAAGAATCGTATGAATGAATTCTACAAGTGAGAAAATATGAAAATACACAGTATATTCTAAGAATCACGAGTTGGTTGGATACAATTTGATTCGTTTAACGTACTTACTAGTCTATCACATTTGCAATTCGCCCATCATTTGTGCCATCGGAAGGGCTTTTTTCCAAGGCTGGAATCCTTTCCAATCAAAAACGATGTAACAGAGCATCACAAAGAAGGTAGATCATCGGAGTTCGAATCTCGCAGGCGGGTACCAATTTTTCTAATGAAATATGTAAATATGTACTTAACAAATGTTTACGATTGACACGGTGAAGGAATAACATCGTGTAATAAAAATCAAACCCGCAAAATTATAATTTGCGTAATCACTGGTGGTAGGACATCTTGTGAGTCTGCGCAGATAGGTACCACCGTCCTGCTTATTTCTGCCGTGAAGCAGTAATGCGTTTCGGTTTGAAGGGTGGACAGCCGTTGTAACTATACTTAAGATTTTAAAACTTCTATCTCAAGGTGGGTGGCGCATTTACGTTGTAGATGTCTATGGGCTCCAGTAACCACTTAACACCAGGTGGGCTGTGAGCTCGTCCACCAATCTAAGCAATAAAAAAAGATTTCGTTCCTAAATTCATATTGTGCAAGAAACGGCTATAATATTACGGTTTTACATAACAATAAAACCGATATTATGTGCCGAGAAGGAAAACATACAGCATTGTATTATGAAGAAGCAGTGTGTACTTAGCTTAGATTCCTTGTCTATGTCCAACCATAGACAGTCAATTTAGTTCCATCTTTAGCCGCTAGGTGCTGCCAGCAAGTATAAAGGGAGCGCCGCCATCTTTGATCTTCATAGTCTTCACCAGGAAGAACTTCCTGCAATGCTGTATGTTTTCCTTCTCGGCACATAATATCGGTTTTATTGTTATGTAAAACCGTAATATTGATGTGCCTTTGGAAAACATACAGCATTGTATTATGAAGACGTGTTTGTTATCTGCTGGTGAAATTATTAAGCACAACGCTATGATGAAATAGGTAAAGCCATAATAAAATTATGAAGCGCAATGATAATGTTCATAATTTATATAATTATTAAATCGAAAAACAGTTGTTAACTTCCATGTTAATTCAATAATTAAAAAATATTTATAAGTTTGTAATAAACATTTTATCTTGTATATACAAGAAAATGTATAAATTGTATAAATGATGTATATACATCATGTAGAAGTAAATGTGTTGAAAAAAAGAATCGTGAGGATCTTTACGAAGCTCTATTATTCGGCAATAATTATTGTAAACGTTTGGATGATTTGCAATTGCCTCTAGAAAGTATTTCGTCCATTGGTTCATTATCAATCCATCTCAGAGGCTACTGCTGATCTACAACTTCTTAGAGATGCGTTGATGCCATTACCTCGTAAGGTTGAACGAAGACCAGTTTCCAATTACAGTACGGGATGCCGCTTTTGTGACAACACACATAGTTAGAAAAAAGTCCTTACGAATCTTACCGGGCATTTCTTTAGTTTCATGTTTAGAAAGCACTTATGCAGATTATTGACGAAAATGGATTTCAATTTTAGACCCAAAGACTGGTATCAGAAAGATGTTTTTCTCTGTTATCAAAGAAACTGTCTTTAGAAATGTTGAGCAAAGTAAGGTCATTAACTCTGCGTCCAGTAGCCAGCAACATGGTTGTTGGTGTCCTTCAAGCTACATTGAGGCGTGATCTGGTGGCTGGGTTTGAAGAAAACCAATTTAGAACTATTCTCGGATCTCATGTGAATGGGACTACACTTAGTAAAATTGTAATAAGTAGTTGAATTTTGTTTAGCTATTCCGATGGCTTTTTTAAAATAGCAATTTTTATTAGAGAGCTTGAGAATGTTTGCTGTCCTACATGTATTTCGCCCACAGAAAGTCGACAGCGCTGCTTTATGATGCAGAAGGATTGTTTTATAGGCAAAATTTTCTTTTTGGAAAAGAAGGCAACATCTGCAGACTTAGGATCAATTTTAAAACTGTAGCACCATATGCACCATCTTCTAGTTGCTGGTAAGTATGCTGACAAAGTGGATTGACACCAGCTAATTTTCAATAAATCTTCTCCTGTTTAGACCAGTCTATTATTTGTACAACCTCCCCCCCCCCCTTTCTAAGCTTTCAGGGTTAATGTTTAACCTGTGGAGGAGGCAGGTTTTGGATTTCGTGCGAGTTATCTAGCGTTCGGGATCTGAGGGCTTGGAAACCCAAATGCTTTCGCTCAGTCTGGGAACACTACCAGGTAGGTTCCCTAGACACTGTTGAAGTGAGTCAGTACTTTGGGGAGAAGGTTGAGAGGAGGAATTCTCCATGCTAGTTGCATCCTCTACGGTCTGCTGAAGGTATCCAATCTTGGTCGGCGAATGGGTTTATATCCGGATGACCCCACTTTCGAAAAACTTTTGTGGTCACTTGTGGTAAAAAATGCCATTTCGCAGGTTGATTTCCTCGTGATAGCCTGTCGGCTATGATGTTGTATCTCCCCGAGAGATAAGCTGACAGTTATCTTGAACTTATCGCTTAGGTTTAAAAATCGAAAGGTCAACGTTAGCGAAATACTTTCAGATTCATTTTGATTGTCACTACCATTGCAAATAGCTCTTTTGTGGGTGAGCCGTTTCTGTTGTTGAGCTGACCATAGACAGGACGTTAATATTTTGTCTAATTGTAACCCCTACCCATGTCCGAAGCTTCCGTTGCCAGGAAATGGTTGGTTTTGGGTCTCGGCAATGTTTGACATGTGGCTCCGCGTCAGCACTGCATTTGTAACCCCTACACATGTCCGAAGCTTCCGTTGCCAGGAATTGGTTGGTTTTGTGTATCGGCAATGTCTAACATGTGGCTCCGCGTCAGCACTGCATTTAATTGTTAACACATGCAGGATGGCCTGTTTTTTACCCCTTTTCTTGAAACTTCGCAAGAAAATTTGCAAGTTAGCATAGATTGATGTAATTCCGTCAGAGTTTGAGCTAGGATGTTGTTGAGTGGCCACTTCATTTCTCGCAATTTTCCATCGAATCCCTAGACATGTCATCTCTTGAACCAGTGTACTAATTGATTTTTTGTAAGGCTGACTTGGCAGCCCAAATAATCCAAGAGCTTTACAGCTTATGTGGCCTGAAGACTCAACTTGGACTTCTTTTGATGGACCTGGTGGGATTTGCGTAGGTGGGATAACACTCAACATCCCTTTGCACGCAATGTTTCCGCGACCGAGCATGCTATGCAAGCAAAAAAGGTGTATTTGTCTTCATGGACCAAGAAAAAGTCGCGTAGGTAGGTTAACATTTGACTTCCCTATGTACGTAAGGTCTTCGCGACCGAGCATGCTATGGGAGCAAAAACGTTTATTTGTCTTGGTGAAACAAGATCATGTCGTGTAAGTAAGCTAGCACTTCGATTTTGCACGCAATGCCTCCGCGACCGAGCATGCTGTGGCAGCAAAAAGGTGTATTTGTCTTCAAGGACCAAGAGAAAGTCGCGTAGGTACGTTAACATTTGACTTCCCTATGTACGCAAGGTCTCCGCGACCGAGCATGCTATGGGAACAAAAACGTTTATTTGTCTTGGTGAAACAAGATTAAGTCGTGTAGGTAAGCTAGCACTCGACTTTGCACGCAATATCTCCGCGACCGAGCGACCGAGCACCCTATATAATGGAAATTGACATGCCAGCCCAGATAATCCAAAACCTTCACAGCTTCTGCAGCCTGAAGTTTCAACTTGGATTTGTTTTGGTCGACCAAAAGGAAGTCATCTAGGTAGACTAGCACTCGAGTTCCTTTTGCACGCAAGGTCTCTGCGACCCAGCATGTTATGGAAGCAAAAAAGGTTAATCCAAAAGCTTCACAGCTTCTGCAGCCTGAAGTTTCAACTTGGATTTGTCTTGGTCGACCAAAAAGGAAGTCGTCTAGTAGACACTAGCACTCGAGTTCCCTTTGCACGCAAGGTCTCTGCGACCCGCATGTTATAGAAGCAAAAAGGTGTGGCTCTGAAGCCAGACCGAAGGGTAGGCATGTCATTTCATACTAACTCATAAGAAGGTACCGATTCCTTCCTGGAGGTACTGATACTGGTACCTTGGTACTGATCCTCAAGAAGTATCGAAATTTTGCGACTGATACTAGAAAAATATTCCTGAGAAATGTTCAATTCTATCATCCAGTCCCCTGGGTGGAGAAAGTTTGGTACCTAGGTGTCCGAAAACAGAGGTGTTTTATCTTTACGACCTTGTTCAACTTTCGAAGATCGAAAATTGGACGCATTGATCCGTCGCTTTTCTTCCGCAGAAAAAGGTAGTTTTTTTTTTTTTTTTGGTTTTTTTTTTTTTTTTTACGGTATTTGGTAACCATACATGGTTTACAAATTATTACAATTTTGGTGGCACTCAGTGCCTCCCGTCGGTGTCTTCAATTGCCCCCCTCTGGATTGTGCCAGATGTTACGGACTATGATTGTTTATAATGTTTGGCTTACCTTTTGTACGAGATCGTGACAAATAGGATTGTAGCCCTCCGAGGGACTGAATAGATTTCAATTTACTATTATCAAACAAAAATTCCTCAATGAGTGGTGCGTTGGCAACAGGATACTTTGTTAGAGACCACGGAAATTAAACTTTGACGTCTTATTTCTATACATACGGCCCTTTTTTCCGTATACAATTTAAAACGCTTTTTGCGGGTAACTTGTACGACGGAGACGATTTGTCAAAGTTTTCAGTAATTATGTTACAAAGATTATTAGTTTAAATCTGTTGTGTTTTTGTCAAAATTTCCGTATTGACGAGATCAATTTGTTTACAACAATTTTCGTTACATTCAATTGTTACACACAGTTGATGCATTATTAGATTTATAACGTCACTGACCTGGTGGGATAACGAGCCGATTCGAAGATCGACCGTTACCTTTGAATCCCGTCGTTTCTTACGCAGAGACTCCTTTTGTTCTTTTTCGCTTGACGAGCTGTTCGAACGCGAGGCGTCTCCATCGCGTCTCGCCTGGACATCTTCCCTCTCGGAAATTATGGAGCTTGACTCAACATCACCTCCAACAGATGACGCGTGATTCATGGCGTCCGATGATAGGATTGGTAAATAATACTCGTAATGATTGCAAAATAACACTCATAGAAACACAAAATAAATATTTTTTGCAATTAATAAGAAGTCGAATAAATATTTGTGGACTTGCGACTTCACAGTACGAAAGTACACAACGCTATGAAGATCAAAGATGGCGGCGCTCCCTTTATACTTGCTGGCAGCACCTAGCGGCTAAAGATGGAACTAAATTGACTGTCTATGGTTGGACATAGACAAGGAATCTAAGCTAAGTACACACTGCTTCTTCATAATACAATGCTGTATGTTTTCCAAAGGCACATCAATGCTGATTTTACCGAAGATGTATAAACCGTATTTATTTAATTCAAAGTTGATTTAACGGGTAATTACTAATTAGAAATAACTTCAGGCTTTATTTTAAAAACATTGTTTTTTTTTTTTGTATTTGATTTTATTATTACTTTTTGTTATTTAAGTGTGCTGATTTTAATCATAATAATAAAAGAGTATTGTCCTTACCTACGTGTTTATAAGCCAATATACCTATAAGTACTCTTTTCCATCACCAAATACCTACCACACTGTTTTTAACTCGAAATTCGTCTCGTCTCGACTCATTCGTAATTTAAACCGAACTGTCAAAATAAACTCTCGCTCGATTAATAATGTAAACGACCTATAACTCGCCAACTCGGCTTGACATGCGGATGACTCGACAGACGAGTACGAATTTGACTATAAAGCTTTCGCAAATTCATCGCACGATTTGATGACTCCGAACGTGACAATTCGAAATAATTCGAGCTGCGATTTGAATCAAGAGTAATTTTAATTCGACCGATTCGAATTGAAAAAATACAATTCGTGTCATCGCTATTCTAATTCAGTACCGGTAAAATGGGGCGATTAGGGACAAATTCCAACTTTATGACCAATTTTAAGGTAGTTGTTGATGTATATAATGCTATATCAGGATCAAAATGATTGAGTCTTGGGGGCATCTTTGTTGTCCAATTTAAAACTATGCAACTAGCATTCCAGTTTAAGCAAAAAAAGCAAAAATAAGTGTAATCCCTATTTACCCGGAAATTGCGGTTAATTGGGACGAAATGAGAAATTTGCTAGGGTTGAGAAATTTGCTACTTGGTTTTAATTTATTTATTTATTTAGTTGCACCAACAAAGTGATCATCAATAAAAGACATTGAAAAACTGACACTCTGAACAAATATTAAATATTTTATTATGTATTACTTAGACATTTTTGTCCACCTTGAGATTTCATTGTTCTTATTACATGTCTGTGCAAAATCGACTTACTTATATTAAATTGCTTAGCTATTTCAACTAAAGACTTATTCCCAATTCGGCAATTGCCCAATTGCTGTTTTTAATATTAAGGGATAATATCTCTTATAAGGCTTTGCACTCTTTGATACGTACACGCGAGGCATATCTAAAAATACAAAACAATACGTAACTGATAATATAAATATTTACCAAACAATAAAATAACACATTGATAATTTTGAATAAAAGTTCTAGACAAAAACGTCATGAATAAACCAGATTTTTACCAATAAATTTAAAAAATGTTGTTATAACTACATAGAAAACCCTAGAAACCTGTACCTATTTATACTTAGGTCGTTTTCATTTCACGTATTCTCATCCCAATTGACCCCTTTTTCGTTGTTATTTGTACCTAAGACGTCCCCAATATCCCCAAAAACAACAGATTTTTACATGTGTTTTTATTTTATCAAATACATAAAAACCAATAACAACTGAGACTTACCTTTAATATATATGATGGTTCAAACACTAAATAACGTTTATAAATCACAGTCGTCTTCTATTATTATCAAATAAATAAAAGAGAGCAAAGTTTCTAGCACTAAAATAATGACCACCACAGAAAGTTAATTTGAAACGCGATTTTTTATAAGTTAGCAGCTAATATCATGCATATTCAGAGTTGTTTTGTAAACTTTCAACATTCTACTATTAAACTACAAAAAATGGAAGATTTTGCAACGAATATAAAACTAATATTGAGTGTCGAAAGATTTTCCCGGTTTTTTCCCGATTCGCCTCTCAATCCCTAATCGCCCCATTTTACGGTAGTAGTAGTTTTATTTTTTCAACTGGAATGGCCTAAGTGTCATATCATACAGCCAATCTTGTTTATATAATATATATTTTGAACAATGATAATATGAAGTGAAATGAAATGAAGTTGATTAGTATGAAATATGGCATGAAATGTCGCTTCAACTGACAGAATGCTTTTTCTATTTTATATATATCACAAATTAAAAAACGCCTTTCTTTTTTTCTAGGGGATTTTATGACCTGGTAACCAAAATCTTTAGGTCAAGTCTTATTTTAATAAATCCTATAAATGAAGTGAAATGAAACGAAGTTAATTAATATCAAACACGGCATGAAATGAGATGAGATGAGATGATATGGCATGAAATATGATCTCAGTAAAATGGTGCTCATTTACTGATATTTTTTCGGTGGACTTTTTGGAGGACCCCGAGAAGTTTTGTCCAGTGGCTTTGTTTCATTTTTTCACATTTGTACACTTTCACAGTTGATGGGAACGCGAGGAGTGAAGTTGTGTGATTTGTTTTATTTTGTCTACCTATTTAGTGTTTCTTCAGGCTTAAATGCATTATAATGGTGGTTTATTAGCTGTCTAATATCTGTGAAAGTGCACAAATGTGGGAAAATGAAACAAAGCCGCTGGACTTAACTTCTCGGGATCCTCCAAAAAGTCAATTAAAAATCAAATCTGAGTAAATGACCATTATTTTACTGAGTTTATATTTTATCCCATCTCATTTAATTTAATTTCATCCTAGTTGATTAATGTCTCAAATCAATTATCTTCATTTCATTTCACTCCATATTAGTATTTTTCATAAAAATAAGAATATAAATTATAATAAGAGATGACCTAAAGGTCTTAGTTACCAGTCACTTAAAAAAATTTAGTAGAGGCAGATAAAGTTCTATGAGAAGTTATTCATATTAATTGGAGTTAAGTAGGTATTACTTATCAGTATTTAAAGTATACCTTATCAGTAACTTTAGAAATGGGAGTCAATAAATAGGTACAATTGAGAATTTGATCTCATGCATAGACAATACACTTAATGCTTTAAGAATCTGATGTCTCCAGTTTTGCGCATTGAGGTGTCTATGGTACGGAGGCCACTTAACATCACCCGACAAGTCTATTAATTGCTTCATCAATGGAAAACTTCTATGCATAAGATTACGTATTACTTGAAAACCCTATAATCATTGCTGCTTTTTTGTAAATAAATATCTACTTTTTAAAAGACATAAACATCATGGAATATTTGAGAAAAACACGGATCTTAGAATCTTGTTAAGCCTGGAATCTACAAGTGTAATCACTGTGTTATCATCTTCACAATCTGAGGTTATCTTCCTAATTTTGTATGAATTTTTCAAACATTCAAGATTTTTGTCTAATCAAGTTGCTTAGTGTTTTGTAAAAACATGTTCTTCAGAGTCTATTAAATTGCCAATGGTTTAAAACAGCTGTACTGGTACATCAATGGGCTAACACGAACATTATAACAATATTTAAGATAGGTAATATTTACAAAAGCCCAAGGAAAAATACTTGATAAATACACCACATTTTTTAGTGAGAGGCATGATATTATGAGCTTTACCACAAAACCATAAGGAGCATTGTTGCTTCAAACAATCAAAAATTTGAACTTGTCAAGCAATTACAGTCGATAAGTACTTGCAATTAAGTTTATTTTTATATAGTTTTGTTATAAGATGGCAGATCATAGGTATTAACGTTTATTGACTCTTATTTAGTAAAATGATAAATTCATTGAATGTTCAGTTAGATCTTTGATAATGTCTGTTCGTAACTAAAGTAGTTTATCTTGTAACTATACACAATAGTATCTCTGTATCTGTTGACGAAGTTTCAAGAAATTAGAAAGATTTGAAGGTAATAATTAGAGTTGTAATATTATTTTGTATTAAGATGTATTAAAATTTTGAGAATTTAAGGTGTACTCTGATAAATCATTAATCTCCTTGCTTCAGATAGTCTTTCCATTATTTTTCATTACATCTTGTCAATCGAAGGCCCAGTTTTATCCAAGGAGAGTTTCTAACTTTTACTTTTGCAAGGTCGGCCCTGATCTATTGTCGACAATGTTTAAATTAAGACTTGCATAACAATATATTCATATAAAATTATTAATTATATTAAACAATTATATTTAACAACTATACTATATGAAACAACTTTAATTTTAAATACTTTGTTATAGCCAACAATACATGAAGCATTTTTTCTGATTAAGTCTGATAATATAACTCTAATGAAGTTGTAACGAAAAATATTTTAATAAGGTCAGATATGTTTTAATACCTTACTGGTATATATTAAATGTATGCAAGTAGTATATGTACATAATGTATAATAAAGAATATGTATATATATATAAAACTTCTTTATAGCATAAACAATGGGCAAAAGATTCCAGTTTGCAATAGACCGAGGAGGTACTTTTACGGATGTGTATGCACGATGCCCTAATGGAAAGGTGCGTGTCATGAAGCTGTTGTCTGTTGATCCTCAGAACTATTCCGATGCTCCCAGGGAAGCAATAAGAAGGATATTACAAGAAGTAAGAAAAGATTTATTATCGGTCATTCACTTGTTCCATAGTCATTATTTAGTCATAGACAATCTTTTTTTTTTTGTTTTGTAGGAAACTGGCAATGCATTAGACAAATATGGCAAAGTCAACTCTGCCCTAATAGAATCTATTCGCATGGGTACCACAGTCGCCACAAATGCTTTGCTGGAAAGGAAAGGAGCTGCAATGGCTCTGGTCATTAACAAGGGCTTCAAAGATTTACTTTACATCGGAAACCAGGCGAGACCGAATATATTTCAACTGGTAATTGTGATACTCATTCTATGGTGCAGCCACGACCCTGAGCCCAGTAACAAGGGGCGCTACCTTGTTACTGGGCTCAGGGTCGTGGGTTCGGTTACCGTATCGGGAAAATATTCCGTTGATAGTTTGTGTGTTGTTTGTCTGGGTGTTTAATATCCATATATGTATCAATTTATTCATATAAAATTATGTATATCAGGCTTCAGTTCCTATAATACAGAGAAACCCAGTTTGGGGCCGGATGATTGTTATTGTTATTATTATGACCTTTCAAGGCTTTCTTAGTTCAGGATAGCGGAGTGATTAGTTCCTTCTTGACGGGTTGATGAATAACTACTAAAACTAAGTTTGGAGTCTACATTGATGATAATATTATCTTCTATCTTCTTCTTCAATCTTCTTCTATATAATATATAAAAATGAATTACTGTTCGTTAGTCTCGCTAAAACTCGTGAACAGCTGGACCGATTTGGCTAATTTTGGTCTTGAATTATATGTGGAAGTCCAGAGAAGGTTTAGAAGGTAGATAAATATGAAAATGCTCGGAATTATTATAAATTAAAATAACAATTTTGTTTTTCCTTTGATGTGTCCCTCGTCGGACAGATTCCGTTTGTTTGTTTTAAGTTTATTTTATACAAAAGTTTAGGTCTTTTATTTATCGATTGAGGCACTACGAAGTCTGCCGGGTCAACTAGTCATGTAATAATTATACTAAACAGTTTTTGAAGAAAGCTAACACTTGCCTTAGGATCGTTGCTAATGCAATCAAGGATGTCGACGAGACGGCATAGCTCTACCGCCATCTTGCCTATTTCTGCCGCAGTGGAATCATGTGCTATGCTTCGTAGGTTCAGATTGTTGATAGGACCTTTTGTTTAAGGCTGCGTGATGGAATGTTACGTTAATCAATTAGCATCAGGTCGGTCGAATCATATAGGGTACTCCCATTTGATTAGCCGAGCTTAAGAGATAAGCACTTAGGTCAAACGATCGAAATGGTTTTATGACTGTAAAAAAGATAAGTTGATCAACCATTGAAATTCTATCCAGAACATCAAACGTCCAGAGGTCTTGTATAAAGAGGTGGTAGAGGTAGATTGTAGAGTGATACCAGCGCTAGAAGACCGATGTCAGTTGGACAAGGCTGGGAAAAATTGGAAGGAAGTTTATGGAACCACCGGTGAAAAGATGCTAGTTATCAAAGACATAGACGAAGATGCAGTCAGATTAGACTTGCAGGCGTTGAAAGAAAAGGGGATAGAGAGTATTGCTGTAGTCTTAGCGCATAGTTACACATACCACGACCACGAGATAAGAGTGGGGAAGATAGCCGAAAGCTTAGGTGAGTAGTCATCGTTTGATTATTCCAAATTACATGACATGGCAAAATTGTGATTACTGGTACCACCACTCTACCTATTTCCGCTATAAAGCAGCAATGCGTTTCGGTTTGAAACCGTGGTAACAATACCGAGACCTTAGAACTCATATCTCAAGGTGGGTGGTGGCATTTACGTTGTAGATGTCTATGGGCTCCAGTAACCACTTCACACCAGGTGGGCTGTGAGCTCGTTCAACCATATAAGCAATAAATAAAAAACTTCTACTAAAAATCTTATTAATTTGGGGGAATCTTGTATCTGTATCTCCATAGTAAAGTGATTGTGATAAAAGCTACCATTGTGTGGTATGTTTAAATTTTATAAAAGGTCGAATTTTTTTTTTACCGTTCTTTTTATTCTATTGAATTCTGCTACTAAGGTTTCACTCAAGTATCATTGTCGCATGCTGTAACGTCCATGGTGCGCATGGTGCCGCGAGGGTTCACGGCTTCAGCTGACGCGTACCTGACTCCTCACATCCGGGAGTACGTGAGGAGTTTCTCGGACGGCTTCACCGATTCTCTGAAGGACGCCAACGTGCTGTTTATGCAATCTGACGGTGGTTTGACTCCTATGAATTTGTGAGTTTAGTTTTGTTAAATTTCAAACTTTATTTGTTAATTATTGTTTTTTCTTTTTTTTTTTCGTACCTAAGCTGATAGCCTTGAGAGGTTATATCAGCATCGCCTTAACTAGTAGGTGAGCTCACGGGGCTCAAGCCTGACGATGTTGCTAACACGAACGCTAGCAAGAGCCGTGCTTCGCAGGATTTACCACCGGATCGGAATCGCGACCCACTGAGAAGATCCGGCGAGAAACTCAGTGGGCTTAATTATTAGAGAGATTTAGCTGTTAAAATTATAAATATATAAAATGAGCGATTGTTTGTTCGTAATTGTTTACATATACTCGATCTGATGGATTTGAAGACTACAGTTCTTGGCGTTTTAGTTCATTTCAGGCGTAGTACCATTAATGTGTGACAGAGGGCGTACCCGTAGTTTACAAATAGTTTTTTTTCATGCACAACAGTCATAGTAGTTAGTCGTTGGTTTTGACTGATTTGTACCAAAAGAATTACATTGTCTATTCCTAGTTCCATTTTCTACCACCCTATTTAAAACAAACTAGTTGGTAATTGATACTTATTGAGTAAGAATGTCATGTTAACAAACAAACCAATCTGAAGATTGGTTACACAGGTGCTACACCGGGCAATACATTTTTTTTATTGGTCAATATCCCCATATTCGGAAGTAGGTTCATCGAAGGAATTGACCGGAATGTCCAACATATGCACTGAGGCTTAGACTGACGTCACCCAGAGGCGGCTTAAACTAAGCCAATATCACCGGGAAGGTCACGTATAGTCGCGCAAATAATACTGTAATGAGTTTTTCATACTCTGTAGATTCAACGGCTCGCGCGCCATCCTCTCTGGACCAGCTGGAGGCGTGATTGGTTACGCTATGACCTCGTACCAGAAAGAAACCGGCCTGCCGGTCATAGGTGGGTATGGGAAAACATCTTTGACCATCGCCGCGGCTTACCCTCATTGAGTTTCCAAAGATGCATTAGAAAGAGTCCTATTCGGCGATCGCTTGGCTGTGGGTTGCAAATGTTCATGGCAGCAGCCATTCTCACTCGTTCAATAACCTGCTGCCGATGGGGTTGTGGCGGGTGGCTGTCACAAAACACAAGATATTTGACATGGGATTGACAAACATGGGATTTAGTACATTTCAATTGAAACACAACCACGGCACCACCCTTGAAGGAGGACTTTGACATAAATAACGGTAAACCTCGGCAAGATAGTATCCATAGACACTATTTGAAATGTTGAAACTGCTTAACCACTGCAATATAAATACCAGTGTTGCAGACACTAGAGTCAATTGTCGCTGTGATGGGTAAGCATCATACAACACACAAGATATTTGACAGATGCCTGAATCTCGCTTACGACATTTTCAAGTTAAGCTTGCATATATACAAGTTCCGAATACCAACATTTGGACCGTCGGTCTACCGAGCAATGTCGTCCGCTCGGTGGAATATCTTCTTTTTGTCGTATACCTCCACAGTATAAACTGGGTGTTAGGAGACCGCTTCCGAAAACGCAAAAATTTTGTACCTACAAAGTTGTAAAAGAAAAGCCGCGCCTGGGCGTTCGTTGATCCGAGCATCAGCTGTTTTTGATTTTGTGTTTCATTGCTGGTTTCTTTTTTGAGTAAAGTAATGTATGTTTTATGAAACTGTCGATTCATTTAGCTGTACTAACATGATGGAGCGTAAATAATGGTAATAAAACGTTTTAAAAATATGCCTTTTTTAAATCAATTTTTTTTATTTTCCGTCCCATAATCAAATATGTCATTAGTCCTATCGTCTGTCTGTCTGTATAAGTAATATTACTGTCATGCCAATCCGGATTGCGTGGTGCGCGACCTGCCTCGCCCTCTGCAGATCACAAGACGAAACGCCTAACCACAGTGCGTCGTCTGCTTAATTTCCTTGAAGGTTTCGATATGGGCGGCACCTCGACGGACGTGTCGCGGTACGCGGGCTCCCTGGAGCACGTCCACGAGGCCACCACGGCCGGCGTCACGATACAAGCGCCACAGCTAGGTAAGGCCTCACTTATCTCACCCCGTGGATGACGTATGGCGATTTAGGGATTCACCAGAGAATTCGTCCAAAGGGAAAGGTCCACCAGGACCAAAGGGTTCTTCGAGTATCATACCAGCGAACTTTGAGCGCCCAATTGTTGGTTGGTAAGCCACCACCAATCAGCCCATTCCTTTATTTTGTACCGCTTTAAAGAGTAGGGCAACTGTTACATCATAAAATTAGGACCTAGACCTCATCTCTCACGGTGGCGTTCATGTAGTGTTGTCTATGGACTCCGGCGACCACTTTACACCGTGTGCACCGTGAGTCTTTTCATTCACGTAATAAAATAAGAAAAAGATATAATTAAGCGACAATTTCCCGATTAAATATAACACACAACTATACGTTAATGTCAAATCATCCAAAAACGGGTGTTAAAATGCATTGTTTTGTTTTTGGTTTAGACTGGTGTGTTGTGTTTCAGATATAAACACAGTGGCAGCGGGCGGCGGGTCCATGCTGTTCTTCCGGTCGGGCCTGTTCGTGGCGGGGCCGGAGTCCGCGGGCGCCGAGCCGGGCCCCGCTTGCTATCGGAAGGGCGGTCCGCTCGCCGTCACTGACGCTAATCTGTTGCTAGGTACTTGTGGCACTTTTAGTTTTTTACACACAGAATACTTTACCTTCTTGTATCTATTAGCCAGCAATGTATTTTTGGCCAATGTTTGATGAGATAATATTTAAGTTGTCTTCTTGATTATAGACAGGTTTTGATTATGACAATGCTCACGATTGACTTCCACGGTGAAGGAATAACATCGTGTAATAAAAATCAAACCAGCAAAATTATAATTTACGGAATTGCTGGTGGTAGGACCTCTTGTGAGTCCGCGCGAGTAATGCGTTTCCCTTTGAAGGGCGGGGCAGTCGTTGTAACTATATTTGAGACCTTAGAACTTATATCTCAAGGTGGGTGGCGCATTTACGTTGTAGATGTCTATGGGCTCCGGTAACCACTTAACACCAGGTGGACTGTGAGCTCGTCCACAAACACAAGCAATAAAAAAAAATTAAACAACTGTTTTGGTTTGTGTAGATTGGAACGTAATTTGCTCGTTGTGTTGGCACCACTGGATGCCGTTGACGTATTTGACTTTTCAAAGTCGCTGACAGATTCTGCGTTTGATTTAGTTGTCAGTTTGATATTTAATTATATCTACCCTCAATGGAAATCTCAAAGTTGTATCTATACCGCAATACAATCGATGTTATCAGGTGTTTTCTTTTAGTTTTTTTTTTGTGTTCTCGTCAATATTCCTTTCCAAGTTTTTGTTATGTGATACACAGTTTATATTCGTTGGTTTTCACTGTGGTATGTAATAAAACAACTCAAGAGGGCATGGAAAGAACTTCATGAAAATACAAGTTGGATAAATAACGTAACACATCACAAGACAAAAAACATAAATCGGAAAGAACTGACATACTCCATAGTCGTCGTGGCCTAAAGGATAAGACGTCCGGTGCATTCGTATGTAGCGATGCACCGGTGTTCGAATCCCGCAGGCGGGTACCAATTTTTCTAATGAAATACGTACTTAACAAATGTTTACGATTGACTTCCACGGTGAAGGAATAACATCGTGCAATAAAAATCAAACCCGCAAAATTATAATTTGCGTAATGACTGGTGGTAGGACCACTTGTGAGTCCGCACGGGTAGGTACCACCGCCCTGCTTGTTTCTGCCGTGAAGCAGTAATGCGTTTCGGTTTGAAGGGTGGGACAGCCGTTGTGACTATACTGAGACCTTAGAACTATATCTCAAGGTGTGTGGCGCATTTACGTTGTAGATGTCTATGGGCTCCAGTAACCACTTAACACCAGGTGGGCTGTGAGCTCGTCCACACATCTAAGCAATAAAAAAAAAAAAAAAAAAAAAAAAAACTGCGACCAATTTTTATCGAGAGCTAGACGATGACCAATCAATAATACCTACTTTAAGCAAAGAAGAAGAAGAAAATTCAGAAGAACAGGTGCCTAGCATACTAATAGATGAAGTCGCTAAAGAAAACTGAAGCACCGGGGGAAGACAATATTTCTTGAATGAACTTCTTGTCGGAATGTACCATGCTGTCTCCAATACACTAACCGACCTATTTAACTATATTCTAACAACGGAACATATACCTCACCAATGGACTACATCAACGATTATCTTAATTCATATGAAAGGCAGAACTGATGATATTTTGAACTATAGACCCATTTCACTAATGTCTAATATTTATAAAATGTTCTCCATTATAGTACTAGAACGATCAACAAAGACTGGACGAAAATCAGCCAAAAGAACAGGCAGGGTTCAGAAGTGGCTTCTCTACTTTCGACCATATACATACAAATAAAACAAATAATCCAAAAATGTAATGAATATAACATCAACTATTATTTAGCGTTTATAGATTATAACATCAGAAAATATGGGAAGCTCTTGCTTTACAAGGAATCCATAATAAGTAGATTCGTCTATTGAAAATATAGGATGGAAAAGGTACTTACTGGGTATTAAAAGGTGTCATGAAGAAAACATTTAATAGATGCATTCTTCCAAGTATCACATATGGATGCCAAACATGGGGATTGACAAATAAGAAAATAAATCTTTAGAAATTTGTCAACACCGAATGGAAAGAAGTATGTTAAATATGAAATTAAAAGATAAAATACGGTTAACAAAAATAAGAAAACAAAAAAAAAAACCATAGATATACGGAATAAAACAATTGAAATGGAAATGGACCGGACATTTAATACGTAACAGAAGGGTGTCCAAGATGTGAAAAGCGAAATAGAGGCAGACAACAAAGCAGATGGGAATATGACATCAAAAAAGTGGCAGGAACCTGGATGGTGAAAAAAGCAGGATAGAGCACAATGAGCAAACTGATGTACTAGTTCAAGCCTATAGAATGGAAATGGGCTGGACATGTTGCACGCCTTCAGGACCAGAGATGGACAAAAAAAGTAACAATATCGACGGGCCCACTAGGAAAAAGAAAGAAGGGAAGATCATATACTAGATAGGAAGACGATATAAAGAAAGTAGCAACTACAAACTGGGTTAAAATTGCGCAATCTAGAGAAGATTGGCTATCCAAGTGCAAGTAGCAAGTAGGAAGTAGCAAGTGGGAAATAATACCTAATATTATTCAACAAACATATTATTTATCAGTTAATTAATAGCATAGATCACATTGCATTTATTTTTGTTTTTTATATCACTTGTACGAAATAAAAGGCTTTTTAATTTTATTCATTTATTTATATCGCGTTAGTGACTTAGTTATTAAAATAAATAAAAATGTAACTAAATTAGATTATTAATAAAGGCTATCTTAAATCTATAATCGTAACATTCGTCATGGAGTTAATGTCGGTACCAGCAACTATGTTGTACATTGCCTTTTCAGTATACTCCGAGATAACACTATACAGTCTTGAATTGAACTTTTCAACAATGTTACAATGGTAGTTTATCCCGTCTATTTGTCACCTGACTTTACGTATATCTTCAGATAGGGTTTGAAAGTAGGATTCCATAGCTGTAGCTAGCAGTAAGTGGTGGTAGGGCGCTGTACTGTAAATCTGAGACTTAGTACTCATATCTTAAGGTAGATGACGGTGGTTACTTCGTTTTGGCTTCTGTAACCACTACACATCAGATGGCCCTTGAGCCCGTTGAAAAAAAAAACATTTGAAATTACCCTAAAAAGTTTCTCATTCCACCAGGTCGTCTGCTGCCTGAATACTTCCCGAAGATCTTCGGTCCCGATGAGAACGAGCCCTTGGACCGAGCCGCGACAGTGACGGCCTTCGAGAAAATGACAGAAGAAATTAATGCGTTCTTGAAACAAGATGGCGGTAACGAGGTGAATAGTATTTTTTTTTTCTTAGGCTTTACTCATAATATATCGTCTTTTCGCATTAAAAGTGTACAATTTCCAAATATATTCGAAATTGAGTTAATATGCGTAAATATTTGGTATCACCAGTATTTTTCTCATAAATACTGTTAAAAGAGCCTATATAGTTTAGTTTTAGTTTTTTTTTAATTTACCTATGTTTTGACTACTATTAACAAAGTTAATGCATAATTTTATCTTACTTTAAAAGACAGATAAGGTATGTGATAAAAAAAAAATTGCAAAGATGATTAATATTAAAAATATCACATGTTAAACCTTTAAAACACTCTCCTGTAAAATTAGTAAGTTTTGAGATTATCTATATATTAATTACTAGCGACCCGCCCTCGCTTCACTTCGGAAACATTAAAACAAACATGAAACAAAAAAAAAAAAAAAAAAAAAAAAAAAAAAAAAAAAAAAAAAAAAAAAAAAAAAAAAAAAAAAAAAAAAAAAAAAAAAAAAAAAAAAAAAGACGATATGACGGTGCATCGTCACTGCTTAGGATTAGTTAAAGTCAACTGTTTTCTTAAAAATATTAAATAATTGCTTAAGACGGTATTGAAGAGAATTCATCACTAAGTTATCGCCACTGTTACACACGCCACATATAAATACTTTTTTTTTAAATAAAGTTATAGTACAAATACAAATGGAAATTAACCTTATAATTTATTTTGTAAGCTTTTGAAAGAGCTGAATTCTGTACTAGGTTCAAAGGCCTGTCTTACTGATATCCAGGCTCCCTCCTTCTTAAGATAGATTAGGTTAGGTTAAGTCGTGAACAGATGCTGCGGACTAGTGTTGAGAGATCATTAGGTGTTATCATTTAAGAAGGTCATAAGAAAATACGAGTGACTATTGTCGCGCAAAACACAAAGCAGCGTCGTCATCATTTGTCACCAGTCTTGTTATCGGATGCTCATGTCATCATTTGTAAAAACAATGTGGCGTTAGTCGCTGACGTCATCAGTCTCTTCGTCAAACCTTCGAGACCGTCCTAGATCCTCCGAGAACCTACTAAATCCTCAGAGACCCTCCCAACCTCTGAGAACCCACTAAACCTTCCGAGAACTGCACGAGAAGTTCTGGCAAGTGACTGACCGGATCGCTATTATTACGTATTGATAAAGACATTGAAAACGTTTTTTTTAAACAGATGACAACAGAAGAAGTAGCAATGGGTTTTATCAATGTTGCCAACGAAGCCATGTGTCGTCCTATTAGGTGAGATTTTTTCAGTAAACGATTAATTCAATTTTCAAAGTCAATATTCGTTGAGCGCAATGCAAACCAAAGTCAGTATTTGTTGAGCGCAATGAAAAGCAAAGTCAGTATTCGTTGAGTGTAATGTAAAGCAAAGTCAGTATACGTTGAGTGTAATGTAAAGCAAAGTCAGTATACGTTGAGCGTAATGTAAAGCAAAGTCAGTATTCCTTGAGCGTAATGTAAAGCAAAGTCAGTATACGTTGAGCGGAATGTAAAGCAAAGTCAGTATTTGTTGAGCGCAATGAAAAGCAAAGTCAGTATTCGTTGAGTGTAATGTAAAGCAAAGTCAGTATACGTTGAGTGTAATGTAAAGCAAAGTCAGTATACGTTGAGCGTAATGTAAAGCAAAGTCAGTATTCCTTGAGCGTAATGTAAAGCAAAGTCAGTATACGTTGAGCGGAATGTAAAGCAAAGCCAGTATACGTTGAGCGCAATATAAAGCAAAGTCAGTGTTCGTTGAGCGCAATGTACAGCTGTGGCGGGTAGCCATCATACAACGCAAGATAATTGACAGATGCCTGAATCTCGCTTACGATATTTACAAGATAAGCTTGCATATATACAAGTTCCGAACAACAACATTCGGACCGAGCAAATATCACCCGCTGGGTGAAAGATCTTCCCTCCGTCGTTTAAGTATCCCAAACTGCTGCGCGTGTATCACGTCGGGGTCACCAGGGCTACCCGCCACACAGCAAAGTCGGTATTCGTTGGAGCCGCGCTGGCGTGCACAATGTCGCTAACGGGGTGGGGGTGGGTGCGCGCAGGGCGCTGACGACGGCGCGCGGGCATGACGCGGCGCAGCACGCGCTGGCGTGCTTCGGCGGCGCGGGCGGCCAGCACGCCTGCTCCGTGGCGCGGCGTCTGGGCATCTCCACTGTGCTCATACATAAATACGCAGGTATGAACAAACGTATTCCCCTTCAACTTTAATTCTTTTTAAACTGACTCGTGTCCTTATCTATGTTTGCCTATAAGACAGAAACAAACAATTTTCTTCTTATTTTTATGAATAATAAATAATGTATTACCGAAACGAACTTTTCCGCGTCTTTTTTAATGACGCCTACCCGCATAAAAAAGTAGTAAAAAGGTTAAATGAACAAAACTATAATACCTTAAAATGGTCGTGTCTTTATATATTATTGTGGTGGGTAGCCATCATACACCACAAGATATTTGACAGATGCCTGAATCTCGCTTACGACATTTTCTACGACAGGTATGTCTTTGTTCGTACATCGCAAGTTGATACGCACGGGGCGTTTCAGACCTCGTTCTACACTGGCGGCGGTACATGTTTCTATGCTCAGGTATCCTGTCGGCATACGGTATGGCCCTGGCCCACATAGTGCACGAGGCGCAGGAGCCCAGCGCGTGCGTCTACAGCCCAGAGAACTACCAGCAGCTCGACCGCAAGCTGGATGTGCTATCTGCTGTTTGTAAGGATAAGCTGTTGGCTCAGGTGCGTTTATTCGTGTATAACAGCCTTTCCCAAAGTGGGCGATAACGCCCCCTTGTGGGCGCTGTAGGCCTAAAGGAGCTGTAGGCGGTAAGAGAGACCCAGAAAAAAAGAGGGCGTTGTGTAGAGACTTGGGAGGTGATTTGTAATTTCATCTAGGAGGACTCTTAGACACCGACTGAGCTCTAGCTACAGTGGTTTTTAAGTAGGTGAAAAAATGGGGGCGCTAAAAAAGAATTTATTTTCAAAGTGGGCAGTAGACAAAATAAGTAGACAAAATAAATAGGAAATAAAATGTTTGTTTATTTGTTAGTCTGAGGAATGTTATCATTGGCATAAGAGAGTAGTCGGAAAAAGTCGCTCAGTCCCCTTTTTACGAATTCATTAATATCATTATTCTCCTGCCCTTCTCCCAGTGACCTCATGAAGTCATTGTGGCCTAAGACGTCCGGTGCATTCGTATGTAGCGATGCACCGGTGTTCGAATCCCGCAGGCGGGCACCAATTTTTCTAGGCAGGCAAGCAGGGTAGGCAGCGGCTTGGCTCTGCCCCTGGCATTGCTAAAGTCCATGGGCGACGGTAACCACTCACCATCAGGTGGGCCGTATGCCCGTCTGTCTACAAAGGCAATAAAAAAAAAAAATGAAATACGTACTCAACAAATGTTCACGATTGACTTCCACGGTGAAAGAATAACATGGTGTAATAAAAATCAAACCCGCAAAATTATAATTTGCGTTATCACTGGCGGTAGGACCTCTTGGGAGTCCGCACGGGTAGGTACCACCACTCCGCCTATTTCCGCCGTGAAGCAGCAATGCGTTTCGGTTCGAAGGGTGGGGTAGCCGTTGTAACTGTACTGAGATCTTAGAACTTATATCTAGAGGTGGGTGGCGCATTTACGTTGTAGATGTCTATGGGCTCCAGTAACCACACCAGGATGGGCTGTGAGTCCATCCATTTAAGCAATAAAAAAAAAACTCGTGTCGGCGCAACATGTTTTCTTCTTCAATACTCCTCTATCATCTAGCATTTCTTCGCTCACTCCCCTCTTACACATATCGTCTTTCACGCAATCCATTTTTTTTCTTAGGTATACCTCTTCCTCTTCCTTCCTACCCTCCTTTTTACAAATCTATATCTATACTTCTATACTAATATTATAAAGAGGAAAGATTTGTTTGTTTGTTTGTTTCGAATAGGCTCCGAAACTACTGGACCGATTTGAAAAATTCATTTTCCATTAGAAGCCGACATTGTCCCTGATGAACATAGGCTACTTTTTTTTATTTATTTTTTTTGGTTACATGTGTGTTATGTTTCCGAAGCGAAGCGAGGGCGGGTCGCTAGTTCATTATAAAATTATAATATAATTTAATCAAGTTCAAATTAAAAAATAGTTTATTTCGTTCCAGGGTATTCCAGCGTCCCGGATAGTTTTAGAGCCGTACTTACATCTCCGGTACGCGGGGACGGACTGCGCGCTCATGGTGTCCCCCCTGCCCGGGGGCTCCGCCACGGCTTGCAGCCACGGGGACTTCTATACGGCCTTCGTGAACAGGTGAGCTTGAGCTTTGATATGATTCTGATGATTATTACTTATAGTTCAATCTACGCTGGAAGACAGTTCATAGAATAATAGGTAAGTTTATAAAAAAGATAGTAGTGATGTAAATTATTATGTAACTTAGAAAAGTAAATTATAATACAATATTCAAACGGTACAAGGACCTTTTTGGACTTTGTGTTAGTGCTTGAGTTCGATACTCCGCATGTTCTGACCAGACACTATTACTAATAAAGACCTCTTGACTAAATGTGACCAAACGCCCATCGCGCAAGACTGCCCATCGGAAATGACGTTGGATAGAATACTATGGCGCAGCGGAGTCAACGCAGCATCAATAGCGTTTGAGTGGCAACCGCGCGGCAGGAGAAGACCTGGTCGCTCTGTACATACTACGCACCGTTGAGAGCGAGATGAGGACTGTGGATGTGACCTGAAGTGATATCAAGAAGCCAGCGCAAGACAGGGTCAAGTGTAGAAAACTTGTGAGGGCCCTATGTACCAGCGCGGTACCTTAGGACTACAACAACTCTTTAGTCGTTTGCACTCTTAGCAGAGTGGTCGTGGTCATGATTTTGGGTAGTGGTGTGCTTCACCAGACGTCGCCATTCCTTGCGTACTGCGGTCATTCTTGTGTGTTCGTTGACGGGACCGTTTAGGGCTGCCCTTATTTGGTCGGTCCATCTTAACGGTGATCTGCCGCGCGGTCTTGTACCATCTATCATGCCTTGCACCAAAAGGCGCTCAACTGAGCATGTACTCTTGACTTTTTTGATATATTTGACAGACTTGATACTTTTCGGCAATGATGTATTGTATATTAACTTGAGCCGTTTGTTAGATTGTTTGGCGGGAACGCGAGGGGTGAAGTTGTGTGTGTGTGTGGGTGTGTGTTTTTTTTGTCTATTTCGTGTTTCTTCAGGTTTGAATGCGCAAGAATGGTGGTTTATTAATTGTTTGGTATCTGTGAAAGTGCACAGATGTGGGAAAATAAAACAAAGCCGCTGGATGTAATTTCTCGGGATCGGTGTCGGGCATAGTAAGCTAAGCGGGGCGGGGTATCGTTCTCCTACAATATTATTATTATTATTAAAATGACTGCAGATACAAAAACGAGTTCGGTTTCACGTTGTCCGAGCGAGACGTGCTCGTGGACGACGTCCGCGTGCGCGGCGTGGGACTCAGCGCCGCGCACGAGCACGAGGGGGTGCCCAGCGGGGAAGGCGCGCCGCCCCCCGCCGAGAAGGTAAGCGCGATGGCTGCCGGGCTCCCTACTTGCAGTTCAGTACTATCACCCTGCCTGTTAACATTGTCCTTACGAGTAACGCCATCTGTCGTTAAAGAGCAGAAACCGAAACCAAAAGCTTTCTTGGCAAAGTTCGTAATCATTTCAATTTTATACAGTAGTGCCATCTAGTCTTTAGATACGAAACTTATACTAGAAACACTGATTAAATTATTATTCTAATAATAATATTGTGTGGTGGATTGTAGGTGTATCTACTAGCCACTGTAGATAGCATCTTCTGCACATATCAATATAGTTTGTGGTACAGACAGAAAGCTCGTCAAAACTGACACGTAATATTTTTATAATGTTCTATATTAGATTTTAAATTTAATATTAGATTGAATTAAAAAAATAATTTTCGTCTCTAGCAATTTCAGGAAAAGTTTCCACTCGGTAATCCCTTTACCCCGAGCAGTTCTGACCTTGGACGAGAGTACCGGGGATTCGTTTAGTGGGTAAATACTATCCTTGAAGTCCGTTCCCAACATTTGCGCATCGTCCAGTCCCACGTACTCGTAAGAGGTACGGCCCTTGACCCAGAAAAATAAGGGAAGGATTCCGGTGCAGCACCATTGACGTACGATAGATGGCGTACCAATACTTTTAACAAGCACATACTTAATATTCCTAGCGCTAGTCACAATGGAGATCTGTTTTCAGACGGTGAAGGTGTACTTCGAAGGCGGCTACCAGGATACTAAAATATATTTATTGGAGAAGCTATTGGCGGAGCAAGTGGTCCCGGGACCAGCTATTATAATGGATAGCTTGTCGACAATACTTGTCGAGCCTGGTAAGTTCATTGAAACGTTTAGAATATTGTTTTTTTTTATATCTCATGTAGCTACTAGCCACAAATAAACCAATCAACGCCAGCGCAGAATACCAAACTAATAAGGTAACATAAATAACATAAACTGACAAGGTATATATATATATATAACATACATATTATATTATATATATTTACTTAATAAAGTCGTCGTGGTCTAAATGCTAAGACGTCCGGTGCATTCGTGTCGAGCGACAGGGCCCCGAAACTAGCGACATCTTGTTGCGGATGCCCCTTAACTTACACAAGTAAACTTGTGTCGTATCTTTTCAAACTTTGGGAAGGTATATAATATATTGTTTTACACATTGGCTTTCGATTGGGAACCTTTAGGATCCCTTCGTTAGGCATGGACGATGGTCATTTGAAATAGACTAAAACCCACGAATTAATTTAATTTGACAGATTGTCGAGCAGAAATAACAAAGTACGGAGACGTCAAAATCACTATTGGGTCTGGGCAAGCGAAGAAAGTGACCACCGCCTTGGACTCCATACAGCTCAGCATATTCTCGCATCGTTTCATGTCTATAGCTGAACAGATGGGCAGGTGAGAGTAGTGAGAAATGATATTACCGAAACATTGACGCTAGAAAGGGTCTATGCTAAATTAGCGAGGGATTTTAACTTTTTCTTAAATTATATATCTCAAAGAGGTCTTAATGTATTGTGGACAGTGAAAAAAGTTTTTATTTTGAACACGCTTCTTATTGGCTCACCTGAATGGAAGTATCCAACGTAATTAATTCTTTTAAGACTTTAGAAGTTGAAATTATTGCAAACGTATCAAGGACCGTTGACAATACAATAATTTGATTAAACGTACTCAAAATTATTGTTTTGCCAACGGTTCGTTTGGTGGATTGCGTGGATAGCACTTTAATTCTTAGTTTGGACTAGCCGTTGAAACTTATCTACGGTAAAAGTAAGAAAGAAGTATACCCGTCTATGTGGTTCTGATGCTGGAGATATACGACAAAGGGAAGATCTTCCACCTAACGCATGATATTGCTCGGTAGAATGTTTCGGTCCGAATGTTGTTGTTCGGAACTTGAAAATGTCGTAAGCGTGATTCAAGCATCTGTCAAATATCTTGTGTGTTGTATGACGGCTACTCGTCACAGAGACAATCGATTCTAGTGCCTGCAACACTGGTATTTATATTGCAATTGCAGTTTCACCATTTCAATTAGCCAATGGACACGATCTGGTCGAGGATTACCGTTATTTGTGTCAAAGTAGATCCTCCCTCTCAAGGGTGGTGCGGTGCCCATGTTTAAGTCGAAATATACTAAATCCCATGTTACTCTCTACCCAAGCATTCTATCCTTGTCTGGATCGGTCCTGAGGAATCAGAGAATCCTAATCAGTACTTCAATCTTAAGTCAAGTCGTTGCTTTTTTCTAAATCAATAACTAAACTTCTAGAAGTATTCTGATGATTCTTAATTTAAGTTTTCACGTAATTAAATAAGTCGGCTATCGCACAGCAGGCGATCAGCAAATAGCAGGGCCCATAAACATGGATATTGAAGGTCGAAGTTTCCATTGAATTGACATTTAAAAAAAAAGCCTTGATAGGTTATTTTAGCTTCTCCTTGACGTGTATCTGAGTTCACTGGGCTCAAACCGGATGTATTGCTAACACTGGCCCTAGCAAGAGCAGTGCTTCGCAGAATCTACCACCGGATCGGAAACGCGACCCACTGAGAAGATCCGGCGAGAAACTCAGTGGGCTGTGTCTATGGGAACGCACGGACTGACCTACCACTAGTACTTAAACGTATGAAATTCTGTTGTTGGTTCTTCATTGTGGAAGTCGTACCAAAACCCCATGTTACTTCTAGAGTACTACAAAGAACATCTATATCGGTGAACATCAAAGAGCGATTGGACTTCTCGTGCGCGCTGTTCGGTCCCACCGGTGGGCTGGTCTCGAACGCTCCTCACATCCCCGTACATTTGGGCGCTATGCAGGAGGCGGTTCAGTATCAGGTAGGACCTGATTCGGTAATGCGTGGGTAGGTCGTGTGACGTAAGCACTCTCGTCAATACTTATAACCCTTATTCCAATGTGTTAAGACTTTTATTCTGTGTTTAAAATTGTATGTGTGGCCAGAAACCGTATATCAGATTTAGTAGTGGTAGGACGCTTTGTTATTTCGGACGGGTCAGTACCTCGTAGTGTGAAACAGTCTTGCGTTTCCGTTTGAAAGGTGTTTTTTTATTTTTATTGCCTAGGTGTGTGGACGAGCTCACAGCCCACCTGGTGTTAAGTGGTTACTGGAACCCATAGACATCTACAATGTAAATGCGCCACACACCAAAACAACCGATGACAACCGATATACTCGTATTACGCAATTGAGACTTGGAGCTCATGTCTCAACGTGGCTGGTTGTCCACGTCGTCATGTCTATGAGCTCCGATACCCACAAATCTAGGGTCGTGAGCTCTGCCGTCTAAGCAAAACATAAACTAGGATTTTAGAGCCTTACAGAATGTGTAACATTGCTGGCTTATTGTGTTAATGGCGCAGTGATTGAAAAATGAAAACGCCACGAAGGAATAGAGTTCACGGAGTCATTTCATAGGAAGACCTGGGTCTTACAGCAATTATTCCATAGACTTAGTAGATAATAATATGATCCGTGAAGATTGTAACTTTCAATAATGGAAGGGGGGGATATGACGGAATGTTATATGGTATGATTCTGTGATGTGATTTAATACAGTACTGGTGTTGCGTTGTGGAGAATGAGAGTGGACTGTATTTATTAGTTTTGATATCTTTATTAGTTCATAAGTGACAAATTAAAGATATATGAATATATGAAATATGAAATCGATGTGTCGCCCTTGGCGGCTGGAAATGAAAAGGGAAAAGTGTCATAGCGGACGTCGCTCGTTGACACTTTTGACGTTCCGGATTCAAAGAACTGGTAACCGGTAGGGTTGTCCCAGGGCTCTGTCGTGTGAGGAAATAAAAGGGACTCTTTAGAGGAACTAGTCTCAAATACTTCACAGATGAAAGTACGCGGCGATACCCTGCGGCCCGGCGACGTGCTGTTGGCCAACCATCCCAAAGCCGGAGGTTCGCATCTGCCCGACCTCACAGTCATAACGCCGGTCTTCCACGGGTGAGCCGCCTAAAACACAATGTTCTCAATCGCTGTGCTTAAACATGCGTTATTTTATTTATTTATTACGTTGCACCAACAAAGTGATCATCAATAGAAAACATTGACAAAACGACAAAAATTCATGGCAGATGTCACCTCAATTATAGGTGCAATCGAGAGTGCATTAACAACAAAAATAAAAAATTATATAACTAAGCTTTGATTACATTTGATTGATTGCTTAAGATTAATTTATATTTAATTGGGAAATTATCCGCGACAGATTTTTCCTGTAAGATGTGGGACAATTAGAAAAAACATCTTTCATCTCACTTAAAATTAGTTCAGCGCAATCGGACATGGTTTACACAGGAAGTTTTTTAAAGGCTATCGTTTACCAAAATTGAACCACACCCTTCATTCCTTACTAAGATAGGTGTTTTTTGCAAATTTTCATTACGATACGTTTACTGGTGATAGGACGTCTTGCGAGTCCGCGCGGGTGGGTACCACCACCCTGCCTATTTCTGCCGTGAAGCAGTAATGCGTTTCGGTTTGAAGGGTGGGACAGCCGTTGTACTGTTAAAACTGAGACTTCAGAACTCATGTCTCAAGGTGGGTGGCGCCATTTACGTTGAAGATGTCTATGGGCTTCAGTAACCATCTCACACCAGGTGGGCTGTGAGCTCGTCCACCCATCTAAGCAATAAAAAAAATGTATAGATAAAATGTGTGTGTACCTACAACCGTCCCAGGAGCGACCCTCGTCCGATATTCTTCGTGGCGTCCCGCGGGCACCACGCCGACATCGGCGGCCTCACGCCGGGCTCCATGCCGCCGCACTCTGTCAGCCTCACGCAGGAGGGCGCCGCCTTCAAGTCCTTCCTGCTCGTCGACAAGGGCGCTTTCAACGAGAAACTGCTTGTCGAAGGTCACTCATCATTCCCTAGTTGTAGATAAGCGGACGGCTGATTATCGGAGACCATGGAATTCTGTTGACAAATAATAATAATAATAAACAATAACAGAAAAAAATCACAAATATATAGACCTGAAAGAAGAAGTTCGTAGAATATGGAACCAGGAAAAAGCTTACATAGTACCAATAGTCATTTCCACCACAGGCGTTGACCCTAAGCAGCCCCACCACAGCCTGATGTTAATTGATCTGAAACCCAACACTTTCATGCAACTACAAAAAGCTGCTATATTAAATACCTGTAGAACTGTTCGTAAGTTTTTAGAAACAGAAGAAAACTCAACGGACATTAAAAATATTGATTCCTTATTATTAACTTGGCTAAGGCGCGTAAATAATAAATACGTACCAGCGAATGCTCAGAAAAAAAAAGTAAAGAACAATAATAATAAAGCCTTTATTCAGACAAAAAAACATTTTTTTTTACATATACAATTATTATTTCATTTTATTAGTTTTTTTAATATGTTTTAAGTAGTGGTAGTGGTAAATTAACTTAATTTCTATGGAAGAATTTTTTTTTAACTAAATTATTATTAGTTTTTGTGTGTTTGTCTATTATAGACACAGGCCTCCTCCAACGGCCTCCATAAGCTTCTATTTTCAGCTGTTCTGGTCTATGTACTTCCCGCAACTGCCTTAATGTCGTCTACCCATTTCCTAAATCGTCTATTGACAAATGATCCGTCATTAATAGTATTGTAAAATCTTAGTATCGTACGCTTCAAACTGGAAAACATGGACGATTTATAGTAATAGCAGGAATAGGCACGGCTGGTGGTACTAATGAAGTCAAAGCGCCCTGCCACCTTCAACACCCCTCATATTACTTCGTTGGTACCGCGGTAAGCGCTCGTAATTCAGCAGTCGATTTGATGACGTCTGCAGAACTGATGAAACCCGGGAACGAGCCCGGCTGTTCCGGGACCAGGAACCTGGCTGACAACCTCTCCGATCTGAAGGCGCAGGTCGCGGCCAATCAAAGGGTGAGTGATTGATGAGCTTCATTACGTGACACGCGTTCATTAGCTTCGTGTGTTTGTGGTTAGCGAAATCTTTGAACGTAATTTTTAACCAATTTCAAGCAGTCAGAATAATTTGAAAATTCGCACACGCATCAAGCATGTACCGATGGCAATGCAGTAATTTTATAATTTCACTCTAATATCCTGATGAGAATTGTTAAAAGATGTAAAATCTTTTTATTTGCATGGCGGCATTGACATTATAGACGTCTATAGACTCCGGTAATATCTTAACATCAGGTGGACCGTTAGTTCGCCCACCCATCTAAACAATAAAAAATATTTCTTGTTTAAAAAAAAACATTTATTACCTTTCACACTCAATAAAATAAAATACAAACAATGGAAAAGAAAAAATCAAAAGGAGGTGGCTCAGCTAATTCTGTTCAAAATCGATAAATCGAACAGCGCTGATTTTCAGTCACCCCCGTTTCTTTTGAATTCAGATTAAGAAAATTAATTTCAGGGCATACAGCTAGTGGGGGAGTTGATAGAGGAATACGGCCTCGAAGTGGTACAGGCTTACATGGAGCACATACAGAAGAACGCCGAGCTGGCCGTGAGGGACATGCTCAAGGTTAGTGCAAGGTTTTCACTGGTGGTAGGACCTCTTGTGAGTCCGCACGGGTAGGTACCACCGCCCTGCCTATTTCTGCCGTGAAGCAGTAATGCGTTTCGGTTTGAAGGGCGGGGCAGCCGTTGTAACTATACTGAGACCTTAGAACTTATATCTCAAGGTGGGTGGCGACTTGAGGGCCGTTCGGATTGTCGATAATCCCATTCTCACGGATCGTTTGGAACCTCTGGGTCTGCGGAGGGACTTCGGTTCTCTTTGTATTTTGTACCGTATGTTCCATGGGGAGTGCTCTGAGGAATTGTTCGAGATGATACCGGCATCTCGTTTTTACCATCGCACCGCCCGCCACCGGAGTAGAGTTCATCCATACTACCTGGAGCCACTGCGGTCATCCACAGTGCGTTTCCAGAGGTCTTTTTTGCGACGTACCATCCGGCTATGGAATGAGTTCCCCTCCACGGTGTTTCCCGAGCGCTATGACAAGTCCTTCTTCAAACGAGGCTTGTGGAGAGTATTAAGCGGTAAGCAGCGGCTTGGCTCTGCCTCTGGCATTGCTGAAGTCCATGGGCGACGGTAACCACTCACCATTAGGTGGGCCGTACGCTCGTCTGCCTACAAAGGCAATTAAAAAAAAGACTAGGAAGGTGGCCACCCCAGTAATTGGTTCGTTGCTTCCGAGCAGGAGATAGCGAGGAGCGCTATTGCGGAGACAGGCTCGGCCGTGCTGTCGGCTGTCGAATACATGGACAACGGCACGCCGATCAGCCTCACCGTGACCCTGGATAAAGACTCCGGGAGCGCCCTGTGTGACTTCACGTGAGTATTCTGTGTTCATAATAGATCTGATGGTTTTGACTGAGTGGTCCATTAAGGCAGAGTCTCAACTTAGCTTTTTTTACTATTGCTTAGATGGGTGGACGAGCTCACAGCCCACCTGGTGTTAAGTGGTTACTGGCGCCTATAGACATCTACGACGTAAATGCGCCACCCACCTTTAGATATAAGTTCTAAGGTTTCAAGTATAGTTACAACGGCTGCCCCACCCTTCAAACCGAAACGCATTACTGCTTCACGGCGGAAATAGGCGGGGTGGTGGTACCTACCCGCGCGGACTCACAAGACGTCCTACCACCAGTAGCTGGGTGGAAGAGCTCACGGCCAATCGGTGGTGTTAGTTGGAGTTCAACAGCCCATCTTAACAAATGAGATTTAAATATTAGTTCTTTAAGTACAACGGCTTTTTTTTTCCGGGCAGGGGACCGAACCTCATAAATTTCTTCGTTTTGCTTCCAGCGGCACAGGAGTTGAGGTGTGGGGCAACCTGAACGCTCCCCGCGCGATCACCCTGTCGGCCCTCATCTATTGTCTGCGTTGCATGGTGGGCCACGACGTCCCCCTCAACCAGGTTCGGTTCTTTTTTTCATTTATACCGATAGCCTTGAGAAGCTATTTCAGCTTCACCCTAGCGTGTAGTTGAGCTCTAGGGGCTCAAACCGGAGAGTTGCTAACACTGGCCCTAGCAAGAGCCGTGCTTCGCAGAGTCTACCACCGGATCGGAAACGCGATCCACTGAGAAGATCCGGCGAGAAACTCAGTGGGCTGTGTCTGAGGGTTAATTGAGTTAATTCACTCGTCGAGCCCTTCGTCGCAAGCGACGGGTTCGACGAGGACGGTAACCGAGGTTTCGGTAGCTATAGACGTTCTGCCAATAACCAGTGATGCCATCCTGTGCGACAGATGGCGTATGAGTCGCGTAAATAACCGTTATATTATATTTTGGGTCACAACGGAGCGCGTTTTTGTACTTTTTAAACTTTTTATTTATTGCTTAGGTGGGTGGACGAGATCACGGCCCACCTAGTGTGAAGTGGTTACAGGAGCCCATAGACGTCTACAACGTAAATGCCGTCACGCATCTTGAGACATGAGTTGTAAAGTCTCAGTTTTAACAGTACAACCGCTGCCCCACCCTTCAAACCGAAACGCGTTACTGCTTCACGGTAGAAATCGGTTAAACTGTATTGAGCTATTTAAATCAAATTATTGAGTTATGTAACTATATTTGAGACCTTAGAACTTATATCTCAAGGTGGGTGGCGCATTTACGTTGTAGATATCTATGGGCTCTAGTAACCACTTAACACCAGGTGGGTTGTGAGCTCGTCCACCCATCTAAGCAATAAAATAAAAATAAAATCGCAACAGCGCTAAACAAGTTTTCACTTCGAAATTTCGGCTTGCCTCTGGCATTGGCCCCTAGCATTGCTGCAGTCCATGGGTGACAGTAACCTGATTTATCATCAGATGGGCCGTATGCTCGTCTGCCTACAAAGGCAATAAAAAAAAAAAATTAGACCAAATCATGAAGAGTTATGTCCCTTGTCCAGGGTTGCCTCACTCCGGTGAGCGTGGTGATACCCCCGGGCTGCATCTTGGACCCGTCGGAGGGGGCGGCCGTGGTGGGCGGCAACGTGCTCACCTCGCAGCGCATCGTCGACGTCGTGCTCAAGGCTTTTCAGGTGATCCTAACTTTTTTTAAGTATGGCAATAAGTCCCTTGTTGCCGGCCTTTTTTGGCGGGAGCGCGAGGAGTAAAGTTGTGTGATTTGTTTTATTTTGTCTATTTAGTGTTTCTTCAGGTTTAAGACATGATCTAAAGGTCTTAGTTACCAGGTCATAAAATCCCAAAAAAAAATAATACCCTTGTTGCCAGTATCACTCAAGGTGGGTGGCGCATTTACGTTGTGGATGTCTATGGGCTCCAGTAACTACTTAACACCAGGTGGGCTGGTCCACCCATCTAAGCAATAAAAAAAAATATAAAAAAAAATGCCAGCGCTGCGGGAACAGACTCTAACTTGGAGAGTGACCGTCTTATCCTTTAAAATGGCTGCTTACCGAACCGTCCACATCAGCTTCCTTCTCGTATCTACGCGGGCAGCAGGTGCAGTGTGAGCACGCGACTTTGCCTTCTTGAACCTTTTTTTTTGAGTTCCGAACAAATTCAACTCCTATCGCCAATTTTCACTGTCGCAATCTATACTAATATATAAATCTACAGTGGTTTTTACGGATGTTCCGTTATAACTACTGAACCGTGTATCCGATTGACTTGAAACTTGGTATCCAGGTAGAAAATACATGTACTTAATGGATAAGCTAATATTTATGTGAGTGTTGGACTCCCTACGCCAGTTGCAGGGGTGTTTATGATGAGAATCTTTGTGGGGGTGAGAAATAATAATGTTAATTTTAAATGCCCAGCGAAGCGGATGGGTACAGCTAGTATATTTTTATTTTACGATATCCAGTTATGTATATGTCGTAGAATGGGCCGATATTTTCGTTATTTCTTGACACACTGGTAGTTTGGTGGGTAGTCGTGCAAAGAGATTGCGAAGCACGAAGCGATATAATAATCCGAGACGTCTTTGCTCTTCCTAAATCATTTATTTATTTATTACAAGGGTTCTCTTTGTAATAAATAAATAACAACCAATTCAACATAGTATAATAATATAACAATAATAGAACCGAAAAGCTATCAAGAATCCAAGTGTGCTACTATTCACGAACTCGCAGCTCATCACCCCTGTCTCGATAGGCACGGAGTTACATGCCCGGGCAAAGGGGGGCCCGACAGATTTGTTACTTTGATTAGTATGCAATGTTAGGGGTTAAAAGTCGTGTCGTGACGTCATCAGGTGTGTGCGGCGTCGCAGGGGTGCATGAACAACCTGACTCTAGGGGAGGCCGACTGGGGGTACTACGAGACCGTGGCGGGTGGCAGCGGAGCTGTGAGTTACTTCTGCTTAATATTTTACTAACTAAGACTATTATTCGTCAAGTGGGCCGTGTGCTCGATTACTTCGGAAGGAAATAGGCAATTTTTTTTCATACCTAAGCTGAGAGCCGGATCGGAAACGCGACCCATTGAGAATATCCGGCGAGAAACACAGTGGGCTGTGTCTGAGGGCAAGGCGTCTCTTGGAATTATATACCCATAGACCCAGCCCACTGAGTTTTTCACCGGATGTTCTCAGTGCGTCGCGTTTCCGATCCGGTGGTGGATTCTGCGAAGTACTGCTCTTGCTAGGGCCAGTGTTAGCAACACACCGGTTTGAGCCCCGAGAGCTCACCTGCACGCTAGGGTGAGCTGAAATAGCCTCTGAAGGTTAAATAGATAACGTTGTCCCCCCCTCTAGGGTCCGGGGTGGGCGGGGCAGGGCGGCGTCCACACGCACATGACCAACACTCGCATCACGGACGTCGAGATCGTGGAGCGTCGGTACCCCATGCTGGTCACCGGGTTCAGCCTCAGAGCCGGCTCGGGTGGTAGAGGTATGCAACTAAAAGTCTATTCGACCGATCTTAGGACTTTTAATGATATTGGCAGTACATCCGTGGCGTTTTGTCTGGTCCAAAAGTGAGATTAAATTACAAAATGACACTTATACTTAAGGAGAGTAGAAGTAAGGAGATGGTGATCTCAGTGTATTAAAAAGTGTCCACTGAAAGTGAGCAAATTAAGATGGCGCCACTGTAGCACGTGGAAAGATTTTAAAAACAACGCCATAAACTACCACTTCACTCTGTCCTAAACTAGCGCTATTTTGGTGAGTCTTCAACATTAACTTACTCTTTCCGGGCGGACACTTTTTCAATTTGTCCCTTAAACACGATGGTGCTCCTTGCCTCTATTTTTCATATTGGTACATCACTTTACTGACATTGACAGCTCGCATGGTGTTGCCAACTTCCGTTCCCGTTTAAATGTGTAGTAACGGTGGTTTATTTGTTTAATTGTTTAATTTCTGTGAAAGTGCATAAATGTGGGAAAATTAAACAAAGCCGCTGAACGTTACTTCTCGGGATCCTCCAAAAGGTCTCAGTATATGACCACTATTTTACTGAGATTATGTTTCATCTCATATCATTTCATTTAATTTCATGTAAGTGAATAATTGTAACGGCGAATTATGAAAGTCTTACTACTTGACGCTGGCTAATGCACAAACCTTGCCGGAGCCAAAAATTAAAGAAGAAGAAATATGGTTATGCGGTGGACTTTTTGGCGGGAACGCGAGGAGTGAAGTTGTGTAATTTGGTTTATTTTGTCTATTTAGTTTTTCTTCAGGTTTAAATGTGTAATAACGGTGGTTTATTAACTGTTAAATATCTGTGAAAGTGCACAAATGTGGGAAAATAAAAACAAAGCCGCTGGACGTAACTTCTCGGGATCCTCCAAAAAGTCTACTGAAAAAATCTCAGTAAATGACCACCATTTTACTGAGATTATATTTGAATCCCATATCATCTCATATCATTTCATTTAATTTCATCCCACTTGATTAATGTCTCAAATTAATCATCTTCATTTCGTTTCATTTTATGCCATGTTTCATATATTAATCAACTTCATTTCATTTCATAGTATCATATTCCATTAAAAAAAGATTAGGCTGTATGGTATAATACTTTTGCCTTTCCATTTGGAAAAATAAAACTTCTACCACTACTGGCTATGCGGTGTGGCAGGGCGCTGGGCGGGCGGCGAGGGCGTGCGGCGCGAGCTGGTGCTACGGCGCGCCGTGCGTCTCTCTGTGCTCAGCGAGCGCCGCGCGCTGCCCCCCTACGGGCTCCGCGGTGAGTGGCCATCAACAAGGCATTCGTGTCAACGAATCCTATATGGCAATAATAGGCAAACACACTGTTGTATTTATAACAACGGGCATATCACTCGGTATCCGCATCGTGTAATTTAATCATTATCCTTTGCTGCAAATAGTTGTTAGGTTTTTAAGTTACTATAGTCGACATATTTGAAACTAAGTCGCCGGGCAATAAAGTTCACTGACAGTAGGAATGTGCACGCAATGACAGTTGCATTCGACAGATCGATCGATCGATTATCGATACTTAGCTACCTGCGCACGCCGGGACGATGCGTCATCGTGAACTTCATTAGCACACCTGATTGGTCGTTACGAGTAAGGGTTGTTGTTTTTCTATAAAATATATAAGATTTTTGTTATGACACTCATTAAATTACTTACGCTTCGTGCGACGAAGGGCTCGACGAGTAAATTAACCCACAGACACAGCCCACTGAGTTTCTCGCCGGATCTTCTCAGTGGGTCGCGTTTCCGATCCGGTGGTAGATTCCGCGAAGCACTGCTCTTGCTAGGGTCAGTGTTAGCAGCACTCTGGTTTGAGCCGCGTGAGCTCACCTACAAACGTTAGGGTGAAGCTGAAATAGCCTCTCAAGGCTCAGCATAGGTAGAAAAAAAAACGCACATCACTATATACCTCTAAGACCTGTAAGTGCGAGTGAGACAGACAGATAAATATGATTTATGACCCGAAGCCTCAGTTCATAATGAGTCGACTAAGTATAGCATAAGTTATTGTAATATTTACTAACAAAATGTATGGTTTTTTGACTGAAATTAAGATCTATAATAATAATAAAAGTATGCGGTGTCAATCTAGGATATAAATTCTCTGTTAGTTCATTATTCATTGACAAACAAACTTTCGCAAACTTTATTAGTAGAATTAAACCCTCGAATCTATGTAAGCAAATCAATGTGCTGAGAGTTAGAACTCTATTTCTTTTTCTGCCACGAGGTAAACTAACGTTTTCTATTTTACAAATGCGCATGGCGATTGTTAAAGCAATTTGGTGGGTGTATTTAAGGCGGCGAGGCTGGGGCCCGTGGACTCAACCTACTAGAGCGAACAGACGGCAGGATCATCAATCTCGGTGGAAAGGCGTCTGTTGACGCTTATCCAGGGGTAAGTCCTTAGAGGAAAATCACGTGGATGGGACCAGCTCGAGCGCCAAGTGATGGCGACGGGACACCGCGTCCTCTCACTGTTTTTATTTATTGCTTAGATGGGTGGAAGAGCTCACGGCTCAACTGATGATAATGGTCACCGAAGCCCATAGACATCTACAACGTAAATTGCCACCCATCTTGAGATATGAGTTCTAAGGTCTCAAGGATAGTTACAACAACTACCCCACCCTTCAAACCGAAAGGCATTACTGCTTCACGGCAGAAACAGGTACCTACACGTGCGGACTTACAAGACGTCTTAGCACCAGTAAATCAAATTTATCTTGTAACAGGGAATGCTGTGTATAAGAGAAATGACCTAGCTTGCTTTGTCCTTTCCCTCTCTCCACGGTCGAGTGGTCCGCGAGACGCTCTGTCTATTTTCTCACTCTCGCTCGTCCTTAACTGTATCTTTTCTCTCTAGCCGTAACGAATCTGTCGCTAGTTAAATTTAACTCTCAACGCGCCTAAAGAAGTTTCACTTCAATTAGCAGAAGTTACCGATTATATAAACGCGTAATTACAGTTTATGAAAATGATCAATACCATCCTCCATGTTAATAGTAGATTAGGTAGTGTAATTGTTTAATGTGATTTCCTTTGTGATTGTGATCTATTGTTACTTCTTTACATTAAAAGTTAGATTGGTTTTCCTTATCGTGGTGTCTTGTCCTATAGTTGTAATGGTTATAGTTGTAATTTGTCCTGATTAGTTGTGCGCGAATGGCTAATGTTACAAGCCAATTTTTGAAGTAAAACTTCTTTAGAATCGTTGATCGTCGAGAGATTTTAAACTCGATGAAACGAAAAAATAAGTCCATAGATACAAAAACACATAAATGTATAGGATTCAGCCGGCGAGAGAATGAGATAGAACACATTATACGCGAAGTTAAAATATCAATTTACAGAGGGCGCTACCTCATACTACAAAAGATGATTTACAATTATTTACTAATGACAAAATTTTACATATACTCAGACATTTAGGATAATTGTATTTTAATTTTTGAAGGTTTCACACACATGTGAATTGCACACATATTTTTTTTTACTTGTTATTTATTGTGTATCTTTTCTTTTTTAGCTTGTAATGTGTATTGTGGGCCTAATAAATAAATAAATCTACCGTATACGAGTTTTCCAGTTTGAAGGAGAAGACGGTCTTTATATGATGCAAGAGATTTAGATTTCATGTCTCAAGCTGGGCAGTGAGCTTCGGTAACCGGTTAAAACCAGCCGCACTGCGAGATTGTCTCCTTGCGTTACATATATTGGTACAAAACTTGGATGCGAACTTTGAAACTTTTCAGGACAAATACATAATGAATTCGCCCGGAGGTGGGGGGTATGGTCCCCCGGCGGAAAGCTCGAGTGACGAACAAACAGACAAACAATACAGCGCGTTTATTGAGCGGGGTAGCGTGTACGAGTATAGGAGTGCTCAGGAATCGGTTTAACGTAGACCACGCGTACTGTCTGGTCGAAATATTACTCTGTATTCCCTTCAAAATATACCCTATCTTATTGGAGGTTGGCAAATGTTGGACCAACATTACGACCATGGAGCATGTTTGGTTAATCCCCCTGTTTATGGTACTCATCTTATCCTACGTTTTGTATCCGTGTTCGAAGGGCCTAGGTATTTTGGTTTCGACATGAAATTACCTAAGGTTCCACTCTTATCGTGTCCGATGTGTATTTCCCGGTTCGCCCAAATTTGCAAGAAATTTGCAAGTCGCATAATAAGCTGTTCTCGTCCAATAACTCAACTCATGTATGTTTGGACATTCTTGTATGTCTCAATCTGGAGACTACACTCAACTCCCCAGGGTCGATTTGGTTCTGGGTGGAGACCCGCAGTAAATCAGACTAAATCCACATTCGGTTCGGATCTTATCCACTGCTTTTTCAGCGATCTTTCAGACTAATTTCTCATTTTTAATTGAGGAATTTATATTGATTTAATACAACTTTACTGTATTTGGAGACAGTGCCTTACAAGTATATTTACATATATATAGACTAGAGTTTTATATTTTCTTCAATAATAACCATTATGCCAATGACGTTAAGGCTCACCTTAACTTTTTCTATTAGAAAATCATCTTTATATCTCATCGATATTATGCTATATCATCAAATCTATATAAAAAAAGAACCTTATGAATATATATGTAAAATAAATTATTCTAAGTTCGATGAATTATTAGTATTCCTGTTAAAGTTTTTCCGACCAGTTCGATAGAGAACCGTCCACAAAGATTTACTTCAAAGTTAGTTGTTTATTTATTATCGGGTTTATTATATTCATTTTTACAATTTCCAAAATCCTCAAGATTTTTTTTTTTTTTTTATTGCTTAGATGGTTGGACGACCTCACAGCCCACCTGTTGTTAAGTGGTTACTGGAGCCCATAGACATCTGCAACGTAAATGCGCCACCCACCTTGAGATATAAGTTGTAAGGTCTCAGTATAGTTACAACAGCTGCCCCAAACCGAAACGCATTACTGCTTCACGGCAGAAATAGGCAGGGCGGTGGTACCTACCCGTGCGGACTCACAAGAGGTCCTACCACCAGTACGACCAGACCAGATCTATAAAATATATATTATATTTTTTAATTGATTTACATAATTAATAGTATCATTGGGATTTCATATTCGCCATAAGAGGGTGCTGCATTTAGATCACTTGTATTCAGGACGTTTGGATTTTTTTTTTATTAAAATGTTAAACTCATTCTTTGCTGCGAGTGAAAATAGCTAAAGTCTGTCTATAATAAGATTATAAGATGGATAAGGACACGGGGGAAAATCTAAAAAAACAAAACCATATTTTTTAAATATGTTAACGTTTATCATTATAAGTACAAATATCTACTATGTTTGACGAATGAAAATATTTTTATTTTTGTTTAATTGTTGAATGTTTATTAAATGCATTTTAATATGTATTTTATAATTATTGAATCATTGTTGACAATTTATATATAAATAAATATTAATCGAATTTGGAGTTTCATTTTGATTTCGTCCCTTGGTAGTTTTGTGTGAAGATTCACAGCAGACAATAAACTTTTACTGAGCATTTAAATAAAAGCTTTATTAGCACCATATACTTTAATTTATCCAAACAAATGAATATCTTAACAAATTAATTGAATATCCAATTACGAAAAGGGCATGTGGTGGTAGCCATCATACAACGCAAGATAATTGACAGATGCCTGAATCTCGCTTACGACATTTTCAAGATAAAGCCTAGTATGCATTCATATATACAAGTTCTGAACAACAACATTCGGACCGTCGGTCTACCGAGCAAATATCACCCGCTCGGTGGAAGATCTTCCCTTTGTCGTAAGCTCCAAAGGCACATGTCGCATATTTTGTAAAATACGTTTTTTCATATTGTACATGCAGTTTTGAGGCTTACCTACACCCATTTTATAAAATAATTCCAGTAATTTTCAATTACTAATTAACACTAAAATATATCTCAAAAGTTAATATTTTAAATTTTACACTGCTTTAGAAAATAATCAGGTTTTTTTCATTTCATGAACATTTTACATTTACAGAGATGTGCCCTTTTCGAAATTGCATATTCAATTGAATACACAGTTTTATATGACAGTTTCATTGTGACCAGTAACTCGTGGTCACCGACAACATCATCCACAATTCTTCAATCACTTTAAGTCTTATTGTAATCCTTATTCCCGAAGACCAGCCTCCCCCCCTCGGTCGAGTGTCAAGTGTTGTGATCGGCGGCTGCCAGAGCCTCCCTGTTCTCGTAAGCCCAGAAGCCGTGCAGCTCCAGCAGTATGGAGACTGCGGTGTGCCCGTGACCACTCCTCACCAGGTCTTGAAGTGTGATCTTGGTCGGGTCTTTAGGTCGGATCATGTCGAATATCTCGTCTTTCACATCATCGAAATTGACCGGCTCGGCTCCGTGGGCTATCATCTGTTTCTGTATCGCCTGTTTATGGATGTAAAATATCAATTTTTTTGAACTTAAGTGTATGAATATTTTTTTTAGTTTGTTAGGCGAGTTAACTGATCAAATGTTTTTTTTATTGCTGAGATCCCGTACACAACTTTGCGACAACATGAAGTCGAATTTTCAATTGTTTTTTTATTTTTTTATTGCTTAGATGGGTGGACGAGCTCACAGCCCACCTGGTGTTAAGTGGTTACTGGAGCCTATAGACATCTACAACGTAAATGCGTCACCCGCCGTGAAATATGAGTTCTAAGGTCTCAGTATAGACAGACAGACAAAAATTGTAAAACAAAAATATTTTGGTGTATGTACCGTATATATATTTATATGCATGTAGTAAAATGCGGTTGTTTCAATATTACAAACAGACACTCCAATTTTATTTATATGTATAGATATCACACGTTAAACCTTTAAAACATTCTCCTGTAAAATTACTAAGTTTTGAAATTATAATGCGAGAAGACGATATATTTGTACTTTAAAATAAGTTACCTTAAAGAAATAATTCAAGGTGAAAGCGTCGAGGTAGCCCACGGAATTGATGTCCAACACTCTGAACAGATAGGCGAGCGCGGCGGGCTGCTTCCGGTTCTCGAGGGCGAGGACCAGGTCCAGGTACGTCTTGTAGTCCATCTCGCCGTCGTACGTGAGGCACTGCTGGAAGACGCGCTGGAGGAAGGCCTGGGTCAGGGTGCCGGAGCCGTAGCTGCGAAGGAATTCAGGATTCAGTAATAGCCGTGAAACCGCCCATTTGGTATTTTCCTACTACCCTACGAAAGTAGTCAGACCTTTATATTTTGATAGCTCGAGTACCTATCATGCAAAAAACTATTAATTCAATTCTGTTGAGGTTTTCTGTACGTATACTTATAGAAGTCATCGTCGCCTAAAGGATAAGACATCCGGTGCATTCGTATGTAGCGATGCAACGTTATTCAAGTACCGCAGGCGGGTACCAATTTTTCTAATAAAATACGTACTTGACAAATGTTCCCGATTCGACTTCCACGGTGAAGGAATAACGTCGTGTAATAAAAATCAAAACCGCAAAATTATAATTTGCGTAATTACTGGTGGTAGGACCTCTTGTGAGTCAGCGCGGGTAGGTAGCACCGCCCTGCCTATTTCTGCCGTGAAGCAGTAATGCGTTTCGGTTTGAAGGGTGGGGCAGCCGTTGTAACTATACTTGAGACCTTAGAACTTTATCTCAAGGTGGGTGGCGCATTTAAGTTGTAGATCTCTATGGGCTCCATTAACCACATAACAACAAGTGGGCTGCGAGCTGGTCCACCCATCTAAGCAATAAAAAAAAACCTTCCCTCTCATGAGCCCTCCAAAAATCTCAGAGCCCATCATCTGCTGCACAACTCACCCGGCCAGTTCGTTTATACTCAGCATCCCGTTGTGGTCTCTGTCCAAGTTCAAGTACTGCCCGTAGACGCGTAGCGCCGAGGCCGCACTGAACCAGTTCTGCTCTTGCAACTCCATCGGTAGGTCTTCTTCGCGGAGCTGGAAACGTAAAAAGGATTTTTGAGAAGGACCTGACAGTTGTCTAGACATGAGTATGTACCAAGTATGTACCATCATCTTTGCTTCATCCGACATAAGGCAATGCATCTCGGTTTGGAAGGTGAGTTAGCCAAACATACAATACAATTGAGACATCGTTCTCATGTCTGAACGTGAGTGGCGGCGTTAACGTGAGAACCTGATCAATGATCACAAAGGGAAGAAGCGTAATAAAAGTTTGGGCGGATAAGTCTGAGCGAAGGGCTCTCTGATAGGCGACGAAGAAACAAAACTATTGGAATTCACAGAATACCAATATAATAATTAAAAATATTCTAACTTTGAAAATTATGTTAAGAATCAGCTGACGTAAGGGGTCAGTGACCACTCACGAGCCAATTAATTTGTTGAAGAAAGAGATCGTCTGAACAGGATGATAAAGAAAAAAAACAATAACTACAAGCATTCCTTTCTTACCTCAAGTAAATCATCTAAGAAAGAACAGGATAGGACGTCGCTGATCCTTACACGTCCGATCCGTAGTGGGTCGAGGAAGAAAAGGAACTTCCTCGCTGCCGTGCATACGTAGAACGAGGTGAATGATGAGTCCAGACCGTCTAGAGCTGCCAGAGACGGGACTAACTCTGCTATGTAACTCTCCAAATCCTAAACGACAAGTAATTAAGTAATAAATAGTATTTGTTAATGATCAAACTATATGAACGAATAAGAATTTAAAAGCTTATTAAAAAAAACATTTGTTAAATACGTTGTAACCATTTACGTAAATTAATTGTGTTATTATAGTATAACCTAGTTTAATGGTTTATAGGCTGTTTGTATAAAGCGAGTTACCTGCAGTCAAACTGCGTAAGCAGTTTTGCGGGGCATGTTTTGAATGTAACTTTTTACGAATAAATATATTACATACATACATACATAAAGCCGTGTGCTTAGTAGAGATATCGCACTAATCAATATGCGGTGACGTCATAAATCGTTAACTGCTTATTTTTTGTTATTCCACAATTACCCTCGTATATAAATATAACAGTTTTTATTAATTTGATCTTTGGTCTAATAATTTGGAACAAATACTTTTATAAAATAATAAGCAAATTTTTATTCAATTCCATAGTATTAGAGGAAGGACTGGTCTGTAAGTGTTTAGTGCTGATCTAAAACAATCTCAGTGATATCGGATTAAAATATATGTTTGAATGTATGACAATGAAATGTATGACATTACAAAGAGCTAAAGAAAAGCAAGATTTACTCCAAAATGTTGAAGTCAGAAATGTACATAATACTACATAAAACTAAATACTAAACAAAAACCAGACCAGTTGTGGTAGCCTGATGCACATAACACCTGATGACATCTATATAACAATATACCTATACTAGTGTGCAAATCCCACATGCTAGTACCACCATTTCAACAGAATTAACAATTTGTAGTAGACGGTGGCGTTGTAGCAGAGATATTGCTGCTGTCCATGATAAACTGTAACCACTCCCGACCAAGTTGGCCGTCTGCCTAAAAATAATTATAAAAAAAGAAACTAATATAATATGTTCAAGAACAAATTCCATATTAACAGTCAGAGTTAACAGGGAATAAAGATGCCTCAATATAGTTATCATTAACAAGTCCACGAAAGAGGTGTTACAATAATTTCTATCTATTTTCTCTATATAGTGTTTTCAATAAATTATATTCATACTAACTTGCTCAGTGAGATAGCCTTGTCCCGTAACATCATAGAGAGATAGTCCGATTCTCGTCTGCTGCAGCCACACTCGTCTCATAACATAGTTGAATAGAGAGACAGCACGAATCCTGCCAACACTGCCTTCGGCTGCTTGCAGACGTCCAAAAACTTCTGCTGTGAAATACGGTCTGAAAATAATTACATTCTGTTGCTGCAGGTTAATCAGTTTTTATAACTGAACTGATAGTAAAAATTTGTAGTAGATTCCAAATCAGATTTCGTTTTTCAAAGTAAGCTTATTATATTCTAGTATATTGGGCACATAATAATCAATTAAAATTTTAAAATTATTTAAAGCCAAGTAATTTTCTTGCTTAATTTTTGCTTCCTTTGTTTATATTTTTTCCTAACTTTATCTATTCGATGACATTGGATTTTTTTACTATCATCGAAAGTGTTTAACATAAGTAGTACTAAAAAGAAATTTCTCATAAATAAATAAAATATTAATAATCTCAGAGAAGATTCCCTTTTAGTTTCTTGTCTGAACAGAGAACTAATGTGTAAATAAGGCACATCTCAGTTTCAAATGGATTGGATGAATTTCAGTTGCAGCAGATTCTTTAAAGAACCTGGTGGAACTACAGCCATTTGATACAGTATTTAGATACTGCTAGTTGGCATTCTCTAGCATTGCAGGCTGTCTAACCTGTGGTCACTATGCCATGACAAACAATTCAAAATTGGGTAATTAAGTTAATCAACACTACCTATATTTAGGTCCAGCTTCTTCTCTGATCTTCTTAAATTGAAAATAGTCTATGATCAACTCATCATTGTTGGAGCTGCTGTAATTCCCGTTGGTCTTCTCTAACAGGGTCCAGAGATGTTTCAACTCAGCATTATCGAGTAGCTCCTTGCTCTTCTTCTGCAGAAATTGTGCTCGAGTTTCTTCTCGTAGTTTCTGTGCTAGGACATCATCATTACGGGGTAATTTGTAGTAAAATTTAGGTATGCTTTTGTAAGATTCATCATTGTCCAATTTGGGTTGATAAAGTTCCTTGAATGTCTCCACTTCAATTGTTTCACTTTCTTGTTTTGTTATGCTCGTTCCAGTATCTGTTAGATAATATAAATTAATATAATATGTATCATCAGCCCACAGACATCCACTACTGGACTGGGTCTCTGTCAAGGTGATGATGACTCTGTGTCCAGCAAATATATTATAATATGGTACAGTAATAAATTATAGTGTCATATGGGTTCTAGTGACTTAACATATGACCTTTTTGTGGTTTATGAAGTTACAAATATGTTATTAAGTTTCATTGAAAAGTTATCCAGAGTAGACATTTTTTAACTGGATTATTTTGTAAATTATAATGATTTTATATATGATGTTATATATGATATGATGTTATATCAATCAATTGTTTAAAAGAAAGTTAAGTAAATAAAATATTTAAAAGAAGATATGTTTTTAAGACATATCCGCTTCAAAGTCGATTACTAGTCTTACCGTCTAGTTTTTTAATGTATTTTTTGAGTCTGTTTTTCAAAATATTATTCAATTTGGTGTCCTGTTCGTTCGGCAGCTTGGCGTCCCCAGAAGCACTAATGTCGGTTCCACTGCCCTTATTTTTCACTTCTTTTTCTTTATCAGACATGATTTAGTTTTGGAAATTAGTGTATTAGTGCTTTTTAAAAAAAAACAATAATTTCATAGTGATTGCGAAAAAACAATCTCACTATATATATTTTTTTTTTGTTAAAATCCCTGACTGAATGTTTACTACCAAATCAAAACACACTGGTGTCACGGTGACATTGACACTAATAAGAATTTGACATTTCTGGGATACGTAAGCATAATATTAAACTTAAATAGCATTTTAGTAGGTACCTACTTACTTTTAAGATATCGAGGTCGTATTTTTACTACAAGAAATAATTAAACTTATGTAGTAAATTAACAGAAGCATGTAAAAACAAAAAACCAGGTAAAGTAAACCTAGACAAACAAAATATACTCATAGATCTCGTATTTTCCAGCAATAAAATAATAAAATTTGTTTAAATATGTACTATGAACAATGAAATTAAAACAAACGGAAAAAAGGTGGACCTACACGTTACAGTTTTGAATAGCACCGCGACGAAATAAGAAACCTTTCAATTAATTCCATATTTTTACCAGAGATGGCGTTAACTAATAAATCGAGCCCGCTGAAGCACAAAAATTAAAAACGCGCGTTGAAATCTTTTAAACCACATGAATGTTTCAGAAACTCTTTTCAATTTATGCACGTTGAGTGAAAATGAAATTTAAATATTATCATAAACAAGTCCCGTAATCGAACACATAAATTACAAAGTAGTTTGTAACCAAAGTAACCAACATAGCGTATACAACTAGTGAAAACCATTAATTTACAATAACAAAGATTACAAATTTAAAATAGACGAGACATGACATTGTCTGTTCGAATTATATTTTTAATCTTGAAAATTTGAATAAAATCAGCTGAACCTTGCTATTTAAATACAGAATATTACCTTTCCCCCTATCTATTCGCTGGTATGTTAAGGGCCTATTGCAGTTACGCGTGTACTGGTAGGTGAGCTCACGGGCTCAACCTGAGAGAATTTGCTAACACAAGCCATAGCAAGAGCAGTGCTTTGCAGAGTCTACCAGCGGATCGGAATCACGACCCACTAAAAAGATCCGGCGAGAAACTCAGTGGGCTGTGTCTATAGCAAATTATATATTTATGCTCATTAAATATTAACACAAAAACAGTGCTCCTTCTAGTAACATTAAATCTCTGCCAGATCGTGCAAGTGATATGAAAATGCTTTCTTTGCCGCGAACATTAACTGAACGATTTCCCTATAGGGTAGGTACATGTGTGAAGGTATTTCTCTTTAAGCAACACTTTTAAATCTATCCGTTTATTTCTAACAACAATCAACAATATATTGATAAAACTAGTTTTGTCCGCGTGGAATAGTTACTTTGGCATAACGCTAAATTTTACCCCCCCTTCATTTACATAGAAAGTGAAAATATTTATGAATTATAGAATGCTAAGAAGGCATTTAAACCCCTATTTTGAAACATTCTTTATTGGTGCTCCACTTATATTGGTCTTACTGTGATATTATATAGCCTATAGCCTTCCTCGATAAATGGGCTATCTAACACTGAAACAATTTTTCAAATCGGACAAGTAGTTCCTGAGATTAGCGCGTTCAAACAAACAAACTCTTCAGCTTAATAATATTAGTATAGATTAATAAATAGAGATCATTATAATTCTGCTTAATTCAACATTATATTTAATTTTGTTATAATTCGTCGTGGCCTAACGGATAAGACGTCCGGTGCATTCGTATGTAGCGATGCACCGGTGTTCGAATCCCGTAGGCGGGTACCAATTTTTCTATTGAAATACGTACCTAACAATTGTTCACGATTGACTTCCACGGTGAAGGAATAACATCGCGTAATAAAAATCAAACCCGCAAAATTATAATTTGCATAATTACTGGTGGTAGGACCTCTTGTGAGTCCGCACGCGTAGGTACCACCACATTGCCTATTTCTGCCGTGAAGCAGTAATGCGTTTCGGTTTGAAGGGTGGGGAAGCCGTTGAAACTATATTGATACTTTAGAATTCAAATCTCAAGGTGGGTAGCGGCCTTTACGTTGCAGATGTCTATGGGTTCGAGTAACCACTTAACACCAGGTGAATTATGAGCTCGTCCAACGACCTAGCAATAAAAAATAAAAAAAAATGTCAAAAATGCAATTTTTGTGTTTTGATTGGTACAATTGAAGCATCGATGTAATGTAGGTATAATGTTAATTTTAATGTTAAGCTCCGTTTGTTTGTTGGTTTACCTATCACGTAAAAGCTCCTGCGCCGGCTCTGTAGAAGCATTGTAAGTTTAACAGATTTAGGTTGAAATAAAAAAAAAGAAATCGAGGGTTGAAGGACTTTTTGGTTTAAGCGATATTTCTACAACTTTACAGCAATTTAAAGTTTAAAATTTGGAATAAGCAATAAACAAGTAATAAACAGACAAACAAACTTCTTCAGCTATTTGTATGAAGTAAGTTTCATTGAAGTTCACTTAACTACTCGTACCTATACTTGAGACCTTAGAACTTATATCTCAAGGCGGGTGGCACATTTACGTTGTTGTACGGCTCCAGTGACCACTTGTGACCACAGTGACCACCAGGTGAGCTGTGAGCTCGTCCATCCACCTAAGCAATAAATAAAAAAAAGCTTAAAAACATCGAACTTTTTTTATGATTGAAAGTTTACTGGTGGCCCGAAGGCCTTTCCAGTTTCACCAGGACAGGTGGGCGAGCAAAGGCTCAGCCAAGAGGGGTGGGATTTGCTAACAACTGCCCGAGCGCCTCCGAAGGAGACCTAACAACTCAAGAGCAATTGTTTCGCGAATGAATCTACTACCGGATCGGAATCGCGACCCGCTGAGAAGATCCGGCGAGAAACTCAGCGGGCTGATGCATGGGTTAGGTTGCACGTCGACCTCTTTGTCGAGTTCGACGAGTACGGTTACCGGGGTCCCTAAGCCTGCCCCTAGTATTAGAGCTGAAGGCATCTAATGCAAAGGTTATTGGATCTGATGGATCCGTAAGGACGTGTCTAGGGCGTCGACGGTGACTGGCTCCTGCATGATCAGGATTCGGGGAGTAGTCAGCGGCGGCAACGATAAGGCGATTATCATGACGCATAGCCTTATCGAAGTACCGTTCCGACGCTGACTTCATGTATTTCTGGATAGATTCGAGGCCCAGGTCGTCGTGTAGGTCAACGTTCCTCACGAACCACGGAGCTCCGACGGCTAACCTGCAAAAGCGGGATTGTAGAGATTGGAGGGTGTCTATGTGTGTGCGGGCCGCGTGAGCGAACACCACACTCGCGTAAGTCATGACGGGCCTTATGCAAGTTTTGTAAAGTGTCACCTTGTTCCGAAGGGACATTTTACTCCGCTTACAGATCATGGGGTAGAGTCTACCGAGAATAAACGCGGCACGGTCGTGGACTGATTTTATATGCGGGCGGAATGTCATCGATGCATCCAGGGTAACGCCCAGGTACTTGACCTTCCTGGCCCAGGGTATGGGTTGTCTAAAGAGAGTAATCGGGGGTGAACATCGAACTGTTGCTTATACCAAATAAAACGTATCTTTAATTACAAAGATAAATATTTCTTATTAGGCGAAATGTTAATGATTGAAAAGATTTTGTCAATGGTTCATGAAAAGGCACTCTACTGACGTAAACATGTATCTGAAAAAAAAAATGTCGATTCGTTCAAATCAAATCAGAAAATTTTTTTTTTTATTCAACATAAATGAAAGTACATACTTGTTGAACGTCAAAAGAACTACCGCCAATTCACAAGAACTAGCCTCCGTCCTGAGAAGAATTGGCAAGAAACTCAGCGGGCATGTTTTTTTTTTTTTTTTTTTTTAATAAGAAATTATTATTTATTAATTTTTTAATATTACATTATTTTTTTTAATATGAGTTTTTTACAATGAGTATTATAACGTAACAATTACTACAATATTGAAATGCCCGGAGCGAGCAACTCATTCCCACTTTGTGCAATCTTCTAGATAATCATTGACTTTATAGTAAGCTTTATTGCACAGATGTTCTTTAACAGTTTTCTTAAACCTATGTATATGTAGGTTCTGAACATCTTGTGGGATTTTGTTGTACAGGCGCACAGACAAACACCCGAATGAATTTCGTATCTTATGTAACCTACTCATGGGCACAACAAGCTTGTGTTTGTTCCTAGTATTTCTATTATGTATGTCCGACTTTTTAGGAAACTCCTCAACATGTTTACGAACATACATCAAATTTTCAAAAATGTACTGGGATAGCATAGTGAGAACTTTAATTTCTTTAAATTTCTCCCTCAGGGATTCCCTTGAGTGCATGTTATAAATAGCGCGTATAGCTCTTTTCTGCAGAATAAATATCGTTTCTACCGTATCGTTGTATCGTTTCGTCTTGAAAGAAGGACAAACAAGTACATTTTACTTTTATAATATTAAGATACCTATAGAATAAAGCAATACCACACGACCTGTGTTTTTGTTTGTCAAATGATAAAATATAATCAGTTTTCTAACTTTAGGTTTTGTTACGATAATGGCCTTATCGTTGCCGCCGCTGACTACTCCCCAAATCCTGATCATGCAGGAGGACCGTCGACGCCCTAGAGACGACCTTACGGATCCATCAGGTCCACTAACTCTTGCATTAGATGCCTTCCGCTCTAACAGCAGGTTTAGGGACTCCGGTAACCGTACTCGTCGAACTCGACAAAGAGGTCGACGTGCAACCTAACCCATGCACCAGCCCACTGAGTTTCTCGCTGGATCTTCTCAGCGGGCCGCGATTCCGATCTGGTAGTAGATTCATTCGCGAAGCAGCTACTCTTGAGTTGTTAGGTTTCCCTTGGAGGCGCTCTAGCTGAGCCTTTGCTCGCCGCCCACCTGTCCTTGTGAAACTGGAAAGGCCTCCGGGCCACCAGTAAACCAGCAATCATTAAAAAAAAGTATCTCGCGGGAACTTCTCCGTGGATCGCGATTTCGATCCTGTGGTGTAGACCTATTAGCCATAGCGGAGCCGGAATAGCCCCTAAAGCTACCAGCGAGTAGCTAGAGAAAAGGAAACTATCGCAGCACTATACCTACTACTTGTATTTAAAAATATATATATCTATAGTAGACAGCCAATCGAAAACCGTCTTGTTTTCGCAAACAATTAAGGTGGGTATTCCATTTTCATACTGCTGTACATATGACCTTCTAATCTCTTTTGTAACCTAATCCATCATTGTCATAGTTATAGTACGTTGCTCGAGCGTTACGTTATAAAACTTAGCGTAGATAGCGTTATATTAAAAAGCGTTGCGTAAACTTTTTTTAAATATCGTGACGTCACAACCGAGTAGTGGTATCTATCTATCTATCTATGTATTTATATAAAAATGAATTGCTGTTCGTTAGTCTCGCTAAAACTCGAGAACGGCTGGACCGATTTGGCTAATTTCGGTCTTGAATTATTTGTGGAAGTCCAGAGAAGGTTTAAAATATGAAAATGTTCGGAATTAAATAATAATAACAATTTTGTTTTCCATTTGATGTGTCCCCCATCGGACGGATTCTTTTTGTTTGTTTTAAGTTTATTTTATACAAAAGTGTTGGTCTTTTATTTATCGATTGATGAACTACGAAGTCTGCCGGGTCAGCTAGTATGCAATAAAATCAAACTTGTTCTCAAAAGATGATTTCGTGATAAGATAATGGAGCTTGCACATAGAGAGATGTTTTATGACCCTTATAGGCAGACGTGCATATAGCCTACCTGATGGTGAGTGGCTACCCTCGCTCACATAGCTCCGAAAACGAAGGGATAGCTCAATTTGTACAATCAAACCGGCTTGATTGAGTGCTCGATAATTTTAATTTTGCTATATTAATAGAAGATACATATATGTACTTGCGAGATTTGAACTGAGTGACAAAGTCGCGTTGCTTTTTTTTCTACTTTGACACCTGTGATCAGTCGCCAAGACTATAATCAGGTGAGTTGCGAGAGGTTATGGTTTAGAGGGGCAGAGCCAATGCTCGATCTCTCCTTAGTTTTTTTTTTTTGTTGCTTATATGAGTGGACGAGCTCACAGCCCACCTGGTGCTAAGTGCTTACTGGAGCCCATAGACATTTACAACGTAAATGCGCCACCCACCTTAAGATATTATAAGTTGTAAGGTCTCAGAATAGTTACAACGGCTGCCCCACCCTTCAAGCCGAAACGCATTACTGCTTCACGGCAGAAATAGGCAGGGTGGTGGTGCCTACCCGTGCGGACTCACATGAGGTCCTACCACCAGTAAGTACGGTAGCACGTCGGTTCTCTTGAGTCTTCTAATCGGATTTGGCTGCAAGAGTAAACTGGGTTTGGGTGAGCTGTCAATTGGCTCTTATAGTTGGCTGAGTATCGCTTAACTTCATCCAATACGGTTGGGATTTCCAGGTACTAGTGGATTTCCGAATTTCGAGTATACCAAGGCGCCGACGAGAGCATCCTCAGGATACTGTTTTGAGCTCTCTGGAGGCACTCCATGTGAGGACTTTTTCCCTACCTAATCGTTGGTAGCCTAAGGGACTATTCCAACTTCGCGTGGACCAGTAGGTGAGCTCACGCGCTTAAGATGAGAGAATTGCTAATACTGGCTCTAGCAAGAGCAGTGCTTCCCTGAATCTACTAGCGGATCAGAATCGCGACCCACTGAGAAGATCCTGCGAGAAACTCAGTGGGGCGAGGATACTGGACGTCTTATTTTTTAGGTCACGGCGACATTAAAAAATTACACTGTTTCCATATCTATGTAACACGATGCGTGTACCACGAATATAATATGTAAATTCGTCTTCCTGATATCGTTTATTTTCATCCATCGAAATCAATATATCGCATGTCTTACTTTTTTTTTTTTTTTCGAAATACTTTTGCCAATTTTTTTTGGCCGCGGCATAGTCGCACAAAAATTTTAGAGCCTCTAACCCATAGACCAATACTGCATCGCCAGACTATAATTGTGACATTACAACCGAAAAGTATCCAATACGAAGCAAGAATTCCACAGAACGATCCATTAGTCAATCAACTGTCACGATGCGCTTATAACTCGTGTCCGTGCCATTTCTAATGCCATAATATGTAAATATTTTCATTGCGTGCGTATAAACTATTACGTAATTTTGTTTATTCGAGTATGCGGGAGCTCAGGACCGGCCATCAGCTATCGGCCTAATGTGCGCGGGCGCAGACCGACCCAGCCAGTTCCGACGGTCCCACGGCTGGCTCCCAGCATTGCCAAGTCGTCAGTAACGCGTCAACCTTTGCGGGGCGCGGACGTGACGTGTTCGGAGTTTGATTTAATAATAATAATAAGAAAAAAACAATCGCCGTGCGTTTGGAAACAGTGTTTTTGTTTGACCATTAGTGCCATACGATCTGGCGTCCGAAGCGAGTTCGCCTAAAACCATCGCTGTGTTGTTTTACACATGGATTAACGCGAAAGCGGAATGCTTTAAAGGTAAGGTTAAGCGGCCGAATCGAAAAGGGCTGTGTTTCTATGAGCTGGTTACAGAGTTGTCGTTCCTCGAGGGAGGGTCAGGGGAGCTTTTACAAGCGCTTGGCATTCTCCGGCGATCGTTTGTCAACAATTGTGCAAGTTCCGTAAAGTAATGTTGTCTATGGTTTCGCAATTTGTTTTGCCGATCTCATCGGCCTTGTCGGGCGACGTGTGCGCTGACTCGACGGAAATTTGTCATTCGAAGTGCATTAAATTATTTACTTGACTAGAACTATTCGCGGCTGCGTTGTACCAGCTACCAATTACGCACCTTCGAAAGGCTGCAACTAATCACATTGAGAAAGGTTGTTCTTGAACTTAAATAACTAGGCTGCAACCAGCTGAGTGCAAAAGTAGAGCAACGTAGAGCAAATAAGTTATTTTTAATTTATTACTCTCTACGTACGCATAAAGTTAAAAAAAATCGTAAAAAAAAATTGAATGGATATTTTATGAGAAACGCTTAACTTTCCCTAATCTCTAAGTTACTATTTCAAGGTTTCCTTGTTTTTATTGATTCGAATTTAAATTTTAATAAATTTTACTACCCTTTCTAAATACAATATTTAGATACATAATGAGACAATAGAATCTCGGTATAGACACTTAATAGAGTTCTGCTAATTGATTATTCGTGTAAGGGTTTTTACGATCGAAATTTTTATGTTAAACATGTTTTTAACTTAATGACTTTTTAATTTTGATTGATGTTATTGATTTCTCGTTAGTTTTTATTCACGGTTACCTAAAAGAGATTTTACTCGCAGTTTTAAACTACGACTAATTTTATTATGAGAAGCGCGTATGCAGGGGTTTGCCTATGCCCCTTTATCCACAGACACAGCCCACTGAGTTTCTCGCCGGATCTTCTCAGTGGGTCGCGTTTCCGATCCGGTGGTAGATTCTGCGAGGCATTGCTCTTGCTAGGGCCAGTGCTAGCAACAGTCCCATTTTGAGCCCCGTGAGCTCACCTACACGTCAAGGGGAAGCTGAAATAGCTTCTCAAGGCCATTAGCATAGGTAGGAAAAAAAAAGAAAACTATGCCCCTGGCTTTGTCGAAGCTTACACGCGACGATGACCACTTTGTAACTGTGGGGCCGTATAACCGTCAGCCTATACTGCAAATCTTTATATGTTTAAATTAGTCCGCGAAAGGAAATTCAATTTATTAAGCTCACTTCTGTTCATCATCATCATTCATTCTCCTGCCCTTCTACCATACACCTGGGTTCGGCGCAAAATGTTTTCTTCTTCCATACTCCTCTATCATATACCATTTCTTCGCTCACTTCCTTCTTACACATATCGTCTTTCACGCAATCCATCCATTTTTTTTTGTTTTTTTCTCTTCTGTCCATATTGCCTGTACTTCTGCCGCGAACAATAATGCGTTCTGGTTTGAAGCATGTCTCAAAGCGGGTAGTGGAATTCGAGCGGTGATATCTATCAACTCTAGGGACAGATCAGTCCTGGGCTCGTTCTCTTAAAGCTCGTGTAAAAAAAAAAACTTTGCACCAAAAAGCTTCGAAAGCACGGTCTTGAGAAGTTAAGACGCCGTTATTCGGAGCCAACGAAACGCTAATCCAGTTGCTATTGAACCAGCTTAATGACACAACCTCTGTTTTCGTTTCGTATGACAAAATCGTTTATATAATCGGTCCGCGGTCCGGGCTATCTGCGATCTCCGTCGTGCCAACTCTCCGTCTCTGAGGTTCGTTCGAGGCGGATGCGCGTTAGGAAAATTCAAGAGTCAGCGCGATTTGGACTGCGAATACTGGGCGTTTCGTATTTCTAGGAACCGATTTAGGCGCGTTTCTGATTGAGATTTTTTGGCGATGTCGTTTTTTCTAACTGAAATGAATCGTTTTGGGATTCAAAGTAAACTTTTGATGATGTTATTTTGTGCTTTAATAATCGTGTCGTAGCATTGTGTTTGAGTGAAGTCTGGTATGGTAATAAACTCTTCTGCACGGTGCTTCCTAGGTGCTTTTATAAGTTTCTTTGGTAAAACTTTGGTAAAAATCTTTGGTATGGTATGGTAAAAACTCTCGAAAAAAAAGGATTACTAACATTAACTAGTAATCAATTTAATACAACTAACCAGTACAGAATCGTTTGATCACTCTGTACCTATAAATCTACGGAGAAAATCATAGTCTGTACTTACTCGTATAGAATGTGAATGTCTTGATGACTATAACGAAGCCAATATGAATATTGCATTAACCACTGTGGTGTAGTATTGAAGTGTAGTTCTCGGGAAGTAGTTCGCGGATAAAAGTCGTCACGTAACAAAAAAACGTTATGTCCCTGGTTCTTGACTTTAAACAAATCTCTTCTTCTTCTGTTTCTCCACCTTATGCCACTAGGTGGGGCCGGCAAAGCTATTTTTTCTCTTCCATTCTCTTCTATTAGCGGTCATCTCAATACTCACTCCTCTCTCTCTCTCTCATATCGTCATTCACACACTCCATCCATGTCTTCTTCGGTCGACCTCTTCCTCTTTTACCTTGCACTACCATTTCCATACATCTCCTAGTCAAATGCATCTTCTCTCTACGCATCACATGTCCATACCACGCTATTAAACAAATCTGATATTTTAAATAAAACAATGTAACTTCGATGCCTTGTAAGTATTATAACATAGAAGAAATTTTGAACGTCCAATACAATTATTAATTTTTAAAACTCACAATGGAATTTTTCATAATAATTTCTTGTAGAAGTAGTCTAGTGTAAGAAGATAAGCAGAGTTAAAAGCAAATACCTTATAGGTACATTTATGAGCGAGCGATTTTTGCTCGACGCGATGTATTCGCCATGTAATACAAATAGCAAACATTGGCAGTCTTTTCTTTCATTGCTTAGATGTGCGGACGATCTCACAGCCCACCTGGTTTTAAGTGGTTAGTGGAGCCCATAGACATCTACAACGTAAATGCGCCACCCACCTTGAGATATAAGTTCGAAGGTCTCAGTATAGTTACGACTGCTCTACCCTTCAAACCGAAACGCATTAGTGCTTCACGGAAGAAATAGGCAGAGTGGTGGTACCTACCCGTGCGGACTCACAAGACGTCCTACCACCTTCCCCTGACCGCATTTTTTTGTTCACAGTCAGGTTTTGTCGAATCTATTTTTATTATTTACCGCATGTAACAACACGCGGTGAAGTGTAAAAATCGAATATTGATTTCAAAACAACATCCTTTCACATTTGACCCCAGGGCAAAACTAGTTCACCAGAAGATTCATTCCGATTAATAGCCAGTCAGGTTACAATCGTGTACCAGTATGATTATAATCAAGTTAAAAACGGAAGTTAAAGGCCACGAGAGGAAAAGGATGGCAGAATTTGGGATTAAATCTAGATTATGATAATTTTAATACAAGAACAGAAGGGCCAGGAATAAAAATTATATCAAGACTTGATGATGATGAAGATGATGACCTGAAGTTTTAAGGCCGATGGTCAAGGTCAATGTGATTGGGTGCGTTTGGTATTTGAAACCAGGCGGGCTGTGAAAGAGCTAAGAATAAATGAATTACTTCCAAGTAATTAAATCATCATCATCACCGCACGGACACGAATCTGTTTGTACGTCTATCGCGCAGCAATGGAACGAAATGTTATTTAGGATAAAGTTTATCGGTCACAGAGTAATAATCTCACTTTCAACTGAATGTGGTTACATTGAAATAATAGCGCCTGTTGAGCTGATTAAAGTTCCATTTCATCCTCATATCTCACAATTTTTACGTTCATTTTAGTTTGAAACGGAAGTGGAACTGGGCAAGACACTTATCCAGATATAAGGATGAGGGTTGGACTTACCGAACTACTAAATGGCTTGGCTTAAAAGGCAGAGTTGCGCCGGTAAGAGTAACGCCATTTATTGCCGAATATCAATGAATCGAATGAATATCAAAGGATCTGGTAGCACCTAGAACGCTTGAGAAGTACAACGCCATCTATTGTCAGATATCGGAAACACAATACTCGAAATGTGTGGAATATTCTCGATAATTATAGGGATGTGGTATCGGCTATAAAAGCGTTGCAGAGATGGCACGCAGTCAGTTAGTAATCGGAACTACTCGAAGCGAAACAGCGAATGGATCACTTGAAGCGCAGCGGAAGAAGCGGATTGAGAATTTTAAAGTGTTTGTGAAGTGAAGTGCTAATAAGGTTTTAATTTGTAATTTGGTAGATTTTTTATTTATCCCGAACCCCAGCGCGTAACAATATAATAAGGAACGCTGGAACAAGCTCGATGCATTTGGCCAAGGACAGGGAAAGGTGGAAAAGAATGGAGGAGGCTTTTACCCAAGAAGGGGGTCACATAACAAAGAAAAGCAAGAAATTCCTAATTTATAATCTGATTTATATTTCAATTGCTAAGCGGAAATAAAGTTATAATAATAATAATATACGCTGTGATATTTAGTAGCCTCTTTAACCACATAACCGTGTTCCGTGAGTTGGATTCAATAAAGCGCACAATATCTTTATGAAGGAGTTCCACTGCATTTTTCACGTTTACCGGACGTTTTATAATTACTTAATAAAACAAATCTGAGGCGAGGTTATCAATTAGCATTTTATAACGTTTCCGTTCGACTTAACTAATAAAATAACGATATTTATTCTTGTTTTTAAGTCACATCCTATGGATTTCTTGTAACTAGAGGTCCCGCAGTAGTCGAAATTCGACTATAATTAATTGGAATTGTAAGTTTCTATTTGATTGTATTGTATTGACACTATTATGATTGTATTTTATACTTCTATAATCACAAACACCAAGACCACAGTATAAAAAATATTAACAAACAATATTTAATCTATTCTCAATTTGACAACAGACGTCAAGAACAAAAGTTTGACAATAAATAGTATGCATGCATGTGTGCGTCAAATACATGGTATGTAGTGTAATGTTTTCTTTATTGATTTACTGTATCTTTTATACATTATTTAAAAAAAATATTAGCATTGTGCACTTCTTCTCTATTCTCTATAAGCGTGGAAAATTTCAAACTCCTCCGTCCGCGCAATTTTCGTAAAAAGGGATACAAAGTTTTTGCTTCACGTATTAATATATAGATTCTTGTAATAAGCGCCTTAAAGTGTTACGGTTAGGTTTTAATCTTGTGCGTAATTACGTTATATTGTTTAACAGTGATTGCTGTTTAAGTTGCACATAGAAGCCTGTAATTTCGAGGTGTTTGTTTGATTATAAATAAACTCGGGCATGGCCTAATTTTCCTACCTTTACTGATAGCCTTGAGAGGGTATTTCAGCTTCGCCCTAACGTGTAAGTGAGCTCAAGGGGCTCAAACAGGAGTGTTACTAACACTGGTCCTAGCAAGAGTAGTGCTTCGCAGAATCTACCACCGGATCGGAAACGCAACCCACTGAGAAGATCCGGCGAGAAACTCAGTGTATATGGGTTAATTCGCTCGTCGAGCCCTTCGTCACAAGCGACGGGTTCGACGAGGACGGTGACCGGTGCTTGTGGTACCTAAAAGCACCGTTAATGGATCGGGAGGATCCGTAGTGACGTGTTTTGGGCGACGTCGACTATTTACCATTCGGTCTACAGGATCGCATATGTAATTCCCAGCGGCCACGACAAGCTGGTTCTTATATTGCGACTATGCATGAAATAGGCTTATCTGAAACTTTAAGCGCACATTTTGTTGTTCGTTAATGATGTCTAGGTCAGAAATCGTCCTGAAGGATCAACAGTATCTGTATCACAAACAGTTCCCGAGGTTTCCGGAATCGTATTATTGTTGTTCTTGTCCTTGTCTCTTGTAAGTGGTTACTGTCGCCCATGGACGTCAGCAATGCTAAAAGCAGATTGAAGCCGCTGCCGCTGTCAAACTGCTGTTTAAAAAGTGGTTGCGTGACAGGTATTTGCAAGATGGTAACGTTGGGCGGACTTACAATCCTACTTTTGCAAAGCTAGTTAAACATAATCCGGTTAAGCGGTAGGCAGCGGCTTGGCTTTGCCCCTGGCATTGCTGACGTGCATGAGCAACGGTGCTCGTTCTGCCTGCTCGGGCAAAAATAAATAAAAAATGCAAGTCATTCTCGTCTCTCGGTCCTCAGCTAAAACATCCCCTTAACTAACCGTGTTTCTGCTCACAAAATACAAAATTATGATTCTGTTGATATTACATTTATTCCAGTTTCCGTCTCCGCACATCCGAGTCGCGATGACGTCATCGCTAATCGATTTATTCATCACGACTTATAAAACAAAAAACACGTTGCTGGAAACCGCTCGCGTGTTAAGGACGACGTTCCTAACCTAAATGTGTGCGAAGCGAGACTATATCCGATTAGTCGTGAAATCTAAACAGTTTTATCGTTTTTAATAACCGACGTATTCAGAATTTCGCGAAACGTACATTTTATTACTTAACTCTTCGACAAAACCGACACTATAAAGCGATTGGTGATTGAGAGAGAAAAAGAAAAAAATTTGGCGGAGTTTGTTTCGAAGGTTCTTTTTGGAATAATTTTGTTTTTTTTTTTTTTTTTATTGCTTAGGTAGTGGACGAGCTTTCGGCCCACCTGGTCTTAAGTGGTTACTGGAGCCCATAGACATCTACAATGTAAACGCGGCCACCCACCTTGAGATATAAGTTCTAAGGTCTCAAGTATAGTTACAACGGCTGCCCCACCCTTCAAATTGAAACGTATTAATGCTTCACGGCAGAAATAGGCGAGGTGGTGTTACCTACCCGTTGCTAAGTAAATCTTCGAAATCGGTTCATCCACATCCGAATCATACATTAGACAAAACGAGTGAGACAATGTATAATTTGACCCAGAATTGAACTTCTAATCGCTAATGATTGAGGTGTTTCTGTGTTTATCGCATCAGCCTCTTCGAGGTCGCCAACAAACTTTCATCATATGCATTTACGATCCGAATTGTATTGCGTATTTTCCTGTAAGTTGCAAATCATTATAACTGTATTACGTATTCATGTTAATGGCAATGGCGTACATCCTGAGTGTTACTAGGTCAAAAATTTTTTTATACATTCTTTAAATATAATTTTATATAGAGTTTCTGTAAATAAAAAGGGTTGTCTGGAAGAGATCGCTTTTAACGATAAGAAAGCGAATGGATAAATATATCTGCTTGCTGATTGTTTTTTTTTAATTCTGTTTTTGTGTGTTGTTAAGTATATTATCTTTCTCTGTCTCTCTCTCTCTCTCTTACTTTCTCTTATTTTTTTTAATGTTTAAATCAGTACGACTCTTGCAACTAATTGTATTTTAGCTGCTATTTAAATCTATTGACAGCTTAGAAATTAAAGTAGTTTAAAAAGAACTCTAAAGCAACTAGCGAAACTGACATTTTATTTATTTAATCCTGTTGCTTCTCATCAGAATATTAGGAAAAACTAATATGATGATTGTACGGTCATTGGTCCTGGATAAATGTGGAAATGTGGACATTTTCAAGTTAATCAGGCGTCTTGAAGATGGTGAAAATTACGATGCAAATTTCTGTTACATAAACATACATGTATTAACATTCTGATCTAAATATAGGCATATACATACATATAGGGATAATATGATATACATATTTACGGAGAAAATAGAAGTTTTTTTGTCCCCATTTTTTATTGAGAGTTTGAAATGCATTCTTTTTAATTGCACTATGCGAAGATAACCAAGATGAAACCTTAGCATTTCTTCTGATGACCCATCAAATATTTGTTACGATTGCTCCGCTAAAACTGATATTTTTTTTATCATTTTAATGTTTCTATGTTTTATTTTTGTTCTTATTTGGGAGGCAAAACGACGAAAGGAAGATCTTCCACCCAGCGGGTGATGTTGCTCGGTAGACCGACGGTCCGAATGTTGTTGTTCGGAACTTGTATATATGCGCTTTATCTTGAAAATGTCGTAAGCTAGATTCAGGCATCTGTCAATCATCTTGCGTTGTATGATGGCTACCCGCCACACTTATGGCTATATATATTCCTATCCTGGTGAAACTGGTAAGGCCTCCGGGCCACCAGTAATCCTTCAATCATAAAAAAAAAACTTATGGCAATTAAATTAGATTGTAAAATAATAAAAATTCACTATAAAGAATATGACACAAAATTAAACAAAGCCGAAGTAAGTATTAATGTTAACAGAATTACAGATTCTTTTATTTATTAGCCGAAATCATTATCGAACGAGTTATCCAACAGAGAATTTCGATTTTAGACAGAGACAATAAATATTAAACAATCTGTGAATTTATGATGCAATGAAAAATCGCGTTTATTTCGCTTACCATCCAATAACAGATTCAAAAAATCAGGGTTGACATATTTATCAAATATTTACAAGAAGGTCGCATATATCTGTGCATGGCGTGTTTTTATTTATTTATTTCTGTAGCTATATCATCTGTTTGAAGCGAAGGAACATAATCTGTTATGTTAGATTTTGTGTGGCTCTCGTACCAAGAGACTCAGATTGGATTCCCAACCGGGGTGAATGTTTAAAGGAAATCTGAGCTTAATATATATTTTTTTACGTTTTCTGTACCTCTTACTTTAATACTATTATATTAAAAATACGATTTTTTTTTCTGTGTAAGCGTTCATATCTTAACTACTCCATCCATTCAAATATGTTGAATTTTTGTACAAAATATTTCCTCCAATACAACTACTATTTACTATTTCGGAATATTAATTTTATTCTACATAAAAACGAGTGAAACCGTGGGTAAAAGCTAATAGTATCTAAATAGTACTTAAAAGCCCTAGAGTTCGGAAGCGTTGCGTAAAACATTCTAATTACAATTTAACTATGCTATTGTCACTTTGACGTCATACCTCATAGTTTTAAAACGAATTAGATTAATATATTATTATGGTAACACATAAACTAGTAGAATATCTACGACAGATGTATGGCAACCTTAAACAGATTCGAATAAATATTTATGTCATTACCGTAAAAAGACGTAAAAGTCCGGTTTTTTTTGTCACCGCTGACGCGGGGGCAACCACCTCTTCGACATATTTGTCGATGATTAAATAAACTAAGTGAGATATGAGTTTCTTCAACTGCTTTTGTTTCTAATGTTTATGAGAATATGTATAAATGATTCTATGGATCGGCAGGGGGCGAGGTTCTTTATGAACGTAAATGAAGTTTGTGGGAGGACATTACTGACATAGTCTTTAAGTATTAAGTTAAATAACATTGCGAATGAAGGTTTGTATGAAGTCAAGCACCGAAACGTGTGCATTAACGGCCGTCTGGTGTAGTGGTAAGTGACATGGTCACTACACAAGGGGGTCGCGGGTTCGAATCCCGCCAAGGGAAGATATTTGTATGATAAATATAAATGTCCTTTCCAGGGTTATGGATGTATATTAAATATATGTATGTGTATAATAAAAATCTTACATTTATTTCCGTAATCTGGTACCTGTAACACAAGTTCTTTACGAACTTAGCACGGGACCAGTTAACGTGGCGTGATTGTTATTAAAATATTTATTTATTTATTAGTATTGTTTGTTTTTGGGGCTTCGAAAGATGCGCGAAATAATCCATTGAGTTCCTCACTGGATATTCGCAATGGGTCGCGATTCCGATCCGGTGATAGATTAAGTGAAGCATTGCTCTTGCTAGGGCTATTGTTAGCAAATTCTCTCAGGTTGAGGCCGTATGCTCACCTACCCGTCCACGTGTTACTGGAATACCAGTAAATAGGTAGGAGAAAAAACACGAAACATGTAGATTTTTTTTAAGAAACTGTAGAAACTATTTTCGAGTATTAAAATAATTTCTAATTTTAAATCTAATGTCGAGACGTTGAAAAAAAATGGTGATATATTCACCTAAATTTGCATTAACACAGAACTATGTGAGGTTAAAATTATCTTTTATCTCGTAAATCGTTTATATTCGATTTTAAATTTATTTCCTTTTAGCCTTCCTAACAATAAAGCAGATGTAGTATTTAATGTAAATTGCAAATTTTTCGGAGCATGTGATTTGATTAGATTTAAAAAAACTCTTCAAGAAAGTAATGTTTTGAACGATTTAATTACGATTTTGGTCTAATTAACAGAAGTTACTCTTGCAATATTCTAATTTAAAATATCGTAAATAATGGTTCGGCTCGACGGTTTATTTAAGTGGATACCACAACAACGTGGATACCGCTGCTTACCGCTTGTTTACCTTTATAGACAGAAGAGTATATGGCCCATTTGGTGGTGGTCGTTACCATTCATCGGGAACGATAGCAATGCCAGGGGCATAGTCAAGTGTCTGCCTATCACTGAGTGCTCTTCGCAAACCTAATTTGAAGTAAGACATGGTATAGCTCACAGGAATCTCAATAGAAGGAAGTTCGTACCGCACCCACAGCCCACTGAGTTTCTCTCCAGACCTTTTCAGTGGATCGCGATTCCGATTCGTTGGAAGATTCTGCGAAGCACTGCTCTTGCTAGGGCTAGTGTGAGCAAACTCTTTTAGGACCGTGAGCTCACCAACTAGTCAAGGTGACGCCAGACTAACCTTGAGATTACTGGCAGATAGGTACTCGCAAAAAACCCAGAATTATTGCTTCGCGGTAGAAATAGGCAAGACGGTGGTGGTATCATCCACGCGAGATCATAAAATTTACACTCAGTCAATATAATCAAATAACATCACAGTGTTGTAGTCTTTACGAGTCAGACATTAAGAACCAATTTTAATATCAATTGGATAGTGTAAATAAAATTTTTTCGAGCAGTTGAAATAACTAATAAATTGTATGTGAGAAAATTAAAAATTCTGCACGCGATCATGCTACGGTTTTTATTCAAATCGCGGTATCGAAATATTTAAAGCGTCTGGTACATTTGCTCGATACATTATTTGAATAACGTATAGTTTTAAACATGTCTACTAGCATGGCGATAGGGGTGTTATAGTCAAAACATTTTCTTCCTACCTGTACTTTGTCAGATACAATTAAAAATTCGACTTCATGTTGTCGCAAAGTTGTATACGGGATTCGTGTTGTGATGTCTATATAGACTCCGGAATTATTTTACGTAATTGGTGAATTCGAATGGGTTTTCTTTTAATAATTTTTTTATTATAAAAAAGTGTTATTTCCGATTCAAATACTTCATATTCTTTGTGGTCACGGACTGAAAGAGTTATTTCGCGGGTGTTCCGGAACTAAGTACATATATTTCGTTCCTAAGAATCCTGTGCCAAAAAATATATTTTTTTGTTAAGAAACCGCTTTTGTTTTTAATTGTACTTTTCAAAGGTGTAGCTGGAGCTGGAGTGAGCACCACAGTACCGGTTAAATTAGCTCACACTCATTCTCATTACAATAGTACATTATCTCTATAAGATTATACTAAGGGCTATGAGACGGGGGTCGGGACCGGGGTCGTATCCGTGACCTGGCCCCCTAAGAGCTAGGGGTCCCACCCGTTTTGTGCGGGGAGAGACCCAGACGTGGGGTGGCGTGCTTTGCACGCTCACCCGCAGTAGGAAGCCGGGTGATGGTAGACCGCGTTCCCCCGACCGCTCTGGGGGAAGGTGTAACGCGGCGCCATCAAAGCGGGCTCTCGGCCCGCTGAACGAGGGAACCGGTGGTCGTGTCGCTGCCGGCCGCCGGTCCGGCGTCCTTGGGACGGTGGAATGGATGTAATGTGCTCTGCGTCAACCCTGTCCCGCCGTCTCAATAGCCCCGACTGGGCTCCGGCCCGGTCCGAGGTAGGGCGCCGGTTGTGAGCGGCAGGAGTTTTTAGTGAGGTTCAACTCCCACATACCCCACCTGCCGCGCGGGTGGGGATCTGGCGATTTTCTCCTGTGGAAAAAAAAGGGCTATGAGACAATGAATCAAATGAAATTCGTCGCCAGCTAATGACATGTCAATGCTACAGGCAGAACCACTACACTGCCACGTAATGTATTGACCTTGAAATGTTCTCGACGAAAGAAACATCCAGGCATTGGAAACGAGAAATTAACAAATTAGTCATTAAATACGAAATCAAGCTGCATAATGTGCTTTAGTCGGATTCATGATACATAAATGGAAACCAACATGAATATAGACTAAAGTAAATAAATAAAACAAGTTAAACACATCAAAACAATCCTCCATAGTGCAATAATTGATTTTAAATATATGGCAACCCTGCAAAACTATCAGTGTTGCCGCTACGAAAAATAAATAAATAAATAAAAGCTGTTTCTATTTGCGTGTGCAGAAATACTATGAGCCTGTCTTGTTAGTGCCTTCGTTTTTTTATTTCAGTTCAAACGAGCGAGCTTAAAGCTCTCATTTAATTGAATGCATTTTAATGGTATTTATGTGGGTATTTATTTGAATTCAAATACAATTTAGATACAGCGTGTTTATTTTAAACTGATTTTTTATGATTGAAGACTTAGTTTTTATACCTTATACAGATGAACTAGCTCACACGTTCACTTGATATGAAGTGATTACCGAAGTTATAGAGATAACAACGTGAGTGCTGCCACCTATCTTGAGTTTTAAAGTTAATTAATTTCATAATAATAACGAAAATTCTATTTTTTTACGGGTTTCATTTTTATTACACGATGTCTTACATTCTGGTTATCATTCGTAAACAAGATCTACATAAGTGTTTATTATTAGAATTCTTATAATTAATTAGTAGTTACTTAAGGGATTCAAACATCGGCATAGTCACATAGCTCGATGCAAGTGCCCCAGTCGTCTTTTAAGCCATGACTACCTTAAAATTGCTGGATTTTTCCAATATCTCTTTGACGTATTAGGAAGTGTAAAAGTAGCCCCGGTAATCAACAAATTAAAGAGCGGAGAGAAGATGCATGTGACTAGGAGATGTATGGAAATGGTAGTGCAAGGAAGAGGGAGGGAGGTAGTGCAAGGAGAGGGAAGAGGTCGACCAAAGAAGACATGGAGTGTGTGAATGACGATGTGAGAGAGGGACGAGTGAGTGTTGAGATGACGGCTGATAGAAGAGAATGGAAGAGAAAAATTAGCTGTGCCGATCCCACCTAGTGGGAAAAGGTGGAAAAAAAGAAGATCTATTTGACGTACTTACTCGTATTTGTCAGCAGAGAATCTGGTTAGCTCTTTAGACGAGAAAAATGTTTGGAGACAGCGCCAAAGGTTTTTTTTTTTGCTATAGCCTATATCGTTGCTACTGGAACTCCTAGATATTGTAACGTTATCACCGTCTACCCTAAGGCACGAGGTTGTAGCTTCAATTAGTTTTGAAGGCTCACCGTTCATTGTAACTGTTCTGATGACTGGCATGTTTGAACACTTGCAACGGTATCCACAAGGCATTCGATACGAAGCTCTTAAACATTGTAGTGTCACTTTGACGTACTGTCATTTTGACACATTATTTGTTTAATCTGCATTTTTAGTTTTTTTATGATTGGTAGGTAATAAAGAGGCCACGAATTTCGTTCCGTTTTTCGAATTCAGATTAAAGAATTGTTTATAATAATCATCACTTGTCATTTGCTTTTTGAACTCTCAGACACAGCCCACTGAGTTTCTCGCCGGATCTTCTCAGTGGGTCGCGTTTCCGATCCGGTGGTAGATTCTGCGAAGCACGGCTCTTGCTAGGGTTCGTGTTAGCAACGTCATCAGGTTTGAGCCCCGTGAGCTCACCTACAAAGTTAGGGTTACGCTGAAATAGCCTCTCAAGGCTCTCAGCTTAGATAGGAAAAAAAAAAATGCTTTTTGATACTTTTAATAAAAAATTGTATGTACCTACCTATAAATAGTAACCTTCAATGTGTTGTATGCTGTTTTAACACCACATAACTGAAGCACAGATTTCTTTAGTGAGTCACGCATTGTCAATCCAACAACGCCATAGTCAGAGACGAACTTAAAACTGCCATAAGCGCTTTTAAAATGTTCGTAAGTACAATGTAATAACGCACACTGTAATAGCGTAGGCCGGCCTCACACGAAATAAGTTATGTACAACGATGAAGCCACATTACGCACTTTCTCTGAGCGCGATGACACTCCAAATACAATCCAAAGTAAGGGCCTGTATATACGCACTAGCAAGTCAACTTGACCCCATTGATTATCGTGCGAGTGATTCTCTTTGATCACATTTTTTTTATTGTTTTCCATGATCTCACGACTCACCTGTAACTGGTTACTACTATGTGCATTACAACGTGAAGACACTTTGAGACTTTGAGACATGAGGTCTCATGACATGAGGTCAGGATTGAAGTCTCTTGTGTGTATTTATAACACGACCCATCGTTGGGGGTTACGCTAATCACGTTGTTTCGGGATTTCAATTCTTGTGACCTCATGTCATGCCTTCCTTCATCCTGTTATTTGTTCGCAAACACATTAATAAGACTGTTTGGATTTAATTTTTTTGCGTCATCATTATTGTTCAAATTCGAAAGCGTTTCCTTAGCAACGAGACGACGCCGAACAATATCCATCTTGAGTCTAGCCTTTTTTCTCTACCTATTTGATGGGTTGGTGACCTCGCGGGCTCAACCTAAGAGAATTTGCTAACACTGGCCCTAGCAGGAGCAGTGCTACGCAGAATCTACCACCGGATCGGAATCGCGACTCACTGAGAAGAGCCGGAAATTCAATGGACTGAGTCTAGCCAATTTGATTCGCAGTATTGAACATTTTAAATAAAGAAGAAGAGGGAGAACCGTAGAAAAAAGATAAAAGATAAAAAATAGTCAGGTCCAACGAAACATTAAGCGTAATTCAAACTGCTTTTACGATTTAATGTCTCATATTTATTGTAAAAAAAAATTTTATCTGATAGAGGATGCCGATTCTACATCCACTATACCACTACCCTCGCCCACGAAATCTATATATTTATACGTGAAACGAATACTTTGTACCCCTTTTTACGAAAATTGCGCGTACGGACGAGTATGATATTTCCCACACTTATGGAGAATGTAGAGAAGGAGGTCAGAATGTTATTTTTTTTTTTATTTATGCAAAAAAAAATACATTTAATCAATAAAAAAAACATTACACACCCTACCATGTATTTGACACAACATATATCGAGTAGGTATATGTATAATATACTCTTTGTTTATCGTCAAACTTTTGTTAGTCTGTTCCAATATTAAGTGTTCTATGTTATCTATGGTCAAATTGAGAATAAATTATGATTGTTTATCTTTAATATTATTTGTCTATAATCTTGTCTTGGCGAAATCTGTGATTACTCGTATAGAAATGTGATAATCTTTGACAATAGAACCATAATAATGTTCAAACATATAATTTCAATTAATTATAATCGAATTTCGACTACTGCGGGACCATTAGTAGAACTAAATCAGCACAAAGTGAAGCAAGTCCAATTTCTACACACCGTCTCATATGATGATGCGGAATTTCAGTATTCGCCTTTCAAAAAAACATTGCAGTATCACGAATACGCACACAAAAAAATAGGTTTCAATAACTTTATAAGTCTTTTTTTTTATTGCTTAGATGGGTGGACGAGCTCACAGTCCACCTGGTTGTTTTTTTTTTTTATTGCTTAGATGGATGGACGAGCTCACAGCCCACCTGGTGTTAAGTGGTTATTGGAGCCCATAGACATCTACAACGTAAATGCGCCACCCACCTCGAGATATAAGTTCTAAGGTCTCAGTATAGTTACAACGGCTACCCCACCCTTCGAACCGAAACGCATTACTGCTTCACGGCGGAAATAGGCAGGGTGGTGGGGTACCTACCCGCGCGGACTCACAAGAGGTCCTGCCACCAATAAAGTGGACTAAGGCTAACTAAGACTTAAAAAAGGCATTACTAACAGCAAATGTTGTTTTTCATGCGTCTCGAATCTTCTATCTGTAAGGTGAACACAACACAACGTCGCGCTTAAATAAAAAAAAAAACCCTTCGAAGCATCATGTCGTGTTATACCACGGATCGTTAGTGTGGTCCCTTGATGGGATCGCGTGTTGGACATTGTAAGCTTAAGCGAGCTTTTGCAATATAATATAAGGCTACCTTTCCACTTCCAACTGATAGAGTTTAAGCTTAACTGATTTGTTTAACAAAAATTTTTTTTTGCTCCGTTGGTTGAACGAGCTCACGACCCACCTGGTGTTAAGTGGTTACCGGAGCCTATAGACATATACATATAACGTAAATGCCACCACCCACCTTGAGACATGAATCGTAAGGTCTCACTTTTAACAGTACAACGGCTGCCCCGCCCTTCCAACCGAAACGCATTACTGCTTCACGGCAGAAATAGGCAGGGCGGACTCACAAGAGGTCCTACCACCAGTAATTACGCAAAGTATAATTTTGCGGGTTTAATTTTTATTACACGATGTTATTCCTTCATCGTGGAAGTCAATCGTGAACGTTTCATAAGTACGTATTTCATTGGAAAAATTGGTACCCGCCGGCGGGATTCGAACACCGGTGCATCGCTATGTGCGAATGCACCGGACGTCTTAAACCTTTAGGCCATGATATAACATGAGCAGCCTGAGAAAGTTTCCTAACACTAAGCCTAAAAAGAGCTAAACCTACCGCCGGATCGGAATCGCGATCCACTAAGAAGATGGGTGAGAAACTCAGTGCACTAATAGCGTAAAAGAGTAATATCAGAGAATTAGCCCTTAAACTCTCGATCTGCCCGAAATTTGAATAATTGAGTCGACTATTATCAAAGCCGGCAATCTGACTTTTGGACAATGATTGGTAAATCAGAAAAACGAATTTTTGACTTTGTATTCCATTGGCAGTCACAAAACTCTTCGGAACGACATCTTAGATAAATAACAGGTTAACTATTAACCTTTATTTAATGCAGGTTTTGAACCGTATTCTTTGAAGGAGACGATTATATTCAAATCAATCTGTATTGACATATCAATAAAAAAATTTTGTTCAAATGCACAGATTGCCATCTTTGATAATAGACGACTCAATTATTCATCCTCTTCTAACGCACTGGGCTAATATGCGCTAGGGCTTATAATAAAAATTAAGTTCAAATTTGTATAGCTTCTAGCTGATGTTATGTTACCAACTTTTTCACACCTAACATCTAATATTTATTTGCCTAACATTCGTTCATTGAACTCAGAGATTGGAGATATTTCCACGACCGAAAATAGACTTTATTTCGCAGTGTTTAAGATACAATGACAGCAAAGTAAAATTCGATAGTTGTGAAACTACAAAGTTCGCGTTGCATTGACTTTGAAGTGCTGCTATCGGAATATAAAGCGTAAATTGTATTCTATAGGACATATTATAAGTTGAATAGAAACCGTGTTAATATTTCTAAGTAATTTGACACATTTTACGAACGCACGTGACGATTTATTGAATGGTTTCTATCGATTGAAATTTCATTCACAAAAAATAAAACAATGTCTTGATCTGAAATTCATAAAAATGACGTTTTTTTTTATTACTTTGACACCGTTCGACATTCAATACTTACAGTCACTTACCGGCATTCTTAATTTATTATGAGAACAATTAGCTAGGGTACATCATTTTAATATTAAAATATTCTGTTAAATATTTATGTTAAAATTTATTGTGCACTTTCCGTCTGTGTGTTTTCACTTTATATCGCTTGAGCGGTCTTTAGAGGTGGGATAAAAAGTAACTTATATAATTTCTCGATATAATTTCTCTATATTACCGAATACCGAATTTCAAATCAAAATCAGTCGTGTGGTTTGGACGTGAAAACACGACAGAGCTACTTTCGTATTCATTATAGTAGTTACGATAAAGGTTTCCTTTAACCCCTGATGTTACCGGAACCCGGGAGAACCAGAAATTATTTGTCGATCTCTGTCGCGAGACATTTAAGCTTTACGGCTTATCTGGATCCCACTTTTCAAATTGAATTGAAGCCGAAACAAAGAGGAAATCTACCACTGCGGGTTTACGCACCCCATCATAAATAATTACGCTTTCTAAATGTTGGCTGCTATTATATTTCTTTCGTTGTACAGGGCAGGATTGATGGTACAAGACCACGCGGGAGGTCTTTAATGTGGTGGGTCGACCAAATTAAAACTGCAGTGGGAGGTCTTTTAAATGAGTGCAGTAGAATGGCTTCGGTCAGGGAGAGCCTACTGAGTTTCTCGTCGGATCTTCTCAGTGGGTCGTATTTCCGATCCGGTGGTAGATTCTGCGAAGCACTGCTCTTGCTAGGGCCACTGTTAGCAACACCTCCGGTTTGAGCCCCGTGAGCTCACTTACACGTTAAGGCGAAGCTGAAATAGCCTCTTAAGGCAAAAAAAAGCATGGAGAGAGGGCGGGACATCGTGAGAGGCATCAAGTCTGCCCTTCCAACACTACATGACGATCACGACGATTCTGTTAAGAGTGACAAGATTGAGAAGAGGAATTATATTTCTACACCGTGTTACGTTATCCCTAGGTTGTAACAATTTGTGGATATTTGTTTTGATTATTTTTCTATAAATATTGATACCTGCTTGCGGGATTTGAACATAGACACAGTCGCATCGCTCAATACAAATGCACCGGACGTCTTATCCTTTAGGCCATTATAAGATAGTTCTTCAATTAAGTAATTAAGCTATGAGACTGTTTATAATACTCTAAATATATTTTTAATATTACTCTTTCGTTACTCTTTCGGTCACCTCATTCCAGAGTAAAGTAAATTGAGACATTAATGGTTCCGACACTGATTCCAGTAGCTTTAAAATAACGGTTCCATAAATCAATATTGTGTGGTTACATCGTGCAAAAAACGAATATAGCTTAATGGCGAATGCGGAGTTGTATTTGAGGAAATTCGTGAAAAAAGAAGCATTGCATTTGGCTTTTGAACTTAAAATTTCCACCGTAGACACAACCCACTGAATTCCTCGCCGGATCTTCTCAGTGGGTCGCGATTCCGATCCAGTAGTAGATTCAGCGAAGCACTGCTCTTGTTAGGGTTAGTGTTAGCAATTCTCTCAAGTTGAGCCCGTGAGCTCACTTACCCGTCCGCGTGAAGTTCGAATATCCCCTTAGGCTACCAACGATTAGGTAGGGACGGGTGTTCATTATCTCTTATCATTTACTTTGAAACACATGGTCGTGGTCTCAACTGTATAAAAGCTGTTCAAACGGAATATGTTACGAATTCCATCAATCAGATTTCACGGTGAGAACCAGCTGTTTGGGACACATGCTCGTATCGGGCACGTGCTATTTGTGAATGTGCATTGTCTGTATCTGCGCGTGTTGTAACAGATGCTTACGCTTTTGTGTGGGGTCCACCCACGGTAGAGGGGTGTCGACCAGGTGTGTGACGCCATTAGATGCTTCTTCTAATGACTTTTAAGATTTGCGCAGATTACAAACCTTTCTAAGCTTATTTTTTAAATTGTTACATTAAGTTCGTTACAATCCTATAATGGCAGCTTTTTTTCAATGAGCTTCTGCGGACCTCTAAAAATTTCTAAATAAACTATATGCTTTTTTTTCGGAAATATTCGTGATGGGTACAACGAAGCAATCTTTCATGTCATTGAACTATTCAAGCACTGTTAGTTTAAATTCGTAGATAATAGTTAGTAATAGTTATGGATCAATGTTTTCAACGAAATTATCCAGACTTCAGTTAGTTTGATGTATAAAATCTAATCTATTCTTCTTCTTCTTCTTGCGTCGTTAATCCTCAGTGCTGAGAGTCGTGGCCTCCTCTAATAACTTTCTCCTGCATCATTTTGCGCCATTCCGGCTGTGTGTATACCAACGTGGGCTGAGGTATTGAGAGTGGAGCGTATTTAAAATAAAAAATTAAGCGTAAAATCTAATCTTTACTATATATAATCTATGAGACAAATGCATTAACCAACGGCATGTCCGCAGTGCTTGGTTAGACAAATAGTCATACCTTCTGCCTTCTAAAGTAGGATTTCGATCGGCGATTTGCGTTAGAGTAAGCAATTTTGACTTGTCCTGATAAAATACAGACGAATGGAGAAGGGTTAATTTATATAAAAAAAGAGGAAATAATGATCGTAGTTATCTTGAATTCTAAACAAGAAATTACTTTAGAATCGCAACATGATCCTTTGGAACGGGTCTTATCTACTGAAGAATGTGGAGTGCAATGCTTAATGCATCCTTGTAATTAATTATCGAAGGAAAATGTAAATTATTTATTCATGACATGGCTCAATAATTTTTTATATTTTATTATAATTTATTAAGATCATAATATGTGTCTGGTTATCATTAAAATTTGTATCTTGTGTTTTTAATTTATTCGTTTACATGTATTATAATACTTATTATGAATGCAGTCAATGTTTAATTTCACATGACTTGTAACTAGGAGATCTATAGACATTTATTTCAGTAGAATAGTGAAAAGAGCCTGAGTAGTAAAAATTTAGAAGAAATAACTACGGGAAATGCTCTTTCAATTTGACTTTAATATGTTATACAAATGCTTGCTAATAAATGATTGAGGAATATACGACAAAGGGAAGATTTTCCACCGAACGGGTGATATTGCTCGGTAGACCGACGGTCCGAATGTTGTTGTTCGGAACTTGTATATGAGTCGTCTATTATCAAAGGTGGCAATCTGTGCATTTGGACAAAAAAAAAATTATTGATATGTCAATACAGATTTATTTGAATATAATCGTCTCCTTCAAAGAATACGGTTCAAAACCTGCATTAAATAAAGGTTAATACTTACCCTGTTATTTATCTAAAATGTCGTTCCGAAGAGTTTTGTGACTGCCAATGGAATACAAAGTCAATAATTCGTTTTTCTGATTTACCAATAATTGTCCAAAAGTCACATTGCCGGCTTTGATAATAGTCGACTCATATATGCGAGCTTATCTTGAAAATGTCGTAAGCGTGATTCAGGCATCTGTCAAATATCTTGTGTTCTGTGATGGCTGCCCGCCACAATGATGAAAACTCTTGACACTGAAATATCTCCTGGAAGTTACAAACCATTTTCCAAACATCGTTATGCTTTGCCAACGCTTACAAAAACACAGCCATCATTAGGAATTCAAGTGTACATCTTGTATGACTTACGTAATTATTGAATGAAGCATTGTGATGCATTCTCGTTGCATAATAGCGTGGTAACTGTGACATCCATATGCGACATAGGAATTATATTTTTCGAACGTAAATTGGCAACACCAGAAGCGCTCTCGGCTGTATAGAATTTGGCGGGAAAATGAAGTAAATTTGTGTTTTTTTTTTAATTTTAATCTCAACAGATTTGTTTCAGGTTTTTGTATAATAATAAAATTGAAAGAATACTAATCGTTTTAATTTGAAAAAGTACACAAATCGAAAATTGGAGTAACTGATATATTTTTCAAAAATGTCTGTTAAAGTACTAGTTAAAATTTCAGTATTGTTGTTAAAGTTTCCTTCAGACTGGACGTGTATTAAGCGACAATTCAATTTGATGTTTGTAGTGTAGCTAATAAGAGCACTGTTTTTACAAATTTTGTCGTATTGGAACATTGGCCAGTTTAAAGAGATCTAAGCGTCCATATGATCATCAATAACTAAAATTATGTAGACGGTGGTCTCTAGGTGCGAAACAAAGAAACTTTATCGTCCCTTAGTATTTTACACAATCGCTCTAAATTTTCAATCTCCGAGCTTCGCATCCGAGTAAGATTCTCAACAATCTGCTGCCAGAGGATCCTCGGCTACTTAAAGTCGTCTTGGCCTAAAAGATAAGACGTCCGGTGCATTCGTATCCAGCGATGCAACGATGTTCGAATCCCATCTACCGCTTAGCTCGTACTCTCAAATCGGATACGGTAGTAACTATGCCCCCCCTCGTAGGCCCCTCAGGCCGACTCGCGGCGTTCAATGATGACGAAAAAGCAGAGCTACTGGCCGATACATTGCAAACCCAGTGCACGCCCAGCACTCAATCCGTGGACCCTGTTCATGTAGAATTAGTAGACAGTGAGGTAGAACGCAGAGCCTCCTTGCCACCCTCGGATGCGTTACCACCCGTCACCCCGATGGAAGTTAAAGACTTGATCAAAGACCTACGTCCTCGCAAGGCTCCCGGTTCCGACGGTATATCTAACCGCGTTATTAAACTTCTACCCGTCCAACTCATCGTGATGTTGGCATCTATTTTCAATGCCGCTATGGCGAACTGTATCTTTCCCGCGGTGTGGAAAGAAGCGGACGTTATCGGCATACATAAGCCCGGTAAACCAAAAAATCATCCGACGAGCTACCGCCCGATTAGCCTCCTCATGTCTCTAGGCAAACTGTATGAGCGTCTGATCTACAAACGCCTCAGAGACTTCGTCTCATCCAAGGGCATTCTCATCGATGAACAATTCGGCTTCCGTACAAATCACTCATGCGTTCAACAGGTGCACCGCCTCACGGAGCACATTCTTGTGGGGCTTAATCGACCAAAACCGTTATACACGGGAGCTCTCTTCTTCGACGTCGCAAAAGCGTTCGACAAAGTCTGGCACAATGGTTTGATTTTCAAACTATTCGACATGGGCGTGCCGGATAGTCTCGTGCTCATCATACGGGACTTCTTGTCGAACCGCTCTTTTCGATATCGAGTCGAGGGAACCCGCTCCTCCCCACGACCTCTTACAGCTGGAGTCCCACAAGGCTCTGTCCTCTCACCCCTCCTATTTAGCTTATTCGTCAACGATATTCCTCGGTCGCCGCCGACCCATTTAGCTTTATTCGCCGACGACACGACTGTTTACTATTCTAGTAGAAATAAGTCCCTAATCGCGAAGAAGCTTCAGAGCGCAGCCCTAGCCCTAGGACAGTGGTTCCGAAAATGGCGCATAGACATCAACCCAGCGAAAAGTACTGCGGTGCTATTTCAGAGGGGAAGCTCCTCACGGATTTCCTCCCGGATTAGGAGGAGGAATCTCACACCCCCGATTACTCTCTTTAGACAACCCATACCCTGGGCCAGGAAGGTCAAGTACCTGGGCGTTACCCTGGATGCATCGATGACATTCCGCCCGCATATAAAATCAGTCCGTGACCGTGCCGCGTTTATTCTCGGTAGACTCTACCCCATGATCTGTAAGCGGAGTAAAATGTCCCTTCGGAACAAGGTGACACTTTACAAAACTTGCATAAGGCCCGTCATGACTTACGCGAGTGTGGTGTTCGCTCACGCGGCCCGCACACACATAGACACCCTCCAATCCCTACAATCCCGCTTTTGCAGGTTAGCTGTCGGGGCTCCGTGGTTCGTGAGGAACGTTGACCTACACGACGACCTGGGCCTCGAATCAATTCGGAAATACATGAAGTCAGCGTCGGAACGATACTTCGATAAGGCTATGCGTCATGATAATCGCCTTATCGTTGCCGCCGCTGACTACTCCCCGAATCCTGATCATGCAGGAGCCAGTCACCGTCGACGCCCTAGACACGTCCTTACGGATCCATCAGATCCAATAACCTTTGCATTAGATGCCTTGAGCTCTAATACTAGGAGCAGGCTTAGGGACCCCGGTAACCGTACTCGTCGAACTCGACAAAGAGGTCGACGTGCAACCTAACCCATGCATCAGCCCGCTGAGTTTCTCGCCGGATCTTCTCAGTGGGTCGCGATTCCGATCCGGTAGTAGATTCATTCGCGAAGCAGCTACTCTTGAGTTGTTAGGTCTCCTTCGGAGGCGCTCGGGTAGCTGTTAGCAAATCCCACCCCTCCTGGCTGAGCCTTTGCTCGCCCACCTGTCCTGGTGAAACTGGAAAGGCCTCCGGGCCACCAGTAATCCTTCAATCATAAAAAAAAAAAAAAAAAAACAAAAAATGTTCGAATCCCGCAGGCGGGTATCAATTTTTCTAATGAAATACGTACTCAACAAATGTTCACGATTGACTTCAACGGCGAAGGAATAACTTCATGTAATAAAAATAAAACCCGCAAAATTATAATTTACGTAATTACTGGTGGTAGGACCTCTTGTGAGTCCGCCCGCGTAGGTACCACCTCCCTGCCTATTTCAGCCGTGAAGCAGTAATGCGTTTCGGTTTGAAGGGTGGGGCAGCCGTTGTAACTATACTGAGACCTTAGAACTTATATCTCAAGCTGGGTGGCGCATTTACGTTGTAGATGTCTATGGGCTCCAGTAACCACTTAACACCACGTGGGCTGTGAGCTCGTCCTCTCATCAAAGCAATAAAAAACTTTTTTTATAAAAATGACGTATTATAGTTATGTTTATTTTGTTCATGTCGTTCCTCGATTATCAGTAATAATTTCAACCCTAATGGGACGCGGGCTATAGATTAGGAATCACTACTCTAAGCACTCTAACCTACGCGGTGGTAGATTCTGCGAAGCACTGCTCTTGCTAGGGCTAGTGTTAGCAAATTCCTCAGGTTGAGCCCGTGAGCTCATCTACACGTCTTAGTGTAGCTGGTAGAGAAAAAAAAATTAAAGATACTCACACAAAATTAAACCGTAAATAAAAGAAGTTTTAATTTTGTCTTATATTTCTTTAAGTACTGATCGAGGATTCTCTCAATTAAATGATGTTACACATAGTTCATAGCGCCCATAATATTTCGTTTGAATCTCGCTGATCTAAATTGCATTTCAGGCCCCATGAACCACGTAGTTAGCTGCACCACGAGACACCATAAGTACAACACCAAGGTCTTTGAAGTGAGGTCGTTTCAAAGCGAAAACGCGTACGCAAGCATTGACTTAAAAAAGAACCTGTGAAAAGCAAAGAAATTTGATTCTTAAAACCTTTAAAATAAGAACAATAGAATAGCACCACTAGTTTTGTATTTTTGTATGACTAAAGGCGTAATAGATCGATATCTTTGCGGAGGATTTTAAGTCGTATTCTCTTAGCATTTTGGTCGTTTTGCGAACTGTGATTGCGCGCATTCTAATTCATTGGTTTTACGCTATTAAAATCGGTCTTGTAAACATTTCGTGCTGCTCTGCGTAATGGAAGTACTAGGCTCTCGTGAAACTCGTAATGTACTGTCCATGTTAAAACGCAGACATAGACATACAATATGTAATTTAAAATGAACCTTATAACTAACAACTTTGTAATGGAAATCGAGAAACCGATTGATTGGACTTGAGAGAAACGAGACATAGTTTTCGGAGTATATATTATGTAGTTTTCCGGGGACTGGAGTTTAGGTAGGATTAAAAAAAAAAAAAAAAAGGACTGGAGTCATAAATGAAAAGTCTTATTAAGGGGCACGGGACGCAAAAAAAGGTTTGGGAATCACTGGTCTAGAGCAATAAGAAGACGTTGCAATAGTTCCTTAATGGCAAAAGATTTCATTTGAGAATGACCCATACAAAACCTTAGAACTAATTATGTGTACAAGTTTAGATTAATATCGAAAATTGCTTGGTAAAAACCAAGGTTCTTTTTACAATACCACGCCCGTGAGAACACGTATGACGTTTTTGTTAATTGTTACAAAACAATCGAATTATGAAACAAGAAATACTCCGGGTCAGTTTTGTTTTGGGAAATCTATTATTATTGCTGTTTTTTTTTTGCGCAATTACTTAATTCGACAAGTGAGCTCTCAATGTGGTCAGTCAATAAAATGAGACTGGCTGGAAGTTACTTAACAGGAGGTATGTACTTTGTGGCTGTAGGGTCAATACTCCGTAGTTTCAACTCTAATTTAGTTCGATCTATGGAGGGTAGAGGTAAGGAGAACCGTATCATATGAGAGAAGCTTAAAAAATGTCCCACTTTCAACCCTAAATAACAGTTCAAAAATTCTCCAGAATGGCGCTAGCGTAGGCACAGGGTATGATATGAATTGAGCAGTTGATTGAAGTATGATGAGTTAGGAAATCTAATATATTTAAGACTAGAGTAATTAGTGACAGTGTAATATACAAGACCTCACATGTTTACGTAGTCCAACAAATTTCGTCAATATAACCTAAAATTATTGCTGTGGTAAAATGTGGGGACATCGATTGCATTTTCTTATCAGCTTTAAATAAAATATTTTTGTGACTTAGTAGTGCTTACAGTTCTTTTGTCCTTTTTTATTTCTCTATCTTATGCTAAGATATTCAGCGCCTTTTTTTAAATTTACCCTGTTGTTACTGTAGCGCCACCCTTATTTAGCAGATTTTAATGGACATTTTTTCACACATAGAGACGGTACTCCTTACCTCTACCCTCCATAGTTCGATGGGTATGTTGACGTTAATTTTTTTTCCTGTCTGATCGTTGGTAGTCTAAGGGGCTATTCCAATTACGGGCGGACCGCTAGGTGAGTTTACGGACTAAGCCTGACAGTATTTACCAGCACTGGCCCTAGCAAGAGCAGTGCTCCGCAGAATCTACTACCGGATCGGAGTCGCGATCCACTGAGAAGATCCGGCGAGAAACTCACTGGGTTAAATCTAATCTCACATTGTGGTTTCAATACAGCCCGACCTCATTTCGACGTGACTATATAGTTACATTTTGTTACGACATACGCGCCCGGTCCGTATTTTTATGGTACCTTGTCAAAAATCCAAGTCGTAAAAAACTAAATACCTATCACGGCTATTTTGGTTGGAAAAGGGAATTCCTTCAGGAAGGCTTTCATTAATGTTTGACCACCACGCCCTTTCTAATTTAGAAAATTTACTGCAACCATTGGATGACCCGTCTGATGATTCATAAAAAAAAATATCGCTTTTGTGGGGTTACTGGAGCCCATGGACATCTACAACGTAAATGCCGCCACCCACCTTGAGATATAAGTTCTAAGGTCTCAGTGTAGTTACAGCGGCTGCCCCACCCTTCAAACCGAAATGCATTACTGCTTCACGGCAGAAATAATAAGGGTGGTGGTATCTACCCGCGCGGTCTCTCCTACCACCAGTAAAAAAACCATACAAAAGTCTCTAAATCTTAAAATAAATTAATAATCGAGAAAATAAAACAAAAAAAAAACGTGATTCGTGAAATTCAAATAACAATTTACAATGATAATATTCATTATTAAATTTTAATGAAACAATTATGATTGAGTTTCTTATTAATTAGCATGAGAGAGATAAGGATTGCATTGTTGTAAAGGTTTCAAGGTTACATTTTATGATTATCAATTTATTTATTTTTAACCAAAAAAGGTTACTGTTTTTAACGTAAAATTCGATACGACTTCTGAGTTGATATTCTGATATCTCTTTGTAATTTCAAACTGGAACCTGTACTATGGCCGTAGAAACCGTTTCTAAATCTTCAATGTAAGTTCATTGTTTTGCTGAGATGAACATAACTAAAAAAATATGTTTTATTTATTTTTTATTTATTACTTAGATGGGTGGACGAGCTCACAACCCATCTGGTGTTAAGTGGTTACTGGAGCTCATAGACATCCACAACGTAAATTCGCCACCCACCCTGAGATATAAGTTCTAAGGTCTCAAGTATAGTTACAACGTCTGCCCCACCCTTCAAACCGAAACGCATTACTGCTTCACGGCAGAAACAGGCAGGGTGGTGGTACCTACCCGCGCGGACTCACATTAGGTCCTACCACCAGTAGACGTCTTGAGTTTTGTAGTAGAGGTAATCCTTACGGTAGATAAGTTCCTACAAAGTCCTGTGTTGTGTGAAACCGTGTTATATGGGACTAGAAGCCAATAAAAAAAACAGTAATGCGTTTCGGTTTGAAGGGTGGGGCAGCCTGATAACTTATATCTCAAGGTAGTTGGCGGCATTTACCTTGTAGATGTCTATGGGCTCCGGTAACCCCTCAACAGCAAGCGGGCCGTGAGCTCGTCCACCTAAGCATAAAAAAAAAGATAAAACCGATTAATAAATAATGATAATAAAAAACCATATCATCTCACAATATCACAAAAACTTATGATTTCAATATTATCCAGTATATCCAGTTTGTGAGTCATGTCGATCTTATTTAAAACGATTCGATCAGATTGTAGGATGACTGAAAAAATACATTACTTGACGTACTTATATGTAACTTAATATCTACAGTAGTACCTACTTAGTATTAACATATTAATAAACCCATAATGTGACGGTAAATTTATTTACTTATTCAACTTTAAGCGCGTATATATTATTATTAGAGTACAGTGCCTGACTTAGGGTCTAATGCGTTCTCTAACAGACAACCAAGGGTGGTGTAGAGAGTCTATTGATAGGTGCATTGCTTAAATGAAAAAAAAAAACATAAAAAAACACACATAACAGACAGAATATACTTACTAATATAAATGATTAATATCAATCATAAAATAATAATAACCACTTTATCATCATCATCAGTCTGCTGCCTGCCCTATGTCCACTGTTGGACATAGGGCTCCCCCAAAGCTCGCCACTGAACCCGATCTTCGGTTCCACGCATCCAGCTACTGCTAGCTGCCTTGCGCAGGTCGTCGCTCCATCTAGCAGGAAGGCGTCCTACACTACGTTTGCCGGTTCGCGGTCTCCACTCCAGAACACGTCTACCCCAACGGTTATCGGTTCCGCGACATATGTGACCAGCACACTGCCACGTCAGCTTACTAACTCTGCGAGCTATATCGATCACTTTGGTTTTTGCCCGAATGACCTCATTGCGTATTCGGTCTCGCAATGACAAACCGAGCATAGCTCGCTCCATAGCTCGCCGAGTAACTTTTAGTTGGTGGACTAGTCGCACAGTCAGTGTCCACGTTTCGGCTCCGTAGGTAAGCACGGGTAGGACGCACTGATTATAGACCTTTGTCTTCAGACATTGTGGTATGGGCGACGACAAGACCCGACGAAGCTACCCGAACGCTGTCCAGCCCAACTGAAACCTTCTGGAAACTTCCTACTAAAAAATAATTCTACCTAGTTGTAGGGTCTGTCCCAGGAAGACATACTCTTGAACAACTTCGAGAGGTGTACCATCAACATCGATTGGTCTCAGAATGACGTTTCCGCTAAACAATATCTTGGTTTTATCCAAGTACATTCCGAGGCCAACTCGTTGGGATGCAGTATTAAGGCTGTGCACCATTTCTTGTAACCACGGCCGTCTGGTGTAGTGGAAAGTGACATGGTCACTACACAAGGGGGTCGCGGGTTCGAATCCCGCCAAGGGAAGATATTTGTATGATAAATATAAATGTCTTTTCCAGGGTTATGTATGTACATATATTAAATATATGTATGTGTATAATAAAAGTCTTACATTTATTTCCGTTATCTGGTACCTGTAACACAAGTTCTTTACGAACTTATCACGGGACCAGTTAACGTGGCGTGATTGTTAGTAAATATTTATAATTTTTTATAAAAAAAAAACGTTGTAATAACTACTTAAACATACCTATACCTATACTCATACATTTATATTCATATATTCATCGAACATATTAAATAACAAATATCCGCCATGTTATCCATACTGATATTAAAAATGCGGAAATGTGTTTGTTTGTCTTGCTTTCACGTCGAAACAAATCAACGGATTGGCATGATGTTTTTAAAGTGATATTTTAAGGTCAGGTGAGTGACAAAAGACTACCTTTATCCCGAATAACTTAACTTTCCTGCACTGACACCTTTCCTAAAACACGCGGGCGAAGCCACGGCAAACAGCTAGTTGACAAGGTATTGATATGCAACATCGGGAATGCATTGAATAACTTTGATACGGAAAATGAAAAAATTTGTTGTACGCCCAATCTCGAACATAAATGCTATTGTTGCAGGAGGAAAACCCACAAAACTGCTGAGTGAATAGTTCAACGTAATAAACTTGTTTTTTACGATGTAATAATTAAAAATAAACCGCTTACGATTATCAAAAATAATCCATTTTATCATCGCAATTGACAGTGTGCTTCAAAATTCTTGAGACCTTAGAACTTGTATCTCAAGGTGGGTGGCGCATTTACGTTGTGGATGTCTATGGACTCCAGTAACCACTTAACACCAGGTGGGCTGTGAGCTCGTCCACCCATCTAAGCAATAAAAAAAAATCCTTCGTTTCGGGCGGCATCCTACTTATCAAGTTTTTTACCTTGTCAATTTGACGCAAATGGACCAACATTGTTTGGATGCTAACGTTGAAAGCTGTTGCTAACTCAGCGGTAGATTTAGCATCGTCAGCTTCCACTATCGCCTTTAATTCGTCCTTAAATTCCTTGTCCGAAACATTCATAACGTGTCGTGCCTTCGTTTGCAGTGCTCATTTGGTAAACGTCATTAATTTAATGTATTTTAAGCTGTTTCTGTGGCATCGTTAACGCGAACACTCCTATTTCTTAATTACTCGTATTTTTCTCGTGTCCATAGGTATTGATAAAAAAAAAACACTAATCAATGAACAAATGACTGAATTGGAAAATGGATTTCCATATTTTTGAAATAAAATTCATTTGTATTTAAATTCTAAATTGCCAGCCATGATACATAAATTAGGTTTCAAATGGCCATTTTTGGAAAAAGACAACTACATAGGTAAATAAATACCTATTATTAAGGTTATAAAATATAAAGTATGGAAGAAAAAGATCTGGGTAATGAAGTTAGAAATAAAATGAACCGCAGTATAAACATTTCTTTATTTACTTTAGGTGATAATTATCTATACGGTTGATGCTATAGGGAATGGCTATTCAATTAATTTTAACTATCCCTATAAGGCCCTTTTAAAACTAAGGCCTGGTAGTAAACTGCATTAATAAACTTAATTATATATGCAGCAATATTTGTATTTCAATGTCGTTATAACTGGCAACACTATAAAGAGTTTAATAACATTTTCGTAACGGGCAACATCGTGGAGGCGGTCCGTCTGCTTAAACATCGAAAATGAGGTCGGTACCATTAATTGTACTCAAAGGATAACCATTACGTATATTCATTTAATACAGTGGCAACGTTTTAATGGAATTTACCTTTTAATTTTTCTTGTTAATAAAAATAATTTACAAAAACAACATTAACATAAATTATAATTTTTTTTGGTTTACAACTGCCGGTTTTCTTTTTTTTTGTATTGTTTAGATGGATGGACGAGCTCACACCTCACCTGGTGTTAAGTGGTTACTGGAGCCCAAAGACATCTAATGATCTACAACGTAAATGCGCTACCCACCTTGATATATAAGTTCTAAGCTCTCAGTATAGTCTTAACGGCTGCCCCACCATTCAAACGCATTACTGTTTCACGGCAGAAATAGGCAGAGCCGTGGTACCTACCGTGCGGACTCACAACAGGTCCTACTACCCGTAATTACGCAAATTATAATTTTGCGGGTTTGGTTTTTTATTACACGATGTTATTCCTTCACCGTGGAAGGCAATCGTGAAAATTTGTTGAGTACGTATTTCATTAGATAAATTGGTACCCGCCTGCGGGATTCGAACACCGGTGCATCGCTAGATACGAATGCACAGGACGTCTTATCCTTTAGGCCAAGACGACTTCAACTTATTGATTGCGTACTGGCTCTTGCTAGGGCTATTGTTAGCAAATTCTCTCAGGTCGAGCCCGTGAGCTCACCTACCCGTCTGTGTGTGAACGGAATAAATAGCTCCATAGGCTGCCAACGAATAGGTAGGGAAACAAAAATATTTATTGCGTTCAAGTGTCTGTCTAAATGTTTCTTGGTACAATTTCTAGTCAACTCTGTGAGATTTTAGATCTACATTCTCGTCCTCTGTAATCTAGTTTCGCCAGTAAAATTGTCGATACTGAAAATCATTTTACATATTTATTTATTGCATCGACTAACCATTATGAAACAATCTTTATATTGTGTGTATAACATTTCGATCTATTACGCCATGTTTGGATCCGTACCTGTGATAATATTAATTCTTTTCTAAATTTAATAACTTATTGCTCTAGATCAGTAATTCCAAAACTGCGGCACGCGTACCCACGGTCTATATTGGTAATGGCGGATATGCATAGATAAACATTATCTAATATATAAAATTCTCGTGTCACAATGTTCGTTCCCATTCTCCTCCGAAACCGCTTGACCGATTCTCATGAAATTTTTTATGCATATTCAGTAAGCCTGAGAATCGGCTACTATCTATTTTTCATACCCTTAAGTGATAAGGGTTGTCCACCCCTAAGATTTATTTTTTATTTTTTGGACTTTTTTTTTGTTGTTATAATGAGACATTATGTGGTTCATTGAGGTATTGTTATTTTTATATTCCTTCATCGTTCACAGCGCTACATGCCTCTTTCACTCATCTACCACATCCTTACACACTTACAATAAGTTAGTTTCTTTTTTCTACACTAGAAATTCCCTAGAAATCTTATATATGGCAAAAAAACGTTTGCCGGGTCAGCTAGTTATTATATAATATGTCCAAAAAAGGAAGCTTAACATGAACGTTCCAAGTAATAATTTGTTTATTAGAAACCGACAACCTTACAGACCTTAAGGGCAACGAGACTCGTTTTTAGGAGTATGTATGTAGTTATTAGGGAAGTATGTACTCCACTCATAAATGAAAAGATTTATTAACGGGTGATGGAACGAAAAAAGTTTGAGAAGCGCTGCGCTTCATGACGAGAGAAACGATAGATGTGAATTGTTCTCAAACTCCCAGTTCACCTGATCCTTAAAAATCATATCAAGTCTCACGTAGTTAAAATCCATTCTTAGATTAATTTCTTTGTGCGTCGTTTCACCGGTTTCCTATTAACGAACACGTGCAAGATTCCAATGAATAGAATTTCTTGTTTTATTGTACGGAATCTTTTGATTGTTGTATAGTTTTATCTTGGACTCGAATTTAGGGGGCATTATGTACTCATCTTTATGTAATAAATACGTAGAAAGAACTCCACGGTGTTAAAGTACTAACTGATAGATGAGTCGACTATTATCAAAGCCGGCAATGTGACTTTTGGGCAATTATTGGTAAATCAGAAAAACGAATTATTGACTTTGTATTCCATTGGCAGTCACAAAACTCTTCTGAACGACATCTTAGATAAATAACAGGTTAAGTATTAACCTTTATTTAATGCAGGTTTTGAACCGTATTCTTTGAAGGAGACGATTATATTCAAATCAATCTGTATTGACATATCAATAATATTTTTTTGTTCAAATGCCACCTTTGATAATAGACGACTCAGATATAGCTCATTGAGTTTCTGAGTCTGAGTCGCGATTCCGATCCGGTGGTAGATTCTGAAGTACTGCTCTTTTTAGGCCTAGTGTTAGCTAATTCTCTCAGGTTGCTCATGTACCCGTCTGCGCCTAGTGGACATATTCCCTTAGGCTGCCGGCAAATTGGCAGGGAAACAAGAAAAGAGGCTAAAGTTACACGAGTGATTTGTTATAGTTAGCTCGAAGTTTAGTTATAGTTAGAAATAGTCGAATTTCTTAACCGTATGATACCACCCCTAGTGATTTTTTGATTTAGCGACTTTGAAAATAATATTATATATCACAATATGATTGAGAGCTGTATGTACTAAAATTGTATATTAGTTAGTGTATTTGTAAAGAGATCTTGATTTGATTAAAGTTGTTATTACGCTTTGCAATTATATTTTTGTTTATAGATAATAATAAATATATGTAATCAATATATTTTTTACTTTAAAAACTAAACAACATGCTTTTCCAGAAAGTCGAACTGAAATTTAAATAATTGGTTGTTTTTGCTCGGGGCACGAGTCAAAGTTGTGGGTTTAAATAATAAAATCATTGTATTGTCATCACACCTTGTAGTGTGTCCAGTTCTCCGACGTCTTGAGGCTCGCAGAGATGAGGTTTTTTTTTTATGATTAAGAGTTTACTGGTGATTTGAGGCCTATCCAGTTCCACAAGGACAGGTGGGGGAAATGACGTTGAAAGATTCCGTTGTCATACATAGGTCAAGCTAATAACAGCGTGTTAAAAAATAACATGTCCGCAGTTCACACGCATTAGAAGCGAAGTCTTTAGAAGTATTCTGTCTCATTCTCTCGCAAGTGAACTCCTGTTGATGTATACATTTGTCTCTTTTTAAAGCTTTTTTTTTTTAATTTATTGATGCACAAAACATATTACAAACATTACAGTACATATTAGCTAAATCGTACAAGTAGTACCTAGATCTAATCTTAAAATTATAATTTGCGTAATCACTGGTGGTAGGACCTCTTGTGAGTCCGCACGGGTAGGTACCACCACCCCGCCTATTTCTGCCGTGAAGCAGTAATGCGTTTCGGATTGAAGGGTGGGGTAGCTGTTGTAACTATACTGAGACCTTAAAACTTATATCTCAAGGTGGGTGGCGCATTTACATTGTAGATGTCCATGGGCTCCAGTAACCACTTAACACCAGGTGGGCTGTGAGCTCGTCCACCCATCTAAGCAATAAAAAAAAGTCTGGATTGCAATCTAAATAGTCTGTGCACTCAGCAAAACCATATTAATGTGAATAACTTTGGCTGTTGAAAACACAATTGAAATTACAAATATTGATAAATAGCCACTAATTTCGTTTCGTTTAATCGTGTTTCTAAATCGCAGTGGCGCTAAAGAAGTAGACTTCAAAAACAAGTTTTCCACGTTCATGAGACCAGAGAACTATACGAGACAAGAATACCAAAGATCAATAGTAACGAATACTTTGACAAGGACTCGAATCCGGATCATGTGAGACAGTAATCCGAGCTACAACCACAACGCCAATTCGACCATCAATTCATTGATTTAATGTTGACGAATTACTTATTGTTATTTAGCCGATGTTCACTCGCTAATCTTTCATTTTACGCATTATATTTTATGTTTGATGCTTTATTGGAATTAGTGAATAACAACTCATTGCAAAACAAATTTATTGGTAACACTAAAGCTTAAAAAAAACCTTCAACAAACATACGTGAAAATGGAACATCACTGCTTTGTCTTTGACAATTTATAGAAATTAAATCTACAACTCTTAGAAAACACTAGATAACTCTCCGTAACTCTAGAACATCCTTTGCATTAGAAGTATTTAAAATCATAACTAAATGAATTGGCTATTTATCTATAGACAAATTTCTAATCTAAATAACATCTACTGATCCTAGTTTTTATTCGAAGTGTCGTTGCCCTAATAAATCTTAAAGCGAGCCACAACCAATGACCACCTGTTTGTAAGCAAAAAAAATCGATCACGCTTCAAGAAAAAAATTACTCTACACCAATAGCTCTAAGTTTGAAATTACCGCTGCAACGTCACGGTTACTAAGCACCTTACGAAACCAGGTTATTAATGCGACCGTCAAAATCATATCTAAAGAGATAATAGAAGTTAATCGGATGAAATAATGAGGTGTACACTTGATATACGGCTTTAGTAGATGCAAAAACCTGACCGGACCAGTCCCTTAAGACGATCAGCCAGTTGCGGGAGATGTGTCGCTATTTTTAGTATATAACTTGAGTCGATTAAATAATGAGAGGCGCGTTATGTGGCCACAATGTTGCGTCAGGAGGCCCTTGATGGTATTGTATTGAGAAAAGAAAAATATGCAAAAATTACCACGGATTACCAGCGTTGGGTCATAGATATTGTTTGAAATCGAGATTTTTGGAGCTGATTATAGTCAGACATGGGAATTTTGGCCTTCAAATCTGAACACACAATAACTTTGCCTTCGTTTACCAGTGCGGGCTTAGAATACGTCTTATCACTAGTGAGACAATATCTAAATGCTTTTATTCGAATAGTCATAAATAGGTAGACTTATAGGACATGATAAATACCTCGAGATAGATAAATATACAGCATAGGTATACATATATGAAGGCACTTTCAAATCGTTATAGCTTTACCATTGATTCGGATGCAATTTCAAAAGAATTAACAAGTAACTCAGGGTCAACCCCAGTGACTGTCTGCCAGTGTCTCTTCTAGCGATATGCCTTATTCTCTGTCACTTCAATGGTCGCAATTCTTTGAGCTAAGTTGGTTACTATGGTTTTTCTGAGAATCTCCTCATTCCGGATTTGGTCTCGCAGGGAAACTCCGAGCATAGCCCTCTATATTGATCTTTGGGTGACCTTGAGCCTTCTGATAAGGCCCGTAGTGTAAGGTAGACGGTATGCCTAATATAATTATAATATCGAGGGTTGAAAACCTATTTGGTTCGAGCGACATTTTTGCAACTTTACAGGCGAGCCATTGAAAGTTTAAAATTTGAAAATAATATACAAAAAAACTTCCTCAGCTATTTGAATGGAATAAACTTAATTGAAGTTTAATTTAAAAAAAAACGTGTGGCATTTGGGAACTGCCGCGGTAAAGCTATTGCATAGCATTTTTATCAACTTATGCAATTATAATTAGACAATGATAGTTTAATATTAAAACAATAATAAAACAAGACCACGCTATATTAAACATTAAAAAGTTGTAAATGTATCTGGGCTCCAGTAACCACTTAACAGCAGGTGGGCCATGAGCTCGTTCACCCATCTATGCAAATAAAAAAGTATAAATTAGTTCAAGAAGTCGGCTTATGCAAAGAATCCAATCACTGGTACAAAATTTAAAAAAATCAAATATCTAAAACAAAAAAAAGAACTCAATAATTTCATGATGCGCATGCAGTGTGACGTCACGCCACGCGCTTATTCACAAACACTACACAAGCGCAACGTGTGAATGTGTTGAACGCGAGCTACATGGTAGGCGGAGTGAGGGGTGTAAGGTTTTTTTCGTTACGGAATTTCATGATTCGGTCGCCGCGGCCAAGGCCCGCGATCAAATCTATGCAATAGCTTAAAAACATCGAACTATTGAAGTTAATGCCAAACAAAATTCACCTTTATTTACAAAGATAAATGTCGCGTATTAGGGGAAACGTCTCTTAAACTAAACAGCCTTTTTACCCCTCGATATACGTATATGTATTATCCGGCTATTTTCTCCGTATCTATACTAATATTATAAAGAGGAAAGATTTGTTTGTTTGTATTGAATAGGCTTCGAAACTACTGAACCGATTTAAAAAATTCTTTCACTGTTGGAATGCTACGCTATCCCCGGGTGACATAGGCTATATTTATTATATTTAAAAAAAAATTAGGGATCCTTACTGAAACTCCAATAATGCAACCCAATGTGTAAAAATATTACCTAAAATTCTATACATCGCGTGCGCTACTTCCCAAGTGAAGCCGGGGCGGGCCGCTAGTATTCGATAAATACGTTTAGAATAGGGTTCGCATAAAATAAAACTTGCACTGTTTCAAAATCTTCTGTTGTAATAATAATAATTAAAAATTAATTAACACTTTTATTACGCCTTGCTAATTTTTTACCGTCTTCGCCAGCTTCCATGGACCTATTACTTCAGTGCCATCTTCCTTTTCTCTGTCATTCTAACTGTCATTCTCTTCTCCCTTTCTTTCCGTTTTCTCTCGCACTCACATCTTAACGATCCGTTTCACTCTTTTCATACGTTCTGTTCATACCAATCCTACATATCTACATATATCGCACATAATCAAAACTAAGACCTATGTTCCATCTACGCAGACTAAATCAAACCGCATCACGTTTTTTACCTTCAAATTATTAGTAGCGTACGTTTTTTTATCGAATACAAAAACTAATTAGTAATTTACAAATCACGATCGAGATTGTCTAAAAAGCGGTGATCGCATAAAGTAATTTTAGTTATTAGTATGGTTATGTAATTTTAATGAACTCATTATAACTATTGTACGAATTGTGTTGATTTAGATCGAGTAGAAAGTTATGGTACTGTATTAATGGAAATCTCTTAATATTATGTGCGTGTTAATAGATTTAGAGAAAATAATGAGTTGTTTTGTTACGGATTGGAGAGAACTGGTACCGGTTATCAGAGTAGGTTTGTACGACGGCTTTTACTGGCAATACAGTGTAGTGATATCTAGAAATGGTGGTAGGACCTCTTGTGAGTCCGCACGGGTAGGTACGACCGCTCCGCCTGTTTCTGCCGTGAAGCAGTAATGCGTTTCGGTTTGAAGGTTGGGGCAGCCGTTGTAACTATACTTGAGACTTTAGAACTTATATCTCAAGGTGGGTGGCGCATTTACGTCGTAGATGTTTATGGGCTTCAGTAACCACTTAACACCAGGTGGGCTGTGAGCTCGTCCACCCATCAAAAGCAATAAAAAAAAAGAGTTTTTAAGGCATCGTCCTCCTTCCGTTATAAACCCTCAAAGCTGAGGGTCGTGACCTCTGTAGGGTTTGAGAAGCTTCCGCTGGACTATATCACGCCACTTCAACATGTCCTCTGTAGAATGATAAAGATGTATTATAGAAGATGTATTATAGATAGATTCTATTATAGATAGATTCTATCTATAATACTGTTGGGACTTCCTTTTCCTTATTCCTTCCTCAAATCCCTATCCACGCCATCTGTTGACAATACAAGAAAAACTACGCGCGTATGAAAATGGCGCGAAGAAGTGTGTAAGAAAAACTAAAACATGGTGCCGGTGCAAAAACAATAAAATTGTGATTTGTTGATCAATCAGCACATATAACTCTCGCCAGTGAGAAAATTGAATAGTGCATCAACGAACTACTGAGTGAGTCCTAAAACTTATCCTTTTTCCAGTCCCAAACATCTAAATTCAAAACACATACAATATAGCATTTTAAGGTATAATGGAAGTAAAAAATAAATAAAAATACAATAGGTATATTACGTGAACGTGTAAAAACAAAAGTTAGTCAAAGGTACACCTTTTGTCTACATAAATACAGTGTGAACCTTGGGTAGGAATTAGATTTGTAGTAAGCGTTAAGAGAAATTCAGTATGCTCAAACGAAATACTGGTTGGGCAGGACAAATAGAAAAACAAAAAGATGTGTGGTGTCGTGGGACACCGGATAGGAACGAAGTTCCTTGTTATAGAAATATTAATTTTAAGTTCTATTCGTGGTATAAAGAAAATAATTATTCGGGTATACATTTTTTATTATGATTTTTTTATTGATAAAAATTAATAAAAAACTACTTTACAAAGTTATCAACTTTATTTTATTCACAATGATTTTTATAAAAAATATATAATAATAATATTTAAAAAAAAACAGCTATTTATATGAATAATAATAATAACCGTCATCACATAGACTATACATTAGACACTGTATAGCCATCATACTAAGACTATACATAAATAATAAAAATCTTATGCTACGGACGTTTTTTCCCGGTTAGGGTACCCCTCCGCATCGTCCCATAAGGAACTTCGTTCTAAAGAGCGCTTAAAAGTTATACTCGCTTGTAATATAGACATTTTTCTTATTTTTAAGCAACACGACCTTAATGCTGTGGCAACACTGATTTACATCACAGCAAATGTATTCATACAGTATTAGAACACATGGCCACGTTAGCCACAGGAATTTGCTATTGTGTGCTGGTATATGAAATCTGATATTTCTTATGCTAAAATTTGACCCATAAACTTCACAAAATACGCTTCACATCGTGTAAAATGGTTACTGGAGAGAACGCAATTACTGGTAGTAGGACCTCTTATGAGTCCGCACGGGTAGGCACCACCACCCCGCCTATTTTTGCCTTGAAGCAGTAATGCCGTGAAGCAGTAATTGTAACTATACTGAGACCTTAGAGCTTATATCTCAAGGTGGGTGGCGCATTTACGTTGTGGATGTCTATGGGCTCCGGTAACCACTTAACACCAGATGGGCTGTGAGCTCGTCTACCTATGTAAGCAATAAAAAAATTTACAATCATCATATTTCATCTATTTTACAACGACGAGCCACAAACCACGTGCTCAGCTTGGTATTAACTATTGATAAAAATGCTAACATTACTTTCTATTAGTTATTTTGAAATATAAATGAATTAAATAATTCACTGGTGGTAGGACCTCTTGGGAGTCCGCACGGGTAGGTACCACCACCTCGCCTATTTCCGCCGTGAAGCAGTAATGCGTTTCGGTTCGAAGGGTGGGTTAGCCGTTGTCCACTATACTGAGACCTTAGAACTTATATCTCAAGGTGGGTGGCGCATTTACGTTGTGGATGTCTATGGGCTCCAGTAACCACTTAACACCAGGTGGGCTGTGAGCTCGCCCACTCATCTAAGCAATAAAAAAAAAAAAAAAAAAAACACAAAAATAGTTAATAAATGCTCGTTCGTATAGTTTTTCGGAATTTTGCATTATCTTTAACTGTCCCCGGACTTTGCACAGTCCCTAACGCTAGCATTACAGAATAACGTGGCTGACAAGATTTTTGTAAAGACAGCGTATTTGTGACTGATATAAAGTTCGATTACAATTTAACTAGAACAGATCCTCGCGAATTAAATCTTATACCTTTAAACGAGCAATTCTTGTATATTAATATATAGGTATGTATATAATCTGAATCTCGGAAACGGCTCCAACGATTTTCATAAAATTTAGTATACAGGGGATTTCGGGGGCGATAAATCGATCTAGCTACGATTTATTTTCAGAAAATGTTATTTTATTCGTCTTTTCAATAATCAACTCTTCCCGACATCTATTGGCGAATAATAATACTATTTTTCTTAATTGAGAGCAACTAACCGCTGTAAAGGCACAACAAGATGGCGTTATAAAAAAAAACCGGTCATCATCTATATAGTTATAGTTAGTAATAAGGAACAAGAATCGCGTGCGTCTCTTCGTTTGCCGCTAGTGGCGTGGTTCCAACTCCATACACATTTGAGTTAACTTTAACGCGATCGAAAAGTTAAAAACTCGCACTAAGCACATCGATCCATAAACTATGTGTCAACCGCAGGACTTATGAGATAGAGAGAGAGAGTATTCTTTATTGTACACCAAAAAATAAATAAACAGTGCGATACATTAAATACAAAAAAAAGTACAATTGGCGGTCTTATCGCTAACAGCGATCTCTTCCAGACAACCATCAGGTGGACAAGAATCATTTGGAAACGAATTGTGCGCGGTGTACCAATCCAGTGAAATATATATATATATATATATACATACACACAAACATAGGTACATACATATATTCGTAAATATACATACAATTAATATACAATGTAATATAATAATAATTACCAAAAATTATTGCTTCTTTACACATAAATAAGAATAAGTAGGTAATTTACAAATAAAAGATACTTAAAATACATTTTGAAACATATATAATTGAAATAGATACCAATTTCAGAAATCTACCTTATCACATATTAAACTGGTGGACTAAAATATTTAAAAAATGCTCCATAATGAGGCGTTTGAACGAATTTAATGTTTCAGGACTTATGGACTTATGGCCGGACAAGTAATATTTAATGCTGTGATGTTTCGTAAGAGACACGAGAAATGTTGTGTTATTGCTTTTTATGCGGTTACCGGAACAGTTGAAAGCAACGACGATGACATTAATCAGGGCCTACTAACCGGAAAGCTAGACTGATTCCCGTTAGAAATATATAGCTTAGTTTTGGCTTTAACAGCCGAAAGAAATATAGTCAGGTTTTGGGGCGTGTTAGCATTGCTGAATCCACGGTATTTGTATTCTAATAAAATATAGGCTTATTGGAATATTGTTTTTGAACAAAGCTTTACTGGTGGTAGGACCTCTTTACTGGTGGTAGGACCTCTTGTGAGTCCGCACGGGTGGATACCACCACCCTGCCTATTTCTGCCGTGAAGCAGTAATGCGTTTCGGTTTGAAGGGTGGGGCAGCCGTTGTAACTATACTTGAGACCTTAGAGCTTATATCTCAAGGTGGGTGGCGCATTTACGTTGTGGATGTCTATGGGCTCCAGTAACCACTTAGCACCAGGTGGGCTGTGAGCTCGAATGAAATGTTGTAAGAATAAACGAATATAAAAATGACTCCTGCGATTAAGAAAAACCACAAAATTTATAGAATATCAATTTGATTATACATATAAAAAAGAAAGTATATTTCAATACCGTGTGTTCAATGCCGTATGTGTATTAAGACTATGCTGGTCTCTTTGGCTAGATTGGCTAGCAAAATTCTAGATGTTCTCTTTTTTTCCTACTTATTTGCCAGTACTTCTCGAGGAGGTAAGGTACAAAGAGTTTGCTAATACTAGCTCTAGCAAGAGCAGGGCTCTGTGAATCTACCACCGGACCGCAATCGTGATCCACTAAGACGAAGATACTCGTAATAAAATTTGCTCCAAACACATAATTTCCGGCTCTCTTTATCCTAGATCAGTGATTCTCAACCTTTTTTTGTTGCGGCACATATTTAACGATTTCAAAATTTATAAAAAAATAAGATAAAAATTATTTACTTACTACAACACTCTGCATAAATAGTTTATCAAAAAATTTTAATATACGAAATGAACTAAAATATACTATACATTTTTTTTTGTGGATTTCAATATATATTCATGTTTAAAATATTTTTCTTTTAAAATGATATAATTTAATAATATTAACATTATTATATATTCGCAAAATTTGGCGGCACACTTTTGAAATTTGGCGGCACACAAAAGTGCCGCGGTACAGTGGTTGAGAATCACTGTCCTAGATTCAGTGTCTCAATACAAATGTATATTATTTCTCACCAAACAACATGTACTGGTAAAGGACAAATGTCTATTTAGAGATTTTCTCACGACGATATACATATATATCTATTGTTTTGTAACGAAATTACGTATTGGGGATGAAACTTAGGCTTAATTTCTGTGATTATAAAGATCAGATTGTGATCTGTTTTGAATAATAAACTAACGGGTGCGTCGATATATTATATTTTATAGGTTATATCATTGTAATGGTTTCCGCTGGAATATTGTAACATCTTCAATGTTGTCTTAACCATTCCCAGATATATATTTTTTTTATTTTAATTTTTTTATTGCTTAGATGTGTGGACGAGCCCACCTGGTGTTAAGTGGTTACTGGAGCCCATATACATCTACAGCGTAAATGCGCCACACACCTTGAGATATGAGTTCTAAGATCTCAGTATAGTTACAACGGCTGCCCCACCCTTCAAACCGAAACGCATTATTGCTTCACGGCAGAAATAGGCGGGGCGGTGGTACCTACCCGTGCGGACTCACAAGAGGACCTACCACCAGTGAAATACTTAGTATGACTTCATTAATTGCTCAACACTAGACATACTGTAACGTTAATCCCCAAAATTTCTATATCAGGACAAAAAGCTTAACTCAATAAAAAAATAATACAATATCAAGATAGTCATCTTGATCTAAACGTTAGGATTATGGATGCCCACTCATATTGTACCCTTGTTGAAATCCCGCAGGTATATATACACATACATACATATTATATCGGCGATACGCTAGGGCAGTGATTCTCAACCTTTTTTTTGTTGCGGCACATATTTAACGATTTCAAAATTTGGCGGCACACAAAAAAAAAAAAGATAAAAATTATTTACTTACTACAACACACCACATAAATAGTTTATCAAAAAATTTTAATATACGAAATAAACTACAATATACTATAAAAAAATTTTTGTGGATTTAAATATATTATATTCATGTTTAAAATATTTTTCTTTTAAAATGATATAATTTAATAATATTAACATTATTATATATTCGCAAAATTTGGCGGCACACTGTTGAAATTTGACGGCACACAAAAGTGCCGCGGAACAGTGGTTGAGAATCACTGCGCTAGGGTTTTAAACACGTGAGATCGATTACAACGAAAATACAATTCGATTCTATATAACGTTGGAATTGCGTGAATAGCACTGTCTTCATATTTGCACAATTAGCCATTTTGTGTTGGTTATAGCAACTACAACTTCTTTTATACAAACCAATGGAGTAATTGCAAAACATTTCATGAAATGTAGAATTCAGAAAAAATACTTTAATGTTTTTTACATGGCTCTGACTGGACACTATTACATAATATTGCTTATGACTAATATAAACCAACATAATTAATGTTAATTATAACATAATTTATTATTAATATTTATGCTTATTAATATTGGAGTATTTTAATAGTGATTTGTGTTTTAAAAAAATAAATTTAACATAAAATATCTCCTGAGCATTTTCACATCAAAGCAGTGTCTAATAAATATTAAATATGATAGAATAACAGCTTCATACATAACTAATAACAAATAAATAATAACATAGAACAAACTTAACTATAAATCATGTTAATTATTGGCAATAATGGCGGTTTGCGCCCATATTTAAATACGTATTTATTTTTCTAAGTTAATACAATACTTAAACGATGAAGGAATAAATAGTAACTATGTAGAAAAAATCAAACCCGCGAAATTTTGGGTAATTGCGTAATCATGGTTTATATAATTCTGTATTGTAAGAAATAATGTATCTGTTATGCATTATTTTAAAAAAATATTAGCATTCTGCGCTCTCTATATTCTCTATAAGTGTGGGAAATTTCATACTTCTCCGTCCGCGCAATTTTCGTAAAAAGGATACAAAGTTTTTGCTTCACGTATTAATATATAGATTACAATTTGACAATAGAACCATAATAATGTTTAAAACATAAAATTTCAATTAATTATAATCGAATTTCGACTACTGCGCCGCTAAAAGTATCAATAAATGTCTTGTAATTCAATAAAGTTAAAGGAAAAGTGTTCTTTTTTTTTTTCAAATGAACGAACTAATAGTTTCCTGTATATGATTTACAGCATTAGCGTACGTGCATAAAACTAATCAGTCATTAAGGGCCAGTAAAACTGCGTTGTAAACAGATAACGAGTGGAGCTTATTTTATCGTAAAGTACTCGTTAGAGAGGTCGGGAGTTCGTATAGGGGAACGGGGCCATAAAACCGGCGAACGTTCAGAATATGATAAAATATTATTATGATAGTTCATTTCGTGCTTAACATGCTTTTGTACTCCAAGACAATGTAGGAAACGTTTCGCGCTGGTTAATTGTTCGAGATGTTACAAGTTTTTAGTTACATGTTTGGAACTCGCGTGTAAATTATAGAACTTTGTCTGATTAATTGTTTTGGCATTGAGTTTTTATAGGTATACATATAAAATGTTTCGCACGTTTTCACACAACACGGGACTTTGTAGGAACTTATCTACCGTGCTATAGAAGGATTACCTCTACTACAAAACTCAAGACGTCTACTGGTGGTAGGACCTATTGTGAGTCCGCGCGGGTAGGTACCACCACCCTGCCTATTTCTGCCGTGAAGCAGTAATGCATTTCGGTTTGAAGGGGGAGCAGCCGTTGTAATTATACTGAGACCTTAGAATTGATATCTCAAGGTGGGTGGCGCATTTACGTTGCAGATATCTATGGGCTCCAGTAACCACTTAACACCAGGTGGGCTGTGAGATCTTCCACGCATTTAAGCAAAAAAAATATTTAAAAAAATCGTGATACCGCAGTATGGTTCCATCTTAGAGAACTGAAGTATAGTTTAAGTTCGAACACTGGTACAACCGCATTCCAATGTAATTTAAAACTCTGATCTATGTTTGGATTTCGACTGTGACATTCACGTTTTAATAGCCATAGGTTCACATTACCCATTGAGCGGGTTCTTCTTGAGTTAATCTATCTATACCTAGTCAGGTCATAAATTCTGTCACATGTTTAATGTAAAATAATTGAAACAAGCTTATTCATTATGTAACCATTCATATACCAAAATGAACTTAACAAAACATAGATTCTTATGACACTAAAGTTTATTCAAGATGACCTCCTTGATTTTGAATACAGGCCTTCAATCTGTGCGGCCAGTCGTCTATCGCAGCACGAACGAGGTCCATGTCAATATCGGCGGCTGCCTTAATCAAGGATGTCTTGAATGACTCCAAATTGGGATGAGGCTTTGAGCACGCCTTTTCCTCCAAGTGTTGCCATATCTTGTAATCTAACGGATTCAAATCTGGACTGGAGGAGGGCCAGTCTTCGTGCCGGATGAAGTCGATTTCACGCGCCGCCAGCCAGACTTGTGTGCTCTTCGCTCTATGAGCTGGCGCCGAATCTTGTTGGAATACCCAGTGCCTGTTATTGAACATGGTATGAGAAACAGGTTCCACAAGGTTCGTCAGGACTGTATTTTGATACACAACTGCATTCGTTTTTACACCTTTCTCACAAAAATGTACCTCTGTTAAGCCCCAATAAGAAACTCCCAACCATACCATGAGCGAGGATGGAAAATGACCTCGTTGGACACGCGGAATACGGTTGCTCGCTTCTTCACTACTGTGTGCGTACACCTTATAATTTTGTTTGTTGTAGCTCTCTTCTACGGTAAACATTTTTTCATCCGAAAAAAGAATTTCCCGATATTTTTTTCCCGCGTACCGCTTCAACAAAGCGCGGCATCTCTTCAGTCTCAGGTCCATTAGACGAGCATTCAAACGATGTCCTGTTTTTCTTCGATATGCCCGAAGTCGTAAGTCTTCATTTAACACCCTTTTCACTGTGGTTCTGCTTAACCCTATCTGAAGGGCCAACAGTTTCTGCTTACGTTTGGGATTTCTTTGAATTCGCGCCTTCACAGCTTTTATCACTGCTGGAGTCCTAACAGACCGAGGGCGACCACTTCTTGACCTGTCATCTACACTAGAGTCTTCATTGTATCGTTTGATGGTACGATAAACGAATCTTTTGGTTATATTCAAAATTTTCAGTATGTAAAAAATTTGAATTGGCGCGTAACCGCAACGATGCAACGCAATAACTGCAACACGGTCTTCTTTAAGCGTCCACTCTGTAGTGAAACACACGCCAGTTGGTTTCATACTGATTTATTTTTGAAAGACACCCTCACTACGTCATTAAATATACTACATCTTCCTTTAACGAGAAAAAAAAAAATTAAAAGTTACAGTACAAAAAAAAAAAATTTTTAAGCTTATTTACTTTACTTATTTATATTATTATCTATTGTTTATACTAATCATATAATACAGCACATAATATAACTAATCACACTCGAAAAAGAATTCTTTTAGCATTCGTGCAGTTCTTTCCTTAGACCTTGTAATAGGAACAGCGGGTGGCGACGCTGGCGACCGCGCACACAACTGATCACTAAAGCTAGCTGGACTATCGTAATCGTCACTGACATCAAGTTGAGTAGACTGAATATCGGTGGTTGTGCTCTGTGTCGGACTGACCTGTCCACTTGCTTGTGGGTCACTCTCATTGTCAATACTGGTTCCCAGTTGCCTACTACTTATTGACTTTTGTCGACGCCTACGAACAGTTGTCGTAATCACAGTTGGTGTCCTGCTATTTTCAATTTTTACAATCGGTTGTTTCAGTGACTTTCCTTCACGTTTTTTATGGTCTGTTGTACGCACAACCAACTGACTTCGAGTACGCCGAAAACGACTGCCGCAGTCATCTTCGATAATATAGGAGCGAGGTTGCGATGTACTTTCCACTATTGTCACCGGTTTCCTAACGCCGTTACCAATTAGAGTCGCCTTATCACCCGATAACAAGGGTTTTAACAATTTAGCCGATCTATCATAATGTTTTTTGATTTTCTCTCTGTTCATCATTATAGCTTTGTAATTCCTTTCATTATCTACTTTTTCCCTTAATAGCTCTGCAGTAGTTGGTAATTTTGTATTTAAACGTTTGCCCATGAGAATTTGTGCAGGCGAATCCAATCCATTACGTGGTGTTGTTCTAAAATTCAACAAAGACAAATAAAAATCCTGACCTGAATCTATACATTTTTTAAGCAGATTTTTCACACTCTGTACTGTCCTTTCACTTTTACCATTCGACTGTGGGTAATGAGGCGATGACGTCTCATGATGTACTTCCCAATCATGCATAAACATTCTAAATTCTCGTGAGCTGTACGCTGGACCATTATCAGTCACTAATTGTGCTGGAATACCGTGACGCGCGAACTGTTCCCTCAAAAAATTAATAACATGCTTAGAGCTAATATTCGCCAACTGTCCGACTTCTACGTAGTTAGAAAAGTAATCGACTAGGATAATATAGCTTTTCTTTCTATATTCAAAAATGTCGGAGGCTAGTTTATGCCAGGGTAGCGCGGGCACAGGGTGCTGTAGAAGCGGTTGCCGGCGCGGTCGAGGCGCGTGTAACGCACACGCTGCGCACCGCCGCACCTCTCGCTCCACATCCTCAGACAGTCCGGGCCAAAACATTACTTCACGCGCGCGTGAAGAACTTATACCGTCTTACTATGATATTCGGTTTTGCTCCAAAGTACTTGTCGAACTTATTCAGAACACAGTCGATATCGTCCTCACTTTCACCTTCGTTAAAAGTGAAGGTCGTATAAACCTCGTAACCGGCCGATCCTATGAGATTCACCAACAAACTAGCCTGAACTTCTTTAGGCTCTTTGCTCACTCCAGACGCTTTAAGAAATACTTCGAACAGCTTCCGCCATTGCCGCCACGCTTCGGAGCGTGCAGCCGGACCGCCATCGAGTGATAATTCTGCTGGAGGACGCGCGTGTTCCATATTTATGTTGGTTACTTCGATTTAACGTGTATTAAGGTTAAAAACGACGCACCGCTGCCACCATGTAGTGAAACACACGCCAGTTGGTTTCATACTGATTTATTTTTGAAAGACACCCTCACTACGTCATTATAAATATACTACACACTCCATATTTAAAAATGAGTAAAATTCTAAAAGTACACATTTTTATTTTCATGAACAATTCGAAATTCGAATTCAATAAACTTTTTTGTGGCCAGCATTCTAAAAGAAAAGTTTTTACTGTGTGACAATACTTATGACCTGACTAGTTATATTAATACGTGAAACAAAAACTTTGTACCCCTTTTTACGAAAATTGCGCGGACGGAGGAGTATGAAATTTCCCACACTTATAAAGGATATAGAGAAAGAGTGCAGAATGTTAATATTTTCTTAAAATTATACATTTTTAAAACATTAAATCAATAAAAGAAACATTACACACATTACAATGTATTTGACACAACACACTTATATTACTACACTCCTTTATTTATTGTTTAAAGCCTGTGGTCAAATTGAGAATAGTTTAATATTGTCTGTCTTTAATATTATTTGTCTATAGTGCAGTCTTGACGAAATCTGTGATTATAGAAGTCTTTGAAATTAGACCCATAATAATGTTCAAATTAAAAAATTCAATTAATTATTGTCGAATTTTGACCACTGGGGGAGCACTAGTTCGCCTAAAAACATGATTTGCTTTTCCGTTGAATTATTATTTCAAATTTACAATATTTTGGGCTGTTACGAACAAGCATACTTTTGTTTAGAATACAAGATACGTCGCTCATAGTACTGTGTTATTCACAAGTAAAATCTCTGCTGGTTCAACTGCAAAATCTATAAATTTATTCACAGTTGCATTCAAACATTACATAATTAGCTTTTCGAGGTCATCGACTGTGCGTCTAAGGAAAATCGCTGTTTTAATGTCCACACATACGTATGTATACACTCCGTACGGTCCCGTAAATCCTGATCGACTATTGTATGGAGGTTAATTGAAAAGATAATTTATCCCTTTTGTGGGCGAATGAGGTCTTTGACGAGGGATCCATTGACGCATTCCTCGTTAAAGACTCTGAAACGTGATGCGGTAGTACAAGTAGTAAGTAGCCTGTCACGAAGTTATAATCATCTATACATATAAATAAAATTGGAGTGTCTGTTTGTAATATTGAAATAACAGCTTTTTACTACATGCATATGAATATAATAGGTTGGGGAAAAAGTCTTTTCGCATTATAGTATGTGGCATATACGACTATTATATACGGTACATAAACCAAAATAACATTTTTGACAATTTTTGTCTGGTTGTCTACCTGTCTGTTTGTTCCGGCTAATCTCTGGAACGGCTGGGCCGATTTTGACAAGACTTTCACTGATAGGTAGCTGATGATATAAGGAGTAACTTAGGCTACTTTTTTTAGAGTAACTTCGCCCCGCGGCGTCACCCGCGGTAGGACAATAACCGCGGGTAACATCGCGGGACTCAGCTATTAATAATAAAATTTAATGTTTCCGAAGCGAAGCGAGGGCGGGTCGCTAGTCATAAATAAACGTTAGCAAATATAGTGTCATTTTGAGTTAAGCTATTTGGTATTTTATATTAGGTCTTTAACAGGGTATTTGCTTATCATAATGAATGTTTTATAATGGTGAATCGGTAATCGATATGTAAAAAGTGAAATCGTCGTAGCTTAAGGGATAAAACGTCCGGTGCATTCGTGTTGAGCGATGCACCGGTGTTCGAATCCCGCAGGCTGGTACCAATTTTTCTAATGAAATACGTACTCAACAAATGTTCACGATTGACTTCCACGATGAAGCAATAACATCGTGTAATAAAAACCAAACCCGCAAAATTATAATTTGCGTAATCACTGGTGGTAGGACCTGTTGTGAGTCCGCACGGGTAGGTACCACCACCCTGCCTATTTCTGCCGTGAAGCAGTAATGCGTTTCGGGTTGAAGGGTGGGGCAGCAAGGTGGATGGCGGCATTTACGTTGTAGATGTCTATGGGCTCCGGTAACCACTTAACACCAGGTGGGCCGTGAGCTCGTCCATCCATATCGGCAATATACAAATAGAAAAATAATCGATTTCTTGAAACTACTCATGGACTAGCCGTTGCGTTATGGTACAGCGAGAGAAACATTCTCTGGAGTACCAACAGTAATGGTACCAAGTTTCATGAGAATCGGCTAAATTTAATAAAATTATATAAAAATCGATTTTTAACTATCGATAAAATAAATGAGTGCGGAGAATGAAAGTATCAAATTTTTATTTAGTTTTTTTTTTGTTTCAGAAGGCGGGAGTGCCATCAATGGCTTGACATGATGTTCAGAACGGCGTCAGTCGAGGGCTCCGGGCCGAGGACGCCGCCCGCCTACGTCCCGCACCCCCCGTACGTGCCCCCCCGTTTCTTCCCGCCCAGGATCAGACCCCCGCCCCCGCAGTACTGCTTCGACGCAGCCCGATTCGCCTGCGACGCTTCCAAGCCGCGATACTTGGACGTTGAAAGAGAACGGCTGGTCACGAGATGGTTGGCTGAAGCTAACGAGGCTCTGGTTCGCCGCGATCGACCTCCAAGGTATAAACCGAGGAGCAGCGAGCGGAGACCCGACTTCCTCGACAGGCGACCGGTCCCGGAGTGGTCTGATAACTTTCTGCTCGGCAGACGCAATGGTTCCGTGGAGCCGGAGGACGATACTAGTGAAGTGATGACGTTAAAAGACTTTGTGGATAAGTTCTCTCTGCCTCGTGTTGTAAAGTTCGAGGGCGAGGATAGGCCAGTGCTGTTGTATAGAGTGTTGGAGGCGCACAGGAGAGTGGAGGCGGTACCGTTGTCCGGGAAGAAAGGGAAGCTGGTCGGGAAACCGTTGTATATACCGGATTCTTATGATGGTGAGTTCGATTTTATTATTTCACTTCACAATTCGCCCCTCCCTAGCTTTAGGTTAACTGCTTCCAATGTTCCAATATCTAATATTAGTATTCTTTAAAAAATATAATCTAATTTGTCCACGGCCATCGGCTACTCATCCTTTTAGTCTATCTTCTGTGTTCTTAAAATGGTTAGTGATAGCCTTTAGTAAAATGCCGGTAAGTTACTAAGACTTTAATGGAACTTGGACTTATTGGAGGAACGTAGCCAATGATCTGCTATTTTGAACAATTTCCCCACACTTGCGCTATTCTCTGATCATATATTTTTAATGGATAAGTAATTTGAATGATGAAGCAAAAGCGATTGACTAAATAGTACAAGACTAACGCATCATCACTATTCTGGTTCGCGCTAAAAAATCTAGTATATAAGATTAGTTATACCGTGCAAACAAAATTCGGACAAACTATATTCTCTAACACGTATTAGCTCACATTTTTTTACCTACCTAAGCGGATACCCTTGAGAGGTTATGTCAGCGTAACCCAAACAAGTAGGCGAGCTCACGGGGATCAAACCTGACGACGTTGCTAACACTAACCCTAGCAAGAGCAGTGCTTCGGTGACTCTACCACCGGATCTAAAACGTGACCCACTGAGAAGATCCGGGGAGAAACTCAGTGCTCGAATCTTTATTTATATCACAAACTCAAACCATTCCTAAAATTAGGTCACGAGCACTGACTATAACAAACAGCTAACTTCAATGCGCCATTAATGTTTAAAACGGCAATTATAGTGTCTGTAGCTACCCATGTATCATTGGCCAAACAATAAATAATAGACAATGAGAATATGGTACTGAATTGTTTGTTTCAATTATCGGAATTTTTTTTTTTTTTTTTTTATTGCCTTTGTAGGCAGACGAGCATACGGTCCACCTGATGGTGAGTGGTTACCGTCGCCCATGGACTTCAGCAATGCCAGGGGCAGAGCCAAGCCGCTGCCTACCACGCAAGCCGCTGCCTACCACTGCCTACCTAAATGATTAACGTCCTTTGATTATGATGTAATATGTCTCTTGGCTTTCTATGTTTGGCTGTGTTTGGGGGATTTTATCAACACAGTTCACTAGTTGAGCATACGTTAAAAAGTTGTGCCTGTGTCTTCATTTAAATTTACCATCGCATTGCCGGCTACCGGAGCTGATTTCAACCGTTCCACCGAGAACCATTGCGTCCATAGTTTCCAGATATCTTTTCTGTCGCGCACCAACTGGCTTTGGAATGAACTTCACTCCTCGGTGTTCTGGACTGGTGACGATGATGTCTAAAGCCGAAAATTGTTTTCTTAAATGTATAAGACACGATAAACACTTACTGTTCTATCTCGATCTTATTTGATCTGTGGTTATACTTATGGACGACCTGGCGAACTTTTTACAAACAATTGAATGTATTAGGAAAACTATAATAATATGCAATTTCGAAAAGGGCACATGTTGCATATTTTGTCAAATACGTTTTTTCTTAAGCATGTAGTTTTGAGGCTCACCAATACCCATTTTATAATAATTCGAGTAATTTTCAATTGCTAATTAACACTAAATATTTTAAATTTTACACTGCTTTAGAAAATAATCAGTTTTTTTTTTCATTTTCTGAATATTTTACATTTTCAGAGATGTGCCCTTTTCGAAATTGCATATTCAATTAAATACATTACAATTCTCTCCTGGTCGCTTCGCATTCTACACTTCTTTTAATCGAAGCGAACTGATTCGATATGATCTGTGAGACGTAGCTTCGTTTGATCATCGTTCCAAGCGGGTGAATTTTACACACGATTTCCCAAAACGATTTCATTAGGTAATATTAATTGATTTATTATTGATTTGATTTTTGATATGATTTGATTTGATTTTTATTGATTTTTATTTTCTCTTTGAACTCTTCGTCGTAATGGACGCGTTCAACGAGGACGTTGTCTGCTGTTTGAGGATAATTACTTATGGTAATGTGTAGGTTCTATGGTAAAATAAAATAGGTATCTTGTCGATAGGTATATCTATATGTGGTATAGGTATATGAATTTGAATCAATATAATAATGGTATAATTAATTAAAATTACTTTTACGGATTAATCTGCGGTTTTTTTTTATTGTCTATATTATTAGTGTTTGAGGGTACAAGATCGCGCGGCAGATTACTGTTACAACGGACCTAATAAAGGCGAGCTAGTCTGAGCTAGGAGACAATATTCCTTGAGTATTGTCTCGTATCTCGAGATGAGCTTTGAGAAAAGCTTCGGCCATAGACAGTGATTGGGGTACACTGCCTTTAATATCCTTAAGTCCACTCATGAGGTGAGCGCATCCAATGCACGTCTTGTGACCAAAACGAGAGCTAAACAAAATCTGGAAGCTTCGATAGGAACAGACGGACGTTAACAAAGATCCGAATCTCCGTCCCGTCGTACACAAAACGAATTCTAAATCGCCGAGCGGTACTTCAGATCGTCACATACGTTGGGGCCTCATGTGATATTCATTCGTACGAGTGCAACGTCCTATTACACTCACGACTGAGGTCGCGACCTTATCGCTACCGGGGATACCTTGTTGGTCAGTAGGGCTGTGAGCCACCACTGAATAATAGTTTAAAAAAAAAAAAAAAACCGGGTACTATTCAGACTTGGTGATCTGATCCAGAATTAGGATTCGCTGTACTATGGAAACCAGAACAACCAGGTAAAGAGCAAGCCAACCTGTACATCACGCGAACGTTTGTCCGATGTGGGAATTAACCCCACGACTCTCGCCCAGCAATCAGGGGCCCTAGCTATTGCACCACCGAGTTACATGGGTACGGAACTCCTGAGGGATTAAGCGTATTGTGGGCCGCAAGCGTGTATTTGGTAGTTTGCCATCACCTGGTATAAAGTGGCTATCGGAATTTATGCACCTCACATCGTGAATATCGCCATCCACTTTGAGGCAAGTGGTTGAGGTCACAATTGTATTGCACAACGGCTGCCTTCTCGAAATAGGCCAGATGATGATGCCTAGCCATGCAGTAATCACCCAGCCTATTTCCGGATTGAAAGGAGAGACTTCATGTAACAAGATGAGCAGTGGCATGCATGTTAGTATAGGATCCCTGGTACACTTTTCATCATTTATTACTAACAAGCTGATTTTTCGTGAATAGCTTCCTTTTGACTAGACGCCCAACTTTTTTCCTTACAGTAACGTTATTAAATGGTAGCTTACTGGGGGTAGCAAGAATAAAATATGTTAATTTCACGAATTTTAAAAATTTATTACTAACCGAATTTTTCTTTGTTAACCTATCGAGATAATTATCTAAATAACGTGAAAAAATATTTGTAATAAATGATGAAAAATGTACCAGGGATCCTGTACTGTGTTGTATACTTAACGCATTAAACTCATTTTTATAGGTCTATAACTTGTGAGATCAGTCATTTTTAAATTACCTAACTCGTGTCCGTAAATAATGATTGCACTTTATCCATAAATACCTGGTTTATCACTTTAGGGCTTTAGCACACTTTTATAAGCCTCACCTGTAAACTTATAATTTATATTTACAATGGTTCATAAAATAAGCAAAGAACGCGAATAAGCTGATGGCCTATTTCAAACAGAAATATACTTTTTTTTCCTACCTACGCTGATAGCCTTGAGAGGCTATTTCAGCTTCTCCTTGACGTGTAGGTGAGCTCACGGGGCTCAAACCGAGAGTGTTGCTAACACTGCCCCTAGCAAGAGCAGCGTTTCGCAGAATCTACCACCAGATCGGAAACACGATCCACTGAGAAGATCCGGCGAGAAACTCAGTGGGCTGTGTCTATGGGTTAATCTACCCGTCGGGCCCTTCGTCGCAAGCGACGGGTTCGGCGGGGATGGTGACCGGAGGAATATACTGTTTACTAAGCATAAGTACTGGACGATTTCTTAATCGGCTCTCATAAATCGGCAATGTAACACAAAGGTAGCCGTTGCACCCCGTGCTCCCATAACCTGACATGACAGAGGGCGCGTCACTTGATTTTTACTTGTAATGCACGTGCCATGCAAGAGCATCAATAAAAAAATTCGATGTTTTTAGTGCTACCCACTTAACATCGAAAATTTCTACCTGGCTTTGCTTTTGGGAATGACCTGACCATTGAGCTGGTTTGATCATGAGTTTGGGAGAGGCGTAACAGAGCCTCCGAACGGCTTGTAGTAAACTAATCAATTTTTTAGCTAATTTGTCCAACGACAAATTGTGTTTTTGTCTTCTGTATTGCCTATGGATTGCGTGAAAGACGATATGTGTAAGAAGGGAGTGAGTGAATGGTGTATGGAAGGAGAAAACATGTTGCACCGACCCCAGGTGACTGGGAGAAGGGCAGGATAATGATGATATTTTAATGATATTTTATCGCATGATGCCTCCTGATGGGGATGAGTTATTGTCATTCATGGACGCCGTCAACGCCAGGGGCAAAACCAAGCCGCTGCCCACCGCTAAATTTGATATGAGTAAAATTTGATTATGAAAACATTTTTGTTATAAAAATCTTACTAGAGTCGTCCATCTTTCGATGTGTATGTAGTCTGATACCTGTTTTATTTAAGCCTTACTTAGCCGTTCGTATATTCGGGTTAAGGTGTTTTTTACCAAAGGCATGCTATTTCTACTTATCGAGGAGCACGCTGGTTACAAAAACCTACATTGTACTTCAGACATAGCCATTGACAATGGCCACTTCTTGCCTGCCGACAATAAATTGATTAGTTAATCAGGCGACAACGTGAGAAAACATGTTTAATAGGTCTGTATTATCGGTCTTACAAAGCGTACAATAAATTATTTAATTACAATAATTGAATATACGAATTTAGTTTTTATTGGGTGTAATTAAGATAAAACGTCTTGAGGGACCGTTCAAAAAATTAATAGAATGAATCTTGATAGACACGTAGACGACGAAAATGGGTTTCGTTGGGATACAACGTCCTTGGGGACCGTTCAAAAAATTAAAAAAAAACGAAACTTGATAAAGACGTAGATGAGGAAACTGTCTTGATCACTTGTCATCTTTAAGACAGCAGCTCCACGTAATAGCCTCTCTAAAAATAAAGTGATATCTTCTATACATTAATACGTGAAGCAAAAACTTTGTGTCCCTTTTTACGAAAATTGCGCGGACGGAGGAGTATGAAAATTTCCACACTTATAGAGAATATAGAGAAGAAGTGAACAATGGCTAATATTTTTTTAAAATAATGCATAAAAGATACATTAAATCAATAAAGAAAACATTACACACACTACATACCATGTATTTGACGCACACACGCATGCATACTATTTATTGTCAAACTTTTGTTCTTGACGTCTGTTGTCAAATTGAGAATAGATTAAATATTTTTTGTCTTTGTTAATATTTTTTATAGTGTAGTTTTGGCGAAATTTCTGATTATAGAATTATAAAATACAATCATAATAGTGTACAAACTTACAATTCCAATTAATTATAGTCGAACTTCGACTACTGCGGGACCTCTAGTTAGTTAAGACCCAAATAGCCGTGGGCGCTTATGAGCTCTACGGCTAAGGTCTCGTTTTCCGGTACTATGTGGCTTTAGTTGAATAGGCCGGGTCTCCCACGCGGGGAGGTCGCGTCAAGGCATTGTTAGAAGGAAGCCAATTCAATTACGTTACGTTTACCCTTAGTTGTTTTGCATGTGTCTTTTGTTACAAGAATAATGATGTTACTAGTTTTATACGAGGTCGCCGTGGAGAGGCCTTTTAGGGATCCGTAGTTTTCTTTTTTTTATTGTCTTTGTAGGCATACGGGCATACGGCCCACCTGATGGTGAGTGGTTACCGTCACCCATGGACTTCAGCAATGCCAGGGGCAGAGCCAAGCCGCTGCCTACCGCTTAATACTCTCCACAAGCCTCGTTTGAAAAAGGACATGTCATAGCGCTCGGGAAACACCGTGGAGGGGAGCTCATTCCATAGCCGGAATAGCCGGAATAGCAGTTATTGTCTAAAATTAAAATTTTCTCTTTTCATCGCTTAGATCGGTGGACGAGCTCACACTCTACTTGGTGTTAAGTGGTTACTAGAGCCATAGACATCTACAGCGTAAATGCGCCCCCCACTTTGAGATATAAGTTGTAAGGTCTCAGTATAGTTACAACGGCTGCCCCGCCCTTCATACCGAAACGCATTACTGCTTCACGGCAGAAATAAGCGGGGTGGTGGTACCTACAAGTGCGGACTCACAAGAGGTCCTACCACCAGTACCATCGTAATGTTGGTTCGTATTTTGTTAAACTAGTAATTTTATAATGTTACTTTTACGGTTTCATCTTGCGTTTATTATTATTATTTTTAGTTGAGATGGGAGGACGAGTTTCCGGCCCACCTGATGCTAAGTGGTTACCGGAGTTCTAGTCTGAGATTGAGCACTTTATACAAAGGCTGCCTTGCTTTTGAAATTGAAACGCATTACTGCTTCACCGCAGATATGTTAGAAACCTACCCATGCGGGCTCACAGAAAACTTACCACCAGTAAACGTCATTATATTATTTCCGACGTTTCCGAGACTTTGAAATATTTATGTTTACCAAAATTCACAGTCAAGGACTACTAATTTACATTTAAGCGCTATGGACATACGTGGCTTACAGCCTAGAAGTCTAGCGAAAAACTTAATTCTGCTGTACATAAAATACATGTACATACAAGGAATCTTGATTTACACAAGTCCCAAGCAATATTAGAGCCGACAGTGCAGAAGAAATAAAACTCGTTCATTGAATATTTTTCCTTTTTGGTCGTCCAGATATTCAAACGAGCTCACGGCTTCCATTGTATTAAGTCAAGTACAGCGCCTGGTGGATACTCTCGGGACATATAGCTACAGATATCATAGATATTGTTACGCCGGTAAGAGTAACGCCATCTATCGCCGAATAGTCGAACGAATATTGAAGGATCTAGTAGCACCTAGAACGCTCGAGAAGTACAATGCCATCTATTGTCAGATAGCGGAAACATAATACTAGAAATGTGTTTAATATTCTCGATAATTCTAGGGATGTGGTATTAGCTATAAAAGCGTTGCAGAGATGACACGCAGTCATTTAGTAATCGGAACTACTCGAAGCGAAACAGCGAACGGATCACCTGAAGCGAAGCGGAAGAAGCGAAGTGCTTGTGAAGTGTTTTAAGTGTTCTAAGTGTTGAAATACATTGTTAACTTGTAATTCGGTAGAATTTTATTTATCCCGAACCCCAGCGCGTAACAATATCAAAGATATCATGCTGTATAAGAAGTTACGTTTGGAAGGTCGTCGGAAGGTCGTCGGAAGGTCTCATGTTAGTACTCTTTTATTTCCAAGTCGGCCAACGAATAGTAAACACAGAATTACGAATAAATTAAGTTATAATATCGTTTGTACACACGCAATAATCGTTAAAATAATTATTCACGTACACGATTAAACAAAGGATACAAAAATGTTTACTGGTTTTTTAGGCGGTCTTGACCTAGCCGAGTTTGAATTAGCGAACAGTCGATAGAGTTCGAATCCGGAAAACGTTTTGGATTTTAAAAGATAACATTTTTAACATTTTTTTTTATTTATTGCTTAGATGGACTGACGAGCTCACAGCCCACCTGGTGTTAAGTGGTTACTGGAGCCCATAGACATCTAGAACGTAAATGTGCCACCCACCTCGAGATATAAGTTCTAAGATCTCAGTATAGTTACAACGGCTACCCCACCCTTCGGACCGAAACGCATTACTGCTTCACGGCGGAAACAGGCGGGGTGGTGGTACCTACCCGTGCGGACTCCCAAGAGGTCCTACCACCAGTGATAACCTACTACTAACCTACTAACTACCTATTTGCTGCCTAAGGAGCTATTTCAGCTTCGCGCGGACGCTTAGATAAGCTCACAAGTTCGACCTGAGAGAATTTGCTAACATTAGCCGTAGCAAGGGCAGTGCTTCGCAGAATCTACCATTGGATCAAAATCGCGACCCCCTGAGAAGATCCGGCGAGAAACTTATTGGGCTTTTTAGAAGTATAGTTAACTCATCTCAAACTTGTGTGATGCTATGTTTGATGTTTATTTGTTTTTATTGCTTAGGTGGGTGGACGAGCTCACGGCACACCTGGTGTTAAGTGGTTACTTAAGCCCATAGACATCTACAACGTAAATGCACCATCCACCTTGAGATATGACTTCTAAGGTCTCAGTATAGTTACAACGGCTGTCCCACCCTTCAAACCGAAACGCATGACTGCTTCACGGCTGAAATGGGCACCTATCCGTGCGGACTCACAAGAGGTCCTGCCACCAGCAATTCAGCGGGTTATGTCTACGGGCAGTGAAACCAAATCTCATACTTTATTTTATTTGTTGTCGCTCTTTGAGACCGAAGTATCGAGTATTTCCTTAGCGGTAGGTAAGGTATGATGTATGATATATAATTTCGAAAAGGGCACATGTCGCATATTTTGTCAACTAAGTTTTTTCTTAAACATGTAGTTTTGAGGCTTACCAACACCCATTTTATAATAATTCCAGTAATTTTCAATTGCTAATTAACACTGAAATATATCTCAGAAGTTAATATTTTAAATTTTGCACTGCTTTAGAAAATAATCAGTTTTTTTTTTCATTTCCCGAACATTTTACATTTTCAGAGATGTGCCCTTTTCGGAATTGCGTATTCAATTATAAACGACTTTATATTCCTGACCTGATCCGAGTTGGCTTCGCTCGCATTTATAATCATTTCGTGCATACATTCGTTGAGTTAAAACGCAATATTTCACGCAAACACAACGAATATAATATTATTTGTTGTATGCAAATGCATTTGTTGTGTTGTTTGCGATTTTGAACAGGACATTTCGATTGTCAGACACTGAATAGAACTGAACTTCTGAGGACGTTTTTTATATGTGTTCGAAGGTGATTGGGAATGTTGTCGCTGTCCATGGGCTGTGGCAACCACTCAATACTAGTTGGGCAGGTTTAACCGTCATTATTTTAGATTTAAAAAAAAAATTAAAAACAAACCTTTCTTAAATCATTTTTTTCTTTTTATCCAGAAACTCAACTTAAATTTTTATATAAGACCACGTTTCTCAAACTCTATGGAGGGAAATTCTCTTTAGAACCAACAATATGATATTTCTTACTGATGGTAGGACCTGTTGTGAGTGCGCCCGGGTAAGTACCACCATCCTGCCTATTTCTGCCGTGAAGCAGTAATGCGTTTCGGTTTGAAGGGTGGGGCAGCCGTTCTAACTATACTGAGACCTTAGAACTTATATCTCAAGGTGGTTGGCGCATTTACGTTGTAGATGTCTATGGGCTCCAGTAACCACTGAACACCAGGTGGGATGTGAGCTCGTCCACACACCTAAGCAATAAAATAAAATAAAAAATTAACTCATTGTCGGAAATGATTCGCTTGCTAACTATTGTAGCTATATGGCTTTGAAGAAACCTTCCATATTACACGCATAAACGCTATAGTGTTGTAACTTAATGTAGAGAAAAGGCTGTTAAAAATAGCATACCGCTTAATGTTAAGGTTTCTTGTAATGCACAGGTAAGCACAACCATCATGCCCATCTTTGCCACGAAGCAGTGAAGGATTCCCGTTTGATCGGTGGGGTACCTAGCCGTTAAACTAACCCTAAATAAGCTTCTGAATTCTCTACCGCTAGTATTTTTATTAGCATTCGCGAAGCAATTGCTCTTGAGTTGTGAGGTCTCCTTCGGAGGCGCTCGAGCTGTTGTTAGCAATCCCACCCCTCCTGGCTGAGCCTTTGCTCGTCCACCTGTCCTGGTGAAACTGGAAAGGACTCCGTATCACCAGTAATCTTTCAATCATAAAAAAAAATAGATTCACTAATAATTGGTGGGTGGCGCATTTACGTTGTGGATGTCTATGGGCTCCAGTAACCACTTAACACCAGGTAGGCTGTGAGCTCGTCCACCCATCTAAGCAATAAAAATAATAATAATAATAATAACACAAATCGTGTTTGTGAAATAGAAAAAATCGATAATACGTAATCGATACATCAATACCGCGATGATTACGCCTATCGATTCAATATTGTTACTGGCACAACGTTGAAAGTACCTAAATCTGTGCGTATGTATTACTAAATAATTCACATACCTTATGCACAGGCACGCGACGTGTAGATGAATCATTCGTATAATCAAAGAATACGTATGACCGACAGCGAACGTCATTTTCGAATTATAAAATCGATATTTTTTTTGTATTTCACAGCTTGGTCATAATTGTCATCTATATATTATTAATACGTGAAACAAAAACTTTGTACCCCTTTTCACGAAAATACGCGGACAGAGGAGTATGAAATTCCCACACTTATATAAAATATAGAGAAGGAGTGCAGAAAGTTCATGTGTTTTTTTAATTATGCTTTATTAATACATTAAATCAATAAAAATAAAAACATTACACACACTACCGTGTATTTGACACGCACACATATAGATACTCTTTGTTTATTGTCAAACTTTTGTTATTGCTTAAAGTCTATGGTCAAATTGAGAATAGGTTCATATTGTTTATCTGTATTATTATTTGTCTGTAGTGTAGTCTTGGCGAAATCTGTGACTATAGAAGTTTAATAGACTTTGACAATAGAACTATAATAATGTTTAAACTTATAATTTCAATTAATTATAGTCGAATTTCGACTACTGCGGGACCACTAGTTTAAAAAAAATCGGTGCTTACTTATTTACTTTTTGTGCATTCGTAGGCAAAGGGGTATATGGACAAACTGACGTTGTTAACCGCGCAACATACAGCCAAGCCACAGGATTTCGTATTCCTAGCAACATAAATAAAAGATAGCAGTAACGTTTCCCATTAAGTAATTAATATTCACTGTACGTTTGTGACTCGGAATCGACACTGATGATACAATTAGTGCGAAGTACAGGGTAACGTCAAGGGAATATATCATTCCGTTTCACTGAAATTAATTTGCGTAATGTTTTGAATAATGAAGATGTAGCGTGGATAGGTAGCGGTAGGCAGCGGCTTGGCTCGGTAGGCAGCAGCTTGGCTCGGTAGGCAGCGGCTTGGCTCGGTAGGCAGCGGCTTGACTCGGTAGGCAGCGGCTTGGCTCTGCCCCTGGCATTGCTGAAGTCCATGGGCGACGGTAACCACTCACCATCAGGTGGGCCGTTTGCTCGTCTGCCTACAAGGGCAATAAAGACCCTTCGGACCGAATGGAAAGCAGTCGACGTCGCCCAAAACTTGTAATTTCGGATCCTCCCGATCCAGTAACGGTGCTTTTAGGTACCTCAAGCACCGGTCATCGTTCTCGTCGAACCGGTCGCTTGCGACGAAGGCCTCGGTGGTAGATTCTGCGGAGCAAGGCTCTTGCTAGGGTTCGCGTTAGCAACGTCGTCAAGTTTTAGTCCCGTGAGCTCACCTACATGTTAGAGCGAAGCTAAAATAGCCTATCAAGGCTATCAACATAGGTAGAAAAAAAAATCGGTTGTCTGTAAAGTCGGTTTACTGACGATTGTTGAACGTGACAACGTCATAAGAAAATACTGATGGCATGGTTTCATTTTTCAAAAGAAAATTTTAATTTTATTTGTTTGATAGATATTTTGTATGGATATAGAGAAGGAGGTAAATGGAAATAATTAATAAATAAATATTGGACCTATAAATATTGGACGAAAACATGTAAATGTATTATTGTATAGCAGCTGTCCATGCGGATGCATCGCTCACTCAAGTAGGAGAGAGACAGATGTCAAACGCTGCCGAACGTGGAGGCCGATTGTGCCTCTTTATCGCTGGTTGCGCGGTCTCGCTTGCACTTCAAGCCTTAAATGGAACGCTTCAGAGCGAGGTAACGCCGCATGAGTCATGTTTTTTCGTGCGTTCAGCCGGCTCCATCGAATTATAAAACGTTGTCTCGTCAAAAGGTAGGTCTCCAAAAACCACTTCAATTCTAAAGATGCGATATATGTATATTCGTGTTTGTATGACTATACCTAGTTACAAGCATCTGTTAGTTCTGAACGAACCGTCCTTACATTAACACGGGCCGTGAGAGAAATGCTAAACGGCCATCACTCGGTTCCCGCCATTCCCTTTCGTAGGCAGAACAATGGCGTTCCTTCGCTTGTATCTTTGGAGGATCGCAATCACGCATGCGCACGCCGCCCTATCGTACAAACTTAGAATATCGCGTGTAACACAACATATTCAACTCAATTTGCATTGAATTAAGAGTTATGTTGTAATTATCGAATGTAACGATTGTTTTGTCGAGCCTAGACGTTCGGACTATAAGCACGTTCGTGTACACTGTCTGGTGGAGCTGTAAAAATTAAAAAAAAACAAAAACCTCGTATAATAAAATTCAAATTTAGAAATATTCCAAAAATACACTTTTGGAGGAAGCGGAAGCGCGGTTGTTACTGCAAGGCTGCTTACGTAAGACGGAATCAAAGCCATGTCTCCTACGGAACTGTGGCCTTCTTTGCGAAAGTCAGTCAAGGATTAGGGCTGTTTTTTTTTTTTTGGAACGAAGTTCCTTATCGCGCGTTGTGAAAGGGGGCTAGACGGAAAAAATTCTTACGAAAAGTTGTCAGGACACTTTTTAGATCCGTCATTCTGACCAATCAACGTGTAGGCGCTTATCGCGTGACATTGCTCGTATCCGATTGGTCCGCGTAATGAGTACAGTTTCTCGAGATAGCGTTTCAACAATAGTAATTTAGTTCATAGTATTGTTTTTTATTCTTCATAATGCCGTAATTTATAATTATAACTTAAAAAAAAAATTACAATTCCTTCACTAATTAATCGAAAGGAACTTCGTTCCATCCGGGTGTCCCTTGACACCTCTGAAGTTTTTTTTTAATTGCTTAGATGGGTGGATGAGCTTACAGCCCACCTGGTGTTAAGTGCTTACTGGAGCCCGATAGCATCTACAACGTAAATGCGCCACCCACCTTGAGATATACGTTCTAAGGTCTCAAGTATAGTTACAACGGCAATTATAGTTACAATTTATTACTAAAACTCCATAGACACGTGTCGATTCTCGTTGGAGGAATCGGAGTAGGAAGAGAACCTCGGACTTCTCCTTCTCCCTTCTTCTTCTCTGGAGGCGCCGATATAACACGGTCTGTTACCACCCTCGATCAGATATCCGTAAACCCCAGCAAGTAATGAGTAACTTAAACGTATTTTTTTCTAATTACAGTGCAACCTCGATATAACAATTCGGAAGGGAACCCGTAAATAATAATTATATCAAGTAATTCGGTAAACTGAACTTTGTTATATTAAGGTTAGGTTAATTTTATTCACCTCAACATTACATACGTACCTACTCATCTGCACTGTTCTCCTATCATACAACAATCCTGTGTCAAACAAATAAACTTATACTCATATTATCTTTTATATAATAGTAATATAATGTGATATAGTATCTGATCTACAACCTATAGTGCAACCTCAATATAATGAATCAGAAGGGAACCAGTAAATAATAATTATATCAAGTAATTCGGTAAACTAAGCTTTGTTATATTAAGGTTAGGTTGGTCTACCGTTTGTTATAACGTTGTAAAAAAAAAAGTTTTATTCACTTCAACATTACGTACTCATCTTGTTATAGCGAACAACTTCTGTTATTCTCTATATATATATAAAAATGAATTGCTGTTCGTTAGTCTCGCTAAAACTCCAGAACGGCTGGACCGATTTGGCTAATTTTGGTCTTGCATTATTTGTGGAAGTCCAGAGAAGGCTTAAAAGGTAAATGAATATGAAAATGCTCGGAATTAAATAAAAAAACCCATTTTGTTTTTCCTTTGTTGTGTCCCCGTCGGACAGATTCATTTTGTTTGTTTTAAGTTTATTTTATACAAATGTTTAGGTCTTTTATTTATCGATTGAGGCACTTCAAAGTCTGCCGGGTCAGCTTAGTTAACGATAGTAAACTATCATCAAATTACAGAATGTATTTTCTATTTAAAAACAATTAGGTAAGTAACAATTTTATTCTCAAACCTGTCGAGACTGATTCACATACTATGGGATTTAGGGTAATATTGGTGGGAAGGTTATATAAAGGTTTTAGGTTGATAAAATTAGTTAATTAGAAGTATTGACACTTTTTTGATAGTTGAAAATTCGTTATAAAGAGGTTGTTCGCTAAAAGTCTTCGCGATGCTAAGGTAAATTTTACATTACTCTTATGGACGATTCAAGGGGATAACAAAAATTTTGTTAAATCGAGGACGTCGTTATATTGAGGTTCGTTATATTAGGGTTGCACTGTATAACATTAATTCAATTAGTGCGTTTATTTACAACGCGTTTATAGGGGAATTGGGGGAGGAGGGATCTTGCCGCTCCCATTGTCATGTACCATCAGGATTTGGAATTAACTTCAGCCCGTGGTGTCTAGCGAGTATTACGGCATGTCCTTCCTTGGATGAAGTTTGAGAACAGTTTTTAGCAGTAGATAGCAGCTTGGTTTCGCCCCGATGACCAAGAACAGCGCTGATCATTTACCGTCATGTTGGTCATGAGCACGTCAAGCTAAAAGGCAGTAAAATTATAAAATACTAGCTTTTGCCCGCGACTCCATTTACGTAGAAAGTGAAAATATTTTTGAATTATAGAATGTTAAGGAGCTATTTAAAAGGGAAATTTTTTAAACAATATTTATTGGTGCTCCGCTTGTATTGGTCTTAGCGTGATGTTATATAGCCTCTCAATAAATAGGCTATATAACACTGAAAGAATTTTTCAAATCGGACCAGTAGTTCCTGAGATTAGCGCGTTAAATGAAACAAACTCTTCAGTTTTATAATATTAGTATAGAGTATAGATAATTACATTAACATGCATTTATGTTCAAGGCATAAGAAATTATAAAAAAAAAGTCTACATTAGCATATTTTTCTTAAACCATTTCAAAATACTACACAATTATTATGTACGCGAAATTTAAAGTTTATTATTATGACGCAACGTCCCTAAAACGTGTCTATTATTCTAACAGTCCAACTAATCACACACACAAAAGTAAACCTTACGAATACGAGATATTAAGTTAACGGTGCGAAGTCTATGATTTAGTCGCCTAATGTCGTATGTGTAGGTAGCCTTATGTCAAAACATAACCAGCATAACGACCAATTATAGAGCTCATTAGAAAAAAAAAAAGTTACAGCTTAGATAATTTTACTTTTTACAAGTAATTTGTTGGCTATGTTTGTGTCCATAATGGCCACGCTTGGCATGCGAGTTGGCGATCGCCGCCCTAAGCACGTCATTTCGGATCCTCCCGATCCACTAACGGTGCTCTTAGGTACCTCAAGCGACGACGATGGTTCGACGAGTAAACTAACCCATAGACTCAGCCCACTGAGGTTCTCGCCGGATCTTCTCAGCGGGTCGCGTTTCCGATCCGGTGGTAGATTCTGCGAAGCACTGCTCTTGCTAGGGCCAGCTGTAGCAACGCTCCCAGGTTTTAGCCCCGAGAGCTCATCTACACATTAAGGTTGCAGATTGCGCAAGACTGATAATTGTGGCGAACTTTTAGAAGTTTTTAGAAAAGTTACCTATTTATTTATTTATTTTTCGGGCCGGGGGCGAACTTCCTACAAGGTCCCCGCGCCTAAGGAGCGCACGGGGTATGTGGGACTCAACGATCTACAAGGTGTTGGGAGCAGACCGCGGGCCCAAGGAATTTTAGGGCCCACCCACTAAACGACTCCCCTGCACTCTTACACCCGACGTCCGATCTCCGTCCGGGGTCAAAACCCGGTCAGAGTAGGGGGGTTCCCGCGGTCAACACTACAACCGGACACGCGAAAAGTCACAGAAAAGCTACCTAGCGTAACTTAAATACATATTTTGTTGAATCAAAATAATAATAGTTTTTCTCTAACTAACTCGTGATTGAGTATCCATTTGAAGTACAGTGCCCGACAATAAATACCACACATCGACTATTTGGCACAGGAACTGTACACTGTCGTTCATAAACACAACGACTGACAAGCGTCACGTAGGCAGGGCACTGTATTGTGTTTGTATTAATTTGATGTGCATTTGTTTATTATTAGTCATATATGTGGTTACGGAGTGCAGTTGTACAACAGAAATAACACTTCAGCCTCTAAGATGAAATATTATGGTAAATATTAAATATGGTATTATTACTGGTGGTAGGACCTCTTGTGAGTCCGCGCGGGTGGGTGCCTATTTCTGCCGTGAAGCAGTAATGCGTTTCGGTTTGAAGGGTGGGACAGCCGTTGTAAGTATACTTGAGACCTTAGAAGTTATATCTCAAGGTGGGTGGCGCATTTACATTGTGGATGTCTATGGGCTCCAGTAACCACTTAACACCAGGTGGGCTGTGAGCTCGTCGATCCATCTAAGCAACAAAATAAAAAATAAAAAGTTTAGCTAAATTTAATTTTGTAGAAAATAATATTACGGTATTTATTCTCTATGGTTTTCGCGCGACTCGGACATAGTTAAAAATACTTTTACTGTTTTATCTCCAGTCGTCCGCGACCATGAAAACGGTAAGGTATTCGAAACATATAATAATAATAATCGAATATATAAAATTCTTGTGTCACGGTGTGCGTGATTGAACTCCTCCGAAACGGCTCGACCGATTTTCGTGAATCTTAGCGTGCATATCGGCTAGAGTGTAGAATCGGACAACTTCTATTTTTCATCCCCCTAAAGGCAAAGGTGGTTCACCCCTAAATTTTTAATATTATAACAAAAAAATTTGTTTCTATTTTTTTGTGATACAGCATACAAAAATACATAGAATCCTAAATTTTCACCCCTCTACGATCAACCTTTATTTTTTATTTGTTAATTAAAAACTTTAATACAAAAGTTTAGGTCTTTTATTTATCGATTGAGGCACTACGAAGTCTGCCGGGTCAGCTAGTAATAATATAATATAAAAATTGCGAGATTAAATCGTTTAAGTAGGTTTAATTACGAGAAAATATAATGTAAGCACATTATCTAGGTATATTACAATCTATATAATTATATATACTTAACAATTCTTTAATATAATTCTATTTATAATATAATATAATTCTAATATAATATAATTCTCTATAATTCAATCTCTATAGCTCTATATTCTGTCAAATAAATGAGAGAATCGAAAACATCGAATCACAAAAAAATAATCGTTAATGACTCAAGATAATTTCTCGTACGCATTACGTAAACATCACAATGGTTTTTCTATGGGACATTATGAAATCGTCCTACAATAGCGATGAATTGTGGTTACATTATTTCGTTATGTAACGCTTTTAGCGTTCGCATATTAGTGGCAAAACAAAATCACTAGACATAATGTCGCCGACACCCGTGATATGTGTTCTCCATAAAAACACTCAGCAGTACAGAGCGTGAGTGGTTTGCCTTTAATTAGAACTATATTTACGGTTTAATCTCTCTTACTTTACGTTCTGTTATTGCTGAAATCAATTAGCGAGGATTGTACGTTATTACGGATCCATGTTATCCTCCTCCTCGCGTCGTTTCCTCACTGCTGAGGGTCGTGACTATTATATGTCGACAGGATTTTGCTTCTTGTAATGTCCCGCCAGCGCCTCCGATCATTGGCCGCATGAAGGGGGTCGTGGAATGGGATCTCTAATGTGGTGCGGATTTGGTCGAACCGCCTTGTCGGACTGCGCCCGCGCGGTCTCTTTCCCTCGATCTTCCCTGTTACGAATAGGCTCTCAAAATCGTGTTATCAAAACTCCATGTTATCCATTAACACAAATATTACATGCCTTTGTAGGCAGACTTCAGCAATGCCAGGGGCAGAGCCAAGCCGCTGCCTACCGCTTAATACTCTCCACAAGCCTCGTTTGAAGAAGGACATGTCATAGCGCTCGGGAAACACCGTGGAGGGGAGCTCATTCCATAGCCGGATGGTACGTGGCAAAAAAGACCTCTGGAAACGCACTGTGGATGACCGCAGTGGCTCCAGGTAGTATGGATGAACTCTACTCCGATGGCGGGCGGTGCGATGGTAAAAACGAGATGCTGGTATCATCTCGAACAATTCCTCGAACACTTCCACTAGGAGCAGGCATAGTAACCGTACTATTTGTACTCGTTAAAGAGTTGGACGTGAAACCTAACCCATAGACACAGCCCACTGAGTTTCTCGCCGGACCTTCTCAGTGGATCGCGATTTCGATCCGGTAGTAGATTCTGCGAGGCACTGCTCTTGCTAGGGCTAGTGTGAGGAAACTTTTTTAGTCCAGTGATCTCACCCACTAGTCAAGGTGAAGACAGACTAGCCTTAAGATTACTGGCAGATAGATAGGCGAAAAAAAATAAGAATTATTGCTTCGCGGTAGAAATAGGCAAGACGGTGGTATCATCCGCGCGAGATCATAAAATTTACTCTCAGTCAATAATCAAATAACGTCACAGTGTGTAGTTCCGGTAGTAGATGCATTCGTAACTCAGCTGCCCTTGATTTGTTAAGTCTCTTTCGGAGGCGCTCGAACCGAAACGCATTACTGCTTCACGGCAGAAATAGACAGGGTGGTGGTACCTGCCCGTGCGGACTCACAAAAGGTCCTACCACCAGCAATTACGCAAATTATAATTTTGCGGGTTTGATTTTTATTATCCCTTCACCGTGGAAGTCAATCGTGAACATTTGTTAAGTACGTATTTCATTAGAAAAATTGGTACCCGCCTGCGGGATTCGAACACCGGTGCATCGCTACACACGAATGCACCGGACGTCTTATCCTTTAGGCCACGACAACTTAATGTTTAAACATGCTATTCTGAACTGTACTATACGTATACGTATGTCGTATCACTCTTGTCAGAGCGGTCGTGGTCGTCATCCAGTATCATTGCTGTGGGCAGATGTTATGCGCCCCACTAGCAATCGCCACTCCTCGCAGTTTGTGGTGAGCCTGGTACACTCATGCAAACAGCCGCCAACTGCCGACTTGATCTGGTCGGTCCATCGCATGGGCAACCTTCCACGCGGTCTGGTGCCTTCTACTTTGCCCTAACGACAAGGCGCTCTATGGAGTCATTTCCTCGCCGGGAGACATGTTCAAAAATGATAGTATGTGTCCATGCACGAGCGCCGAAAGACGCTGCTCAATGCCGAGTTCTCGAAGAATGGAGATATTGGTGCTACTATTATATTACTTTATTATTAAACTACTATATTACTACTCCACATAAATAGACAAGCTTGCAGTCTACCTAGTATTAACTATCTATCGAATTCCATGGGCATCACGAAAAAAATACTTCATAGATTGCGTTCGACAAAGAATCACATAAAATAAACAAATAAATTGTAATTAGGCATTGAACGTTAATTGCACGATAATTATCAGCGGGAGTGAAACCGTTTCTTGAGGTCGTCACGGCCCCTGAGCATTACTATTTACATAATATGAGGTTGTTCTTGGATTTTCGAAGTAAATGAACGTAATCACTACGGAGATATGAGAGTTTTTTAATCTTTTGTCCGTTATATGTATGAGAACCCCTCCCCTGAGGACAATCAATGAAATCACTACCTTCTACACTCGATATACATACATACACCAACTATTTTTTCTATTAATACTATACGGTCTTTTAAATTATCAACAAAGGAAATGACATCTACATCTTAGCTGATTTTTTTGGATTTTTTTATTGCTCAGATGCGTGGACGAGCTCACAGCCCACCTGGTGTCAAGTGGTTACTGGAGCCCATAGACATCTACAACGTAAATACGCCACACCTTGAGATATAAGTTCTAAGGTCTCAGTATAGTTACAACGGCTGCTCCACTGATTCACGACAGAAATAGGCAGGGCGGTGGTACCTACTCGTGCGGACTCACAAGATGTCCTACCACCAGTATTTATGCAAATTATAATTTTGCGGGTTTGATTTTTATTACACAATGTTATTTATTCCTTCACCGTCGAAATTTTGCTAGGTCTAGTGTTAGCAAAACCTCTCAGGTTGAGCGTGTGAACTCATCTAACCGTCCAGGCGTAGCTGGAATAGCTCCAGTATCAACGGAATCTATACTAATATTATCTATACTTATAATATTATAAAGAGGAAAGATTTGTTTGTTTGTTTGTTTCGAATAGGCTCCGAAACTACTGGACCGATTTGAAAAATTCTTTTTCCATTAGAAGCCGACATTGTCCCTGATGAACATAGGCTACTTTTTAAAAAAAAAAAATTATTTAATTTTTTTGGTTTCATGTGTGTTTTAATGTTTCCGAAGCGAAGCGAGGGCGGGTCGCTAGTAAAAGAATAAAGACGAATTAAATTAGCAAATACCAAGTCGCATTTCGGTTTGCTATATATTTGCTACTAAGCAAACCGAAGTATGTATTTGCTTATTGAGGGTTTTTTCTAATTTTTAAACTATACAATAAATTAAACATCAATCGCCGTTGTAAATCTCGTGATATTCTAATATCTCGTTTTAAACTATGCAAGTACATATGAGAAGGGCTTACATGCGGTTTTTGGAACGAAGTTCCTTACGGCAGGCTTGGAGGGGATAGGGATTTTGCTGCGCGACCGAACTGAAAAAAATGTGATAGTAAAACCGTAAGAAAAAATCCGTGGAAAAAAGTGCGTGGAAAAAATCCGTGGAAAAAAGTGCGTGGAATAAAACCGTTAAATGAGACGTGCGCAGGCGCGACAGTCGCATACACAAGCGAGTAGTGTATAATACCTTTCTCTTTCTCCCTCTTTCTTTTCGTTCTCTCATCCCTTCTCTCTCTATTTTGTAATTATTTCTATTTCTATGTAATTTTATGTTGTCAAACAAAAATAAAGAGACATATTTTGTTATTTTAGTTGATAATTTGAATTACGATGTTTTTTTATTTTAAGTAATTTATTGTTTCCTAAAATACTGAATTTCCTAAATACTTTCTTGTACTTAAATAAAAACTAATCAGCAAAATTTAAGAGAAAAATCAAGAAAACCTACATAAAATTGAGCACGATTTTTTTTGCAATTTGTGTCGATTCTACATTAGCCGAAGGAACTTCGTTCCTACCTGGTGTCCCACGACACCAAATAATTTTTTTTTTTTATACAAATGCATATAGTTAGATTTGTAGAGAATTCGAATGTCATTTACCGCGTTGTTTTGAATATAATATTCTGTTTTACGAGAACTAAAACAGGATTAAGCTGCGTAACGATTAATTACTACAAGTTAATTACAAAACGCTTTCTATTTTAACGTACTCTCTGCGTAACCTTTGTGTTAGTTAATGCATCAGTATTAAAACGACAGACCTTTGCACTCGGGTATTTTACTGTAGTTCTTAAAGACATGACAATAAGAGCTCAATTTAAATGAAGTTTATTTAGTTACTTGGGTTAATTTAGAGTAAATCTAGATTGTGTTTTTTTTATAGCTTAGATGGGTAGACGAGCTCACAGCCGACCTGGTGTTCAGTGGTTAGTGGAGCCCATAGACATCTACACCGTAAATGCGCCACCCACCTTGAGATAAGTTCTAAAGTCTCAAGTATAGCTACAACGGCTGCCTCACCCTTCAAACCGAAACGCATCACTGCTTCACGGCAGAAACAGGCAGGGCGGTGGCACCCACCCGTGCGGACTCACAAGAGATCCTACCACCAGTCTCTAGAAACAGTTCGAATATTCCATACATATTATATAAATACAATCATAAATACTTCCCAGTAAAAAAAAACCTGATAGATAAATTCACGTTTTTCTTACGAATTTTTTATCGAATGAAAATCGAATGATCGAGCATCGAAATCGCTTCGGATAAACCAGACCTAGGATCCCGCGACGATCTCAGAATCAGAACGGCAACGCAGGAATAAACGGATGTGGCAATGACGCTCACTGCATAAACATTAATGCTTTTATGAAGATATCGGACTGCGATTATGTATTTAATATTTTAATTGGCGCTCGGTAAAGCAAACTAACTGTAAACTGGAACACTAAAGGTAAAACAGTAAACAAATGCAATTATCAACAACATGATTGCGCGTTGCATTAGCAAGATACGTACTGTGTGTTACGCTGTAGTTCGTCTAACTTCACTTGATCCGTGGCTTAAATATTTTTTTTACAACATCCGAAAGTCCTTTAATGTCTAAGTTTTTTCTTTTTTTTTCTTAGATGTGTGGACGAGCTCACAGACCACCTGATGTTAAGTGGTTACTGGAGCACATAGACATCCACAGTGTAAATGCGCCACCCATCTTGAGATATAAGTTCTAAGGTCTCAGTATAGTTACAACGGCCGCCCCACCCTTCAAACCGAAACGCATTACTGCTTTACGGCAGAAATAGGCAGGGTGGTGGTACCAATCCGCGCGGACTCACAAGAGGTCCTACCACCAGTAAATGTCTAAGTGACATAAAAACACCATTTTGGCAAATGTTGGGCGTGTCAAGCCACATTTAATAAACTTTAAGGTCGACCACAATATCCCTTTAATAACGTAAATGCCACCACCCAGATTGAGACATGAGTTCTAAGGTCTGAGTTATTACAGTACAATGATTGCCCCAGCCTTCAAACCGAAACGCATTACTGCTTCATGGCAGATATAGGCAGGGTGCTGGTACTTACCTATGTGAGCTCACAAGACGCCTTACCATCAGTAATTACGCAAATTATAGTTTATGTCACTTTGTTTTTATATTATACAGTATTATTCCTTCACCGTGGAAGTCAATCGTGAACATTTGTTGAGTACGTATTTCATTAGAAAAATTGGTACCCGCCTGCGGGATTCGAACGCCGGTGCATCGCTACATACGAATGCACCGGACGTCTTATCCTTTAGGCCACGACGACTTCAAAATTAAATTAATCTAAATTTACTTAAACGGATGAACCTTCCCAACTAGTGTTAAGTGGTTACCACAGCCCATAGACAACGACAACCTATCACCGCCAATCAATTTGAAACCCGAGTTTTAAGTAAATAAAAGATGACGCTACTGAATTTCCTCAGAAATTCAATTCTATTCAGTTTCTCGTGAACGTTTATTAAGGACATTTTTCATTACAAAAATTGCTACCTGCCTGCGTGATTTCAATATCAAGACACTCGCATCGCCCGATATGAATGTAGGGACTCCTATCCAGTAGGCCACGACGGCTTTAATCATACATTTCATTCCTACATAGTTTTTAAATTCACAAATAATAATAATAATAATAAATATTTACTAACAATCACGCCACGTTAACTGGTCCCGTGATAATTTCGCAAAGAACCTGTGTTACAGGTACCAGATAAAGGAAATAAATGCAATATTTTTATTAAACACATACATATATTTAATATACATCCATAACTCTGGAAAAGGCATTTTATATTTATCATACAAATATCCTCCCTTGGCGGGATTCGAACCCGCGACCCTCTTGTGTAGTGACCATGTCACTTACCACTACACCAGACAGTCTGTAATATAGAAAACCACTTAACTATATTAATTAATCAATGATCACGCAAGCATTCGAAATTAAAACACCAACACTTTTCAAGATAATCTAATGAACAACCCAAATTGCCACATCCGTTGTTTAGCTATTTCCCGGCGACCCAGTTGTGCCATCGACAGCGACTAACGGTAAGCTACGAACTTGGGCCGATAACGCCTTCCGTCGCAGGGTCTTCGGTAACGCGACCTGATTTTTGGGCCAAGCATTATCATATCTAGCCGAGCAGAGCAGAGCTCTCGCTTGGAGTGGATTTTGTTGTACTGCGTGCAAGGATTAGTTCGACCGCTTCAAACGTAGGCGCTATACAGACACATCCGCGTATAAATTATAGCAAATAGATTAGATTTGTTGATTTGTACTTGGGCTATGTGGAACGCGCTTACTGCCTATGCGGTTTCAAGCGATTACAGTGTGTTTTTTAACGTTTTCGATAGCGTAAAAGTTAACTCAAATTTGTATACAATTGGAACGTTTGCCTACGTTTGCCGCTAGGGGCGCTGTTATGCTGACATATCCACAATGTGCTCCTTAACTCTAATCTGAGGAATTGTTTGAGATTATCCCCTCATCTCCTTCTTATCATCGCACCTCCCGCCATCGGAGCAGAGTTCATCCATATTATCTGGAACCGCTGCGTTCATCGACAGTGCGTTTCCAGAGGTCTTTCTTGCCACGTACCATCAGGATATGGAATGAGCTCCCTTCCACAGTGTTTTTCGAGCGCTATGACATATCCTTCTTCAAACTAGGCTTGTGGAGAGTATTAAGCGGTAGGCAGCGGCTTGGCTCTGCCCCTGGCATTGCTGAAGTCCATGGGCGACGGTAACCACTCACCATCAGGTGAGCCGTATGCTCGTCTGCCTACAAAGGCAATAAAAATAAAAATAAATGTCTATCAGTCTGCCCTATGTATGCCCTCGAAGAAGTGTGTCATATACACTGATAGATATCGTCGGGTTTGCATCATCATCACTTGACAGACGTCCTCTGCTGTACACAGCTCCTCCATTTTTTTATGTCGGTTAAAACGCATCATTACGATTTTCGAATGGTCACCACACTTTTTTTTCGGTCATGGGGCCGAGCCATCCACGGTAAAGGAATAACATCGTGTAATAAAAATCATACCCGCAAAATTATAATTTGCGTAATTACTGGTGGTAGGACCTCTTGTGAGTCCGCACGGGTAGGTACCACCGCCGCGCCTATTTCTGCCGTGAAGCAGTAATGTGTTTCGGTTTGAAGGGTGGGGCAGCCGTTGTGACTACTGAGACCTTAGAACTTATATCTCAAGGTGTGTGGCGTATTTACGTTGTAGATGTTTATGGGCTCCAGTAACCACTTAACACCAGGTGGGCTGTGAGCTGGTCCTCACACCTAAGCAATAAAAAAAACAAAAAAAAGGCCTCCTTCAAGGTATTCGCGCCTAGGGGACACGCGGAGTATATGGGACTAGACGTTCTGCAGATGTTGTGAGCAGACTGAATGACTCCAACTTGCACTTACAAACCCGACGTCCGATCTCCTCCTGGGGTCAGAGCCCGGTCAGTGTAGAAAATGCTCACCACAATAGGACGGCCTATGAGCAGCAACCTAGAATTATAATATTTTGGGTCGGAGATATTAAAAATGTCAAAATAGAACTCAATAAGTAAAAAATCAACATTAAAGACTACTTGATTTTTGTTTGTGTGTGTGCGTGTGGGTAGTTTATTACGATTTATCCTTTTGGGTCCTTTCGTTTTTTTCCAAGCGCTCGTCATGACTTTTGTCTCAAACCATCATCTTATTTGTTTCTTTACGAACTTTGCCTCCAAGCAGAGATTACCTTTCTGCCTTGCCTATAACCCATTTAAAAACTAGAGAACCTCTTAGCTTTTGATAGTCCAACAACTAATTAGCAAGAACGAACTGATAGAAAACAATTACCTAACGATTAGCATACAATAGCGTCAGCTTTCGCAACTCTAATGCGACACTATATTTGATGGAGGTATTTAGATGTATTTGGGTTGAACGGAATATTATCAACAAAATAGTTTTAGCTAAACAATAATAATTATTATGTGACTTTTTGGTGGGAACACGAGGAGCGAAGTAGCGATGTTGAAGAAGTCTATTTTGTATATTTAGTTCTTCTTCAGGCTCAAAAGCCAATGGAGGTCCTTCCCGACTCTTTTTTTGCTTGGATGGCTGGACGAGCTCATAGCCCACCTGGTGTTAAGTGGTAATTGGAGCCTATAGACATCTACAACGTAAATGCGCCACCCACCTTGAGATATAAGTTCTAAGGAATCAGTATAGTTGCAACGGCTACCTCATCCTTCAAACCGAAACGTATTACTGCTTCACTGCAGAACTAGGCAGGGTGGTGGTACCTACCCGTGCGGACTCACACGAGATCCTACCACCAGTAATTACGCAAATCATAATTTTGCGGGTTTGATTTTTGTTACACGATGTTATTTATTACTGCACCGTGATAGTCAATCATGAACATTTGTTAAGTACGTGTTTCATTAGAAAAATTTGTACCCGCCTGCGGGATTCGAACACCGTTTTATCGCTAGATACGAATGCACCGGACTACAAGGGCAATTAAAAAAAAAAACGTTTTATCCTTTAGGCCATCAATCAAAATATACATCTAAAATGTTCTAAAAAGTATACTGAAATCAGAGCGTTTCTCAGTTGTTTCTATGGGATCATAAAACAAATTCCTATATTTTTTCCCTATTTCTTATCCCTAGATTTTACATAATCGAAATACATTTAAAGAAGGGTGCATGATTATTGAAATTTAAAATTAGACTCTATATTAACCGAGGTAAGACATCTAAATTCGACGATGGAGCCATATTCAGCGCGATCTTATTGCCGGCCGATCCCCGGCTAAAGCCCGCTACGCTTATCCAAATTAGTCAAAATTAGACCTTGTGTCTCTTATGCTACGATATAAGTGACGCGTGTCGTTAGGCAGCTGAGGAGAGGTCAATCTCTTGACTTTTCGAGCTGAGGTAGTGTGGGTTCATAATTTAAAAACGTAACTTATATAATTTATATTACCTAAGTTTTTTTTCCTACCTATTCGTTGGTAGCTTAAGAGGCTGTTTCACCTACGTCCGGACGGGTAGGTAAGCTCACGTGCTCAACCTGAGAGAATTTGCTAACGCAAGCCCTAGCAAGAGGAGTGCTTCGCAGAATCTACCATCTGATCGGAATCACGACTCACTGAGAAGATCCGGCGAGAAACTCAGTGTGCAGTGTGCTGTGTGCAAGAATACGACTTGAATAAGTACACTCAGTTTTATTAATTTGATTTGATTTGATTAAATCCTTCCATTACTTGAAGGTTTTATTTTAATAAAAACGAAGACAGCTGGTTGAGGTCGTGGGTACTGGCCAGATAGCACCATCACGTTTTTTGCCCAGCGCGCAATGTATAGCAATAAATTGATTTTGGGATCGCGTCCTTTTATCATCACCCACTATTCTTTACAAAGTTCCCGAAATATTTCATTAAGCTTATTGCATTACAAGCAAGATGAACAAAAGAAAAAAATAACACGAATTTGCGCCGATAATTAGAAACGCATTTGTTTCCTTAAAGTTTTTCTTTGCGCGTTACGTATAACATCGTGCATAATGTTTGACATAACGATCTATAACTTATAATTCGTACGATAAAGCTTATATTCCTGTACATAAGCCACAGCATTTAGTAAGACGTTATGTTTTAGCTACGATGTAATCATAATGTAGTTCACCCACGCACGAATTATGTCAAAGATTGTTGTTACACGAAAATGATATTTAAGTTCTGACAATAAAGTTTAAAGGCACAACAAGAAAACGATAGAACGAACCGTGTATGGTTTGCAACAATAACTTATGATTAATTCACCTCCAAGTTAGTTTGTTATGTGAGTTTTGTACGAATCTGTTTGTTTTTTGGTTTCGCGGAGTTTTATCGTGAAAATCGCGACAAATGAAATCATCGAATTCATATAAATATATTTAACTAACTGACCCGGCATACTTCGTAGTGCCTCAATCGATAAATAAAAGACTTATCAAGGGGACACATCAAAGAAAAAAACGAAATTGTTTGTTTTTATATAGTTCCGAGCTTTTTTTTATATTTTCTCACCTTTTAAACCTTCCCTGGACTTCCACGAATAATTCAAGACCAAAATTAGCCAAATCGGTCCAGCCGTTCTCGAGTTTTAGCGAGACTAACGAACAGGAATTCATTTTTATATATATAGAGATAACATAATATGAAAATATCCGAAACTATATGTCTGATTAACTTTAAATTTGACATTTATATTCATTTTTCGATATAAGCGTTCACTAAGAACGACTAATAGGTAAACCTTACTATAAAGATTTTATTTACTATCGCATGTTATGTATGATTATAACGCATAGCAACAGTTGCCGGTGTAACTTTTGCTATAGGTGTAAATTTCTCGTCGGTTCTTCTCAGTGGGTCGCGTTTCCGATCCGGTGGTAGATTCTGCGAAGCACTGCTCTTGCTAGGGCCAGTGTTAGCAACACTCCCGGTTTGAGCCCCGTGAGATGACCTACATGCTAGGGCTGAAATAGCCTCTCAAGGCTATCAGCATAGGTAGAAAAAAAAAGACGAATGAAAAACATAGTCATCCGTAACCACACAAAATTGGAAAACATTTGGAGCGTCGGAAATAATATGATGATATTAAAAAAAACGGGAGATTAAATCGTAATAGGCGTTTTAATTATAAACATACTCATATACGTTGAAGGATATTTTTTTTTATTTATTAAGCACTAGCTGACCCGTCAGATTTCGTAGTGCTTCAATCGATAAATAAAAGACCTAAACTTTTGTATAAAATAGACTTAAAACAAACAAAAGGAATCCGTCCGATGGGGGACACATCAAAGGAAAAACAAAATTGTTATTTTTATTTAATTCCGAGCATTTTCATATTTATCTACCTTTTAAACCTTCTCTGAACTTCCACAAATAATTCAAGACCAAAATTAGCTAAATCAGTAAAGCCGTTCTCGAGTTTTAGCAAGACTAACGAACAGCAATTTATTTTTATATATATATATAGGTAGATTATGACAAAAAACAAGCAACAAATGAATTTTTGTCCGATATGGGAATCCACGACCCTCGCTCTACAGTAAGCTAACTACTGCACCGTGAGTCGGCCAAGTCTTTTAGTCGATTTTAGTATTAGGACTATATTTATAGCCTTAGTAGCTTAACACTAGCGAATGTACGGTTTCGTAAGTTTGCATGCAGAATTAACATAAATGTGTTATGCTAATTTATTTATAAGGAATTCATTTAAATATTATATCGATTTAAATATTTTTTATCGTGAAAAAGGAAATTGGGTTATTTCGTTTCAAATTAGCGTATTTTAAGAAATAATTTGCTAAGGCAAAGCGTTCTTGCGGCTGTTATATAATTGCAACTTATTTAGATTTCAGAGTTCAGAAATGACTAAAATGTCCATGGCCTAAAATGGCTCTGTTTCTATCGTCCATGAGTTTAGATCTAATTATGAACTGAGCTTCCTTTCACCGAATCTTATTGTAAATTCTTGATGTGACTCTTTGCGTGCCGCCTTTTTATTGACGTAAATCAGCTGTCAATCTGACATAAATGTCACACCACAGATCTACATAAACACAGAGTACACAGATTACAGAGTATTTTTTTTCGGTCTATTATTTTAATTTTAGACCAGTTCTTATTCAAATGTATAGTTAGTTGGCTTTGTATCACGTTTAACATCACTCGGGAGATTAATAAGAAGGTTATTTGAGTACTAAGATAAAACAGCGCATTGTAAAGACGGATATTACATAAATGTTAAATACGATAATTATGTTAATGTTCGCACTGAACTAAAATTAAATAAATATTTTTAATAATTGCATTTGGGAGAATGTTGAAATTTTTTTGCCGTATTACGTATTACTTTAAAACCGAGAAAGCTATGATTTTTAAGGTTTTTTAAGGCAGTCTTTTAATACAGGACTTCCATTACATTTCAGTGACATATTTATAACACATTTATCTATATATCAATGATACATATGTGTCTAATAAAGTTCAGTGCCGCAGCAAAAATGCCAACTATGTCCAAGCTTACAAAGCTAAACCACAATAATAAAGCTACTAACGAAAAAAAAACAGAATTCAAAGAAAAGCACAAATTCCTGTTCGCGATTTGAGATTGTGCTCGGTCCGGACATCGAACCCGCGTCCGCTACATCTCCATCGAGATAACAACGACAATTGAATCAAATGACTACACAAAGATTTTTATCTTGAAGATTTACAGAAACTGGATATGGCCTGTTCGAGCGAAAACTTACGTTTTCGTGTTTTGACAAAAATTAAACTTATTTTGAATTGTATAATATCGCGAATAAAATATTTGACCGCTGCAAAAATTACGTGTCTTAACAAGTTCGTTTATACTTATAATGTTGTTTTGGACGAACTTTCTCTCAACAACATAATTTGTTAATGTAGTGTTTTGTTTTTTATTCACTACTTCATGATTATTGTGCCGTATTTTGCTTGTCTAAAAGTAACCTTATCTCTGGTGGACGAGGACCCTTCGCGCTACTGTAGCTGCTCTGAAAAAATCACGGAACGAGCTGGTACAACCGTCTTGCATACTTCTTTTATTATCCAATGTAGCAATCCTTACGTATCTTCCAATCTTTACATGCAAAAGATAAAACTGCCGAGTTTTATTCACTGGTATAATTTACATTAACATTCAGGAAATTTCACCTTCTTATTGTTTAAATACCACAAATTCCTGAGAGAGTCTACACGTATTCCGAGGCAAGCCCTGGAGTGGACACCCGATGGTAAACTTAGAGTAGAGTAGAGTATAACATAGAGCCGTTCCAAGCAGACCTGGTGACGCTCTGTGGACGTGGAAATGAAGACAATCTGGCTGACTTGGCCCGAAATAAAACCGCGCAGCCCAAGACAGATCGCGACATCCAAATACTGTTGAAGCCCTTTGACCCGCCTTGAGATCTTAAATAAACTAATATATTATAATAATTTTTTCTCCATTAACCAAGCGATTGAAATTCATTGGCTTTGATAATTATCGATCCAAAAACCGATCATAACCTAACCGGCCAGTATCTTCAAAAACGATAGATATTCGACGCGATAATTGCCACATCCAGTACCAGTCTACGTGGCTAATGATCATTTCATTCGAACAACATCGACCGATCATAGTAGAATTTCTATTGTACGCAATCATGTATTAAAACTGTTTGTTTAACGGTATTCTCTTTAAGCAACTTAAATTACATAACCGGTATTATCAAAGGACCAGTCCTTGGGATTTACTTGTTTTGTTTTTATACGTAACATACGTTATTGCAGTTTTTAAACTGACGCGTACACTATTATTATTATTGGTAACGAAAACCGAAAGTCCTAGATCTGTTGTTAGCATCCCAAGGTTACAAATATCTCCATTATGCTCCAAAGCCAGAATAAGCAGAATATATCCTACTTGTGGTAGTAACAGTAATCTTCAATCTAGGGGGGAGGTACTTATATTCTCTCTCCTTCCATCTGCGGAATTTAGTTTTTTCCGATTGCGTAGTTAACAATGTGCCTTGTGATAAATTTTAGGAATCGTTTCGCCCAAAAGTGTAGCTGCAGAGTTTCTCGAACTTAGCACTATGCGAATCCTTTCACTAAATCTTTGTATTTATCTTGGTTTGCATTTAGTTTCTTGGTGTCATTCCTTGAAACAATATCTTGAAAATTCCTGATATCCCTTTAAATGGTTTTGAGGAAATTTCTGCAATTATTATTAGCATTTATGTGTAACTCTACTCGTTATTTATCGCCATATCTTCTGATTTGTAGGGGTCCCCGAAAAGATCTATTTATTTTGGTCCTTCGCAGTGATTTCTACGATTATATTTATGAGATTGACCTCATGGTTTTGCACTACACGGATTTTGTTTTACAACGAGATTTTGATAAATGGTAATGAAAGTCAAGGATTGAAAGGTCATTTGAGGAATACGATAGTGGGAAGTTCTTCCATCGAGTGGGTGGAAATGCTGCTTTTTTATTACTTATGGATGGATGGACTTCACGGCCGATCTGGTGTTGTATGGTTACCGAAATTCATAGACATCTACAACGTAAATGCCGCCACTCACCTTGAGAGGAGAGTTCTAAAGTTTCAGTTTTAACAATACAAAGGCTTGCTTCACCCTTTAAGCCCAAAACTCATTACTGCTCGGCGGCAGAAATAGGCAGGATGGTGGTACCTACCCGTGCGGACTCACAAGACGTCCTTAGACCACTCATTTCGCAAACTGTGTACTCTTATGGAACGTTGCGACTGTTCTCGTGTTCAAATCCAGGCAGGCGGGTACCAATTTTTTAAGGAAATACGTACTTAATTTATGACCACGACGAAGGTATAATATCGCGAATAAAAATTAAATTCTCTTTTTTTTAATTACGTAATCTCAATCTCTGTGTGGTTCCCATTCAAGGTCAGTGGAATTCAGGTTGTGATTGTCTTTGGACTCCGAAAACCACTCAGCATCAGGTGGATCGTGAACTCCACTATCCGCATAAAAAAAAAATTACATAAAAAAGTCGTATCAGTCAAATTTTTAAATACCCAATTAAGGTTTATCCAATATGTAAATTATAACTCCACTGAATTTAAAAGTGAATAAATTAATTTTACTCAGTTAGAGTTTTTTTTTTTTTTATACATTTAAAAATATGAAAAATGCTAATACCAATGCTGATAATAATAAATGCTAATCTATACTTAATATTATAAAGAGGAAAGATTTGTTTGTTTGTTTGTATTGAATAGGCTACGAAACCACTGAACCGATTCAAAAAAATTCTTTCACTGTTGGAAAGCTACGCTGTCCCCTTGTGACATAGGCTATATTTATTATATTTTCCAAAAAATTAGGAATCCTCACTGCAACTCCAATAATGTAGCCCACTGTGTAAAAAATTACCTAAAATTCTTTACATCGCGTGCGCTACTTCCCAAGCGAAGCCGGGGCGGGTCGCTAGTATCAAATAAAACAGACCTTTAATTACAAAGATAAATGTCGCGTATTAAGCGAAATTACGCTTCAATTCCCTTACATCCCTCGAATTTATTCTAATTAGTGGTCTCCCGGTGGTCGAAATTCGACTATAGTTAATTGAAATTATAAGTTGGTACACTATTAAGATTCTATTTTCAAAGACTATCAAAATGTTACTTCTATAATCACAGATTTCGCCAAGACTACACTTTAGACAAATATTAATAAAGATAAACAATATTAATCTATTGTCAATTTGACCACATACTTTAAACAATAAGAAAAGTTTGACAATAAATAAATAGTATGAATGCGTGTGTGCTTCAAATACATGGTAGTGTATGTAATGTTTTTTTTTAATTTATTTAATGTATTTTTTATGCCTAATTTAAAAGCATATAACATTCTGCACTCCTTCTTTATATTCTCTATAGGCGTGAGAAATTTCATGCTCCTCCGTCCGCATAATTTACGTAAAAACGGATACAAAGTTTTTGCTTCACGTATTAATATATAGATAACGCATTTCGTACATAAAAATCGTGGGCTCGAATCTATCAATTCCGTTTCCATCTAAGAATTCTTTGACGGACCGAATCCATTAATTTATAACGTTATCAGTGGTACAAGCCTGTCCTGCCCTTTAATTTGAGTATGAACTAGTTATTTTTGAATGTTGACAAACCGGTTGCGAGACGAGGCATGATAGTCACTTCTCGCCGAATCGTGTCGTAAACTTGTAACTAAACTACGTATAATTTTATAATCTAGTAAATCAAATGTTTTTTTTTTAATGTTATTTTTGAGGTGCACTGTTCTCCTGTTACGACAATCTAGTGTCAAACAAATAAACTTAAACACATATTATCTATACATATAAATAAAATTAGAGTGTCTGTTTGTAGTATTGAAATAACCGCTTTTTACTATATGCATATGAATATATGTACGGTACATACACCAAAATAACATTTTTTACAATTTTTGTCTGTCTGTTGTTCCGGCTAATCTCTGGAACGGCTGGACCGATTTTGATGAGACTTTCACTAATAGGTAGCTGATGATATAAGGAGTAACTTAGGCTACTTTTTTAAACTAGCTTCGCCCCGCGGTTATTGTCGTACCGCGCGCAACATGCTTACCTACGGAGCCGAAACGTGGACACTGACTGTGCGACTAGTCCACCAATTAAAAGTTACTCAGCGAGCTATAGAGCGAGCTATGCTCGGTTTGTCATTGCGAGACCGAATACGCAATGAGGTCATTCGGGCAAAAACCAAAGTGATCGATATAGCTCGCAGAGTTAGTAAGCTGAAGTGGCAGTGGGCTGGTCACATATGTCGCAGAACCGATAACCGTTGGGGTAGACGTGTTCTGGAGTGGAGACCGCGAACCGGCAAACGTAGTGTGGGACGTCCTCCTGCTAGATGGAGCGACGACTTGCGCAAGGCAGCTGGCAGTAACTGGATGCGTAGAACCGAAGATCGGGTTCAGTGGCGAGCTTTGGGGGAGGCCTATGTCCAGCAGTGGACTGCCGCAGGCTGATGATGATGATGCGCGCAACATGCCGGGCTTCGCCTATCAATAATAAAATTTAATGTTTCCGAAGCGAAGCGAGGTCGGGTCGCTAGTCATCGATAAAATAGTAATATAATGTTATTTAAAATAGTGTTACGTGTGTACAAGAGCAGTATTTTTTTTGTGGTAATTAAAAAATAATTATGTATGCGAGTTTGTTATTTATGCTCTGATCTTTTTTTCATCATGACATCACACACTAATTTCGTGAACGTATTGCCTATTAGATAATTATACTTGGCTAGAGGGCTTGAACATCGACATTGTCTCATCACTTAAGAGCATCTTATATTATTATATACTTTATAATTTACCTTATAATTTAGCAACTTATAATTTAGTCCACATCGACTACACTATCGATAAGAAGTTGTTTTCAAGAATTCAAGGGATGCATTTACGATTGGCGCATTACAAAGTTGCATGCTGCAAAGGCGCATTGCATCAAAGTTGAATGCTGTTTTTTTTCCTACCTAAGCTGGTATCCTTGAGAGGCTATGCCAGCGTAACTAAGCGAGTAGGTGAGCTTACGGGGCTCAAACCTGACGATTCAATGCTGACGCTCACATTGAGATTCAAAGCTGAAGATTTCAATTACAGAGTAGGTGTCGAAAGTCTGTCAATTGCATTGGAATAATAATGGCTTGGCTATCATTGAAACTGGAATCCGAGATTAGATTGTTGTGTAGTGACGAAATTCGATACTTAGGATTGTGGTCAGATATCCTTGTGTTTTATGTCCCACTGGATGAGACATTCTTTCCATACCAGTCGCATTTCTGGTTCGAGGGCCTTCTGAATTTTGTATTTTTAATAGTGCCTATATAAACTGCTGGTACTTTGACTATTCACGAATGCTTAATTCCATTCGGGGGCTGGTGTTAGAGAGACGGTGAACTCCTTTGATGAAGCCGTCATATAATTTGGCGCGTTTGCTTGCCGCAACTATCCGTCTATAAGCCTCTGCATGAATGACTCTTGCTAGTTTTGAGGAAAACCTTTTCATCTCTGAGACCCCTTTTAATTCTGGTAATTTTCTTTTGAAATGTGACCGGCGAAGTTGTATGAGCTGTTTTATTTTACTAATTTAATGTAATTCTTAAAGACTCAAATCGTATTAATAATGTTGGCTTATTAACCGTTAAGCATTTAGGAAAGAATGATAATGAAACAAAGTCACTAGACATTGCTTCTAGAGTTCTTTCGAAAACCCAACTGAAGTCTTCATAAATTGCCACCATTTTAATAGAAAATTATAATATGTCATCTCATGTTAACTACCGTATAGAGCACCATCGTCCCAGAGCACACAGTCTCACAAAATGGTCGGACCAAATTTGTTCTTGTCTGGGCATCAAACTCCACGATTCCCTCTACCAAGCCAAGGATCGCAGCAGATGGAGAACAGTTGTACATGAGAGAATGGAAGTCACGACCTTCAATAATGAGGGAACAACGCAAGGACCTTTATAATATTTTATTGAATAAAAAAATATATTCGATAATGCCCAAGCAATTCCAAAAAGCATATAAAAAAATCTCAAGTCGCGTTTATCAACTAGACTGATAAAAAAAAACTACCAGGCTAACATAAAAACGAGTAGATAAAAGCGAGACATCCGTGGTTTCACCGTCGTTAGGAACCAAGCCACAATTAGACATCAACGTGTGAACGCTCCGCCGTGTTATGTTTTCCTGGTACACGCGTACGAACACTTTCCATTATGTGAACTTTCCATGCGTTCGGTTGGTTCATTTAACTGATTTAATTTGCTGCCCTAATTTAATACGACACTTATAAACGTTACATAATTTTCTGGTAAATAAAAATAGAATCCTATTTTCTTATTTATTTACATCTGCTTTGTGTTTCTAAAGTGACATACAACTAGTTACTAAAGCAATTCAATACATCTAAATCGAACTTGACGACTTTATAGTCGACCATCTCGGAATCTATTTTATAAATGCTTTTAAAAGTTATTTTTAATAATTTTAGATCCTTCATTAAAATATGTCTAAATTCGAGTTATGTGATTACTATTCGTTAATGGTAAATTTAGACACTAAAGTGGAGATTTTTTTGTTTTATAATTTTAATTATCATTGTCACACTGAAATTACAATTAAGGAAATAAATGTCGGAAACAGACATCAACTTCAGAATATACCCACTATTTACACGATTTTCGTGAATCAGGAAATTTATTTGAAATACAAAAACAAATTTGGAATACGTCAAAAATTCTTTTGAAAACATAATTTAATAATATATAAATATCCATTTCCGTTGGAGTACAAACAAAACGAGGCGGTAAAAGTGACATTACGAAACGTTTTAAAAAAAAAGCAAAGGAAATGCACGCATACAAGCCTACATGTGGATTTAACTGTGCCGACGAACCAAACACGGCACCGCTGTGAACGACTTAAATAGATACCATAGATAATTTGCTGTGTTACTCCTAATGCTTTCGTACGATGGGGCCTTATAAATGTAATGTTAAAAAGACATTCTATTAGGAAACGCTAGAATTTCACCCTTCAATAGAAATCTATGCTTGGGTAATTTAAAATAGACACCAAAATACATTTTTACGTCTATATTTTCAATAATGACTAACTTACGACTGCATTGTCAGATAAATGGGCAGTAGGTATGGTTGTGGTTAAACTGGTGCGAACTCAAAACCTGTCTTAATCGATATCTTTGTCGATCAATTTATGTGTTTGTAGGTTCAATTTTATAAAAAAAATTGTGAATGTGCCATAATTATGAAATAATGGAACCCTAAATCGAGCCATTGGAAAATTTAACGACTTTATGAGCTTAAGGTGTCCTAAGACCCGGACGATTATTTTCCTGTTAGTACCTATAATTGTTAACATACTACCTAAACGTTTTTGGGATCAAAATAAAAAGTTGCGTAGACAAAATTAGCGGATCCTAATTTTTAAACAATTCTCAAACAATAGCACCTACTAACCTCTGTCGCCTCAGTAATTAGCGAGGTTAGCGTTTCACTACGTATCTAGAGATGCACTCACAGTTAATTGCTTAATGGTGTTGCGTGCTCCTCCTGTACACTTATGGGCGCCTGGTACTTTACTTTTCAAAACCGATGTCTATTTTCGTTTACTTTTTACATTCCACATTTATTATCTTTAAACACATTTAAAGTATGGTTTTAAATAACTACGTACATATGAAAATTGCAGTTATTTTTGCGTTAGTAATACGAGACCTACAGTTTTGCTGTCTAGAACCTGTCAAAATGGAATGTGTGAACATTTTCAACATTAGAAAATCACATGTTAACTTATAATTGTACTTATACTGAATGCCGCGCCACTTTGTAATTATTATTTAATTTTACCCTACGGAGTCCACTACAATAATCATATTTTGATTACGTAGATGATACCCAGGTCATGTTTGGAAGGACTTTTTTATAATTATTTAAACTTTATACAACGCTGGTTCTCATGCACAGATAGAATAATAATTATTGATTTTAGGTAACAAGTGTTATCACAGCCTTCTTCAAGCGAGCTATTCAGTTAATCTGTCCATTTGCATAAGATAATCTATGACCTGGTATTTATTGTGATCTCGATAAAATGAAAAACAAAAGTTAATATTAATTTTTACATTATTAACTCTCTAGTCCTCGTTGAAGCCTGTTTTATAGAAAATAATAATATTAAATTTCATTTTCGTTTCGATCCGATATCCATAAACAATGGCGGACGACGTGGGCGAGGCTTGCAACATTCTGTTGTGTTGCTATATCCAATGCTCATATTTCGTAACACGGATGAACGGAGAAAAAAATAAGCAAATGTTTGTTTCTTTAATTAACGTGGGTTTAAATACTAACGTGCTCCTTAAAATTTCTGCCTACATTAAAATTGAGTTATCCAATACTCAAGTTAAATGTCAAAGTTTAAGGTTATATCTACCGATAGCAGTAGCACTTAATAGTTTTCAAGTAATTCAGATTGGCTAGTTTGTTACGTACCAATAACTATTAATTTTATATTAACTATAATTTTGTAAGGAATATAAATTAGACTTTTTGGCGAGAACGCGAGGAGTGAAGTTGTGTGATTTATTTTATTTGTTCTATTTAGTGTTTCTTTAGATTTAAATGTTTAATACCGGTGCCTTATTAACTGTTTATTTGTGAAAGTGCACAAATGTGGGGAAATGAAACAAAGCCGCTGGACGTAACTCCCCGGGATTCTCCAAAATGTCCACTGAAAAAATCTCAGTAAATGACCACCATTTTACTGAGATTATATTTCATCCCATATCATCTCATCTCATTTCATTTAATTTCATCCCAGTTGATTATCGTGTCAAATTAATCATCTTCATTTCATTTCATTTTACGCCATATTATCATTTTTCATAAAAATAAGAATATAAATTAGACTTAGAAAAATAAGACTTGACCTAAAGGTCTTAGTTACCAGGTCATAAAATCCCTTTAAAAGAAGAATATAAATTAAAAAAAAGTTTTGGCGGGAATGCGAAGAGCGAAGCTGTGCAATCGTTTTATTTTGTTAGTTTAGTGTTTTTTCTTGTTTAGATGTGTATACAGTAAGGGTGGTTTACCATCTGTTTAGGAACTCTGGAAGTATACAGTGTGCGAAAATGAAATATAGCCATTGGGCGTGATTTCTTGGATTTTCCAAAACGTCCACTGAAATCTAGTTAAATAATCACCATTTTACTGGGACGTTATTGTAGCCTATCCCATCTCATTTAATTTAATTTAATCTCAATTTTTTAATTAAATTCATTGTTTCTTTAAATCAAATTTATCTCATTTCGCTACAAATTTAGCAAGCAGAATATGTATGTGTATCTTGACACGGATACTAATGACACGACAAGAAATAAATTGCCATAGTCAAAAAAACCATTTCACACGAAAAAGAGATAGAGTGAGAATTAAAAAAAAAACAGAGTTGACATCCGTCTTACCGACCAGAAAAATATCTGTATTACCAACTATTGGGTAACTAGTATTTACAATAGCGTTATCAATAAATATGAAGATCAGGGGAAGCAGAATTTTTCAATATTTACATTTTTAAACAAACATTTGATAAAGTCTTGGTATCAAAGCAAATATTACCGCTCTGTTTATTTTTTCGATTGATAGAGCATATTAAATTTGTATAGATGCTCAAATATATTCCATATTACCTGAGATATTTAACAGAGTATATATTTGCACGATCCTGATAAATGTATATACGTATTTTATATGTTTGAATGCATACAATATACACATAACCGTTAATATTAATAAAATTACAGCAATGAAATATATTATAAGCAAAATAACTTAACTGATTCTTATCAAGATTTTTTCATTTCGTGGGTTCCTAGTATTTCGACGCTGCACGTTGCAAGTATTGTTGAAGATTGCGGGTAGGTTGTTAGAAGCAGACCAATCTGTCTACCCTTTTTCTAAGCTGTGTTTTTCGTGTTACCACTGGAACTCGAAGGCATGGTACTGGTGGTAGACCCTCTTGTGAGTCCGCGCGGGTACCACCGCCCTGCCTATTTCAGCCGTGAAGCAGTAGTGCGTTTCGGTTTGAAGGGTGGGGCAGCCGTGGTAACTATTTTTGAGACCTTAGAACTTATATCTCAAGGTGGGTGGCGCATTTACGTCGTAGATGTCTATGGGCTCCAGTAACCATTTAACACCAGGTGGGCTGTGAGCTCGTCCACCCATGTAAGCAATAAAAAAAAAATAGATATAGATTATTATTTACTATCATAAATCTCAGTGAGCTACCGAACAATATAACAGTGGCGCGTTCTGCGTTTATATATTCTACGTGATTACATTACGAGAATTCGTGCGTACACTACTGTTTATATAATAACATAACTCGTAATTAATTGCATGCATCTCGGTGTAAGTATTTGCTAATTGGAGTTGAACGTTCGTGTTACTTGGTGCAAGTGTACGTCGGAGTACATAATGTGGCGTAATGGATATGAAATTAAAAAAAAAATAATGTAGTTGTCAAGAATATGATGTCGCGGAAGTTTAATATTAGATTAAAAAAAAAATTTTTTTTTAAATTTTGGTTCGAGAATATTCGAGAAAACTTCAAATATTTTGGTCGCTTTGTTAGCCTAGTGGCTACTAGTACTGGAGCTAAAGAGCTTACCCGGTCGGTCTGAGTGGTACCCGTCCTGGTATCTTATGCGTCTTTCCGGTACGGTAGTAGGGAGTCAGCTTTGTACTATTGAATGTAGAGTGATTATGTACCATTTTTTAATGTAATGTTTTAGTGTATGATGGCTTGTGTGATTGAAGATATGCGAGAGAAGAATGTGAGAGCAGAGATGAAAAGAGAGTATTACAAGCCAGAATGGAGAAAGAGGACATGCTACATCGACCTCATATAATGTAGAATAAGGGCAACAAGGGATATGCGTTCTAAGGTCTCAGTAGAGTTACAACGACTGCCCCACCTTTCAAACCGAAACGCATTACAGCTTCACGGCAGAAATAGGCAGGATGGTGGGACTCGTGCCGACTCACAAGATGTCCTACCACCAGTAATTACGCAAATTATAATTTTGCGGGTTTGATTTTTATAACACCATGTTGTTCCTTCACCGTAGTGGAAGTCAATTGCGAATAATTGTTTAGTATGTATTTCATTAGAGAAATTGGTACCCGCCTGCGGGATTCGAACACCGGTGCATCGCTACATACGAATGCACCGGACGTCTTATCCTTTATGAGTTGTTATTTGGAGAGCCTGTATACTATATAACTAACCTATTTAAGTATAGATTTATCTTCAAAGAACGTACGCATTTAAACTACAGTTTCATCTGGGCTAATGAAACATAAAATGAGTCTCACACACACAATCCTATATACCGCTACTGAATACTAAAAGGCGAGGAAAAGTTTATCTGCAAGTTTAACTGTCAAGTTAAAGTGAAAGTGAGATAAGGAATAAAAACAAATGAAAACACACACAATAAAACAGTAGAATCCGGTCTGTCTGTACTTCGATGAAGTGTAATAAAGTTTGCAACGTAGAGTAATCTGTTTTTTTTATTGCTTTAGATGGGTGGATGAACTCACAGCCCACCTGGTTTTAAGTGGTTACTGGATCCCGTAGACATCTACAGCGTAAATGCACCACCCATCTTGAGATATAAGCTCTAAGGTCTCAAGTATATTTGACTGCCCCACCCTTCAAACCGAAACGCATTACTGCTTCACGGCAAAAATAGGCAGGGCGGTGGTACCTACCCGCGCGGACTCACAAGAGGTCCTACCACCACTGAACGTGGTGACCTACACGTCAAGGAGAAGCTGAAATAGCCTCTCAAGGCTATCAGCATAGGTAGGAAAAAAAAGTTTTCCTGCGGATAATATACGCGAATAATATAGGTAAACTTATCTAAGAGTATATAGAAAATACAAATAATATACAAAAGTATTCGAAAACGTACGAGAACACAGATAAATGCGGTCTTTTCTGTTCGAGATTACGACAGTGTGTGAGCTTGCTTATCTTTCAAATGTATTGGAGTTGCGAAGCTGCTAGTGTTTGTTATCCATTTCGAGATATGCTGAGCTATAAATAAAACAAGTTTCTAAAGTACAATAGTTTGATTGAGAATTTCCTTATCTCTTATTCTCGCCGGATCTTCTCAGTAGATTCTGCGAAGCCATTGCTAAGACTAGTGTTAGCAAATTAATATTTAAGGTTAAGCCCGTCCGCGCGTAGCTGTAATAGACTTTTAAGCTACCAGAGAATAGGTAGGGAAAATAAAAGAGAATTTCCAAGTGCTCGACAAATGAGAATTTTAAATTGTTATAGACGCAGAGGAAGAATTTTAAATTTATGGATTCACTGTGTTTGATGGACAAATTATCGTTTGAACACAAATATACACGGGTGAAGATACTAGTGGCGACATCGTGTTTTTATTTTCTTTATTAAACCGCTAAATCATTCCGAACACCCGAGTCCTTGTATTGGTTAAAATAATATATAACCTTGTTATAATCTAAATGGATACATTTCGTCTTTCCCCTAGCTATTCGCTGTTGGCCTTAGTAGCTATTCGAGCTACGCCTGGATGGTTACACTATGTACAATTGTAATCAAAATCCTTTTTACGATTTAATCTCGCTTTTATTATATTCATTTTTTATCTCCAACCTTCCGAATGATTATAGGTCTCATGGACACGAACGACTAAAGATTAAGGCATAAAAGCAGCTTCAATTATTTATACGGCTCGTGAAAACAATTATACTATACGCTAAAGTGTTTTAGAAACACCAAACAGCTCTTAATGAAATTAAAAGGTAATTTAACATTCTGTTACTTGAAATACCAGTTATTTTAACTGTAAGTCGAAGCTGAATTAGTGATTAGTGCCTTAGTTATTACAAACATATAAAATTTGCTGTTGTGCCGTTTTTTTCTCAGTAGTGTTTCAAAGATTGTGAATTTTGAAGTCGTCGTGGCCTAAAGGATAAGACGTCCGGTGCATTCGTGTTGAAGCGATGCACCGGTGTTCGAATCCCGCAGGCGGGTACCAATTTTTCTAATGAAATACGTACTAAACAAAATGTTCACGACTGACTTCCACGGTGAAGGAATAACATCGTGTAATAAAAATCAAACCCGCAAAATTATAATTTGCGTAATCACTGGTGGTAGGACTTCTTGGGAGAGTCCGCACGGGTAGGTACCACCACCCCGCCTATTTCCGCCGTGAAGCAGTAATGCGTTTCGGTTCGAAGGGTGGGGCAGCCGTTGTAACTATATTGAGAACTTAGAACTTATATCTCGAGGTGGGTGGCGCATTTACGTTGTAGATGTCTATGGGCTCCAGTAACCACTTAACACCAGGTGGGCTGTGAGCTCGTCCATCCATCTAAGCAATAAAAAAAAAAGAATAGTCGTCTTATGATCTGATTATCTTAACAAATGAATCAGTGCGGTTTGTTGTATTTGTTAAAAATTATGAGTTATAAATTGAAATGATGAAGATCGTATATTCTGTATTTGGTTTTAATGAAAATAGTAAGTGTATGATTGACGAAAATCGGGATCATAGTTAATCTCATTCGACTTGTAACTAAAGAATTAATAGATACACTAGATCTTTTTATCGATACTTTCTCCTTAATATTACATAGACAGATAAAATCACACGCAAATGACTTAGTTACATAGTATAGCGTAGCATCAACTGAACTACGTCCTAACGTTATCAAGAGAACGCTCACAAATAACCCACACAATGCAATGGAATATCTCCTTTGTTTCTATGGGCATAATGCTTAAAGTTGCCTACATGCAGGTCTAGATGCAGAGAAAGCTCTGATGTACTGTTCTGAAGCTTTGATAAGTTCACTTCCCGGTTGGCAATCGGTATACCTACGGTGACCACATTTTGGAATTTGACCTACAATGTTAGGCATTCAGAATAATATTGATTAGTAAAGTTTAGTAAGTAGTAAAGTAGTAGTAAGTAGTAGTTAAAGGTAGTAAATTTCAAATGAGTTTTGAATGGTTATGTCTCAGCTCGTTGATCGGTAACCACCGGTAACACCAGTTGGATCCAGTGATAGTGAAGATGTACCTTCGAGCTGTTACGATAATAATCGAAGCAAACTTGTAATTTAGTCAATAATATCTTATACCTTTAAACGAGCAATTCTTGTATATTAATATATATGTATATAATCTGAATCTCGGAAACGGCTCCAACGATTTTCATAAAATTTAGTAGGTATACAGGGGATTTCGGGGGAGATAAATCGATCTAGTTACGAATTATTTTCAGAAAATTTGTTTTCATCGTGTTTTCAATTTTCAGTTTATCGATTGACTCTTCCCGACATCTATTGGTGAATAATAATACTATTAAGCTATTTCAGCTGATGGTGTTGTTGAGGTTAGACCAAGAAAATGAATTGTTTATTTATATTATTTGTGTCTTTTTCATATAAAATATTAAAAAAAAACCGAGTAAATCTCGGTCATCGTCTAGTAATTGTAATGTATGTAACCTCTATATGATTTACGACATAAAACTTAAAAGAGGTTAATATGTTATACAGGTGACATAAGTGATAATTTTTGAATATTGAAATATAAATAAACATAATAAAAACTGGTGAAGCAATAGCTTTAAATGTTGTTTCTCTTTATAGAGCAACTCTGTTTGTGCTATAGTTTTACTAGACTAAACTATACATTGACGTGAATAAAATAATACATTATACATATTTATTTCAGAGGTTCGTTAACCATTAAAGCCAATAAATAGAAATAACAAAACAAAACTAATATCAATAGAATATCTAAATACAATTTATTATAGCTTCAAAAGACATAAATCCGTATAAGCGCAGCGTGGTCACCCCGCAAAGGAGTCCATGCAAATTATTATCACAATTTTGACCCGCCGCTGGGCGACTCTTGTTGTATAATCTTTATTTATAGTCTAACTTGTTCGTGTACTGTCCGACATTACTGCAACACAATACGACTGTCTAATATTATGGCAAGTTATATATATATATATATCTATACTAATATATAAATGTACAGTGGTATTTACTTTTTTTTTTTTTTATTAAATAAAAAAAAGCGTGGGTTGCTGGTGTTATTAGTTATAAATATTTTTCTGACAGATATGAGTGAATTGTTATCTCAATAATATCTTAAAAAGCACCCCACGCTTTTTTTACAATAAAATATATATTTTTTTACACTACATATTTTCAATTTAACTTTTTTTCAGCATATTTTCTTCGGTTCTAATGAGTCGTATACTTAATAGACATAATTAAAACTATTTTCACTGTTGACATTGAAATGTAACAATGAATGAAAAGTTACATGTAACAATAAAAAATGCCAAATTAAAACGTAAAAGCGATTTTAATCGTATACATTTAGAGATCAGATTTGCGATCTACTTTTTTCAGTCAGTGCGAAATTGCCGGATCGTATCTGCCCGGATTTCTTCTATGTCATGACGGCAGAACCATTAAACAGAGTCAAGAACAATTACACCCACACTAAAATACGTTTAACAAATCTACGGACTTGTGCCGAAACTATAGTCCAGCTATTCTCAACCATACTACTGTATCAGACATGTTAAGTGTGTCGCAAGATTATTATTTAAGACTAGAGGTCCCGCAGTAGTCGAAATTCGACTATAATTAATTGCAATTGTAAGTTTGTACACTATTATGATTGTATTTTATACTTCTATAATCGGCACAAATTTCGCCAAGACTACACTATAAAAAATATTAACAAAGACAAACAATATTTAATCTATTCTCAATTTGACAACAGACGTCAAGAACAAAAGTTTGACAATAAATAGTATGCATGCGTGTGTGCGTCACATACATGGTATGTAGTGTGTGTAATATTTTCTTTATTGATTTAATGTATCTTTTATGCATTATTTAAAAAAAATATTAGCATAGTGCACTTCTTCTCTATATTCTCTATAAGTGTGGAAAATTTCATACTCCCCCGTCCGCGCAATTTTCGTAAAAAGGGATACAAAGTTTTTGCTTCACGTATTAATATATAGATAACCCGGGGGATTACATCTCTGGTGTACATGCGCGGTGAATATCTATCTATCTATATGCTAACTGTAGAACTAATTTTAATATATAAACGGTATATAACATAATAAATAGGCCCACATTCAAGGATCAAACAGTTTTTGTGTCGCGAATCCGTCGCGTCTCTGATTAAAAAAAATACAAAATGTTTGCAATTCACACGTGGTAGAAGTGAAACCTTCCAAAATTAAAATACAATTACCCTAAACGTCTTAAGTATATGTAAAATTTTGTCATTAGTAAATAATTGTAAGGTAGCGCTCTCTGTGAATTGATATTTTAATTTCACGTATAATCCTAAATTAAAATTCACTACAAGAGCTTTCATACACCCGTTAGTATTAAAAAATCTCACAGTTGGCGCTATATTAAATAGTATGTATATTTCTGCCTCATTCTTTGCTGGCTTCATCCTACACATTTTTGTATTTGTGTCTCTTACCTGTCGTTTTTTCCGTTGCATCCGGTTTGAAATCACAACGATTCTAAAGAAGTTTTCACTTCAAAAAGATTGAGGACCGCTGTTATAGTCAAAGCGGCCGGCCACTAGGCCAACGGAGACCAGAAATAATTTATTAACTAACGAAATATTATGTCTAATTAATAATTGAACGGTGCAAGCCGCAACAGAACGATTAACAAATCGTTGAGCATAATCGGTGATCACATGTTGTGATTGTAGTTCTCCGAGAGTAGGGCTGGCGGGCGTGTTGAAATAAAAATCCGTCATTGATTAGAAGAGATCTTGGTGAATGTGGGTAGCGTGCAACATTCGGTCGCACTCGGGCGTCATCGGATGTGATTGGAGTTCCCGAACGCGCAGGTGTCCCGTGACGTCATGCGACGATATTCTGTAAGTCGTCGTGGCCTAAAGGATAAGACGTCCGGTGCATTCGTATCGAGCGATGCACCGGTGTTCGAATCTCGCTGGCGGGTACCAATTTTTCTAATGAAATACGTACTCAATAAATGTTCACGATTGACTTCCACGGTGAAGGAATAACATCGTGCAATAAAAATCAAACCCGCAAAATTATAATTTGCGTAATTACTGGTGGTAGGACCTCTTGTGAGTCCGCACGGATAGGTACCACCGCCCCGCCTAAAAAAAAAAAAAATAAGTTCGACAGGATTTTGCTTCTTGTATTGTCCCACCAGCGCCTCCGATCATTGGCCGCGTGAAGGGGGTCGCGGAATGGGATCTCTAATGTGGTGCGGATTTGGTCGAACCGCCTTGTCGGACTGCGCCCGCGCGGTCTCTTTCCCTCGATCTGTCACGAATAGTATCTCAAAATCGTGTTATCAAAACTCCATGTTATCCATTAACACAAATATTACATACCTGCACCTCTTCCACTAGGAGCAGGCATAGTTATAATTATAGCGCAAAATTATAATTTGCGTAATTACTGGTGGTAGGACCTCTTGTGAGTCCGCACGGGTAGGTACCGCCGCCCCGCCTATTTCTGCCGTGAAGCAGTAATTCGTTTCGGTTTGAAAGGTGGGGCAGCCACTATACGTGACTATACTGAGACCTTGGAACTATATCTCAAGGTGTGTGGCGCATTTACGTTGTAGATGTCTATGGGCTCCAGTAACCACTTAACACCAGATGGGCTGTGAGTTCGTCCACACATCTAAGAAATAAAAAAATTAAAAAATTCGCGCGCGTCGATTTAAGTTTATTGTAAAAAAGTAATTTTAGTTTCAATTGGTATCTGGTAGTGTCTAGTCTTATTTACTCTTTTTATTTTATACTATAACATTGTACACATTATATACCTATAGTGTGGAATTGGTGTGTTTGACTTTTATGTGTTCGGAGCATAATATCCCGAGAATACAAATAACAAACCACATGTGTGTGACGTCACCGATTGAGTTCTGAGGTTGACTTTTAGTTGGTATCGAAATGCAGGGCTACCTGTTGTAGGCAGCGGCTTGGCTCTGCTCCTGGCATCGCTGAAGTCTATGGGCGACGGTAACCACTTACCATCAGGTGGGCCGTATGCTCGTCTGCCTACAAAGGCAATGAAAAAAAACCTCGCGACTTAAATACGCAAACTGGAGGTGTGTCTACTAATCTACATATATGCAATATTTTTGTGGAATCATACTAATCCCTCATTATAGATACCACTTATATCTATAATTCCATGTGATAATTTTACTGATGGTAGAACATATTGTGAGTCTGCACGGGTAGGTACCACCAACCTGCCTATTTTTGCCGTGATGCAGTAATGCGTTTCGGATTGAAGAGCGGGGCAGCCGTTGTACTGTAACTAAGACCTTAGAACTCTTATCTCAAGGTGGGTGGCGGCATTTACGTTGTAGATGTCTATGGGCTCCGGTAACCAGTTAACGTCAGGTGAACCATGGGCTTGTTCGCAAATCTAAGCAATAAAAAATAAAATAAATAAATAAAAACTCTCAAATTTTATTAGTTTTCTTCTGTATTTAATTTAGTAAAATGTGTAACTAGCATAGGTCATACATTATTCACGCTGACCTAAAAAATTAAAAGAGAACTTTTAATTAATATTCAGTATTGACTTGACAACCCTACAATACAAGTATCTGTACTGAGCTATAATTTATGAGAACACTCGACGTATTGCGATACAGATGAATGTGTGTAAATGTTTCGGTAATCATTTAGAAGTGTTACGCTGCGAGAGTTTTATTTGGAGCCTTTGAATTTACGGACAGATTTTCGCAGAAAAGGTACCCCAGGACAGGATGAAGGGTGCACAGACATGTCCTTTTTCCCCTACCTATGCTGATAGCCTTGAGAGGCTATTTCAGCTTCTCCTTGACGTGTAGCTGAGCTCACGGGGCTCGGACCTGACGACATTGCTAACACTAACCCTAGCAAGAGCCGCGCTTCGCAGGATCTACCACCGGCTCGGAAACGCGACTCACTGAGAAGGTCCGGTGAGAAATTCAGTGCGCGGCATGTCCTTAAAGAGGCACAAAGTCAATCAAATATAATTAATCGTCCTTTGTACCAGTGGTGAGGCAACTCAGTGACGGATTTAGGCTTGATGCCGCCCTAAGAATGTTTATCGCGCCGCCCTTAATGTTAGAATAAACTTTATTAATCGTGCTCCAATATTTTTATTTTAAATATTAATCTGAACCCATTTCCAAAGGAGACTGTTTTTACTTTTTATTGTCATCGAAATTTTGGCATATCAAAAATTTTGTCGCCCTATCAACTCATGATTATTGAAATAAAACTCATACCTTCGATCGATCGTCTTAATACTAAGTACGATAGGAAGGAATGAAGCGGTATCTGAATATTACTACTGTACGCCTTGCGACAACTAAAGACTCTCCATGAAACCATTAGCGGCTACTAATACTATTTTTTTTATTACACTTGTACGGTCCACCCGATGGAGTGGGCTAGCAGCGCCCATGGTCGTCAGCAATGCCAGGAGCAGAGCTAAGTAAGCCGCTGCCTGCCATTAAGTACTACACTCTACAAGCCTCAAGCTTATCTATCTATCAAAAACATACTCTTAAAGGAAAATTTTGAAGACATATTTTTTATATATATTGTTGGGTTTGAAGTCGAAAGCTGATAAATTCAGAAGCGAGTGTGAGTGAATACAGGGCATAGGCTATAATGTACGCACAGACAAGCCACAGATAAATTTTGTAGATAGTATAACTGGGTTCAATGTCTGAAAACAGTCTAGATCTGTACAAGGGTTGATGTTAGCGCGTGCTCAGTATCGCATGATCGCTTTGGCAATACACAGGGTTGCTAGATATTCAATAGCATTTTTTCTGCATAATGTGTGTTTTATTGATCATTACTGCTGGTAGCTTCTCATTGAAAAAATTTAGAATTATTCATACTCTTTTCGCATTAAGAACACCAATATTTTTTAAATATAATAATATTAACGCTTATATTTGTCTCGTGGTCTATTGTCTATAATAATGTAGATACACCAATAAAAAAACTAAATCGTGAGTTTTTCTTAAATGTACAAAATAAATACGGCACCCAAAAAATAGTAAAGGTACTTTGAATGCATGTTAAAAAATTATTTTAATGTTGTTATCTTGCGTTGTACGTAAAGTATTCAAAACATCGGAAATTATATAACGACTTTTTTTTTTATTGCTTAGATGAGTGGACGAGCTCACAGCCCACCTGGTGATAAGTGGTTACTGGAGCCCATAGACATCCACAACGTAAATGCGCCACCCACCTTGAGATATAAGTTCTAAGGTCTCAAGTAAGTTACAACGGCTGCCCCACCCTTCAAACCGAAACGCATTACTGCTTCACGGCAGAAATAGGCAGGGTGGTGGTACCCATCCGCGCGGACTCACAAGAGGTCCTACCACCAGTAATTACGCAAATTATAATTTTGCGAGTTTCATTTTTATTACACGATGTTATTCCTTCACCGTGGAAATCAATCGCAAACATTTGTTGAGTACGTATTTCATTAGAAAAATTGGTACCCGCCTGAGATTCGAACACCCGGTGCATCGCTCGATACGAATGCACGGGACGTCTTATCCGTTAGGCCACGACGACTTATTAAACGACTGTAAAAAAAAAACGAGATAAAACCGTAAACTGTAAAAATAATTTTAATTATTAATATATTAAAAGCTTGAAAAATACCCTTCGCCTTTCCCATATTTTTATTGATAGCAAAAAAATACCAAATCATTGGTTTATTTCTTGCAACCCTGTCAGCTGATTCGGTTGGAAAGCAGGTCAACGTCCGCCCCAGCCGGAATCGGCCGGATGTTTCGCGTGCCGTACTGCGCACCGGCGACAATTTGCTATTCAACTCACAGCACTCTACGTTCTGCTGTGGCTTCGTTGTCAAGGTTGTTTAGATAGCTCGCGCTGACTGCTAATACATCGCTACTATACACAACTTACCCGATTAAAATCTAAATGTATTTTACTTAATTAAAAACATATTTTGTCTAGTGGTATCATCGCCTCATTGATCTGTCAGTCGTTAGAGAGCATCATACCCGATCCTGTGGACCGAATGGTAAACAGTCGACGTCACCCAAAACACGTCATTACGGATCCTCCCAATCCATTAACGGTGCTTTTAGGTACCACAAGCACCGGTTACCGTCCTCGTCGAACCCGTCGCTTGCGACGAAGGGCTCGACGAGCAAATTAACCCATAGACACAGCCCACTGAGTTTCTCGCGTGGGTTGCGTTTTCGATCCGGTGGTAGATTCTGCGAAGCACTGCTCTTACTAGGGTCAGTGTTAGCATCACTCCGGTTTGAGCCCCGTGAGCTCACCTACTAGTTACGGTTACTCTGAAATAGCCTCTCAAGGCTATCAGCTTAGGTAGGAAAAAAAAAGAGCTTGACCATTTTGATGGCCTTGGTAACTAGAAGAACATGCTGTTTAAAGGTATAAAGCGGCCACCACCCGTGAGTTCAGTTGGCCTTATCTATATATACATATATATATTTTATATATATAAAAAAGAATTGCTGTTCGTTAGTCTCGCTAAAACTCGAGAACGGCTGGACCGATTTGGCTAATTTTGGTCTTGAATTATTTGTGAAAGCCCAGAGAAGGCTTAAAAGGTCGATAACTATGAAAATGCTTGAAATTAATAAAAATAACAAGTTTGTTTTTCCTTTGATGTGTCCTCCGTCGGAGGGATTCCTTTTGATTGTTGTAAGTTTATTTTATACAAAACTTTAGGTCAATTATTTATCGATTGAGGCACTATGAACAATACCTCTTTACCATAAGGGCACACGGGGCCCGTGCCCAGGGCCCCCATTCTCAGGGGGCCCCGAAAGACCGACAATTTCTCTCACACGTTTATTCTCAAAACATTTTTGTCGGGCACAGTACACTTTACACACAAGGCATATATTATGCCTATAATAGAAGATTTTGCTCAACAGAAATCCCGAAAGAAACCGTTATTGAAATCGTAACCAAAAAACTAGCAGCATTCTAATATCATTAATGATATATTTTATCATACTGTATTTGATTACCTATAATAAATGGTCTCAAACTCAGTAATTTTTTTTTATTATAATTCGCTTTTTTTACTTTCCAAAAGGGCCTCAAATTCTTGTGTGCCCGAGGGCCCCATCCTAGTTTAAGACGTCCCTGACTATGAAGGCTGCCGGGTCAGCTAGTAATTATACTAAAATTTATGATACTTAGACAGTTTCAATTAAGCTACAATATTATTAATCTAGCGTTGGCTATTTTAACGGACTTAAATTACTTAAAATGTTGTATTTATGAACGTGAATACAATGTTGCCAATACAAATTACGCACAAGTATCAAAATTATAATTTGATACAGAGGATAAACGAAGGTTACAGATATTGAATTTTCTTTTATTACCCTGTCGCGCACGTACTTGATGCAAATTTAAGACTTATATGGTTTTCTCATGGATACCATTATCAGAACTGGACTAATTTAAATTGAAATGGGACCACACGGGAAGCGTCACCTTTCTAATAAAAAAGAATAAAGAAGAATCATCAAAATCGATTCATCCAGTCAAAAGTTATGAGGTTACAAACGTAAAAAAAAACATACAGTCGAATTGAGAACTTCCTCCTTTTTTGAAGTCGGTTAAAAAAAGACTATCACACACACACAATAAGCTTCGGAGTTAAGCAGACACGTCGCGTCTCCGGCCTTGTAGTCCGAAGGCCGCGGCCTGTATTTTTTGTGCACAAACCCATCGACGTTCGGACGAAACCTGTCACAGTTCATTCTTAATTTTTTTTTATTTTATTAAATATCATAGCGTAAAAAATATCCAGACGGTTCATATTAGTTCATAGTGAGAACCAACCGTAAAATTTGTTTTAATTACGTTTTTTTTATTTTTTTATTTGCTTAGATAGATGGACGAGCTCACATCCCACCTGGTGTTAAGTGATTACTGGAGCCCATAGACATCTACAACGTAAATGCGCCACCCACCTCGAGATATAAGTTCTAAAGTCTCAGTATAGTTACAACGGCTGCCCCACACTTCGAACCGAAACGCATTACTGCTTCACCGCGGAAATAGGCGGGGTGGTGGTACGTACCCGTGCGGACTCCCAAGAGGTCCTACCACCAGTTAAAGTTACGTAAATGGTATATCATTATTATTAAATATCTTTGTATTTTTAGTACATCCACGTGATATTAAATTAAAGTTGATTTATTTTTTAATTGGATGACGAAAGATATCGTTAGCATTTTTGGCGTAGAGAGTACTCGCTCCCTTATAGAACGAAATCATCACGACACAACGACTTAATTAAAAGCATAAAAAAATCTGTTTCTTTATCGTTGTCGCATCACTCTTGTCAGAGCGGTCGTGGTCGTCTGTCAGTGTGGGCAGATGCTATGAAATAAGTCTTAGATACATATTAATAATAAAACACAGATAGCTCTATCAAATTATCATTATTAACAATTAAAAAAAATTTAGTTGATTTAAAATTAAACGAATTGAGGAAACTGACAGTATTTTAATGTTTATCCAGAACAGCACGACCCTATATCTCTTTCTTCGAATATCCTCAAAGGTGACCAGATCCACACGGCAGAACGAACCATAGTAACTAGGTAGTATACCTCGTACATCTTATACCTTTAAACGAGCAATTCTTGTATATTAATATATATAATCTGAATCCCGGAAACGGCTCCAACGATTTTCATAAAATTTAGTATACAGGGGATTTCGGGGGCGATGAATCGATCTAGCTGCGATTTATTTGCAGAAAATGTTGTTTTATTCGTGTTTTCAATAATCAAATCTTCCCGACATCTATTGGCGAATAATAATACTAATTTTCTTAATTGAGGGCAACTAATCAAGATGGCGTTATCAAAAAAAAAAAAACTTACGTTCGCTGAAATGAGGCCTTAATCCGACCGTAAAGAATAGTTTCCACTGGTCGATTTTTACCACGTAGCAGTCACGCATTCTCCTGTGCTACACAATATAATTGAGACTTCGATATCCGATCTAAACATAGACGATGGCATTCACGTTGTCCATGGTCTCGTTCTAGCTAAGGCAATAAGTAAATAAAGTAGTCGCATATGTTTAATTACCGTATACATCTGAACTTAACCTAGTTAGAAACTATTGAAATCAATAAAAATAAATTATCATGAATTTACTGATCATCATTTATCATTTTTTGGTGGTAGGTAGTAGGACCTCATGTGAGTCCGCCCGGGTAGGTACCTTCACCTCGCTTTTTTCTGCCGTGAAGCAGTAATGCGTTTCGGCTTGAAGGGTGGGGCAGCCAAATATACTTGAGATCTTAGAGCTTATATCTCAATATGGGTGGCGCTTTTACGTTGTAGATGTCTATGGGCCGCAGTAACCACTTAGCACCAGGTGGGCTGGGAGCTAGTCCACCCATCTAAGCAATAAAAAAAAACGGGTTTTTCAGTAGCAAAAAGTGAGAATAGATTTATTCATGAAACGCTACCCGTCTTCAAGTTATCCGCATTTTTTTTATTCTATTACGAAATTGAATTATTCGCTCTCCGTTTTATTATGAAAGGCAGGCCATCGGATGATTTAAAAAAAGAAAACTTAAAAACCCGCCTTTAAAGGTTACATAGCGAGCATAAGTTAACCCTTAAGTTGCTTCGCACGTGCGCTTAGCGACGCGCCTTTAAGAAGCTGAATAATAGTTTCAAAGCTTGCTTTTGGTAGGGCGTCTTGAAGCTAGGAAAGGTAATAGGTAATTCTGCCTATTTTGGCCACGAAGTAGACATTGGTTTCGGTTTGAATGATGAGACAACTGTTATACGATGTAATTGGGACATTGACGTCACATCTAGAAGTGGATGTTGGCTGGCGTTTCATTGCAAATAAACGTATATAAATACCAAAGGCATACAATTTGACAAATCGACTTAGGTTAGATTACGTTTAAAGGAGAATTATACAAAAAATATTTATTATTCATATTAATTGTCATTAGTTCAAATTACCGATATTACCCGTAATTTTGAAGACTGTTTACTTTAACCTTGTATAAATAATTGAATGCGAACTGCAGCGTTTTAGAACTCCAGTGCGTAACACATAGTCTCATTTTAACGTCTATAAAAATAACAAAGGCAATTGTCCTGTTACCTCATGATTTGTTGGTGGCCATTGCGTGAATTAAAACGATTTAACTAAAGTGCTTCGGCCATTACTGATGGGATTAAACGCGCGAATGTACCTTGATGGTGATGGGTTTTATTTAAAAAAAAAAAAGCCTCGCATTCATTACCTTCTTTTTTGTAGTCTGTACAAGGTTTATGTACTTTTGCCACTCACTAAATGTCTAAAACATAGTAAAAATATAGTATGAAAGATTTTATAGTTTTGGTGTTTTTACTATAAAATATAGTATGATAGATTTTATAGTTTAATAAATTATCGTAATAATGGTATTATGGAGGTCAAAAGATACTTTCACGATATTCCAGTCCGGTCCAAAACAAATCACCGCTCCCTGAGATGGTCTATTCTTTATTTCATCATAATATTTAATAAGTTGTTTGGTATTTTAATAGTTAAAGTATCAGCATTAGATAATCTGATATTATTTACTCTTTATCAGTATACTAGATTAATAATACCAAACTTTATAAAATGGCTTTCATTATGTGATAAATATGAACAACGAAAAGTATGACTGAGTTTAAATATATCTACTTTATTTTATCTCCAAAGTATCCTATTTACGAGGGGGAATATTTATGAATTCCTAGATAAGTCCAGTCATGTTCTTAGTAGGTGAGCTCACGGGGCTCAAACCGGAGTGATGCTAACACCGACCCTAGCAAGAGTAGTGCCAGAGAGCCATTCGCCATCAAACTGGACCGTATTTTCATCTGGCTACAGCTAAACAAAAACCTATTTTTTTCATTGCAGGTTGGTTTTCAGCGTGTGGATGTCGCGGCGGTGCCCTGGCGTCGCCCCGGGGCTCCATAGCTGCATTACTGCGAGCGCGAGCCTTCGCCATGGTCTCGCCGCGGGCCATCTCTGCCTACAGAGCGCGGCCAACCTCAGGTCAGTGCAAATAACGACCAACGTGAGAGCCATAAAATCGCATTTATCCAACAAATCCATTTATTTGAGTACAGCTAAGTGGAGCTTAGATTAAATACTTGCAGTTTTAGTAAGTTCAAATATTGCTGTGAGCTCGTCCCAGCCAGCCAGCCAAATCGTGGCCCAGCGATTTTCACCATATCGTCGGTCCATCTGGTAATACATGATGGCTCTCTATATTCATTTCGTATTGACGACAGATAATGGCCGGATCGGAGCCCAGTACGAGCGCTCGGCCGCACGACCTGGTACTCCTCTGAGGCTTGCGGGAGTGTTCGCTGATGGAAGCAAGGCTAAAGCTCCGAAGTACGCGCAGCTCATCGACCCACAAGGGAATGTGAGTGTTAAATACCTTTATTTATCTTTACATATAAATATAAACCGCTTTTTACTACATGCATATGAATATAAATAAATACGGTACATACACCAAAATAACATTTTTTACAATTTTTGTCTGGCTGTCTGTCTGCCTGTCTGTCTGTTTGTTCCGGCTAATCTCTGGAACGGCGGGCCGATTTTGATGAGACTTTCACTAATAGGTAGCTAATGATATAAGGAGTAACTTAAGCTACTTTTTTTAGATAAGCTTCACCCTGCGGCGTCACCCGCGGTACGACAATAATCGCGGGTAACATCGCGGGACTCAGCTATCAATAATAAAATTTAATGTTTCCGAAGGGAAGCGAGGGCGGGTCGCTAGTTTATCATATTATTCGATTTTTAATACGCTTTTATTAGCTTGGTATAGCTATAGGTCGCCGCTTTAAAGACGTCCCATTAACTTGAAAATCCGCACACGCATCAAGGACCGATGATGGGACACCAATTTTATTACATCACTTTAATATCCTGACTAATTTCGCCAGGATAAAAACAAAGGTGAATTTCATGTTACTTCGGTTTTGGTGTTTAAGTAGTTTGATTTTTCCAACTGGAAAGACAAAGGCATCATGCCATATAGCCTAAACTTTTATATATTTTTTTATATATGAAAAATGATATGAAATGAAATGAAAACAAAATGGAATGAAATGAAATGAAATGAGATGATATGGGATGAAATATAATCTCAGTCAAATGGTGGTCATTTACTGAGACTTTTTCAGTGGACTTTTTGGAGGATCCCGAGAAGTTACGCTCAACGACTTTGTTTCATTTTCTCACATTTTTGGTGTTTAAGCGTGTGTGTGTGTTTTTTTTAAGTTTTTAAACTACCCACATTTTAATAATGAACAAGCGAAGTGTCAAATCGTTATCGCAGCCCATAGACTGTGTGGTTTGCATTGGTACAGAGACTGGTCTACCCTCAAAGCGGAAGCATTGCGTCGTGATTATAACTCGCTGGGTTGCGGTGCCAATGGTATCAGACCTGCAATATACGTATATATGTAGGATTGGTAAGAACGGAACATATGAAAAGGGCGTGGAATGGAGCGTTAAGATGTGAGCGAGTGAAAACGGAAAGAAAGGGAAAAGATAATGACAGACAAAATGACAGAGAAAAAGCAAGATGGCGAAGACGCTTAAAAGATGAGCAAAGCGTAATAAAAGTGTTACTTAATTTTTAAATTATTATTATAACAGAAGATTTTGGAACAGTGAAAGTTTTATTTTATGCCCTGCGATCCCTATTCTACTTATATATATAAACATCACCTTTAGAATTGAGGTGACTTAATTTAAAATTTTAAGAAAATGAAAGTAATACTTCGAGCGATTAATAAACATGTAATTTTATAAAATTAGTTTAGTCTCTTTTAGTCTAGAAAAGGACAAAGTACACTCTCCGTCTCTTTTAAATTAGGCGCGCTAATTAATTAGTAATTAACTAGCTTTTGCCCGCGACTCCGTCCGCGTGGAATAGTTACTTTGGCATAACGTTAAATTTTACCCCCCCACTTCATTTACGTAGAAAGTGAAAATATTTTTGAATTATAGAATGTTAAGGAGCTATTTAAACCCCTATTTTGAAACATTATTATTGGTGCTCCGTTTCTATGGGTCTTAGCGTGATGTTATATAGCCTATAGCCAGCCTTCCTCAATAAATGGGCTATCTAACACTGAAAGAATTTTTCAAATCGGACCAGTAGTTCCTGAGATTAGCGCGTTCAAACAAACTCTTCAGCTTTATAATATTAGTATAGATTAATTAAACAAGATTAATCATTAATCGAAACTGAAAGATTACAATTCTTAAATTGCATTATTGTCGTTTACCAAAAAACAAGAGCTTTAGATTCACTTCAAAAACAAAATGGATCGTGTGCGCGCGCATTCGTTGGTCTATCTACATATAAACAATAAATAAAAAAGCAAAGCTTGTCAGAACAATACTTTTCCTTGTGAATCAAATTAAAAGTTCAACACCCGACTCTCACAACACAATTAACAAGACTCATTTATATTTCGTAATCAACAAAACGAATCGCCACCTCCTATATTCGAGACCACGCCCTAGAACTAGGGATGAGCCGTATTCTGCGGTCGCGTAGTGCTTTATTGCCGGTCTAATATCGATTTATCATCACCGGAATCGCCTACGTGCACTGCTTGTATCGTACAAAATGCTGCAAAACAAAAAGTCCGAGTCTGCAGTAATAAAAGTTTACAGTCTTATTAATCATAGATGAGCGATTATGCTTGCACACACACACACACAAACGCGTGCACAGTTTGATTTATATACTCTATGTCGTCATAGGGAAACAGGGTTGCACAAAAATGAGTGCTTATTTATTATTATTATTATTTTTTATTGCTTAGATGGGTGGACGAGCTCACAGCCCACCTGGTGTTAAGTGGTTACTGGAGCCCATAGACATCCACAGCGTAAATGCGCCACCCACCTTGAGAAAGTTCTAAGGTCTCAAGTAAGTTACAACGGCTGCCCCACCCTTCAAACCGAAACGCTTTAGTGCTCCACGGCAGAAATAGGCAGGGTTGTGGTACCCACCCGCGCGGACTCACAAGAGGTCCTACCAACAGTAATTACGCAAATTGTAATTTTGTGGCTTTGATTTTTATTACACGATGTTATTCCTTCACCGTGGAAGTCAATCGTGAACATTTGTTGAGTACGTATTTCATTAGAAAAATTGGTACCCGCCTGAGATTCGAACACCGGTGCATCGCTCAACACGAATGCACCGGACGTCTTATCTGTTACGCCACGACGACTTCAATTGTCATTTTGTTCAATTTCTGTTTTCTATGTCGATAAAATATTCCTTGGGTCTCTAATGGTGAGAATTACGTGCTAAGTTACAACCATTGCCTTGTTAAATGACACTTTTATGTATTGCCTTTCGATTGAAGCTATACTTTGGATCGAATGTTAATATTTCGAAGTATACGGTTTTCTCTGTTACATGTTTATATCATCAAACATTAGAGTATGTCATTATTTCAATTTAATTTGTTTTCCACTGATCTTTTCACTTTATATTTTGAAAATACCTTAATCGATTTGAATCCAAGTCATTCTCGAGATAAGAACAAGTTTTAACGGAGCCACGTGACGGTTTGCCGATGTCCATTGTACGCGCCGACCAGACGGTACGTTTAAAAATAAAATACACCCCTAAAACATTTAAAGCTATTTTTAAAACTTCCAGAATGAAGTTGTCGTTTCGGTATCAGCCAATTTCACACGTCTCTGAAGCGTAATTACATTAATTACATCGCAAATTTTACTGTATTACCGTAATAAGCGAGTAATTTGCAGCGATGCGCAAAAGTAATCAGCCACTAGCAAATTACAGTGACCGCAAGGTTTTTTTTATTTATTTTTTATTTTAAATTAGCAGTTAACAAAACGCAAAATCACTCCAATGCCTATGTAAGCTGTGAGGGCGAAATAGGAAAGGTCAGAGCGGATAGCGAATTAAAAAAAAAAATCGCGCGCTTTTTTAACCTACGTTATGCTTGGACGAATTTTGTGCTGTAATTGCGAGTTTAGTAGAAAAACTGCTATGTATAAGAACTATGTTTCGTTTTTAACCCCATAAATCGCAGAAGCTGTTAATTTGCTTCCAACGTTTGTTGATTGTCATGCACTGGAAGTAAATCTATATATTAATACGCGAAGCAAAAACTTTGTATCCCTTTTTACGAAAATTGCGCGGACGGAGGAGTATGAAATTTTCCACACTTATAGAGAATATAGAGAAGAAGTGCACAATGCTAATATTTTTTTAAAATAATGCATAAAAGATACATTAAATCAATAACGAAAACATTACACACACTACATACCATGTATTTGACGCACACACGCATGCATACTATTTATTGTCAAACTTTTGTTCTTGACGTCTGTGGTCAAATTGAGAATAGATTAAATATTGTTTGTCTTTATTAATATTTTTTATAGTGTAGCCCGAAATTTGTGATATTATACAATTCCAATTCATTATAGTCGAATTTCGACTACTGCGGGACCTCTAGTTTTGTTAATTTTGTAATGTTAATTTTTTTTTTGTTTCGGGAATATTCTTTTCCTGTTCCCTACTCCCTGTAAGTTAAAAGAATGTTAACGAAAAACGTAAAAAAACTTTAACACTCGAAAGAACATTACGCGTTTTTTCTCTTTGTCTATTTTTGTTCGCCGTCCCATAGTTTTAAAAGTTTCACCAAGATAAATGCTAACATTTAAAACGCGCTAAAATCGACCTTACACCTTTATTTTACAGGTGAAATTCGATGAAATGTATCAGAATGGAATGCAAAAGTTAGACAAGCTTACATTTGCAGTTACATGCGCCAAGAACTAAAACATTTTCAAATTGTTGTTGAAAAATCTGAAGGTAATTTTAAAGTTGCCAAGTCCTGTAGTGAAGAATAGCAAAACCTTAAACTTTATTATCCGATTACAGTCTTTAAGACTGTGCGTTAGAGCTGATATTATTTCGCTATAAAAATAATGAGATTCACGTTTATGTTGTAGTTGATACAAGCGAAAATGGAACTAAATATCAGTGAAATTAAGATGCTTTTCACATGTAATATAAAGAAGAATATTCTGCATTGCAAGGGCCGTCCGTTGAACCTTGTTGCTATGAGTCCAGTATAGGGATGTCACGATTTTGAAACGTTGACATTTTTTTTTCAATTTTGATTCCAACACTATCGTTTGAAGAAATGAAAGTTTTTGAATAATTTTCGGAGAATAATATAGATTAATGTAGCTCGTATTCATTTCTACATTAAAATAATTTACTCAGAAACGCGCAAAGGTAATGAAGACTGGTCGTAAAAGGAGTCTAAAATGAATTACCTAGGTACTTAGTTTCATTTACATTCTGAAGTTAGAACACATAAAATTTTCAAAGTCGATGATCTAGGAACAAAATTACCTGCTAAAAACTCGAAACATCTCTTTATTGTCGTACGGAATGCAACTTAAGCTTTATTTTTGATATTGTTTTTACCATCGCACCGCCCGCCGACGGAGTAGAGTTCATCCATACTACCTGGAGCCACTGCGTTGATCCACAGTGCGTTTCCAGAGGTCTTTTTTGCCACGTACCATCCGGCTTTGGAATGAGCTCCCCTCCACGGTGTTTCCCGAGCGCTATGACTCGTCCTTCTTCAAACGAGGCTTGTGGAGAGTACTCAACGGTAGGCAGCGGATTGTCTCTACCCCTGGCGTTGCTGAAGTTCATGGGCGACGGCAACCACTCACCATCAGGTGGGCCGTATGCTCGTCTGCCTACAAGGGCAATAAAAAAAGTTGCCAGAATTGTTTAATAATCAATATTGGTTTCAAATGACCCACCATGAGACATGAGGTTGAGTCTCAAATATACTATATAACGACTGTCCCTAAATACAAGGTACCTAAATAGGCGGTTTCTTCAAACGGGCACACGTGACTCCTTCCCGGCTGAAATAAGCAGGTTGCCATTTATTTAGGCTCACGCCTTACTTATCAGTGGCGAAATTAACTACGAAATACTTCGATCAATAATACTACTAGATTCGCGATTAGCGCTTCAAAAGCGGCCCGAAAAATAAGACCACAAATAAATTTGTGGTCTTATTTCAAATTAGTATGGTCCAATCATAGCCAACACTAAGACGTCAAAACGCTGCAATGCGCGTTCAAAAACTGAGTAAAAAACCACCGTAACACCAAGGTTTTGGAAGGAATATCTTTTTTTGGTAAATTTATATTATTAAGTGTTTTTCATAAAATAATAAACACAATTATATTGTAAATAAAACACAATTTACGAATATTGTAATTGTTTGGCCAATGTTTGCAACAAGGCACCAACTATTGTAACAAACATCACCTATTCTTGGACAGGGAATGCATAGAGTAGTTTTGTTATTTTATAATGTTATTTTTGTTTGTAGATTTCCTAGTAGCCCCTTGTCGCTGTGCACAATGGATATGTATTGTCGCGAAAGAAAGAGGAGAAGAAATATAGAACTCTTTTAAAAATTCTAGAATTGTTCAATGGTGGTGGCAAATCAATGCAAAAAAGTATTAAAAAACTTTATATGTATGTGTAAATATTTTAAGCGTATATGCTGAAAAGGATTTGTTTTCTGGGGGAAACGAACACAGCCATAAAATAAGCCTAAATTAAACTGATTATAGAAAAATTCATTGATATAAGATTACATTATATTTGTAAAAAAGAAACCGCTCATATAAAAATGACTTCTAAAAGACAGCTTTATAACAAACTGAATCTGTTTAAAGGTAATTAAACCTACATTATTGTTTTAATTACTTCTGTATAAAGAATACGTGGAAAACATGTTTCGTGTTTCCTTTCATATTTTTTTTACTTTATTCAATTTTATTTTTTATCACCTATTTGTTGTAATAGCGGCAATGTAAAATATTATCTACTACTTTTTTGAATCGGTCAAAAATAGTTGCGACCATACAAAACAAACCTAAAACAAATATGTATATTCTGCAACTCTATGTCTTTCAATACTTACTGTGTTCTGAGCATTGAAATGTAATACCAAGAACTACATCTTGTTCCACAATACAATAAGCACGAAATTTTAAACAAATATTTTTAACCTTATAAATTAGGCTTTAAGTATCATTTTAGAATAAATATTTTTGTACTGATGACTTTTTATGTTCAAGTGACATTTTAAATTTATTCCATAATATTCTTTTTCTGACGAAAGGACCTAAATACATATATTTTGCAATGGTAATTAAACTTTATGTTTAAGTTTTAAGGTTTATAATAAACTGAAGTCGTTAACATTATTAAACTTTTTTCTAAGAAATGAAGATGTTTTCGTGTCTGCAAACGTGGCCACTGGAGCGTCTTATTTTTGTTCCTGATCCGTAATCTAGTACTATTATTGATCGAAGACGAAATACCAAGTAGCTCCCCAAAAAAAAAAAGCGCGAATTACAAAACTGATATGACTGTAGTATCTGATATCTGTAATATCATATAATGTCATTGATATAACACAATTACCAAGTATATGTCAAAAAAAAATACATCCGTGAATTATAAAATTGATGTGATTGAGAAAAATTCACGCTCTCAGACATAAATTCACAATATTAACTATTATTATTATATCTGTTTACCTGAAACGCTTCCGGTTGTCATTGAGGTTATAAATTTAATAATATGAGGCTAATGTTGGCTTGTCGGGTTGTCGCAAGAAAGTACCGTCATAGTTGCAATGTTTAAATTCCTCTAGCTGTCGATATTTCTATGGAAACACGCATCCAAACGAACACGTAAATCAGTGATTCTCAAAGTGGTCTATATCGACCCATAGAGGTCTATGACAACCTTCAAGGGGCGTACGTCAGCGAAAAAAAATTGTGGGGGTCCACGATAGTGGATCTCAACACATACACTGATAGTACCTATTTACTTACATCATACTATCTTATAATATCAAGACATCATTAGCCGAGGAGATTTAAGATTAACCCTTACAAAATTGACGCCAAATGTTGATAATTTATTATTAAAGCATCAGGTTCATCCTTCTCACTAAATATATTGACTTATTGCATATGTTAAATTTATTTATAGTTTATTTTATGTTTATTTTATGTTACGTATATTTTACATAACAGATAAAAAAAATTATTTTGAGTAGTTTTAACTTAAATTCAATTAATAAATGTATAAATTAACATGTGTTTTTACTTTAAGTTTTTAACACTAAACTTTACTACAGTTAGAAATTTACAGGAAATCAATACCAGGTAAGTAGGGGGTCTACCCAACACGGAAAAACATGGCAAGGGATCTACGACACAAAAAAGTTTGGGGAACTCTGACGTAAATCAACGTAATGCACAATTATCAATTGAAAATTTGCTTTGCGAATCTACTTGTTGACTGTTAGCTCGCACATGTGATTACCAGCACTCTTGAGTGTAGTCTAGTCTAGTTTTAGATCTTAGCTTAGGCTGAAGTAACCATTTACTATGAGGCGAATTATATTCTCAGCTACCTAGGCATCTATATAGACAAAAAAAAACTAACCAATTTCTATTGCTAAGCAGAGGACTTTGAACATACAGCCTCTATACAGTACAGTTGAGATCTTATGTCTGAACGTGGCATTACAGTTGTGACATCTATGCGCGTGTGTAACAATATAACTAGATAAAAAAATGTACAGACAATATTCAAGTGACGATGAACAACAACATCGTGTGGCCTAATGGATAAGACGTCCGGTGCATTCGTGTTGAGTTGTTGAGCGATGCACCGGTGTTCGAATCTCAGGCGGGTACCAATTTTTCTAATGAAATACATACTCAAGAAATGTTCACGATTAACTTCCACGGTGAAGGAATAGCATCGTGTAATAAAAATGAAACCTGCAAAATTATAATTTGCGTAATTATTGGTGGTAGGACCTCTTGTGAGTCCGCGCGGGTGGGTACCACTACCCTGCCTATTTCTGCGTGAAGCAGTAATGTGTTTCGGTTTGAAGGGTGGGGCAGCCGTTGTAACTTGAGATCTTAGAACTTGTATCTCAAGGTGGGTGGCGCATTTACGTTGTGGATGTCTATGGGCTCCAGTAACCACTTAACACCAGGTGGGCTGTGAGCTCGTCCACCCATCTAAGCAATAAAAAAAAAAGTTATTATTCGACTTTAAAAAATTGTGCATCTACCGCCATATTTTTTTTCAAAACCATTATTGGCAGCGGCTGTCATTTGCGTTACATTGTACACAGCATTGGCTGTTAATTACCTGAGATCTGGCTGTATGTTTGACTTCGAATTGTTTAATCACGATAAATTTATGACATAAGGTTTTATGTTCTCATTATTCTCGTCTAAAAGTCGTTTCATTGTCGTTTTAAATGTAGGACATTGTAGATTAAGCAGTTCCATCACGTCTATCAATAAACAGTGCAGACGTGACGATATCCAACCAAATATAACACAGAGACGCATTGTTTTCATAATTTGTATTCCAAATGTTCAAACAATGTCAAGCACTGTACAGCCTAAACTCATTTTATATTCGAGACGCAATAAAACAAACCATTATTGTCTTTGAAATGAGAAAAAAAAATATAAAAAAAATTCCGTAATGAATGTGTGGGATTAACTGTCTTAGGAAGTTCTTTGATCTGGTTTTATTTAGTCATCGATATTTATTTGTGTAACTCAACATTCGGGCCCAATTAAGTTAAATGGTTATTGAAATATGTGGGCATATAGACATGTATTAGCCTCCTTCAATGGGATATGAAATTGACTTTCAGGGCACAATCAGGATATCCGTGTTTCCGACTTTACCAATTGAAATCGGTTCTAATGTACTCATTTATTTCTTAATAATTTTGAAATACATGCTATTTTTATATATATATTTTTTTTTTCGTTATCCGAGCATAATATATTATCTGTGCGCTGTATCGGTCAACAATTTTGATCCTAATTATAGTGTGCTGTGGTAAGACCTTAGGACAAATACAAAAAGTTAAACGCGATTTCGTATGGCTTCGGTTGTAGCAAAACGTGAGTCTGGCATTTTGTCTTTGTCAAAAATAATAAACTCACGTATAGACAAATAGTAGGTAGTAATCAATCCATAAATTCAAGTCCATAAATTCGCTCGCTCGCTAATCAAAAGTCGACCGTACCTAATCACAGACACAATGACACTGGCCAAATGCACGAATGGTGCCGAGCCAATATTAAGAAGAAGAAGAATCACAGACACTTCAAATTTCAAACTCACCTTTCGTAGTATATTTTTTTGACCGAAAGACTGTTTGCAGAAATTGTTATTAATAAAATAGTGAAAAGCAGCTAAACAAAGAACAAACTGTATGAATTTATAAAAGAATATGCGCTGAATTCTTTTTGAGGTTTGGAGTCTAAATGATAAGCCATCAATAATCATAAGCAGTAGAAAAGCACGCACTAATTTTGATCTTATTTACATGGTAGCTTTTGAAAGATCGTAGATCTTTTTACTGGTGGTAGGACCTCTTGTGCTTTGAAGAGTGGGGTAGCCGTTGTAACTATACTGAGACCCTAGAACTTATATCTCAAGGTGGGTGGCGCATTTATGTTGTAGGTGTCTATGGGCTCCAGTAACCACTTAACACCAGGTGGGCTGTGAGCTCGTCCAACAATCTAAGCAATAAAAAAAAATCATAATAATAATAATTGTTGGCGCCATTTATTAAATTAAGCCACTTGCTTCAGCGTCACCCACCCAGATTAATAGCGAATCGTTGTGACACTTTTTCTTAAAAAGATAGCGTGCTGTTTACTTTTACCAACGATGTGTAGGTATTATCTATGATCCATAGTACATATTTTACGAAATATTTCAGTATATGACCACTATTTTACTGAGATTATATTTCATCCCATATCATCTCATCTCACTCACTCTCATAATCTCATTTCATTTAATTTCATGCCAGTTGATTAATGTCTCAAATTATTCATCTTTATTTCATTTCACTCCATATCATTTTTCATAAAAATAAGAATATAAATTAAAATAAAACATGACCTAAAGGTCTTAGTAACCAGGTCATAAAATCCTATAATTTTTTTTTACGAAAATAAGGCTATTTAACTGTTCCTTCGTTTTAGGAGACAGGCAAAGATGTAGATGGTCGTAAAGCCATTTCTTCAATTAGCTGCAGCAGCAGAATTTTAACATTACCGTTAATTGACTTAAAATTTAAAACTACTTATCAATAACTTCTAATTTTAAGATATATTGTGTAAATTGTATCAGATTTACAAAAATTATGGATTCGAATAATTTTTTTAAACAATTCCATACATACAATTTTGAAGTTCGTTTAATGTCAAATACAAAACCAAAATGTCCGAATCTCATCTAATTTGTCCTCCGTATAATTACTTGAGAGATGCAAAAATTTACAACAAAAAAGACGAAATCGTACCCTGGCACTGGATCGAGGAGAACGCCGATATTCTCGTCCTCCTATTCACCGCTAAGGGGATAGATAAAGATGGAATTATAGAAAATTTCTATAAGATTTACGAGAACGTGAAACACCGTAATTTCCCTTTAGAAGTGATTTATGTGCCCACGGACGAAACCGAAGACGATATGAAGGCGTGCTATGAGGAGCAGGCGAACTGGTTTACTCTTAAGCTTTCTGACAGCCTGGTACCGGCACTCGTGTACATATATGAAATAACATGCATTCCACACGTTTTGGTAATCAATGTGAACGGTAGCGTTATTTCAAAACACGGTTTAATTGATTTGGTCGAATATGGTAAAAACGCTGTCGTCTCGTGGCTTTCCACATCCGGGCCGACCAAAAATCATAGAAGGGTAAGCAAAGATGCAGCGATGTACGGGACGGAGTGGCGCTTCCACAATGCGTTCAAGCCACACGCGCAGTACAAGAAAAAATTCAGCGACTTAGCTGAAGCAACCTCCAAACAAACATGACGTCCTAGTACTTTTGTAGAAGAAATTGACTATTAAAATTATTAACACGACTCTTACTTCATTTGCCATTTCAAATTTTTTTATTGCCTTTGTAGGCAGACGAGCGTACGGCCCACCTGGTGGTAAGTGGTTACCGTCGCCCATGGACTACAGCAATGCCAGGATCAGAGCCAAGCCGCTGCCTACTGCTTAATACTCTCCACGAGCCTCGTTTGAAAACGGACATGTCACAGCGCTCGGGAAACACCGTGGAGGGGAGCTCATTCCATAGCCGGATGGTACGTGGCAAAAAAGACAAAAAAGATAAAAACAGACAAAAGCAGACTTCTCTCCGTTTTCCTAAATAGTAATTTATCTTCAGAATATGTATTGATTGGATCACTTTTGCCACTAGTTGAACAAACACTTGTCTAGCTGAACCCTAATTTGAAAAGTTTATCATCAATCAGAAAGTTCTTTATCATTGATATTGACGTGTCGTATCGATAGCCGATAATTGGATTTGACCAAAGGAATTAGGAAAATACCGAGTTGAGTTTGCACAAAGGCGAATTGTTGTATCAGAATCTGTTGGTCAAGGTCAAGACACTTCTGTGTGCTTAGTCCGATTTTTTTAACGTTTTCGATAACGTAAAAGTTAACTGAAATATGTATGCAGTTGGAACAGCGCCCTTAGCGGCACACGTAGGCAAACGTCCCAACTCGATTCAAATTTGAGTTAACTTTTACGCTATCGAAAACGTTACAAAACTCGTAGGTACTAAGCACACTAGTCCTAAGAGCTAGAGTGGTATGATGACTAATTTCATGTACTTAGTGTTGTACCTAAATTTTATAAGTTGAATATAGAATATTTTATCTCCATCTTATCTTATTAGTTTATTACTGGTGGTAGGACCTCTTGTGAGTCCGCGCGGGTAGGTACCACCGCCTTGCTTATTTCAGCCGTGAAGCAGTAATGCGTTTCAGTTTGAAGGGTGGGGCAGCCGTTGTAACTATACTTGAGAGAAATTATATCTCAAGATGGGTGGCGCATTTACGTTGTAGATGTCTATGGGCTCCAGTAACCACTTAACACCAGGTGGGCTGCGAGCTCGTCCACACATTTAGGCAATAAAAAAAAAATAAAAAAAAGAAAAATCTTTTTCACTTGTCGACCTTCCCGGTCAGTCACATTCTTCCTTTTGTTGCCTATATTACTGCTACCTAATTAGTTTTGAGAGGCCATTTGGTCATATTTCTAGAACGTCTTTGGAATCCCCAGCCATTCCTCCCGTTCTACCACTAATCAGCAAGGACTATTTTTGAGTAGAGTTCTCTGAGAAATTATTACAAAAGAAACATGAAAAAAAAAATGTTTGGTTAATAGTGCCTTAACCAAATTGTGTGTTCCATCCTTGTCAAGGGGAGTGCTAACCGTCTCTCCTTTCAATAGACACGAGAAATTTATTGAGCTAAAGACTTATATACGGAATTTTTATAAAAAATTACTTGCGCGATTTATGCAATTTCTATTTATTTTTAATATTAAATACATTATCTAAATATTTAATATTGTTTTGTTAGTACTGCAGTTACTAAAAGATATTTTGATCTAAAAAATTGTTTTTATTAAAATGGTTGGGAAATAGAATAATAATTCTTTGTAAAATCAAACTAAGATTTTGAGCGCCATCTGTTGACGCGAGAGCAAACTAGAAAAAATTTAAAGCTGCAAATCAATCGCGATGAGTTAGTCTTGTAAATGCTTTTATTTTTTGAGTAGTCTTTTTCACTTTTATACTTGAAATATTTATGACGTATTAATCTTTTAGTTTTCGTGAAACTGCACAAATGTGGGAGAATATGCAACAAATATGTCGGAAGAGGCTTTTTTTTTCTTTAAAAAAATTTATAAGTCTCAGTAAATTTCCACCAGTTTATTGGGATACTTAATTTAATTTCATCCAAATTGATTACAAATTCAATGATCAAATGATTAACTTAATTTCGTTACCGATCCGTTTCATTTCTCATATTTATTCAATAAACTTAAGTTTATCATGTAAATAAAAATAATTTCATAGTAAATAGGCTTGACGCTGGCAACAATTACATCGCAAGAGGCCGATTGCACTATGCTGGAAAAAGGAGAGGAGTATTTAATCATTACTGCACTTTTGCGATTCTAATAAAAAAATAAGGCGTTTTTAAATTTTGAAATGCGTATCAAACATTTCAAAATCAACGTACCTAATTGTTTGTTGATACCAATTTTCAAAATACTGTTAATCCTATTTGGTAAAAGTAAGTAGCAACATTTGCTTAACAGTTCTTATTTATATCTTTATCGTAGGGTGATTTGTGAAGCCAACACTTTAAGTAGGATCAGCCTTGCCAGCCTCAGCAATATAGAAGCTCCTTTTTGAAGGTTGAGGGTGTTTTAAACCATAGAAACTTCGAGCTTTCACGGAGGTGACATTCACTCTGTGACGTCAATGAACGCCAGCAACCACTTAATTCTAAGCGGACTTCAAGTACCAATCAAATAAATCCCAATTTCCTCTAAGCGTGTACTTTACAAAAGCAATGATTAACATATCGAATTGTCATCGTAAAATATGCAAATCGCCAATTTAAAAAACTGGTTTTAAGACTTTAACGTCCACAGATTAAAAATCTATAAATTTGACAGTCAATAAATCTTGACAGATTTATAGAGGGTCGTTTGACATTGTGATTGATCAAGTGCCTACATAATTTCGATTCACACTGCTACAATTTACGTGTGTTCGATTAATGTTGCCAAACGTGGGTTTATTATTTATTAGTTATTAAAATAATTCGTTAAATTACGTAACAATAAATATCATTGTGTAGTACCACATTTTAATACATCTGTTTTGAAATAAGAAGCGATGGAACAGATCTTAGTAACTCCGAAAAAGCATAAAATTTTGTTCATTATTCAATAATTAAAATTCGAAAATAGCCTTATTCATAAATTACTAAACTGGTTTTAGTACATTGATACGAATATTAGTTATTTCGTTATATTAGTTATATTCGATAGTTAATACGAAAATAGCTTTCAATCTTTAAGTTTTTATGACCACTAAATCGATTAAGACAAAATTTGGTATGTAAATAATTTGAACAGTTTGGAAAATAATATAGAGGCTACCTTGCGTCTTACTTATTGGGCCCATACGCGAAATTGTAGTCTAAGCGGGCGACACTCCGGGTGGAAAGCTAGTTAATTAATATAACTTTTAATTGCCTTTTTGGTCGAATTATTGGTGGTCGAACTCAATGTCTATGTGAATGATTTTTGTGTTTTTAGTCCGGTGAAACGGCGGCAGATGCTGCTGAGCAAGTATACCTTTGCTTAAAAAATCCTAGATAAAAAAGTGGGCCCCGATTCGGTAGTATCGAAAAGATATATTCATATTGGCATTTATCCGCTATAGATATCTGTGCCTCAAGACAATGTTACATTCTACCAGCGTCAATGCTATCGTTGTGGACCATGGCTAAAACCCACTGAGTTTCTCACCAGACCTTCGTAGTAGATTCAGAGAAGCATTGTTCTTGCTAAGGCTAGTGTTAGCAATTCTCAAGTTGAGGCCGTGGTACGAAAAAAGAACTTTTAGGCGGGAAATGTGATGTACGAGGCTGTGTCAATTGTTTTATTTTGATAACATACTGTTTCTTCTGGTTCAAATGTTAACGCTTGTCTTATTAACTGTTAAGTATCTGTGAAGTTGCACGAATGTCTATAAATTTAAACAAATATTGTTATATATTAAATACTGATTAAGGACTACCTGAACTCGATACTGGCAAAGAAATCGTAAGGAGTCGATGTAGTACTGAAAAAAAAATTGCATTGATCAACGATTGTAGTTTCACAACAAAAAATCTGATTCTACTTGTTTCGACGACAATTAACATAGATAATACCACAATACAATAAGCAACACTACACAGATTATAAATATTCATTTGTGTTTTTTTTTCTATTGATCGAGACAATGGACTCACCTTACAGAATCGATTAGGTAATAAAACCTGTGTTCGAATCTAGATACGCTTGAATTGCGTCACGGTTGCCTTATACCCTGTTTTTATGTAGGTTGATGTTCTTAACTAGTTAGGTTACGTATTGTAATTATTGTCTTTACCTTTTTATTTTTATCATCTAATCAAATATTAGGCGGAATGCTTACGCGGCCAGCCACAGAATTGCTTGGAAACTTTGAGCTCTGTAATACTGCGCACAATCAAATCAGAGTCGATGAAAATAAACCATAAGGCATTGGTGGTTTTATTCACTACATTAATGGCCCGGTTTAAATCTAGTAGTGATAATCTTAAAAATAGTATCTGCGATTATTTATGCCCCATGAATAACAGATGGCGTTAATAACCTAACAGGATAGCTTTTAAAAAATACTGCCAATAATTAATAATACCCGATTAATAGCAGATGGAGTTAATTATAGGTTCATACAATTTATTGGACTATTAATTATCCAATATCACCTAAATACTGTGTTAATTGTTTTAACCCACCTGGTGTTAAGTGGTTACTGGCACTTAACACCAGGTGGGCTGTGAGCTCGTCCACCCATCTAAGCAATAACAAAAAAATTAAATAAAAAAATCATTATGGAGCCGGTCGGGACGTCATATAAATGTCAGGAAACGCACTGCGGATGAACACAATTGTCCCACGTAGCCATCAGATCTTATATTGGGGTATAAAGCTTGGGTGCCTAATGCAACGTCTAGCTTACATTAAGTTTATCACGCGAATAATTCTATACCAGAGACATGAACAGCGAATACGGAACTCGACCGTAAACGCGGCGTTTATGAACGTGTGTCATCGTTAATTCGAGAGATTAACTGTAATGGCGTAATAAAATCAGCTACAGAATTAAAATGTCACATAAAGAGTGTCGGACAGAATTATTTTGGATTTAATGGCCATTACCTTTGGATGCGAGATTGAGTGACTGCGTCGTTTGCTGGTGTGATCGTCACATGGTTTGAGGAGTTGATCGGTCTGGCTACTGTACGAAAGGGTCCAGATTTGATTTCCAGTGGGAATTAATATATTGTTACGCGCTGGGGTTCGGGATAAATAGAACTTCCACCGAAGTACAAATTAAAACTCTATTTAACAATTAGAACACATACAGAACACTTTACAGGTCGTAATGCACTTCTTCCGCTTCGCTTCAGGTGATCCGTTCGCTGTTTCACTTCGAGTAGATCCGATTACTAACTGCCTTCGTGACATCCCTGTAACACTTTAAGAGTCGATACGACATCCCTAGAATTATCGAGAGCATTCCTGACAAGTCGAGTATTTCCGATATGCGTTTCCGCCATTTGACGACAGATGACGTTGTTCTTACCGGCGTAACAGTATCAATGAAAAAAAATCTGATATCCAGGGACTTGTTGTTCTTGTCTCATGTTTACCGGAGCCATAGTTACTTCTTCATTTTCTTGCCCTTATCTCACATTATGTATGGTCGGTACTTCAGGTTCTCTAATCATGCTGTCTCACTATGCAGGAATGCAGTAAACCTACCACATCCATATTTGGTACGAGTTTTACGACCGGCCGCCGGCCTGACGTCAATCCTCCTTGGGTGCTATCTTCACAAGTATATCCATTGAGACGTGCCATAGAGGAAGGACCATTCTGTTCCTCTGTTTGCATCTTACATTATTTTTTTTATAATAACGTCAAAATTAATAGTAGTTATAAGACTGAGGGAAATCCTAGATTTGAGTATTTGAATTTGGAAACTTCACGCACGCCATTTAACTTACGTTGATCGTACTATAACAGAACCTCCTAAGGTTCCCCAGAGGTTTTACGGTGAAGGAATAACATCGTGTAATAAAAATGAAACCCGCAAAATTATAATTTGCGTAATTACTGGTGGTAGGACCTCTTGTGAGTCCGCGCGGGTGGGTACCACCACCCTGCCTATTTCTGCCGTGAAGCAGTAATGCGTTTCGGTTTGAAGGGCGGGGCAGCCGTCGTTACTATACTTGAGACCTTAGAACTTGTATCTCAAGGTGGGTGGCGCATTTACGTTGTGGATGTCTATGGGCTCCAGTAACCACTTAACATCAGGTAGGCTGTGAGCTCGTCCACCCATGTAAGCAATAAAAAAAAAAAAAGGTCCTACCACCAGTAATTACGCAAATTAAAATTTTGCGGGTTTCATTTTTATTACACGATGTTATTCCTTCACCGTGGAAGTCAATCGTGAACATTTGTGGAGTACGTATTTCATTTGAAAAATTGGTACCCGCCTGCGGGATTCGAACACCGGTGCATCGCTTCAACACGAATGCACCGGACGTCTTATCCGTTAGGCCACGACGACTACTGATGTATTTGTAATTCATATGTAATATTTCATTGAATGTAAAAACTCAAAAATCTTAAAAATGGTACTTAACCCCCTCATCTGCTCGTGTCTTTAATTATATACCTAAGTGCCACCAGACCAGTCGACTCACCAGTAGTTCATGTATTTCAGGAGCTCTTCGTGCCGATCAATACTAAAGGGGAACTGTATGAGGTCTGTCCCGAGGAGCTCACTCCGGCAGAGTGGGAGAACGGCGAAGTACCAGTGTCTCCTCCACCTCCCGAGGCTGGCACAAAGGCGCATCGTTTGCCGCACCTGTTGAGCCTGTGGCGGCTGCCGACCAGGGTACGACTGCTGGCGGGAACGGTGCCCATCGAGATGGCACACGATGTCGGAGGTACTTATCTATTTTGGCTTTTAATTAGCGATATTGATGAGAAAAAACATCAAAATCAATTACGTACCCTATTTTTGTGAATCAAAATTAATAGTTTTTTATTTACATTACAGAAGACCTCCTGCTGCGGGCGGCAGTGACTGAACCAGTCCTTGTTATGTGCAGTCTTCCCGAATACGGTTCGATACTGTCGAGCCCCAGTAAACAAGTCGACCCACGTTACCACGCCAAAGAGGCATTGCGACTACTACCTCTCAATGGCGACATCAGAGTCCGCCGCACGCAGCTCGGCTTCGAAAACGAGAAGCGAATGTTCCTCTCCGCTCGCCTACAAAAAGCTCTAACCTTCTGTCAACACAACGTTGACAACTGGATCAGGCAGATCTCCTACGCGAACTCGTCCGTCATCGGCAAAGCGAAGACAGCTGAAGACATCATGAAAGAAGACCAGGAGCCGGTCAAATTTGAAAAGGAACGAAAATTCACACTGCAAGGCCTGAAGATCGATCCTTCCAGACTGTTCGGTAAAAGTGAAAAGGTTCTAAAAGACATACCCGACGAAACCGAAGGATCAATTATATTTTTAAGTAAAAACGAACTCGAGCACATGAACTACGAGATGTATAGCGATGACGAGGTAAAAGATAACAAGAGCGACGATAAAACAGAACAAGAGGGTTTCTCCAACGAAAAAATGCACGTCTTTCGAGAAGATCCCGGACAGAAGAAAAACAAGTGGTTTAAAAATTTAAAACTCCTGAAAAGCGCCGAGAAACTTGCAGATGATAAGGTATCGGCGAATCAAAAACCATCCGAAATACGGGATCCCTTCGATCGACTGGGAGAGAAACATAGTTCTATTGAGCGGTACCAGGACATGGCAAAGTTGATAGAGGATAGGTTCGGTGCGTCCAGAAAAAGCGACAGTACAGCCGAGAATAGCCATTCATATAAAAGCTTAACAACGTCGTCCTCCGAAATGGGAACTAGTCAATGTAGCTCAAATCACAAGAAACCGGTGCTCACAAAATCAGTTTCGGTTCAAACCGGAATGCCTAATAGCTCCGAAGACGACAACAATGAAATGAACATGAAACACGGAAGAAAGAACTTGAGTGTGGACCAAATAAATTATTGCGGGTCCATGGAAAGCGACACTAGTTCGGGCAGAAAGCTGAAGTCTCTCGACGAAAACATGCTAAAGAAATCATCGGCTACGAAGTCATCCTCGAATTTGGAAAGGCGCCAGAGGATCCAGCCAGATTTGATACCGGAAAAGGCTATCGTGAAATCGGAATCATACAATCAAATTCACAGCTGCGAAGACATCAATATGTACGGAGCCGGCTCTTTGTTTAACGATAGCGAATTCGAAATAAACTACAAGCAGCACTCGTTCATAACCGACAAACTCTGCTCCGAGTTCCACGTCAAGACAAAGAAGGTTCTGAGCAAGTCCACGTCTAATTTACTGCATCCTAAGAAAACGAACGATAAGAAGGAAGGCAGTAACAGCAACAGCATGCCGACGAAAACTGAACGCGGCAGTGACGCTGAGAGATTTAACTTTAGAAAGAAAATAGACAAGCCGCGGGCTCCGACCCCGAAATCGGAGGAGGAAGACGCGCTAGTCGATATTTCAGAAACGCAAACAAAAGTTAGAAGATCCATATCGTCCATACAGAAACGGAAGTTACCTGTGATAGAGGATCTGCCGTACGGTCAAGTAGCCGACGCGGTCGACGTCGATGAAGAGCCAATCGAAGCCGACGGTATATCAGATAATATATACGCTGAAATATGTCCACCGAATCATAACAAAACGGACAATGACTACGATATGAACATAGACGTGCTGGCCAACGATCCCGTTATACGTAACGTTAAAAAGGAAGTGATCACAAGAAACGATGAAAGAGCGAGACAGATGATGATCGAAAACCAGGAAAATCCCTTCAGGCACATCGAAGTGGTCGTTATAGAGAAAACTGACTTCGAACTTGACGATTCTAGTGTTACGTCCAGTGATATAGAAGATAGGCCGGCTGTATCCATAGTAGATTCGTGGGAGAGGGAGAACGATGCTAGCAAGGTCCACGCTATTCGCTTAGAAATAACATCTCACGAATATACAAACGAAAGTCAGAGTATTGACGATTCCGAAGTAGTTCTAAGTAAAGATTCGTTGAGTTTTAGTAATAGTATACATTTGAATGGCAATTATCCCAACGAAGCCATTTATGATACGTTAAAATAGAAAAAGGAAACATGATAAAGAAAAAAGCGATTGAAAAATTTAGTTTTAGCATTGAAAATTATCGAAGTATGAATACAGCTGTGTGAAATGTGATATTACGTGTATTTGTTTTGTGTTCGTTTCATTAGATCAGTTATAGATGAGTGGGTCGTATCAATTCAGTATCACGTGAAAAGTCATAGAGTAGAGTTTTGTGTTTAATTTTTTTTGACAGTGTTATTTTACTGAAGTTCAACTCCACGGTTTTGTGAAAGTCGTGTGTGAAGGTCTTGGGCTTTTCGTGTCGTCAGAACGCTTTGTAGACTCTGTATAAGCAGTATAAGTGTTCCGTGTATAGTGAGGATTTTGTTATTCAATTTTGCGTCCATCAAAATTATCATCTGAGACGGATCTGTTGTAACTAGTTCTCGTCTTTGAAAATATTTCAAATTTAATTTAAAACAGTGCTGTGTTCAACTGTGGTCTTAATTCGATACGTTAATCTAATAATGAAACTTATAGAACTGACCAACAAGGGTAATTTCGATGTGTTTGTATACACAACACATTAAGCATCATTAAATATGAATATGTAAGAAATTTGTAAAAATTCAGCACTGAAGGCTTATAGGGCAAAATGAATTCACTTTCTACCTTTTAGTAATTTCAATTTTTATTAATCAATAACCTCATAACTTAAAAGGTGCTCAATTATATCGGTAGTAAATTCACTGAGTTGTTTGATCAATTCATATTTTCAAGCGCCTTAATTTAGCAATGTATTCACTATCACCGCTAGATGGCGCTGTCCTCAATAATTACTATTAATTTTAAGTACCTACATTAGAATTGTAATTTTTAATACTGTAAAAACACAGCACACGAACTCGGTGCTAAGCAAGGTGCTCCTATTTTGTATACATATGCCTATTTTAATAATAAATGTACACCTACCGGTTTCATTATTTTTTTGTAAGGAAAGGGTTCAATGTTTATAGTCTTTCTTGTAACTTGCGTACATTGCGTTCAAGATTTGATATTCTGTGAAAGTCCGTGGACCTCAAGCTGTCCAAGGAACAGTTATTTTGCCATGTCACAGAAATTATTATTATTTTAATTATTTTCGAAAGAAGACAAGGCTATGGCTCAACTAAGGTTCAATGGTTTCTGTTGTTCATACACGTCAGTAGTTAAAAGTATAGGTACATTAGTAGCAGAATCCTCACCTATTTACTAGATAACCCCACCGCTCCTATCCCAGCATAGGTCCGTATCATCATCTTCATACCATCATGCAGCGAGCATAGGCTTAGGTTTGCATGTCTGCACTTAGCTTTTAAGATCAGGTAAACCTTAAAAAACTCCTTTGCTGATGTCAAAAAAAATTGTATTAAATAGATTTTAAAATCCGAATATAGAAACACTGTCTGGCGATAAATATACATCCGTGTGCTTCGCTTGCTATCTGCGTTTACCGTCCATAGATTATATTTATATTCAAAAGAAATCTGGATTAGACTTGCGCAAAACATCACTTCCCAATGTAATGTGATATGACATCACTTTTACAGACAGGTGATATTACTCGAAAACATTACACATCACTCTTAACATTACCCGGTGCGTTCAATAGATACTGTGACGAATACATTGTATCTATACACCCGAATCATTACCTAAGTGATGTGTTCGTACTTTGTATTGTAATACACTGTCATATTACTTGACAGAGATTGACTTACTTACTAATATAATAATTTTATTTTTTACTTAATATAATTTATTGTGGGATGAACGGATTTCATATGGCGACTTAGACTGCAAATTGAGCTCGACGATAATGTTAATATACGAGAGCAGTAGACGCCATTCTTTCTTTCATTTATTAAACACGCATTAAAACAAATAATACAACTATCTTCAAACAAGTGCTTAAGTAATTCAAACACAAAAATTAATATGAAATATTACTAAACAATTACGAGCGACTAGCGATTTTACAAAAGTTACGAAAAAAAAATTAAGTAACTACTTGCGGTGAACTACCGGCTGGCCGCATGAAAAATATAAACACAAATACTTATTAAATATTAAAATTCAGACGTACCATAGGTATAAAAATGTACCTAGCGGCCAGGGCATACGGTTCAAAATCACTAGGAATAATTTCGTGTCGCTTGCTCATTTATTTTGCGTAGATCGGTCTGTCTCGCTCGCTCGGTTCCGTTCGTGTAATAAGCAACATTACACGACAAAGAAAGAAACATGTTGGGTGATAGTGTCATGTTTGTTTCCTTCGCGTAATGTGTGATGTTGCATTACATCTTAGCTTCGATCAATAATACTATTATTGATCGAAGCATCTTAGAGTAATATTACCGGAGTAATATCACTCGCATTACTTACACATGTCTAATCTGGATTCTTCCGGTTAGTTTAAAATCGTAGAACGATGGCACTAAATTATAATATTTTACTGAAAAATGGACCGTCTAAGTAACTGGTATGCGCTCATTTAATTTGGTGTTGAAATAAATGTGTACGTAAAAATTCGGTTTTCTTTTACGGGTGGCACACACACGCCTAACCTAAATATTATTTTTTGAGCAGCACAATTGCCTATTGTAACGGCCAGTTTTTAACTCTAATGGATTGATAATATTTTTTAGGATTGTAGTGAAGCATCATGGCGAATTGAAAGGGTACCTTTTCTAGTTACGAAAAAAGTACATAATACTGACCTAATATTGATTACACACAAAATGAAATAAAATACTTAATAAAAAAGATGGCGCCCGACACAATGCATAGCTAATACTAATATCACTAAAATGGCGTTCAAAAATTCATAAAGAATTACATAATTCTACTTAAGCAACAAAAAATAACAATTAATTAGTTTTCCTTAAACGATTCACCACTGGTAAATTTATATAGTCAATTGTTTTTTAAACATGCCTAACAAAACCCAACAAAAACTATTATCTAAGTATCTACACATTAAAAAAATGTATTACTTATGTATGAATCAACAAATAAATGCACATTATTTTCAATTTTAAATGTTCCGAACCACCTAATGAATAAAATCTGTTTGTACTATTGCTAAGCATATATTGAGGTATTAATGAGGTTTTTAAAAAACAACAAAGATTGTAGGTTTATTTGTGTGAAATATGCGAGCTTGATCGGTTTGTTGTTAAAAATAATTGCAGTATATATAAATTAGTTTGTAAGTACCACATATCACATATCTATTATGACATTAAACATGACAATTTTTTTTAAGTCATTTGTAAATTAAAATGTAATACTTACGTGAATATACTTATATTTTAATACATTGTATGTGAAGGAACGAATTCGCTCTAAGTCTGAAGAAGCTCTGGAAAAAATGTATTGAATTAAATAAATGAAAAAAATATTTTGTTTTTATTTTACTAAGACCGTAAATTAATGTGTTGGACTTCAATATTTAATTGCGGTCACGTCCTTACGGATCCATCAGATCCGATAACCCTTGCATTAGACACCTTTAGCTTTAACACTAGGAGTAGGTTACTGGTGGTAGGACCTCTTGTGAGTCCTATAGTATATATGTAAAGAAAAACCTTCATAGTCTAAAACTCTTTAGTTTTATAAAAAGGATTTTTCTTAAATGTCATTCAGTGAAGTTTGACATTAAGTAAAAAGAAAGTTCAGTTTGTTAATATAATAATTTTATTAAATTAAGGGCTTTAAATGTTGTTTTCTCATTATACACATAACAGAAAACGCAATTAAGTCTTTTATTGTTTATTTATTCTGGAGTACCCAATATCATTATAAAACATTATATAGAGTGTATGTATTAAAGTAATGATTCTTTATATTGCCGACCCTGATTAGGATATCAGAAATAACTAATGAAGTTATTGTATTTTCATCGGTTCTATTATACACACGTGTTACTTTGCGCAAAACGGACGTTTTGATGTTACCGAAAAATCATTGAAAGATTTCGTTACGCAGAAAATAAAAAGAAATGAATTCCTCTCCGTTCTAAACGTGACTATTGTTAACAATCTATTGACGACAATGGTTGATAAACGAATTATTAAATATTGAGTGCGTATATTCTGTCCTTTTTCACGGCCTGGGTAACTATATGAAATGACTTGAAATTCGCCTTTAACATCATCGACATTATATTAGAAAAATAAAGAACACAACATGATAATTTGACAAATATACTGTATTTCATTCAAATAAATTACATTATTAAAATTAAACAAAACAAAATATGATCTACTATTTCGTTAGTGACGTGAAAATGAATAATTTCATTTTAATCATTTAAAATACACCAGTGACCATAGATTATGGACATTGTGCGTTTTTTTTTTCAAATCTACAATCGATTAAGGGAATGAATTTTTTTTGACATTTATTAAATGCTCTTAAATATTAATTATTTTACATTATACAAGAATATATGGAAACATTGACATTTTGGGATTATGAACTGGATTTCCCTGGTCATCTATGAAATTCACTCAGTCGCACACATAATTATGAGAAAATAGAAAAAATATTCAAATAAAAAAAAACGATTACTTTATTCATTACATTTTAATGGAATTTGTGGCTTGAGTTGTCTTTAAAAATTATATTGAAAAAGAGACAAAAATTCATCGAAAATTCTACAACCGATACCTCAACGTCCCTAATAACCTTATGTATCGGCGTCCCGTTTTAACCCTGTAAGTGTGAAAGAGACATCAAGCCACGATTGCACAGTTAAAGGTACTAATGGCCGCCTCCGAAAACACTCTCTCTCATGTCGATGAAGAGATGCTGGTGTAAATTGTGCCTTAACTTTAGATGGATAGTGTTGTTATTTTATTGTGTTTTCGATAGCAGTTCTCCAGTTGTCTTCGTGATTTAAGCTAGTCTTATTGATTGGATTATCTGGAACACAGCAGAGCCACACACTACGAAGATGAAGAGAGCAAGGAGCCAGGGTGCCACAGGATATTGGTCTTCTTTTTCCTGTAAAAAAAAATCAGTCTTTAGTCATGATCGTAATTTATATAATTCTTGTCTCTGTGTATGTTAGTGAAATCCTAAACGGCTGGATTATGTTTTGTGTTCTTATGGGGATTCGACAATGGTTTAGAGTCACAATTCAGTCCACAACACAAAAAAAAAGATATTATAACAAAAGTCTGAAATTTTGGGTTTAAGATTTGTGTTTACTGGACAATGTCTGTCAAATTAATCTTAATATAAAAATAGCTTTTGTAGGATTGCTACAGCATAGTTAACTATAGATTTGAATTATTCAAATTGAATGGTACATATCTAATACAAGGCAGCTGATTACTGTCGGATATGGTAGATAGCTAGCTAGATATCTCCATGCATTGATTCTATATGAAAAATTAAAAACAGGACTGGCTTAATAATATTACCTAAGACCTCTAGTGCAACCAATACCTCCTAGATGACTACTTACTATACTTAACATAATTATTATAGTGTTAATATTTCATATAAACGGCCATGACTTGAAGACGAAGATGTAGACCTAAGAAGAAATTGGTGGATTGTGTGAAAGACGATATGTGTAAGAAAGGAGTGAGCGAAGAAATGGTATATGATAGAGGAGTATGAAAAGAGAAAACATGTTGCACCGACCCCAAGTGACTGGGAGAACGGCAGGAGAATAATAATTCTCTAATGATGAATGATGATAAACAGCCATAACTCGGGAATCGTTCACAGAACACAGTCACAGTCTACAACCAGATCAGAATCACGACCCACTGAGAATACCTGGTGAGAAATTCTGTGGGTTATTGAAGTTGAGAATTCTTTTACGGTTTCAATAAAGTTATATTTTTGAGACAAGTTAGTGGAATGTTTTATTTAAAAGCAACAATGTTTTTTCATTATTCAAAAATATATTATATACCTTAGTAGTTTTGGGTACATTCCCCCTCATTGTGATGTTTTTACTGGCGATCTCGTTGGCGATACGCATTCTCTGCTTAGGGGCCATTTTGTTTTGTTATAAAGTATATTTGTCCTGTAATGAGAAAATAAATACAACATGTATGTTTGTAAGAAACAAAGTAAGTATAATACGTGAGGGTATAAAAGTACATATGGTATGAATTATCCATTACTTTGATATCTTTGTATTCTTTTTATTTTGCATTATGTATCTTAACTCAATAAATATGCTGACAGTAAAATCTTGACAATATACCTACAATACATATGATAGTAGAATTTCATAATTAACTCTATTATCTGTGTTTTGTGATTCGAGGTGTATTTGCTTTTATGCTCTCTCTGGAATGATCTGTATGTCCTATACTACCATGATATATTATATTTGAAGATTTGCCTGTTTATCTATGCTTTCATATTAGATAGAAACATTACACTATTCTTTCATAGTTTATTAAACATAATTTCTGAAAGTAAAAACTTACAGATGTTCGATAGTTTTTTTTTGTATTCTGAGCCTCAACATAGTAGTAGCAATGTTTTATTTGAATGTAACTGCTCCAATTTTAGTTCTTGACTGTTTTTTTAAGAATTTGTTACATACGATTATGTTGTTTTTAAGTTAAGATTCTTTATGGAATTTCAAGTATGTCAATATCATATTTCATATAAATAGAAATAAATAAAATCAAGTTAAATTCATGTGCTCTATAATTGGGGAAGTTCAGTAAGCTCATGGTGAATATGATAGCAATTGCTGCAGTCTGTGAGCACAATGTGAGTGCCGCTGTCCTCCTTGAGACATGAAGTCTCTATGGTATTGGAATATTAATTCTAACTACCTGGACTACATGATTCTCAGTCTCAATGGTATTGGATCTACATACCTGGACTACATCATTCTCACTAAGTGCCTTAAAGCAGTGGCTACTGACTATTTATGTTTTGCATCTAAACTGTCTTATTTTTTTTTTAAATTAAAATTTTATTTTTTGGAGTAAATCATTATGAAGAAATATGAACTGTTTTAATCACAAGCTAGGTTTTAAACAATTTATAATACCATGATTGATAACAAGACAAAACAATTTTTTGTTTTCGCAGTAACTTTAGAAATATCTAAATAGTTGATACCTAAGCTCAAAATGCAGAATGTAATTTAGTACCTAATCAATAGTTGTAGTTAAGAAAGTTAATAGTGTGTTTTTGTAAACAAAACTGTACTTAAAACATTATTCTGTGTTTCTTTTGTAAAGGCAAAACTTTCAATTACTGTTTTAATAAATAAACTATATAGTCAGAAATTTTATAGGTTTATCGCGTTTCTTAATTTTACAACTGTAACAATCAAAACATTGTACACGTCATATCAATTAATGCGTTTCACTAAATAGGGTATCACAATCGATTATATTTAGAGTGATAAGTCGCTTAATGATTTAAATATATCTAGATTTAATAACGACGCAATATTTATTAACGTTTGGATAAAAATGAGGATTTTTTTTTAGGTAAATACAAATTGACACAGCTGTTTCTCGTTTTGTAGAAAGTTCTACACGAGATTCGTTGAAAATGTGCAAGTTATCCTACTTTTTTGTAACCAGTATAGACTTTACTGGCTGCTAGTAAAATTGGAAAGCGAATGAAGAGTATTCCTAAGAAATTAAGCGTTTTTAAACATATTTTCAAACAAAACAGAGTCGACGACCTATTCCAAGTACCTTTTCGCGGATTGTTTGATTCAAAATTTTGCCGTTAATCTTTAATGCTATGATTTTTTCTGCTTAGATACATAATATAAATAACATGAAAACAATTATACTTACAGTTTAATAATAAATTAAAAGGACTCGAAGAGCCACAACGCGCAATTTCGCTTGACACGTAGATAAAAGTAAATGACAGTTGTGTCAAACGCGTCATTTGTATTCGTTCATTGCGCAGAATAGCGACACGCGTCAATAAAGGGTTGCTATGGTAAAATTAACGAGCAAAATTTTTTTTTATAATAGAGTTAAGTTTTTTTGTTTTTATTTATTTTATCTACTAAATTTAATATTACCATAAATTTCTCTATACAGTCCCCAATTTTTTGCTGTCTAAAAAAAAACGCGCCATCTAGCAAATATACAAGGAACTAATTCAAGAGTTTATTTAGGTATTACAGTGTTGATTTGATACAAAATTTTCGTGCTTCTTTTTATGTCTCCTAACGGGCGACAGATGGCACTTGACCCAAAACCACATTAGCTGGAATGCCCCATTCTAGTGTGTTTATTAAATTTAAAACTTTTTTAAGCTTACAATGCTGTAATTGAAATTAACTAGCTTAAAATTTAATTAAAATTTCCTTATTTTAGAGGTAATGCTTTTAGCTGTTACTTCAACAAGAAGTCAAATACTTGGATCGATATAATAGAAGGAGAAATAGTTGTCAAACTAAGTCAATAAGATAAAGATACTATCAGAATTATAGTAATATTAATTCGTGATTGATTGATGATGAACAAAGATGTGCTTTTACTGTTAGCACTACTCCATCACTGTTGCCAGCCGTTAAAATTTTATTTTATTGACATTTGAATGTGTGGTGCCTGGCTCAAAATAGCTGTTTATTTAAATGCAATGGTAAATTAAAAGCTCATGGGTCATTGGTAATAAGCGAGGCTCCAAGAGATTTCCTGGCCACATTCTTCATCTTTTTTTAGTATGGCAATCTACCATTAGCTTTTGCAACACGCTTGTACAATGCTTAGTTAATGAATCCCGACGACTAAGCATATCTGACAAGCAAGCGGTCAGGTTTTTCGGGACAGACCTTCTAGCTCACACGAGGGGACTGCGGTCTCGGTAGAGACCTTAGCTCTCTATACTTTAAATAACGCAATGTCCCCTAAATATGAATTCACTAGAACGATCTTTTTATTGTATTGCATATGTAAGAGAACGAAATTACTGTTAATAGGGGTTGTTGTGCGCACTTGTAATTAATTAGGTATCAGTAATTCGCTTATTTTTGCCGCGAAGCACTGTGATAGGGTCCGGTAGAATTTGAAACCACGGCTTCGTATCTGACAGGGGCAGCCTTAACATTGCAATGTCTGTTGGCCGCAATAAAAAAAAAACGTGTCTACGATTTCTAAGCTTGTTCTATTGCTGCATTGAAGTTCTTTTTCAAAATAATACCTACTTTTAAATAAGTATAAATTTGTTTTTAAATAGGTATGTATGTAGCTGAGCTCCTGCAAAACGGCTTTTTACCGATTTTGATTAATTTTTCGTGTGCATTCAAATGGATTCCAGAATAATTTATATTCACAATTGCGGTTCTGTAATAACTTTACTTTTTTTTAAAAATCTTCATCATACGGTCGAGATTGTTTAAACTTATTCAAATAGCTTGAATTGTTCAGATTTAAGACGTTAAGTAGGTACAAGGAAGATTATCGTGTCTCATATTTATTTATAATAAGTAGGTATGTCAATTACCTACATAGTTTCGTTGTTAATATTGCGTCCATGTATTTGAAATATTTTAATCTATAATATTGTTCTATGGTGTCCGGATCTGGTTCATTGAACTTTTTATCTTTTTTTCTTCTTCTTCAATTTACGCGTAGTACAGATATAAATTAAAATTACTTTTACGGTTTAATCTCGTGTTTGTTATGTTGTCATTTTAATATTTGGAACATTTATAAGACTTTAGGGTTTTCTTGGCCACGGACGATTAAGGTGTTGATCATGGACAATTGAATGTCTGGCTGACTAGGTACCTTGTACAGAGCGAAATGAATTAAATGTAAATCTAGAAATATTTTTTTATCTAAAACCGGATAGACGGCATTTATAAATAACGCGGTAGTGTAGTTTTTAATTTTGATTATGAAATCTTTTTACCTATATTAAGTTTCAGTGTTAAGAGAACGCGAAAAAAGAAAGTGCTTAGTTAAAAAAATAATGTGCCTAAATTGAGGTAGCGCGTGGCATGTTCAATTGTGTTATTTGGTATGTTGACACATACCTACTTATGTATGCATATCAAAAATACTACAATCATTAGTATATCATTTAGTCTCTAAGCATTTAATAAAAGCATTTCAATATCTTTGTAGAACAACAACAACAAAGAAGCAAAATTTGCTTCTCAACATACCCGTTTATACTTAAACCCATCCGATAAGTGAAGGATGGCGATAGAAGGATTCACAGGACATCCATATCCTATCAATAAATCGACCAATCACGGCACCCCGTCGTCCTGCGAGGGTGACGTCTCGGTCGTGATTGGCCGAAATAGATACCGCCTTTACGAAGTCAACGCCCGAGAACTCGAACGGTTCGCTTTTTTTTTAATTTATTTATTACAAAGACAAGGACGTCCGTAATCGGGATGCTTTCTTTAAATTTCATTTATTATAAAAGCGGAATTTTTTGTGCTCTACCTATTCGTTGGTAGTCTGAGGGGCTATCTCGAAGTAAGGGCGGATTGGTAGGTGAGCTCACGAGCTGAAACTGAGAAAGTAAAATTAGCCCTAGCAAGAGCAGTGCTTCGTAGAATCTACCACCGGACCATAGACACTCACTGGGTTGTGTCTGTGGGTAGGAAAGCCAACAATGAAGAAACACACACACACACACTGTTTTCCTTAAAATTGTTTACGCCGTTTAGATCGAGGGGTGACATTTCACTTAATACATGACATTTATCTTTGCAATTTAAAGTTCCGTTTTATTTGATATTAGCATCAACAATTAGATGTTTTTAATTGAACTTCAATTAAGTTGAAGAATTTTTTTGTTATTATATCTTTTTCAAATTTTAAACTTCAAATGGGTCTCCTGTAAAGTTGCAAAAAGTTCGCTTATGTCAAATAGCATTTCACCTTTCGCCTTTCGATATAGTATATCTAAAGATTGTCTTTGATTTGATTTAGATTCGATCGTCAAGAAACTTCATACGATCAATCACGCAAAATCAATTTGAAGATTCCCTGAAAATTTGATGGAAATCGCTTCAGCCGTTTAGAAGTCTAAAGGGAACATCCATCCACATCGAGTTTTATTCATATAGTTAAGTATGACTTACCATCTATGTGACTAAGACCGAGCCAAGAAACATCTTGAGTAAATCGAATAACTTACCAACTAAAGCATTTATTTATTTCTTAATTAACTATTTGGTAATTGTTTTGCGGTTCAGATATCTACCTAAGTAATTTTATTTCACAAATTCTACCCTTCAATTGCCAATAGTCTAGACGAGAATCAAATTCGTGGTATTTCTCAACACTTCTTACTGGTCATGTTATTTTAGGATGGCATTATGTAGTATTTGTCGAGTTCGCGCGGACGGTTTTTTTTGTGGTGATTTTAATGTTTGCATGGATGAAAAATGAACTAGCGAACTATTGTATCCGCAATACAGCTTCCTCTGATATAATTAATTAAACTAGAGGTACCGCAGCAGTCGGAATTCGACTATAATTAATTGGAATTGTAAGTTTGTACACTATTATGATTGTATTTTATACTTCTATAATCACAAATTTCGCCAAGGCTACACTATAAAAAATATTAATAAAGACAAACAATATTTTATCTATTCTCAATTTGATCACAGACGTCAAGAACAAAAGTTTGACAATAAATAGGATGCATGCGTGTTTGCGTCAAATATATGGTATGTAGGGTGTGCAATGTTTTCTTTATTGATTTAATGTATCTTTTATGCATTACTTTAAAAAAAATATTAGCATTGTGCACTTCTTCTCTATATTCTCTATAAGTATGGAAAATATCATACTCCTCCGTCCCCGCAATTTTCGTAAAAAGGGATACAAAGTTTTTGCTTCACGTATTAATACCTATATAGATACTTAATTGAATTATTTGTTGCATTACTTTTAAAATAGACAGAATCAGTTTGTAGTGCGCTGGTTTTTTATCTTTGAGAAATTACTGGTGGCCAGAAGGCCTATCCAGTTTTACCAGGACAGGTGGGCGAGCAAGGGCTCAGTCTGGATGGGTGGGATTTGCTAACAGCCACCCAAGCGCTTCTAAAAGAGACTTAACAGCTCAAGAGAGGCTGTTTCGCGAATCAATCTATAATATAATATATAGGTACATCAAAGTCGCTTTCTCTGTCCCTATATCCCTATGTATGCTTAAATCTTTAAAACTACGCAACGGATTTTGATGCGGTTTTTTTAATAGATAGAGTGATTGAAGAGGAAGGTTTATACGTATAATAACATCCATTAAATAGTGCAGAAATCAATAATAAATTACAGTTTTCGAAGCGAAGCCAGGGCGGGTCGCTAATATAATATATACCAGCTAATATATATAAGAGACTCTTATAGTCCAATGTTGGATATAAAAGACGTGGCGTGGATAAGCCTCCCACAAGGAGGACTGGCAACCTGTTGAGGGTCGCGGGAATCTGTCAGGGCAGTACCGGTCGCTATGGCGAGGCTATGTGCAGCATGCTTCTGTGGACTGAAAGCGTTAGTAGATGGACGTCTGCAGCGTGCTTAGTGCGAGTTTTTTAACGTTCTCGATAGCGTGAAAGTTAAGTAAAATTTGAACGTTTGTTGAGTTGGAACATTTGTCTATGTTTGCCGCTAGGGCCACTGTTCCGGCTGCATACAAGTTTCGGGTAACTTTTACGCTATCGAGAACGTTAAAAAGCTCGCACTAAGCGCACACAGGTCACCCGACTACAACCCTGGGCCTCTTATCTCCATTCGCAGCCTACCCTGCGTATAATATCAGCGCTCTACTTTGTTACTTTTTCTCCACTACGTTTATCGGTCCGCGGTCTCCACTCTGGAAGTTCTCTACTCCAACAGTAATCGGTTCTGTAAAACCCTCAGACACAGCCCACTGAGTTTCTCGCCGGATCTTCTCAGTGGGTCGCGTTTCCGATCCGGTGGTAGATTCGGCAAAGCACGGCTCTTGCTAGGGTTCGTGTTAGCAACGTCGTCAGGTTTGAGCCCCGTGAGCTCATCTACTAGTTAAGGTTACGCTGATATAGCCTCTCAAGGCTCTCAGCTAGGTAGGAAAAAAAAAGGTTCTGTAACAGATATACAGATATGACCGACTCATCGCCACTTCAGCCAAGAAGCTGTTATACCTGCCTATCTGTAGAACAGTTAATATCCCAAAATGTAAACCTGTACAATTATTCAAGTACTCACTTTACTTTACACTTTGCGCTTTGCTGGTCGACCTTTGATTGGACTTAGATCCAAGCGCTATCAAACTTCACCCAATCATCCAAAAGACCTATCTAAAGATTCCTTAAAAGTTTCATCGTAAACGCTCCAGTCTATCGTATGTCGATATCGTCGAGACATCTTTATATTTAATTAGATAGAAAACCAAAAGCTGCTATTCTTCAATACTTCCCCGGGTCAAAATTATATTTAATTAAATAGAAATCTAAAGGCTGTATGTAATTCTTGAATATTTCTGCACGTCAAAATATTTGCACCATTCAACTTCATAGGAACATATTTATGTAGTATTGTAATAGCGAAACAAAATGGATGTAGTCTCCGGCGTTTGTCGCAGGGATTAAGGGATAAGTAGAGATGCGTAAAATCTAACTAAAGTGTACCGATTCATTAGTTTATGGATCTATTTTATCGGTACATCTCCGATTTTATGTTTTTGTCCGTGTTCCATCGTATTCATCTTTTGTTAGTTTAGGAAAATAAAAGCTTTTTAACGCGGCGCTTTGTATGTTATGTTGTTGTTATTTTGAAGAACGTTGGATAAATAATTTCTTTTTCACTAACCTTATGAAATCTTTCTTTTAAATCGATTCATCTATTTATATATATAAAAGAAAGTCGTGTTAATTACACCATTTATAACTCAAGAACGGCTGAACTGATTAGGATGAAAATTGGTGGTGAGGTAGCTTAGAACCAGGAGAAGGACATAGGATACTTTTTATCACGTTCCCGTAGGACGTGACGTAAAACGTGGTATAACAAAATGCAACTGATATGGAATAACAAAACGCAACTGTCTATGGTTAATTATAATAGAATTTTGAAGTTGACCGGTTGAAGTGTTTGTTTCGAGTTTCTATTAGCTAATTAACAAAAATCATGTACAATGTCCATGTTGCACCCACCATAGTTACTGTTGGGAGCTCTACTCTTGAAGTTGTTGACGAATATATATACCTAGGACAGGCAGTCCGATTAGGTAGGTCCAACTTTGAGAGAGAGGTCAGTAGACGGATCCAACTCGGCTGGGCAGCGTTCGGTAAACTGCACAACGTCTTCTCGTCCAAAATACCTCAGTGCCTTAAGACAAAGGCGTACAACCAATGTGTGTTACCAGTGATGACTTACGGCTCGGAGACGTGGTGCTTCACTAGGGATCTTTTTAGAAGGCTCAAAGTCGCGCAGCGAGCTATGGAGAGGGCTATGCTCGGCATTTCTCTACGTGATCGAATCCGAAATGAGGAGATCCGTAGAAGAACGAAGGTTGCTGACATAGCCCGTAGAATTAGTGAACTGAAGTGGCAATGGGCCGGCCACATAGCACGAAGAGAGGACGGTCGATGGGGCAGAAAGATCCTGGAGTGGCGACCACGTACTGACAAGCGCAGTGTGGGACGGCCACCTACTAGATGGACCGACGACCTAGTAAAAAGCGCTGGGTCTCGTTGGATGCAGGTGGCAATGAACCGGTCGCACTGGAAATCTATTGGAGAGGCCTATGTTCAGCAGTGGACGGCGATAGGCTGAAATGATGATGATGATGATTAGCTAATTGTGCCTAGATGATTAGGTAATCATTAAGAAATTCATGCCCCGACCAATACGATCAAATCTTTCCCGACGAAGCCGTAATGCAACTAGGATTCGAGACATTGCGAGTGAAGGTCCCTTCACTGGGACTGAAGATAATAATAATAATAATAACAACAAAAATACATGGCCAATAAAGAATCATTAAAATGCTTGCTTTTTTAATTTACATTAATTAACAAAATAAAAAATTGACCTTGATAAAATCAAAAGTCTGCTGATTTATTGCCTCTAAGGCGGTACAAAGTTCGCCGGGGCAACTAGTTTTCTTTATATTTTATCTCGGTATGTCTTCGTTGTGTAGAACGGAGTGTTTTAACGTAATTTTCACTGTCTTCAAGACGCTTGATTGACTTTTAAAATTGCTCTCGCATCGACCGATGACAATGCAATATTTTGTTCTAATATCTTAACCAGTAATCAAGAGGCTAAAAAAATATTAGGTCAATTTGCTATCTGAGCGTGATGGTTTTAAAATAAATGTACTTACTACTTAGTTTCCTTATAGCAAAATCAAATAATCACAAATAAGTCAGTTTAACAAGAATATACCGTCGAAGCAAATAACAATATGGCGCCCGACGGCAAATGATGAAACCTACAACAAATATTGTTTATCTCGTACGCGTCTCTGTAAATTACACGAAATCCTTTCAAAAACCGTGTATCGTAAACAAAAGCAACAATGCCAATGTTTTTACACAAACATTTGGTTTAGTAAATGTAATTTCGGATTACGCTCTGCGATCAATGAAGCGAAATGGTTTGGCGCCAAAAGAAAAAAAAACATGGCGTTTTTTTGTTTTGTTTTACATGCGATGCCTAAATATTATTGTGTCAAATACTCTACAAACTTTACTTGAATATTGGAGGTAGTAGTTATGTAGGAATTTAAATAATTCGAGACGCTAAAGTATGTAATTTTTAGAATATGTCGCATTACAGATGTGTACTTAAGCAAACACTCAAGCCAGTTATAAGGCTGCTATTCCAATACAGTGGGAGTTGCACTAACGAAATAGATGTCCTTGAGCATTTAGGCCTTCTTGGGTACAGCTGTGAGCAAACTTTCCCCTCCTAGCTCAGACCTTGAGTTCACCTATCTGTCTTGGCGAAGAAACATTAAAAAAATCGCATTGTCTGCTCGCTACTAATAAATACAACGTCATTACGGATACTCCTTATCCATTAACGGTGCTTTTGGGTACCACAAATATCGGTCACCGTGCCGTGAATTAACCCACAGACACAGCCCACTGAGTTTCTCGCCGAATTTCTCAGTGGATCGTGTTTCCGATCCGGTGGTAGATTCTGTGAAGCACGGCTCTAGCTAGGGTCAGTGTTAGCATCATTTCCGGTTTGAGCCCTGTGAGATCACCTACACGTCAAGGAGAAGCTGAAATAGCCTCTCAAGGCTATCACCATAGGTAGGAAAAAAAACATTTCAACTAATTAGTATTATAGTTTCTTGAACCCAATCGACTGAATTTCGGTTAATTTTTTGTTATTTCCACGAGTGATTGAAATAAAATATCGGATCTAATGTCGGTACAGGCGTCTGTGACAGGGTAAAAATCAAGTATTAAGTAATTGTAAAATTAATGTGATTATGGAAATTGTAAAACAGCCTGCGGCCTGGATTTGTTTTTACCGGCAGGTAATAGGGATACAGCCTTTACCGAGTTTATTTTAAAATCAAACTTTTTATTCAAGAGCATCTGCTTTGTAAACGATAAAAATTAAAATCGAACGCCATTTTTTTTTGTTTTTTTTTTTTCGAGACCTCGGCTTTTTCATTCCGCCTGATCTGAGTTCTGAAGAGGTTTGACGTAATGCAAGAAGCTCGACCACACACCGGCCCGACTCACGGTATATTTATCGGAATCCAATTTTATGGTGGCTTATTGTGAATTATCGATGTGTGAGATCATCTGTGGTTTGATAGGGGATACTTTTTTGAAAGAAAAAAAAAAAAATGTAACTAAATTTCGAGTAAAATCATTTGAAATTTGCTAGTGCAGAGTTTATTTTTCACATTTTTTATATTTTTTCATATTTGTACGTTAGGTGGGAAAATAAGCAGTAACGCTGAACTTGAATTCTCGGGTTCACAAGAAAATTCCATGAGCCTTTAGTGAATTTCAAATCACTTTTCACACAACAAGTTTGAGAATAGGTATTAAATGAAGATTGGTGGCTAAAAGACCAAATTACGGGCCACAAAAAAATTCAACACTAATTTACCAAAATGGACACTTGCAATTGAGAGTAGCAAAATACGATGGATGTTATCATAAAGTCTCATACAGTTGAACCGGCTCCCGCTGCGATGAATTTATAAGCCACATCATCAAAATTCATTACACACCCCTAAAGCAAAATGGCTTACGGCGATGGCAGGGCGCAACCCGCCCCATGCGGACTCAATCCACTGGCGCTTCCAAAACGCTTGACCGATCTTCGATCTTTTTTCTTCTATCGACTAGAGTCGCCTGAAATGGAACTAGGCCGAGGTGTTCTAAATTAAAAATTAATTATCTTTATAATATTTTTTTTTTATAAAATTTTAATTTAATTAGATTACAAATTTTAATTTTATGCAATTAAAATTAAAAAAAATGATGAATTTAGAGAGAGAGAATGAGAGAGAATACATTTTATTGCACACCAAAACACAATTTACATTTTAAAAAAAACAGTCAAAAAGCAGATACATTTGTACAATAGGCCATCTTATCGCTAAAAGCGTTATCTTCCAGACAACCGTTTAATTTACAGTAATTCTGTAAAATATAAAAATATAGCAGGTATGTTGCGGTGTACTAAAGACAATATATTATTATAGAAAATATATACATACAATAAACAGATATATGAATTTAATATTTAGAAAACGATCAAGATTAGATAGACATAGAAGTCTCCGGGAAACTGTTAACTTTTGTGTTGCTGTTGTCAACAGCGCGGATCCTATAGACACAATCCATTGAGTTTCTCGTCGGATCTTCTCAGTGGGTCGCGATTTGGATCCGATGGTAGATTGTGCGAAGATTCTGTTAGGACTAGTGTTAGCAAATTCTTTCAGGTTGAGTCCGTGAGCTCACCTATTCGTCAAGGAGAAGCTGAAATAGCCTCTCAAGGCTATCAGCATAGGTAGGAAAAAAGAAAGAAAAAAAGCAACCTTGTTGTAAGTCGCATTAGAAGTTACACTTCAAAAATATAAAATTAAAATGTTTGAGCTCCAGTGCGAAACAGTTATGCAAGTACCCTATTATGCAGCCCCCATACGCCGAGGCGATGGCAGCATATTGGCATTCTAACGCAGGATGCTCATTTAATTGTGCCGTAATACGATATTTTATTACTGAAGCATTGTTTAAACAATTGCGTAAGTGATTGTACGGGGCCGACGGGATCTGCACCTTGTTTGGACGGCTCCATTCCGTAATGCACCATGCAATAATAACGCAATAATAAAATCATAAATATTTTTTTTTTAGTTTTGGAAAAATCGATCTGGTTTGTTTCCTCTTTTGTATTAAGTCATCTTATCCGCGATGAACGCAACGCTTTACGTAAGAAATTTGACAGTACATATTGTAATAAGTAATAATTTTTGTTATCAACGTTGGTAAGTCATCGGGTCTTGTTACATGTTAAAATATGTGTATTACTTGGTGTGTAAGTCATTCGAGAAAACATGAAAACATACCCGATTCGCATTTATACTGATGGGTGTATCCTAATTCTAACTATTAGGCCAAAAAGAAGTTGGACAAAAACAGGGACTCTTCCTAGATCTGTAAAGATCCAAAAAAACAAGTTAATCTAAGTTTTAGGTACGATACTAGTGAATATTAAATATATTATTACCAAATATAGACATGATAATTGTCATCAACACTGAATTTTATTAATTTTGCTATTTGCTTAAGGTCAGGGTTGAATATACTTTATTTACTTTTAAAAGATAGTAGATCTTTGAAATAAATACAACATTTACGTGATGAATTCAATTGTAATTACTTTTGTTTCAAGCATGTTTTTAAGTGCAAGTAATTACATGTAAATTATTTCATTATTATATAAACAACTTCTCTCTTCTTTTTCTTTACCTTATCTCACTAGGTGGGGTCAACACAAATAATTTTTCTCCTCCATTCCCTTCTTTCAGGCGTCAGCTCAACACTCACACCTCTTTCTGTCATATCGTCATTCACGCATTCCATCCATGTCTTCTTCGGTCGACCTCTTTTCTCTCATCATTCTATTATATAAACAACATTATATGTAAATTAAATTTAGTCTATATGCAATGTAGATTGAAGCTATAGGGCTACGTAGATAGAGCTTTTATAGCTTTAGTAGTCCAGTGTATTTGCGATTTCCAGATGTTTGATATCAATGTTGATAATTACGTAGGTATGCCCTAAGTTTATTATCATAAACTTTATAACCTAAAAATATTTAAAGATAGTGTTAATTGCTTATCACTTTGTTTTGTTTCTTACATCGTTTTTATTCTCCGTTGAAGAACAAAATGCTTATCTATACTAATTTAAAAATCTACAGTGGTTTTTACGGATGTTCCGTTATAACTATTGAACCATGCATCCGATTGACTTGAAACTTAGTATCCATGTAGAAAATACATGTACTTAATGGATAGGCTAATATTTATATGAGTGTTGGATTCCCTACATCAGTTGCGGGGGCGTTAATGAGGAGAATCTTTGTGGGGGTGAGAAACAATAATGTTAATTTTAAGTGGCCAGCGAAGCGGACGGGTATAGCTATTAGTTTATATAGATTGGAAAATTTATGATATCAAAATTAGCTTTGTTTACAGGTTTTACATTTCAAATAATAATTACGAACATAAACGACTTAATAGCTTTTAATTTTCAAAAAGCAAACGTAATATAACGTCTTCGTGAGAAGCAAAATGAATGCATTTGTAAATATTGCTTAATATGTTACGAAGCGCGAAAGCAGACGAATTTTTTTTTTATTAAATAAGGATTTGGCTCCTGGTCTTTGGCATTGATTTTTCCAATGTCCAAGTATGTACAAAAATGACAGGTGCTTAGAGAGAAAAAATATACTAAGCACCAAATAAATTTGATCAGTTTTTGCATACGCGAATCTGTGATTTTAAGAGCAGCACAAACAAATATAATATATAATATTATGTTAGACTAACTACTGTAAAGATAAATATTATTAGCAGATAAAAATTTACACAGAATATTTACATGTCTAGAATAGACTAAAGTTAATAAAGAATTAATACTAATAGGCCGGGGAATGTCTTTTGGAAGGATATCATAAAGAGGGGATATGATATTGGGGCAGTCGAAGAAAATGTGATCCAGGGTAACCCTCAACTAATCCACACTTACAAAGAGAGACGAAAATTTCATTTAAGCAAACAAATTTCGTGTAATAAATCAATATATAATGCGAATAACACATTTCTCCATTCGTAATACGTGAAAAATTAGCTGGGTGCTTGTGGTATAATGCGAGCCTTCGTCGTGTATTGAGCGGGCGCGGGCGGCGCGCGGGGTGAGGGGACAGGAGGCACAGTGTTAGGTTACAGGACGGCTCCTGCTCGCTATGCTCTCCTGGTTGTCTGCTCTACTTTGTACGATGAATTTAAACAATTGTTTTTACAGAGAAAAGAAAAAAACAATTGCTCATTTTATTGTGTTGTTTTAGAAGAAATTGTTTCCTGAGCTGTGGAGGACGTACCTATGTATCAGAATTGATATTGTGAAATTCAATGTTGTTATTATTTAAATTTAAGATTGCCATTAAAGTATTTTTTATAGAAATGAAAGTAATCTGTATTCTCATTTTGAAAACGAATATTAAGAAAACCATTGTAACTATCTAAGGAGTTTACCAGTTAAATTACTGATGGTAGGGCGTCTCGTGAGCTCGCACGCATAGATACCACCACTCTACTTATTCCTACCGAGAAGCAGTAATGCGTTTCGGTTTGAAGAATGGGGTAGCTGTTGTACTGTATAAACTGAAACTTAAAAGTCATGTCTCTTAAGGGAATAACGGTTTTTACCTTGTTGATGTCTACGGGCTCTGGTAACCCTGGTATTCAAGTTATCCTTAACACCATCATAATGCCATCCGAGCAAACAAAAAATCGCATTTTGGTCGCAATTAATCATAGTTTAATTATGTTATTAACTTCAATAATTCTATCCAATTAACTTATAAGAACTAACAAGTCTAATCTATATTTAGAACCAAAAAACGACTCACTTGTTACACCAATGCACGTATTCAGTACCTGTAATTGTGTTAGCATTTAATGTACGTGCTAATTGCAATGCTTTGTGCTGATCTATAAAAATTTTATACTCAATAAATAAAGCTAGAGGTCCCGCAGTAGTCAAAATTCGACTATAATTAATTGGAATTGTAAGTTTGTATACTATTATGATTGTATTTTATACTTCTATAATCACAAATTTCACCAATACTATACTATAAAAATATTAACAAAGACAAACAATATTTAATCTATTCTCAATTTGACAACAGACGTCAAGAACAAAAGTTTGACAATAAATAGTAGGTATGCATGCGTGTGTGCGTCAAATACATTAAATGTAGTGTGTGTAATGTTTTCTTTATTGATTTAATGTATCTGTTATGCATTATTTTGAAAAAATATTAGCATTGTGCACTTCTTCTCTATATTCTCTATAAGTGTGCAAAATTTCATACTCCTCCGTCCGCGCAATTTTCGTAAAAAGGGATACAAAGTTTTTGCTTCACGTATTAATATATAAAATAATAATTAATAGTCCGACAGAGATTATTGACCGAATCACTCTCTACACACATACTTCAGCTGAAATCGGGCGTAATAATGACACGTGAAAGTGTAACTTAAGTACGCTATAATTGCCCCACAGTAGGTACTTACCCTTCAAAGATTCAAGTTAAGATGTGCACTCAACTACACTATTCGATAATTGCAGTAACGTAACGCAAAAAAAAATGGCCGCCGGTCATTGTTGGCGCCAAAGCGACTTAATATATGTATAATATATTGTCGTCACACATTTATCCTTTTTTTGGGGACTTTCAAATGTAATACTTTCGGTTTTCATGTTTTGTAACGTTATTATGAAAGAACTGTCACCGTCCTCGTCGAACCCGTCGCTTGCGACGAAGGGCTCGACGAATAAATTAACCCATAGACACAGCCCACTGAGTTTCTCGCCGGATCTTCTCAGCGGGTCGCGTTTCCGATCCGCTTGTAGATTCTTTTTTTTTTTTTTTTTTTTTTATGATTGAAAGTTTACTGGTGGCCCGAAGGCCTTTCCAGTTTCACCAGGACAGGTGGGCGAGCAAAGGCTCAGCCAAGAAGGGTGGGATTTGCTAACAACTGCCCGAGCGCCTCCGAAGGAGACCTAACAACTCAAGAGCAATTGTTTCGCGAATGAATCTACTACCGGATCGGAATCGCGACCCGCTGAGAAGATCCGGCGAGAAACTCAGCGGGCTGATGCATGGGTTAGGTTGCACGTCGACCTCTTTGTCGAGTTCGACGAGTACGGTTACCGGGGTCCCTAAGCCTGCCCCTAGTATTAGAGCTGAAGGCATCTAATGCAAAGGTTATTGGATCTGATGGATCCGTAAGGACGTGTCTAGGGCGTCGACGGTGACTGGCTCCTGCATGATCAGGATTCGGGGAGTAGTCAGCGGCGGCAACGATAAGGCGATTATCATGACGCATAGCCTTATCGAAGTATCGTTCCGACGCTGACTTCATGTATTTCCGAATTGATTCGAGGCCCAGGTCGTCGTGTAGGTCAACGTTCCTCACGAACCACGGAGCCCCGACAGCTAACCTGCAAAAGCGGGATTGTAGGGATTGGAGGGTGTCTATGTGTGTGCGGGCCGCGTGAGCGAACACCACACTCGCGTAAGTCATGACGGGATTGTAGATTCTGCGAAGCACTACTCTTGCTAGGGCCAGTGTTAGCAACACTTCCAATTTGAGCCCCATGAGCTCACCTACACGTCAATGAGAAGCCGAAATAGTCTCTCAAGGCTGGCAATCAGCATAGGTAGGGAAAAAAATGAAAGAAATTTTAATGATCTATCAAAGATATGTGATATTATTGAACATACCTGAAAGTATTGTTAGACGAATCGCTATACTATTATTTTTAATTATAGTAATAGTTTTTAATGAGGTAGGCATTTTGTAAGCTTGATCATTTTTGTAGTAAGCAATGACTGCAAGTTGTCAACCACATGAGTCAAAAGGTCATTAATACATTATCTTTGAAGCATACATAGATTCTATTTATAAAATACTTCAAGCAAGTAACAACTAAAATACTAATGAAAAAATACATTGTCAAATTTGTTAATAAAAAAAAAGCGTTCAAACGTTTGAATAGTTTAGATGTGACAACGGACAATGCATTAACAAAACGCAAACTACAATACGGACATCTTTGTTAGGGCGCCAAATAATTGCGTATCTGAAGAGAGTGTATTATTCTCTTTAACAATATCGGATAACCTTGATGCTTATCGGATCCTTACGAGACATTGGCTAGTGATAGGCACTGCGTCCTTCGAGCTATATAAATACGAGTATGTACATATGTATATAGTGTGATTTTTGTGTTGTGATCGATTTTCTTAACCTTAAAGACATTAATAAAATTATGCAAAACGGACATTTCGTATTTTGGCGGAATATTAGTTTGCCTATCCGTGAGTGGTTAATTACAACCATCCGGATGATTCCGGTATGTTCCAAATGTTGGAAACCCAACAAATTGGTATGAAACCTTTTTATTGTTGTGGTTGTGGTGGCTTTTGACATTACATTTGAATTTGAATTATGGAATGTCTTAGTTTTCTCATTCTCTTTCCATCCGTGCTATTGTACGCGATTTATAAAATTTCTAAAATATACAAATTTTATACGTGCAATCCTCGCGAGTTTATTTATCAAGTTCCTTGCCCATCCTAATCATACAGTCCACTACACCAAATATGTTAACCCCTTTTTAAACGTCTTCGTTTCTGGCATGGAGACAAATATCTTAAATCGACTTAAGCAAACACTAGTTTTTTTTACAATAAACAACAACATTACACAGTCACATGGAAACTTTGCCAGTGATTATTCTAGATTATTCTCTGGCAATCTTTTCATGGAATACAAGTTCTACATAATATTTAGTCCGTAAGCAGTCTATTGTCTAACCATACAGGTGCCTTATTAAGCTGAACTATCAATATTTAATCTATTTACCAGTACTATTATTTATCTTTGATTATTTATAGGACCGATTTGATCACACCCTGTACATTTGTAGTTTGCGTGAACCTTTGCCTTCTTTGGTTAGAGACAACTTGACCTCTACTAGATAAGATTTTGATGGGAGTATATAAGCGCCAGTATGATCTAATCTAATTACAGTCTTGAATGGAAGTCAAGAATTCCAGCTAATACAGAAGGTAAATAATACTTTTTAAAACTATTTTGTCATATTAGAAATGCGGTTGGCAAGGCAAATTTAAACCATTTGAATGTCGCACTCTTGGTTATGGTTTCGATATCAAAGTCTCAGCTGTGTAAGATGATAGAAATTATTTTTGGAACAACATAATTGAGTCGTCTATTATCAAAGGTGGCAATCTGTGCATTTGGACAAAAAAAATTTGTTGATATCGCACCATTGGTAGAAGAAAGTCGCAAGTACAATTACTTCAAATTTTTTTTATTGCAGTATTCGTTAAAGGAGACCATGACACATGAGCTCAACAAGTTTGAAAAAAATATTCCAAAAAATGACGGAGATATCGCAAAATTTGCGAAATGCTAAGATTTTTATTTTTTAAATAATTCGCCTTATTATTTACGTAATTTTTGTTATATTTGGTCATTTTTGAAATTTTCCCTATCAATAAAAGCTTATTGTTACTTATACACAATTTTATTAAAATATACGTGCATAAATGAACATGCACACTTTTGCCACGATATTTGATGAAGATGTGAAGTGCGCAAGTTCAGTTACTTGTTTTCTGTACGTGACTTTTTGCGAATCATTCATACGTAATATTATAAGCTCGCTTCTTCTATGATTAATTTCGATGGATTTTAATTTTTAAATGAAAATACTTAATTTTATACTGTATATTTCGAAAATATTTCGTAACGTAATTATAATTAAAAACAAAAACATTAGCATATCAGTTGGATAAACCACACTACATACTTAATATTTAGTTATTTCTTGCGAAATTTGATTATACAAAAATTTGTATCACGAAATTTCTTGTTTGTTTTTAAATCTATCACGCACGAGAGTGGTGCATGGGCACTAGCTGAATAGTTCTCACGTGCATGCCGCTACCTAGTTAACTATCATTGATCTAAACGTATGTGTACCATTTTGAAAACGTATATAGGTACCATTTTTTTACGCGAAGTTAAATATGATACTCCTGCAAACTGTACTGCAGAAGTAAAGTTATGGATATCATTGAAAGAAAATGTAAATGACTTGATGCGCATGCACATGCATGACATGTCAATGAGTTTTACTGAAGATGGTATTAAATCTAAATAAAGTCTCAAAGGGATGTTCTTCTTCTTATGACGATGGATCATAAACTAGTTTAAGTAATACAGTACAGAACAGTGGAACTAGACAATGTGATTCCGAATTAGCAGCTTTGTCGGAAACTATAAACTTTTATACAGAATCAACCAAAGACTCTCGATCAAAAGAAACACAATCGCATAATGCAAATGTTTTAGAATTAGCGGAGGAGAAAGTCAGTGGAAAAGAAAACTCTATTTAAACTGCCAATGATATAAATTTCATCGCATTGTAGTTGACCCATAACAATAATCAAATAGCAATGAAAAGAATTAAAAAAGAATGCGAGATGAAAGTTCCTGGCAGGTGAAGAAGTAAAATATTCAAAAATGTTGGTAAATCATACCGTTAATGGATACAGGAAAAGGGAAGAGAAAAAGTTATGGGAGATCCATGTAGATAAAAGAAAAAAGTGTAACGAATAAATAGGTAAATTTTAAAGGATTGTTATTTTCAACTATTATTGATGTTTGGGAAATTCTGAGCGTCAATAGAATTGTATTTTATTATAAGATTTGTAAAATCGAAGCCTAAACGCATGACAACCAGTGTCATGTCTATGCTATTAGTCTTTTCGAATCTACCAAGATTCGAAAAGACTAATAGCATAGACTTTGGAATATAATTTCCCAAAAAGTATAAAAACTGAAAATGTAGTAACTATTTGCGAAAATATGTTTATACAGAATTTGGATATAAATGAAAAAAAATGTCTACACAGCTTGATGAATAAGAGATGGAGTCAGTGAAAGATTTACGAGGATGTCATTCTGACCGGCCTAAAAAAGTAGATGATTTAAATAAAAAGCTTTATTGATCATATAAACCAATTTCCAAGAAACTCAAAGAGAAAAATTGGACCAAAAGCTTACTTATGCTAAAAGTGTTTATATCTAAATTGGACAAAAGATCAACAACTCTGTCGAAATGTTAAGCCAGTAACACTACCCTAATTTTGAGCGCACCTCAATCGGAGATCGGAGTTTTTCGCAAATCCAGTATAACATTTCACTGTCGATCATATTTTAACTAAAGGTGATTATTGCTATATGCGGCTTGCTGAAATTGTGAAAGGGGAAGCGAATGAAATAGATGTCTATGGATTTTTTTACAAAATGAAGCATCAAGGGGTATCAGAAAAATATCGTTCTATTCGGAGAATTGTTCAGGACAAAACCGAAACTATTTAGTTTTGCACTATATATGTATATATGGATGTTGCAAGTAAAAACTATCCACGGCTTTTAAAAAAAATCTCATTTTCAGAATAAAGGAGACTCGATGCAGCATGTAGAAACAAAAAAAAAAAACAAGTTTATTACGTACCAGACGAAAAGCACTCAATCGTTCGCAATGCGAAATTAAATACGAAGAATTATGTATTGTGAAACACATGATACAAGAGAATTTCTTTAACTATAAACGATTAGTTGAACTTGCTAAAAACTGGTATGAGGATACCGTTGGCAACAAAGTTTTGTGGTCTAAAATAAAACGATTATTTGCTGATCTCCAAAATCCTATAATTACTAATATGAAATATGATATTTATGAAGAAGAACCTAAATGGGTTAATACCAATGCAAATTACAGAAAGGGAAGACAGAACAGAAAGGCTCAGAGTTAAAGTAACCAAGTATTATCGGCACTAACGCAGATATACAATGATCTATTTCCAATTTTTAGAAATTTCAACAGAGACTTGATAAGTCCTTATTACGACAATAATATACAATCGCATTATCATGGTTTTTATAAAAGATTACGTCTTGAGCATTTTATTGACTAATTTACTTATAAACATTATAATCAAGTCCTTTTGTTTAATAAAGCTGGTTGATTTCATTCAATATGTTCATATTAACAATTTAAATTTAATTACTACCTTAAGCATTCAATTTTCACATAAATAATAACAAACAAATGTTGTTGTAGTAAAAAAATACGATTTATTAAATATATTTTAACGTTTTCTATCAGAGTAGAATAAGTAAGTTGTTAGTGATACAGACATATTTATTTTATTATTAAACTTGTAATAAAAACATAAATTTATTTACTATGATTATTTCTATTTTAATTCTTCCGCAACAAAGGCGTATTTTTTTATACACATACATAGGCTAGGTCAATTTTGTCGGCAAGAAATACGTAAGTAAAATTACGAAGCTATGATCCGTGTGAACACCGTAGCAACAAAGCGGTTACTTTACTTATTCCTAAAAGTCATAATATCATAACGGGGATTAAAGACGTAACCGATTAATTTCAAATTAATTTGAAAACTACTCAATATTGTTTTAAATCATTAACAGATATATATGCAGCTTAATTTTGTCCATGAAGTCTCTTAAGAACATTTTCATCTATGATTTACCATTTCTTAACAAAACAGTTTTTTTACGTTCCTGAAAAGTTCGAGTTTTTCACTTGCGACCTTTTTCCACGAATGGTGCGATATGTCAATACAGATTGATTTGAATATAATCGTCTCCTTCAAAGAATACGGTTCAAAACCTGCATTAAATAAAGATTAATACTTAACCTGTTATTTATCTAAGATGTCGTTCAGAAGAATTTTGTGACTGCCAATGGAATACAAAGTCAATAATACGTTTTTCTGATTTACCAATAATTGTCCAAAAGTCACATTGCCGGCTTTGATAATAGTCGACTTAATTATTCCCGAGAAAAAAGATTAATTTAGCCACGGCAGCTTTGTATGCGATTGTAAAATATAGACGATATTATCATTTGGAATAAGTCACTATGCGAGATTTCTGGCCAGTAAATTTGCGGTATGACGTTGACACCACGTTTGATGAGTAACTTCCTTACGTAGTCCAAAATACTATGCGAGTTCTAGTCTTACCGTTAATATAAAAATATTTACAATACGTACTACATATTTACATCAAATAATAATGTTTCACCCCTAGGTTTTCACTTATCAAGATGCATTTCGGGGCTGCGTTCGCATTCTTAGGCCTCGCCTCCATGGTTTGTGCCTACAGCGATCACCGCGTCGCCAGCCTAATTGGTGATGTCACCGCCGGTAACTATGGTGGGGCTGTCCAGACCGCATTTGAACTGGAGAGCGAGTACAGGGACGACCTCATCAAAGAAGCTATCGATGGACTCTTCGAAAACAACGTGAGGAACTTATTCGATTTCGCCTATAGGCTCAATCGTGATGGGGGATTTATGATTGTCAGGGAATCCTTCCCCGTGGAAGTTGAAAGGATCCTCGACGAAAGATTTATGAAATTGATGAATAGACAAGACAATCTCGCTTTAAAGCTGGCCAGCACAGTTGACGAAGGCGGTGACAGGATGGCTTACGGGGACGGCGCAGGATACATTACGAGAAATATTGCTTGGAAATTTACGCCTCTTTGGGAAAACAACGGCCTATACTTCTATATCTTCGGCGTCGAACGCAACCAATACCTGAAGTTAGCTTACAGTCCTGACAGCGCGGGAGATCATACAGCATATGGGGGTGACAGCCCCACAGATAACAGATACCGGTGGTATTTGGTACCCGCGAGAATTCAAGGTAGGAACTTATACTACATCGTCAACAAAGAATTCAACCAGCCTCTGAAGTTAGGCCGTGCGCTTGACTGGGCACACGATCGTGTAGCGTATGGACACAATGGCGATTTCCACGGGAACCCTGAGCAGTTCGGCTGGTACATCACTGAATACTAAGCCCGATAATTTTGTTTAGTACCAAACCTGTCGCGAAATGTTTTAATAAATTTAAACGAATCGCAAACAGTCTAAATTGAGATTTTCTTTTTGTTTTTATCCCAGAATGAAGTTAAAAATACAATTTTGTATGTAGTTTTTATGTGATGGCTACCGCAGAGGGATGTTTTTCAGCGTCGGTTTAAAATAAGAGTGCTTTTCAAATATCAAGAAGGGTAGCTCATATCGGACTTGCACGGTTGATGCACGTTTTTGACTAAACTAGTGTGAGACAACGCAGTACCAGGCGCTAGGCACCAGGAGTCCATGGGCCACGTGCTTTTGAGTTATTACTGCAGTTCAAGGACATCAGAACGTGGATGCTGCCACGCATCTTGAAGCATGTGGTCGAAGTCTCTGTTATATTGTATCAGGGTTGACCCATGGTTTACAGCGAAACGCATATATATAAATTGGAGTTATTACACCAGCACAGATTTTGATAAACAACTAATAATCGCTTGAGGTGACCCTGAAGCAATATTGTAATCACGAACAGCTCTAAATATTGCTCTAAACTTGCTCTACAAATCGATAAATATAATTAACGAATAACAGTTCACTGTCACCTTATCCGTGACTCCGGGCGATAATATATTATGTAGACTCATGACATTTGGCTTGATGATAATAAGACAAGTGATAGGGAAGTAAATAGAGAAATAAACGTGTAAGCCAGGCACGGGAGAATTTGACGAATACTGTATGTTTTTTTTGGTTTATTTTTTTTAAATAGGCCATAGAGCTTAAGTCCAAAGATTAGCCAGTTGCAGAGCTAATCATTGTTTAAACGTCGTTACGGATCCTCCCGATCTATTAACGGTGCTTTTAGGTACACAAACACCGGTCACCGTCCTCGTCGAATCCATCGCTTGCGACAAAGGGCTCGATGAATAAATTAACCCATAGAATTATTGCTGGAACTTCTTAGTGGATCGCGTTTCCGATCCGGTAGTAGATTCTGCGAAGCACTGTTCTTGCTAGGGCCAGTGTTAGCAGCACTCCCTGCTTGAGCCCCGTGAGCTCACCTAAACGTCAAGGAGAATCTGAAATAGTCTCTCAAGGCTATCAGCGTAGGCAAGGAAAAAAAAAACATGATCACGAAAGATAACTTGAAACTTTAGGAAGTTATTAGTCAGTTTGGAGTATATGGAACTATGAAATATTCCAACGGTTTTATTTATATATGACACACACACGCATGCATACTATTTGGTTATTGTCAACCTATTCTTATTGCTTATAGTCTGTAGTCAAATTGAGAATAAATTAATATTATTTGTCTATAGTGTAATCTTGGCGAAATCTGTGATTATATAAGTATAATAAATACTTGACAATACAACCATAATAATGTTCAAATTTATAATTTCAATTAATTACAGTCGAATTTCGACTACTGCGGGACCACTAGTATAATATCAATATGTAATTCGTATTGAAATATAAATTCTAAAAAACACAATTTATAAAAAGAAAAGAAAAACGAGCAAAGCTCGGTCATCCTCTAGTAGTACTTTCATGGCGAATAATACCTGGAAACGCACTGCGGATAAACTCAATAGTTTTATATTAATTAATGGGCAGTAGAACTGGTCTCTGCTCATTAATTAATTATGCAATCTGGTAGGCAGTGGCTTGGCTCTGCCCCTGGCATTGCTGAAGTCCATGGGCGACGGTTTTTTAAAAAAAATGCTGAAAGAGGTATTGCGTTAAAATGCAGTGATAACATCAACTCGAACATTCCACCACGCTTTCCTTATAGAACATACCAGAACAAATTGAACTCGAATATGCCCTATGGAAGACTGTGGAACAGCTTTTCATTTCAGCTAAGACATGACGATCTACCGAATATAAAACTTTCAGGTTGCGTCGGTGAAGATGTACGAGGTTTAATTACAAGAGTTGAAATTCGCTTAGCAATTAACACATTCACTGCAGAGGCACAAATCGGCCCGCCGCGATACTTACTTTCAGCTGTGGGGGTGGGGGGGGGGGGTTAAAGAAAACCACGTCCCTGTCATTAGTGAGAGTTCGACACCGACAACTTTTATACTATAAATCGCATAAAGTATGTTTTCGCAAACTTATAGCATTTTAATCTACCCTAGTGCTGGTGGGTCAAGAAAGACCTGCCACGCACTAATAGAAATATCGTCGGAGCGAAGGTGTTAACGGTAAAATCTATGAATTTGTGGGAAAAAAAACAACCACATCCAAATAGACAGAGTTTGTTTACAAAATAAAGTATTCTAAGGCTTATTTGATGCGGCTTCTCGCACTTCGGTGGGGAGAAAAGTTAAAAAAAAAAACCTTAAACGTAAGCCGACACGGAAACCATTTAGGAAGCACCTCCCCCTGCTTTAGGGAATTATTTTGTCTTATCATTCCCGGGGTTTTATAAACTTTTATAAACTAGACGATAAAACAAAACAAAAATTACATTGAAACACTAAAATTTTTTATTTGCCCTTGTAGACAGACGAGCATACGGCCCACCTAATGGTGAGTGGTTACCGTCGCCCATGGACTTCAGCAATGCCAGGGGCAGAGCCAAGCCGTTGCCAATCATTAAGTACACTTCACAAGCCTCCTTTGAAGAAGGTCATGTCATAGCGCTCGGGAAACATGGTAGAGGGGAGCTCATTCCAAAGTTGGTTAGTACGTGGCAAAAAATACCTCTGGAAACGCACTGTGGATTAACGCATTGGCTCCAGGTAGTATGGATGAACTCTACTCCGCTGGCGGGCGGTGCGATGGATATTCATTGAAATTGTAGTTCAAAGCTTGCAGGTAACGGCATCTTGAGCTTTGACAATTTGTTTGAATTATTTAACCAGTTAAACCATAGTTATCCGTGACCATGAAACTTGTTAAATGCTTGGAACGTCAGAGATTAGAAAATGCAAATATTAAACTTGAATAAGCAATTTGAATTACTGCTTAAAGTAGTCTTAACACTTGATCGATCGGTCGTGGCTGCCACTCAGGAAGGATTGGCTTCTCGCGCGCTTTTAATCACGATGCAATAATATGGAGGAGTACACACACGGCTACTAGTATAATAAGAAATTTTAATAAAAAAGAAAATCGTATTAAAGAAATGAACTTAAGAATACCGTCAATATGGTCGAAGCCATATTAAAAATTCATTGTCAGTCAAATTCAAGTTAAAAACAAATACAAAGAACTTGATGATCATTGATAATGAGACAACACGAGAGGCATCTTTCAAATAATGAAAATCATCAAAATTGGTTAAATGTAGAAAAAAATTGAAAGAGGAACAACTTAACTTTACCCGGTGGTAGGACCTCTTGTGAGTCCGCACGGGTAGGTACCACCACCCTGCCTATTTCTGCCGTGGTAATGCGTTTCGGTTTAAAGGGTGGGGCAGCCGTTCTAACTAGGTATACTGAGACCTTATAACTTGTATCTCAAGGTGGGTGGCGCATTTACGTTGTAGATGTCTATGGACCCCAGTAACCACTTAACACCAGGTGGGCTGTGAGTTCGTCCACCCATCTAAGCAATAAAAAAAAATGTATTCGGTTAAAGCAGTCAATCTCACAGGACGAAAACCGTCCATAGCTAAAAGTCAATACGGCTATCGGTCGATAGAGTGGTAATTATATCTACGACTCGAGTAACAGATGAAACTATAGAACGCATTATCAATAGTTACTTTACAATATTAATCAAAAGGAAAGTGATAAAAGCGAAAAAAAACCGAAGGAACTACCTTCGTCTTCATAACGACGACGCTGGTTGATCCAAAGACCTCATTCGTGAACAAAACTTCGTAAAACAATAAGCCAAACGGACTACCACTTAAAATAATACATTTCGTTCTGTCCCTATTTCAAACACCATCGGTTTTCGTTGCAACGTTCACTTGAGTATTTGAAGATCAGGCATCCACTAAAATGTTGTTCACTTTTTTTTCCCTTATTAGCTTATTAGACTGTTCCAAGTACAAACGGCTTAGTGGGCGAGCTGCTCAGCGAGTGGGGCTCTAACTAAGAGAGCTGGCTTACACTAGCTCCACCAAGAGCAGTGCTTCGCTGAATCTACCATCGGATCGTAATCGCGACCCACTGAGAAGATCCGGCGAGAAACATAGTGGGTTGTGTTTAAGGGATAGTTCGCTCGTCGATAGCTTACTGCGATAGGCACTATAAATTTTTTTTTGTACTCCTAGAACTTCATAAGGTTTATAGCTTTAAAATAATTGTTGGATTTCGCGAGCTGTCGATAGTACTCCATATCACCAAAGACAAAAGCAATTTTTGCCTCACATAAAATACATCAGCCATGACAATAAATACTGTCAACTATGAGCAATTGTGAACAATCTTTCGTAGTCTACACGAATATCAAGGAATACCTTTAAACGTACAATTCCGATTTAGTTGAAAGCAGCATTTTAGTCGCTCCCAGATGCCATCCGAAAACAAAGACACAAAAAATCGATTCAAAATATTTACTGAGCGGGGACTCGAACCGGGGACCGCAAACACGAGAGCAAACAGATTAACGCATTAAACAATGGGACACTATGGAGTTTGTGTCTGCACTGATGGGCACACGTAGCTGACTATTGTTTTTATGTCCCATTAATGAAACGAAAGGCGATTGCATGCAGCAGAGACGCGAATGTTGCGGTGGATGTGTGGAGTAACGAAAATGGATAGAATACGGAATGAATATGTTAGAGGAAGTCTGAAAGTGGCACCTGTAACAGAGAAGCTGAGAAGTGCGCGTTTGGGATGGTATGGACATGTGATGAGACGAAATGAAAATGAGGTTGGTAAGAGAATGTTAACTATGAATGTGGAAGGATATAGAGGAAGGGGTAGACCTAACAAGAAATGGATGGATTGCGCGAAAGACGATACGGGTAAGAGGGGAGTGAGCGAAGAAATGGTATATGATAGAAGAGTATGGAAGGAGAAAACATGTTGCGCCGACCCCAGGTGACTGGGAGAAGGGCAAGGTAATGATGATAATGAAACGGTTTTGAAGGCTTAACGTGTCGTATTTAGAGTTAGAGCAGTTCATTGTGGTCGCCAATGGAATCACGGTTTCACATCGACTGTAAGGTCTGTTCTTAGGAATCCTATAAAACTTGGTCGTCGCGGCCTAAAGGATAAGACGTCCCGTGCATTCGTATCTATCGATGCACCGGTGTTTGAATCCCGCTGGCAAGTACCAATTTTTCTAATGAAATACGTACTTAGCAAATGTTCACGATCAACTTCCACGGTGAAGGAATAGCATCGTGTAGTAAAAATCAAAGCCGAAAAATTATAATTTGCGTATTTACTGGTGGTAGGACCTCTTGTGAGTCCGCACGGGTAGGTACCACCACCCTGCCTATTTCTGTCGTGAAGCAGTAATGCGTTTCGACTTGAAGGGAGAGGCAGCCGTTGTAACCATACTGAGACCTTAGAACTTATATCTCAAGGTGGGTGGCGGCATTTACGTTGTAAATGTCTATGGGCTTCGGCAACCACATAACACCACAGGCTGGACCGATTTCGACGAGACTTTAATTAATAGGTAGCTGATGATATAAGCAGTAACTTCAATAATAAAATTTAATGTTTCCGAAGCGAAGCGAGGGCGGGTCGCTAGTATATATACCTATATAATCTGAATCTCGGAAATGGCTCCAACGATTTTCATAAAATTTAGTGTACAGGTTTAGGTACTACGATTTATTTTCAGAAAATGTTGTTCTATTTGTGTTTCCAATAATCAACTTTATCGATAATCAACTTAAACATAAATATATATATATATATATATATATTTATCCCCCAAACAATTAGACGTCCTCTGAAGAAAAAAATGCATTTAAACTGGCGTCCACCTGCTTTTGGCGTCCGCATACTGGACGCCACTTTGATGGCCAGTGGGGTTTACGTCCCATTGGTCCTGGCTAGCCGTAGGACAAATATCGATAGAAGCCAAATTATCTCTTAAATGGCTGCAATAATATATTAAGCAGTTCGCGACGAAATCGTAACGCAGGTGTGGCACTGCTGTCGCGTGTATATTGTCAGCCGCATATCTCGGGGAGTTCCTGACTATGGATCCGCGTATTTGGCGTCCACAACTGCGACGTTGCCAGTTCGTTTGCAACATTGGATCACAATTATCACACGATATTTAATAAAAACAATATATTCGCCGTAGGTGGTATACGCGTTGCGTATCATTAGGAGCCCGAGTTTATTTAAACTTTTAAAAAGTCAGAACAAAGAAAAACGCTCAAAGGAGTCTCAAGGCCGATTTTGATGAAAAATGCAACTGCATAATTGGATTTGAAAAATATCTATATTTCTAGCCAGGAACCGAAATCGGTGATTCTGAAAAAAAAGACAAGTCCTGTATTTTTCTTCCTTGTTACCGACACTATCGAATGGTGTAATAATACAAGTGTATCTTTTATTTCAAAATAACGAAGTTCGATTCCTGACTAGGAATATTGATATTTCGAAAATCCAATGATGTTATAGTAGTTTTCTTCAAAATCGGGCTCGAGACTCGTTTTGCGCTCATAATTTCGGATTTGGCCATCCACTTCCACTTGAAAAATACACCTGTATAAAGTTATTTTATTTTAAACATATAGGCACTACTTGGCTCCCGAGTCGTGCCTATGTGTAGCCAGCTCAGCACCCGCTTACCGAGTGTAAATTAAAACACGATGATAAAGCTGCTAAATATGTTCAGTAAATTATTTAAATAAATGAGAAATCGAACACCCAATAGCTTTATACGGACGACCAATAGCTATATACGGACGCTCAATTGGTATATACGGATGTCCAATTCAAATCTAGTGGGATAGCCAAGAGAAGTCGATTAAAAATAATTCTTCCAACTGCCAATAATTCCCATTTGTCCCGGGAAAATCTGTGGGGACAAATGGGAATAATCCAATATGGTGCAACACGATTGGCAACAGTATTTCCACCATACAGTAAATTGTAGCCAAACAGTACTGCCTCACATACTGCCGTATTTTTATAATTAAAGTAGCCAGGTTATTGGGCGTCCGTATATAGCTATTAGGCGTCCGTATACAGCTATTAGGCGTCCGTATATAGCTATTAGGCGTCCGTATATACTTAGTCTGGCCGTAAATACTGTTACAATTAAAAATAACAAAAATATTAGATTTGAATTTGGAATCTGTCATTTTTATATGATTGCTCATTGAGTTTTCTCATTTTGGCGCCAATACATTGTACAATATTTTGCGATATTAAAATGGAGTGGGATGATAAAGAGAACCGAATCGCGGTGATTGCATTACACAAAGTACGTATGGAGCCAAATGCAATTTTTAAAACTCTATACGCTTGGTATTAGTAAAATGATTGTGTACCGGGCTATTAATAGGTGCAATGAGACCTCCTCTGCTTGTGACAGAAAAAGATTTGACCGTCCACGTAGTGTTCGTACGAAAAAGGTGGTCAAAGCAGTAAGGGAAAGAATTCGAAAAAATCCTGTCCGAAAGCAAAATATTTTATCTCGAGAGATGAAGACAGCACCTAGAATCATGTCGCGTATTTTAAAAGATGACTTAGGACTTGCAGCCTATAAGAGACGTACTAGTCATTTCTTAACTGATAGTTTAAAAGAGAATAGGGTAGTAAAATCGAAACAACTACTGAAGCGGTACGCAAAGGGAGGTCATAGAAAAATTTTGTTTACGGATGAGAAAACTTTTTACAATTGAGCAACATTTTAACAAACAAAATGACCGTATTTATGCTCAAAGCTCTAAGGAAGCTTCTCAATTAGTCGAGTGCAACGTAGGCACTATCCGACTTCAGTGATGGTTTGGTGGGATATTAGCTATGAAGGAGTGACTGAGCCATACTTTTGTGAAAAAGGTATCAAAACATTGGCACAAGTGTATCAAGATACCATTCTTGAGAAGGTAGTGAAGCCCCTTAACAACACCATGTTCAATAATCAAGAATGGTCCTTCCAGCAAGACTCGGAGCCAGGTCATAAAGCTCAGTCTACGCAGTCTTGGTTGGAAACGAACGTTTTGGACTTCATCAGAGCTGAAGACTGGCCGTCGTCTAGACCCGATCTTAATCCGCTGGATTATGATTTATGGTCAGTTCTAGAGAGTACGGCTTGCTCTAAACGCCATGATAATTTGGAGTCCCTAAAACAATCCGTAGGATTGGCTGTGCAAAATGTTCCCATGGAAAGAGTGCGTGCTACTATTGATAACTGGCGTCAACGTTTAAAGGACTGTATTGCAGCCAATGGAGACTACTTCGAATAAGCTTTTTATACTTTAAATTGTTTTATATTTATGTATTAAACTAACACACTGTAAAAGTAATAAATGTTATTTGCCATAGATTTTTTTTGTTTTCCTTTGTAACAGTATTTATGGCCAGACTAAGTATACCTAATATTGGTTCAGGCCATGGTAGGATACAATCCCGATTTTATCATACCTATATTTATAGTAAACCCACAAATGAAGTTATTACGTACCTACTTGTCTTAAATTTATGAAAAAAGTAGACTAGACAAACATGTACATATTATTATTATATGCTTGTTATTCTAGCTACTACATGCGATTTTTTATGTAAAAATCTCAGAGACAGGAGCTTAATTTTCTTTATCTTATTATAAACTATTTGTGTACTTAGCTTCATCAAAATCCATTGTTACTAATACGTGTAGATAGATAAATTATATAAAATTATCGGGCATCCGTATATGTATAGATTTGACGAAATTGGTATAAATGTACAGACAAGCAATTGTCAAAGAAAGAGAAAGTAAACATAAAACTGGCAACGCCGCACTTACAAATGTAACGACGTTCATCCTATGAGGATGCTAAATAGTCGATGCCATAGGTAAATCACGATGAATATATCCAGGACGCCTATAATGTATGACCATGGTTCGGGGTTCAAAAATGTTGCGGCACGAACGCAAGAAGAATATCGCGAAAAATAAAATTATCGGAAAATGACGTATCTCACGAAGCTGGAAATCGAAAAACTAAGCAATATTCATTAAGACATGTTAAAAAAAGCAATGGGAACTGGAGGACGTCGTAATGATGCACGACGTGCAGACGCCAAAAAGATTGTAGGATGTAAATATATATATATATATATATATATATTGAAAGAAATTAACAAATATTATAATATAATATAAATAAGTAATTCGTATTAAAATATAATTTCTAAAAACACAATTTATCAAAAAAAATACCGAGCAAAGGTCGGTCATCCTCTAGTAATATATAATTACAGTAAAAAACGCAATATCAAACCGTGAAAGTAATTTTAATTATTTCATTACTTATTCATGAAAGGCATCTGCGATGAAGCTATAATATCGTTTGAGAATTATCTAAATAGCTTCCATCCAGTATGTCTTCACGTAATTACATTCAGTATGTTGTATTAAGACTCATAATTCCTTATGGCTACTCGGGGCCTTCCGTGACAAGAATGGGCTCTTCAATTCACGTCTTCAGAATATAAAACGTATGTTAGAAAACGTGTTTAAAGTACATACATACCTGTGTAGACTCATACGTAGTTACGATGCGAAACATTCAGGTATCATTTTACTAGTCATACGATATTCGCTGCCTCGCGTGACGCAGTACAATAGATATATTGCTTATATTACTGTATTTTTGTTTTTCCTAAAGAGTTGGGGCTTTAAGCCACGCAGGAAACTAATACGGATGATACTGGTTCTTTTTTTCCCCTTACTAATCGTTGGTAGGACGAGGGGCTATTACAAGTATGCCAGGTCTGGTAAGTGAATTCACAGGGTTCAATACGGAAGGCGTTTCTAACACTAGGATCGAAATCGCGACCTGCTCAGAAGATCCTGCGAGAATCTCTCTAAGGGGTAGTTTGCACGTCTCGTAATCGACGAGTTTGACGAAAACGGTACTTGGAGAGCTTAAAAGCATCGAAAGTATATCCGGAAGACCAGACAAAACATGTTTTAGGCAACGATAGTTCTGCATTGCCCCGTAGGACGGGTTGGATATGTAGTTAGCATAGACCAAGATAAGAGGGTTACCGGCGCGCGCCACTTTATCAAAGTAGCGTTCTGACGCTTTCTTTAGATACTTACGATCGATTCTAATTCAAAGACTTCGTGAATATCTACATTCCTCACATACCATGGTGCTCCGATGGATATCCTACAAGATTAGATGACCTGTAGTGAGTAGACGTGTGCACCATGGCTCTATCGAGCAATGTCACGAAAAGGAAGGATCCTTTCTTTGATTCCCATAGCAAACACGCAATGAATCACAAGCACTCTCCTTTATTGAGCGTGGTTAAAATTACGTCGACGTCATGTTCGGTGTATAACAAAATATATTTGACTTCTTGGTTAATTAGCAGTGTGCAAGCTTATTAAGTTTTGTCGGGGCTTTAATGAAGTTTGCACAGCGACCGGGAGGCTTCAAATATTTGCGCACCGAATAAGGTTTCTTTTTTGTGTCGCGTTCGTGAGCCGGTGGTTTGGTTCAGTAAATAATATATTTTACTGAATTTTTTGCGGCTTTCATATTGTCTTTATATCCTTTACGCCTTTTCGAAGAATACCTCACAGTTTTCGTGGTCAAGCCCCGGATCGATCAAGGTTTGGTTCGTCGAAATTTAAGTACTGCCCTAATCTAGCATCTATTTAGTTTTTTTTTTCTCCCATTTCTTGGCCTGCACGGTTTGTGCGTCGGCCATGCAAAAAGGTTAGGAAGTGTGTTAATGGATTTATTTATTGATTTATTTATTTAGTTGCACCAACAAAGTGATCATCGATATAGAACATTGACAAATTAATAAGAAGTACATGAGTCATCTCAATTATAGGTGCGATCGACAGTGCAATAGTTGACTACACCTTGAAATTAGACAAGTATAAAAATACAATGAATAATTTTAAAAAATATGTAATCCAGAATAATACTTTTTCACTTTCTGCCCTGAAGCAGTAATGCGTTTCGGTTTGAAGGGTAGGGCAGCCGTTGTAACTATACTGAGACCTTAGAATTTGTATCTCAAGGTGTGTGGCGCATTTACATTATAGATGTCTATGGGTTCCAGTAACCACTTAACACCAGGTGGGCTGTGAGCTCGTCCACACATCTAGGCAATAAAAAAAAGTAACAAAAGTTTTAATATCTACACTTATTAGAATAAAAATATATAAATAAGACTTGATTACATTTGAGTAATAAAAAAAAGAGTAGGTTAATTATGTCAGATTAATCAGGCTATATTTCTGTGTATAACAATTTCTAGACTTTTGCGTTTCGTTTATCACAGAACGAACTATGAGAAGGTAACTAGATGTGGCAGTTATATTCACGATACTGTGTTATTTAAACTTGATTTTTAATCGACATGAAATGAAGGTTCTCTCACAAGTGGACGGTTTTTTTTAACAAACATTAACGCATGACTTCTTATTTCTCCGCTGTAACTAAAATTATGATAAAAAGTTATTCACAAAATAAAATACAACGTTAGTCAATTTATAATTAGTTTTCAAAGAACAAATTAAGCCTTTTGTGGCGATAGTTATAGCTATAAAACCCAAAAATGTTTGACGGTAGGCTGAATCTCGCTAATGACATTTTCAAGAAAAACTTGCATGCCCCTAGGATCAAGTTCCGGGGAAGGGTTTTTTTTTATTGCTTAGATGGGTGGACGAGCTCACAGCCCACCTGGTGTTAAGTGGTTACTGGAGCCCATAGACATCTACAATGTAAATGCGCCACCCACCTTGAGATATAAGTTCTAAGGTCTCAGTATAGTTACAACGGCTACCCCACCCTTCAAACCGAAACGCATTACTGCTTCACGGCAGAAATAGGCGGGGTGGTGGTACCTACCCGTGCGGACTCACAAGAGGTCCTACCACCAGTAATTACGCAAATTATAATTTTGCGGGTTTGATTTTTATTACACGATGTTATTCCTTCACCGTGGAAGTCAATCATGAACATTTGTTAAGTACGTATTTCATTAGAAAAATTGGTACCCGCCTGCGGGATTCGAACACCGGTGCATCGCTACATACGAATGCACCGGACGTCTTATCCTTTAGGCCACGACGACGTGATGGGAGAGATGTGCTCCACACTAAACGCTTCACCCTCCCCCCTTTGCCTTTTCATGAGTTCTGTCTCATGAGAGGCTCGAACGTTGAGCGACAGGAGCTTTTAGTCGGTTCGACTCCGACATGCCCCGCCCGCCATCCCCAGTGGAGGGTGGGAGTCCGGCGATTTCCTCCAGACCAAAAAAAAAAATTCATGTTCCGAACAACAACAGTTGGACCGTCGGTAAATCTTTTTATTGTGAAGAAATAATAACGATTAATTCCGCATTCACCGGTAGGATGTATTGTTTGTCGCAGACATTTTTAAAACTAGTTCAATATGAATAATAATGATAAAGTTACAAAAATCAAGAAGAGTACTTCGTAATTTTTATTTTTAATTTACAGTTTTAACGCACAGAGCGCTTAGGCTGTAATAATTACAATTGAATAAGATGAATTGAATAAGATGATAGTTAGTGTATTTTATTGTGAAATAGAATAGTTCACACTGACTTTCACATAATATTTCTACAGTATTGATTCTTAGCCACAGCACTAACCTCTGCTGTATGGTTTAATTTGTACAGAATTATGAGACAAACTAACGCTAGTAAAAGTTAAAATAAGTTATTTTAACGGAAAATAACTTATATTTTGTCATATTATCATTATTAAATTTTATAGAGATTTATCGTTTTTTAATTCATTTTTTGTTGGAGAGGAAAAATCACCTCGACTCTTAATAGCAATTTTTCTGCTTACCTACATATCTGCCTCGAGTGGCTATTCTGGCTTCACTTTGAATAGAGAGTGAGTTCAAAAAAAAAGGGAGGAGAGAAGCGGCCGCCCAGACGACGAAGACAGAAGAAGGAAGAAAGAAGAAGAGGAAAAGGTCTTAATTTTCACCTTCACCACGTCATACCAATTTAGGCTCAAACTTGCACATATAGAAACATACCGGCAAGCTCATCACCCATCAGGCTGGGAGTTTTTAAAAGCCCGGGCAGAGGGTTTGCCCCGAGACCCGTCCCGACGATAGCAAGAGCAGTGCTTTGCTGAATCTACCACCGGATCGAAATCGCGACCTAATGAGATGCTCTAGTGAAAAACTCAGTGGCTAGATTAATTTTACTAGAGTTCATAAAAATGCTCTCCTTCCCTCAAGAAACTCCGAAAAATTAATTACCTGGTAATCGATTTACTAGTTCACACCAGTAAGTCCCATAGAAAGCGTATGGTAACCCTAAAATAATGATACCCCATCAACATAATCGCTTTCAAGCTGTCATCATCATCATAAACTGTAGTCGGTAACAAAAACGTTATTATAAACATTTTCGCATTAATCTAAAAGATTTTCCTCAGATAATGACTTGGGCACGTGGCGCTCTTCAACATACGTTCACAAACTACCACAAATACATCTATTGTACAAGAACATATCAAAATATACCTTAGTATACGCGAAATAAGAGCCACAGTCATCGAGGAGCTGGATGTGATAGTGCCAAGTTACGAACGCGTTCGACTGTAACAAAAACTCACAATAATATACTTTATTCTTTAGCCATGAGAGTCGCATGGCTTTAGGACAGTTGCACGAAAAGTTTGTTGTTTTTGAGACATCAGGGAGTGCAATTATGAAGTATGCTCGAATTCTGTTAAAACTATAACGATGAGAGGATTTTTCTCGCCGGATCTTCTTATTATTATTTTTTATTTTTTATTTATGTACCCACAGAAAACAAGACACAGTACAGAGTAATAGAAAAATTATGTACAAAGGCACTGCTTATTTCTTTGAGAAATCTCTTCCAGCAGACCTGCGAGAGGATAATGAGAATAATAATAAAAAGTGATAAGTGTGTGTAGAACAAATAACACATAACTAAAATAACAAATACAACATGAGAATTATAGCACATACACATAGCAAATATTATAAGTAGCACAGCACATATCAAACCGTGAAAGTAATTTTAATTATTTCATTACTTATTCATGAAAGGCATCTGCGATGAAGCTATAATATCGTTTGAGAATTATCTAAATAGCTTCCATCCAGTATGTCTTCACGTAATTACATTCAGTATGTTGTATTAAGACTCATAATTCCTTATGGCTACTCGGGGCCTTCCGTGACAAGAATGGGCTCTTCAATTCACGTCTTCAGAATATAAAACGTATGTTAGAAAACGTGTTTAAAGTACATACATACCTGTGTAGACTCATACGTAGTTACGATGCGAAACATTCAGGTATCATTTTACTAGTCATACGATATTCGCTGCCTCGCGTGACGCAGTACAATAGATATATTGCTTATATTACTGTATTTTTGTTTTTCCTAAAGAGTTGGGGCTTTAAGCCACGCAGGAAACTAATACGGATGATACTGGTTCTTTTTTTCCCCTTACTAATCGTTGGTAGGACGAGGGGCTATTACAAGTATGCCAGGTCTGGTAAGTGAATTCACAGGGTTCAATACGGAAGGCGTTTCTAACACTAGGATCGAAATCGCGACCTGCTCAGAAGATCCTGCGAGAATCTCTCTAAGGGGTAGTTTGCACGTCTCGTAATCGACGAGTTTGACGAAAACGGTACTTGGAGAGCTTAAAAGCATCGAAAGTATATCCGGAAGACCAGACAAAACATGTTTTAGGCAACGATAGTTCTGCATTGCCCCGTAGGACGGGTTGGATATGTAGTTAGCATAGACCAAGATAAGAGGGTTACCGGCGCGCGCCACTTTATCAAAGTAGCGTTCTGACGCTTTCTTTAGATACTTACGATCGATTCTAATTCAAAGACTTCGTGAATATCTACATTCCTCACATACCATGGTGCTCCGATGGATATCCTACAAGATTAGATGACCTGTAGTGAGTAGACGTGTGCACCATGGCTCTATCGAGCAATGTCACGAAAAGGAAGGATCCTTTCTTTGATTCCCATAGCAAACACGCAATGAATCACAAGCACTCTCCTTTATTGAGCGTGGTTAAAATTACGTCGACGTCATGTTCGGTGTATAACAAAATATATTTGACTTCTTGGTTAATTAGCAGTGTGCAAGCTTATTAAGTTTTGTCGGGGCTTTAATGAAGTTTGCACAGCGACCGGGAGGCTTCAAATATTTGCGCACCGAATAAGGTTTCTTTTTTGTGTCGCGTTCGTGAGCCGGTGGTTTGGTTCAGTAAATAATATATTTTACTGAATTTTTTGCGGCTTTCATATTGTCTTTATATCCTTTACGCCTTTTCGAAGAATACCTCACAGTTTTCGTGGTCAAGCCCCGGATCGATCAAGGTTTGGTTCGTCGAAATTTAAGTACTGCCCTAATCTAGCATCTATTTAGTTTTTTTTTTCTCCCATTTCTTGGCCTGCACGGTTTGTGCGTCGGCCATGCAAAAAGGTTAGGAAGTGTGTTAATGGATTTATTTATTGATTTATTTATTTAGTTGCACCAACAAAGTGATCATCGATATAGAACATTGACAAATTAATAAGAAGTACATGAGTCATCTCAATTATAGGTGCGATCGACAGTGCAATAGTTGACTACACCTTGAAATTAGACAAGTATAAAAATACAATGAATAATTTTAAAAAATATGTAATCCAGAATAATACTTTTTCACTTTCTGCCCTGAAGCAGTAATGCGTTTCGGTTTGAAGGGTAGGGCAGCCGTTGTAACTATACTGAGACCTTAGAATTTGTATCTCAAGGTGTGTGGCGCATTTACATTATAGATGTCTATGGGTTCCAGTAACCACTTAACACCAGGTGGGCTGTGAGCTCGTCCACACATCTAGGCAATAAAAAAAAGTAACAAAAGTTTTAATATCTACACTTATTAGAATAAAAATATATAAATAAGACTTGATTACATTTGAGTAATAAAAAAAAGAGTAGGTTAATTATGTCAGATTAATCAGGCTATATTTCTGTGTATAACAATTTCTAGACTTTTGCGTTTCGTTTATCACAGAACGAACTATGAGAAGGTAACTAGATGTGGCAGTTATATTCACGATACTGTGTTATTTAAACTTGATTTTTAATCGACATGAAATGAAGGTTCTCTCACAAGTGGACGGTTTTTTTTAACAAACATTAACGCATGACTTCTTATTTCTCCGCTGTAACTAAAATTATGATAAAAAGTTATTCACAAAATAAAATACAACGTTAGTCAATTTATAATTAGTTTTCAAAGAACAAATTAAGCCTTTTGTGGCGATAGTTATAGCTATAAAACCCAAAAATGTTTGACGGTAGGCTGAATCTCGCTAATGACATTTTCAAGAAAAACTTGCATGCCCCTAGGATCAAGTTCCGGGGAAGGGTTTTTTTTTATTGCTTAGATGGGTGGACGAGCTCACAGCCCACCTGGTGTTAAGTGGTTACTGGAGCCCATAGACATCTACAATGTAAATGCGCCACCCACCTTGAGATATAAGTTCTAAGGTCTCAGTATAGTTACAACGGCTACCCCACCCTTCAAACCGAAACGCATTACTGCTTCACGGCAGAAATAGGCGGGGTGGTGGTACCTACCCGTGCGGACTCACAAGAGGTCCTACCACCAGTAATTACGCAAATTATAATTTTGCGGGTTTGATTTTTATTACACGATGTTATTCCTTCACCGTGGAAGTCAATCATGAACATTTGTTAAGTACGTATTTCATTAGAAAAATTGGTACCCGCCTGCGGGATTCGAACACCGGTGCATCGCTACATACGAATGCACCGGACGTCTTATCCTTTAGGCCACGACGACGTGATGGGAGAGATGTGCTCCACACTAAACGCTTCACCCTCCCCCCTTTGCCTTTTCATGAGTTCTGTCTCATGAGAGGCTCGAACGTTGAGCGACAGGAGCTTTTAGTCGGTTCGACTCCGACATGCCCCGCCCGCCATCCCCAGTGGAGGGTGGGAGTCCGGCGATTTCCTCCAGACCAAAAAAAAAAATTCATGTTCCGAACAACAACAGTTGGACCGTCGGTAAATCTTTTTATTGTGAAGAAATAATAACGATTAATTCCGCATTCACCGGTAGGATGTATTGTTTGTCGCAGACATTTTTAAAACTAGTTCAATATGAATAATAATGATAAAGTTACAAAAATCAAGAAGAGTACTTCGTAATTTTTATTTTTAATTTACAGTTTTAACGCACAGAGCGCTTAGGCTGTAATAATTACAATTGAATAAGATGAATTGAATAAGATGATAGTTAGTGTATTTTATTGTGAAATAGAATAGTTCACACTGACTTTCACATAATATTTCTACAGTATTGATTCTTAGCCACAGCACTAACCTCTGCTGTATGGTTTAATTTGTACAGAATTATGAGACAAACTAACGCTAGTAAAAGTTAAAATAAGTTATTTTAACGGAAAATAACTTATATTTTGTCATATTATCATTATTAAATTTTATAGAGATTTATCGTTTTTTAATTCATTTTTTGTTGGAGAGGAAAAATCACCTCGACTCTTAATAGCAATTTTTCTGCTTACCTACATATCTGCCTCGAGTGGCTATTCTGGCTTCACTTTGAATAGAGAGTGAGTTCAAAAAAAAAGGGAGGAGAGAAGCGGCCGCCCAGACGACGAAGACAGAAGAAGGAAGAAAGAAGAAGAGGAAAAGGTCTTAATTTTCACCTTCACCACGTCATACCAATTTAGGCTCAAACTTGCACATATAGAAACATACCGGCAAGCTCATCACCCATCAGGCTGGGAGTTTTTAAAAGCCCGGGCAGAGGGTTTGCCCCGAGACCCGTCCCGACGATAGCAAGAGCAGTGCTTTGCTGAATCTACCACCGGATCGAAATCGCGACCTAATGAGATGCTCTAGTGAAAAACTCAGTGGCTAGATTAATTTTACTAGAGTTCATAAAAATGCTCTCCTTCCCTCAAGAAACTCCGAAAAATTAATTACCTGGTAATCGATTTACTAGTTCACACCAGTAAGTCCCATAGAAAGCGTATGGTAACCCTAAAATAATGATACCCCATCAACATAATCGCTTTCAAGCTGTCATCATCATCATAAACTGTAGTCGGTAACAAAAACGTTATTATAAACATTTTCGCATTAATCTAAAAGATTTTCCTCAGATAATGACTTGGGCACGTGGCGCTCTTCAACATACGTTCACAAACTACCACAAATACATCTATTGTACAAGAACATATCAAAATATACCTTAGTATACGCGAAATAAGAGCCACAGTCATCGAGGAGCTGGATGTGATAGTGCCAAGTTACGAACGCGTTCGACTGTAACAAAAACTCACAATAATATACTTTATTCTTTAGCCATGAGAGTCGCATGGCTTTAGGACAGTTGCACGAAAAGTTTGTTGTTTTTGAGACATCAGGGAGTGCAATTATGAAGTATGCTCGAATTCTGTTAAAACTATAACGATGAGAGGATTTTTCTCGCCGGATCTTCTTATTATTATTTTTTATTTTTTATTTATGTACCCACAGAAAACAAGACACAGTACAGAGTAATAGAAAAATTATGTACAAAGGCACTGCTTATTTCTTTGAGAAATCTCTTCCAGCAGACCTGCGAGAGGATAATGAGAATAATAATAAAAAGTGATAAGTGTGTGTAGAACAAATAACACATAACTAAAATAACAAATACAACATGAGAATTATAGCACATACACATAGCAAATATTATAAGTAGCACAGTAACACTCGTATATGCGAAGAGTATAGAACCATGATCATTCGGTTGATGAGAGATAAAATAGTTTGACCTTGTATTTAAAAACAGAAACAGACTTGCAAACTCGGATGTCAGCCGGCAACGAATTCCACAGTCTGACCGCGTGCACAGTAAAGGAGTGAGAATAGAAATTGGTTTTGTGGGAAGGGAATAACAAAACAGAACGTTGGTTGGACCTGCAGGGAGCATCAGGAGAACGAATGAAAGAGAATCGCTCACGTAAATATAAGGGAGAAGTGGGCTTATGTAGGATATTGAATAGGAGACATAATATTCGAGTATTCCTACGAAGGCGTATAGGGAGCCATTTAAGTTCTTTGCGAAAATGAGAAACATGATCGAATTTTCTGAGATTGTATATAAAACGGATACATAGATTTTGCATCCTCTCAAGCTTGTTTGAGAGCTCCTCAGTGGCATCCAAGTAGCAGGCATCGGCGTAATCAATTACGGGTAGAATGAGAGCTTGGACGAGAGATCTTTTTGTATGCTGAGGTAAGAAGCCCTGCAGACATCTCAACGAGTGCAAGGCAAAGTGCACCTTCCTACTAATCTCAGCAACGTGAGAACTCCACGAAAGATGTCGATCTACAATAACACCCAGGTTTTTAACTTCTTAGTGGGTCGGGATTCCGATCCGGTGGTAGATTCTACGAAGCACTGCTCTTGCTAGGGTCAGTGTTAGCTACACTCCCGGTTTGAGCCCCATGAGCTCACCTACACGTCAAGCAGAAGCTGAAATAGCCTCTCAAGGCTATCAGCATAGGTAGGGAAAAAACAATAAAAGTAAAAAAATAATAGGTACCTAAATATTTATAAGTTTTTACGGCAGGCAGCTGCTTGGCTGTGCTGCTCGGATTGCTGACGTCTATGAACGACGGTAACCACTCGCCATCAGGTTCTCGTCTGTCCACATAAATAAAAATAAAATAAAAACTTTAGATTTAGATCAAAGGTTTTGCTTGTATTATCGTTTTTTATTTATTTATCAACAAATCCTCTTATAGAGACTTGGATAATGTTAGAATTTTCCAGGCTCATTCTCATTACAGGAATAATAAACATCACATGGTAATCCATACGTTAATTTAACGGAGTGTGCCGATAATGTGACCCGTAATTACGCGGCGGCCATTTTGCAGCACGCGCCTCCAAATGGAATTAATTATTCGTAATTCGAATTTCACCCTTGTTGCCATTATTAAATAATTTGAGTTCCTCTTGGATCGTGTTTCCTTGTTTTGATTTAATTTAAAAAAAAATCACGTGCAAGCTTATTTGGTGACGATAATGAGTATGTTAATGTGAACCGTCTCCAGCCGCCGCTGCAAAGAAATCTATCTGATGATTTGCAAGCGAAGTAAATTGTCCCTTAGAAATAAGGTGACACTCTACAAAACTTGCATACGCCCCGTCATGATCTATGCAAGTGTAGTGTTCGTTCATGCGGCCCGCACTAACTTAAAACCACTCCAAGTTCCCGTTTTTGCAAGATATCCGTCGGAGCCCCATGGTTCGTCAGGAACATCGACCTGCATGATGACCTGGACCTAGAGTCCATCAGTAAGTATCTAAAGTCGGCATCAATTCGATAAAGCGGTAAGACACGAGAACTATCTCATCGTGGCCGCCGGTAACTACATTCCCGATCCTGCGGACAGAACGGAAAGCAGTCGACTTCACCCAAAACACGTCATTTCGGATCCTTCCAACCCACTAACGGTGCTTTTAGATTCCTCAAGCACCGGTCATCGTTCTCGTCGAACCCGTCTCGTTTAGCCGTCGAAGGGCTCGACGAGTAAATTAACTCACAGATACAGCCCACTGAGTTTCTCGCCGGATCTTCTCAATGGGTCGCGTTTCCGATCCGGTGGTAGATGCTGCGAAGCACTGCTCTTGCTAGGGTCAGTGTTAGCAACACCTCCGGTTAAGCTCCAAGAGCTTACCTACACGCTGATATAGCCTCTTAAGGCTATCAGCATAGGTAGGGAATAAAAACGTCACTACCGTATAAGACCGTAAAATGTAAAACCTCGTTTGCGGGTACTCATTTAAATGGAAATCTATTCGTTTGTTTTTGTTTCCATTGCGCCCTTTTAACAGAACAAACAGTTTAATGGCTTTTATTTTTCGGTCGGCCGTTTCTATTTTGTTGTTCGATCGATTGTCAATTTCAAATTACATATTTCGGAGTAATGGCGCATGTACTATGTAACTAGCAACACTAATGGAGACAGACACTATACTTTTTATATTTAAAATTAGCTTACGAATTAATTTTTATCTCAAACTTAATTTTTTAGAAATTATCTATCTATATATATAAAAATGAATTGCTGTTCGTTAGTCTCGCTAAAACTCGAGAACGGCTGGACCGATTTGGCTATTTTCGCCTTGAATTATTTGTAGAAGTCCAGCGAAGGTTTAAAAGGTAGATAAATATGAAAGTGCTCGGAATTAAATAAAAATAACAATTTTATTTATCCTTTGACGTGTCCCCCGTCCATTTGTTTGTTTTAAGTTTATTATATACAAAAGCTTAGTTTAGATTGAGGCACTACGAAGTCTGTCGGGTTAGCTAGTTTATTTATAAAAATTACATCTCAATTCTTCATTTAAAACCAACGAGTAAAACAAAGTAAGGTTTATCAGCAAGAAGTCGTTTGAAGTAAGTAACTACCTACTTTAAGTACGTGCATACATGCTCGCTGCCAAAATACGATTCTCGGTAAATAAAATCCCATCCGCAAATGGCGCAGGTGCTACCTACGTCTGGCGACGCGACGGCGCCTCGTGTTTATCCACCACTCCGACCGCCTCCGCATTATGCCGCCCTGGTACTCACGGGGGACTTCTGCAAACATTTCGGGGGAATGCAAAAAGCTTAGGAAAAAAGCTTTATCGACACCGAATTTAGGACTCCCTAATAATTTCTGCCCTCTTAATACATAAACGATTCCATTTATTTTATTGTTATTAAAGTGTTAATTCAATAATCAATGAGATGATATTCAAATAAATTCCTTTGCCTATAGTTTTATTATTGATTTAAATGATTAAACAAATACATAACCGACCTAATATACTGTTATGGATGCAGCAGCGTTAGTACTGCCATTTTCTTGATAAACGAAGTCTGAGTTTCAGAAAACATTAACATTAAAATAACCGATGAGCTAGTATTTAAGTTTGATTTTTTTAAAGGGATTTTATGACTTGGTAACTAAGTCCTTTAAGTCATGTCTTATTCTAATTTATATTCTTATTTTTATGAAAAATGATAATATGGATTGAAATGAAATGAAGATGATTGATTTGAGACAATAATCATCTGGGATAAAATTCAATGAAATAAGGTGATATGGGATGAAATATAATCTCAGTAAAATGGTGGTAATTTACTGAGGTTTTTTTAGTGGACTTTTTGAAGGATCCCAAGAAGTTACGTCCAGCGGCTTTGTTTCATTTTCCCACATTTATGTACTTTCACAGATATTAAACAGTTAATAAACCACCGTTATTACACATTTAAACCTGAAGAGACACTAAATAGACAAAATAAAACAAATCACACAACTTCACTCCTCGCTTTCCCCATCTAAGTTTGACTGTAAATTCAACTATAGACACCTACTGATATGAAATGTTCTAAAAGTGAAATTCTTTGTTATTGCCTAGATATTTGTGACAATAAAGAATGCAGAGGGGTTGTAGATTAAAACTTTAGTTCCCACGTAAGCGTTAAAATCTGGCCGCAGGTACATTTGGGACAAAAAATAGGGAACTTGAAATTCATATTATCAATTACCTACATTAAAAGGCATTGTAAATTGCAATATTTCTTGACATTTACCCTTTCCCGGAAAGTGTAAAGAAGAAAAAAAAACAGTTTATCAAAACCCACGAGAAAAAAAACTGTTGTATTTTTTTCCCCTCAATACTATAATATAATTTGATGAACTATTTTCAATTGACCTTAAGAATACATTTTATTTTCTTAACCTTTAACCTTTTTTTTTTAAGTTTTTATTGACTTTCAATAAATTTAGTTTTTTTTTTTTTGTTTTGTTTAAGCCCCGAGGTACATGTGATTTTTACCCGAGAACTTGTCAACCATTGAGAAAAAAAGGACCCCATTTATATTTTTTTCTTGCCATTCTTAAGTCAACGAGTTCAGAGACCATCTGATGTTAGCTGGATACCGAAGTCCATGGACATCGGAAACTCAAAACCTCCTTGAGACATGAGGCGAAAATCTCATTTACATTATAAACGATGTCTCAACCTTTAAGCCGAAATGCTCCTTCGTTGCCGAAATATACCAGACGGTCTACCCATGCCTGCGGATCTCAACACACCCAGCTAAATAATACATTCATACTAACGCTATGTACAATTATTATTTTTATTATAAAGTCTGTAGTTTAGTCCCTTGATGTTATCCCGGGTTATTGTCGTACAGGGGGTGACGCCGCGGGGCGAAACCAGACTAAAAAAAATTGCCTAAATTACTCCTTATATCATTAGCTATCTATCAGTGAAAGTCTCGTCAAAATCGGTCCAGCCATTCCAGAGATTAGCCGGAACAAACAGACAGACAGACAGATAGACAGACAAAGATTGTAAAAAATGTTATTTTGGTGTATGTACCACCAGGTGTTCAATTTTATTTATATGTATATATACATGCAAAACGGAGCGTGGTTTGACTAATCTATCAGCTATTCTCAGCTTTTTCAGTCAAGGAATCATCGATCTATTACCTAGATCGATGCAAGGAATACACAAAATTGTACCGACCATGTAATTCGTATACTGCATGAAACTCAGATAAATAAATAATAGTACAGTGCTTTATTTGATTCGCGTATTAATACAATGATCGATTTTAAACAGACATTAAGATAAATGGCGACAGATAAAGGAATAATTCCTTACTAACACAATTAATTAATTATTACCACAATACGATTTTAAAACTGACATTATTTGTCATCATCATTGAAGTCTTTGTCAAATTCTTATTTTTTTAAATCCATTTTTTAATAAATTTTAGGCGCGTAAAACCACATGTAAAAGCTAACTATCTATGAAACAATATTCGTGAGAGAGCACGTGTGAGGTAAACCGCAACGGGTACCAACACATATTTATAGGCTGATATAATACGTATCTATAGTATTCTAGGCTACATGCGGTTTCTATAGTCTTCGTTGGAGATTGATTTAATATTGTGTTTTAATAAATCGTATTAATGTTTGATAGTTTTATGATAAAGAATGGAACTTCTCGGAGGATATATTATAATTGAGGTCGTCAACACAAAAGTGACCTAGCCCACAATTTTTCATATTCGTGTTTAAATAATGCAATTTTTTTTATCTATTGCTTAGGTTGGTGGACGAGCTCACAGCCCACCTGGTGCTAAGTGGTTACTGGAGCCCATAGACATCTACAACGTAAATGCGCCACCCACCTTGAGATATAAGTTCTAAGGTCTCAAGTATAGTTACAACGGCTGCCCCACCCTTCGAACCGAAACGCATTACTGCTTCACGGCAGAAATAGGCAGGGTGGTGGTACCTACCCGTGCGGACTCACAAGAGGTTCTATCACCAGTAATTATGCAAATTATAATTTTGCGGGTTTCATTTTTATTACACGATGTTATTCCTTCACCGTGGAAATCAATCGTGAACATTTGTTGAGTACGTATTTCATTAGAAAAATTGTATCCCCCCTGTGGGATTCGAACACCGGTGCAACGCTCAACACGAATGCACCGGACGTCTTATCCGTTAGGCCACGACGACTTCAATTTATTTAAAACATAATCAATTTTGACGCAAAGCCGGCTTATCCCTTGTTTCACCCTTAGATAACACATGCTTTGTAAAATCTTATTTTCGTGCGTATTGTTTTTGACAACGAAGCAGTGTAAAAGTAAATTAATTTTAAGTAAAAAGTATTTAAGTTTTTTCAGTAAAATCATTATCTCCATATTAACTAAGTTTACTATAACTTAGGCCACTTTTGCGTTGACGGCCTCAATTCTGTTTTATCGTGGATGAATTCGTCAGTATTGCAACTTGTAAGTTAACTGTATCAAATGCGATAACAATTATATAATCAACAATTGGTAATCGAACGAAATGGCAACGCCACGCCATTTTAAAACATCGCCGAATCCGTGGACATGTCAATATGTATTACAAAGAAAATTAGTTGATAATTAATATGCGAGTACTGATTTGCAAACAATTTTCATACATTTATGTAGCTTGCTATAATGCAATGCATGCATGCTAACATTCTAATGACAGTTATAGATACAAAATGATATTTTATCAAAACACAAACTAAATTCTTTTCTAACGCGTTTTAAATGAAGATGTCAAACTCACAGACAGACAGGAAAACACATCTATCTATTCTACACGTTGAAAAAACATGTACAAATCCTAGTGCATTATGTTTGGCAGTACCAGGAGCGCATGCTATGCGAGGACGTAGTTGACACATGATTGACGTCTCACTCGCTTGGCAGCCGCCATGTTTATTTCTAATTTGAATAACAGAACTTAAAAAGCAAAACTCTTCAGCATCCAGCATAGGGTTCAAATTCGGTTAACGCAAATGCAAGTGTACATTTGTTTGTAATCACTAATTTAATGAATGACTAATGTGACCAATTTATGGTGTTTGTTCTTGGATTTCATTAGTGATTTTGTTAACCTTTAAAAGCCATTTATCGTTTTCAAATCTATCTATCAATAGTCTATGAAGTCTTGGGATCAGAATTGAAAGAAAATTATGACAAAAACATTTAAAAAAAGGAAAAAAATCAAGGTTATAAGATTGTGTATTTATGTACAATATGTAATGTTATTTAATATAGATATATCGTATTTTATTAAGATTGGTTCTCCTATCGATTTAATAAGATAGCATTGGTGCTCTATGATCTTCCCTCTACCGAATTATTGCACACAAGAATGTAAATAAAATACGGACAGGATCGTTTAAAAAGGAGCAAATAGTAAATGCCTGCTAAACATCCTAGGGTGTCTACTGTCGGACATCCGTTTGCCAATCTCGGAATATTAAAAAAAATGCTAGCTACCATAAACTTTATGATTATCATTTTTCGCTATGGCCATCTAATATTTTGAATTTTCCGTAAGTCAGTTTTTGGCAAAGGCATTTTCTATGATACAGTCAAATGTAATCCCATTTAACATAATATGATGGTAGCCCTTCATAGCCTTATACAAGATACAGCATCCTGCGAAAATTATCAATCAGAATAACTTTGAATATTCTGTCTTTAAGATGTACACCCTAACATTTAGAAAGGCAAAACGTAAAGTAAAACAGCGCTGCGTTGGAGACGAGTCAGCTGTGTCCGGCTCGTTCATTGTAAATGGCCACTAATTGAAAACTGTCCACGCTGCTCTGACGCGTTATAAATAAGCATTAAAATGTAACGTTTACAAAACGGAATTCTATAGTTTTACAGTGTTATAAAGTTTTGACACTTCTATTGGGCGCGTTCCCGAGAAAAGAGTTCATATTTTTCGGTACGTCTTGCAAAGGATGCGCGCGCATACGGCGCAAGGGAATTAGATTTTTTATTTATTTAGGACATATTAGTTCATTGTCTGAATAACGATAAGTGGTTACCGGAGTACATGGAAATCACGACGTTATACTGCATTCGTCGGAATATAACTTTTTAAGAACTAGGCCGCATGGGACTAGTTAGCAAGTAGCATTCAGATTGTTTATATCTGGGAGTTTTGGCAAACGTCTGGCCAGTTCAGTTTGGCCGTAAGCTTGTCTGCATATTGTAAAAAAAAACATTTTCATTTGATTACTAGATATTTTTTTAAAATAAATAACTTGCAAAAAGTATGTAAGAAATTAGATTAAAATAATTGTGTTTGAATGAAAACTATTTTTATCAGAGCCCTAAATACATTTTTTAAACAATGCAATGTTCAATAGGCGTACTTTTCTGTACTTAATTTATGAAAATAGGAAAGCGTTTTTATTTATTAATAAAAGCGTTAAAGTATTCCCATCGCTAAAATCAAGTGACGCAAAAAACTTACCATTGACAAAAGTTTGGGTCAAATGTAACAATCGTCAATGATTGAATTAATCCCACACTCGAATATTACAATGAAATCAAACCGCTATAGGGTCACCAAGAGCAAAGGGTTAACAAAACCTTAAAATTTTGACGTTTCCCACTAAAAATAACAAAAGCTGACCCTTTCTACGATTGACTGTCCATATTTCAAACAAAAAAAAAAAAAAAAACCTTGACAGGTAATAAAAAACATTTATTCGAAATACGAAATCCAAAACCGCGCGTTGCAGATTGCGAGCGCGACCGCCATTTTTGTGCGTTTAATGTTTTTCTACACAATATTCGTTGATTTCATTGCAAAAGTATTGAATTACATACATAATATGCACATAGAAATTCTCTGTAGTTTTCGGTCGCTGATTCCTATTTTCTACATGTGTCTCTGATGAAGGCTGGTCCGTCTTATGGTGGTTAAAGGAAACGTCAATCTCGATATTTTCGTTGCGGCAAACGAAACAGATATTTATTTGAAAGGCGGTTTTTTTTTTTTTTGTTAAAAGCGGAAAGAGCCCTTATGAGGATGGTATTATTTACGCGGTTGCAATGTTTCGCTTTGAATTGTTTGGTTAATTATTACCGTATTGTTATTTAGTGAAGATGGCCGAGAAAAGTTTAATTAGTTTTGCATTTATACTGTGTTGCTTTCTAATTCTTTCTAATCGTTGGTAGCTAAAGGGCTATTCCAACTTCGCGCAGACCGGTAGGTGAGCTCATGGGCTCAATCTCAGAGAATTGCTAAAACTAGCCCCAGGAAGAGCAATGCTTCGCTGAATTTACTACTGGATCGCAATCGTAATCCACTGGGAAGAAACTCAATGGGTTGTGTCTATGGGCTAGATCTTACGCCGAATCCTTCGTCGGAGTCGATGAGTTCGCCGAGGACAGTGACTGGTGCTTGAAGAGATTAAAAGCACCAAGAGTGAATCTGGGGGAGTACGTGACTTCAACTGCCTCAAATTAGTCACAAAGCTGGAAGTTAAATAGATGAACTTAACGGAACACGAATCAAAGTTGGTCTGATTCAAACTGAAGTCTGAGATACAACACACACAGTTTTGAGTTTTTCGTACAAAATGGCGAATTTTTAATAACTAAGTGATCGCCCGGTACTCGAAATACGACTAAAGGTAATTAATTTAAATTATAAGTTTGAACCTTATTAAGGGTCTACTCAAAGGCTATCATTGACCTCTATAATAAAAAATATCGCCAAGGCTTACACTATAGATAAGTAATAAGTAATATTGAAGACAAATAATATTAAGCCGTTGTAACTATACTTGAGGCCTTAGAACTTATATCTCAAGGTGGGTGGCGCATTTACGTTGTGGATGTCTATGGGCTCCAGTAACCACTTAACACCAGGTGGGTTGTGAGCTCGTCCATCCATCTAAGCAACAAAAAAAAACTATTCTCAATTTGACCACAGATTTTAAATAATAAACAAAAGAGTATATATGCGTTTGTGTGTGAAATATATGGTAGTGTGTGACATATTTTTATTATACGTATTTAATGTATTTTTTATATGCATAATTTAAAAAAATAAGTATACTGCACTGCTTCCCTATATAAACTATAAGTGTGGAAAATTTCATACGCCTCCGTCCGCGCAATTTTCGTAAAAAGGGGTACAAAGTATTTTCGTCAAATTAATACATATAATATAGATGGTACTATATCTAGATATAGATACTGGTGGTAGGACTTGTAAGTCCGCACGGGTAGATACCACCACCCTGCCTATTTCTGCCGTGAAGCAGTAATGCGTTTTGGTTTTTAGGGCGGGGCAGCCGTTGTAAACTATACTGAGACCCTAGAACTCATATCTCAAGGTGGGTGGCGGCATTTGCGTTGTATATGTCTATGGGCTCCAGTAACCACTTAACATTAGATGGGCCGTGAGCTCGTCCACCCATCAACGCAATAAATAAATAAAAAATTGTTCACTTTGTCTACAAATCCTCAGTGTCAATATGTTACAAAAAACTAACCATTTAACTATTTTAGATTTCTTATTTTAAGCTGCGTCCATTTTAGTTTCGACACTTGACAAAAACCAACCCTTTGGTGACATGAAAAATATTTTGCCATCCGACACCCGATGTCGTTTCGTTACACGTAATGGCACGAACACGTTCCGTTTTACACTAATAAGGACTGCGCTTAGTCTAATGAGCGAACGAAAATAGACGCTCTTTTTAAGTTAATTTTCTGAAATATATTCCCTGTTTCTTGGTGCGTAATTTATTTCTTCCTACTGCTTCACAAAATATTTTTTTATAGTTAAAAATTTATTTGTTCTTTCCTAATTGTAAAACAGTAATGTATATTAAATAGGTAATGAATAGTGTTATAAAATAATGAAAGCAAACCCGAGGGCCCTCAGCCGTTCATAGTCATCAGATTAACACAATAAACAGACCATATAAATGTACATGCTTCGCTTCTTATTGATCAACATACAAAACGTACAGGATCACACACGTTCAAAAAAAAAACACAAAGATAGACACGCTTAAGATAAAAGTCCTTTGGTTTTTTCTACCATCGCCAAAAAAAAAATAAAAAATAAAAAAAAATTAAACTCCGCGCCATACTGTCTGCTATCCGGTTTCCGAGATATTAAGTTACTCGCGTTGTCAATGGCTCTTGCTTCGAAAGATATAATAAAAATATTATAATTTTCTTTATTGAAACAGCCTGCGGGGAGGTCGTTTGAGGAAATTTTTATGTTTTAACGCCTAAAAGTATATATTACCTACTTTGTTTTATTAAAAAATGTAACGACTTCTCATGATGACGTACGTATTGTAAGTCAAAATTCGTATTGAAAAATTCAGAGAACCGAATGTGTGAATTTATTTTCCAATATAACCTTGCATAATTAAAAAAAGCGTAGCCTTAAAAAGATCACAGACAACTTTTTTTCTGTGCTGAAAATTATTATTTGTATAGCTAGCTGAAAAGTCTTAAAAGTTTGGAGATGAAAGAGTATTTTTAAATAAAATGAATATAATTAATAAAAATGGTGAATCGAAGGTGAAAGAGGTTATCGGTACCAGGCGAGCACAAATTATCAGGCGGTGAGTGTTTCTTTGAATCTGAGTCAGCGGTCTGCGCTGAATTTGTCGACGCGAGCGGCGCCTGCTCGACGCGACGCGACGTTTTACATCCACTTGTTTATAGTTGCCTGGTACTCAATTGTTAAATAATATTAATTAATTTTCAATTATGCTGTTGTTTTTTTAATATTTTTTGAAATAATTATTTAGTTTTTTTATTTATTGAATGGAAAATGAAATTAATGGTAGGTAGGTTTAAATTCTAAATTTTTATGTTTTGTTTGGAATAATTTACTAATTACGTTTTATTTTATGACGCGTGATATATTTGGTGATAAGTCGGTTATACGTACATAATAAATAACAAAAAGTAAGGTTTACACTGATGCTGGATAGGTATATGCGGCTTGGCTCTGCCCCTGGCATTGCTGAAGTCCATGGGCGACGGTAACCACTCACCATCAGGTGGGCCGTATGCTCGTCTGCCTGCAAGGGCAATAAAAAAAGTATAGATATGGTTATTAAGTAGTTGGGTCACGGATTGGAAGGGTCCAATAAAACAAATTTAAAGTTAGATCTAGTACTAGATAGAGTACTATTGACTTTTTAAATTTTACTGGCCTAAAGAGTAGAGTAGCCCTTAGTATTAATGTCGAGTGACTATTCTGTGGTTCGAATCCACTGTCAAGCACCGGATTTATTTATTGTGCATGAATCAAATAACTTCAGCTATTAATTACGTAGTTTAAGACAAAGAAAATTTTGCTTCCTCTCAAAAGAGTGTTTTTTTAAGCGAAAATTTCTGTTTGTTTCCACCAGAGTGGCTGTGTCCCGAGCATTGCTGTTGTCCACGAGCGCCCTAAACAACTTATTAACAGATTATCGATCACTTTTACATTTTCTTACAAACGTCAAATAAGTTGTTTTCTACTTATTAAATAAAAAGGTTTGCATATTTATTCTAGATTTGCTTCGCACTAAATAGAGGCTTGGTAAATATGTAATAATGTTATGATTAGCGCTTTCCTTTGTAATAAACACCTGTGCGGTTCTCGGAAATTCGCGTCGACAGTAACTTTGTCGGCGTTACCGTATTTTGCAATAGTTTTGTTACATTTATGCTGTTAAGTCGCTTATTTTAAAAGCGCACGTAACCTTGACAGTGATGGAACAGCGAAATAAACAGGACAAAGAATAGACAAGACGAGATAAGCCGTCGGGTTAAGTTTTTAATTACCTAAGATTTTACGGTAGCTAGGCGACTTGGCTCGACTGCCTACAAAAGCAATAAATAAAAAATCACATTAGATTTTCGTTTCCCCTGTTTCTAAAACTATTGATTTGCGAATTTTGTAATTAAATAAAGTATTTAGATTTGTTTGATATTTATTAGAAATAATTGTTTTTTAACTAGTTACGAAAATCCCAAACTAAATATGTTCTAAATAAATAAATATGTATATGTTATATAAAATAAAAAATAAAAAAGCCTTTTATTTCACCCATAAAAAAGTAACTATTACATTATACATTTTTTTTCTATTATTATTACCATTTTAATTTTTTATTTAACTAACTTTGATTTGTTTTTGGTTAAGATTAGCGTGAACCCCTCTGTTTGAGGGTAAAGGCCTCCTCCAAAGATGCCCAATATTCTCTATCTGTGGCCTTTTCCATCGACAGTTTACCAGCCGTCCCTTCGATATCGTCAGCCCATCTGCTTCTAGGTCTTCCTCTTTTTCTGTTTCCCCTAGGGCCTGGCCATGACGTCAGCCGATATGTTATATGTTATGTTCTAAATAAGTAGCTAAAATGGTAACTTATAATGAAACATAGTTTAAGTTACTAACTATCCTATAAACATCCAAACATAGATAGATACCGCTTTCTTGGTACGTAGGGTTAAAGCTTTAGTATTACTAATACAAGTACTAAATAAAAACGGGTGTTGTATCCTTTAAATCGGTACACAATTTTTTTAATTTATTCCACCAAAAACGGTTTTTTTAACTTGCTGTGTATTCATTTACGTAATATGTATACCCCATCACAACTGTCGCAAAACACAATTAAGGGACTCGTCTAAGAATCAACAAAAGTATTTTTAAGTTTTACAATGACTTACTAGTGGTAGGACATATTGTAAGCCCACTTCGGTAGATGTCATCATCCTCACAATTTTATATCACGTGTTCCGCCTAAAAGCCAGAGGATCGTAGGTAGCTCAGTCGACCAAAATTTGAGCAAATTGACACTCTATACAAGCTGAATATTCTTTGAGAAAAAAAAACGGTATAGTAATGATTATACAATATTACAAGATGCTCTGTCAGCGCAACCGTGGGAATGAATCCGTTATCAATCGTGCTGCTTTCCAAGTATTTGATGAAAGCTGAAAGCTTGTGCCTTTTAGCTGGTGTCTTAAAAGTTATTGTGGAATGAAAACGCTTAAGATTCATGTTCTAAAAACAAATATTATTCGTATTTTGTTTTTTCTTAGATAAACAGTTATTTGGAAGAGAAGGCTGGTAATGATTTTTTTTCTATCTATTCTAGTGAACTCGAAGGGTCATAGGGTTCTAACCTGCTGACGTTGCTAACACTGGCCCTAGCAAGAGCAGTGCTTCGCAGAATCTACCACCGGATTGGAAACACGAACCAATGAGAAGTTCAGGCGAGAAACTCATTGAGCTGTGTCTGAGGGTTAAATGGTAATGATAAGACCACATTTGCTTTGACTTTCTCCATGGGCGCTGAAGACAGAAATCAAAATTCATTGATCTTTTTTCGAAGTAGGCGACTGGACATCGTCATAGCTTACTTAATGTCGGTTACTAATTTAAGCCTTGTTGCATGCGAATATTTTTTTTTTTATAAAATCCATGCTATATATCCATGCATAGATTAGCGGCAGAAATAAGGCAGAATATACCTAGTACCTACCCGTGCGGTCTGACATGACACGCCACCATCCAGTAATTAGGCAAATTGTATTTTTGCGGCATCCATTTTATATTACACGATTAATTATTCCTTCATCTTGAAATTCGTAAACATGAGTTAAGTACGCGTTTCCTTAGAAAAGATCGTACCTGTCTGCGGGATTTGAACACCGGTGCATTTGCATTGCTCAATACGAATGCACCGTGCGTCTTATCTTTTAGGCCACGACGACTTCATAATATCTCCTTATTAATATAATACGCAGTTATTGCTAAAGATGTCCTATGAATGTCAATACGCTTTAAAGGTCGATAATCTAATATTTATTTATTTATTTAGACACACCAACAGCAATACACACAAAATATTCAAGCTTAACATTAACATATATAAAATTAAGTACTGGTACGTAAATCAGTTACAGGAATGTACAGCATTCTCTTATAACACACTATGACATGTTACAGCAATTTTACAAACAGCGCAAAAATAATAAGTTGGGGAAAAAGTCCCTTCGCATTATAGTATGTATGAACTTGTAATAAAATAAAATCTCTTTGGCTAAACTATTTGTATTCGGCTGGTTTTAGTATCATTAAAAGTTTAAGAAGATAATTCCAAATTCAAATAAGGAAAATGTGTGATTTTTATTTATTTTTCGTACTGTCAACATGAGTGATTCTAATATTGGAAGATATTGAGGTAGTGCTTTGGAAAGCGGTCACCCCTCGCCACATCCTGCATGTTTGTTTGCCCAGTCGAGTGGCCCTTGTAAGGGTTCTGCTTCCACCCGCCTGCCTTGACGCATTGCGGTCTGATGTACTCCGACAGTGGGGTAACTCATCCGTCATATACACCGACGTCCGCCATATTCTCGTATATTGGACGGAAGGTTCTTTGACCTTTTACGAGACATATGGGACAGAGAGTATATATACTTTATAGCATTAAAACACAATTGTTGTTAACATTGATAATAATCAGCAAATTGGTAGGTATACAAATCAAACCCGTAATTTTTTTTTTTTATGATTGAACGATTACTGGTGGCCCGGAGGCCTTTCCAGTTTCACCAGGACAGGAGTGCCCGTAATATAATTTGCGTAATTACTGGTGATAGGACGTCTTGTGAGTCCGCACGGGTTTATATCAACACCCTGCCTATTTAAAGTCTATGGTCAAATTGAGAATAGATTAATATTGTTTGTCTTCAATATTATTTATCTATAGTGTAACCTTGGCGCAATTAGATAGTATAAAGGTCTATGATAGTGATTGACGATAGACTCTTAATAATATTTAAGCTTATATTTTTTTTGTCTTTTCTTAATTTTTTTTATTGCCTAGATGGGTGGACGAGCTCACAGCCCACCTGGTGTTAAGTGGTTACTCGAGCCCATAGACATCTACCACGTAAATGTGCCACCCTCCTTGAGATATAATTTCTAAGGTCTCAGTATAGTTATAACGGCTGCCCTACCCTTCAAACAGAAACGCATTACTGCTTCACGGCAGAACTAGGCAGGGTGGTGGTGGAAATTTAAATAAATTATTGTTGAACTTTGATTATCTGGTGTCCACAAGTTTAAATAATAATGCTTTCTCGAAGCAATCTGAGAGCACTGTCAAAATTGTAAGTGCATTGAGTTCCAATGGTAGCCGTCGAATCTGAACTAAAAAGTGGTTATCTACACCTAACATTGTAACCGTGATCATTATGTTATTATTTGAATCAAGTAAAGCTCGGCTTTCTCCTTGACAAAAACCGAACAGATATTAGTTCTAAAGATTTCTAGTGAATAAATTCTATACATTACATAGATGAAAGAGTCACTCCCACTAATGATACTTTTACGTATAAGGCGCCGTCATGAAACATCACGTTTTGATGACACAAAATAATATTATCAAACGCTCTGCGCAGTGTCTGATTACAGACATATTCAGACGCCGGTGAACAATTTGTCTTCTCGCATTAAAACTGTATAATCTCAAAACTTACTAATTTTACAGGAGAATGTTTAAACGGTTTAACATGTGATATTTTTAATATTAATCATCTTTGCAACATTTTTTTGTTATTTTTCACCAGTTACATTATCTGTCTTTTAAAGTAAAATAAAATTATGTATTAATTTTGTTAATAGTAGTCAAAACACAGGTAAATTAAAAAAAAAAAAATACTGGTGGTACCAAATGATTAATATGCGGAATATTAACTCAATTTCGAATATTTTTGTAAATTGTACACATTTAATGCGAAGAGACGAACTGTTCTATTTATTTGATAATTGAACTAAATGAGTTTGCTTGAATATATATTTTCATGTATTAACATCAGTATTATCATCGAACTTAAACATTGATAGTTATTTTTAAGCGGCTACAGAAAAGTAAAGCAGTTTTCAATTCGACTGTATTTTTTCATTTTACAGCTTTTTTTCTGGGTGACGCGATTTTGATTCTTTTATTTTTCGAAAGCCAATGGTTCTTGTGTATGATTTTTGAATGTATCTTCATAATCATCATCATCATCATCTCAGCTTGTCCACTGTCCACTGCTGAACATAGACCTCTCCAACTGATCTCCAGTGCGGTCGGTCCGCTGTCACCTGCATCCAATGTGACCAAGCGATTCTCATTAAATCACTTAGTAATGTACTTTCAATACATTGGTGAAATTCGCATTTGAGATTGTAAAAATTTGTATTATTGCAATATAGATACTGCGCATTCCAGATCAAGAGTCTGGGCAATTTGACGTCTATTATAGAATACTCAAAAATATATATTTTATACGTAGTTACTGATGGTAGGGTATAGTAAGATTGCGTGGGTAGGTACGACCCTACCTGTTCCTGCCGCGAAGCCACCATGCGCTCCAGGTATAGGTAAAGACGGCTGTTAAAACCAGCTGTTGGGTACGCAGGACGTCACACGTGTCGATAAGGCGAGTGACGTCAACCCGGGTTGGACGGGTTTATTAATCTTACAAGATTTCTTGAAAATCTTATAAGACGCCGGATGCCCGTCTCGTGGCGACTTAAAAAGCACATCTGCGACTTCTCACGTCTCAAAATTGTATTCTCGTAATGATGACAACGGGCTCCTGCAACCACTAAAAAAAACTACTTTCAGTTCAAATGACAGCAATCAAATCGATTTTCTTTTAAGATTTAAATCAACATAAATTTTATTATGGTTATTAAAATTAACGAACCCGTTAAATTATATGGGTTTTGGTAATTTTATATCGATGGCCCCTCGTGGGCGCGTTGAGAATCAGCGGTGTAATGAGCTGGGCTCCCGAGGGGACGCGAGGCGTTGTTAGGGGCGAACCGAACGTTGTTTGCCTAATCAAATTATTCGGAATCATTGACAGTTGCGCTTGTTTATCGATAATGTGTTGTTTTTTCAAAACAATAGGGGTGTTTTTGAGGTTACGATGCGCAGATTAGCGGATTGTCCACCGATTTAAGCGGGAATCGAAAGATATTGTCGATGATACCAATGCTGGCACCTATCGGCACCTGACAAGGAGTTTCTTTAACTATTCTATCAGTGCGATTGAAAACTTTGAAGTCGTCGTGGCCTAAAGCCGTCGGCACGTCCGGTGCATTCGTGTTGAAGCGATGCAACGGTGTTCGAATCCCGCAGGCGGGTACTAATTTTTATAATGAAATACGTACTCGACAAATGTTCACGATTCACTTCCACGGTGAAGGAACAACATCGTGTAATAAAAATCAAACCCGCAAAATTATAATTTGCGTAATTAGTGGTGGTAGGACCACTTGTGAGTCCGCGCGGATAGGTACCACCGCCCCGCCTATTTCTGCCGTGAAGCAGTGATGCGTTTCGGTTTGAAGGGTGGGGCAGCCGTTGTAGCTATGCTGAGACTTTAGAACTTGTATCTCAAGGTGGGTGGCGCGTCTACGTTGTAGATGTCTATGGGCTCCAGTAACCACTTAACACCAGGTGGGCTGTGAGCTCGTCCACCTATCTAAGAAATAAAAAAATATAAAAAAACTGGCTAATACTAATAATGATAAAAGTCCTGTGAGTACAACCAACTTGCAGATTTATGTCGCCGATCAACCAAATGTTCGAGTTTGAATGGTATAAATACGATAATACCATAACTTCGGAGAAACGTTGTGTTTAGATTTTCCTTCTACAACTCCCAAATACTTTTTTCTCTATCTAACTGGTAGCCTAAGGGGCTAACTCAACAACGCACGAAACTAGTAACATTAGCTGTAGTAAGAGCAGTGCTTCGCTGAGGTTTACCACTCGATCAGCATTGCGACTTACTGTGAAGGTCCGCCGACAAACTCAGTGGGCTTTGTCCATATGTTAGGTTGTACGCCAAACTGTCGTCGCATTGGACGAGAACGGTGACCGATACTTGCAAATACTGCTATCAAAGTTATTACTCAACTGGTTCTTACTACAATTTTGTCTACCCGTGATTCTTGAATTTAGGATACTCAGATAAATATAAATATAATAATATAAATAAATATAAATATTTACTAACAATCACGCCACGTTAACTGGTCCCGTGCTAAGTTCGTAAAGAACTTGTGTTACAAGTACCAGATAACGGAAATAAATATAATATTTTTATTATACACACATATATTTAATATACACCCATAACCCTGGAAAGACATTAATATTTATCATACAAATATCTTCCCTTGGCGGGATTCGAACCCGCGACCCCCTTGTGTAGTGACCATGTCACTTACCACTACACCAGACGGCCGTTTAAAAGATGTATGTAAAATATATATCTAGAATGCCGTAAACTTGAAAATCGTGGTAGAAACCCGTTAGAAGTATTTGTAATATAAAGTTCTTTATGCTGTTATCGTAGCCTGACACCATAGTTTATAACAAATAACGATCTCTTCGGCATTATCGTTGCAACATTGTAGTTTCGATTTTAACGCATTTATTCCACTCAATTAGCCGAACACATGTCATCGTAATGATTCGTATAGTGAATTAGCGATAACGCGCACCGCCCCCGGCGCGATAAAATCTAAAGTTCGCGCCTGTATCCGTCGAGCGCGGTAATATAGAACTAGAACATTGTATGTAGCATGGACTCTAGAAAATACTAGAACGTTAGTTTTTTTTTGTATTTAATTCGTACGCTGAGTGTTCGAGTCGACGGCCCCTGTCCCGTTTGAGAGCCAGCGTCACGCAAAATCGGCATGTGATTTAGATTGTTTTACTGTGTAAAATAAATAAAATCACATCTATGTCTGATTGCTACGATGGCTTTTTGGGAGCCAGCATTGCTAAGTACCCTCTCATATAGCCTCAAGAAGGATAGGAGAACCGATATCATGTTTCAAGGTGGCTGGCGATATTCACAGCGCTCGTCACCCATGGGGCTCAAGTAGCTACTTAACAATAACCAAGCCGTATCTAGTACAATAGTGTTGTTTTTTTATGATCGAAGGATTACTGATGGCTCGGAGGCCTTTCTAGTTTCACCAGGACAGGTGGGCGAGCAAAGGCTCAGCCAGGAGGGTTGAAATTAGCTAACAGCTGCCCGAGTGCCTCTAAAGTAGACCTAACTCAAGAGCAGGTTACTGGTGGTAGGACCTCTTGTGAGTCCGCACGGGTATGTACCACAACCCTGCATATTTCTACCGTGAAGCAGTAATGCGTTTCGGTTTAAAGGGTGGGGCAGCCGTTGTAACTATACTGAGACCTTAGAACTTATATCACAAGGTGGGTGGCGCATTTACATTGTAGATGTCTGTGGACTCCACTTAACGCTAGTTGGGCCGTGAGCTCGTCCACCCATCTAAGCAATAAAAAAAAAGAACACCAACTTCGCGAATGAACCTACTACCAGATCGGAATCGCGACCTTCCGAGAAGATCCGACGAGAAGCTCAGCGGGCTGATGCGTAAGTTAAGTGTTGTCAGACATCAACATTCCACATATTTTTCAGTTCAAACATAAAGTGTCTATTAATTTGTAAATCGTTTGAAATAGTTGTCGCATACAATGTTCGGATAGCGCGAACAAATCCCGCGAGGCATCCACCGATATGTCAGCGGTAATTTCAATTTTATCCCGGTAACCCCACACCTCCCGTTCCGGGAATAAATTAGAGCCCCGCTTTAGACCACGCTGGTGGCGATACGAGGGGCCACACGAAGATCTTATCGTTCGTAATAAAATTGTAACTCGCATTAATTGTGCTAACGTCGTCTTCAGACACGGGCTAGGATCAGAAGCGTTGGATTCATACATGTCCTTAAGTGTGAACGCTTTGAATGGTAAAATGTGGCTTTTTTTTGCTTTTCCTACCTATTTGCTGGTAGCCTAAGGGGCTATTCCAGGTACGTGCAGACGGGTAAGTGAGCTGATGGGCTCAACCTGCGTGAATTTGCTAACACTAGCCCAAGCTAGAGCAGTGCTTCACAGAATCTACCACCGGACGGGAGTCGTGACCTTCTGAGAAGATCCGGCGAGAAACTCAGTGGGCTGTGTCTATAGGTTAATTTACTCGTCGAGCCCTTCGTCGCAACCGACGGGTTCGGCGAAAGCGGCGAAACGGTGACCGGTGCTTGAGGTACCTAAAAGCATCGTTAATGGATCGGGAGGATCCGTAATGACGTGAACATCTGTCAAATATCTACTAGCGTCGATGATGACTACTGCCACATTTACCTCAATTACTTATATTTTAAATTCATTCTTGGTTGTTCATACATTATTAAATCTATACCATGATTAGTAAGAGGATAACTTTTTTATAATATAATCACAAGATATAAAAACAAGATAATTTTTTCATAAATATACACCCTAGCTATGCAACTGCTTTGCTTGGCGACAAGTGAAATTATTGACGGCGACTAGTGGTGAGGATTCTTAAGATGATACATTCTTGATGACCACAGTAATAATTAGCCCAACTTTCGCGTACTTATCATCACTCATTTAACGCAGACAGCATACAGACGCTATTAACGGCAGGCAGCGGCTCTGGTTGGTTCTGCCCCTGGCATTGCTGACCTCCACGAGTGACGGTAACCAACTAACCATTAGGTGAGCCGTATGCCCGTCTTCCTACTAGGGCAATTAAAAGAAGAAAAAAAAACCCAATTTCTAAATATTTTAAGTGCCATTACACTTTCAATATTGAAAATCCCGCTCTGAATAGTGTTAAATTAAAATAGACAGGTTCTTGGTTTAAGCCAAATTAGTTCGAAGGAAGTGGAAATTGAATTAGGAATTAGTATTAAATGCGTTCGAATCGCTAAGATTATTCACGATAGAGAATGTTCTAGACAGATTAGAAATATTAATGTAAATCCAATATTATTGAAGTTCATAGCGGGATCAAAACCGGATCTTTCCGAAGCTATTGAAGTATATTTTGAGTGCTCACGAATGCTCACCTTTTAGTCTTACTTTAATGTTATCGCTAGGAATCTGTTACAATAATTGGTAAATTGAAAACTGTGTCTATTAAAAATCTATTTGCAATGTTCACAATAGTCCAAACAAAAATTCAACAAAAAAATTTAGTAGCGAGGCGAGGCTAGATTATATTCTTTAAAATAAATTATTACTGCACGAATATTTTTACGACCAATAAGGTTGGATGTCATAGCAGTAGTCGATTGCAAATAAACTACATACATATATACACACATTACAGATAAAATATCATATTATCAACGATAATTACAAAATCAAAATACTTTTATTCGAACACTATTCAAATATTCTAAATTCGAATGTCCGTTCCGTTTGACAGCTGTCAAAACGCTGTCACGCGTCGCAAGATGGCGTCCGGTTACAGAGCCCGCTCCGGAACGTTGCGCACGGCAAAATAACTATTTGAATATTTCCGACGCTAAAATAGCTATTATAGAATATATCGTGGAGTTGTTACTAATTTCGATAGAGACAAACGAGTGATATTCGTCATAAGTTTGTTAGGGATTCTTCGAATGGTCTGTCATCCGAAATCTAAAATAGTGTCACAATAATAATATATTGCGAGCTATGGTAGGCCTATTTCTGCGACAATCCAATTTAAAAGGCGGGGTTCTCGTTACGCAATATCACTGATATTTCGACTTCATATTTCAATCTTTATATCATTTTTTTCCTACCTAATCTTTGGTAGCTAAAGAGGCTATTCCAACTTCGCACAGATCCGTAAATGAGCTCACGCCTCTACCTAAGGGAATTGTTAACACTGACCCTAACAGAAGCCAGTGCTTCACTAAATCTACTACTGGATCGGAATCGCGATTCCCTGAGAAGATCCGGCGAAATATTCAGTGGGTTAACTCTGTATCTTTTAAACTGCAATTTCTATGCACTCACCACTTTATAACTAACTAGCGGCCCGCTCCGGCTCCGCTCGGGTCTTTAACAAAAATTTCAGCGATATTTGACGTTGTTTTATTTTTTTAAATAAAAGAACACTTATTGCGGCATAACTACAATAGGTAGACATATGCTGTCGCGACACTTTTTGGAAATAATAATGTGCTCTACAAAGCCGTAGTACATTATTTTATTCTATCATCGATAGTTTTCGCAGGGCACGCGATGTAAAGTATTTTAGGCAATTTTTTTACACCTTGGGTTACATTATTGGAGCTTTAGTAAATATCCCTATTTTTTTCAAAAAAGTTTACGCCCTATGTCACTCGGGAATAGTGTAGCTTCCAAACAGTGAAAAAATTTTTCAAATCGGTTCAGTACTTTCAGAGCCTATTCAATACAAACAAACAAACAAATATTTTCTCTTTATAATATTAGTATTGATAAAAATATACAAACATTGAGATAATTTGAAAACAATACGAGTATATCTCCTATAACCTAACAAGACAGATATAACAGCACTTGTCTTAAATCACCTTGACTTGTTTAACCTAATTGCGATAAGTTCTCAGTGCTGTAAGTGCAACCCTAAGTTATTAAGCGTAATGATTTCCTAAAACATTAATTTATATGTGTGATTCTCTGAAACAAACCTTGGGCCTATGCAGCCGCGCGGTAGATTCCAAGTGCCGATTAAGTCACGTCGCTAAGCAATCGACTAAAAATTAAATGGTGTTTACAAACATCGCTTGTTATAGCAATCGTGTCCCTTAAGGGCTACAATGGTTGATTAAATAAATTATATATTTTAAACTAGCTGACCCGGCAGACTTCGTATTGCCTCAATCGATAAATAAAAGACACATCAAGGGGACACATCAAAGGAAAAACAAAATTGTTTGTTTTTATATAATTCCGAGCCTTTTTATATTTTATCACCTTTTAAACCTTCCCTGGAATTCCACGAATAATTCAAGACCTAAATTAGCCAAATCGGACCAGCCGTTCTCGAGTTTTAGCGAGACTAAAGAACGGTAATTAAATTTTATATATAGAGATATGTATATGTATAAAAAAGCAAAGTAAAGTACTTTAGAGTTTGCGTTATTTTAATAACTATTATAATGGATTGGGAACAAATCATGCACGGTCACCCGGCCCCAAATTAGGATTCTCTGTTTTATGGGTACAAGAGTCTGACAAACACGTACTTTTAAATGTATACATATATAGATAATAAGCACCCGAACAAATCAAACATACCTGTTCATCACACGAATGTTTGCCCAAAGTGGGAATAGAACCCACGACCATCGGCGCAATAGTCAAGCATGCTAACTACTGCACCATCGAGTCAATCAAAACGTTATTTTTTATTTAAATGTTAATTAAATATCTTGCAATCCCATAACGGATAAAAACACTTTTATACTAGCAACATCTTTAACCAACAATCAATATATTTTATTATCGAAAAGGAACGAACCGATCCTTAACAGAGCCCCGGTAAAATCCGAACAAAAAGACAAACGTTTAACTGTTGTTAGTCTGTAAGCTTATTTGTTGATTTAACGAGTAATTTACCGACATTGTACTTTAGGGCTGTCACTTGCACTGTTCTATTTAATTATATTATTAAAAAGCTGATGGCCTCTATTTTTTGTTGTTGTCGCTTAGATAGGTGGAAAAGCTCACAGCTCGCCTGGTGTTAAGTAAATTTCGCCACCCACCTTGAGACATGAGTTCTAATTATCAGTTTTTTGATACAACGGCTGCGCTGTCTTTCAAACTGTAACGCATTACTGCTTCTCTGCAGAAATAGGCAAGGTGTACCTACCCGTGCATACTCACAAGACGTCTTACCACCAGTAATTATGGAAACTACAATATTTTCGGTTTTCATTTGTATTATACGATGTTATTCCTTCGTCGTGGAAGTAATTCGTGAAGATGTGCTAATTACGTATTTTACCTGTCTGTAGGATTCGAACATCAGCGCAGTCGCATTTCTCGATACGAATGCGCCGGTCGTCTTATCTCTTCATTCCCGATCTTGCGGACAGAAAGGAAAGCAATGGACGTCGCCCAAAACACGCATTTCGGATCCTCCCGAACCACTAACGGTGCTTTTAGGTACCTCAAGCACCGGTCATCGTTCTCGTCGAACCCGTCGCTTGCGACGAAGGGCTCGACGAGTAAATTAACCCTCAGACACAGCCCACTGAGTTTCTCGCCGGATCTTCTCAGTGGGTCGCGTTTCCGATCCGGTGGTAGATTCTGCGAAGCACGGCTCTTGCTAGGGCTCGTATTAGTAACGTCGTCAGGTTTGAGCCCCGTGAGCTTACCTACTAGTTAAGGTTATGCTGAAATAGCCTCTCAAGGCTATCCACTTAGGTAGGAAAAAAACTTATCTCTTAGGCCACGAAATCACCGTCGTGATGATTTAAAAGCGACTTAAAAAATCGGCTTAAATTAATTTAAAAAAAACATTTGTTTGAAAGCCCTGTTTCATACAGGCTCCTTGCTTCAGCGTTATTTTTAGTGTTTAGACACAATAACGGTAATTAGTACTTTATTGTTTACCGAGTTGTTCGTTTAACAATCGGAGAATATTATTTATCGCCCCGTTACGTAATAATGCAATTTCGAATGTTTAAAAGCCAGTATTTGAAAATTATGTATAATGTTCAGGTGTGGCTTTGTATTTCTACATAATATGGTGTATTTCTACGTACTATACAGACACAGGTATCTCAGGAATCGAAGTAAAAAGACGATGCTTAGATTATTATTATAGTATTGTACAATTAGAGTATGTATATTTAAACTGGGTGACTGGTTGAACGAGCTCATGGCCCACCTGGTTCTAAGTGGTAACTGGAGCCCATAGACATCTACAACGCAAATTCTGCCACCCACCTCGAGACATGAGTTGTAACATCTCAGTTTTACCAGGACAACGGCTGCCTCGCTCTTCAAACCGAAACGCATTACTGCTTCACGGCAAAAACAGGTGGGGTGGTGGTACCTACCCGTGCGGACTCACAAGACGTCCTACCACCAGTAAAGTTCTTTCCACAAGCTTCGTTTGAAGGATATGTCATAGCGCTCGGGAAACACCGTGGAAACATCATTCCAAAGCCGGATGGTACGTGGTAAAAAATATCTCTGGAAACGCACTGTGGATGAACGCAGTGGCTCCAAATAGTATGAATGAACTCTACTCCAGTTGTGTTGTCAAATTAAGATTAAATATTGTTTGTCTTTGTTAATATTTTTTATAGTGTAGTCTTGGCGAAATTTGTGATTATAGAAGTATAAAATACAATCATAATAGTGTACAAACTTACAATTCCAATTAATTATAGTCGAATTTCGACTACTGCGGGACCTCTAGTGTGCATAAATTTATTTTAAGTTTTAATTGCATTCCAGCTGAAAAGTACACTTAAAGTATACGAAGCGCAAAAAAAAAACAAATTAAATGAATAAAGGCGATACCTAAGTATTTTTTGCGGTCTTCGCAAGTTTTAAATAACATTTAATCTACATCAACGGCCGTCTGGTGTAGTGGTAAGTGACATGGTCACTACACAAGGGGGTCGCGGGTTCGAATCCCGCCAAGGGAGGATATTTGTATGATAAATATAAATGTCTTTTCCAGGGTTATGGATGTATATTAAATATATGTATGTGTATAATAAAAATCTTACATTTATTTCCGTTATCTGGTACTTGTAACACAAGTTCTTTACGAACTTATTACGGGACCAGTTAACGTGGCGTGATTGTTAGTAAATATTTATTTATTATTTATTATTATTATTAATTCACTCATGAACGATTTTCCACGGACCACGAAAACTGTAAATTATTCCAAACTAGCTGACCTGGCAGACTTCGTAGTGCTTCAATCGAGAAATAAAAGACCCAAACAATTGTATAAAATAAACTTAAAACAAACAAAAGGAATCCGTCCGACGGGGAACACATCAAAGGGAAAACAAAATTGTTAGTTTTTATATAATTCCGAGCATTTTCATATTTATCTACCTTTTAAAACTTCTCTGGACTTCCACAAATAATTCAAAATCAAAATAAGCCAAATCAGTCCAGCCGTTCTCGAGTTTTAGCGTGACTAACGAACAGCAATTCATTTTTATACTTAGTCTGGCCATAAATACTGTTACAATTAAAAATAAACAAAATATTACATTTGAATTTGGAATCTGTCATTTTTATATGATTGCTCATTGAGTTTTCTCATTTTGGCGCCAATACATTGTACAATATTTTGCGATATTAAAATGGAGTGGGGTAATAAAGAGAACCGAATCGCTGTGCATTACACAAAGTAGGTATGGAGCCAAATGCAATTTTTAAAACTCTCCATACGCTTGGTATTAGTAAAATGTTTGTGTACCGAGCTATTAATAGGTGTAATGAGACCTCCTCTGTTTGTGACAGAAAAAGATCTGGCCGTTCACATAGTGTTCGTACGAAAAAGGTAGTCAAAGCAGTAAGGGAAAGAATTCGAAGAAATCCTGTCCGAAAGCAAAAGATTTTATCTCGGGAGATGAAGATAGCACCTAGAACCATGTCGCGTATTTTAAAAGATGACTTGGGACTTGCAGCCTATAAGAGACGTACTTGTCATTTCTTAACTGGTAATTTAAAAGAGAATAGGGTGGTAAAATAGAAACAACTACTGAAGCGGTACGCAAAGGGAGGTCATAGAATTTTTTTAGACTAAGTATATAGATGTCCAAAATAGTATAAGGACAATAACAAAAATGCGAATATAGTACCCTAAATATAGTTTTAATTATGTCTAATCGCTTAGGCCGATGAAAATATGAAACTATGAACAATAATTTAACGAAATACGTAATGAACAATGCGAGGTCGTATTTTTTTAATGAAATGTCGCAATATAAAGATTCATTATGGCTCGTTAAATGCCTGACATCATACGCTAGAATGCAGCTAATTGCATATAATTGAAACATTCGAGTTGCACACGCAAAAATTAATTTATAGCTCTCGAACCGTAGACGATGGAGCTAATTTGCATATAAATTTATTTTGACACGTTTTAAGTTTAATGCGTATGCTACATATTATATTATCTGTGCCCAGAGGTGCTATTTGTTTGTTTTTAGGTGGGTCGTGAAGCTAAGCGGTTACAGGTTTATCATAAATACAATGTTTTTATACACCGATAAAGTAAGGTGATCTAGCTTTGTTTGAAAAATTTATAAAAAATTATGTAATATAGGATTCGAAGGATATATAAAATATATATCCTTCAAATTTTATAATACAGACTAGCGACCCGCCCTCGCTTCGCTTAGGAAACTTTAAATTTTATTATTGATAGATGAGTCCCGCGATGTTATCCGCGGTTATTGTCGTATCGCGGGTGAAGCCGTGTGGCGAAGTTAGTCTAAGCAAAGTAACCTAAGTTACTCCTTATATCATCCGCTACCTATCAGTGAAAGTCTCGTCAAAATCGGTCCGGCCGTTCCAGAGATTAGCCGGAACAAACAGACAGACAAAAATTGTAAAAAATGTTATTATTAAAAAATTTTAATTATTTGGTGTATGTGTATGTTAATTATTTGGTATATATTCATATGCATGTAGCAAAAGCGGTTATTTATTTATTACAAACAGACACTCCAATTTTATTTATATGTATATTTTATAATACAGACTAAAACGTGTACTAGGAATTTATACATAGGCAGGAAGTTGAATTCGCTCATATAATTTCTAAGTCTTCAAATATTCAAAGAGGAGCAAGCAGCACAATAGATTTGTGGTGATGGCGTTGTCCGTGTACCAGGAGCGCAGACGCGAATAGGAGGAAGCGTCAATAGGTGTGAGACTGAGAGCATCCGGTCCGACGGTCTAATGGATGACGTTTGGCCTAAAACAAACACTACCGTATTATTAAACTGCTCACGATATTATTTCTAATCAAACTAGTATATTTTATATTTTCATTTAACTAACGTATATATTAGCAGGTAAGCTACACCACCTTAGCGGCAACAGAAGCAGAAATGATCACCCTCTGGGATAGGATAGAACCTGTCAGCACTGAACTGGAACTCTCGATAAACAGGTCCAAAACCAAGATCATGGCCATAGAGCGCACGGGCAAACTTGAGCTAAGAGAAAGACTTGACTTAGAGGTAGTTGACAACTTTGTATACCTGGGCGCAAACATTAGTTGTGACGGCTCGTGAAAAAAATGAGATACGGAGAAGGATCGGAATGGTAAAGGGGGCCATGGCGCAACTTAATAAGATATGGAAGGATAAAAACATCTCCTTGAAAACCAAGAGCAATCTTGTACGCACTTTAGTGTCCTCCATATTCTTATATGGCGCAGAGGTCTGGACCATGAAGTAAGCCAATCGCGACCGAATTGATGCATTTGAGATGTGGTGCTGGCGAAAGATGCTAGGAATTCCCTGGACAGCACATCGCAATCCAGATAAAGACGAGACTTTCTACCATATGCCTACGTAGAGTTCTGGAATACTTTGACCACATTGCAAGAAAGAATCACGGCAGCTTGGAGAAGCTAATGGTGACTGGCAAGGTGAACGGAAGAAGACCACGAGGTAGAGGCCCGACACGTTGGACTGACCAGATCTGCACTACCCTCGACCCCACAGTTCACGATGCTCTACACTCGGCGGCAGATAGAGGCAAATGGCGTGGAATGTGCCGTAATAAACTCTTGTTGCGAGGAGGTGGTCCGAACCTCAGTATTGAGGAAACCGAAGCAAGAAGAAGAAGAAGAAGAAGCTGAAAGTGCAATTGATACTAGAATAGCGGGTTGAACCTATAACCTAGATACCGACTGCAGCGTCATCTGCCGTACTGATTTGTGAATCTAAACCATCCAGAGTGCCAGCCAAAAGCATACAAATAAATTCATTCAAATAAGTCCAGCCGTTTAGGAGGACATACACACGTACAGTAGAATTATATACCTACTCGTATATAATGATTATATTTAATGCCTTTTCAAAGAGATTTATTTATTTATTTATTAAGTTGCACCAACAAAGTGATCATCAATACAAAACATTGAACAATTAACAAAAGTTCATGGCAGATGTCACCTCAATTATAGGTGCAATCGACAGTGCATTAACATAAAAAAAAAATATACAGCTAACATTTGATTACATTTCATTCATTGCTTAAGATTAATTTATATTTAATTGGGAGATGATCCGCGACAGATTTTTCCTGTAAGTTGTGGAGACAATTAGAAAAAGCATCTATTTCAATTAAAATTAGTTCAGCGCAATCGGACAACTCCGAAGGAACATTGACGGAGACCGCGCAACCGTGATATAATAAAGTATTTAAAATAAAGGCGTATTGATACCGTCGTAGGCATCATTTCCAATACGCTTGCACTTTGTAAATTACCATTTACTGCGTCTTTCGAATTGGCCGGCTTACGAAATCTCCTCCTCCCGTGTCTTCCACCACAGCATTAGACGAATTAATCAGTCTCGCATTTGATGAGCAGGCTAGACGACGGGACAGACTATCACGTGCGTTGCAAATGGAAACGTCCTCAAAACGCTTTTAAATTCCAACTAATGTACTAAATTAAACGCATCAGCTCACGCTTGTGCATTTAACTGCCTTTTAAATAGGTTAAAAGAAACGGATTCTGTCTGTAGTGCGAATTATATACGGGTCGCCTCAGTTTATTGTTCTTCGGTAACGATACGCGTCTGAGTTTTTTTACCTATTCGTTTATTTAATAATAACTTTAATAAAACTGAGTAAATAATTTATGTATTTAATAAAACTTTATACTTGATTTACAGTAATGCAAATGGAAGGCATTGGGGAAGGCCTATGTCCAGCAGTGGGCAGATAAAGGCTGATGATGCGATATACCTAGACAAATATGCTTAAATAAATAAATAATGAATGCATTAATGTAGATGACAATGATTTGTAATCTATATATTAATACGTGAAGCAAAAACTTTGAACCCCTTTTTACGAAAATTGCGCGGACGGAGGAGTATGAAATTTCCCACACTTATAGAGAATATAGATAAGGAGTGCAGAGTGCTAATTTTTTTTTAAATTATGCATAAAAATCAATAAAGAAAACATTACACACACTACCATGTATTTGACACAAGACACACATACATACTATTTGTTTACTGTCAAACTTTTCTTATTGCTTAAAGTCTGTGGTCAAATTGAGAATAAGTCTTTAATATTATTTGTCTATAGCGTAGTCTTAGCGAAATTTGCGATTATATAAGTCCTTAACAAATAGAGCCATACTAATGTTCAAACTTAAATTTCAATTAATTATAATCAGTCGAATTTCGACTACTGCGGGACCACTAGTATATATAGTATAGTATAGAATATCTCGCGTTTCTATTAATATAATTAGTTCGTTTTGTGTTGCTGTTTTTACAGTAAATTATTAAAATTCTAACTGATTTTAAGGTTTAATGCCACTTTTTTTTTTTTCGTTATTAAATTATTTCCAACCTTTTTAATACTTTACAGCTCTCCGATGTCAAAGACGAGTCACTCAGTCAGTAAAAGTAGTGTGAATTACTGCTATGAACTACTGCTGATTGGCGAAAACCCAAGAAAAATATTTTTGTATTTAGGTGACTAGCTTGCAAATTGATTTTTCGTTAATAGCTTCTATAGGCACTATTTAATATTTGTACAGCACAATGCTCGGCTTTTTGTTTTATTGCTTAGATGGATGTAGAAGCTCACGGCCCACCTGGTGTAAATTGGTTACTGAAGCCCATAGACATCTACAACGTCAATTCCGTCGCCTACGTCTCGATTGATACAGTACAACGCCTGTCATATTGAAACTTAAACGCAATACTCCTTCACGGTAGGAATCGGAATAAGACACCCTACCACCAGTAACCAGCAGCTTCTAGTGTTTCCAAACTGTTGATATGAGTCGAGTTGCACATTCAAAGTTTCCGCAGACTGATTATAGCTTCATTCTGTGTAAGCATTATATGTGTTTTTATTGTTTTTGGTTGAAGTAAGTATGTAAAAGTTAACTTAAATTCAAACATCACGCTAAATAATGCTCAAATTCTCATGTCACCCACCAAAAAGCTCATTAAATCTACGCCGTCGCCAGATCCCCGGTCCCGCGGGATGTAATTATGAAATCGAACAGAATATTCCGCATCCAAACATGTAGTACGCTAATGGTTGGCAAGTGGCAAGTGTTAATTGAATGCGGTTGTGTTCGTAACAATTAATTGTACAGTTTTGATGTATGAGACATGTGACAGTTGTTCAGTGGATCATTTTGAAATGTTCGCAATTAAAACGGAACTTAAGGATGTGGTACACATTTTTTTTATTGGTATTTTTTTATTGGTTTTAGATGGGTGGACGAGCTCACAGCCCACCTGGTGTTAAGTGGTTACCATGGATCCAGGTGCCATCTGCAACGTAAATGCGCCATCCACCTTGAGATATAAATTCTAAGAGCTAAATTCTAATAATTTAAATAGTATTTAAGCTGTAACTCATTATTGATCTTATTTAATTTTCTAGATTGCTCTTTATAGAGTCAGTATTAGGACATTCTCTCAGGTGAGCCGTGTTAGCTAGTCTACCAGTCAGAGCGTAGCTGTAACAGCTGTTTTGGCTACCGGCAACTGGTAACAAAAAAAACACTAACTTAAGACACTTGAATGTGTTTTAAACTATTATTCAACCTACAATTTTTGCAATACGGAATTCTGTTAAATCGCTTTTTTTTCCTACCTAAGTTGAGAGCCTTGAGAGGCTATTTCAGCGTAACCTTAACTAGTAGATGAGCTCACGGGGCTCAAACCTGACGACGTTGCTAACACGAACCCTAGCAAGAGTCGTGCTTCGCAGAATCTACCGCCGGATCGGAAACGCGACCCACTGAGAAGATCCGGCGAGAAACTCAGTGGGCTGTGTCTGAGGGTAAATTTACTCGTCGAGTCCTTCGTCGCAAGCGACGGGTTCGACGAGAACGATGACCGGCTAAATCGCATTGGCATTTAAAACGTTCACAAAAAAGACTAATTTAAATGAATTCCACTAAATTCTATTCTATTCTATTCTATCAGCCCACAAACGTCCACTACTAGACATAGCCTCGCCACAAAGAGGAAACCTACGAATTCCACTACATTAAAAGGTTTCAGATCGATAAATCATCTTTGATAGCGATGATTAAGTATAAATCCGAAACGAGGTTTATATATATTTTTTTAAATTATGAACAATTATAAAGAAAAGTCTCCCTCTCTGCATTTCGTGTAATTTGTACGGGAATAGTGAGCACGCGCGCCAACCGGCAGACATTATCGGTTCGTCTCGGATTTCAAATTACGCGCCGGTGTCGGGTGGCGCCCTCCCGATGGTCGCCACGGCAACGCACAGGTGTCGTATCGATCTCCTATCTGGCTATGTCTGCCTGGTACTTTTAGTTAAAACAGTGACGACATTTTAGGCAATGAACCGTTTTTAATTATTTCTTAATCATCTTATTTATCATTAAAGCAATTGGCTTCTGGCATTGTCATTGCCGTCAGTGGCAGGGTCATAAATATTAAGGACTTTAACCTCATCAGACACGTTGACACATGTCCATTTACTTATTTCTTTTTTAATTATTTAAATATTTTAATAAGTCTACGCTAAATAGCTACGTATGTGGATATATACTTTTTAAAATAAATGTCACTACTACATTGGTTAAATTGTTTTACTTATTGAACAGTTTTCTTTTTTTTTTCTACCTATGCTGAAGGTGAGCTCACGGGGCTCAAACCTGACGACGTTGCTAACACGAACCCTAGCAAGAGCCGCGCTTCGCAGTATCTACCACCGGATCGGAAACGCGACCCACTGAGAAGATCCGGCTAGAAACTCAGTGGGTTGTTTTCAATATAAAGTGAGCAAATCGCAATGAGGAATAAATTAGATACTTGTTTTGTGGACTTTAAAATCTTTAAATCGTCCTTGAAGAGGTTAAATTTAATGGAAAATGAAACTAAAAGAAAAATTTGTGTGGACAAATTTATATTACAAACATTTTTGGGCACGACTAAGCCATTTTCAATCAAGTTCGCCTCGGATTACACAGTGAAGAGTTTCTGATGATCGGAACTTGGAACACATTCATCAGATATCCGGATAAGACAAAATAAAATATTTAATACCACGTATTCATCACTTATTTGATTAAGACAAATTAAATATTTTGCTTCAATAAATTTTGGATAAAAAATTTAATTAATTATGTCGCTTGGCATTAAATATTTTAATACTGAATTAAGCTGTTTTGGTAAATCAAACACGGATTTAATTTTTTAATGTCACATTCTAATTGTTTTCATTTTATAGGTAACTAGCGGCCCGCTCCGGCTCCGCTCGGATTTTTAATAAAAATTTCAACGATATTTGACGTTTTATTTTTTAAACTAAAAGAACACTTATTGCGACATAACTATAATAGTAGACATATGCTTTCGCGACACTTTTGTAAATAATAATATTTTCTACAAAGTCGTATTACATTATTTTATTCTATCATGAATAGCTTTCGCGGGGCACGCGATGTAAAGAATATTTTAGGTAATTTTTTTACACCTTAGGTTACAATTTGGTTTTAGTAAGGATCTCTAATTTTTTTCAAAAAATATTAAGCCTATGTTATTCGGGAATAGTGTAGCTTCCAAACAGTGAAAGAATTTTTCAAATCGGTTCAGTAGTTTCGGAGCCTATTCAAGACACACAAACAAACAAACCTTTCCTCTTTATAATATTAGTATAGATTTTTCGAGATAATTTATTTTAACATTGACACTCCACAATTGAAGTGGAAGTCAGTTAATGTTAACCTTGAATTTTTTTTAATGAGTAATAGCATTATCGGGAACGTATATTTAGCAAATTGAAAATATTATAATATATGTACATGCTTTAAAAACTAGAAAAAACATGTTTAAATAGCAAACTGAACTAAAAAAATAGGCCAGAATATTAGAGCGAAATTATAAACTTATTGTATTGTCATTGGCTCTTGATGCGTTTTTATTTTTTTTATTTAATCGGATGCCTTAAAATTGATTTCGTTATATAAAAACAAACATATTATTATGTATTTGTATTTGGAGAGGAATTAATGGATATCAAGAAATCGAGTAGGGAATTAGTAAATTTAAATACACTTTCTGATCTATTAACCGTTACCTCAATGTAATAACAAAAAAAAAACGAATAAAAGAACACAGTTCGGAGCTGATGGGATAACAAACACAAATCCTCGGTTCTAAGCGATTACGGGAAGGTAACATGGCGTACTTATTGTAAATTCCTATAGATAGCTTCCGACCATGAACCATACGTGAGTTTACGAGTATCTATAGATAACTTCCGATCGTGAATCATAAGTGAGTTTTGATGGGAGGGATAATATCAAGATCAATTAATTACACGAAACTTATGGCAGCATGAGTGTGTAATCCGCTGCTGCAAATACTGTTAATATATGATATTTTTCTGTGTTTTAATTACAGCCCTCACATGGCAGACAAAAGGCCAAATGCTTAACAAAGTACTTACTGTTTTTTTGGTATTGCGTCGATTTATGAACGATCAACTATTAATTGCCTATCGAGTCCATGGACATCACAACGTGGATGCTTTCACCCACTATGAGTCTTGGGGTTAATGTCCCGAATATATAGTATGCCTATTTCGGCCTATTTCTGCCATGAAGCAGTAATGCATTTCGGTTTGATGGTTCGACTTGACTTGAGAACTGATGTGTCAAGATGGGAAGCGGCATTAACGTGGTTAATGTCTATGGGCTCCAGTGACCACTTAACACCAGATCGGCTGTGAGTTTGTTCATCTATCTAAACAATAAAATTTACAAAAAAAAAACCTCCATGTACCCGTCTGCAGTGGTTAGTGAATATTTAATAACTCATTTATTTTTATAAATTTAATTTCGTGAATAATTAAAAGTAATAAGTATGAACCTGTTTCTGACAAAGAATAAATCATAAACACTCTTTATGTAGAAGGAGCATTTACGTTAAACGTCTCTTACCTACAACTCTGCATGGGAACGAAGGTAATTGAAAATTAATTCAAAACTTTTTGTTCATAGAGAATACACTTAAATTGGTTATAGATTAGCAACTCAAGCACTCAACAAACACACACATGAATCTCCTCTCTACGCATCACATGTCTATACCACGTTAACAGCGCTTTATATTTATTTATTTATTTAAATAAGTACTGCCACATCACAAGCATCTAACATTGAAAATAAATTTGAACTATTTAATTTATGGCCTGATGCAGGTGACAACAATGGCGTACATAACATTGGCAATTCATCGGCTCGAAAATGGAATACAATAATAATACAAAAACCAGTACTATTTGTTGAAATGTTAATAAAAACTAGAGGTCCCGCAGTAGTCGAAATTCGACTATAATTAATTGGAATTGCAAATTTGTACACTATTATGATTATATTTTACAATTCTATAATCACAAATTTCGCCAAGACTACACTATAAAAGATATTAACAAAGACAAACAATATTTAATCACAATTTGACAACAGACGTCAAGAACAAAAGTTTGACAATAAATAGTAGGTATGCATGCGTGTGTGCGTCAAATACATGGTATGTAGTGTGTGTAATGTTTTCTTTATTAATTTAATGTATCTTTTATGCACTATTTAAAAAAAAATTAGCATTGTGCACTTCTTCTCTATATCCTCTATAAGTGTGAAAAATTTCTTACTCCTCCGTTCGCGCAATTTTCGTAAAAAGGGATACAAAGTTTTTGCTTCACGTATTAATATATAGATATATTTTTATATTGAAACGTTCTAGCTTTTTTTATTCTTTGTTATTAATCGATGATAAAAACGTATCATCATTAATTCATGAGTAACCTTGCTTAATCTTATCAGTTGTTGCGGCTACTCTTTATGAGAGCGCGTGTTCTGTAAATAAAATTATCATTACGATACAAAATAGTAATGTTTAAATTCGGAAAAATGTTAAATTAGCGTAAAGTGAAGTGTTCAAATCGAATGTGACGAACGAAAATAATAATTTGTTTTTATTTCGAAATATTACCAGCATCTTTTGACCTTGGAGTCTTGTCAGGTAATTTTTTTTTTTTCTTTTTGCTACCTATGCTGATAGCCTTGAGAGACTATTTCAGCTTCTCCTTGACCAGTGAGCTCACGGGGCTCAAACCGGGAGAGTTGCTAGCACTGGCCCCAGCAAGAGCAGTGCTTCGCAGAATCTACCACTGGATCGGAAACGCGACCCACTGAGAAGATCCGGCGAGAAACTCGTGGGCTGTGTCTATGGGCTAATTTACTCGTCGAGCCCTTCGTCGCAAGCGACGGGTTCGGCGAGGACGGTGACCGAACTTAATCTATACTAATATTATAAAGAGGAAAGATTTGTTTGTTTGTTTGTTTCGAATAGGCTCCGAAACTACTGGACCGATTTGAAAAATTCTTTTTTCATTAGAAGCCGACATTGTCCCTGATGAACATAGGCTACTTTTTTTTATTTATTTTTTTTATTTTATTTTTTTGTTTCATGTGTGTTTTAATGTTTCCGAAGCGAAGCGAGGGCGGGTCGCTAGTAATGAATAATTCTAGACGACTTTACGACGCATTTGCAGGTATTAAAAGTCGTAGTGGCCTAAGAGATAAGACGTCCAGTGCATTCGTGTTGAGCGATGCATCTGTGTTCGAATCCTAGGCGGGTACCAATTTTTCTAATGAATTACGTACTCAACAAATGTTCACGATTGATTTCCACGGTGAAGGAATAAGATCGTGTATAAAAATCAAACCCGCAAAATTATAATTTGCGTAATTACTGGTGGTAGGACCACTTATGAGTCCGCGCCGATAGGTACCACCGCCCTGCCTATTTCTGCCGTGAAGCAGTAATGCGTTTCGGTTTGAAGGGTGGGGCAGCCGTTGTAACTATACTGAGATCTTAGAACTTATATCTCAAGGTGGCGCATTTACGTTGTAGATGTCCATGGGCTCCAGTAACCACTTAACACCAGGTGGGCTGTGAGCTCGTCTACCCGTCTAAGCAATAAATAAAAAAAAAGGTATGCAAAGCAATAACGTGGCTGACACAGAATGATCTGTAGTATCTTATTTAAAGATTGTTATTAAAAAAATTATTGTGAGAGTTCACAATAACACCGATAAATGATAAGAGTGCATGAAATACAAACATCAGCACATACATTTTTAAATTTGAATGACTTTTACGACGATTTTCATAAAATTTAGTATACCTACAGGGGATTTCGGGGGCGATAAATCGATCTAGCTACGATTTTATTACTGGTGGTAGGACCTCTTGTGAGTCCGCGCGGGTGGGTACCACCACCCTGCCTGTTTCTGCCGTGAAGCAGTAATGCGTTTCGGTTTGAAGGGTGCGGCAGCCGTTGTAACTATACTGAGATCCTAGAACTTATATCTCGAGGTGGGTGGCGCATTTACGTTGTAGATGTCTATGGGCTCCAGTAACCACTTAACACACACCAGGTGGGCTGTGAGCTCGTCCATCCATCTAAGCAATAAAAAAAAAAAAAAAAATTAAAAAAAAATATTTTCAGTAAATGTTGTTTTATTCGTGTTTTCAATAATCAACTCTTCCCGACATCTATTGGCGAATAATAATACTATTTTTCTTAATTGAGGGCAACTAACAGCTTTAAAGACACAACAAGATGGCAATATAAAAAAAAAAAAAACTTCAGAGGTGTCAAGGGACACTCGGATGGAACGAAGTTCCTTTCGATTAATTAGTGAAGGAATTGTAATTTTTTTTTTAAGTTATAGTCATAAATTACGGCATTATGAAGAAGAAAAAACAATACTATGAACTAAATTACTATTGTTGAAACGCTATCTCGAGAAACTGTACTCATTACGCGGACCAATCGAATACGAGCAATGTCACGCGATAAGCGCCTACACGTTGATTGGTCAGAATGACGGATCTAAAAAGTGTCGTGACAACTTTTCGTAAGAATTTTTCCGTCTAGCCCCCTTTCACAACGTGCGATAAGGAACTTCGTTCCAAAAACGAGCAAGGCTCGGTCGTCATCTAGTATTAGTTTAAGGGGCTATTCCAGCTATACCGTTATTAATCTTAGTGCAATGCTGTCACAAACGAAACTAATTCGGACATTCGAAGTTTTAATGAAAATATGCATCGCAAGACCACACCCTTAAATGCCAATTTAGTTCATTTACAAACACGATAAGTGTTATAATCATTTGATAAATTCGATATCATTGATACGTAAAATTTAACTATTGTTCCAATTTTGTAATTTTTTTTAATTCTAGTGCTTTTTAGTGCAAAAGACACAGTTTTGTTTAACAAAAAGCATATTGTCGCTACTTTGAAACATAGTCACAGACGGTCCATCTGATGGCGAGTCGCTGACATCAACAATGTCAGTGTCAAAGCCAGGTCGCTGCCTATCATGAAGCACATGCGTTAAACCGTACCTTAAGCAGGATCTGTTTTATTATCAAAAGGAATGTTTGGCTTTCGTATAAAAATTAAAAGTTTTTAGAACAAAATTCCTTATGGGACGATGCGGAGGGGTACCCTAACCGGGAAAAAACGTCCATAACGTAAGATTTTTATTAGTAATGCACACAGTGTACGACTTAACTTTGTAATAACGTACAAAAAATAACATATTTTTTTATCATTCATTGACCACGATCTCAGAGTGTTCGTTTGCGCAATACACTAACTCTTATGCAAACAACCGTGAATGAAGTGTACCACAATAAGTTCGCACGTTACCGAATGACCGTGGGTTGTTGCGAAACCTCCAGTTTTATTTTCTTTATACCTCGAATAGAATTTAAAATTAATATTTTTTTATCCGGTGTCCCACGACACCACACTTATTTTTTTTTACCAAAGGTATGGCTTTGCCCGTGTCTCTCATTTAGACATAATAAAAATTTAACAATTGATTCGTGATACCGTCTCGTCATTTAGTTGAATTGGCAAGAAACTCACGACTTCTAGACTTAGAACACTGAATAAATATAACATAGCAAGACTTAATATCAAAATAAAGACGAACAGAAGAAGATCTACCAAATTACAAATTACATTAGTCGGTGGATTCAACAATAACGTTATTATTAACATTTTCACGTTAATCTAAAAGATTTTCCCCAGATAATGACTTAGGCACGTGGCGCTCTTCAACCAATGTTCACAAACATCCACAAATACAGCTATTTTGCGAAAATATATCAAATATATACCTTAAAGCACGCGAAATAAGAGCCACAGTCATTAAGGGACTGGCTGAGGCAGTGCCAAGTAATGAACACGCTCGACTGTGACGGAAATTAACAAAAATGCTCTTTATGTTTCAGAGTTAAGAGATTCATAATTTTCAATCAGCTGCACAAGAAAGTTTGTTACAAATTTAAAACGTACTCGAATTCTATTGAAGGTATAACGATGAGAGATTACTTTTTTATTGCTTAGATTGGTTGACTAGCTCACAGCCCATCTGGTGTTAAGCGGTTACAGGAACGTAAATACCGCCACCCACCTTGAGACATTAGTACTAATTCATTTTTATAGTACAACACATTAAAGGAATCAAAGGGACATCGGAATTTTGTGTTGGAGGGAAATTTCTGATTATAAATAACTTCCTGAAGCACTGGAGACTTGAAATTTTTAAAACAGCCCAATCTTTAATGATAATGCAAGAGAAGAAGAAAGAAAGAAGACAATTATTGCCTTATCATCATTATCCTGCCCTTCTCCCAGTCACCTGGGGTCGGCGCAACATGTTTTCCTTCCATACTCTTCTATCATATACCATTTCTTCGCTCACTCCCCTCTTACCCATATCGTCTTTCACACAATCCATCCATTTCTTCTTAGGTCTACCTCTTCCTCTATATCCTTCCACATTCATAGTTAACACTCTCTTAACAACCTCATTTTCATTTCTTCTCATCACATGTCCATACCATCCCAAACGCGCACTCCTCAGCTTCTCTGTCACAGGTGCCACTTTCAGACTTCCTCTAACATATTCATTCCGTATTCTATCCATTCTCGTTACTCCACACATCCATCGCAACATTCGCATCTCTGCTGCATGCAATCGCCTTTCATCCGCCACTTTAGTTGTCCAACATGCTGATCCATACAAGATGGCAGGCCTTATTAAGGTCTTATAACAATTATTGCCTTATATCGTGTTATAATAAAAAAGTGTGTGTGTCCGCTCCGACGCACGACTGGAGTTTACTGGATATAAAAAATTAAACGAAACAATACGAGAAATAGTTCTATATTACGACAACACGATACACTACAGATTATTAACAAATTAACGAGACACAAAACAAACGACTAACAAATATATGAAAATACAATAATGAGAGAAACGCGCGATCAGTACGAGGCTTTGTGGCGGACTGCCGGCGCAGCAGCCCGGCGTCACCTGCAATAACGCGGCCGCGCGTTGGCTCCTGATTGGCGCGCGCACGCATCACGCAATCAGGAGCCAATCAGGCGCATAACGCATTTCGTGTGACATGCTAGTACGATTTTGATTGGCGCGCGCACGCATCACGCAATCAGGAGCCAATCAGGCGCATAACGCATTTCGTGTGACATGCTAGTACGATTTTGGTCCCCATAATTTTCATACCCCGGGCCTATATATGTAAATCGATTCTAAAGGAGTAAACTCCAAAAAATTCGTATTTTAAAATTACAAGCAATGTTCTTCCTACTTGTGGTAGGACGTCTTGTGAGTCCGCACGGGTAGGTACCACCGCCCTGCCTATTTCTGCCGTGAAGCAGTAATGCGTTTCGTTTTGAATGACGGGGCAGCTTAACACTCATTACGTTGTAGATACCTATGGGCTCCGGTGACCACTTACCACCAGAAGGGCCGTGAGCTCGTCCACCCATCCTAGCGATAAAAAAAAAGACATAAAATAACTTAGCAATAATTGTATAATATGATAGGTTAACTGATGAAAAACTTGTATCTTAATTAAAATTTGTTAAAAAATTGTGAATATACTAGTGAAATCATTTGTATTGTTCGCAGGATCTGAAGGAAACGTATAACGACCATGGAAAAACTCTTCGAGTATAAATATTTGTCTCAAAACCATTTTGACGGGCTTAAGAAATATAAGGTGACTTTATCGAATGAGATCAATGGAAGTTAGCAAGGCCTATTGGACTAACTATTATTAGTACATTTTTTTATTTTTTTATTGCATTGTTGAATGGACGAGCTCAGGGCCCACCTGGTGTTAAGTGGTTACCGGAGCCCATAGACATCTACAAAGTAAATGCGCCACCCACCTTGAGATATAAGTTCTAAAGGTCTCAAGTATAGTTACAACGGCTGCCTCGCCCTTCAAACCGAAATGCATTACTGCTTCACGGCAGAAATAGGCAGGGTGGTGGTACCTACCCGTGCGGACTCACAAGACGTCCTACGACCAGTAACTATTTACAGTATAATAACTATTAAGTAGTCGTTTGTAACCACGAAAAATGTTATCAAAAACAATAATTTTGAAATGCATAAAATGATCTAAGTCCTTTATAGCCTTTTTTTTAATAATACAATCAACGGATTGATTTTAAGAAGCCTCGCTTTTTTAACCCTTTGCTTTGTGATTCGCGACCCATATCGTGTTAAATGGTTACCGGAGATTATCTTGAGAGGTAGAATACATTAAAAAGATGTATCGCCCTTAAAGCCGAAGCATCGGACTGCTTCACGACAGGTACCTCTAGTAATAACGAAAATTAAGGAATTTAGTAAGTTTAATATAGACAACACGGTTGGCGTGGTATGGACATGTGATGCATAGACCGGGGATGCATGTGACTAGGAGATGTATGGGAATGTTAGTGCAAGGTAGAGGGGGAAGAGGTCGACCGAAGAAGACATGGATGGAGTGTGTGATTGACGATATGAGAGAGAGAGAGAGGAGTGAGTGTTGAGATGACGGCTGATAGAAGAGAATGGAATAGAAAAATTAGCTGGACCGACCTCAGTGAGATAAGGTGGAGAGAAAAAAGAAGACAACACGCCATTATATATACCTACTGTGTATACATGGGTCGCTGTGGTGTCATCTCCCATGGGATGTTACGACAGTAATTCATTGTGATGTAAATATAACTACTAACATAGGTCTAAGTCTTATTAACAATTTATATGAGTCATGGTTACTTGCAATAAAAACATTATTATTATTATTATTTTTCTAGATTTCCCCTTTCTCAGCCCAGTCTATCGACAGAGCCGGCAGAACTGTATATACGGGCTTTTGGCCAAGTAACATACAGTAGCTATGAGTTATTAGGCTAGTTTTTATTACGTGTAGTATTCTTCAAGCTGCAGGAACTTTATTATTATTATTATTATTTTTTTTAGCTTATAGAAGTCAGTCAAAAGTATATGCTAAGTGCATATTCCATTTGAAAAATTGGTGGCTGTCTGCGTTATTTAAATATTGGCTCGGTCTTAGCGAATCGATTTAAGACATGATTTCATTTTGTTTACTCGCGGAGCAATAAATACATAGAGTATTAGCGTATTTATTTTTACCACATTAATCAACGTTTATCTGACTTTTTATTTACTTTTCAGTACAGCGCCATCGACACAAGCCCGCTTAGCAACTATGTTATGCATCCGAGTTGGAACTTTATCACTAGAGTACGTAGAGTATGTAATATATCCATATATTAATACGTGAAGCAAAAAATTGTGCCCCTCTTTACAAAAATTGCGCGCACGGAGGAGTATGACATTTCTCACACTTAGGTATGGAGAATATAGAGAAGGAGTGCAGAATGCTATTATTTTTTTTAAATTATGCATGAATAATATATTAAATCAATTAAAAAAAACATTACACACACTACCATTTATTTGACACACACACGCTTAGTGCGAGTTTTTTAACGTTCACGATAGCGTAAAAGTTAACTCTGATTTGTATGGAGTTGGAACAGCGTCTCTAGCGGCAAACGTTGGCAAAGGTTCCAACTCCATACAAATTTGAGTTAACTTTTACGCTATCGAGAACGTTAAAAAGCTCTCACTAAGCACACTGATTGCTGGGACGTGGGATCCGATTATTATTACATAACATTATATTAACTATTTTATTTTAGTTTATCCCAAAATGGATAGCACCGAACTTAATAACGTTCGCCGGCTTCGTCTGTATGGTGATAGTGATTTTGCTGTTGACTATATTTGACTACGATTTCCATGGCGCGGAAAGACTTAGGCAAGGCGTAGACGAATACAGGATACCGAACTGGGCGTTAATGGCATGCGGCGTTTTGCTGTTTTTGGCTTACAATCTAGGTGAGTTTCGTTGTTGGAGGGAAAACTCATGGGCCATATTGTCTTTTCGCATTAAAAGTGTACAATTTCCAAAAATATTCGAAATTGAGTTAATATGCGGAATCATTGGGTATCATCAGTATTTTTCTCTTAAATACTGTCAAAAGAGAGTTATTTAGTGTTAGTTTTTTTTTTTAGTTTACATATAGTCTGACTACTATTAACAAAATTAATATATAACTTAAAAGACAGATAAAGTAACTGGTAAAAAATAAAAAATATATGTTGCAAAGATGATTAATATTTTAAATATTACATGTTAAACCTTTAAAACACTCTCCTGTAAAATTAGTAAGTTTTGAGATTATACAGTTTTAATGCGAGAAGACGATATGTAAGTGGTTACAGGAGCTTGTAGACAATCAATTTACTGGTGGTAGAACGTATTACTGGTAGTAGGACGTGTTGCGAGTCCGCACGGGTAGGTATCACCGACCTGCCTATTTCTGCCGTGAAACAGTAATACGTTTCGATTTGAAGAGTAGGGTAGCCGTTGTAACTATACTGAGACCCTAGAACGCATGTCTCAAGGTGGGTGGCGGCGTTAACGTTATAGATGTCTATGGGCAACGGTAACCGCTAAGCATCAGGTGGGCTGTGAGCTCGTCCACCCATCTGTGTAATAAAAAAAAATGACAACTCTGTCACCCGCTTGAGCCTTGAAGTCTATGCCTCAATTAGGCTATTTATTACCAGAGCATTGTTTTTTTTTTATTGCTTAGATGGGTGGACGAGCTCACAGCCCACCTGGTGTTCAGTGTTTACTGGAGCCCATAGACATCTACAATGTAAACGCGTCACCCACCTCGAGATATAAGTTCTAAGGTCTCAGTATAGTTACAACGGCTACCCCACCCTTCGAACCGAAACGCATTACTGCTTCACGGCGGAAATAGGCGGGGTGGTGGTACCTACCCGTGCGGACTCCCAAGAGGTCCTACCACCAGTGAATATTGTTGATCTTTAATATTATGTGTCTGTAGTGTAGTCTTGGCGATATCTTGGATAAAAAACAAAAAAAGAGCATTGTTTACTTTCGTATTGTTTTTAGATGGTATCGACGGAAAGCAAGCTCGGAAGCTTGGCGTGTCAGGCCCGCTGGGAGAACTCTTCGATCACGGCTTAGATTCCTACATCGTGTTCCTCATACCGTTCTCAATAATATCAATTTTCGGTAGAGACCCGGTTTACTCTCTCCCGATTTTCAGGTAAACAATTTAAATAAAGAACTTGTGTTACAGGTACCAGATAACGGTAATAAATGTAAGATTTTCATTATACACATACATATATGCAATATACATCCATAACCCTGGAAAAGACATTTTATATTTATCATACAAATATCTCGGAAAAGACCTCGGGGGCGCAGCCCAATACGTTGGTCCGACCAGATCCGCACCGCTCTTGATTCCACGTTTCACAACGCCCTCCACACCGCCAGAGACAAGAATGGATGGAGAAAGATCGTGCGTGCGAAGGCGATACAAAAGGGTGGTCACGACCCTCAGCAATGAGGAATACGACGCAAGGAGGAGGATACAAATATCTTCCCTTGGCGAGATTCGACCCGCGACCCCCTTGTGTAGTGATCATGTCACTTACCACCAGACCAGACGGCCGTTAATGGCATTTAAACATAAAGAGCGTGTTAGTAATGTATTATAGATAAATAAATGATAGATAATGTTTTTTAACTGACACGCGGCTTTGGATCATGGAAATGCCGCCGCTAGCACCTATCTTCACGCTGTACCGCCCACATAAAATCATCTAGCTAAATATGATGAACTATTGACATATGCTTGTGCCTAGCAAAGTTCACCCTTTAAAGCAGAATTTTTTTTATGATTGAACAATTACTAGTGGCTCGGAGGCCTTTTTAGTTTCACCAGGTTAGGAGGTAGGTGAGCGAGCAAGGGCCCAGCCAGGAGGGGTGGAATTTGCTAATAGCTATCCGAGCGCCTCCAATGAAGACCTAACATCTGAATCAGAACCTATGACCCGTGCAAGCTCACAGTTCACTCTGCCATCAGTATGAGAATAAATTTTGTAGATTCGATGTCATTCTTGAACCACTGTACTTAAAAAAGGAACAACAAAAGCAGGAACAGAAAAGTCCCTACCTATGTTTTTTTTTATTTATTGCTTAGATGGGTGGACGGCACCTGGTGTGAAGTGGTTACTGGAGCCCATAGACATCTACAACGTAAATGAGACACTCCCCTTGAGATATAAGTTTTAAGGTCTCAAGTATAGTCACAACGGCTGCCCCACCCTTCAAACCGAAACGCATTACTGCTACACGGCAGAAATAGGCAAGGTGGTGGTACCTACCCGTGCGGTCTCACAAGAGGTCCTACCACCAGTAATGTTACGTTGATATGGAGAAAATACTCAACGAAGGTTGATGTCAGGCAGACGGTCTGTCACAAAACTCACGCCAAATCCCTATGCAGCATGATCGAGCGACGACCCCCCCGTAATGTCGGATGAGGACAAGAAGCAAAAAAAAACGTGCTATTCCTGCATCACATATTAACGTCCCTTTCAATTCCAGGGGCTTCCTTGTCGTGATTAGCGTAGTTTTGAACTTCTACGTGAGCCACTGCGAGAAATACAACACAGGTACATTGTATTTACCCTGGGGCTATGACGTCAGCATGTGGGTAAGTCTTTCCTGTATTGAAACGCGTTTAGTTATATCCCTGCTTCGAATGGTTGTGGTGGACTTTAGTGGTTCCTAGTCTTATTATAAATCTTGCGTTTTGGCTTGTAGAGTAAAATAGTTGTAATCTCAGAGAAATTCATGGTACCATGAATGTATTTATTTACCGGTTCATGACGTCACAGCCAGCCAACGTACTCTTTCTTATGTTTCAAGTGACTATTTGTTTTTACGGGAGATTTGGTAGACGGACCAACCAGAGTTAAATCATTATCAGCGTCTACACGTCATGATAAGTAGTTTCTGATGATAAAATATTTATAACTACTGATACCATGCACCCCACGCTTTTTTACAATAAAATCATTTTTTCTTACACTATTTTTAAATCAAATTTATTTTCTATTTTTTAGTTGAATTTTCTATAAAAGCGTATTTTGTTAGTTTTTTTAAACTATTATTATTATTTATTTTTCATTTTTTAGTATTATTATTTTTCATTTTTTTTTTCATTTTTTTTTTCATTTTGATATGTCATCGGTCCTTCATAATTATACCAAATTTCAAGTTAATCCGACATATGAAGGGGGTCAAAATCATGTTCAAAGATTCCGTTACATACATACATACGTCTGAAGCTAATAAAAGCGTATTAATAGACTCACTACACACTAAAATACGCTGCAATTTCAGACTTCTTCGATGATCTTCATCGTGGCAGGGCTGTACACTCCCGGACTAGTTAAGTTCCACGTGTATGGAGACGTATCGTTCGCTTTGTTTTTCGAAGTGTTAATTCATCTCGTCGGCTTATTGGGAACGGCTCCTGTTGCTGTATACAATGTTTACTTGTAAGTGTTTTTTTTTCCTACCTATGCTGAGCCTTGAGAGGCTATTTCAGCTTCTCCTTGACGTGTAGGTGAGCTCACGGGGCTCAAACCGGAGTGTTGCTAACACTGGCCCTAGCAAGAGCAGTGCTTCGTAGAATCTACCACCGGATCGGAAACGCGACCCACTGAGATGATCCGGCGAGTTGTAAGCGTGATGTACCCACAGATTTTAGGAAAAAGTGGCTCTTTGATTGCTTTTGGAGGCAGATGAGCATACGGCTTGTTGGTGTGCAGCTACCGTCGCCCATGGACGTCAGCAATACCACGAGCACAGCCAATCTGCTAACTTCAGATTTGTCGACGTAAATACCTATCATATATTTAACTATTTTCGTTCTGAATATTGACACTACCGATAATAATATGTATAGTTGAATGAAAAATGTCGATTTTATGAAACTTCCGCGCCACCTGCCTTAATATGCTGGTATTATGATAAAAGGCTGTCTGGAATGCCAACAAGTGCCAAGTTTCATCACAAGCGAATGGTTCAGGAACGAATATGGGACAAATAAAAACATGTTGTATACTAATCAATGTATATATTCTTATATCTTTAAACGAGCCATTCTTGTATATAAATCTATATCATATATAATCTGAATCTCGGAATCGGCTACAACGATTTTCATAAAATTTTGTATTTACAGGGGATTTCGGGGGCGATAAATCGATCTAGCTACGATTTATTTTCAAAAAATGTTGTTTTATTAGCGTTTTCAATACTAAACTTTATCTAAAATTTAAATTTTTTCGATAACCAGTTCATATTTTTTATTATTATTCTGTCGGTAAGATCGAAAAATATTAGTCATATTTCATCATTTTTTTACGAACTTTCAATCACGAAAAAAAGGTCACAAGCGCTCGCACCACGATACTCAACAATGAGCCATCGACTGAAGGAGAAAAGGAGGATTATGTTCTCATCGGAGAATGACGTAAATAATAACAACATTTTATTTAAGAGCCAGAAAGAATCGCCGAGCGAAAGTCGAGACATTAACGGAAGCCCTACGCCCGGTGTGGTCAATGACCCTCATCTTAGCCGCCCTTATATTCTGGGCTGACAAATCCAAGAACGACATCATTGAAAGCGACCCCAGAGCCTTCATTTTTCTCTTCGGGACACTCTTCAGTAATACTGCAGTGAGTTTCTTCTTAGAATATGTTCCTGGAATATCAGGGAGAAGAGAGACTACCAAATCTTATTGTACACGAAAACTAAATAACATTGAAATTCATAGCAACTGGTGGTAGGACTTCTTGTGAGTCCGCGCGGCTGGGTACCACCGCCCTGCCTATTTCTGCCGTGAAGCAGTAATGCGTTTCGGTTTGAAGGGTGGGGTAACCGTTGTAACTATACTTGAGACCTTAGAACTTATATCTCAAGGTGGGTAGCGCATTTACGATGTGGATGTCTATGGGCTCCAGTAACAGCTTAACACCAGGTGGACTGCTCGTCCACCCATCTAAGCAATAAAAAAAAAAGAATACGTGTATAAATAAGATTTATTTATGATACTTATATATTCTTTTTTCAATCGATAAGTGCGCCGTAGTTAAATTTATTTTCCTAGATAATTCTTGTCCATTTGATCCTTGTCTGGTAGAGATCGCGTTGTATTCCTCTATTTTATGTTTTGCAATTATTATTATTATTTCTTCCCTTTTTCGTTACTTTCTAAAATCTCTTAAAACCATTTGAAAAGACGTTCATTAATATCTATAATATTTAACTGTATAATAAAAACTTTTTTTTTATTGTAGAGTCGTCTAATGATTGCGGGAATGGCGAGTCAACGCTGCGAGCTTGTCAATTGGATGTTCTGGCCTTTGCTTACCGGAGTTGTGACGTCATTGTACAAACCAGAGTACGAACTGTCGATCCTGTACGCACTTGTCGTATTTAGCGTGTTGGCACATGTGCATTACGGGATATGTGTGGTAAGTATATTTCAAACTGTTTATTGTTTAGATAGGTTGACGAGTTCACGGCCCACCTGATGTTAAGTGATTACAGATAGCCAGCGTAACGTAACGTAACTACAGTCACCGTCCTTGAGACATTACTTTTATTATTAGCCTCATTTTTCTCAGAACGGCTGCCCCACTCTTCAAATCAAAATGCATTACTGCTTCACGGCAAAAGTAGAGAGAGCGGTGGTCAATATTTTTACGTTTTTTTATTTATTTATTAATACTTTATTTCAGTAGAAACCATAACCTTAACATAACTGACCATAACTTTACTTATAATCTATGTAGTAACTTAAAAACTTAACACAACTATTATACTATTTATCACATTATTTTTGTTTCCCAAGTGCCTGCTACCAAAAGCTATTAATTAGCAGTCCCTCTTTTTTTAGTAACATGCCCAAATTCCAGGTTTCAATTCCCGGTTCTTTTACTACCGTAGGTCCTTCTTTGGTGAGGGTAACATTAGGCGACTCTACCACACTCTACGTAGAGCCGTTTTGTATCCGTCAGAATTTATTTCATCACAATATAACTTCGAAGCTTGCTTCGTGCTTACCACGAATGTTTTGATCAATGCTATTTTTCATTGATTAATATTTTTTTTGTCATTACAGGTGAAACAAATATGCGGATATTATAAAATTGATTGTTTTTTAGTGCCTAAAGAGAAACAGAAATAACGGAAATTTCTTTACAATGATTTTATTTGATATGTTATTAAAATATGTATAATACTTTTCTAAGTGAAGAAGTTTTTCAATTTAGTGTTAAAAAAAGAGGAGAATTGAAATATAATAATTACAATTATTTTAACGGTTTTTTTTTACAGTTTGACAATTTCCGATTATTTTTTTCCCGCCTATGCTGATAGCCTTGAGAGGCTATGTCAGCTTCGCCCTAACGTGTAGGTAAGCTCGCGGGGGCTCAAACCGGAGTGTTGCTAACACTGGCCCTAGCAAGAGCAGTACCTCGCAGAATGCAGCGGCTTGGCTCTGCCCCTGGCATTGCTGACGTCCATGAACGACGGTGACCACTTACCATCAGGTGGGCCGTATACACGTCTGCCTACAAAGGCAATAAAAAAAAAGAAAAATTCCACCGGATCGGAAACGCGACCCACTGAGAAGATCCGGCGAGAAACTCAGTGGACTGTGTCTATGGGTTAGTTCGCTCGACGAGCCCTTCGTCGCAAGCGACGGGTTCGGCGAGGACGCTGACCGGTGCTTGTGGTACCTAAAAGCACCGTTAATGGATCGGGAGGATCCGTAATGACGTGTTTAGGGCGACGATAAATCGTTTACCATTCGGTCTACAGGATCGGGTATGTAATTTCCAGCAGCCACGACAAGAGGGTTCTCATGTCGTGCTGCCTTCTTAAAGTGAATTGCTCGTCAATATCCAGATATTGTACGAACATTTTAATTGAGTCTTCGACTCAAGAAATACCGTTAAAGGGAAGAGAATACAACTCTAGTTACGATCAGTAAAAGATAATCTTGCCACGGTCACAGCGGGCATTCCGATTTATAGGACATCTTGGATTTATACTCATCTCACTCTAACACTAAATCTAATCAAAGTTACGGCTTCTGCGCGATAGAAGGCTCAGCCCACCCCAAAAGAGTCCGCACTTAAGTTGTTAGACCGGCATTTCACCTTGAACTAACGTATCTGACGATATTTTTTTTGCTTAGATGGGTGGATGAGCTCACAGCCCACCTGATGTTAATTGGCTACTGGCCCATAGACATCTACAACGTAAATGCGCCACCCACTTTGAGATGTAAGCTCTAAGGTCTCAAGTATAGCTGACTCACAAGAGGTCCTATCGCCAGTAATTACGCAAATAATAATTTTGCGGGTTTTTGATTTTTATTACACGATGTTATTCCTTCATTGTGGAAGCCACTCGTGAACATTTGTTGAGTACGTATTTCATTAGAAAAATTGGTACCCGCCTAAGATTCGAACACCGTTGCATCGCTCAACACGAATGCACCGGACGTCTTATCCTTTAGGCCACGACGGCTTTCAAACAAGCTTAGATTAGCTTAGCTTGCATGTTTTACAAGGCTTCTTGATTTTAGGTTAGTTTCCGCAACTTTACGAACGAAGGCTAATGTTGCGTGCTTTGGATTCATCACTAAATCCATCACTGCTTCTCTAGGAAGTTTATGAAAAAATAATACACGAAGAACTTCCACTGGTCGCACGATAATGTCTTTAAGTAGATGGTCTTGTAGACATACCTACTTGAGAACAGAATATATTTGACATATTATGGTTGCAGCGCACTAAACATATTTTGAGGTATCCGTCAAAAATCTTGTTCTATGATCGCTATTGGGTTCTACATCACTCCTCATCGGAACTCCTCCCAGAAGGTTGTGTTCTCATATCCTTGTTCATCTTTATCAGTATAGGCGTATCTTGAAAATCTTGCTAGAGCGATTTAGGCCTTTATCCTTTTTTCCTTGTCTATTCGCTGGGAGCCTAGAGGGCTATGCCGGCTACGCGCGTACTGGTAGGTTGGCTTACGGACTCAACCTGAAAGAGTATGCTAACACTAGCCCTAACAAGATCAGTGCTTCTCAGAACCTACCTCCGGATCGGGATCCACTGAGAAGATCCGGGGAGAAACTCAGTGGGCTGGCCTTTATCGTATATTTTCTATTTTATAACAGCTTCAGCGGAAACTTAGGGAGACTATTTCGTCTCTCCAGTCAAAGGCGATTTCTAATTCACTTGAGTAAATTTCTACTTACTAAATATAAACTTGCAACATTTATTAACTGCTTACTATCACGAATAACAAAACTTACGATGCACCCGCGAATTATCAACGTTACATTCAAAAACCTCGCGAATCGCATCCCTAACGCCACCTCAGATAAAATTATGAGATAAAACTCGCAAAAACCAACTTGCTCCATAATCCGTCACGTTAAAAGAACATCGCAAGGATATAATATGACACCGGGCACAATCTAATTCACGAAATAATACGTAATATTATACTTTTATAGCGAGGCAAGTGAGCATCGGCGGCGAACGCATGCGAACACCGCCTTCAGCGATTGTATGAGATAGAAAAGGACGAATATAATTTCGCCTCCGTTATAGGAGCTACGCCTTTAAATTACACGTTCTCATAGCCTTGTAGCCGACGGAGAGTTCGATGGAACGTCACATTTGAAATCATGATGTAAGCAATTGCAGTCTGCGTGCCGCTGGTTTAAGGTTTATTTTCGCTGTTGTACTGTTTATCGTTGTGACGTTTTATGTCCGGAACGTAATTTAGTAATGGGGGGTGCTCGACACAGACACCCAAGCTGGGGTTTAGAATTTCAGTCCAGCTTCGGATGGCCGCGAAGCGCTTTGTTAGCTCATCAATTGTTTACGAACACGATTTTTTTTCTTTTATTTCCTCCGCGTGTATTACAATACGAAATTTCTTAGACGTTATTGTAATTCAATTCTTAATGTAACGAATATATGTAATTAAGCCATCTAACTATATCAAGTTACCGCATAAATATTGTGATTAATAAGTCAAAAGTGGACTTTTTTTTTGTTGAGAAAACAGTGCAAAATCTTTAGTGTGTGCGTTTTTATTTTTATTTTAGTGTTTATCGAGTTTTTTTTTTATATATATGAAACTTCGGTAAGTTGCGTGTTTGGTTAAAAATAACAGTTTTACTTTCTTAATCAACTGTGGTGGTGTGGAATTAAAAAAATGGCATGATTGAATAAAACAAAAGCATGCGTTGAATGATTTTTTACAGTTAAATAATATTAAACATCCCCATATTATTCGTTTATTTAGAAAATACAGCTCAGTGTTTAAATGACGAATAAGCGAGGAATTTTTTTAACTTAAGGCGGAAACAGAAACTTTTAGCGATAAATTTTTATTTTCTCTGATGATTTTTTAATACAAAGTAGGCACTAAAGAGAATTTAATAAAATACTTCTCACTATTTTATTAGTAATGGCGGAAATATCAGATTGAAACTTATATTCAATATAAGTAAAATTTTATGATAAGTTGAAGTAGTCGTTTTATTCAAAGTTAAGCAAAAAAAAAACTCGGGATCTAATTATTGTTTCGAACTTTAATTTATACGTACGTTAATTTATCAAAAAACGAGTGCTTAGTAATTATTGAAAATAAATAATTATATTAGAAGAATTTACTAGTTGAGTAATTCACCCGTCTAACGGATAAGAAGCTAATCCTAAAAATTAGGTATACTAGGTGTGCCCGACGATTTCATTTGATTTACATTTGAGGCCGTCAACGGAAAAGTGGCCTAACCCATAATGTTTCATTCTCCTACTTATACGAGTATATTGCAACTCATTTCAAACATAATAAGCGTTGACGTTGCTGATGGTAGGACCTCTTGTGAGTCCGCACGGGTAGGTACCACCACCCTGCCTATTTCTGCCTCAGACCTCAGAAGTCGTGTCTTGAGGTCGATGGCGGCATTTACGTTGTAGATGTTTACAGACTCCGGTAACCACTTAACACCAGGTGGGCCGTAAGCTCGTCCACCAATCTGAGCAATAAAAAAATATACGCGGTACATTTGTTCGGAAATAAACAATTCTTCAGTTAACATGATTCTTCTCACGAGTGAAACTTCCGCATATTCGGTAAAAGCAGTGATCATTTAAAAGCCCCCGTTATTTGAGTAGAAAATAAATAAATAAATATTTTTGATTAAAATCTACGGATTACTGTTTAGATGGGCCCTCTGCCTCTGAGGCAAAAAATCCTGTAGATCATATCATGTGATAGATCACATCATATGGTAGATTTAATATTTAACTGATAATTTATGCCAGAATAAAAGAAAATAGAGAGATATCATATTAGAGTGCGAATATGTTATGTTATAGTTTTATTTCCAACCTAATTAGTGGTATTCTATTAGGAGCTCTCAGTTAATCTGTCTTCACCAAAAGCTCTATTGGTACTCTACGTGGTATTGAGTGCTTATTGTTGCGCGTTTCCTATCCGGTGGTAGATTCTGCGAAGGGCTCCTACTACCAGTAAAAAAGTGTGTATGGCATCACAGATTGTGGTATCCAGAGTGATTCGGATTCGGTCGGACCAGCGCATTGTATTGCGGCCACGAGATCTTTTGCCTGCAATCTTGCCAGTTACTGTCAATTCTTCAAGATTGTCACTACTCGGCAATGTGGCCGAAGAAGTCAAATATCCTAGTCCTAGTAGATGTCCTTTAAACCAGTAAATTTGAATAAATCGGTAATTACAATAAGGATTACTTAAAGAAACAATGTCTTATCTATCAGTAATCATTCTAGTATCGTCAAACCATTCCCTGCTCAGAAGTCTACGAATCTGGTTTTCAGACGAGATGAGATAGAGCTCATTCATGACCCGGATGCTACGTGGCGTTAATGATTTCTGGAAACGCCCTATCGATAAGCGCGGTGGCTCTATCTAGCACGGATGCAACCTGCTTAAACGATTTCTTAACAGCGATCTTCAATGAGCTCAGATTTTGTAATAATAATAATAATACAAGCTGTTAGATTTAACAAGCTATTAGATTTAACAAGCTATTAGATTTAACAAGCTATTAGATTTAACAAGCTATTAGATTTACTCCAAAATATATTTTTTATCATGCAAAAAGCCACAATTTTAAATACTTACCGGATTGTTAGGATGTTTTTGCAGGACGAAACATCAGACGAATGAACTCCACTTGGCGTAGGCCCGTGGCTTTTCAGTATTTACCGAAATTCATAAAAATTCGAGAATAAAAACTTTGTAAATAATAATAATAATAATAATTTATTTATTTCTCTCTTGAAGTTATAGTATAAATAATAGAAATTAAACCTTATAATTTACTAGCGACCCGCCCTCGCTTCGCTTCGGAAACTGTAATTTATTATTAACTTCTCCACTATTTAATGAATGTTATTATACATATAAACCTTCCTCTTCAATCACTCTATCTATAAAAAAAACCGCATCAAAATCTGTTGCGTAGTTTTAAAGATTTAAGCATACATAGGGATAGACAGATATAGGAACAGCGAAAGCGACTTTGTTTTATACTATGTAGTGATTTTGTTAACCTTTGAAAGAGCTGAAGTCTGTACTAGGTTCATAGACCTGTATTACTGATCTCCAGGCTCCCTCCTTCTTAAGATAGATTAGGTTAGATAAACATAAGGTTAGGTAAAGGTTAGGTAACAAAAAATAGATTAGGTAAGCAAACGTTTATGCCACTCAAATATGAATTGTTTTAATAATCTCAGTTATAAATCATCATCATTCATCATTATCCTGTTCTTCTCCCAGTCACTTGGGGTCGGCGTAACATGTTTTCTCCTTCCATACTCTTCTTCTACTTCTATATCTATCATATACCATTTCTTCGCTCACTTCCTTCTTACCCATATCGTCTTTCATGCAATCCGTCCATTTCTTCTTAGGTCTACCTCTTCCTCTATATCCTTCCATGTTCATAGTTAACATTCTCTTACCAACCTCATTTTCATTTCGTCTCATCACATATCCATACCATCCCAAACGCGCACTTCTCAGCTTCTCTGTCACAGGTGCCACTTTCAGACTTCCTCTAACATATTCATTCCGTATTCTATCCATTCGCATCTCTGCTGCATGCAATCGCCAATCGATCTTAGTTACAAGGTTTGCTAAAAATGCGATGGCACTCGAATTTATACTTAAAAACTGCCGTCGGTCAATCGACAAATGTCAACACTAGTTTTAAAATAAACACGTACCAAAGTTTTAAGTTTAATACTTCGTATTTTATAAACAGCTGCCGTTTCGGTTTTATTGTAGTATCTGTGTTTGTTACTTAATAATGTAGTTGTCTTGACGAAATGTGGATTATTGTTGGTTTTGTTAGGCGAATTTATGGTTTGGTGTTAACGAGACCTTTATTCTTTTTTCCCTACTTAATCGCTGGTAGCCTAAGGAGCTATTGCCTAAGGTGCTTTTAGGTACCTCAAGCACCGGTCATCGTTCTTGTCGAAGCCGTCGCTTGCGACAAAAGGCTCGGCGAGTAAATTAACCCACAGACACAACCCACTGAGTCTCACCGAATCTTCTCAGTGGGTCGCGTTTCCGATCCGGTGGTAGATTCTGCGAAGCACTGCTCTTGCTGGGGTTAGTGTTAGCAACGTCATCAGGTGGTAGGGACCTCGTGTGAGTTCGCACGGATAGGTACCACCGCCCTACTTATTTTTGCCGTGAAGCAGTAATGCGTTTCGGTTTGAAGGGTGGGGCAGCCGTTGTAACTATAATTGAGACCTTAGAACTTATATCTCAAGGTGGGTGGCGCATTTACGTTGTTGATGTCTATGGGCTCCAGTAACAGTAACTCCAGTAACTTTACACCAGGTAGGCTGTGAACTCTTCAATCCATTTGCAATAAATAAAAATTAAAAAAAAGTCGCCGGTGGCGGGATGCTGCGCGAGCCTGAACGGAGTGTGATCGGCAATGACCAGGATAATTTAGTTTTGATAACATCCTTTTGGTATTATTAGGCTGTGAACTCTTCAATCCATTTGCAATAAATAAAAATTTAAAAAAAGTCGCCGGTGGCGGGATGCTGCGCGAGCCTGAACGGAGTGTGATCGGCAATGACCAGGATAATTTAGTTTTGATAACATCCTTTTGGTATTATTAGGCTGTGAACTCTTCAATCCATTTGCAATAAATAAAAATTTAAAAAAAGTCGCCGGTGGCGGGATGCTGCGCGAGCCTGAACGGAGTGTGATCGGCAATGACCAGGATAATTTAGTTTTGATAACATCCTTTTGGTATTATAAGGAATCATAAAACATTCTAGAACTTTCAGCCCAGACTTCGTTGAAAAATAAAAGCACATCCACCACAGTTCAAGGGATTTCGATTGCCCCACTAAAAAATAAAATTCGGAAAATAAAATCGTCCCAAATAATTTGTTCGGTGACGCGTGTCCGGTTAGTTGCTCCACGGAATATCGCATCGCTTAAGCGCTTAGGGTTTTGCGTCTGAAATATTTAGTTAAATCGACCGTGCCATTTATGAATTAGAACGATGCAGATTTAAAAGTATTTAAAATGAAACAAGGCGCACCGTTCGATAGAAGCTAAAAGCGGTCTTAAGTGAATATTTTTTTTAGCTCCTCGAGGCATTGCGTTTTCATTTGCTGCATTAGTCAATAAATTATCAGTATATATAAATAAGTTGCTAAATGGGCCACCCGCCTTGAGATAAGTTCTAAGGTCTCAGTATAGTTACAACGGCTGCCACACCCTTCAAATTAACCCTCAGACACAGCCCACTGAGTTTCTCGCCGGATTTTCTCAGTGGGTCGCGTTTCCGATCCGGTGGCAGCTTCTGCGAAGCACGGCTCTTGCTAGGGTTCGTGTTAGCAACGTCGTCCAATTTGAGCCCCGTGAGCTCACCTACTAGTTAAGGTTACGCTGAAATGGCCTCTCAAGGCTCCCAGCTAGGTAGGAAAAAAAATCCCTTCAAACCGAAACGCACTACTGCTTCACGGCAGAAATACGCAGGGTGGTGATACCTACCCGTGTGGACTCACAAGAGGTCCTACCACCAGTAATGTTGACAACATCGTTCCGATAGTTTAGCACATTTAATTTGGTCGTATTTGCTTATATTATACATATGTGTGTACCAGGATTCGGCTATTCTTGTTCCTTGTAGTCCGGAGATTTGCCAAGTCACCGAGCGTTGACGAGACGGGCTTACCATATCAATGTGTATAGAAAATGTGACGCGCAATCCCTTCACATATAGTACCTGACGCAGTAAATGCTATCATAGTTTATAACATATCGAATTTGTTTAAATAGCACTTCAAATTTTATTGCTTCTTTGCAAGCTTATAGATTTCAATGTTGTTGCTCTAGTGGTTTCACTGATTTTATAAGTATACTAGCTGTACCCGTCCGCTTTGCTGGGCATTTAACAATTAACATTATTATTTCTCACCCCCACAAAGATTCTCATCATTAACGCCCCCGCAACTGGTGTAGGGAGTCCAACACTCATATAAATATTAGACTATCCATTAAATAGATGTATTTTCTATATGGATACAAAATTTCAAGTAAATCGGGTGCATGGTTCAGTAGCTATAACGGGACATCCGTAAAAACCACTGTAGATTTATATATTAGTATAGATTTCTATTTTTTTTCAAAAAAGATTATAACCTATGTTGCTCGGGAATAGTGAAGCTTCCAAACAGTGAAAGAATTTTTCAAATCGGTTCAATAGTTTCGGAACCTATTCAATACAAACAAACAAATATTTCCTCTTTATAATATTAGTATAGATTTTTATTTTATATATTTTTATTTTACAGTATACTTTTATAAGCAGTGGGAAATTAGTTTCGGCCCGAGAATAATCGGAACAAACAAGCCCCCCACACCAAAAAAAAAGTTGGCACATTTCTTGTATTTTCCTGAGTGATTCATCATAGATTTCCAACTGGTCTATTGAACCATTTAAATTCCCTTAATTAAAACAAATTAATAAAATTTTGCTAGCATACGTATATATCACGTATTTTAAGTTGGCTCAATTAAAAAATATACTATTAAAATTTTAATAGAACGAAGGGAAAACCGATAAACGATTGTACCCGCAATTTATATAAAATACATTAGTTTATTTAATTTTTTGCTCGACGACGCTTTATTAAGTTCGTAATCGTTAAAAAGACATTAAAAAAAAACTGAAAATATCAATCCACTTTATAACTTTATTTCCACGGAAACAACGTTGGTTATATTTCTGAAGGTGGATCGTTTTATTGCTAGATATTGTGTTTGTAAAAAAAAAAACAGTTTTATATTTTATATCGTGACACTTAATTCAATTTATAACTGAGTTTTCATTACTGTAGTTGTGTTGAAACCCAGATAACGGCCAAGGTTAGCGAAGAGAGATAGAGGGTTCTTTTGAGAGGTTCGACTTGACTTTCTCGCCGGATCTTCTTAGTGGGTCGCGATTCCGATCCGGTGGTAGATTCTACTAAGCACTATTCTTACTAGGGCTAGTGTTAGCAAATTCTATGTCACCTGTATAACATTTTAACCTCCTTATGTCATAAATCATATGGAGGTTACATTTATATTAATTACCAAGTGTTCGATGTGAGCGCTCATTATAATATTCTCTGAAAAGCTTATTTAGGATATATATTCAGACTTTTGAGCGTCATTTGCACGCTATATGTAAGTCAGCGATATGGATAATGATATATTATAACCTACTAGTTTCTCAATTCTTCTCAGTGGGTCGCGATTCCGATAGAAAATTCTCTCAGGTTGAGCCCTTGAGCTCATCTAGGCTTAGGCTACCGGCGAATAGGTAGGGAAAAAAATATATATTATGAAACGCGATAAGCAGCAGCTTACAATAGCATAGATCGTCTAAGAGCACGACTAATAAAATAAAAACAACAGAATATCATAAAATAGCACACTGAACGAAACAATAAATCAAATTTTAATAAAACATAAAGCATCAGACATTTTATATATCCTGAAATCTGTTCAGAAATATATCTTCTTTACAGCTGACATTTTAGTTATATTCCTGTACGAATTGACGTTTCGGAAACGTTATAGTGTTGCTATTATAAAAAATTTCGACGCTATTTTTTTTTTTTTATTCGACAATAATACTTTTAATAAAAACTTATATTTGAATACACTTTTAACTGTCTCGGTTTAAAAAAAAAGGTTTAAAAATGTATTTGATTTACGTCGCTCTTCCGTTTCATTTTAACGTGTTTATTTTTGTTTAAACACAAAATAATGTATGTGCGAATGAAAACAATTAAGTTTTAGTGCGCCCCAGTCCGTAACATTTAGATTCAGTCACCGTCGGCGCCCTAGACACGTCCTTACGGAGCCATCAGATCCAATAACTTTTGCTTTAAACGCCTTCAGCTCTAACACTAGGAGCAGGCTTAGGGACTCCGGTAACCGTACTCGTCGAACTCGGCAAAGGGTTCGACGTGCAACCTAACTCATACGTCAGCCCGCTGAGTTTCTCGCCGGATCTTCTCAGCGGGTCGTGATTCCGATCCGGTAGTAGATTCATTCGCGAAGCCACTGCTCTTGAGTTATTAGGTCTCCTTCGGAGGCGCTCGGGCAGCTACTAAAATCCCATCTCTCCTGACTGAGCCCTTGTTCGCTCACCTGTCCTGGTAAAACTGTAAAGGCTTCCGAGCCACCAGTAATTCTCCCTTCACAAAGAAATAAATAAATAAGATGTTCTATTAAATCTGTTTGTCTAAAATTTATTTGTTAATGAAACAAACAAAATATTTTCTTTGATCTTCGTGAACGTGAGTGACTTCATTAAAATTACTTTTAAGGATTTTTAATCTTAAGTTATTTTAGTGTCATTATATTTATTTTACGATTGAACAACAGAGTCGTCCGTGTGACCATAAGAGAACTGGAAAGTATTCAAAACGTCAGAAATAATATGACGACATTAAAAAAAAAAACGAAATTAAGCCGTAAAAGTATTATAGTTAATTATGAAATTTTTGAAGTTTATGAACATTATTCGGATATGCTCATAAAGTTATAAACATACCGACTTATTAAATTTATCTTATTAACATCTTCAGAGTACGTAAAATGTAACTTACAATATATTACAATTAATTTTTAACATTAAATAATAAATAAGATATTACTGGTGGTAGGACGTCTTGTGAGTCGACACGATTATGTACCACCACCCTGCCTATTTCTGCCGTGAAGCAGAAATGCGTTTCGGTTTGAAAGGTGGGGCAGCCGTTATACTGTAAAAACTTCTGGACTCCGATAACCACCTAACATCGGGTGGGCCGTGAGCTCATCCACCAATCTAAGGAATAAAAAACAGGTATCTAAGATTTTTTTATTAAGTTTAATTGGACACACGTAATTTTCATTTCAAAGTTGATTAGCTAAAGCATAAGGACCTGTAATCCTTAAACTATGGACTGGTAAGACGTATTGCGAACCTAGACAGGCTAATGCCACTGAATATCCGTTACGTTTATTTATTTATTTATATATTGTATCTATACGGTGGACGAGCTCATAGCCCACCTGGTGTTAAGTGGTTACCGGAACCCATAGACATCTACAACGTAAATGCCGCTACCCACCTTGAGATATCAGCTCTAAGTTCTCAGTTACAACGGCTGCCCCACCCTTCAAACCGAAACGCATTACTACTTCACGACAAAAATAGGCAGGGTGGTGGTACCTACCCATGCGGACTCATAAGAGGTCCTACCACCAGTAACAGTGACGTAGCTTCCTTCAAACTCTTCGTTATATGCTGATGGCGTCATGGCGTCATCCCGACGTCACAGAGGGGGCGGTAAAGTTCACGCTGCGGTTTCTATGGACTCCGGGAATAGCTTATCAGGGTGCCTTGAAGTCGTATTACCATGTTAATAAAAAATGATTTAGATCGAATTAAGTATATCCATTTATTTTATGAAAGTTTTGGTGGTGGTTGAACTCCTCCTCGTCGGTTGGAGCTGCATAGCATCACTGGCCACTATGGCTGTACTTCAAGCCAGACATTCGAAGAGAGAGACACGTGGAGAATAGTTTTGGAATGAGTGGTCATAGCTTCAAAAATGTATTCTAGCTAGGCAAGACCTTCAAAAATAAAGACTACGACTCGGAAAAAGAAGAATAAGATTTTATGTATACAAAATAAAATTTAACTAGCGTGCTAAATTAAATACAATTTAGATTGACATTTTGTTGTAATTTTTCGAAATGGCGTCTCGAGTCGTTTAAATACTTTTTTGACTTTAAATAAATATAACTAAGGCTAACTAAGACTTGAATACAGTTTTTTTGTATATATTTGGAAAATAATTTTAATACGTCTTATTGAATATTTCTATCAAGAAATAAATAAGATCAAATTAAATAAATAAATCAACGAACAAAAATACAATATTTATTAAATGGCGTCCTGAATTGTTTGCCGCCATACGAACCTACTTGAAAAGGTCAATAGACTTCCAAATTTCATGAACCATTAATTCATTATTACAGTCAATAAGTCATTCAGGCACATTAGAAATTAAAGGAACGTCGGTTTAGCGCATACACTTCATACAAAACTCATTTATTTTTTATTCACGATCCGTGCGCACAAGAACCGCATTGTGCGCGGTCCCTGCCGTTTCCGAGAATGATTTCGTTATGAAACAGAGATGTAAATACACAATTTACTGTAATTAGAGAAGGACGGACGGTGGCCGTTTTGTTTTCTTTTAGGTTAATATGTGGCCACATGTGGCGACTGTTTCTGGACCCTATGGTCATTCCTTCGATTTCGTTTTGTTTCTTTCAACCAAGGATTCCGGGGTGTTATTTTAATTAATACGTTGTCCGTTGCTTGTTTGTGGAATTTGGAATTTCGTTTTTCACGCCGTACATAAGTGCATATAGTATCATTTAGAAACTCACCATGCAATTTACCTACTGTTCGCAATTAAAAGTTTTCAATGGTTATATGCCTAATAAGTTTCTCGCCGGATCTTCTCAGTGGGTCGCGTTTCCGATCTGGTGGTAGATTCTGCGAAGCACAACTCTTGCTAGGGTCAGTGTTAGCATCACTCCGGTTTGAGCCCCGTGAGCTCACCTACTAGTTAAGGTTACGCTGAAATAGCCTCTCAAAGCTTAGGTAGGAAAAAAATCTGATTAAAAAGAAAAAAATGTATTATTAATCCAATTACCACAGCGACCTTTCATGTTACCTATTTATTCACCTAAAAAATTAGTTGAAAGTGCTTGTAAGCATTATTAGAAAAAGAAAAATAATATTACAAATTCATACAATGTACCAGGCACCCAAAAACGTGTAAGAGGTCGCTTGCCCGATAACAATCAGGGTCCCTTTCAACGCGCATTTATCAACACATCTGAATCATATGGCCCTAGAATTTTTTGTACGCATACCTAAGATTATCTATAACTATTATTTATTGTGAAGCACGGATTAAATTCGGATTAAAATGAAATTGGGCAGATGATGAATTCATACTTATATCATTATCAAACAACAATGAATATGGAATCTACGTATTTTCATGTCAAAATAAACAAAAGTTCTGTCGAGTTACTGAGTTATATTATTATTTATCACAAATTAACCCCATAGACACAGCTCACTGAGTTTCTCACCGGATCTTCTCAGCATTTTTATTTTTATTTTTGGAACGAATTTCCTTATGGGACGATGAGGAGGGATACCCTAAATGGGAAAAAACGTCCATAACGTAAGATTTTTATTAGTAATGCACACAGTGTACGACTTAACTTTGCAATAACGTACAAAAAATAACATTTTTTTTATTTTATTGCTTAGATTGGTAGACAAGCTCACAGCCCGCCTAGTGTTAAGTGATTACTGGAGCCCATAGACATTAACAACGTAAATGCGCCACCCACCTTGAGATATGAGTTCTAAGGTCTCAGTATAGTTACAACGGCTGCTCCGCCTCTCAAAACGAAACGCATTACTGCTTCACGGCAGAAATAGGCAGGGTGGTGGTACCTACCCGTGCGGACTCACAAGAGGTCCAACCACATGTTGCGTGGGCTTAACCTGCTCCCAGGTTAAGCCCACGACCTCACCTACCAGTCCTGGAATAGCTGGAATAGCCCCTTAGGCTACCAGCAAATAGGTAGGGAAAAAAACAGAATGTGTAAAACTTAATCATATTAAATTGTAAACCTAATCATTTAACACAGTGATTGAAAACAATGAAAAGATTTGAATTACCTAACGTCATGCGATCTATTCTATAATATAAATTCATTTAGCCAAATAAACAAAACATGACACCTTGAATCTGTCGGCGGAGCTTTGTGTAACTGAAAACTACTTAATAAAATGTTGTTTTTCAAATAAACTATCGTTGCAAAATGGTGACATCATCATATATGCCGTTCTCGGACCACCAGGCGCGCATAAATCACAAGCGTAAGCTAGATACGGACTGAAGTATGTAAACATTCGTATACATAATAATTCTTCACAAGTTATGGACGCCTGGTACGATCTCGCAAATATTACTAGGCTACAGGTAATTTCTGTATCTAAAAAAACTATTGATTTGTTCTTTTTTATTATTTTAGTAAAAAATAGGGCTGATCCGAATATAGGCTGAATATATTTCTATAATTTCTATCTATTTCTACAATTAAAAACGTTTGAAATGTATACATAATTCTAGATAATATTTAAAAACCAATTTTATAATAAATATCTTTTTGTTATTTTACGAATTTTGTAGAAACTTGTAGAAACTGAACTTTTGTGGACAGAAAACAGCTATTGGAATATATTTTAAGTCATGACTAACACAGTAATCCTGCTAGATTTTAGACAAACAGATTATGAAACAAAGAAAGGCTACCGAACCCGCTTTAAGATCTTAGATCCAATAAAAATCACTTAAATGTTCTCGCAGCAAATATTTAAATTCAATTTACATAATATTTTCAACTCAGCACTAGGACCACAACTTGGTAAATCCAATAACAGAGGAATTCAAAAGTTTACTACGTACAGTAATGGAAATGTTTTGACATTATTGATAAGCTTTAATTAGCATGTAAGTGAATAAGCTTAGTCTATTTTGGCCGGGAGAAAATAGGGGCGTGTATCGTCTGTAGAAACACGGTTATCTTGCCCCAAACTAAGACTTTATAGTCTGATGTTTCTTTATAGTCTCTTTATAGTCTGTATTGCATGTTGAAATCTCAAAAAAACAAAAAAGATCCTATGGTTTTTCGTCACTTTTTTTATTAAAAATAACAAACAACATGGCGGTAAGATATATCGCACCTTTAGAATTGAAGTGGCTTAACCCAAAATATTTGTTTTTTAGTAAACGCCAAAAATGTAATGTAAGAATTGTAATTATTTTGTCTCGATTTTAATACTTTAAGCCTTAAAGCGCATACCTTAAAGATGAATGTAAGTGATTGATAAAAAGTGACGGAAAGTGTACGTTGTTCTTTTCTAATCAAAAATAAATTGACTTTTTATTTAATAAAATATATCTATACTAATATTATAAAGAGGAAATATTTGTTTGTTTGTTTGTATTGAATAGGCTCCGAAACTACTGAACCGATTTGAAAAATTATTTCACTGTTGGAGAGCTACGCTATCCCCGGGTGACATAAGCTATATTTATTACATTTTCAATAAAATTAGGGTTCCTTACTGAAACTTCAATAATGTAACCCAACGTGTAAAAAAATTACATTTTTTTTTTACATCGCGTGCGCTACTACCCAAGCGAAGCTGGGGCGGGCCGCTAGTATTTTATAAACCGGTAGAAAATGCATTTTCTTAATTTTTTTAGATATGCCACTTAAATTCTAAATCTGCGATATTATTAAATATTAAGGTGACCACAATGTACAACTTCAACGAAACACCGTTATCCCAAACCAATAGAAATGAGATATTCTAATTGGATTTTGTTAGAAGGAGCATTCTCCCCAATTTTCTTATATGTTTTTTATTAATCTGTATTTTTTTTTCCTACCTATGCTGATAGCCTTTCAAGGCTATTTCAGCTTCTCCTTAACGTGTAGGGGAGCTCGTGGGGCTCAAACCGGAGTATTGCTAACATTGACCCTAACAAGAGCAGTGCTTCGCAAAATCTACTACCGGATCGGAAACGCGACCCGCTGAGAAGATCCGGCGAGAAACTCAGTGGGCTGTGTCTGTGGGTTAATTTACTCGTCGAACCCTTCGTCGCAAGCCATGGGCTCGAAGAGGACTGTGACCGGTGCTTGAGGTTAAGCTGTATTTTAAGAGAATGTGAGTGCCCATCCTAAGACATGAGGTTGAATTTTCAATTATATAAAAGTTGTATTTAGCTTCGAAAGCGGAAAGTTTTAGTGTATCGCGACAGTAATAGGTAGGTGGATTGTGGTAACTACCCGTACGATGAGTGATTTTTTGCCAATTAAGTAACACGATGTTATTCAGTAATTATATTTATTAGGCACACAATACACATTACAAGCTAAGAGATACACAATAAATAATAGTAAGTAAAAAAAACTCTAACATAAGCCATGTGCGCACAACTAAAGAAGACAAATGTGCTGAGTTTGTACACAATGCTCCTTACAACTATAGAACAGAACAACACGATAATGATAACTGATCTAAGGAAATAATTTTACTCATAATATACATTAAACAATTACAATTATTACCCTGCCTATTTCTGCCGTGAAGCAGTAATGCGTTGCAGGGCGGAGCAGCCGTTGTACTGTTAAAAAAGTGACACCTTACAACTCATGTCTCAAGGTGTGCGGCGGCATTTACGTTGTACATGTCTATGGGCTCTAGTAACCAATTAACGCCAGGTGGGCTGTGAGCTCGTCCAACCATCTAAGCAATAAAATTTTTTTTACGAATGCGCTCTACAAGTTGATAAAAATAGCAGTGATGATAGCCGAATTTAAATTCGAATGAATTGGTAGGGGCGTGCCTGAACTTGGGCGGAGCTTATCGGAATAGGCCGGCACAGTACTATTGTTTTCACCGCCTATCTCCGCAGCTATCATCCTGTTTTATTTAGACAGAGCCGACAGAAGCCACGAATCGTTTTCAATTCGTCGTGGCCTAAAAGATAAGACGTCCGGTGCATTCGTATGTAGCGATACAACGGTGTTCGAATCCCGCAGGCGGGTACCAATTTTTCTAATGAAATACATACTTAACCAAATATTCACGATTGACTTCCACGGTGAAGGAATAACATCGTGTAATAAAAATCAAACCCGCGAAGCACTAATGCGTTTCGGTGGGGCAGACGTTGTAACTATACTGAGACCTTAGAACTTATATCTCAAGGTGGGTGGCGGCTTTACTTTGTAGATGTCTATGGGCTCCAGTAATCGCCTAACACCAGGTGGGCTGTGAGCTCGTACATCCATTTAAGCAATAACATAAATAAATAAAGCTTCCATTACGCTAACAAATTCTTCTTATTCGTTGCTTTCTTCATAAGGTCGTGTCCTTGAAACTTGACCGTGGCCTGTCTCGTAAGCTGATTCCACCTCGTCCAGTCCTCAGCTTCTCGTAAGGCGGTTTTGGTGTAAGGAAAGAGACCATGCGATCGGTCGCTTAGCCGCTGGTGTGACCAAATGACCACTCTAACTGGGCTGCTAACAAATTAAGTCATGAGGTTTCTGCGGTCTTGCTAAATAGGCAGAGTAGTTACAAGAGAATCTGGACTACAAATGCTTTAATTGTACCGCTGTCCCACGCGGCAGTACCTACCCGAGCGAGCTCTTAAGACGCCCTACCACGAATAACTGCGCAAATTAGGATTTTTGTTGCTTCAATTTCTACTACACATACCTAGTCCTCTTTTACGATGTTCCTTCCCGAAGTGTGACGTTTTAGACGCTTTAGACATTCACTGCGGACATATAGTCTAATAATATAAATTATATTATAAATATTCACATTGAATTCTTGCTATTATTATTTATTATTTAACCACGTTCAGAATCGTCATCTTGGCGATTGGAACCGCACCGAAACATCAGGAATTTATCGAATGTGATTATCGTCATAGGAACCCGTTTTTAACAGTCTCTGTAATGCACATAGATACAAGCGAGAGTTTAAAACTATATTTCTAATAACATTCAATACTTGCTCTCATAAATGTGGCGGTCTGCGCAAAAGTGACCTAACCCACAATTTTTCATATTCTTGTTTACATAATATATATTGCAGTTTATTTACGACATTATAAATTTTCAAAGCAAAATCGGCGTATCCCTATTTTGACACCTAGATAGCAGATGTCTTTGTAAGCATTATTTTGCGCGTATTTATTTGATTGTGCCTAAGACGCAGCATAAAAGTTAATTGGAACCTCATTATCTCGATACTATAGTAAGATTAGACCACTTTTGCACTGACAGCCTCAAATATACTTACTTCATACTTACTGAAAAACCAATCTAATGTGATTGGTACCTATTGATATATTTTGAAATTTAAAAAACTAAATTTTAGTGTTAATGTTTTTAATAATAAAAAGCAATTTATAGACAAAAGAAACGGACGAGGGAAAATAAAGAAAAATTAAAAAAGGAAAGTCCTCCATTATATGGCACGTTGCAATGGATATATGTATACTAGAGATTTAACCCAAAGAGTTGGTTGACATTGGCTGGCGGCCGATCGTAAGACTCGTGCCAGATCTCTATACATCATGACCAAAAGACCGACCCCATATAAAGCCAAGAAGCATATGATATAACATATCCGAGGGCAGAATAATGAAAAAAAAAAAAACAATCACTCCTTGATTATCGTAACACGCAACGTTTCTTCGTCTATTTAATTCATTCATTAAAATAATTCGCATTAATTCTGATCACTGAACATTTAAATCACAATTCATAAATATTCTTCGAATAAAATCGTATTCGATTCGTATCGTAATCGACCTCGGAGTCACAATATGTCACAGGTGCACATATGTTTCCGACAGGTTTTTTTTGTTGTTGATGTAATGCCGCATTAATTAATTTATTTATTGTTTTGTCTGGTGGTTTGAATTAAAAAACAATTGCAGAATTCGCTACACTACTGATGTACAATCACAAACACAACAATCCACAAGCAAAATGTGTTCCAATTTCAAATATCTTTGACATCATATTTACCTCCATTGTGGTCATGCAACCTTGGTACTTACATCGAGAATATTATTTTGTTTATAATTAAAAAAATATGGCTTCCTTGTAAAATCCGCTATTAAAATTTATCCAGTCAGCTAGTTTACCATAAACATTAGCTATACATACTTAAGAATAAATCACAAAAATTTATAAAGCGCTCAAATCAAACTGCGCCATATTTTTATCTCATCCAGGAATAGTCAAACGTTTCCGAAACACTTCCTAGGCAGTTATGCGACCTTGGTAGCCGAAATTAAACTGGCATATTAAAAAAAATACGCCTATTTGAATGGAAATAATTTGACCGCAACCATCATCAGCTTGACAGTATCTGATTAGTTTTTGTACTGAATCGGTAGTTAGTGACTCATGGTTTTGATTTTGAACTGTAAAAATTTTCTCACGACTTTTTTTTAAATGCCCAAATCAGATCTCATATTTGAGTCGTCTATTATCAAAGGTGGCAATCTGTGCATTTGCACAAAAAAATGTTATTGATATGTCAATACAGATTGATTTGAATATAATCGTCTCCTTCAAAGAATACGGTTCAAAACCTGCATTAAATAAAGGTTAATACTTAACCTGCTATTTATCTAAGATGTCGTTTAGAAGAGTTTTGTGACTGCCAATGGAATACAAAGTCAATAATTCGTTTTTCTGATTTACCAATAATTGTCCAAAAGTCACATTGCCGGCTTTGATAATAGTCGACTCATTTACAGAGTGTTCGCAGACGTAGTTTTTCGGTAATTGGTAATGACAGAGTAGATAGATACCTTCATTCAAACATTTTTTTGCTGCTGGCAATCTGCGTTCTCGTTTGAAGTTCAGCTGTCATACAATCCAAGTGAGACTTCGAGCATATTTCAAATCGGGTGATGGCACTCGTAGTGATATCTATGCGTTCCGGTGGTCACTTCAGATAGTCCATGAATTATTTCACCCGTCAAGGCAATGAAGAAAAACTCAGGTGACCTATGAATTCGTTTGCTAAAACGAAATTGAAAAAAGTTAATGAGGTCCTTTAAAAAAAAAGGGTGCGTGTACTTCGCGCGTAAGCAGTTATACTTTATTTTTATTAAATTTATTTCTTTTTTTTTTAAATATTAAATAATTAATAATAAATATTTAACGTTAATAATTTAATAATATTTAGTATGAATTATATTAAATAATAATTTTGTCATTTATATTACTAAATAATACATACGGATAGTTAACCTCAATTGTATTGGAGTACTTAGGAAGGTTGATGAGCACAGTTTTTTCACAAATATTCTCTAATATTAATTAGTATTGATTTAAATATTCAATTTAAATCACTTCTGATTATAATTCAGACGCACATATAAAATTCGAACTTGTATAATGAAAACAAAATGAAAACACGCGTTTTAAATGTAGAAACTCAAAGCATGTGGATAAATATTATAAATATAAATACACGGTGAACAGAGGCGGCGTGCGTGCCAACATGCGCCACTAACAGAGGTCCCATTTCTGTTTTGTTGGTAGCGTTTTTTCCTCAACTTAATGAGCGATTTAGTGGGCAACTTCATTTCTGTTAATTTTGTGTCACGGTGCGCGCGCATCGTAAAATTTCACCCTCATCAATTTTTCATAACGCGCCTAAAGAAGTATAACTTCAAAAACAAAAAAGCCTGACAGCCTTATCAAAATATCACCTAACCATCGCAAATAACGAATTATAAGAGAGATTCTAATCGATATTTAGATTGCGTACACAATAGATAACCATCGACGTCCTCAATTTTACCAATAAGTGCTTTCGAAATTCTCTAATTAACATCTTCTCCGTCGGCCGAGGGATAGCCGACGACCAGTTCACGATTCTAATCGATTAATTTATGCCTAAAATCGAGATATTTTGATATTGTTGAAGAAAAAAAAAAAAAAACATTTTGTCGCGACCGGTCTGACGGGTCGCTTGAATATTCAAAAAGATATTTGAATTATTTTTGCGAAACATATTTCTGTATTCGTTCTTAGTGATTAGTCAATTATTATTTTACTTTGTTACGAGCATCTATCCACGGCCATCGTGTAGTTCGATTCCTATCTATCGGAAAGGCACTTTTTTTTTTGAAGTGAAAACTTCTTTAGGATCGTTGTGATTTCAAACCGGATGCAACGGAAAAAACGACAGGTAAGAGACACAAATACAAAAATGTGTAGGATGAAGCCAGCAAAGAATGAGACAGAAATATACATACTATTTATTTAATACAGCGCCATCTGTGACATTTTTTAATACTAACGTGTGTATGAAAGCTCTTGTAGTGAATTTTAATTTAGGATTATACGTGAAATTAAAATATCAATTCACAGAGGGCGCTACCTTACAATTATTTACTAATGACAAAATTTTACATATACATAAGACGTTTAGGATAATTGTATTTTAATTTTGGAAGGTTTCACTTCTACCACGTGTGAATTGCACACATGTTTTTTTTGATAAAAATCTAAACTTAACCTAATTATCAACTTTTATGGAAAAACAACATGTGATAAAATGAAAAGCCCGCAAATTGTATGTAGCTATTTATTTGATTTAACTGCTGGCAGTAAATAGCTATAATAGGCACGAGTATGCTCTACGACTCTGTCTATTGCTACCGCGAAGAAGTCTTGCATTTCTGTTCGAAGGGCGGACAGTCTCGGCTTTAACTAATAACTTCAACATCAGGTGCTTCGAGTTCATATACCGCTATAGCAGAGGCTACCAAACTTATTTCATCTACTGCCCACTTTGAGAATAAATTATTTTGTACTGCCCCCATTCTTTCGCCTACTTAAAAACGGCTATAGCGAGAGCTCAGTGGGTGTCTAAGAGTCCTCCTAGATGAAATTACAAATCGCCACCGAAGTCTCTACACGATGCCCCATTTTTTTCTGGGGTCTCTTACCGCCCTTTAGGCTTGCAGCGCCCACAAGGGGGCGTTATCGCCCACTTTGAGAAAGGCTGCGCTATACGATAAAAGTAAAATAATTAATTAATAGTCGATTAAGAAGACATTGATTAACTGACTGTAAATTATTTATGATTAATTGTTGATTTTACAATCAATAAAAAAATTAAGAGACCATAAAATCAGACCATAAAACAATGCTTTTTTTATATATTTTTTATTGCTTAGATGGGTGGACGAGCTCACAGCCCACCTGGTGTTAAGTGGTTACTGGAGCCCATAGACATCTACAACGTAAATGCGCCACCCACCTTGAGATATAGGTTCTAAGGTCTCAGTATGGTTACAACGGCTGCCTCACCCTTCAAACCGAAACGCATTACTGCTTCACGGCAAAAATAGACGGGGTGGTGGTACCTACCCGTGCGGACTCACAAGATGTCCTACCACCAGTAATAATGGTAGTAGGACCTCTTGTGCTTAATGAAATACAAAATTAAAATTTTTTGTAGAAAATATTATGTATAATCACGGAGATTTTTAACTCAAACAGCCCTATTAGCATTATCTATCGAACGAATGCAAAGATCAACTCCGGCAGCCTTTATTTAACACAAAACGATAGTAATCTCCGCTCGCATCCGAGTATTGCTTTTAATTCGATCATAAACATCACGGAATTATCGATATAAGAGACGACTGTGACACCACTATTACGGCTAAGTATTTTATTGTACATGCATATACTAATTGTTGAATTATGTTTTTTTTTTTTTTAGGTTAATACGAATGTTTTTTTTTAGCGGAGATAGAAATCATAACGTCACTTACACTCCGCCCATCGCTTCGGATCGTAGGCTGAAGTCTTGATTGGATAACGGCGATCCTTTCTTCGAGGCAAAATTAGGCGGGAATGTGATACCATAGAATCTCGATAATCGGAAATTTAATGCACTATAAACAAAAAATTATTACCAAGATCTGAAAATGACGAGTTTAAATAAAAAAGTGGGAGGCGAGAAATTTTTGATCGAAAAAATTATGATCGTGATTTATTCTTTAAAACATTTCCCCAAAAATCAATGTACAAATAAATAACATTTAGAAAAGAGGTTCATTAATTTGCTCTTGCGTTACCTCTTTTGTTACTACGTTCGTACACTGTCCACTCATAACCCATGCATCAGCCCGCTGAGTTTCTCTCCGGATCTTCTCAGCCGATCGCGATTCCAATCCAGTAGTAGATTCACTCGCGAAGCAGCTGCTCTTGAGTTGTTAGGTCTCCTTTGGAGGCGCTCGGGCAGCTGTTAGCAAATCCCACTGCTCCTGGCTGAGCTTTTGCTCGCCCACTTGTCCTGGTAAAACTGGAAAGGCTTCTGAGACCCCTGTAATCTCTCATTCATAAAAAAACACTGTCTAATGGTTTTCGGCAGTTTTGCGCGTGAATGCAAACTATATAGAGGTGCATGATAAACGCTTCAAATTCAGACGGGAGCGAAGCCCGTACTTCAAACTATTGTATGTTCACGAGAACTTCTTTCAACTTCAAATCACCCAGCAACTAAAATTGATTCTGTTCGATACATAGAGTATTTCTCCAGGGATCGAGAAAAAATTTCAAACTATTGATAAATTCAAATTATCGAGCGTGAGGTCATTGAAGGTCGAGTGTACTAATTGTGTGGGCTCACTTTTTTATTTATTTTTTTCCTACCTATGCTGATAGCCTTGAGAAGCTATTTCAGCTTCACCCTAACGTGGGTAGGTGAGCTCGCGGGACTCAAATTGCATTGCAAATCGCAGAATCTACCACAGGATCGGAAACGCGACCCACTGAGAAGATCCGGCGAGAAACTCAGTGGGCTGTGTCTATGGGTTAATTCGCTCGTCGAGCCCTTCGTCGCAAAAAAAGCGACGGGTTCGACGAGGACGGTGACCGGTGCTTGTGGTGCCTAAAAGCACTGTTAATGGATCAAGAAGATCCGTAATGACGTGTGTGGGCTCACAATACGCCTTGCAACATACAAGGGTACATATCATAAACATTGCTACCAGCTCCTAAGTTTCTGAGGCTCAATTTACGAGCGGTAGTTGACTAGGATTGTTGTATTCGTGTATTAAAATCAGCACAATATTCAAATGTTGACGAAAAGTAGGTAAGTTAGTCATCCCTTATCACGGAAAAGCTTAAAGTTTTGAAAACGTCGTAAATATAAACAATAATACATCTTTAAATTAATGCGTGAAGCAAAAACTTTGTACCCATTTTTACTTAAATTGCGCGGACGGAGGAGTATAAAATTTCCCTTTTTTTTTTCCTACCTTAGCTGATAGCCTTGAGAGGCTATTTCAGCGTAACCGTGGCTAGTAGGTGAGCTCACGGGGCTCAAACCTGACGACGATGCTAACACGAACCCTACCAAGAGCCGTGCTTCGCAGAATCTACCACCGGATCGGAAACGCGACCCACTGAGAAGATCCGGCGAGAAACTCAGTGGGCTGTGTCTGAGAGTTAATTTATTCGTCGAGCCCTTCGTCGCAAGCGACGGGTTCGACGAGAACGGTGACCGGTGCTTGAAGTACCTAAAAGCACCGTTAGTGGATCGGGAGGATCCGAGATGACGTGTTTTGGGCGACGTCGACTACTTTCCATTCTGTCCGCAGGATCGGGAATGTAATAATTTCCCAAATTTATAGAGAATATAGAGAAGGAGTGCAGAATGCTAATATTTTTTAAATTGTATTTGACACAACACATAATAAGTTAAATGTGTCAGTTAAATTATAGTAATTTACTAATACGTATTATTATAAATATACTCTTTTTTTATTGTCAATTGTCAAACTTTTGTTTTTGTTTAGTCTGTGGTCAAGTTGAGAATAGATTAATATTATTTATCTATAATGTACGTAGTTTCGGCGAAGAAAAAAAAAAATACTATATCTTATTTTAAAATGTTTTCTTCGTTTTTATTTAATACTATCAATATAATAAAAATAAGCCTTTTAGTTTATAAATTGCATAAAATAAACTATGTTAATGGGCAATTAACGATTTTTATTAATGATTTATCGAAAACGTTTTGCATACATTTAAAGTTGAATTTCGCATATCAATAAATCAATCTACGAGACTTGTTTCCGAAATGATCTAGTCGTTCGTCGAGTTTGCATTTGTATTAAAATAAATCGTAATTCCAAAGCAGTAAAGCCCGTAATGTTTTGGCAAAAAATACGCAATATATTCTTGTCTCTAAATTCGGAGCCTATTCGTTGCCGTGTACTGATGTTTGTTGGTTTGTGAGATGCATACGCACAGTCTAATTGCCAGAATTTTGTATTTATAATAATATTGCTTTTTTTCCTACCTCTGCTGACAGCCTTGAGAGGCTATTTTAGCTTCACCCTAACGTGGTTAGGTGAGCTCACGGGGCTCAAACCGGACTATTGCTAACACCGACCCTAGCAAGAGCAGTGCTTCGCAGAATCTACCACCGGATCGGAATCGCGACCCACCGAGAAGATCCGGCGGGAAACTCTGTGGCTGTGTCTATGGGTTAATTCGCATAATAAGATTAAGCCGTGAAGTGGTTTTAATTGTGTCTACGACTCACAAAAACCGAAGAAATTACTATAATTTATTTGGAGTTTGCTACTGGCTCTCGCGGGTTCCTACAGTGTGCTCTCTTATTACTCCTATTTCTGCCACGAAAAATTTACGTCAGAGGTCACCAAATGACGGTCAACATAATAATATATTTGTGAATATGACTTTCCAAGATGAACTTCAGAATAAATTTCGATATCGACTTTGCTGATGAACTGAAAACTCCAAGATTTAATATCAATAGCTTACACCAATTTTCGTCCAAGCTTCGGACAGATAGTCTGCAACAAAAAATGTCATTTATCTCACCGATTTTAAAAAAAATACCTTTGTTATTTATGTAATTACATTTATTTCCTAAATTTTCTATAAATATGTTGTACGGACTGCGATGTTCATTTCTTAAATAGGACCCCGAGCAAAACTAATTGGTGACCTCTGATTTACATAGCTTGATCTCATACCGGTCTGATAAACAACACGCTTCTGACTTGAACTCGTAGTCCAAGATGGGTGGCACGCTCGCTATGACGTCCACGGACTGCGGTTGCCACTTAACACCAGGTGGGCCGTGAGCTCGTCCACGCATCTAAGCAATAAAAAATGCTAAAACATAGCTCTTTTTTATAACCCAAAAGACGAATTTACATTAATGAAACCCAATTAAAGTTGTTTTATCGTTTGAATTTTTACGATCTCTTCTCGCAAACCAAATTTACGATCCGGCTACCGATTCAGCCCCACGCGGATCGCAGCGTGAAGGTTCTAATCATTAAATTAATGTAATAACAGTCACCGATTTCAATTTTAACTATCCAATAAAGCCTTCTTTAATTTGATATTAATTTGCGTTATTGTACGTAGAACGGAACGACAGCGAGAGCGGGAAAATAATTTGACACGTCTATAATTATTTTTTAGGGGATTTTATGACCTGGAAACTACGACCTTTAAGGTCATGGTCTTACTTTGGTTTATATTCTTATTTTTACGAGCAATAATAATATGGAGTAAAATGAAATTAAGATGATTAAGTTGCGTCAACTGAGATGAAATTAAATGAGATGATATGATATGGGATGAAATATAATCTCAGTAAAATGGTTGTCATTTACTGAGATTTTTTCAGTGGACTTTTTGGAGGATCCCGAGAAGCTACGTGCAGCGGCTTTGTTTCATTTTCCCACATTTGTGCACTTTCACAAATACTAAACAGTTTAATAAACCACCGTTATTACACATTTAAATCTGAAGAAAACCTAAATAGACAAAATAAAACAAATCATACAACTTCACTCCTCGCGTTCCCGCCAAAAAGTCTCGACACGTCTATAAATAAATTGGGCACAGATAAAATAAGTGAGTAGTAAATTAAATTCTGCTCTGTTTGACAATCAAACTTTTTGTTTGATGAACAGAGACACGTGGAGATTTTTGCGTTTAAGGGAAAGCCCAACAATTTTAGTTATCGACAATGAACTCGATATGCAAATTCCGGATCTTAAGTAAGACGATTACCCCACCCTCCAGATCGGAATGCTTTGAAATAGGATGGCGGGATAGTCATTAACTATAGTTGTCTAGTTTGCTTTACCTAACTGTTTTCTTAGAACGTGTACTGTTTATTGAATTAATAAAATTTCGGGTTACGGGAACGATTTGACGTCGCGGTAGGCCGCAGTAGGACTCTGATGTGTTGACCACACTTTTATTATATTTTTTGAGTAAATGAAAATAATTTTGTTATACACAAAACTTAAAATCTTGCGCGCTACATTTTCTCTCCCTATTTACATGAAATGTATCTGTTTATTTGCAAATTATATGTTATGATTGAATTAAATGGTACTGGTAAATAGGTATTGCAAGTCCACGCGGGGGATACCTCCATCCTGCCGATTTCTGTCGAAGCAGTCTCGCGTTTGTGCCGGTGTATCATTGAAATTTCAACCTTATATCTGTAAGTAGATAGTGATATTCATGTTGTGATGGATATCGGCTCAACATCAATAGTCCTGGTGAGATCTTTCAATTATCTACGTAATCCATATACATATGTGTGTACATAAAAGAGAATTAATGCGTCTATGTATGTATGTTCACCTAAAGCTCAATAACTTATAGCCAAATTGATATGAGACTTTGACCACATATAAAAATCGACATGAACAATCCGACGAACATAATTACGTTATTGTCGGATAAGTGGTGCTGGGGGCAGTTATTTTTTATCTTTTGAACCGTAGGTCGAATCAATATGAAATTTCGTATATTCATGTCGACAATTTGTTTTTTTAGGTGAAGCGAAGCGTACCGAGGTCTAGATTAAATAAAAAAAAGTAATTTTTGGTTCTTCCATTACATTTCCTATAAAGTAGTTGATAGAAAACATTTATTGGATCACGAAAGACGTGTCAGTCACTACTTATAACGTACACTAAAAAAAGGTTTTTTTAAATTTATGTCTTTGATTTAATTCAACAAAAGACATCATAACATAATAAATTCGTCTTTTAATTACATTCAAATCAGAATTTGTGTAATTACATGAAATGAAATGATGGCCACCCTTCGCGTTTCGTATCACGCAGCGCGATGCACGCTACTGTTCAACCCCCCGCTAGTTACGGAACACTTGGACGTATTGTGCTTTTTTTTGTTTTATTTAAATCTCGACGTATTTTAATGCGGTAGCGTGGAATGGAACGTAGTTTTGACGTTTTGTCTGTCCACGTCACTGTGACGTCTGTGATTTAAAAAAAAATGTGTTCTTTACTATTTTTGAATATTAAAAATAGAGTATGTAGCGCTGTTTAGATTCATTATACATTAATCTCCTATATAACACGGTAGATTACTTTCACCTTAAGGAAACGCGTTGTACCAGTATTCTCGCATAGCGCGCTTATATGACCCCATATAACGCATTAAGTACAAATATAATTTAAATACAAATATAATACAATATAAATAATATTTTTACGATTCAAAGACTAGGAACACAAATTTAATAAATTAATTTAGTCAATTTAATTTCATAACAACACAATATGCACATAAAATATGGTCACAATATGCAAAGGTACGCGAAATTAATTATGAACTGTACAAATCAGTATAAATTTCACAGTACAGAAATACATACGACGTGTGTAATCGCTGCGTTATACGGGGGAATACCCGTGTTATACGAGGGACTCGCGTAATATTAAAATGCGTTATAACAGTATCGTATTATAAGGGGCATTACTTTGCAAACCCACTCAAATTGATTACGCACAAAATAAAATGGAAGTCAATTGCATAGGATAAGCTATTCGTAACTAATGTGCTGTTGTATCCTTAATCCAATATCTGCTGTGTGATCTGATATTTTGGAATAACTATTATGACTAGTAGGAATTACTGTTGAAAACACATCTTCGATTCGTAGTCTCATTTGCACGCATCAGTTATACAATCCTTCAGGCTCGAAGGAATGATTGGTTCGCTGTACAAGTATGCCTGTGTGCTTAGTGCGAGTTTTTTAACGTTCTCGATAGCGTAAAAGTTAAATCTAATTTGTATGGAGTTGTAACGTTTGCCGCTAGGGGCGCTGTTCCAACTGCATACCAATTTCTTCGTTTTCCTTTCGAAAATGATCCACTTCATCAGCTGATATCGTCCATGGCAAACCAAATCGCTGCCTACCGCATAATGCGTCTTAAAAATCTAGTTAATATATGAAGAACAATTAAAGCGTTTCTCGTATATATTTTACATGTATATTTTATTCATTACGTATACTTTATTCACTTATTTCCTTACGTACATTTATTGATTACGCATAGTTTACACGTAAACCTGATAACTGTGGGTAAAAACAATCGATTACAAAAATTAGTACGGCCCATGTACGGGCGCGACCGGTCACCGTCCTCGTCGAACCCGTCGCTTGCGACGAAGGGCTCGACGAGCGAACTAACCCATAGACACAGCCCACTGAGTTTCTCGCCGGATCTTCTCAGTGGGTCGCGTTTCCGATCCGGTGGTAGATTCTGCGAAGCACTGCTCTTGCTAGGGTCAGTGTTAGCAACTCTCCGGTTGAGCCCCGCGAGCTCACCTACAAACGTTAGGGCGAAGCTGAAATAGCCTCTCAAGGCTATCAGCATAAGTAGGAAAAAAAAATATGTAGGGGCGCTGTCATTTATGTCAAGAAATAATCAACTGTCACTGTCAGATGCGTTCAAAAACATCGATATCATTGTTTTCACTGCGTTCCGAAATTTTTTAATTTCCCTCTCGTACGGTAATACGATAAAATCAGTTAAGTAATGCGTGTATGATAAACGCGCAACCGTCTCGGGAATTTTAATTTATGCAACAACAACTCGATAAACAGCCATTAGTGTTTTATTTATTTATTTATTTAATAATTTCTATGTAAATATTGCTATTGATTCTTTAAAAAAAATACCTAATAATAATAAGAAATTAAGATTCAGAATAGATTGTTTCTCGATATAGCATAGCATAGAGATACGCCATATTGAAAACGGGGATTGTGAAATTGAAATGAATAATTAATAAGAAAGTTATTTTAAGATGCCCGTGGATGCGATGCCAAATATTGACTTATTAAGCAAAGGACACAGACTTATGAAGCAATTCATTTGTTTGTTTTTCTAAACATTAACAGTGTTTGAAAATTAATTATAGTTGTTATTGTCACAATATTCTAATAATACGAATAGAATTTCAATATTCAAATATTCGATAAGAGTTTGATGAGCGAACTAATCCATGGACACAGCCCACTAGATTTCTCGCCGGATCTTCTCAATGGGTCGCGACTCCGATCCGATGGTAGATTCAGCGAAGCACTGCTCTTGCTAGGGTTAGTGTTAGCAAATTATCTCAGATTGAGCCCGTGAGCTCACCTACCCGTCCGCACGTTACTGGAATAGCCTCTTAGGCTTTTTTTTATTGCTTAGATGGGTGGACGGGCTCACAGCCCACAGAGACACAGAGCCTATAGACATCCACAACGTAAATGCGCCACCCATCTTGAGATATCAGTTCTAAGGTCTCAAGTATAGTTACCACGGCTGCCCCACCCTTCAAACCGAAACGCATTACTGCTTCACGGCAGAAATAGGCAGGGTGGTGGTAACCACCCGCGCGGACTCACAAGAGGTCCTACCACCAGTAAAGCCAGCAAATACGTAAGGAAACAAAAGGCGTCTCTACTATTCTTATTTTTTAAACCAGAGTATCATTGGGCACTATAGTACACGGCACCAGATATCTTTAAGGCGTTAACAATCTAAACGAATAATTGAAAAATAATTAAACGTCAAATCGTAATAAACGTAATAAATTGAAGTCGTCGTGGTCTAACGGATAAGACGTCCGGTGCATTCGCGTTGAGCGCGATGCACCAGTGTTCGAATCCCGCAGGCGGGTACCAATTTTTCTAATGAAATACGTACTCAACAAATTGTTCACGATTGACTTCCACGGTGAAGGAATAACATCGTGTAATAAAAGTGAAACCCGCAAAATTATAATTTGCGTAATTACTGGTGGTAGGACCTGTTGTGAGTCCGCGCGGGTAGGTACCACCGCCCTGTCTATTTCTGCCGTGAAGCAGTAATGCGTTTCGGTTTGAAGGGTGGGGCAGCCGTTGTAACTATACTGAGACCTTACAACTTATATCTCAAGGTGGGTGGCGCATTTACGTTGTAGATGTCTATGGGCTCCAGTAACCACTTAACACCAGGTGGGCTGTGAGCTCGTCCACACATCAAAGCAATAAAAAAAAAAAAAAAAAAAAAAAAAAAAACACAGAAGCCGCAATCAAAACGTTGGGACCTTCGTACAATTATGTCAAATCAAATTTGGCACTTGACGAACAGTGATCTGACGGGACAACTTGTGTGGTCCGACCGTGTGTGTGTGTTTTTTTTTTGTTTTTTTTTTTTATTCGTACGCTGTAGGGCGATGACTAACAAGCTTTCGATAACTAGCCACCGACGAAGCGATATGATTGGTTCCGATGTGTTTCGGCGTTTCGGAACGTGTGAATGACGTATGAAATAGGCCACGGTAATGTGACCGTACGTCCTTCGTTTTTTTTTTTACTGGCTTTTAACTTGAACTCCCATTGTCTTTGATTAAAAGTTTTAACGGAGTGGAAATTTCATTTAAGTTTTTTTTATTATAAGTTCACGACAGACCAAGACAATAGCCTAACCGGGGTTAAGGGATACTACCCGTAGAATACTGACCACCTATATTTGAGTCGACTATTATCAAAGCCGGCAATCTGACTTTTGGACAATGATTGGTAAATCAGAAAAACGAATTATTGACTTTGTATTCCATTGGCAGTCACGAAACTCTTCGGAACGACATCTTAGATAAATAACAGGTTAAGTATTAACCTTTATTTAATGCAGGTTTTGAACCGTATTCTTTGAAGGAGACGATTATATTCAAATCAATCTGTATTGACATATCAATAAATTTTTTTTGTCCAAATGCACAGATTGCCACCTTTGATAATAGACGACTCATTTGTTCTGAAGTCGCTGTACCAAGCCAAGCCACTGACGGTCCCTATCAACCAGTGGAGATTTATATCGCACCTACCCTGTTGGTAATTAGATAGAACGAACAAATAGTTTCACTAATTAAGTTCTATTGTTATCGAAATGTATAGTTTTTCGACAAAAACTACTTTCGTAGAAGTTAACAATAATAGAGTATTATTTTTTATATTTTATCAGTAAAAGCTTTTTGAAAAATTATGACAACGTAATTTGAAATGACTCCATCGGAGATACACTGCCCTACATCTTTTTCAGATATATTTAAGTTTCATTTATGAAATTATTTAAATATTAATTAAGTAATATATATTTAATGAATATAAATATAGATTGAACAAGTGATACATAGTTTGTATTTTCTTTATGGCTTGTTTTCTTTTTTATTGTTAAATCTGTCGACAAAATAAACTAGGAATCAATGTAAATATTAATAAAATACAATCCACATATAACGATACATTCTGAGATGATACAAGTTCATACGTATGAAATCGTGGGCACAGCTAGTTAAAATATATATATATACTCTATTAAAACACCTGTTTATTATAGGTAACAAAATCATGGATAACGTCAACAACAAAAAAATAAAAATATCAAACAATAAGTGCCGATCGAAAAAGAAACTCTAAACGCAAAACAATGACGCATACAAACTGTTTCCCGCCAATAGAACTGTCACAGTGACATTGACGTGTGTTGTGCGTGAGTTCGCGGTATGTTGTCGAAAGCATGGTGACACTGATGCCGTGTGGGTACCTCGGCGGCACGTCGCCGCGATGCAGCTTGGACCACGCCGAGCCGAAGGTCAGATGTACTAGTAATAGTCGCCAATTCAGTCACACGATATTACCAACTTTACAGACAAAACAAACGTTATAAAACCTAATATATAACAGCGAGATTTAAAGCTATTCTTATAAATGACCTTTTAAAGGACTTTAATCTGGTCACAACCACGATCGGATCTCATTTTTATATTCGATTCAAGACTATGTTTAATATAATCACTAAGCAATTGTAAATATTGATAAACCTTCATATTTACGAATGAAATTTTCAGTCGTAACTCACAGATTAAATTAAAACAAACAGATTTAAGAAGACTTTATCGATATTCGCGATTTAATGGTATTTTAAATAGTTAATGAAGTCAAGTTATACATATATTTAAGATCAGATTCAATGCGTTCATGAGGTTATACGTGTGACTGGATCGTGACATATAACTATCTACCCACAAATTTGTATGAGCACGACTATTGTGGCCCGCACGTCCGCTTTTGCTTAATAACTCACTACCCACTGCACTTACATATTGCATGTATCCTTATTTGCTCTTAGAATTAATGAGTGCTGAGGTAATGTATTGTTTTATTATTGTGTGCATAGATTATTTGATTTTGTGTTACCGTGTTTATTGCTATTGAAGAAAGATGAATATTTGAAAACGTGGCGGCATATCTATGAACCTTTTTGAAGCTGTTTAAAACACCATCTGATCTTTTCAGTTTATTAAGTCAAAGAATAAATATTTGATTTTCAACTGTACGATATGAGTATGCACAGGAGAGGTCTTGTAGAATCGTTAATTTCAGTATCGGATCGAGGGAACCTTTTCCATCTCCCGCCCAGCCTCTCTCAGGGCACCCACAAAGCTCCATCCTCGCTCCGCTCCTGTTTATTCTGTACATTAGCGATATCTCCCGGTTACTGCAGGCCTAGCTATCTCTTTTCATTTATAACACGGCAAGTGTCTGCTACAACAGCAGGAACTAGACCATTATCCCAAAGATTACCAACCGTAGCCTCTACCTTGGAACAATAGTTTTGCAAGTGGCGCGTTAATTAACGCTACGAAATCCATTGCTGTTCTTTTTCAAAGGGGGAGTTAAAGACGAATTTCCTCTTACATTTACAGACGCTGGAAACTCCCGATGACTCACTTGGGCTAGCTAATATTCTACGTTAGGAAGGTGAAATACTATAGACTTGTTTGAAATAGCTCCCTGAGTAGACCATATGCAAACGGACTAAGCGGTTCCTTCGTATTAATGAATTACGTATTGTTATAATCACTTCACTACATTTGCATACGTCCGACCATGATTTATGAAGTGTCAAATTCGCAGTTCAGAGTTGTTTTTTTTCATGTACCAATCTGGGTTTGTAAGGAACTTCCGCGGTTTTTCGCCAACACTATGGATTAGTCCTTTTTAAGCGATGTTTAAGAAGATCGTCGGTAAATTACGGCTTGGCCTCTGATATTGCTAACGTATATAAGCGACGGTCACCACTCACCATCAGAGTTTGTTACCGTCACAAACATAATTATAGTCGCTTACTACGTTTTTTTCTGCACCGTTTTTTTTTTAAGTAACAATCAAACATAAGCCACCAGCAGGTACCCTTTCTATCCGAAGCTCATTTCGCGCATCGTCCCTTCATCACAAAACTTTGCGTCATATAAAACATGTCTTCCTAGAATGTGAGCCAGTAACAAGACTCCTATTTCGTGTAAGTGATAACTCGGTTACCAACCGCAGACGATCATCATCATCATGTATTAGTACATTCTTTATCTTTGGTTTAAATTTTATTGTTTGTGCAACAAACGTGAATAGCCTAGTGGTTGTTGTAGGGCTGTCACCTTAATACTACTGAGTTAATGCAAGGTACGTTTAAAGATTCCGCCCACTCTTGTTTCAAAGCGGTGCTTATTGGTTTAAATGGGCCCACTGTGTTTCTCGCCGGATCTTCTCAGTAGGTCGCGTTTCTCATACGGTGGTAGATTCTGCGAAGCACTGCTCTTGCTAGGGCTAGTGTTAGTAACGTCACCAGGTTAGAACCCGTGAGCTTACATACTCGTTCGGTAACACTGGCATATCCCTTTAAGGGTACCAGCATGGGGTAGGGAAAAAAAATGATTTAAATTTGGCACCTCCAAATTTGCCTCTTTTTATAATAGAAGTCCAAAGTGAAGAAGTTCAATTATGCCTTCGTGGAGGTTTTAATAGATCCCACAAAAGAAGTGTCATAAGCGTGCATCCTTCCACGCTTCAAACGTACATAATCTAAACTGAAAATTGAAAAAAGAAAGAGATATAAGCTTGCGTTCATTAGCTCGATGCTGGTTTTGGTTTTAAAACATAAATAAATATACATGCCCTCAAATAGTGATGTGTAATTGTCATTGGCATTAATAAAAGACATTGACTTCCTTCAGAAATAAGGTATATTTGTAGTCATTGTCCTCACCAACATCAGGAGAATGAACGTGGTGCAAATCTCTTTCTTACACTCAAAAATTTCACTTTTCAATCTTCGCAATCTAATTTCTAATCACGAATTTGACGGTACGCCAAGTTTAAGTCTTGTGTTCTTTCGTAGCACTCAGAATAGCGACGATCATATTTAATTTTTAGAAGGAAAATAAATAAATATTTTTTTCATTTGCATACCAACCCTATGCCTTAATCTCGCGTTACCCATTCATAAGCTAATGTTAAAGCAGCCATTAAAGTCTCGTAATGTATTGTGGCGCGGTATACCAGTATCGCAGGACAGTGGATCGTTAGCTACACGATACCAGGCGGACATAACCGTTGAGGAGTTCTATTGCATAATTTTGATACGCGGCACTGGTGCGTTTAAAAGACTAATAATAATTATTGTTATGACTATGACGGACAACTTGATATAACAACAACCATCGAAATTTTTATTATTTTATTGCTTAGATGGGTGGACGAGCTGTGAGCCCACCTGGTGTTAAGTGGTTACTGGAGCCCATAGACATTTACAACGTATATGCGCCACCCATCTGTAGATATAAGATCTAAGATCTCAAGTATAGCTACAACGGCTACCCCGCGCTTCAAACCGAAACGCATTACTGCTTCACGGCAGAAATAGGCAGGGCGGTGGTACCTACCCGTGCGGACTCACATGAGGTTCTACCACCAGTAATTACGCAAATTATAATTTTGCGGGTTTCATTTTTATCCAAAGCAAGTACGTAAGCAATAAAGATTTTTGGTATTTTATTACCAGGCGAACATAAAATCGATGAGTTAGTTTTGAACTGACTGACTCGGTGGTGCAGTAGTTAGCGACCCTGACTGTTGCGCCGTGGGTCGTGCTTTCGATTCCCACATCGGGCAAACATTGTGTGATGAACAGGTTTATTTACTCTTTGTCTGGGTATTTATTATCTATATATCGCCGCTTGAAACGCAAACGTGACTAAGCGACAATAACTGCTTTATACATAAATGATAGGCAGTAACCATATTCGATGCGCAAACAAAATTTTTTTCTAGATCTATTAAAATCATTTCAATCCTACAGCTAGATTCGTTAAAATGGAAGGCTGGAAGACGGTGTGTGATTTGTTTCAGGACTCCAGGAATATAAGAAACATAATATTTTCTTCGTTTAAAATTCAAATAAAAATACGAAACGCAAAACCATAATGCCTAATGAAAATGACATTCCTTAACATTAATAGGCCGGCGATTCATCCAGTGCGCAACACGAACAAATCGTTTAAAAAAAAAAAAAAAACAAGAAACAAAAGCATCGTGAACATAAAGCCACCCAGTGATACCAGCAATAAAAACAAATTTGTCCCGCTTGATACGGCGACGCGATGCGATTTATCGGTCGAGATGTCTCACTCTGATACAAGATTGAATACGAATTGGATCGACACACATTGTAACTCTGAATTGTAATGTTTTTGAAACTATTTATTTAGAGGCTGTAATTATTGTTTTTTTTTTTATTTTTCTTTTCTTATGATTATTTTTTGACTGAAGCTGAAGGACGAAGGAGGCCACGGCTAATTAAAGTTAAATATATAGCTTAAAAACTTGCTGACTCAACGCCTCTTGCAACTAAAAGTGATTTTTATCTTACTAGCATTAACAAGAGATAGGAATTAGGGAGCAGTAGCCAGATTAATTTTGGAACTGAGTGATTCGGTTAGCGTGTGGCAAGATGAACTTTTATATATAAAATGATTCTTTCAGGTGCAATTGTATTACGCAAGCTTATTGTTGCAGAGAAGCAAATCCATTTGATTTAAAAATGAGAAAAATAATTTCCTTTTAAAAACTGCTTTGTTGATTATAAAATTAATTGATGCATTTCTTATTGTTGTACAGGGAAAAGCAAATACTTACCTGGGTATATCTATATACAATGGGTCAAAATCTCATTTGTATTATGAAATGGAAAACCACTGCTGTTTTGAGGCAGAGTCAAAAGGACCATACCCAGACTTAAAAAAAAAGTGAATTAAAAAAAATCATGTTTTCACACGATGACTCAAATACTTCTCGTGCCTTATTAATACTGCACCAATATCTCGGTATTATCAACGATAAAACTTGCCGGTAATAAATTTAATAATTTATTTCCTTGCCGTGAAAAAGGGACGGAACCATTTTGAATGTCTCTTTGCGCTCGGTGTGCGAGCGAGACGCCGTCACCGGGACGCCGCGGGTCGGATCGTAAATATAAAGTGAGATAAAACAATAAACGGATTACGTTTAAATAAAGAAGCGTTTTGTCTCCGTGCTTGTTTAGAGAACAGGGTGTTTCAAAATATGTGACACGAAAAAAAAAGGGTGCGTGTAGAAGTTATACTTTAATCAATTTGAAAAAAAATCGATTAAACATGCATATTGGACATCCCTTTTCTTGACATCGTATTAATTCGGTAATTCTCGGTACGGTTCCGAAAGTTCACCTGCGGCTATATTCAGACTCGCCAAGTTACGTCGGTCGTATTGTAATGAGCGATTTAGTGGGCAACTTCATTCTGTTAATTTTGTGTCACGGTGGGCGCGCATCGTAAAATTTCATTCTCATCAATTTTTCATAACGCGCCTAAAGAAGTATAGCTTCAAAAAACCTTTTTTTTTTCGAATCGCATTTTGTTGTCTTTTAAGCTGTCAAATATTTGTTGCGTCAAAATGATTTCTTTCGTGTTCTTCATTCGAAATTGAATGAATTTGATTTCTGAAATCAAGTAATAAAAAGGCCCTACAACTACCTACAAAAGACTCAAATTTAATGCGTACATACTGATTTCAGGTACAGATTCATTTCTTTTTTTTTTTCAAAAATACCGTATAACTACAGAAGTCTCAAATTTAATACACGACATATTATGTGCGTAGGTACGCAAGAGTATACCGAAAACGACATATTTCTTGCACGGGTAGGAATAAATATATTTTTTTGCCGCGAAGCGGTCATTCCACCTTGTTTAAAGGCTGGGGAGAGCCGTGATATCCCATATCTCAAAGCGGCATTACAGTTGTGATTACTATAGGACAAGACGTCCTGTGTGCCAGCATAAGTAGCTACTACCATCCAGCTTTCTCTTGCGAGGCACGACGGAGTACCTAGCCGTAGAACTGAGACTTAGAAATCAGCTCTCAAGAGGTATTTGTGTTGTTGATATCAACGGCATCCAGGTGGACCGCTAACTCTTTCATCTAGTTCAGCCTTTCCTAGAGTGGGTGATAACGCCCCCTTTTGGGTGCCGCAGGCCTGAAGGGGCGATAAGAGACCCAGAAACAAAAATAGGGGCGTTGTGTAGAGGCTTGGGAGGCGATTTGTAATTTCATGTAGGGGGACTCTTAGACACCGACTGAGCTCTCGTTATAATGGTTTATAGTAGGGCGCTAAAAAAATAATTTATTCTCAAAGCGGGCAGTAGACAAAATAAGTTTGGGAACCCCTGATCTAGTTTGTATCGCTTCATAAAAACTGAATTCCGTACGTCCGCCATTACAGATCTAAACAAAAAGTAACATACCGAATGCGCACCTCCACCGAGCTACTAATAAAATTAATTTAAACACGCCACTCCGATTAAAGCTCTCTAAAGGCGAACAAACAAACAGCCTGTACGATAAAGTAAACGTGCAGGCGCGTTGTCGCCGCGTAAAACGTATAAATTAGCCCGCGCTATCTCGAGATCGACCGGCCTCACACCTCGAATGGAATGCGCCCTCTGATTTATTCTTTCTCGAAACGGGACGTTCCTTGGACCTATGACGCCCTGGTACTTTAAACTTAGGTTACTTATGAAATATTATTTTCATATTCATTTTTTGTTGCTAATTTAAGTTAACGAGCTCACGGAACGCCTGGTTTCAAATTATTACAAGAGCCCATGGACATCAAATATTGAAACATGAGTTTGAAGCTTTCGTTCTATACAGCTGTCCCGCCCTTCTAATCGGAACGCATTACTACTGAGGACTTTTTGGCGGGAACGCGAGGAGTGAAGTTGTGTGATTTGTTTTATTTTGTCTATCTTATAGTGTTTCTTCAGGTTTAAATGTGTAATAACGGTGGTTTATTAAAACTATTTAATATGTATCAAAGTGCTCAAATGTGGGAAAATGAAACAAAGCCGCTGGACGTAACTTCTCGGGATCCTTCAAAAAGTCCACTGAAAATTTTTCAGTAAATGACCACCATATTACTCAGATTATATTTCATCCCATATCATTTTCATTTAATTTCATCCCAGTTGATTAATGTCTCAAATTAATCATCTTAGTTTCAATCCATATTATCATTTTTCATAAAAATAAGAATATAAATTAAAATAAGACACGACTTAAAGGTCTTAGGTACCAGGTCATAAAATCCCTTTAAAAAAAAAGCATTATACTACTTTGCTGCAGAAATAGACGTGGCGGTGGTACCTATATGTACAAGCTCAGAAGAATCCCTACCACCAGTGAATGATTTACTGAGACCTTAGAACTCATATCGCATAGGTGGATAGCGGCATTTACATTTTAGATGCCTATGAGCTCCGGTAACCACTTAACACCAGGTGGGCTGTGAGTTTCGTCTAACCATCTAAGCAATACATAAAAAAAGTTGAAAAATGGACGGATTTTATCTTTTTCATAGGTTCTTGTGATGTCTTACTCTGGATTTACGCAGTATTTCCGGGTCTCAATTTTGGCCGGTAAAAATATTTTATGACATTTATAAATGACTAAATTTAAAACTTAAATTTTACATTCGTTATTGATAAACTCCTTATAAAACTAATTTTAATTTTTACTTCTTTCTATACCATATGTAGTGGATATTTATTAGATTAATTTTTACGAAAAAGACAAAAATCCAGTTTTTGTTTTCATTATCACGATCCTCGATCCACGCATTGGTTTTTCGACAAGCTATTACCTAAACCTCTGGAAATATCACCCGGAATATCGTAATTACAATCTTCAATAATTGATATGTATGAAAATTTGTAAATAGTAACAAAACCGTCATTAAATCTCAAACATTGGAAATAATTTTGTGGTTCTATACTTATTTTGTTTGATTTCCCTATCTATTCGCTGGTAGTCTAAGACGTTATTACAGCTACGCGCCGGACGGGTAGATGAGCTCAAGGGCTCAACCTGAGAGAATTTGCTAACACTAGCTCTAGCAAGAGCAGTGCTTCGCAGACTCTACCACCGGCTCAGAATCGCGACCCACTGAGAAGATCCGGAGAGAATCTCAATAGGCTGTCTTTTTTTTTATTGCCCTTATAGGCAGACGAGCATACGGCCCACCTGATGGTGACTGGTTACCGTCGCCCATGGACTTCAGCAATGCCAGGGGCAGAGCCAAACCGCTGCCTGCCGAAAATTACCGCCGCTGTCTATAGACATTTATGCATAATTCTTCTGAAAGCCAAACCAATCTATTGCTACTCGCTATTTTTCTCATACCAAGGTAGTAAAATCTAATCTATCGTAATGCGAATTACCGAAACTTTCAAAATCTTCACTGAATTTCATTGAATTTAAAAGTCGGTTTGATTTTTTTTTTCCTACCTAAGCTGAGAGCCTTGAGAGGCTATTTCAGCGTAACCCTAACTTTTGTAGGTGAGCTCACGGGGCTCAAACCTGATGACGTTGCTAACACGAACCCTAGCAAGAGCCGTGCTTCGCAGAATCTACCACCGGATCGGAAACGCGACCCACTGAGAAGATCCGGCGAGAAACTCAGTGGGCTGTGTCTGAGAGTTAATTTACTCGTCGAGCCCTTCGTCGCAAGGGACGGGTTCGACGAGAACGGTGACCGGTGCTTGAAGTACCTAGAAGCACCGTTAGTGGATCGGGAGGATCCGAGATGAGTCGGTTTGATCACAACTCAAGCGAGCTATATTAATTTTTTTTGTGTAAAAAACTTTAATTTCTCATAAATAGTTTTCAGTCAAAGTCGAAATTCATTTCGGATTCTTTTTTCATAACAAAGGTCAAAGTTCTTATTAAAATAATACATAACCAATCAAGCTTAAAAAATAATAATAAGAATATGGTATCTCAGAATCATTACTGCTACAATATTTTCGATTCCCGCTTAGTTAAAAATAAAAATGCCAAGCACGTAAACGCTTAACAATTTGACAGATCTCATGTGACAGCACGCATTAAAAACTCAACTGGCATCACCCAAATTGATCTTTATATCTGTTTGTTTAAGTGTAGAATCGTATGACCGTTTCCAATCAATCTGAGACATACGTATATCAAACGCAGACACAGTGGCGCCCCCAAAGAGTTGTTAAATAAATTCGATTTTATTAATGTTGTTACCACAATCTTGATCGTGGCGAGGCGACGTTTAAAACTTTTATTATTTATAACACGGATTATATCTTGAATCTTAAAAAAAAAAATTTAGAATTTTTCGAGTTTTTTTTTGTTGTTAAGTTTAACGTCGTTGTTTACTGAGCGACCTGGGATGCCTCACACAACACAAAATAATTATTAGCCGTTTTATAAATTGTTTACATTATTAGTTCGGTAAACAACCCTAACAAAGCTATTGAAAATTAATTTAGATTTAATATGGGTTGAACGCGTTAAAAATTAATACGACGACACAATTCTAGACACATTTTTAGCTAAATGTATTAACCTACTTTTTATTACGGATTCTTCCGATCGATTAACGGTGCTTTTAGGTACCACAAGCACCGGTCACCGTCCTCGTCGAACCGAGCGAATTAACCTACAGATAGCCCACTGAATTTCTCGCCGGATCTTCTCAGTGGATCGCGTTTCCGATCCGGTGGTAGATTCTGCGAAGCACTGCTCTTGCTAGGGCCAGTTTTAGCAACACTCCGATTTGAGCCCCGTGAGCTCAAGTCACGCTACACGTCAAGGAGAAGCTAAAATAGCCTCTTAAGGCTATCAGCATAGGTAGGAAATAAAGTACCTACTTATATCATAGGCAAGCAGACACCAACATACAAAACAAAATAGTTATAATTTGCGCGCCAATTTTTTAAATGAGTGATCTTCGACTTCCTCCCGCTTTTTTTAAAGAACCTATAGAAAAAAGTCGATTTAGGCTATCAGAGCTGAGAATATCGCACCGATTTAATAAAGGGATTCTTAGAAATGCTGATACTGATATCTGTATGACATCAATATATAAAAGTATGAATTCTAATCTATTCATTGTGTATGTTGTTGAATGTTTAAGTTTTTTAAATTTGAGTACATATATGGTTGGGATTCAGTCTTACTACTTTGGTTTTTGTTAAGGTGTTGTTTCACATTTAAGTTTTTAGAGAAATAAATATTCTTCAAACATATATTCCAAGTGCATCTTAGTTGCTCCAAACTTTTACCCTTCAGTAGATTAGAGGAACATTTTGTCACACGATATTTTGAATCCCGAAATTTCATTAATGAATTATATTGGCATAAAGATTGGTATAGATAACATTATTGGCATAAAGTTGGATGCTTATTTGCCAAACGATTTAATTTTACATTTCATATTTTAAACAGCTCTGTATCATAAGTTTTTTATAATGAAATAGATGTTTTCATATGGGTGTACTATAACACTGTTGTATTTTAAACACGTTTTTTTTTTAAATGAAACCTCTTTAAATATTAACTAAATAACCTAGAAGATGATAGCAAAGAAAAAGAGAAAACAAAGAAATTACAATAATGTTAAGTAATTTTGAGATTTATCATGAAATTGTCTGATGACAGTGGATGACGGTCACTCGACCTCTGCGCGCCGGTCCGCTTAAGTCGACGTTTTGTTTTAAACGGAGATTGATGGTGACTACGCGTAACAAGGCATAAAACGTGTATAGAGTTCTATGGGAAATGTGTCGTTAATTTGACTTCGTTATAAGCGTTATGTTTACGCTTGTTTCTTATAATGTTGTAATGTACATTACTTTCTTTAAGCATGCAATGGTTATTCTCTTCTTTAGACATGCAATTAAACATGCTTGTGGTGGTAGGACCTCTTGTGAGTCCGCGCGGGTAGGTACCACCACCCCGCCTATTTCTGCCGTGAAGCAGTAATGCGTTTCGGTTTGAATAGTGGGGCAGCCGTTGTAATTATACTGAGATCTTAGAACTTATATCTCAAGGTGGGTCGCGCATTTACGTTGTAGATGTCTATGGGCTCCAGTAACCACTTAACACCAGGTGGGCTGTGAGCTCGTCCAACCATCTAAGCAAAAAAATATTTTTTTTTATGTAACACTACATGTAGGTATTAAGTTAGTATATTTAATATGTTTAATTTATTAATATTTTTATTTCATAATTCACTTTTCGATCGAAGCTATTGATTTTGATCGAAATATTTATATTTATAAATCAAAAGCAGGACCTTAAATTGTTTACGATATTTAATGTTACATTCGTTTTGTTGCAGGCGAAAAGACCAAGACCCGATCCAGGCACTGATGTTTCAGATCGGTAAGTCTCTCTGATAAAATTATTGAGGTCAAGCGGCCCGCACCGACTCCGCTCGGGTCTTTAACAAAAACTTCAACGATATTTGACGTTGTTTTATTTTTTTAAATAAAAGAACACTTATTGCGGCATAACTATAATAGTTAGACATATGCTGTCGCGACACTTTTTGTAAATAATAACGTGTTCTACAAAGTCGTAGTACATTCTTTTGTTCTATCATCAATAATTTTCGCAGGGCACCCGATGTAAAGAATATTTAGTATTACTGGTGGTAGGACCTCTTGTGAGTCCGTACGGGTAGGTACCACCACCCTGTCGTTTCGGTTTGAAGGGTGGGGCAGCCGTTGTAACTATGTATACTGAGACCTTAGAACTTTTATCTCAAAGTGGATGGCGCATATACGCCGTAGATCAATCAATAAAAAAAAAACAATTGTTTTTATCAGCAAAGCAGCCGATGAAAAATCGTAATTCGTAATTCTTTAATGCAAGCCGATTTGTTGAATCGTTGTAGTCAATCCGCGAACAAAATACTTTTAAGCGAAATTCAACACGATATAATGTCTAGTTTGTTCTAGATGGCACATTCTTAATCTATTTCACAATCGCCGCTAACTTTTTTTAAGTAATAAACATTCATTTTTATCGTTCATTATTATGATTGGCAAACAAATAGTTATATTTTTTTTAATTACACACAGTTAGATGGAATACATCCTTTTGCGTTAAAAAAATAATTGTCTTGGAAACAAAAAAGTTCTTTGGAACGAAGTTCCTTATGAGACGATGCGGAGGGGTACCCTAACCGGGAAAAAACGTCCATAACGTAAGATTTTTATTAATAATGCACACAGTGTACGACTTAACTTTGTAATAACGTACAAAAACGAACATATTTTTTTTATCATTCATTGACCACGATCTCAGAGCGTTCGTTTGCGCAATACACTAACTCTTATGCACACAACCGTGAATGAAGTGTACCACAATAAGTTCGCACGTTACCGAATGACCGTGGGTTGTTGCGAAACCTCCAGTTTTATTTTCTTTATACCTCGAATAGAACTTTAAATTAATATTTTTATAATAAGGAACTTCGTTCTTATCCGGTGTCCCACGACACCACACATTTTTTTTAAAAATATAGCTTATGTACTTCAGGTCATGCATTACATCCCCCGATGTTCTCGTCTCCCACTGTTGATCCTCGATATGAGTTAACGCGGAGCTCTCGACACCATCCACAATGCTCTTGGCCCTTAATTTCCGTGTAATCCCTGCATTGTCGGTACACAATTGCCGTGCAAAGGGCTACTTAATAAAAGTATCACAATAAGGGCTGCCACGTGTGTATAAGATTTTAGTACTCGGAGAGTTTATTTTGACGTTAGCTTTGAAGCACCCGTGGAACAAGGGGGAATGTTAAGTGTATGTTTTGAGAGACGTTTTTCGTTTTTACCATCGCACCGCCCGTCACCGGAGTAGAGTTCATCCATACTACCTGGAGCCACTGCGTTCATCCCCAGTGCGTTTTCAGAGATCTTTTTTGCCACGTACTATATGGCTTTGGAATGAGCTTCCCTCCACGGTGTTTCCCGAGCGCTATGACATGTTCTTCTTCAAACCAGGCTTGTGGAGAGTATTAAACGGTAGGCAGCGGCTTGGCTCTGTCACCATCCTTCACCATCAACCTTTCACCATCATGTTGGCCATATGCTCGTCTGCCTATACGGCAATAGGTAAAAAAAAAGTCATAGGTGGATAGATGATCAGAAGATTGCATATCTAAACGACAGTATAGCTTGACACTTCTATTATATAGCTCTTTAATCTGCCGCGTTAGCAGGGGTTGGATTCTTTATTGTATGACGAGGTCTTAATTCGATGGAATATTGATTGAATATTTACGGTCCACTAAAACCATAGCTTAGCAGCGACTTGGCTCTGCCCCTGGCATTGCTAAAGTCCATGGGCGACAGTAACCACTCACCATCAGGTGGGCCGTATGCTCGTCTGTCAACAAGGGCAATAATAAAAAAAAACTTAGTATTGGCGTGACAAAAAAAAACCTTTTTTTTTAAATCGTTAAATTGTCTTAAATCTCTATTTTGATACAAAAAAACAATATGGCGGAAATGGCACAAAGTTTTTACCTGTAACAAAGCGTAGACTTAGCTCGGATACATCCCTAAAACGGCGTCACGCCTATTTCGGCTTAACAAATCATCAGGTTGTGATCAAAGGAAGTGCATCACAATAGGTGTTGTGTTACACTGTCCCGACTCCTAATCCGATGTCATTCACTGAACATTCTGTAGGTGTTTTTTTGTGTACATTTCGTTCAAGATGTTTTCGTTGTTATATAAGTTCGTGCGAATTCAAAATCTTGCTGCGCGAGTCTTTTGCGGGAGCATGGAGGGTAGAAGCGAGGAGCACAATCTTAGTGTATTAGAAAGTGTTTTTTTTTTTTGCTTAGATGGTTGGACGAGCTCACAGCCCACCTGATATTAAGTGATTACTGAAGCCCATAGACATCTATAACGTAAATGCGCCACCCACCTTGAGATATAAGTTCTAAGTTCTCAGTATAGTTACAACGGCTGCCCCACCCTTCAAACCGAAACGCATTACTGCTTCACGGCAGAAATAGGCGGGGCGGTGGTACCTACCCGTGCGGACTCACAAGAGGTCCTACCACCAGTAATTACGAAAATTATAATTTTGCGGGTTTGATTTTTATTACACGATGTTATTCCTTCACCGTGGAAGTCAATCGTGAACAATTGTTAAGTACGTATTTCATTAGAAAAATTGGTACCCGCCTGAGATTCGAGCACCGGTGCATCGCTTCAACACGAATGCACCGGACGTCTTATCCTTTAGGCCACGACGACTTCAACTTCGACTGTCCGCTGGCAGGGGATCAATTAAGGAGGCGCCACAGTAGCAAATGGAAGGACTTTAACATTAATCATACCAACGCTTACTGGTACCTATTTGTACCATAGCGGGTAGATAACGGTTTGCGAAAAGTATTACTCAAAATAAACAAAACAAAAAAATGTATATTACCTGTAAGATTTATGTAAGCAAAAGTCATGAAGTGAAATGTGCAAAACCAATAAGATGATGCGTTCATTTTCGATGCAAAATTTCAAAATGGGCATTTGACCCGTTACGGTATGTTTAGTGTTAAAAACAGCATCATAAACCACAATTCAATTCAGCACACTTCACTCCTTTTTATTGTCCTGCCTATTCTAGTGTCCTCGCGAGGTCATACCTACTAGATTCACCGAATTAGTAGGTGAGCTCACGGGGAAATCATAGGGTCTCTTTAATCTCTAATTTTGTCATAAAGTAACTCTTGAATACGAAGTAGGTAACTGTTGAATCTTTGTGCATACATTTGTCTAATATAAGTGCCGTGTTTAATAGAGTAGTAATTTTTTAATTAATGTTGGCAACATTTAAGAAACATGAGTCCGGCGAATAAATGTAGGAATATGTGCCAGGTGGTACATGTGCTAGAAACTACTAGTAGGCAGCGTCATTTACCTACTGCAAGAATTGCAATGAGCACTGTAAAAATTTGGCACATATAACACTATTGTAGTATTATTTCTGCATTACAAAAAATCAAACGTTGAGTATTTGCAGATGTCAACTAAGGTCTTTTAAAAAAATTATGAATTTATTAATAATATTGAATGTATGGATACATAATTGCAATTTACTAATAAACCATATACTTAAATTTTACTGTTTTATTGGCGCCAATTTAATAATATAAATATTGCTACATGTGGCGCATAAAATATTACCAGCTTTAAAAAAATAATTGGTAGAAAAAAAAATTAAGCAAGTTTTCATTTTTCACACATTCCCTAAACGCGTTCGGGAAGACAAAAAATGTAAAATTAATTGTTACGGGCACGACGTCGCTATGCTCTGGAATTAGTTAGGTTAATTAATGTTTAACATGACATTCTTTTGCGTTTTTCACGTTGCTCTGTGGATGAGATAAAAAGTAGTGGGGTCAAAAACATTTTTTTGTATACTTTTTAATTGCGTCTCTTACAATTTAAAATATTAATCGTGAGGATTTATTTACGAAAGAACAAAACGGAATGGATTTGCCGAAAATTTTTTGCATTGTATTTGCTCTGTGCACAAAAAGACGATAGTTTCATTATAATATTCATTAGAAAAAATATGTAAAACTATACTGTTTACTTGGTTATAATCCAAGTAATTTTCCAAAGATAATCTGTGTCAAATCTGACAATTTCACAAATGACATCACCATTTCGAAATATAAATCATTTTTTGACGTGATTCCGTTCCGTTACACGCTTTAAGTTTTTTGATTTGACAGACGCCGGATTTGGAGTGTCGAATAGCGTGCCATTAGTTAGTTGTTTTTTATTAGCACCGTTACTATGTTATTCTCTTTGTTTTTTTTTTATAGTATCCTGCTGTTAAAATAAAAATCTATCGAAAAAAGTACACGATTTTATTTGTGTCATATTTTTAAGATATATGTAATGTAACGGTAATTGTTATTTAAATGAGTTTTTACACATTTGTGCACTTTCACAGATATTAAACAGTTAATAAACCACCATTATTACACATTTATATAAAAGTTGTGGGATTTATGAATGGTAGGGTGCAGATTACCGCAGAAATTCACACAAAATAATTAAAACAATCTTAACGTCGTACGATCCTTTACTCCTTCTTTTGACAACTAACTTATCATCTAATTTTACTTGACAGTGACATCTATCAATATTATAAAAGTGACATAAAAAAAAATAAGAACAATCAGAATAAGAAACACTAAAATATAGACAAAATAAAGCAAATCACACAACTTCACTCCTCTCGTTCCCGCCAAAAAGTCCACTCCGTGGATAGGTGACTTTTCCCACTACACAGATAAGAGTAGCGTTATTAATTTCGTATCAAATCGATGGTGGGGTAATCTGTGATAAAACGAATGAGACGACGATTGAGAAAGAACTACTTTATTGTTTGTTTGTTTTTCCTACCTATGCTGATAGCCTTGAGCTGTTTCAGCTTCTCCTTGACGTGTAAGTGAGCTCAGGGGGCTCAATCGGGAGTGTTTGTGCCTTACACTGGCCCTAACAAGAGCAGTGCTTCGCAGAATCTACCACCGGATCGGAAACGCGACCCACTGAGAAGATCCGACGAGAAACTCAGTGGGCTGTGTCTGTGGGTTAATTCACTCGTCGAGCCCTTCGTCGTAAGCCACGAGTTCGGCGAGGACGGTGACCGGTTGTTTGTTAATTGCCTATGGTACACTACTATCCTAGTACATATTTTAATCACTAGATGACATTATTATGAATTAAACTATTTTGATATTAATAGACATATTAAGTACAAACAAGACTTTGGCTACGTATTTTAAGATACCACTTATTACCATTATCCGCTCTCAAAACCAAACAAAAGCACAACTTAGTCGTGGAAACCACGGAAGGGTGATTTATAAGTAGTAGCGGTCCTTAAGTAGGCTGAGTTCAAGCAGACCCGCAATCTTCAAAGACTATATTATACTCTATTCCAATTACGAAGTCCCATTTGACAGATGTTATTATTATGTTATTTTGTGTGACTTAATTGTGAAATGATTTAGATTGATTGTGTATTTTTAAATGATGATTTACGACCATGAAAAAAAAAACTATTATTGTTTCAAATTATTCGAAACGTAAGTTCTAAGAAGTGTCAAAAGGGACTTCGTAATTAGAATAGAGTATTATATAGTAATCACAAAACATAGCTTAAGTAGTAACGAGTGATTCCCATTGGAGGCCTGAATGTATGGAGTGTTGACATTGACATTGACGGTCAACCGGTCGATTTACTATCAGGACACGCTTCTGAAAAACGAACAGAAGAATTTAATGATCAATCGCGCCAAACTGATGTTCTCGTCTAAAAGACATCTTGATCAATTTCATGATACATCCTACTTAGAGTTTTTCTGTTAATTATTGAAATACTCTAAACATTAATTACTACTCAGAATAAATAAAAAAATAACAAAATTTTAAATGAACCGTACAGAAAAATAGAAATGTTTATATTTTATATAAGCGTTCGCGCCTTTTTCGAGTGTCACTTTTTTCCGCCATTGGAGACTCAACACTATCGTATATCAAACGATTTGGAAATGGAATTTCAACTGTAAAATGTTTTTATGTTGGCAGCATTGTCACTTTTTAATTGAATGCGTTTTTTTTTTTTCGTTTTTATACGGCCGGTGCCTTTTGGCCTCGGTAGCACGTCGTAAAACTAAGACAAAAGAGATCAAACGTTTTTTTTTTTATAGTCGCCTAATGACATTCCATATGGTGTTGATTGTTCACATTTTTAGTTTTATGTTCCGGTTGGCGGATTGAATTGTTTTAAATGTTCGTGAATTAGATCTTGCGCATAAAATCTGTAGCGGCTTTTTTTTTCGAAATTGCTATTATTATAATACTAGAAATATATAAGTAGGTATTCGATAAAAAAAAAAAGAAGGTTTTCGTCTCATATATATACACCAATGTGCTTTGCTAATCCATTATATACACCAATGTGCTTTGCTAATCCATTATTCAAAAAAATCACTACCAAGTTTTTCATAGAATTTCATTCACCTTTTTTTTTTATCGCTTAGGTGGGTGGACGAGCTCACAGCCCACCTTGTGTTAAGTGGTTACCGGAGCCCATAGACATCTACAACGTAAATGCGCCACCCACCTTGAGATATAAGTTCGAAGGTCTCAAGTATAGTTACAACGGCTGCCCCACCCGTCAAACCGAAACGCATTACTGCTTCACGGCAGAAATAAGTAGGGTGGTAGTACCTACCCGCGTGGACTCTCAAGAGGTCCTACCAGCAGTAAAATATAAATCGGAATTTATCTATAATATTACATATATTCATGCCCAACTAACCATTGTTAGCGTTTAAATTTTTCACCGATAACACTGTTCATTGCACTTTTACTCTAGATCCTTTGCCGTAAAGATTAATCAATTTCATGGCTACAAGTTAAATTTATTAAGGACGTTGATCGCTATTATGGACACCACTTGTCCGACAGCCTACGCCCCAGGGCAAAACAAATATATCAAGTACTAGCTATTACCCGCGGCTTCGTCTGCGTGATCAAGGATAGATGTCGGTGTAGTTTCAAGTGAGAAAAATATGTTTTTTCGGAACAAAAGATAATCTATAATATATCATATTATTCTGACCTAATTACCTATTACGTTTCAATCTATCGCTACGATTCGACGCGAAGGAAGGACAAATCAACACACTTTCACTTTACGATTATACATAATATGTATGTATATATAAAATATTTATTTTTATTTCATAATAAGTATGGATAGTCCAAAAATTGGTGTCTTTTTTTTTATAAATGTTAAAAAATAGTCAGGACAAAATTAAACAGTGATTTACAGGAATAGGTATTAGCTATTAGCTATAGCACATTATTTTCCGATATGTCAAAACAGCAGACACTAGAGTTCTTCACGGTCTTCCGGACATCATGTGGCCTCCGCGCTCCCATTGAGCTTAGATTTTTTTTTTTCATACCTATGCTGATAGCCTTGAGAAGCTATGTCAGCGTAACCTAACAAGTAGGTGAGCTCACGGGGCTCAAACCTGTCGACGTTGCTAACACTAACCCTAGCAAGTGCAGTGCCTCGCAGAATCTACCACCGGATCGGAAACGCGGCCCACTGAGAAGTTCCTGCGAGAAACTCAATGGGCTTTACAAAATAAATGTTTTTTTTTATTATTAGTTGAATTATGGATGTATGAATGGTAAATTATATAATATCATTCGCATGTCAAATAATGACAAAGCATACACGTTGCTTTTAACTTATGCAATAACTCATTTTCACTATGCTTCGCGAATAAATGATTTCTTTCTTTCTTTCTTTGTGGATGAACTCTCATTGGCACTTTATGTACATAATCATATTATGTAGGCAAGTAAATAGCGTATACGTAAAATAATAAATAGGGAATACATAAGAATTATAAACGTACAAAATACGCGATCGAAGAACTATCTATATATTAATACGTGAAGCAAAAATGTTGTATCCCTTTTTACGAAAATTGCGCCGACGGAGGAGTATGAAATTTTCCACACTTATAGAGAATATAGAGAAGAAGTGCACAATGCTAATATTTTTTTAAAATAATGCATAAAAGATACAGTAAACCAATAAAGAAAACATTACACACACTACATACCATGTATTTGACGCACACACGCATGCATACTATTCATTGTCAAACTTTTGTTCTTGACGTCTGTGGTCAAATTGAGAATAGATTAAATATTATTTGTCTTTATTAATATTTTTTTATAGTGTAGCGAAATTTGCGATTATAGAAGTATAAAATATAATCAACTTACAATTCCAATTAATTATTGTCGAATTTCGACTACTGCGGGACCTCTAGTTGAGTTAAACATGCTTTCTGGTTTGACGTTCAACGCGTTAAAGTTACCCAGTATCGATAATACGCCATTGGTACTCCATCCGCGATTAAGAGGGCGCGTTTATACTAAATTCACACTAGATACGAACAATAGGGCCATAGAGTTCTCGACAAGAGCGTGTGCGACAACACGCTTTGTACAAAAAGCCCTTTGTCGAGACCTCAAGAGCTATGTGTACAAAACAGGGCGATTTATCGCTTACACAATACAGTTTAGTGGATAAGTTGATTTGTAGTATAGATTTTGTGTAAGTTTGGATTAACTGTCGCTTAAAAAACAAATGAGATATAGATTGTTTGGGAGTAATCAAAATTGTTCTATCTCAGCAATGTTTTGATGCGTAAAAATGGCACTATTTTATAATTTTTTTTATTAATGCAACTTTAGGCACAGGAGTACAGTGGCGGGCTTAATGCTTAAAGCATTATCAATTAGTCTATCAATGTTGACGTAGAGAGTTCTGTGAAATACAGTTCACGTCTCTTTGAAATACAGAATTATTTATTATAAAATTCATATTTATAAAATAATGTATAGACAAAATAGACACACAATATGTAGGTATACAAACACATACCTATAACGCCCCACAGGTATACCTATATAAAAATGAATTGCTGTTCGTTAGTCTCGCTAAAACTCGAGAACGACTGGACCGATTTGGCTAATTTAGATCTTGAATTATTTGTGGAAGTCCAGAGAAGGTTTAAACGGTAGATAAATACGAAAATCCTCGGAATTAAATAAAAATAACAATTTTGTTTTTCCTTTGATGTGTTCTCAGTCGGACGGATTCCTTTTCTTTGTTTTAAGTTTATTTTATACAAAAGTTTAGGTCTTTTATTTCTCGATTGAGGCACTACGAAATCTGCCGGGTCAGCTAGTACCATCATAATAATAAATAATTTAATCATTATACATTAGCATTACGCATCCATCTTGCGAGAGATTATTTTGGCTTTCACGAGTTGCAGACATAATTAAAAACATATTTACGGTTTAATTTTGGGTTTCTTTATTATCGCACTTCAGTCTTTCGCGACCACGAAAACTGTAAAGTATTTGTACGCACTGGCAACAATATAGTGATAATAAAAAACCCGAAGATAAACAAAAAAATTAGTTTTAAATAAATTCGAGTCAATATCACAATTTCTTAATTCGAATCTTTGACGATTTAAAAGTCGTGCGTTATCTGTGAGGAAAGCAAAAGTACCTAATAGTTTTTTTTATTTTATTGCTCAGATTGGTGGACGAGCTCACAGCCCACCTAGTGTTAAGTGGTTACTGGAGCCCATAGTCATCTATAACGTAAATGCACCACCCACCTTGAGATATAAGGTCTCAAGTATAGTTACAACGGCTACCCCACCCGTCAAACCGAAACGCATTACGGCTTCACGGCAGAAATAGGCAGGGTGGGGTACCTACCCGCGCGGTTAATATCTTGTGGTTTATTGTTATTTGAATACAGTACAAGCCAGTTCCGAACGTGTCTGAACCCCGAATTCCTATGACACATTCCGACCATTCTATCGACACGTGTTCAATACACAACTAAAATATTTCATTGTGAATGTGCTTTTTAACTGTATTTTTTTTTGTGTCACTCCTTAAATTCGCTCCTTAACTACGCTCGACCAGAATCTACTTGAGTTCATTTACCGCTTTAGGTTCATCCTATTCGTCGTAAACGTCTTATGAGTCCGCATGGGTAGATACCACCACCCTGCCTATTTCTGCCATAAAGCAGTAATGCGTTTCGGTTTGAAGGGCGGGGCAGCCGTTGTACTGAGAAATTGATACCTTATAACTCGTGTCTCAAGGTGAGTGGCGGCATTAACGCTATTACTATGGGCCCCGGTAACCGCTTTCTTCCAGTTGGGCCGTGATCTCATCCACCCGATCAAGAAAAAAAAATCTGTTACGACAACGTCCAAAATGAATAAATTACGTTAACCCAAATTTGTATTCGAGTATCCATTTCCGTAGTATCAATGCAAATATGTTAGACATTTGTGTTGTGTATTGGGTCAGCTACATGAAGACCATGATATCGTCTGAGCGGTCTGTGTCTCCCCATATTGGTGATGCCAGCCTCCCGGGTTTTTTTCATACATTATGCCGACATTTCTGTAGTGTACACTGAGCTTATCACCGGATCTTCTCAGGGTGTCGCGGTTCCGATCCGGTGGTAGATTCTGCGAAGCACTGCTCTTGTTTGAGCTAGTGTTAGCAAATTCTTTCAGGTTGAGCTCGTGAGCTCACCTACCTCTCCGCACGTAATTAGAATAGCCTCTTAGGATACCAGCGAATAAATAGGGAAAACAATGAAATTAGTAAACAAGAGATTAAACAATAATTAGTGGCGAATCCAAGTACTCACGGATCGATAGGTAAGCTGACAGGCTCTTTGAATAAAACTCAATTGTGTGTTATCTATATTTAGCTCTTTTTGTTGAAAAATTTGACGACCACTGGCTCAGACTAACGTCGTACGCTTCATTCGTATACATTGTTTTAAAGGAAAATAAATATGTAGTTTAAAACGCATATGAAAACTGGCATATGAATATGTTTAAGTGAGATCAAGTTGTAATTAAATAAATTTAAACATCCACTAATTCTCAGAACTACGATCCACATAAAAAAAAAAAACTATTTTAAAACTTATGACATCATACTGACACTTACCTCTAATCTATTAATATGTTAAATATTAAAAAAAAAAAAACAATTAAACAGGTGCTATGTTCTAGCGTTGTCATAATATAAACTAATTAGCATTAATTTACATTAACAATAAATAATATTTGAATATGGACATTCGCTTTTGGATGGATCCAATATTTAAATCATTACGAGTATTAATTTTAATGGCGTAGTTTAGTTAAAGCATACCGAATATATTCTGTGTTACCAACGGTTAAGCCGTAATAACACTACAGGGGATAACACCAAACTTCAAAACTCCAAGCTATTCTTACATAATGCGTGTTAAATTAATATTTAAAGTTTCTATGATTCATCTAGATCGGTGTTTCCCAAAGTGTGGCCCACGCCCCACAAGGGAGCAATTTGATAATTATGGGGGACAATCGCACTAAATTAATATATCAAATCTTTATTAAAATTGTTTTGAATTTGAATTTCAGTTTTTTATTATATGTTTTCAAAAATTAATTACTGTGTTCTGATAACAATTTCATAGTTTCTTCTTATTCATAAATTCTTTCTAAAATCTATCATATAAGTTTCTTATGTGAACAAATCAATTTTTTTATGTTACAAATTATGTAGGGCTTCAAAATTTTAGAAATGTTACAGTGGGGCACGGCACAAAAAAGGTTCGGAAGCACTTATCTTAATGGATGTGTAGTAAAATAAAAGATTCGCTAGTGAAACGTGCGATGTGTTAATTTAATTATTTGTGTTGTATAGTATTTGGTTATCGAACCACTTAGTTTTATCAAACGATAATAAAATTAAGTATGCGTGTGGATATAGTGGATAAAGAAAGAGACAAAAAAAACAATGATAGCTTTGTCTCTATCTGACGGCCAAAGCTCTTGCACTTGCACTTGCATAAACATATGGGTATTAAAACATATTCAAAATAATAATACGTCTAATGCTAGTGAAACTGTTGAGTCGCATATTTGGTTTTATAGTTATCACGTCGGCAGCCAGAACTTAGTTTAAGGTTAGTAAGCCTTTTTTCTGAGTGAATACACTCCGTGGTCAATCATGTTTTTGTATATACAGGGTGTCCTAAAACTCAACGTCAAGCCGAAACGAACAACCCTGATTAAATGCGCGAACTTTTAATAGCACTTGCCAAGGCACTTTAGCCCATTTTTTATGGCCTTTCGAAGTTGACAAATTTCGAAAATTTTTGATTCATAGTTTAACAAATAGTCTTACTTCTAGAAAACTTGGGGCAGCGGTGTCATTAATTTTGACTGTGATTCTAGAAATGCTATTTAGTGTTAAGGTTCTAAAGTTTAAATGAGCAAAGTTATAAAAATTCACCGAAAATGGTTACAGTTTGACCTAATTTCTAGGTTTCTATTAAATGCTTATAATTTCCAAACTCCATGGAATAGATTTTTTTTCTGATTTTTCTCATGATAGTTACAATCGATCCTGTTACCCCGTTTCGGCTTGACGTTGAGTTCTGGGACATCCTGTATGTATATCAATATTGAACTCGCAATAATGGATAAGTAATTTCCCGATCCTGCGGAAAGAATGGAAAGCAGTCGATGTCGCCCCAAACACGTCATTTCGGATCCTCCCGATCCACTAACGGTGCTTTTAGGTACCTCAAGCACCGGTCACCGTTCTCGTCGAACCCGTCGCTTGCGACGAAGGGCTCAACGAGTAAATTAACCCTCAGACACAGCCCACTGAGTTTCTCGCCGGATCTTCTCAGTGGGTCGCGTTTCCGATCCGGCGGTAGATGCTGCGAAGCACGGCTCTTGCTAGGGTTCGTGTTAGCAACGTCGTCAGGTTTGAGCCCCGTGAGCTCACCTACTAGTTAAGGGGCTGCTGAAATATCCTCTCAAGGCTATCAGCTTAGGTAGGAAAAAAAAAAGAAAGGATAAGTAATCTTTATGAATTTTATTAATGAAATATTTATTCAGAAAAGCTCACAGCACATGAATACCTCCTTTAGTGAGACATGAGTTCGTAATTTAACGTGTTTGAGAAGCTTATATTTAGGTTAAGAGATTTCTAAGTTATTATTTATGTATAAATAATTACTTAATCTTGAATTTATTTCCAAACTAATATGTTAATTATAAGCCCGATGTGTATGTAGTAATCTATTTAAATAAAAATGAATTGCTGTTCGTTAGTCTCGCTAAAACTCGAGAACGGCTAGACCGATTTGGCTAATTTTGGTCTTGAATTATTTGTGGAAGTCCAGAGAAGGTTTGAAAGGTGAATAAATATGGAAATGCTCGGATTTATATAAAAACAAACAACTTTGTTTTTCCTTTGATGTGTCCTCCGTCGAACGAATTCCTTTCGTTTGTTTTAAGTTTATTTTATACAAAATTTTAGGTCTTTTATTTATCGATTGAGGCACTACAAACTCTGCCGGATCAGCTAGTAAATTAAAAAAAAGCTATAACATCTATACTATTAAATAAATCTAGTGTTTTTTACGGATTTTCCGTTATAACTACTGAACCATCCGATTGACTTGAAACTTGGTATCCATGTAGAAAATACATGTAGGTACTTAATAGGTAGGCTAATATTTATATGAGTGTTAGACTCCTTAATAATAATGACAATAAATAATAATGTTAATTTTAAATGCCCAGCGAAGCGGACGAGTACAGCTAGTATTTGATAAATCTGTGACAGTTGACTCGTCAACGACTCTGTCTGTCACACAACATAATATGTACACACATAAAACAAAATGGGAGGCGTGAAAGCATGCTCGGTGATAACGAACTTATAATATTAATCGTAACACGTGCAATGTGTAATGTGTTTGATAAATCGGGAATGTGGGGTGTTTGTGGATGTTCAGGGCTGGTTCGATGAAAATAATTATGACACTAGCCTACTTATATGGCCAATTGACTTGTTGCTAACCATTAAAAAAAAACATAGTTGTACTAATTAAATAATCTGTGGTCTGGATTTTTAGACTATTACAGAATATTAAAGGGAATACTTATTTCGTCTATTAGGGAATACTTATCTCGTTTAAAGAAAGTATTAATTTGCTGAAACAAATTATAAAACATACACGTATTTTCAAGATATATTTTTATTCATGAATGCTACCAAACGATTTGTAAAAAGTAAAAAAAATATATATCGCACAGATTTATATTAAGAATTTTTAAGTTCTGCAACACAGCTAATGTATATTTTTTAAGGGATTTTATTACCTGGTAGCTAAGACTTTAGGTCAATTCTTATTTTAATTTATACTCTTATTTTTATGCAAAATGATAATATGGAGTAAAATGAAGATGATAAATTTGAAACATTAATCAACTGGGATGAAATTAAATGAAATGGGATGAGATGATATGAAATGAGATGAGATGATATGGGATGAACTATAATCTCAGTAAAATAGTGGTCATTCATTGGGATTTTTTCAATGGGCTTATGTAGGATCCCGAGAAATTACGTCCAGCGGCTTTGTTTCATTTTCCCACATTTGTGCACTTTCACAGATATTAAACAATTAATAAACCACCGTTATTACACATTTAAACGCGAAGAAATACGAAAAAAACAAAAACAAAAAAAATAACACACAACTTCACTGCTCGCGTTCCCGCCAAAAAGTCCGCAACACAGCTAATAAAAAATATAGCACAGATTAATTTTATCAAATTTTTAAAAAGTTCTGCAACACAGTGTTTAAATTCATTCAGCCTAATGAACAGCCCTAAAAGTGACACATGTTAATCAGTTTTGTCGATTCATTTTAATGGTACTAATTTATAATAAACACGATGTCACTGTGTTTGAACATTACGAGTTAATTGGCGCAATCTGTTTACATATATGGTTTTTACGTTTATTCAAACAGATTGACTTAGTCGATCGATTGCAATAATAATTATTTCTCTTCTCGATTTTGTTTTTATATGTAATATTCGATGCGCTATTTCCAGGTATAGGTTTGCAAATCATAAAAACATATTTTTTCTACATGTCAAATATACAAAGATATTATTTACGGATTTCACCTTAATTCTTTTTACTTTTGTAATAAGACGTTGGCTTTTGTTAAATTTCATGATCGTAAGTCAAAGGAGTTCTCTTTTCTTTCATGATTTTCTCTTATAGCCTTTTCGCCGCAAATGTTAGTACATAGATAATACACTTTTTAATTAAGACGTTATGTACTAATTTCAAGTTTTGACATCTACCATGTACATTTTATATGAGTTCCGTTTTATCCAATAGGAACATTAAAACAATAGATATAATATAACATATTTAATATAAAATAAAATACAATAATATAAGATATTTTATCTACCATCATTATCCAGTAGAGTAGGAAGGAAAGGAAATTAATTAAATTTCCAGGTAGGTAATCGTCGAAGTACCAAACACGTCGATCATGAAATAAATAAATAAATCAAGATCGCCTCTTACGGAATCGTATTTCAATCACACACGGAGAGCTTCTGATATCAGATAGCGATTGACCAATCACAAAGACGGTCTACTCCAATAAAGTTCTTCTTAAACAAACTTTAAAACCGTAACGCACTTAAAACAAAACATTTCAAAGGCGATTCCCTCTCGAACATTCGATTTAATTGTTTCCCGTTTCACAAATGAAGACATTCCGGGTTGTCCTTAAAGGAGGCGGCTGATAAAACACACGCCGAACCCTTTAATGGACTTTTAACATCCGATTTTAAGTTGTGTTTGCTCGGAGGCAATGCGGGGGCGCTAAACTCCGTAAATATTTAAATGTTTTCTTATTGATTGTTTGAATTGGCTGTGAAAGAGGGAAAAGCGAAAACGACATGAATTAAAGAAATGGGTTATTATTGAACAAGCTAAATTTAATACTACAGGCTATAATATTACAAAATAAAAAATAGATTTTTATTAGACTTTTTTTTCCTACCTAAGCTGATAGCCTTGAGAGGCTATATCAGCGTCGCCTTAACTAGTAGGTGAGCTCACGGAGCTCAAACATGATGACGTTACTAACACGAACCCTAGCACGAACCCCGTGCTTTCCAGAATCTACCACTATCGGATCGGAAACGCGACCCACTGAGAAGATCCGGCGAGAAACTCAGTGGACTGTGTCTGTGGGTTTTTACTCGTCGAGCCCTTCGTCGCAAGCGATGGGTTCGACGAGAACGATGACCGGTACTTGAGGTACCTTAATAAAAGCACCGTTAGTGGATCGGGAGGATCCGAAATGACATTTTTGGGGCGACTCGACTGCTTTCCATTATTTTTATTAGAGCGACAACGCTAACGTATATAATTATGTACCCAGTAATTTATTATGACTATGATTTAAAAAAACGATCTCAAAATGCCACCTTTTGCTTTTCAGAATATCAAGCGAAGTCAATCCAAGTCCTTGCGAGTCTGAGTCGACTTCAAATTCCCCGCCATCTCTACTGCAAGATGCTACGCTACCCGCGCTTTTAGTCTCTGGAACGTCGACGTTGTTCCAAACCACGGCGACACCAAACACGTCCAATACCGTCGACAGCTTATGCTTGCCTGGTACTTCGGAAGTCGATAGCTGCGGAATAGTCAACGGATGCGCAACAACTACAACTTTAGGCGGTCTCGCGCTGCCTTTGACGTCATCGGGCGGTCTGTGTGCCACCTCCTCGTCCTCCGCGGTCGCCTGGTTAATGAATGACGACAGCACCGGTGAGTAAAGCTACTCTTTCGATTTCTGTTCGCCTGGTAGTATTTGAGAAAAAAAAAGTAATATTTTTGTCATTAATTAATTAATTAAATGAAGCAGTCTGGAATAAAGAGGTTGCCTAGACGTTATACTGTTTCTTAAATATAATATATTTCATGGAGAAACTGGTGGCGGACTGCGATTTAGACCAAACGAGATAGTACCTTCCATTTGTTCAGCAACATTCCTAACAAAGTTTCTTGGACTACTGCGTATGTCGATTGAGTTTAAACATTCTATAAAATAGAAATCAACAAACTCCTTTTGTTTTCTCACTGTCGTCATCGTGGTCTAATAGATAAGACGTCCGGTGCATTCGTATTGAGCGATGCACCGGTGTTCTTATCTCAGGCGGGTACCAATTTTTCTAATGAAATACGTACTCAACAAATGTTCACGATTGACTTCCACGGTGAAGGAATAACATCGTGTAATAAAAATCAAAGGCGCAAAATTATAATTTGCGTAATTACTGGTGGTAGAACATCTTGTGGGGGTAGGTACCACCACCCTGCCTATTTCTGTCGTGAAGCAGTAATACGTTTCGGTTTGAAGGGTGGGGCAGCCGTTGTAACTATACTTGAGACCTTAGGACTTATATCTCAAGGTGGGTGGCGCATTTACATTGTAGATTTCTATGGGTTCCAGTAATCACTTAACACCAGGTGGGCTGTCAGCTCGTCCACCCATTAAAGCAATAAAAAAAAGATTGAAAATCTTTATCTTGAGCCTTTAATTGTAGGTTCCATTTAGACATACTTTTGTGTATTGTCTTTTTGTATTCTAAGACGAGTATTAAATTTTCTTTAATTTTACTCAGAAGTGAGTTAAGTATTCATAAACATTATAAAACAGTAGATTCGTCATGAGCATGTAAGACGAGTAGTTGTATCATAAAGAATTATCTATAATAGTACTCTGATACAGCTTACAGAGATACTTTTGAAAGCGCAATCTTGACATCTACCAACAATTGCTCTGAAACCACACTCAAATCTGGCCAGTAATTCAGCATATAACCAGACTGCTACCTCTAGACAGAACGCGCCAAACAAGTCGCCTGGTAATCTCAAAGTCAGTTGAAGTACGGTAGGTAGCGGCTTGGCTCTGTTCCTTGCATCGATGACGATTATGAGCGACAATAACCACTCACCAACATGTGGGCCGTATCCTCGTCTGCCCACAATAAAAAAATCCTTGCTCAAAAGTGCATCAGGACTGGAATCATATACCTTTAAACGAGCAATTCTTGTATATTTAATATATATGTATATAATCTGAATCTCGGAAACGGCTCCAACGATTTTAATAAAATTTAGTATACAGGGGATTTCGGGGGCGATAAATCGATCTAGCTACGATTTATTTTCAGAAAATCTTGTTTTATTTGTGTTTTCAATAATCAACTCTTCCCGACATCTATTGGCGAATAATAATACTATTTTTCTTAATTGAGGGCAACTAACCGCTTTAAAGACACAACAAGATGGCGTTATCAAAAAAAAAACCGGTCATCATCTGGCTTGAATTAATGCAGCAGCTCTAAGGAGTACGATTTGCCTCAATGTGTGCTATTATCAAAAACAATGACAATTATTACCATCTTACTGGTGATAGGACATCTTGAGTCTGTACGGATAGATACCACCAGCCTGCCTATTTCTACCGTGAAGCGGTAACGCATTTCAGTTTGAGGGTGGGGCAGCCGTTGTACTTTTAAAATTGAGACTTAGAACTTGTGTCTCGAGGTAGGTGGTGGCATTTACGTCGTAAGTGTCTATGGGCTCCGGTAACTACCTAACACCAGGTGGGCCTTGAGCTCATTACCCCACCTAATCAATAATAAAAACAAAAAAAACAAACAGAGCTTTTAGACAAGATTACTGATAAAATAAAAAAGCTTTTTTCATTAATATCTATATTCTACAATCTATCAATGTTCTTTATTTTACTTAGCTATATTCTATTCCTCTATGTTCTGTTTTTTTTTACATAGCTTGTGGTCTTTTTGCCAGGTGGCGTAAAAAGCGAGGTGCGGAGTCCGGGGCTTTGCGAGGCAGACGTGGCGCTGTACGGGGAAACGCTTCCATACGACCAGACCGCGCTGCCGTACCAATACTACAATAGGTATGATGCATTGTTTTTTTGAAGTGAAAACTTCTTTAGAATCGTTGTGATTTCAAACCGGATGCAACGGAAAAAACGACAGGTAAGAGACACAAATACAAAAATATGTAGGATGAAGCCAGCAAAGAATGAGACAGAAATATACATACTATTTAATACAGCGCCATCTGTGAGATTTTTTTATACTAACGTGGGTATGAAAGCTCTTGTAGTGAATTTTAATTTAGGATTATACGTGAAATTAAAATATCAATTCACAGAGGGCACTACCTTACAATTATTTACTAATGACAAAATTTTACATATACTTAAGACGTTTAGGATAATTGTATTTTAATTTTGGAAGGTTTCACTTCTACCACGTGTGAATTGCACACATTTTGTTTTTTTTATTTAATTTACTGCCATTGGACCGAACCTCCTACGAGATATCCGCGTCTAGGAGACACGCGGGATATGATGCATTACTAACTTAACCCATGCTGCCTCCTGAAATACGACAAATCTCAACATTTCTACTAACAAGCTTGTTACTCATTTATTTTACCGTACCAATTCTCTATGTGTGTAATAATTTGAATATCAAGAACCAAGTAACAAGAATCAAACTCGCAAAAAGCATAAGCATATTCACTTTACAATTAAGACGTAAATCAAGTCCCTAGGTTGGTAGTGGCATAGTGCTGTGATATCTATAGACTCCTGTAACCACGGTGTTAGTTACATTCAATAATTGTAAATCCATTGCATTAACTTACTTGCACAAATAAATTAACTATAGATTATACAAAGATTATATACATTTACATTTTACCTATTCTTTGCAACACCGGAAGACATCGCTCATTGCTCCAATAGTAAATTCTAATAGTACAATCATCTCAGTAAATGAGTAATTAATCTTGATTGAGGCCAGATGTTTGTTTCTGCCGCATTAACCGGGGGTCAACGAACCGTGGATTTGGCGGAAGCCTCAAAAGGACAATGTCTTAAATAAGACAGGCCGTACTACTGTAGTGTCCAGGGCCGTATTACAGTGCGGTATGTGGACGTAATAAAATAGATTAAACAGTTCAAAACTTAGCTATTCAATTTACGGCCTCTGTCTGAAAACTCCATTTTGATTAACTGCAAAATCTCACTTTTTTTATTGCTTAGATGAGTAGACGAGCTCACAGCCACCCTGGCGTTCAGTGTTTACTGGAGCCCATAGATATCTACAATGTAAATGCGCTAGCCACCTTGAGATATAAGTTCTACAGGTCTCAAGTATAGTTACAACGGCTGCCCCACCCTTCAAACCGAAACGCATTACTGCTTCACGGCAGAAGTAGGCAGGGTGATGGTACCTACCCGTGCGGACTCCCAAGAGGTCCTACCACCAGTAAGAAAGATATTGTAAGAGAATAGTTACAGCGGCTGCCCCTTCAAACCTTACTGCTTCCATGCAGAAATAGGCAGGGTGGTGGTACCTACCCGTGCAGACTCACAAGAGGTCCTACCACCAGTAAAAAAATAGAAATAGCCTTCGTACTCCCGTACGACCCGTCGATAGAAAGATGGTAACCGCTACCATTATAGTTACGCACCTATCATTACGATGTTGATGAAATGTTGAGATACTAGAGGCATACCATACCGATGCCTTGTATTGCACGTGCTTCTGGCGTTCAAAACTTCAAAACTAAATTCAAATGACTCTCCTTAAATTTGTTGACGCTTTACCTCCATTTGTGGAGTATAGGTTTTTAATATTCTCCTTCTTAATCGTTCCAATCCTAATAAAGAGGATGTGGTCGTCTTTTAGTATTGAAGTAGGCAGATTTCATGTGTTATCTTCCTCCTCGAGGTCATTCTGTTCTCAACTCATGTAAGGTACCTGCCACTTGTAGGTTTTATATACTAGCATTAACAATTCCAAATTAACATACTGAAAACTTCATATCTTTAATGTCAAGTGAAATTAAAACAATATATTATTATGAGTAAGTCAAGTCGTCAAGTCGTCGTGGCCTAAAGGATAAGACGTCCGGTGCATTCGTATCGAGCGATGCACTGGTGTTCGAATCTCACTGGCGGGTACCAATTTTTCTAATGAAATACGTACTCAACAAATGTTCACGATTTACTTCCACGGTGAAGGAATAACACCGTGCAATAAAAATCAAACCCGCAAAATTATAATTTGCGTAATTACTGGTGGTAGGACCTCTTGTGAGTCCGCACGGGTAGGTACCACCGCCCCGCCTATTTCTGCCGTGAAGCAGTAATGCGTTTCGGTTTGAAGGGTGGGGCAGCCGTTGTGACTATACTGAGACCTTAGAACTATATCTCAAGGTGTGTGGCGCATTTACGTTGTAGATGTCTATGGGCTCCAGTAACCACTTAACACCAGGTGGGCTGTGAGCTCGTCCAAATAAAAAATAAATAAAAAGTAAGTAACAGCCGGATTTCATAGACGACGCAACTGTAATGCTATTTGTTGTCTTTTTAAAGCTTTTATTATTTCGACAAGCATACATGTTTGTTTGTATGTATGTACGAGATCTTTGAACGCCATTTTCGCCGACCTCAAGCAATCCGATTAAATTGAAAAATTTCACACGCATCAAGGACCGAAGATGACTCAATAATATTATAACTTCGCTCTAATATCTTGGCCAGTATTAAACAGGGTAAACAAAGATGAACATAATTATTTTTAGGTTTGCTATTCAAGCGTGTGTGTGTTTTTTTTTAAACTACACATATTTCCTAAGTAGATTATTCTTTCAACTGAATCAATGTCTTGAGTATTAAAGATACTAAGAACAGTTCGCTGCCTTCTTACATCCCTGTTTCTACAACGTCGACTGTTAAGCGTAATCATTAATTAATTGGATATAATGTTTTCGTAACGTAATTTTCTGACAATTCACTTTGTTTAATAGTTTAGTTGTTTGTTTTTTACTTTTTAAGCCGACGAGTGGGGTGAGTGACTGCTGTCGCTTATGGACGTCGACAATGCCATAGTCAATCGTCTGCTTGAAGCATTCGAATTGAATATAACATTGCACAATATAACATTGCGAGCATTCGTATTATCGTCACTAGAGATTAGCCAGTAGGTGCGGGTTTATCATTTTCGTAGCGAATCGAATGTTTTACGATAAAACTATCAGTCATTATTAGAATGCGTAGTAAAAAAACAAAACAATGATTTTTTCATATCTTAATAATTCTTCATTGTACTCTTTGTTACCGATTTTCGAAATTAAATTTACTTTAGATAGTCTAGCTTTCCGTTCGCAGCTTCGTCTGCGTGGACTAAGCTTAAATCGCGTGGGCGGAGACTTAGAGCTATGGGATGAAAGTTGTTCCTAGAAGCCTAAAATATTTCCATACAAAAGTCGTCTATAGTATTCGAAATGCCTACCTACCTACAATGACAATAAAAAAGGCGGGAGTAAGCCGCAAAATTAGTTTTAATTATATTCTCCACTCATGAAAACCGAAGAAAATACTATAGCTGGATTATATTTACTTATTATTATTTTCGTGTGTTAGATAATTATTATTGACAAACGAATAAGTATACAAAACTCAGCGAGTACTCCTCACCTACCTCAGGTCAATATTTCCCACTAAAACTCAAATATTTGACATAAAATTTTAAAACGGCAAAGGAATACGTATCATAAGGACACAACTAAGGTTTCTTGTTTTTTTGTAGTATGCAGCAGTATGGTAGCGGCAGCGCGGCTTCGTCGTACGTCAGCTCTGGTCTTTACAACCAGCCTTACGCTGCATATCCTCCACCGCACAACACGAACAACAGGTTTGAATAATACAAAAATTTACATCATTCTGTTAGCTGAAACTGCACCAGAATAAGTCTTAAGCGTAACGTAAATTGCGCGATGTAATTTACAATGTTCATACAATTTACGCATAAATTTTCTACCAACTACTTCTACCAATTTCTACTTTCCCTCTCAATATCCGCCATTGAACCCCAGGATTCGAATCTCTTTATTTCTTGCCGGTGATCCTTGGCGTATAATCGCTTTTTTTTGCTCCTACGTATGCTGATAGCCTTGAGAAGCAATATCAGCCCTTGCGAGTAGGTGAGCTCTCGGGGTTCAAGCCGGAGGTGTTGTTAACATTGGCCCTAGCGAGAGCAGTGCTTCGCAGATAATCGCTATCCCTGACCGGGTGTCTGTTATCTTTGCCAGTACCCGGTCTCCATCCAAAAACCCGTCGGCCGCAGATATCGTTCTACAGAATGTGTCCACTCTAATATAAGATTTTCTTGGAGCAGATCGTCATGCAAAGCGACGCCTACATACCTCAGTGCGTACGGGATGAGTGGAGTGGGAAGTGTGCCCGCCACAGGATTCGGCACTCAACCCTCGCCGTACGCATACTCTTCATACAACGGAGGACTATCGCAAACCTTCACTCCTACACAACAAGTAACTATTGTTTTTTTTATTGTTTATAAAGGTGGCCGAGCTCACGGCCCGCCTGATGTTAAGTAGTTATCCGGTAACCACTTACTACCTACATAACACGAGGTATAATCTAACGTATTTTCATTGATACAACGGAATTAGGTAACCGAATACAAAATTTGGGTAAATGTAATTTATTCATCTTGGATGTTGTCGTATGTAACAGATTATTTTTTTGCTTGGTTGGGTGGACGAGCTCACAGCCCAATTGAAGTAAGTGGTTACCGGTGTACTGATGCTATTCCTTTAACTTTGAAGTCAATCGTGTACATTTGTTAAGTACGTATTTCATTAGAAAAATTGGTACCCGCCTGCGGGATTCGAACACCGTTGCATCGCTAGATGCGAATCCACCGGACCACCGGAAGATGATAAACTCACTGATAAACTCAACACTGGCAACAATAACATTGTGACATTGACATTGTAACAATGACAATGACAATTGTGTGCCATACTAAAAAAAAGGAAGAGAATATTATGTTTAACTCGGCCTTTCTCAAAGTGGGCGATAACGCCCCCTCGTGGGCGCTGTAGATTTAAAGGGGGGCGGTAAGAGAACCAAAAAAAAAAGGGGACGATGTGTAGAAGCTTGGGAGGCGATTTCATCTAGGAGGACTCTTAGACAGTGACTGAGCTCTCTGAAAAAATGGGGGCGCTAAAAAATAATTTATTCTCAAAGTGGGCAGTAGACAAAGTAAGTTTGGGAACCCCTGGTTTAACTAATGTTCGCTTAAAGATTCGACCACAATCACTATAACCTTTACATTTAGACTCATTGGATGTGGTACGTTTTATGTTTCATTTTTTGAAATGTATCCATGTAAAGACGAAAGATAAGAAATAAATAATTCCAAAATCATTTTCTTGACAACACTAAAGTTCGAATAAAGGTGCTAAAAAAACGAAAATTAACTTATAAATAAACTTAACTACTGTACTTAATTTTACTGCTTGCTATTTATATATTTAATTTTCCATAATTTAATATTTATTTAACTGTTGTTTCAGGATTATAGTAATTATGCAGCCGGCTACGCGGAACACAATGTTGCTCAGTACAGTGGCTATTACGCAGCACCCAGCTATTCACCTTATGTCAGTTCGCCAAGCAGTAGTGGGAGCGCCGGTCACACTTCATACCATCTCGGAGGAGCATTGTCAGGTAATTACAAAAAATGTTTATAAAAAATTAAAAAAAAAAAAATTTTACTCAAAAGTACATAACCAAGGGTAAAATATAATATTGTAATATTAAAATTTAATATATAACATGTAAAGATAATGTGATCATGGAATTCGAGTGTTGTAAATCAAAAAACTGTTTTTATTAATATTAGGTTTTATTTTGTTGTTTTGACGGGTGTTCGGTCTTAAATGCTTACCGGAGTCTATAAACATCGAAAACGTAAATATAATTTATGAGACGAGTTCTCAGTTGTAGTTTTACACTACAACGGCTCCCCACCCTTCAAAAGGGAACGCATTATTGCATCGCGGCAGAAATAGAGAGGGTGGTGGTGCCTAATCGTGCGGGCTCACAAGATACCCTACCCATCCATCAAATAAAATATTACGTATATTGATGAATAAAGATGGAATAATATTATTATGTCGTGGTGTTATTTATAGCGTAAACAATAGTATGTAATGCCTAAAACTGAAAAAAAAAAATACATTGATATTAACAGAAAATGATCACATTAAATTTTAAATGTTATTGATGTGGTTACGTTTCCTTTGCCTCTTATACTCCAGAGATACAGCCGAAGCTCAATGCTGCACAAAATCAAATGCAATAAAATGTTTTACATTTCTCTCGTTCACACTCATTACAAACGCATTCAAACATTTGCTTTCCTTTTTGTTCCTACACAAGTTCTATTAAAATGTCGACTGTCAAGTGTCAACTTAAAATTTCAAACATCTGATCAAACTTTTAGAAAACAAAATAAGCAGATACTTTTATTTATTATTATAAAAAAATAGTATACATATATGTAGCTGCATCCATATTACGGTGTTTTAAGTTTATTTACAAAGTTTACGTAACATTCCAACATTGGAGTTCCTTGACTCCTTTAATTACGGAAATGGACAAGGAAAATATGAATATGAACTCAAATAAGCGTAGGAAACTTACTGAAGATGATTCGAGTGATCACTACGAGAACATAGATGATAATTCGGATTACTGGCCCGAGTCGGAGAGCGGAGATGGTAATGAAATACACAACGAAAACATAACCTTGATAATGCATTTAGTCCATTGTAAACATTATGACAACGAGTAAAATAGTTCATTTGAGCTCTTAAATGACCACTCCAAATTGTTTTCGACAGAACTAATATTTCTTTATATCAGTAAAGACAGCAGATTCATTTTGTATTTAGTTTCATTAATATTTTATACTTCTTCTATACTAATATATAAATCTACAGTGGTTTTTACGAATGTTCCGTTATAACTACTGAACCGTGTATCCGATTGGCTTAAAACTTGGTATCTATGTAGAAAATACATGTACTTAATGGATAGGCTAATATATGAGTGTTGGACTCCCTACACCAGTTGTGGGGGCTTTAATGATGAGAATCTTTGTGGGGGTGAGAAATAATAATGTTACTTCTAAATGTCCAGCAAAGTGGACGGGTACAGCTAGTTATCTTATATATTTATATATTGGAACATTTCCTGTTATACAATAATTTTTATTAAATCTTAGTAAATTTTTCACAGATTCACCATCATCAATGTTGCCATCAATTAATGATACGAGTCCATTATCTCCGATTAAAGCTGAAGTACACGCGGCCAGCAGAAGATGTAGAGAGAATTCTGGGTAAATTTTGTATAGCCATTTCTCATTTCTATTTAGAATTATGTTTCATTATCAAGAATGCTGACAAATGACCGACTGATCATAAGCAGAAATGAGTTCAATTCTAAATTGGAAAATGAGCTTCACATACACATCTAGATCTATAAAAGTTTAAAAAGTGGAATATTTGATAGGTTTGAAGCAGGATTTCCGTAAAGAGCACATGTACTAATTAAAAAAAGCTACATCAATAGTTCAATTAAAATGTTATTATCAAAAGTATAAATCCAAAGTTCCCTCTGTAACAGGGAAAGCACAGCTAGTAGGTCTCGAGGTCGAGGACGCAGGAACACCTCATCATCGCCAGCCCAGCACGTCCCAGAGCCAGCCACAGACAGAGTCTTCATATGGGATTTGGACGAGACTATAATTATATTCCATTCGTTGCTCACTGGAACTTATGCTACTAAGTACAATAAGGTACATTGTACAAATCATTTATTCTCTTTTTTTTTATTGCTTAATTGGGTGGATGAGCTCACTGCCCACCTGGTGTTAAGTAGTTACTGGAGCCCATAGACATCTTCAACGTAAATGCGCCACTCATCTTGAGATATAAGTTCTAAGGTCTCAAGTATAGTTACAATGGCTTCCCTACCCTTCAAACCGAAACGCATTACTGCTTCACGGCAGAAATAGGCAGGGTGGTGGTACCTACCCACACGGACTCACAAGAGGTCCTACCACCAGTAAAAAAGAAGATATGTAAGATGTATGTCTCTGGAAGATATGTAAAATATGCACTAAAGCAATTACTCGATAATAGAAAATATGTTTTTCTTCTCTATTTTCTTGACACAAATAATTCATGAATGTTAGGGGTGAATTACCTTTCTAAAAGAAAAAGACAAATAATGTGTTATTTAGAGAAAACCTGATAGAGTATTGAGATTTCAAATCTATTCTAATATCTTCTATGTATATTAAATTGATTTTAAATTATAACATCATGCTTTTGTTTTCATTGACATTTTCTATGAGAAAAATTATTTCAAATTAGTTAACTCTTTGTTTATTGAACTGCTATAGCCCAGGTGCTAATCTTTTAAATATAATTAATTCATTTAAAATTAAACCAACACATTTGCATGAAACCCACATTCAATATTGTAAAATCCAATCTCACCTTGAAGTACTGAAGTACTTTTCAATTGTAAATTGTGTGATAACTCTCATTACAGGATACGCAACAGATAGTGCAATTAGGATTTAGGATGGAAGAAATGATATTCAGCTTGGCTGATACACATTTCTTTTTCAATGATGTTGAGGTAAGTTTGTGTCAATATAACATATAAACATAAAATATACTCATTTCATTAAAATGAAATACCAAAAATAAAACAAACAATTAAGGCAAGTGAAAAGCAATTTTTTAATGGAATTAGCAAAGGGTCAATGACCCACAAGAGGGCTTACAATGTGATAGTTGCAAAAATCTTTAAACATGAAGCCTCAGAGTCTCCGTTGTATTGTATTACCAATGCATGGTACCAATTCATTCCCGATCCTGCTGAAAGAATGGAAAGCAGTCGACGTCGCCCCAAACACGTCATTACGGATCCTCCCGATCCACTAACGGTGCTTTTAGGCACCTCAAGCACCGGTCACCGTTCTCGTCGAACCCGTCCCTTGCAACGAAGGGCTCGAGTAAATTAACCCTCAGACAGAGCCCACTGAGTTTCTTGCCGGATCTTCTCAGTGGGTCGCGTTTCCGATCCGGTGGTAGATTCTGCGAAGCACGGCTCTTGCTAGGGTTCGTGTTAGCAACTTCGTCAGGTTTGAGCCCCGTGAGCTCACCTACTAGTTAAAGTTCCGCTGAAATAGCCTCTCAAGGCTATCAGCTTATGTGAAAAAAAAAAAAAAGGAACCAATTCATGCAGGCTTATAATACACCCTATCAACAATCTATAGTAGACAACAATAGACAACAATGTATAATAAAGATTGTAACTTCAGGATTGCGACCAGGAGCACATAGACGCGGTATCGGCCGATGATAATGGCCAGGATCTCTCTGCGTACAACTTCACAACGGATGGGTTTCATGCGGGCGCGGCGGGAGGCGCTCTGTGTGCGCCTGGGGTGCGAGGCGGAGTCGACTGGATGAGGAAACTAGCCTTCCGGTACAGGAAGATCAAAGACACCTACAATAATTACAGGAATAGGTCAGTATTCGTTGTACGATATCGAAATAACTAATTTGACCCTTTCACTGCTTTACTGAACCGATCTGTTACCTAACTAGAATTATGTTACATAAAGGGACTTTTTGGCGGGAACGCGAGGAGTGAAGTTGTGTCATTTGTTTTATTTTGCCTATTTAGTGTTTCCTCAGGTTTAAATGTGTAATAACGGTGTTTTATTAAGTGTTTAAAATCTGTGAAAGTGCACAAATGTGGGAAAATGAAACAAAACCGCTGGACGTAACTTCACGGGATCCTCCAAAAAGTCCACTGAAAAAATATCAGTAACTGACCACCATTTTACTGAGATTATATTTCAGATGATTAATAATCATCTTCATTTCATTTCACTCCATATTACCGTATCCATTTTCATTAAAATAAGACATGACTTAAAGGTCTTAGTTACCAGGTCATAAAATCCCTTTAAAAAAAAAGTTATTAACGGCTGACCCATCGTTTGGACCAGTAAACTACTTCGCAACAGGAATAGGTAGGTGCGTTGTAAATATCTGTGGGCTTATAATATGCACTACCATCAGTAATGTAGGTTGGTGAACCGGGTATGCTTTTGTAATACTCAGAGAACGTTGCAGTCGATTCATAGGTGACTCTATAGTCACCATAACAATACCCACAAGAAGAGGTGGGATGGAGCTGTTTTAGATAAAACAGCCAGAATCTGTTAATCAATAATGTAAATATTCTTGTTAAGTGACGGTCACAGCGGAGCATGATCGGATTTCACTAGTAACATATACAATAAATTGATGTTGGTACGTTTGTTCATCATGTATGCACTCGCGTGTCTTTTATCCGAATTGAATCTAAACGTGTAAGGGCTTTTCAAGATTTGTTCTAATCCCACTCGGAATGGCCAGCTGGCACCTGAGTACTTTCAACAAATTCTTGTTATCTACACATTGCAGTGCTCAGACTAAAGCGTGTCCATGTTTAGTTATAGATTATTTTTTATTGCTTAGATGGGGGGACGAACTCATGGCCCACCTGTGGTTACTGGAGCCCATAGACATCTACAACGTAATACCGCCATCCACCTCGAGACATGAGTGGTAAGGTCTCACTTTTAACAGTACAACGGCTGCCTCACCCTTCAAACTGAAACGCATTACTGCTTCACGGCAGAAATAGGCAGGGTGGTGGTACATACCCGTGCGGACTCGCAAAATGTCCTACCACCATTTTTTACCAGTTTATTATTAAAACATTTCATATTTCAGTGTTGGAGGGCTCCTAGGGCCAGCGAAGAGAGAACAGTGGTTACAGTTGAGAGCAGAACTTGAACAGGCCACGGATAACTGGTTAACATTAGCCTGCAAGTGTCTGAATATGATTAATTCTCGGTATGTCCTCACTATGTTCTACCTTATTTGTATCGGTCCAGTTTGAGTAATATCTGTTCCGATGGAAGTATGAAATTGATTTGAAATCAACTGCCTGCTAAGTTAGACTTAGAAATATCTCAGAATCTGTTGACAGTATAATACAAAGTATGAATAAGAGAGTAAGAGAATGTAAAAGAACATAAATATGTATATTTAATTCATTGTACGAACTCGGTTAAATTATAGTTTTTTTATCAATGAATTTCTTAAGTCTTTTCGAACTTGTTGTGATCTATCTAGCTTACTTTGGCCACGAAGCCTAATAGTTTTAGCCCTACTTAAAAGTTATTAAAAGGGCCACGATATGATAAGCGGGTATGAAAACCACCACTGAGCTTATCAGTAAACCTAGTGAAAAGGAAACTTGAAATAATTGTGGTAAATGGAAATGGATTTTGGTTGAATATTAATGTATGTAATTTTATTTTAATAATTGTAATTGTATTTTACAGAGAGAACTGCGTGAATGTTTTAGTGACGACGACTCAGCTCGTCCCGGCTTTGGCTAAAGTCCTGCTCTTCGGTTTAGGGGGCGTGTTTCCTATCGAAAATATATACTCCGCCACGAAAACGGGTTAGTTTAGTATTTTTTATTTTAGTTTGCTCTAGATAGGCTAGATAGGCTTGGGACCCATCTGGTAGTAAATGGTACAGGTCGTCGTCGCCTAAAGGATAAGACGTCCGGTGCATTCGTATTTAGCGATGCACCGGTGTTTGAATCCCGCAGGCGGGTACCAATTTTTCTAATGAAATATGTACTTAACAAATTTTCACGATTGACTTTCACGGTGAAGGAATAACATCGTGTAATAAAAATCAAACCCGCAAAATTATAATTTGCGTAATTACTGGTGGTAGGACCTCATGTGAGTCCGCACCGGTAGGTACCACCACCCAGCCTACTTCTGCCGTGAAGCAGTAATGCGTTTCGGTTTGAAGGGCGAGGCAGCCGTTGTAACTGTACTTGAGGCCTTAGAACTTATATCTCAAGGTGGGTGGCGCATTTACGTCGTAAATGTCTATGGGCTCCAGTAACCACTCAACACCGGGTGGGCACACATGTGAGCTCGTCCACCCATCGAAGCAATAAAAAAATAAAAAAAGTGGGGGGTAGTCGGTGGCTGCATTTTATTTAGCGATTTACATTGCGGTTGTATTTTATTTAACGATGTACATTGCTGCCTCAGGTAAGGAGACTTGCTTTGAGAAAATTAAGCAGCGCTTCGGCGAGCGGTGCACGTACGTCGTCATAGGGGACGGCCAGGACGAGGAGGCCGCCGCCAAGGCCAAGAACTACCCTTTCTGGAGGGTGTCGAGCCACTCCGACATCGCGGCGCTGTACAACGCGCTCGACATGGGCTTCTTATGATCTGCTGCTGCCCTGGTACCCGATACCTCCAATTTCACGCAACGAAAAACAACGGAACGTGTCAGCTCTTACGGCTCATGTACTCCTGGTACATAGATAATTGTGTTTTATGTGTCGTCAATTGAAATGTCCTTTGTTTTGCGTTTTTATACCCGATTTATACCGGATATATATATTTTATACCGGAACCGAAACTTCTTTTGCGATGCGTATTAATGTGGTTTTCACACCAAGTTTCACCAAGTTGCACGCGCACCATTTTTTTAATTCGAAACAAATCAATTATAGTTGTCCGAAATTTGGCGTCTAAAAATAAGATTTAAAAAAAAAACTTAAGAGATTTATCAACTCTTAAGATTTATGTAGTCCCGGTACACAAATGTTCGCGTTTTATATTACATTGTATCAACGTGTCGATTCTATTGCTATCCTGGTATTCGCAACAGTTTTTGAGCATATTTATGGAAGTACCAAACTTTGAATCTGCATTTTTTTCTCTTGAAGATTTTAAGAGGTATCCCGGTAACGAGACCTTTAAGCCAAATCTAATATTCTGTTAAGTGAAACGTAATGTGATGAAATTGATTTAATTCGGGATTTTAATCAATCAAATGAAAATCAAATTAAACTAGATAATGATATAGTAGTTGGTTATTTACTGATACTTTTTCTCTTGAGTTTTTGGAAGAAATCGAGAAGCTCCGTTCAACGGCTTTGTTTCATTTTCCTATATTCGTGCACTTCCACAGATCCTAAACAGTTAATAAACCACCGTTATTACACATATAAATCTGAATAAACTCTAAATTAACAAATAAAAATAATTTACACAACTTCGCTAATCGCGTTCCCGCCAAATCCTATAAAATCTGCTAAGAAACATTAAAATACAGGTAACCCTCATATGAAAACGGTAAATACGTTCTTAAAAATGAAACTAGATATGAAACTAGAAGCCAATACAAAAAAAAAGATTTTTTTCTTTGAATGAAACACCTCAACTATGAATGAATGAATGATTTATTTTATTTCAGACAACAACAAGCCAATGTGTACATATAGCATCATTGAAACATACTTAAAATTAGCAAAACAAATCAAATAAAAAATACATTAATAAAAATAATTATCAGTTGAATACATTTAAAATATTCCATTCAACTGCTTTTATTTTTATTTAGTCCGCAAGTGAACCATGGTACAATGGTTCATATATATGGAATGTATTTTTTTACCTTTATACATAAAAAAGCTGTAAATTTTAGGTTATTCCCATATATTGTGAGTTCATAGTGCATAATGTAATTTTCAAAATAAATTTAACAAAAATCTTTTTATTGTGTTATAAAAGGGTTTTGGGATTTTTTTTTCGTGTTAGAATGGAATCGTGTTGTAAAATACCGTGTTATACATAAGAGGGTTACCTGTAGATAAAAACTCTTTGTGGCTATGAAGTCCTGGTACCCGAACGATTTTATTCTAAATTTAAATACTAACTAACCTTTTTTGAGTACGGTTAAAACGAAACAACGAAACAATTCAAACTCCAAGCTATTTATGCGGTCCTGGTAGATCAATACCAACAAAACCGTGTCATATTTCGTGAAAATTTAACTTATAAATGCTCAAATCTTTTTTGGGACCTCCATATTGACCCACTCGAGCCCGCCCGACACACAGCAATGTGAATTTAGCTTTGAGACGCGAGGTTCAAACCTCAACTGCTCGGTAGAAACTCAACTATGTACAAACCAAACCTAAATACATATAAATCTCGTTTAACCCCTTATTTTTTTATTTAAAAGTTTGATAAATAAGTACATTTCAATACAATTATTTAATCATTTAACGAATTTTCTATACACACATATATTTATATTTAGTTTTAAAGCTCAAAGTCAGCTCAAAAAAACTAAAAACAAAAAAACAAAAACAAAAAAAAGTCAATTTTTTTTTTTGTAAATATTTTACATGAACAAAACTGTAGATACATTTTATAAGGAAAATTCATTCCTAATATTTAAGAATTTATTATCTTTTAATATGCAATTTACTGTTATTTTAATGGAAACGAATCAAGTCAGGTCTTAAGACTAGGAGCGATTTAGAAGTGAGATTGAGGCTTTTGATGAGCCGCTTGTAACAAAGTCTAGGGACGGTACAACTTTATACAGGGTGTTTGGAAAACGTTCTCGAAAACTATGGAGGGTGGAAATAAGGAGCACCATTTTAGGGTATTAAGAAGTATTTGCAGAAAGAGAGAAAATGAAGTTGGCGCCACGGTAGCATGTGGAAGGATTTTAAAAACAGCGCCATAAGTTGTTCGAGACGGGTTTTAATTATGAAGGAAAGAAACATTTCCTACGTTAATAGTAATCTATATATTAATACGTGAAGCAAAAACTTTGTATCCCTTTTTACGAAAATTGCGCGGACGGAGAAGTATGAAATTTTCCACACTTATAGAGAATATAGAGAAGAAGTGCACAATGCTAATATTTTTTTTTAAATAATGCATAAAAGATACATTAAATCAATAAGGAAAACATTACACACACTACATACCATGTATTTGACGCACACACGCATGCATACTATTTACTGTCAAACTTTTGTTCTTGACGTCTGTGGTCAAACTGAGAATAGATTAAATATTATTTGTCTTTATTAATATTTTTCTATAGTGTTGTAGTCTTGGCGTTGAAAATAAAATCATAATAGTGTACAAACTTACAATTCCAATTAATTATAGTCGAATTTCGACTACTGCGGGACCTCTAGTAAAAATAAATACATTATTGAGATTTTAATACTGCATATTTTTGAACTACACAAGTCACGAAAAATATAACATTTTTTCTTTAAATCCAGCACATATCCCTCTGCTTAAAACTGGTATATTCATATAATTTCCACTTCCTTACACTAATAGCGCTATTTCGGTGAGTCTCCGAACAATGAGTTGCTCTATTTACAGGTGGACACTTTTTCAACTTGTCCCTTATACATGATGGTACTCCTTTCTTCTACCACTCATATTCAAAGCAAAAACCTAAAATAAATAAATAAGTTTAGCGGTGCCATCAGAATTCGTCACTTTATATCGAATATATTATTATTTTGCTACTATCAACTGTAGTCGTGATGCAATTGGGTAATGTAATTAATAAAAATAAAAAAAAACAAGGTTTTTTCACCTCGTGATCTATAGGACGTGTTTTCTTATCTTCCTTTTCGAGAACGTTTCAAAATACACTTGGTAAGTTTTACATTAGTACGTGCAGTCTATTTTTGTTTTAAAAAACAACAAATTATTTTATTACAATTATTTTCAACGTTACATTAATGAGAAACATAAAAAAAAAATCTCATTCTAGTTTTAAATTAGCACAAGTGTTTTTTTTTTTTATTTACTTTATGTGTATACTATTCAAATTTTATTTAGTACGATTCTCTTTTGTGTCAAATGTGTATGATGATCGCGTTAAGGAATTATTCTTTATAAATCGAAGGTCAAATCGGCAAATTGTAACGTGGATATTATCAAAATTCCAAAGCCATTGTTACATGCCTACATGTTACGTATGATTATGGACTTAAATTTTTTTATCATTGATTTTATAAGAACATTGTACAACATTTAAATGTATACATAGTATATTGAACATAATCAGATATAAGTTGAATTTATTTGTAAGAAAACTCAATCCTTCAACAGAAAAAAGCTATTTAATTACAATCGAAATATCATACAAAATTTTGTATGAAACTAGCAATATAGGTATTATTAATAAATAAATTAAACTTAGAAAAATATTGTAAATACGAACATAAATATATATATATATATAATTTTTAGTATTATTGTAGCTTATAATATTATTATAAATATTCCTAGTTCAAAAACTATGATACAATTCATAATGTAAATAAAATATATTATTTGAAAATGATTTTGTTATTTCATTTTATAGGGACGAATATGTACCAGTGCATATATAGTAGGAACAATGATTCACATGCTCTACTAATTGTATTAATTTCTTTTTTTATTGCTACATAGATGGTCGAGCTCATAGCCCACCTGGTGTTAAGTGGTTACTGGAGCCCATAGACATCTACGACGTAAATGCGCCACCCACCTTGAGATATAAGTTCTAAGGTCTCAAGTATAGTTACAACGGCTGCCCCACCCTTCAAACCGAAACGCATTACTGCTTCACGGCAGAAATAGGCAGGGCGGTGGTATCTACGCGCGGACTCACAAGAGGTCCTACCACCAGTAATTACGCAAATTATAATTTTTGCGGGTTTCATTTTTATTACGCGATGTTATTCCTTCACCGTGGAAGTCAATCGTGAACATTTTTCGAGTACGTATTTCATTAGAAAAATTGGTACCCGCCTGAGATTCGAACACCGGTGCATCGCTCAACACGAATGCACCGGACGTCTTCTCCCTTAGGCCACGACGACTTCAGATTTTGGATTTACAATACTTTAAAAAATCGACATCAGAAATACTCTTGCTGTTCACATGAAATGACAGGCGAAGATCTGCGCCTCTTATTAAAAAACTAAATTTTCTCTATAAAATACTTGTTACATAAAAGTTTTGGATTAAAACCCACAATTCACGAAGGATTGAACGTTTATTTATCAATTATATGTTAAAATAAACAAATATATGCTAAGTGGTTGTTATTAACTCGTGAATCGTTAAAGCCTCATGACAGTGTGCATCAGCCTATGTACCCACGGATAGTGAACGAAAGCTTAACCCCTTGAGCGCGGACCGTCGGTAAATCGACTCAATTAACGCATACAAAATGCGAAGCGTCAGAATATCGACTATTTACAGTGTGATTATAGGTATTAGGTAACGATCTGTACAGACGTGTCTTAGCGCGTGCATGTACATATTATTATAACGTTTTTAATAAGTTAATAATAACCTTTATAAATACATAACTATATAAAATTATTTTTATTTTATTTATTTATTTATTACACTTCATGTAAAAATTACATTGGTGGACTTAATGCCTAAGGCATTCTCTACCAGTCAACCAAAGGTAGTGCAGAGTGAATAGTGGTAGGTGCAATGAAATTTATATTAATTTACAAATACATACATACATACATATAATAGTTTACACAGTATTAAAAGCATTATTTTTGTATTTTTTTTAAATTAATGTCTTTATAAGGTACTTTGATTTTTCAAAAACATGTGCAACTTAAGCAAAATATGTGAAAATAATCTCAGCACTGAAAGGATTAAAAGGCGTCCAACTACTACCGTACGACTCCAATAATAACTTACTTTTAGTTTCTAATGCTGCCTAAACAAATTGAAAAATTGGGAAATAAGAAACGGATTTGATCATTCGATGATTTGAATTAACGAATAAAACCGATGATTTTACAACCAAATTTTTATTCACAACGACGAAACGGACCAAGCGTGGATATCGAGGTCGTTAATGGCGTCGCCATTGTGTCCGAAAACATTGTAACCTCCGTCCAGACCGGTCTGACGACTCAGCTTCAGGGCCTGTCTGTATTGCCTGTTATAGACAAAAAACAAGGTCTGGTCCAAAAAATCAACTGGGTGAAGGTACCAGTGGTACGCGGCATCCGAAGGCGAACTGCCAGCAGACGCCCTGTGGTCCCCTGCGTGATTTGTAATCGTATCCAGCTTCAAATATTCGTTGTATTCCTTATTAAGAATCTTGAAAAACAGTCTACCGTCTTCCCAAAAAGGCAATAACCTCCACGCAACTATGTTACTGATCCTCTCGTACTTATCGCCGTAAGCTGTTCTCTCGGCATTCCGATCTGTTTTGTAGCCGAGCTTTAAAGCTTTCCCGTATTCATAGTCTATGAAGTTCACATAATCTCCGCCTAAAATTGTCTCAAACGCAACCGGGAATTGTTTTCTTACAATCTCCGAATTGCCGGACTGCCACAGTTTGTAAGCGAATTCCATTGAATTTCGGACTTTGTTGTGCATTAATAATTTCACTGCATCCCGTACTACGGTGCTTTTGTTATTCGAGATCAGCTCTTGTGCTGTGGCTATGGCTTCCTCATAGCTTGCTGAGGAAACTTCCACGTAAATTTTATCTTCGAGATCCCAGTCAGTTTGAGAAATCGATGCTGACGCAGCGCACAACAAGAAAATTAGACACTCCGTCGAAAGCATTATACCTGATCACCTGAAATAAATGTATCCTTTACGAATGATTTAACTCTTTTCAACGAGATCGAAGGTAATATTTCAATAAGTGACGTAATCATCAATTAAAAACTATGTATTCTATTATATATATCACAACTCAAGAGTAGCTGCTTCGCGAATGAATCTACTACCGGATCGGAATCGCGACCCGCTGAGAAGGTTCGGCCAGAAACTCAACGAGCTGATGCTAGCTTAGGTTGCACGTCAAACTCTTTCCCGAGTTTGACGACCACGGTTACCGGGGTCCCTAAGCCTGCTCCTAGTATTAGAGCCAAATGCGTCTAATGCAAGGGTTATTGGATCTGATGGATCCGTATTTCAAATCGTTTAGGCATTTTTTAAGTGAACACGTGAGTTAAAAAGACACAAATAATATAAATAAACAATTCATTTTCTTGGTCTAACCTTAAACCAAACACTCATTGGCTTCGGGTGGCTTAACAACGCCATCTGCTGAAATAGCTTTAGTGTTATTGTGTCTTGCTCTCAATTATGAAAAATAGTATTATTATTCGCCAATAGATGTCGAGAAGAGTCATAAAGTTGATTATCGATCAAGTTGATTAGGTATTGAAAACACGAATAAAACAACATTTTCTGAAAATGTCGTAACTAGATCGGTTTATCGCCCCCGAAATCCCCTATATACGAAATTTTATAAAAATCGTTGGAGCCGTTTCCGATATTCAGATTATATATATATATAATTACAAGAATTGCTCGTTTAAAGGTATAAGATTACAGCACTAACGCAGTCTGCGGCTAAAACATGACTGTAGAGCATTTTTCTAAGAATCTTCATGTCTTCTACGTAACAGTACATTCATTCCTGTGGTCAGAACCACGCACGTAGTACTACTAGGTATTCTAGAGGTCATTTTGAGGAAAATTAAAAAAAAAAAAAATCGCAGAAGTTAACGTCACTGACTGTTACGCCGAGGGTCGTGGGTTCGATTCCCGCATCGTGCAAACATTCGTGGGATAAACAGGTTTTTTTGCACTTTATCTGGGTGTTTATCGAAAGACGTACGTATATATACGTACATAAGTATGTAAGTATGAATCCTAATTTGAGGCCGCATGATCGTGCGTGATTTGTTCCCATTTAATAAATTATTATCACTTTTACGTCATTGTTTAATGAACATTCCTGCATATCATATTTTTATTTATTTATTTAAGGATTACCGACAGGGTTTACAGTAAGACATAAAATAACATTGACATGTATAGAGCAATTGATAACTGCAACTCTAATTATAGGCAATCACAGCATGCATTACATTAATATATTAATAGAGATTTAACAATACTATTAATAATAATAAAAAATTAAAAACAAAAGAAAGACAACAAGGGCAGTAATACCCGAGTACTCAGACCAAGGCTGAGGCTGAGGTTCAACAACAACTTTTTATAATTTTGTTCTTAAATATTGGAAGGGAATCGCCAAATATGTCAAGGTTTTCAACTTTTCTAATTTTTTTATTTATTTTATCGATAACCTATAGATTGTAGCGCTCCAAGCGTTCCCTGTGATAAACTTCATATAGGTATTCAGTTTGTAGCAGAAAATAATTGAAGGCAGTTAGATTTAACCGCAATAATCCCAATCCATAAACCGAATCCGACCACGTATGTACGTAAATATTTGTCACAGTTTTTCATCTCAAATATATTAAGTGTATAATGTATGGTTTTTCACATTATTCATAATGAAACAATAAAATATGGCCGAAATCATATTGTGACGTTAGCATTTTTTTGGTTTTTTTTGTGTGTGTGAAAACTATCGTCTTTGGCGTCCTTCCAGCTTCACCAGGACAGGATAGGCGCTAGTCGACTTTATTGTACATATCGCTCATTCGGAGCGACAGTGACATAATTGCTAAAAAAATGTGAAATTGATTTAATTATACCACAATGATTTTTTTTTGCACTTAGATATGGTTTGATTTTTTTTTTTAAATTAGTCTCCTTTCAAGCCTAGACTTCAAACTACAAAAGTAAAATAATCATTACCTGTCAGAAATACTTAGAATCTTCATTATTATTACGAAAACTGGCGTAGTGTAAAATTTACAAATTTACAGTAACAGTTGTTTGTGTCATAGTCGCTCCTTACGAGCGATATAGAATAAAATAATTACAAAGTATTATATTCACCTCGATTTGACTTGCGGACTGTTGACCGCACGTCTTCCAATATCAAAATAAATCGTTGAATATATTATTATTTATTTATATAATAATATTATATATTTTAAAACATCTCACGCGTTTTCATTATCGTCATAAGTCAGATGTCAAGTTAACTAAATTTGTGTAACATTGATTATATTATCTTTAAAGCTAGCTTGCTTCCTGTAGAGGGTGTGTGTAATAAGACGTGTAGGTTTATTAACGTAAGATATTATATTTATATCATTTGGCTGTGTGGTCGTAATACTCTTCTCTATACCCATATGAAAATTAATTTGTACAACTATTATCGTATGTTTTTGTTTCAATTAACAATTTTTAATCGGTTAATTGGAAGTGTCACGCAATTTATTTCGCGCGGCCCTCCTTTTCAAGGTCAAAACACGTAAGAACGTTATGTTCTGATAAGAAATAAAAAATAATTATAAAAATTACCGATTAATTAATGTGATAGGGGAAAGTGGGGGAATTGGGAACACTTAACTTCAAATGTTCAAAACTAGAAGATAGAAAAAAATCATAAACACAATCAAATTTTATTGAAACGTAAACTTTGCTTACCTGTCTACTTATTGATAACAAAAAAAATCTCCAAAATCAACGTTTTATTAAAACTTTAAATAAATTAAAAAAAAACAATAGCGTTCCTTTTTACCCGATACTATATGGGGTATACAATAAAAGCCATGGAGAAAATCGGAGTGGATATACCTCACATCATTTGTTGTCGAATTTGGGTCACTGGAGTTTGGCCGAGCGATTGGTCACATTCGATATTCATTCCACTTCACAAAAAGGGATCAACGAAGAAGTGCAATAACTACAGACTAATTTATCTCGTATCCCACGCCAGTAAAGTCATGCTGCACATAATTAACACGAGGCTCCAAGGTTACTTGTACCGAGAGATCGCCCCCGAGCAAGCAGGTTTTGTAAAAGGTCGAGGCACAAGAGAGCAACTACTCGTAATGCGGCAAATTGTAGAAAAGGCCAGATAATTTAATATTAGCCTATATGTGTGCTTCGTGGATTTCCGAAAGGCTTTTGATACAGTCAAGTGGTGGAAGATGTTGTTGGTACTGACGGAAATGGGTGTACCGCAACATCTTGTACACACCATCAGACGTCTGTACGAAGATGGCACGGCCGCTGTTCGTGTTGACAGTATTGACTCCGAACGCTTCAGCACACAGGCAGGCGTTAGGCAGGGCTGCATACTATCTCCTTTTTTATTTTATATATACACAGAGTATATAATGCGGATAGTTCTTGAAGATTGGGATAAAGGATATCCGTTGGTGGTCGGAAAATATCAAACTTGAGATACGCCGATGATACTACCCTCTTGGCATCAACCAGAGACGAAATCGAGGTGCTTCTTCGCCGGCTGGAGACTACAGCGTTGGATTTTGGACTTGCGATCAATCGTGATAAGACCAAAATGATGATCGTAGATCGTGCTAACATCAACCAACCGGAAGTCCAACATATAGCGGGATGCGAGGTAGTTAATAGCTATGTATATCTAGGCTCCACTATCACCAACGCTGGAGGCTGCGAAGATGAGATCCGAAGACGTTGCGCCGTGACAAGATCCTCAGTTGAGAGGCTAACAAAGATTTGGAGAGACCGCAGAATAACCAAAAACACAAAAGTTCGGTTAATGAGATGCCTGGTCTTTTCAATCTTTCTGTATGGGGCTGAGACGTGGACGCTGAGGATGCAAGACCGTCGTAATAATGACGCACTGGAAATATGGTGTTGGAGACGTCTCCTCAGAATTCCGTGGGCCGCGCACCGTACCAACATTTCGATCCTGAAAGAGCTCAACATCAAGGAGAGACTATCGTCAACAGTCCAATTGCGAATCCTCAAGTTCTTCGGGCACATTACTCGTAATGAGGACTCCATTGAACGGTTGGTGGTGCAAGGGAAAGTCGAGGGAAAAAGATCTCGCGGACGATCTCCAACACGATGGACCGACCTCATAAAATCTGTGACTCACTCCAACATAAATGTTTGCTCTCACTCTGCGAAACATCGTGCCACATGGCGTTGCATCGCGAGAGCATCGCGAGAGCATCGGTATCGCAGGATCCGACTGATGCATGACCACGACCACTCTGTCAAGAGTGTACGAATAGGAAGAATATGGGATAATTGAGATCGTCCCGCGGGGGAAATGGGAACGGTACGGGACAAACAGGATGGATACAATTAAATCTCGATAATAACTACAAATTGTTTGATCGGCACATATCACATAATTTTTTTTTTTTTTTTATAATGACACCCGTCATCACAGGGCGTTACTGTTTCCCCTAACATAGGTCAGAGTCTTTTTACATCCGATTCGTATTTAGATACACCCTATCCATTCTACTCCTTCTTTGGGAGATCCTACTTTGGCCTACTATTATTTATTTTATCTTTATTAATATTTCGTTACTGACTACTAACAATATTTCATCTTATTCTAATAAACCCCACCTGTCTTATATATATTTTATTATTAATCTATGTCCATTGTTGCCATATCCTTATTTCTCTTACTATTTCATTAACCTACTTATATCTATTACATGTTTTCTTGTTCTTTTTGCACATCTTACATTTTTATTGTTACTAATAATATATACTATTTTATTATATATTTTAGTAATCATTTACTGCTTATTTCTATTTATTACTATTCTAATTACTTTTTTACAATATTCGATAAATTTGCTTCTATTTTTCTTATCTGCTAATATCAATGGTAGGTTTCTTACTTCTATATTTAAATCTATATGTTGTTCGGTGTCAAATCTTTCTTTTGCATGCACTGGACATTCTATCAGCACATGCACAATGCTTTCTTGGTTTACAGGATCACAAACACACGCCGGGCTCTCCTTGCACCTAAATCGATGTAGATACTGTGAGAGCCCGCCGTGTCCCGTGAAAACCTGTGTGAGTGTGGAGTCTACCTCAAGCCTTCTTATTATGCTATAGGAGCTTTTTACATTCGGAAAGAAAATCTTTGTGACCGATGCCGTACTTTCGGTTGTGTAACGTAAGTCCCATTCGTCGACAGACCCCTGTCGGATGGTTCTCTTGGCGAACGAGACCGGGCAACGATCATAATGCGGCTTGCATTTTAAGGATAGAGCCGCTTCCTTTGCAAGTACATCCGCCCTTTCATTTCCTTCCAACCCAATGTGCGCTTTAATCCAAAAAAGTCTAATTTCTTGGTTGCGTTCTGTTATGGTCTTTAACCTTGACTAGTCTCGCCGGCAGTGCATTTTTCATGTGTTCAAGAGTTAATGTACATGGTGCACATGATCCAATCCTCTGTCGGTCGTGACTCTAATTTTTCGTTACACATTATGCAGTACAACTCCTCTTCGTTTTTATTTTCTAAAACCTTCTTCAAATGCAAGATCTTCAATTTTGTATTTTGTTTCAGTCTTATGTACATAATTTCGAGGCATTGCGGGTAATTAAGAACGCAAGGGGTAATTAGAAATGTTCCCAATTACCCCCCTGATTCCATTCCCAATTGCCCGAAGTAGTCAATACAAAGTAAAATGGCCGCCATGCTCAATATAATTTTTGGCGAACTTCAAGTCGCGTAAGACTTGAAAACATACAGTACGTACATGATAGTAACTAAATGGGGTGCCATTTGAACTCAAAAATTTGATAGTAACATCTATTGTAACATATGACAAAATTTACATAAAAAACGTAATGAAAATTTTTTGATTTACTCTCGCTGTTGCCTACGAACTGAGGGATGCTGGAAGCATGCGTTGAAAAATATCGGGACGATCTAGTATAGCGGGAAGTAGTACTTACCTAGCTATTCCCAATTACCCGCCGTTCTCAATTACCCCACTCTCCCCTACTGCATTTATTTTACGCGATTTTATTGGCTCGGTTGGTTCATTAGCAGCGGAATCTTTGAACGTTAATTTTATAGACTTCAAGACGTCTAATTAACTTGAAAATTTGCACACGCCTCAAGGACCGATGATGATACGACAATTTTATAAATTTACGCTAAAATGTTTGCACAATTTATATTGTAGTTGTATTTTATGTTATATTGCATTAAGGATGTTGCGCAGCGCCGGGTTTTTTTTTTTACCTATGCTGATATTCTTGAGAGGCTATTTCAGCTTCGCCCTAACATGTAGGTGAGCTCACGGGGCTCAAGCCGGAAGTGTTGCTAACACTGGCCCTAGCTAGAGCAGTGCTTCGCAGAATCTACCACCGGATCAGAAACGCGACCCACTGAGAAGATTCGGCGAGAAACTCAGTGAGCTGTGTCTATAGGTGCACCGGGATTAATGTCGACGGTTATTGTCGGAGATCAAGAGACATTGCGGGGTCATAAGCGCCAGGGCAGTAGTCATAGTAGTAGTACTATAATATACTATACCATTTTATATTCTATTTTTGTTTAATGTCGTCTTATTACGCGTTATCGTATCGAGCACTACCCCTTAGTGTAAACCCAGTAATGTTTATCATTAAGATAAGACTACCACAACAACTTTCTCTTTATCATATTATTGACTCATCTTCAATTATGTCAATGTACCAAGGTCACAGATAACAAACTCAAACCAGATAGCCGAGAGAGAACACTGTAACTAAAATCACCTTGCGAGACAGCCGAGGTTTTAAAATAATGTAAATAGCAAGTAGTGACGCACCTTCTCATAAAAACGTAGGTAAGAATAGGTACCTACTTGTTTTACTCTTTTAAAACTGAGACAAGCACAATATCCCGATGAAATACTAATATTATAAAGAGGAAAGATTTGTTTGTTTATTGAATAGGCTCCGAAACTACTGAACCGATTTGAAAAATTCTTCCACTGTTTGGAAGCTACACTATTCCCGAGTCACATAGGCTATAAAGCTTTTTTGAAAAAAATTAGGGATCCTTACTAAAACTGCAATAATGTAACCCAAGGTGTAAAAATATTACCTAACATTCTTTACACCGGGTGCCCTGCGAAAACTATTGATGATACAATAAAATAATGTACTAAGACTTTGTAGAACACATTATTATTTACAAAAAGTGTCGCGACAGCATATGTCTAACTATTGTAGTTATGCCGCAATAAGAGTTATTTTATTTAAAAAAATAAAACAACGTCAAATATCGTTGAAATTTTTGTTAAAGACCCGAGCGGAGCCGGAACGGGTCACTAGTTACAGATACGGGTGAACGACCGCGGATTACCCGTGGCAATGAGACCTCCGCTCCAGAGGGGAGCCGGATCCCGGCGCGGAGGAAGTTCAAGGGCGATTCATGTGCTCAAGGCATGGTCTAGCCGCCCGGCGCACAGTGGGTCGATACTATGATTTTAGTGACTTAGGGACCAACTTCGTTTTTTTATTAAAAAAATTATGTAGATAGATAGAGCTCGTTAATTTCAATAATAATTGTTTTGGGCAAAAATTACAAAAATTTGAGGGTGGTACATTTTCCACATCTTCAGTATTAGAAATTTCGAGCCTTTCCTGCGCAGTGTTGATAGCTTCAGGTATCATTCCTTTTGGCCAGTTTATTGCACATTCTAACCAATCACATTTTTTTCTTATAAACTGTGCTAACATGCGACTACTTCGTTTCCATATTGTACTTATATTTGAACAAAATTCCGTACAGAATTTTTGGAGCTCAACACTTTTCTCTTCCGTCACGTTTATTTGATTTTGTAGGAATTGAAAGAGTTTTTTATTATCAGACGGCGACTGTAGTTGCTCTCTTAAAATCATAAATAATTCTAAATTGTTAACAAAATTATCAATTATAACGGAAACAGGAAGATCACAACGACAATCACGAGATGTTAGTAGTAGTACGAATAAACGAACACTAGTTAGTAACTAGTCAGGTCATAAGTATTGTCACACAGTAAAAACTTTTCTTTTAGAATGCTGGCCACAAAAAAGTTTATTGAATTCGAATTTCGAATTGTTCATGAAAATAAAAATAGTATACATTTAGAATTTTACTCATTTTTAAATATGGAGTGGACGCTTAAAGAAGACCGTGTTGCAGTTATTGCGTTGCATCGTTGCGGTTACGCGCCAATTCAAATTTTTAACATACTGAAAAATTTGAATATAACCAAAATATTCGTTTATCGTACCATCAAACGATACAATGAAGACTCTAGTGTAGATGACAGGTCAAGAAGTGGTCGCCCTCGGTCTGTTAGAATTCCAGCAGTGATAAAAGCTGTGAAGGCGCGAATTCAAAGAAATCCCAAACGTAAGCAGAAACTGTTGGCCCTTCAGATGGGGTTAAGCAGAACCACGGTGAAAAGGGTGTTAAATGAAGACTTAGGGCATATCGAAGAAAAACAGGACATCGTTTGAATGCTCGTCTAATGGACCTGAGACTGAAGAGATGCCGCGCTTTGTTGAAGCGGTACGCGGGAAAAAAATATCGGGAAATTCTTTTTTCGGATGAAAAAAATTTTACCGTAGAAGAGAGCTACAACAAAAAAAATGATAAGGTGTACGCACACAGTAATGAAGAAGCGAGCAACCGTATTCCGCGTGTCCAACGAGGTCATTTTCCATCCTCGCTCATGGTATGGTTGGGAGTTTCTTATTGAGGCTTAACAGAGGTACATTTTTGTGAGAAAGGTGTAAAAACGAATGCAGTTGTGTATCAAAATACAGTCCTGACGAACCTTGTGGTACCTGTTTCTCATACCATGTTCAATAACAGGCACTGGGTATTCTTAAAAGATTCGGCGCCAGTTCATAGAGCGAAGAACACACAAGACTGGCTGGCGGCGCGTGAAATCGACTTCATCCGGCACGAAGACTGGCCCTCCTCCAGTCCAGATTTGAATCCGTTAGATTACAAGATATGGTAACACATGGAGGAAAAGGCGTGCTCAAAGCCTCATCCCAATTCGGAGTCACTCAAGACATCCTTGATTAAGGCAGCCGCCGATATTGACATGGACCTCGTTCGTGCTGCGATAGACGACTGGCCGCGCAGATTGAAGGCCTGTATTCAAAATCACGGAGGTCATTTTGAATAAACTTTAGTGTCATAAGAATCTATGTTTTGTTAAGTTCATTTTGGTATATGAATGGTTACATAATGAATAAACTTGTTTCAATAATTTTACATTAAACATGTGACAGAATTTATGATCTGACTATGTATATGCCTTCCAGTATTCATAAATTGTTGGCACATGGCAGTGATATACAATAATGAAGAACTTTGGTGCCATTCGTATAGGTAAACTCTCGGAAGAGGCAGCGGAAGCTCGCAATAAAGATTTTCGGAAATATACAGAGAGTTGTTATTCTAGAAAGATAAGTAGAGCATCGACTAATGAGGATATTTTATATAATCTTCTTTCGTCTTCTGACCCAAAGATCGAAAGGTGAAACAAAATATATAATATTTAGAGAGATTGCATAATTAGAGACCTACTAAATGTATTGTTGTTAGGTATTATGTAATTATGGGTATCATTACGTGCTTTTACTTACTAATCCATATCAAATTTAACTTAAAAGCACTTACAAAAAAATATATAAAGGTTTTTATTCTATGTATTTATTAATTTTTTTCGATCCATTTATTTGGCAGAGTTACAACTTTATACACATGTTCATAGCGTCTAATGATAGTAGACTAGACAAGGTGTAAGGAAAATAAAGTTTCAAAGCGGGACCTCGCGGTACTTAGCAGGAATTTAATTTAATGTGACCCGCTCCATACAAAAAAATCACAAAACACATTTTTCTGACCCAACTATAAAGTTTTTGTAATTTTTGCCCAAAACAATTATTATTGAGATTAACGAGCTCTATCTATCTACATAAAGAAAAATGTTAAAAAACAAAGTTGGTCCCTAAGTCACTAAAATCATAGTATCGACCCACTGTGCGGCGGACCCAGCCTACAGTCGACGAACCATCGAGGCGATCGGTCCTCTCGGATTGGGTGAATCGCGATCGAGGACTCCTGTGCTTACTGGATACGGCTGCTTTGGCCGCTGCCTACACCTCGTCGACAGAGGTAGCCGACGCCAGAGTGTCGGGCGAATTGGCACCGCGAATATAGTGTTGACCGCGGGAACCCTACTCGGCCAGGATTCTGAACCCCGGGCGAAAATCGGACGTCGCTTGAGAGAGCGCACGGGGAGTCGTTTGCTGGGTAGGGCCGTAAAATATCCTTAGGTCCGCGGTCCGCTCCCAACAGCTGCGGACCGTCAAGATCCACATACCCCGCATGCTCGCTGGGCGCGGAAAGCTTAAGCACGAGGATCGGCCGCTTGTCCGAAAAAAAAAGGGTGAACGTGCTTTTGGCCTATTGTCGTTAGATGCTCATAAACATCAACAGCGTCAAAGTCCCATCTTAAAACATAATTTTTTTTTATTGCTTAGGTGCTGTTAAGTGGTTACTGAAGCCCATAGACATCTACAACTTAAATGCGCCACCCACCTTGAGATACCTATAAACTCTAAAGTCTCAAGTATAGTTAGAACGGCTGCCCCGCCCTTCAAACCGAAACGCATTACTGATTCCCGGCAGAAATAGGCAGGGTGATGGTACAGACCCGTGCGATCACCCGAGACGCCCTACTATCAGTAATCGAATATCGAAACAAAATATTTAGGTACGTTTCTTAACATGATTTAGTTTAATTATTTGTCCAATTAACATGCTTCGTTTACCCAATTCTTTAATTACCGTGTAGATTAAGTTGTGATTACGAGTCCGAATGTTTGTGGACATTCGTCATTCTTCTCGGTAGCCAAAATGCAGATAAGGTTTCAAATTGGTACCTACGATGTCTATTATGATAATGATGATGGTGGTAATGTCTAATAACATCTTACGTATATAGCTATCTATAAATTGCATTAAACATATTTAATTGTGAATATCGCTTGATATATACTTACTTATTATACATACACAATTTATTAAGCATAATAATATAAATATCCGATTAGCAGGGAGAATATTTTAAAACAAAGCTTGATATCATTACGTACCGATCGAAAAAAATCATTCAAACTAGACTGGTTTATAACGCTCATTCAAACTAATTCCAGATTATTTAAACTAGGTATTATCGATTCAACATCACAAGTAACCCAGAAACTCTTCTGAGTTACTTGAACAAATACACACAAAAACTGAGTACCAATTCTCTAAGACTTGCCATCGCTCCGAGACATTCGTCACAGCTATTACATTAATCAGAGAAAATTCATCGGAACAAAACAAGAATTGCACTTTGTCATTGCTATACTATAACCTTAAAACAATACTTTAACGGTAATTCTTTTATTTTCTTTCTAGGTACCTTTCTAGGTACGTCACTCATATACATCAGTAGTGCCAGGGGTCTGTCCAAGCCGTAGACTATTGGTTAGGAGGCTCCGCAATCCTCATTTGAAGACGGACATGTCATAGTGCTCAGAAAACACTGTGTAGGTTCATTCCAGAGCCGGCTGGTAAGTGCCAAAAAAATCTTTGGAAACGCAATGTGGATGAGTGCAACTGTTTTAGGTAGTTTTGGGTTAACTCTGCACAGACGGCGGAAGGTGCCATGTTATAAAGGAAATGAAGGGATCCTCTCAATAGTGAATGTCTTTTTTTTTCTACCTAAGCTGAGCCTAGCTGGCCTTGAGAGGCTATGTCAGCGTAACCCTAATGTGTAGATGAGCTCTCGGGTCTCAAACCGTTGCTATCACTAGCCCTAGCTACGCAGAATCTAACATCGGATCGGAAACGCGACCCACTGAGAAGATCCGGCGAAAAACTCAGTGGGCTGTGTCTATAGGTCTATGGGTTAGTTTACTCGAATATCGTCGAGAATAAGTGACACAGTGAGACTCCTTTTAAAAGAGTCAAAATTCGACGTCGAATAACGTATTAGTCATCCGTGATCACGAAAATTGTAAACTATTCGAAATGTAGGAAACAATTTTTTTTATTTTTTTTTATTGCTTAGATTGGTGGACGAGCTCACAGCCCACCTGGTGTTAAGTGGTTACTGGAGCCCATAGACATCTAGAACGTAAATGCGCCACCCATCTTGAGATATAAGTTCTAAGGTCTCAGTATAGTTACAACGGCTACCCCACCCTTCAAGCCGAAACGCATTACTGCTTCACGGCAGAAATAGGCAGGGCGGTGGTACCTACCCGTGCGGACTCACAAGAGGTCCTACCACCAGTGAGCAAATTAATGACAATTAAAAAAATCCGAGATTAGGTCGTAAAAGTAGGTACCTACCTACTTTGAATTTTATCTACGACGCGCCAAAACCTAAAAAAAAACTTCAATAGTGTATGTTTGAGTATTTCCTATATCACCCAACAATGGCTGAACGCATTTGAGTGTAATTTCGTACAAGGACAGTTTATAATCTACGTACATATACGCTTATATACACATACGTTTTAACATGGTAAATACGATGAGATTTTTTGTCGTAATCTTTCGGTTTTTCTCGCCATTTTCAGTAGTAGTAGTAGTTTTGTTTTTTTTAATTGGAAAGGCAAAGGTGTAATATCACACAGCCTTATCCTTTATGTATATTTTTATATAAAAAAATATTATATGAAATGAAATGAAAATGTTAGTTATTCATTGAGACTTCAGTGGACTTTTTCGAACCTAAGAAGACAGAACCAGCGGCTTTATTTCATTTTCCCACATTAGTGCATTTTCAAATATGCTAAACGGATATGAAACCTAACGGTGGTTTCATATCCGTTTAGCATATTACACGTTATTACACGTTTTAAAATGAAGAAACACTAAAGTAACAAAATAAAATAATTTAACAACTTCATTTCACGCGTGTCCGCCAAAAAGAGTTGATTTTAATCAATTAATGTGTCTATTAATGTATATAAATATAATAGCGTACCTATATTAATGTGTGTGTGTTTAATGTGTTTAGAATCAATTAATGTGTAATTAATGTGACAGGGAGTGGAAACATACTTTATACATTCAAAACTAGCAATCACCTAATATTAAAAAATGATATTTAATTTTATTGCTGCCCAGGTCTGTATTATTATGTGTCGTTACTGTAATGCGATGAATGCATAATTGAAATAGCTGAATAGAAATTAAAATTTCAGACAAACTGTTTCCAAAACTTAGTGAATTTTGAATAGAAATAAACTTTTTAGCTGGAACATAAAGTGTGAGAGTCAAGTTCAAAACCAGTAGATCATGTTAATGATTTTGACGTTAATAGAAATCGAGTTTTTGATTAAATAAGAACCTGGCAGAAAAACAATGTGAGAAAATTCGAAATTTACAACTAACAGCCTTAATGTTGTAAATTTACACCTGATAACTCTAGGTTGGAAAATACAACAGTTCATTTGACTTTTTGGCGGGAACGCGAGGAGTGAAGTTGTGTTATTTGTTTTATTTTGTCTATTTAGTGTTTCTTCGGGTTTAAATGTGTAATAACGGTGGTTTATTAACTATTTAATATCTGTGAAAGTGCACAAATGTGGGAAAATGAAACAAAGTCGCTGGACGTAACTTCTCGGGATCCTCCAAAAAGTCCACTGAAGAAACAGTAAATGACCACCATTTTACTGAGATTATATTTCATCCTATATCATCTCATCTCATTTCATTTCATTTCATCCCAGTTGATTGATGTTTCAAAATAATCATCTTCATTTCATTTCATTTCACTCCATATTATCATTTTTCATCAAAATCAGAATATAAATTAAAATAAGATACGACTTAAAAGTCTTAGTTACCAGGTCATAAAATACTCTTAAAAAAAGCAACAGTTCATTGCTACCATCAATTTTAATAATACCTATGAATAATACACAGTACCATGACATGGGGTAAATTGGGATCCTGGGGTAAATTGGGACAAACCTGCGGAAGATTCTCAAAGTACCTGTAGCACGGAGTCTACCTAATTTTGTTTATGTTAATATTTATCAATGTATAGAAGAAAAACCAAGCTAACTATGGAACTACTAAATATGAGTTAAGTTGGTCCCAAAAATTCGTCAAATTAAATTGAAAATAGTGGTTGAAAAGTGCGTTTTAAAACAGCTTACAGAACTTTTAAAAAAAGTAATATTATCGTTGTTTTTTTAATAAGATCACAGTTTATATAAGTTTTTAATACACCTGGAAATACCACAACAAACGCTAAGTTGCAATATTCTTATTTTAAATACAATATTTCGACAAAATAAAAAATGTATATTTTTTCCTTTCTTTTTGGGGAAAATTGGAACGTATGTAGGGTAATTTGGAACGAGACTGGAAAAATTAGGGACGAGAAAACACAAAATTGGAACGCCAAAAGACAAAATAGGGATGGCTTGTTAGGGTTGTCACTGATATCTTATAATAAATTTTTTAACCTATACTATCACTTAATTGCGTGATGTAAAGAAGGTTAATGTATTTATCAGTTAGTTTATGTAAGTATTATAGGTAAAAGAAAAGTATATATAATTACTTTTTTTTCGCGACATTTACCTTGTAATATCTGCCCGGTCGTATGTTCATTATAGCAATAAAAAAAATTAAAAGTTAAAAGAACTCAAACGAATCAAAACTTTTGTTATTTCAGAATCTATTCACGCGTCGAATCTTGATTTTGTTAACATTCACAACGCACACACAAATAAAAACAGGCCTCAGATTTTAAATGTAACATTAATTAAAAATCCGAGATATCCAAAATTATGAGTGAGTGAATTAATTGAGTTTAGTTATTTAGCTTAGAAAGAATTTCTTTTATTTTTGTTATTATTGGCAGTAATCAGATAAAGCTGTTTTTTTATCTTATTCACCTGATATCTTACTCTTGCTCAAAGATTATTTTGAAAATGTTGATTAATAAAATTGTGTTATTGCATTTCCAGTCCTTTTGTTTTCTATTTTTTATTCTATTTTATGATTTTGTTTCAGAGTTGTGATTTTTAAGGAAATTAAATAATAATTTTCTAAAATATAACATGCACATACTTTTTCTGATCATTGTATTGTTGATTATCATTCACGTCACATCGCTTCGGAATAGAAACCAGCTTAATTTACACTATGTTGTGTATTGTGCTTAAATTATGGATTGTATTCATCATTTCGGTCCATATAAATAATTATATGGCACCTACCTATATATCGCAGTACTGCGAGCTGACAACCCTTACAAATATCCCAATTTAACCCTTACCCGTGTCAATTTACCCCGGACGCTGGGTAAATTGGGACGGCCATTATTTTACCGATTATTTCTTTAAAATTAATAATTAAAATAATGTAACGGTTTTTATCACCTAGGTACGTTCAAGACTCAACTTATTTCTTTGGTTGAGCATTGACAATTTAATTGGAACTATGTTAAAATTCAATCTGAAGTTCGATTTTGTCCCTATTTACCCCATTTGACGGTACACTTAATTTCTAAGTAGGTACATAGGTACCTATGTACTTCTACAGACATATAATTATAATGGACTTTTTGGCGGGAACGCGAGGAGTGAAGTTGTGTGATTTGTTTTATTTTGTCTATTTGGTGTTTCTTCGGGTTTAAATGTGTAATAATGGTGGTTTATTAACCGTTTAATATCTGTGAAAGTGCACAAATGTGGGAAAACTAAATAAAGTCGCTGGACGTAACTTCTCGGGATCCTCCAAAAAGTCCACTGAAAAAATCTTAGTAAATGACCACCATTTTACTGAGATTAGATTTCATCTCATATCATCTCATTTGATTTCATCCCAGTTGATTAATGTCTCAAATTAATCATTTTCATTTCATTTCACTCCATAATATCATTTTTCATAAAATTAAGAATATACATTAAAATAAGACATGACTTAAAGGTCTCAGTAACCAGGTCATAAAATCTCTTATAAAAATATATAATTAAAATGATACCTACAGACTTTACAGACAGAACAGATAGAATTACTCATCGCTTGTGTTGTGGACGTCGTGGATGCAAGAGCTCAAAACGGTGAGTGCGCACTTTTTGTAAATAAATTGTGTAAAAGTGTGTAAAAGGAATTTAAAAGCTCGTAAAAGTAGCTCGGCATTTTAGAAATTACGCATCAATAGTTCTAGTGAATAAAAACAATTTAACAAAGTATTTTTTTATTAAAAGTAAAATAAATACCTACAAAGATACAAGAAGCTAAAAAAATTATGAAATAAAATAAATATGTATGCAATTTTTTTCCACTTCTCTTTCATAATAACAATTTAAATTTGTAGGTAATTGCAAACTACAATACCCAATAAGTCTAGGGTAGGTACATTATTGGTCATAGAGATAATTTGCAATATTTTTTCTTGTAAGTAAATAATATTATTTGTTAAATTTTGTTATTTTTTGAATGTTTCAACTTTCGAGAAGATGCTCGGGGTATGTTAGAAACTGCATGACCGAAGTAAAATTTTAAAATGCTATTAACATTAAGTTTAGTTTAACTTGTCAACAATAGGCATACACATAGCACAGGACTGAGCATTCAGGTTTAAAATCATGGTAATTGTGGATGTTAACAATTATGAGTTAATTGGCAGCATTTGTGATATAATGTTTACTGATCTCGTACTATCTACCCGATGGGTTTTATTTTTTTGTATACTTGTTTATTTGTTCAACTTTGTGCCCAAAGGTACGGTGGCGGACTTAATGCCTAAGGAATTCTGTATCAGTCTACTGAGGGTAGTTTAGAGAATCTTATGTTAGGTGCATTCCTTTATATAAGAAAAAGAAAAAGAACAATAATATTAAACATATGCAAATGCACACAAAGCACATGCATACAGTTTTGTAATTATATTTATTCCAAAATTAGCAGAATTTCGTGGATTTCCTGTTCCTGAATTTGATTTAAAGACTGCTCGGAAAGCAAATTTTTACAAAGTGGATATTCTAGGTTAGGTGTTTAACAAATATCAATGATGAGACATTGTTCAAGATTAAAGTTAAATATTTGGTATTGGCCTTTATAGTATTTTACTTAGGTTTTGAGAGCAGCAGACACAATTAAAACTACTTTTATGGCTTAATCTATTATTAATTAATATTACTGGTGGTAGGACTTCTTGTGAGTCTGCACGGGTAGGTACCACTGCCCTACTTATTTCTGCCGTGAAGCAGTAATGCGTTTCAGTTTGAAGGGCGAGGCAGCCGCTGTAAGTATACTTGAGATCTTAGAACTTATATCTCAAGGTGGGTGGCGCATTTACATCGTAGATGTCTATGGGCTCCAGTAACCACTTAACACCAGTTGGGCTGTGAGCTCGTCCACCCATCTAAGCATTAATTTATATTTCAATTATTTTATTTTCAACGTTTCGAATACTTCAGTTTTAATGGTCACAAAACCGTAGTCATGACAGTGAAAATAGCAATAAACACTAGATTAAACCACAAAAGTAGTTTGAACCATGCTCATGTTTAACCATGCTTATGCATGACAATATCAATATCGAAATCATTCAATTTCACACATTAGTGCAGTGCATCAGCGATGTCCTAAACTCACCGATCTCAAACCATTCAGCATGTATATAATTTTGCTTACTTGGTCAGGTTTAAGTGACCTTTTCTAATAAATTAACATATGGGGGGAAGCTTTTTTTAAATCTCAAAGCATATAGTATTATATTATGCACTTAATGTGTCATGCCAATGTAGTGTTGTGAGTTTCAGTTGATTATTTAAAAAAATTCAAAACTTTCCCCTTAATGAAGTTTATTCATGATTTGTTTTTTTATATACACATTTATTTGAAGTCTTATAGTAATTTTGTTTTTCACAAAACTGTATTATTTGAAAACTTGGATCAATGTATGCAGTTGGAACACAAATAACAGATAGGGGCTATCTGTGAGTTGGAACGACAAAATCCAAATAAATATTACAATACACCGGGCTCCCTACACTTTGTTTTTTTTTTTGCCCCTCTAGGCAGACGGTCATACGGCCCATTTATTGCTTACATGGGTGGATGAGCTCACAGCCCACCTGGTGCTAAGTGGTTAGGAGCTTAGGTGGTTAAGAGGCCATAGACATCTACAACGTAAATGCGCCACCCACCTTGAGATATAAGTTCTAAGGTCTCAAATATAGTTACAACGGCTGCCCTACCCTTCAAACCGAAACGCATAACTGCTTCACGGCCCATTGCGGACCATGAAGCCATCACTGCCATCAAAGCAATCACTGCCATCAAAGCCATCACTGTCCATTTTGGGCCTACATCCTCACAATATACAGTTGGCTAACTGTGCTAATTTTATATATACATTTCGTAATCTTTTGCATTTCTTAGTGCATACCAACTCGAAAACGAATGTTTAAAGTAAATAAAATCAAATTGGTGGTAGGACCTCTTGTGAGTCCGCACGGGTAGGTACCAGTACCCCACCTGCTTCTGCTGTGAAGCAGTAATGCGTTTCGGTTTGAAGAGTGGGGCAGCCGTTGTTATAGTTCTACAAATAAGTCAGCGGTGATCCATCTTTGAAGAATAACTTACTATCCCATCATAAGTTAAAAAAAATGGTCATGTTTAATGCGGTAATTGTATAGCTAATTATTAGAAAATTATCTCAGGTTGAGTCCGTGAACTCACCTATCTGTACGTAGCTGGAATAGCTTCTTAGGCTGCCAGCGAATGGATTGAGGAAAAAAGCGTAAAAAAAAGTAATTCCTTCTATTTTACTCTAATTAGAAGAGGGCAACAGCTTAGATCAAGGATGAGCAACACGCGGCCCGCCAAGCATTCATAAAATTGAATTTATTTTATCGACTTTCTCCCATTAATTCGTTTTTTTGTTCTTTTCTTGTTTTTTTTTTAATAATGAAATAAGGTTCGTAATCTCTATATAAAAATGAATTGCTGTTCGTTAGTCTCGCTAAAACTCGAGAACGGCTGGACCGATTTGGCTAATGTTGGTCTTGTATTATTTGTGGAAGTCCAGAGAAGGTTTAAAAGGTAGATAAATGAATGAAAATGCTCGGAATTAAATAAAAATAACAATTTTGTTTTCCCTTTGATGTGTCCCCCGTCTGACGGATTCCTTTTGTTTATTTTAAGTTTATTCTAGACAAAAGTTTAGGTCTTTTATTTATCGATTGAGGCACTACGAAGTCTGCCGGGTCAGCTAGTAGTTAATATATGTGCGGCCCGGCCGGCCAAAAAAATTAAATTTAAAATTGGCCCATTGATTAAAAATGTTGCTCACCCCTAGTCTAGTTGACAATCTCGTTATCACGACTCGTTTTGAAACATAAATATTGTGAGTCTACGATTGGACTTCGATTGTGTATTTTGTACGTTGATAGTTCGTATGTATCCCCTATGTATTATTCCATATTAGGTACTTATTCGATATTTACTTGCCTACATATGCAGGTACATAGAGTGCCTATGAGCGATCACCCATATACATCAAACCCACTGTTCTATGTTCACGCAGAAATTTCAAGAAATACACTTTTAATAAAACCTATTAAAAGTCACACATTACATACATGCAATATAATATTAAAAATGCACTTTTATTAAAGCTATTAAGTGTATCTATATATTAATACGTGAAGCAAAAACTTTGTATCCCTTTTTACGAAAATTGCGCCGACGGAGGAGTATGAAATTTTCCACACTTATAGAGAATATAGAGAAGAAGTGCACAATGCTAATATTTTTAGTAAAATAATGCATAAAAGATACATTAAATCAATAAAGAAAACATTACACACATTACTATGTATTTGACACACACACATAGGTATATACTCTTTGTTTATTGTCAAACTTTTGTTATTATTTAAAGTCTGTAGTCAAATTGAGAATAGGTTAGTATTGTTTATCTTTAATATTACGAGTATTTGTCTTGACGAAATCTGTAACAATAGGATCATAATAATGTTGAAACTTATAATTTCAATTAATTATAGTCGAATTTCGACTACTGCGGGACCACTAGTTTCTAGAAACATCTTTTCGTTCGGCGGGTCGTATCCTTATTAGTGGAGGCGCTCGGGTAGCAGTTAGCAAATCCCACTCCTGGCTGAGCCTTTGCTCTCCCACCTGTCCTGGTAACACTGGAACGGAACACGCGGACTCACAACAGGTAATTACGCAAATTATAATTTTGCGGGTTTCACCTTTATTACACGATGTTATTCCTTTACCGTGGAAGTCAATCGTGAACATTTATTGAGTACGTATTTCATTAGAAAAATCGGTACCCGCCTGCGGAATTCGAACACCGGTGCATCGCTTCAACACGAATGCACCGGACGTCTTATCTTTTAGGCCACGACGACTTCTGTTGTGTTGTTAATATTACTAAAGGTCCCGCAGTAGTTGAAATTCGACTATAATTAATTGGAATTGTAAGTTTGTACACTATTATGATTGTATTTTATACTTCTATAATCACAAATTACGCCAAGACTACACTATAAAAAATATTAACAAAGACAAACAATATTTAATCTATTCTCAATTTGACAACAGACGTCAAGAACAAAAGATTGACAATAAATAGTATGCATGCGTGTGTGCGTCAAATACATGGTATGTAGTGTGTGTAATGTTTTCTTTATTGATTTAATGTATCTTTTATGCATTATTTAAAAAAAATATTAGCATTGTGCACTTCTTCTCTATATTCTCTATAAGTGTGGAAAATTTCATACTCCTCCGCGCAATTTTCGTAAAAAGGGAAACAAAGTTTTTGCTTCACGTATTAATATATAGATATAGCGTTATTTAGGTATCTGAATCGTAAAATAAGAGATAACATTTTATTCCTGTTTTCCGAGTGCAATTCTGGAGGTCATAGAGGAGAATAAATACATAAAGGTAGACTGTTTGCATACGATTCACAATCATAATAGAAGTGTTATAATGAAATCTATATATACAATACAATACTATATATGAGTCGACTATTATCAAAGCCGGCAATGTGACTTTTGGACAATTATTGGTAAATCAGAAAAACGAATTATTTACTTTGTATTCCATTGGCAGTCACAAAACTCTTCTGAACGACATCTTAGATAAATAACAGGTTAAGTATTAACCTTTATTTAATGCAGGTTTTGAACCGTATTCTTTGAAGGAGACGATCATATTCAAATCAATCTGTATTGACATATCAATAACATTTTTTTGTCCAAATGCACAGATTGCCACCTTTGATAATAGACGACTCATATACAACAATAATGTCCACGGTAGCGCCGTCTCCGTCAATGCTCCTTCGGAGTTGCCGATTGCGCTGAACTAATTTTAATTGAAATATATGTTTTTTCTAATTGTCTCACAGCTTACAGGAAAAATCTGTCGCGGATCATCTCCCAATTAAATATAAATTAATCTTAAGCAATGAATGAAATGTAATCAAATCTTAGCTGTATATTTTTATTTTATTTTTGATGTTAATGCACTGTCGATTGCACCTATAATTGAGGTGACATCTGCCATGAACTTTTGTCAATTGTTCAATGTTTTGTATTGATGATCAATTTGTTGGTGCAACTTAATAAATAAATAAATATATAAAAATGAATTGCTGTTCGTTAGTCTCGCTAAAACTCGAGAACGGCTGGACCGATTCGGCTAATTTTGGTCTTGAATTATTCGTGGAAGTCCAGAGAAGGTTTAAAAGGTAGACAAATATGAAAATGATCGGAATTAAATAAAAATAACAATTTTTGTTCTCCCTTTGATGTGACCTCCGTCGGACGGATTGCTTATGTTTGTTTTAAGTTTAGACAAAAGTTTAGGTCTTTTATTTATCGATTGAGGCACTACGAAGTCTGCCGGGTCAGCTAGTAAAGGTATATATATTTTTTGTTGTTTTGTATAGACGGCTGATCAAATTCACGGCCCATCTAATGTTGAACGATTATCGGAGCTCACAGAACAATACTTGTAAATGTATATTTTATCATTAATACAAATTATGCTGTTTGTGGTTAATGTTTGCGTGCGTCTAGACATGACTAATGAGTTAGTGTTCGATTTGGTTCTATTTTTGGAACGGTCCTCAGACATAATACTTAATACTTAAATATTTACTAACAATCACGCCACGTTAACTGGTCCCGTGATAAGTTCGTAAAGAACTTGTGTTACAGGTACCAGATAACGGAAATAAATGTAACATTTTTATTATACACATACATATATTTAATACACGTCCATAACCCTGGAAAATACATTTATATTTATCATACAAATATCTTTCCTTGGCGGGATTCGAACCCGCGACCCCCTTGTGTAGTGACCATGTCACTTACCACTACACCAGACAGCCGTTAGATGACATGCCTAAATCTACTTCACTTAGGTAAAACAAACCGCTTATTACTGCAGTTGATTAAAATAATAATAATGAAAACCTTACTTTTTTTTTTTCCTACCTAAGCTGAGAGCCTTGAGAGGCTATATCAGCGTAACCCTAACTTTTGTAGGTGAGCTCACGGGGCTCAAACCTGATGACGTTGCTAACACGGACCCTAGCAAGAGCCGTGCTTCGCAGAATCTACCACCGGATCGGAAACGAGACCCACTGAGAAGATCCGGCGAGAAACTCAGTGGGCTGTGTCTGAGAGTTAATTTACTCGTCGAGCCCTTCGTCGCAAGCGACGGGTTCGACGAGAACGGTGACCGGTGCTTGAAGTACCTAGAAGCACCAAAACCTTACAATTGTTTTAGATTTATCATAATAACAGTTAAAAAAAAACAACATTGTAATAAATGAGTCGTCTATTATCAAAGGTGGCAAGCAATTTGTGCATTTGGACAAAAAAATTTTATTGATATGTCAATATAGATTGATTTGAATATAATCGTCTCCTTCAAAGAATACGGTTCAAAACCTGCATTAAATAAAGGTTAATACTTAACCTGTTATTTATCTAAGATGTCGTTCAGAAGAGTTTTGTGACTGCCAATGGAATACAAAGTCAATAATTCGTTTTTGTGATTTACCAATAATTGTCCAAAAGTCACATTGCCGGCTTTGATAATAGTCGACTCAAATGTTAATCACTAATATTCAATTATAAATACGTATTTAGATATTCACATTTTATGATTCATTTAATTAACTGACTTATACTGAGGCCTTAAAACTCATATCTCAAGGTGGGTGGCGGCATTTACGTTGTAGATGTCTATGGGCTCCGGTAATCACTTAAAACCACGTGGGCCGTGAGCTCGTTCTACCCAACTAAGCAATAACAAAAAAATATCTTTTATTTATTCAAGAATTACTTAATAAAAACATATAAAAGAAGCAAAGTATAGCAGAAGAATAGTCCAACCGGGAGACAAGACCAAGACAAGACACCTCGCTCTTTTGTTTTGAAAAATTATAATTTTCGTGCGAACGGTGAATCAGTGTTTGGAATTGCTTGAAATTGGACAATTGGACGAGGAAAATGAGTCACATGAATTAATCCCTAATGCTTCGCTGTAAATAAATGAAAATATAATCGGTAAAAAATAGTGAATTTTCATTGTCTAAGTAACGCTCTAAAATCTAAACAGTCATTGATTTTAGTTGATAAATATGATCGTGTTAGTAAGCTTCCGGAATATATTGTTTATATATAAAAGTTTATGTATGAAGATTTAAGGAAATATTTTGCTTCCAAGATTTTCACACGTACTTTCCGTTTTTGGAACGAAGTTCCTTATCGCGCGTTGTGAAAGGGGGCTAGACGGAAAAAATTCTTACGAAAAGTTGTCACGACACTTTTTAGATCCGTCATTCTGACCAATCAACGTGTAGGCGCTTATCGCGTGACATTGCTCGTATCCGATTGGTCCGCGTAATGAGTACAGTTTCTCGAGAGAGCGTTTCAACAATAGTAATTTAGTTCATAGTATTGTTTTTTCTTCTTCATAATGCCGTAATTTATTATTATAATTTAAAAAAAAAATACAATTCCTTCACTAATTAATCGAAAGGAACTTCGTTCCATCCGGGTGTCCCTTGACACCTCTAAAGTTTTTTTTCTCTCTTTTTTTCCCTACATATTCGCTGGTATCCTAATAGGCTATTATCAGCTACGCCCGGACGGGTAGGTGAGCTCACGGGCTCAACCTGAGAGAATTTGCTAACACTAGCCCTAGCGAGAATAGTGCTTCGCCGAATCTACCGCCGGATCGGAATCGCGACCCACTGGGAAGATCAGGCGAGAAACTCAGTGGGCTGTGTCATCATCATCATCATCATCAACAGCCCACAGTCGTCCACTGCTGGATATAGGCTTCTCCCAATCCACACCACTGAGCCCAGTCTGCGGCTCTCCTCATCCACTTCTTGCCGGCCACCGTGCGGAGGTCATCGCACTACCTAGCCAGGGGGCGTCCCACGTTACGTCTTCCGCTGCGCGGTCTCCACTCGAGTACTCGTCTGCTCCAGCGATCGTCAGTCCTACGGCATATATGGCCAGCCCACTGCCACTTCAGCTTGCTGACTCTTTGAGCTATGTCGATCACTTTAGTTCTCAGTCGAATAATCTCATTCCGGATTTTATCCTTCAGAGAAACTCCGAGCATGGCTCTTTCCATGGCTCGCTGAGCGACTTTCAGCTGACGGACCAACCGTACTGTGAGTGTCCACGTGTGTGTGTGCTGTGTCTGTGGGTTAATTCAGCAAGCGACGGGTTCAACGAGAACGGTGACCGGGTCAGTGTCAGTATAGCTGCACTGATTGATAACAATTAATTTATTGTTCGCAATGACATTGCAAAAGTCATTTGATAAACGTTATAACGGAAAGAGCGTCTTCGAGTGGTTTTTATCTATTTATTAATATTATTTTTTACTTTATCGCTGATCTCTGCCAAAAACGTTCCGGAAATATGTTTTTTTTTATTGCTCAGATGGGTGGACGAGCTCACAGCCCACCCGGTGTTAAGTGGTTACTGGAGCCCATAGACATCTACAACGTAAATGCGCCACCCACGTTGAGATATAAGTTCTAAGGTATCAAGTATAGTTACAACGGCTGTTCCACCCTTCAAACCGAAACGCATTACTGCTTTACGGCAGAAATAAGAAGGGCGGTGGTACCTACCCCGCGCGGACTCACAATAGGTCCTACCACCAGTAATTACGCAAATTATAATTTTGTGGGTTTGATTTTTATTACACGATGTTACTCCTTCACCGTGGAAGTCAATCGTGAACATTTGTTGAGTACGTATTTCATTAGAAAATTTGGTACCCGCCTGGGGCTCGAACACGGGTGCATCGCTCAACACGAATGCACCGGATGTGTTATCCTTTAGGCCACGACGACTTCCCAACGTTCTAAGGAATAATTTGATACAATTATCCAAAATTCGTATAATAGCCCGTTTGGTCCGCGCATAGTTGGGATCGCCCTTACTTTAATAGTATAGAGTACAATTCGTATTATTTGTTAATTTATGTAGGTACAAGTAATGGATTACTATATTATAAATACATTCCCATACGGACACAGATATAATATGTGTAAATAGATATGAGAATTAACACGAACATTCAACACTAAGAATGTAAATGCTCGCAAAGAGTACACCAAAAATATCTACATGAACATACCTACATTCTTTCATTGCAATTTTTTTAGATTCATGCATTTTGGCACGGCGAACCGCCTACAGGAATAAATTCCATCGCCGAATGATGTGAATTGTTAATCGCCACTCGTAAATTCCGAAAGATTCAACCGGGTGACCTCGTTGGTAATATATTGTAATTTAAGATTTTTTGGGGACATTATAATATGATACTGTTTTTTTTGGGGACATTATAAGATGATACTATAAAATAATGAAGTCATATTGCAACAAAATGAAATATTATGTCTTTACGTATATGAAGTTGCAGTTTTACAGTAGTGGCCATTTAAAACATCATTTATGTATGGGCTGGCAATAAAATCTAAATTCAAATGAATTTTATTTAAATACATTGAAATTTATTTCCAATTTCGGTCACTTGTTTTATTTTCACTAGATTTAAATCTTCATCAATGTGGACACGATGAAAATACAAATAAAGATGGAAAAACGAATGGTTCGACGAGGGAACTAATCCATAGAGTCGAAAATCTACTGAGTTTCTCACCGGATCTTCTCAGTGGGTCGCGATTCCGATCCGGTGGTAGATTCTGCGAAGCACTGCATTTGTTAGGGCTAGTGTTAGAAAATTCTCTTAGTTTGAGCCAATGAACTCAACTGCCCGTCTTCGCGTGGCTGAAATAGCCCCTTAGGCTACCAGCTAATAGGTAGGGAAAAAAATATTCATCATCATCATTATCTCTCCTGCCTTTCTCTCAGTTATCTGGAGTCGGCGCAACATGTTTTCTCCTTCCATACCCCTCTGTCACATACCATTTCTTCACTCACGCCTTTCTTACATATATCGTCTTTAACGCCATCCATCCATTTTTTCTTAGGTCTCCCTCTTCCTCTAAAGCCTTCCACATTCATAGTTAAAGCTCTCTTAACAACCTCATTGTCATTTCGCCTCATCGCATGTCCATACCATCCCAAACGCGCGCTTCTCACCTTCTTTGTCACAGATGCCTTTCAGACTTCTAATAAATTAAATATTGAGTACATTTACTGTCGTTTCTTGTGTAGTATTTTTAAAATCCAAATGTGAGTGTTGATGTCCGACTTGTTGAATGAGTAACAGTTTTAACTTTGGTTAAATAATTCACTTGCGAGCGGGTCTGTTCTTATTATTTGTCTACCCCTGTATTATAGTAAAGATAGTTGTTAATCCTTATTTTTTTAAATGAATGCTTATTAATATTGCTGTTTGATTTGCAAAAAGCAAACACCAAACAAGCCACCAAATATATATCATAACAAAAACCCCCACAACAGATTAAAAAAATACATGATCGAGGTAAACTACTTAAAGCGTGAAAACCATTGAGAGAGAACAAATATAACTCAAATAATTTCATTGGTAACATTAAGCGTTAATCTTGACCACCTTGGACTCCAGCCGTATTGAAATTGGGCGAGAGAAAACGCCTGATGGAGGGCCCTATTTTATGAAACTATTAATAATTGTAGGTTCCAGAGGAGCACGATCGGGCGTTCCCTATTGTAATGTAACAAAATGTAATGTCTAATGGGTTTTTTTTTTCTCTTTTTCCAGTAAGCTGAATTCTAAATGAAATTGAAGATTTTAACAACTCTGTCGGTTATAATTGCGACATTTTTCAATATGTCGGTTGAAGCAAGTGATTCTGGCAAATCCGACCGAAAACTATACAATTCAGTAATTACCGCTGACTACGATGATGCAACCAAAAGATGCGAGCAACTTCAATCCGAACCGGATGGTTCGTACATCATAAAGAACACAGTTACCGAGCTGCTTAACAATGCCGAATCTAACACAATTAATTTCTCTTACAAACTATGGACCACTGGGCACCAAAATATAGTTCAAAGTTGTTTCCCATTAGAGTTCAGACTGATACTAGACGATAAGAAGGACTGTAAAATTATTAACAAGCATGACGATCTGTACATGACTCTGAGCAAGGATCTAGACCAAAATGGTGATAGAGACGCATATGGCGACGAGGACGACCATAAGAACAGTTGGAAGTTTATGTCCTCGTGGGAATCGAACAGAGTTTATTTCAAAATCTTTAACCCGAAATACAATCAACGTTTGAAAATGGGTGATCCTGTGAAGGACGATGAGCGTAAAGTGTTCTCATCTGACGATGCTACAGACAGCACAAGTCAATGGTACCTGCAGGCGATGAATCACAAAGGCGACCTTTTATTTTTCATATTCAATCGCAGATACTCGCAGGCCCTGAAGATCGGTAAGGACGTTGTGAACAACGAGGATTTCAGGATATATGGCGAGAGCGAAGATGCTGCCGAGAAGCCACATTATTTCGGTTGGTTAATTGAGCCAATGTAATAATAACACATCTAGTGTTCATTAATCACTAACAGCCCAAAATATTGTTTAATTTTATATATTACACTTGCTATTCTGTTCAATATTGATTTAATGGATTGGGCAAAAGCTCCCCAATAGCTATCAAACGAAAGAGATTCGGTCTTTAAAGGAGCATGATGAAGGAGAATAGTGATCAATTGTTTTGGACATAGTCCATTTAGTTAAGTAATAAGCGTGTTTAAAACTTTAACCATCGATGGTCGGTGAGGTCCAAAATTCGATTAATGAGCTATTGGTCTATAACGTTTTAAATGTTCACATAGATGCCCGCCTGTGAACAAAATTGAACAGAAAATAATTATTTCACATTTATGCTTACAGAAGAAAAAAAAATGTTTTTATTAATTTATATATATAAATAAATTTTAACAACTCAAATAAAATTGGCATTTGTAAACAGTGTATCAAAAAAAAAATAGTTTGTAAGATGATTATATTAAAGAAAAACAAGCTTTTTGTATTTATATTAATTGTGAAACAGAACTAAAAATTAAAATAAATATATTTTAACACGACCAAAAAAATTGGCATTAGTAAACAGTGTATCAATAAATAATAGTTTTTAAGATGATTATTTTAAGGAAAAAGATGCTTTTTGTATTTATATTAATTGTGAAACAGAACTAAAAATTAAAATAAATAAATTTTAACACTACCAAAAAAATTTGCATTAGTAAACAGTGTATCAATAAATAATAGTTTGTAAGATGATTATATTAAGGAAAAAGATGATTTTTGTGTTTATATTAATTGTGAAACAGAGAACTAAAAATTAAATTTTTTATTTTACTTTCCGAGACTTTTCTGAAATTCGTATCAGTATTCGTAGGTCCACCTAATAATGTTATTAGCAGACTGCAGATTGTACTTACATACTACGTATGTTTTTATTTATAATATTTTTTTTATTACTAATATGGGTAGACAAGCTCACGGCCCACCTGATGTTGAGTGAAACCCATAGATATCAACTATGTTAAGTTCAAGTTTCAGTTTATACAGTACCTACAACGGCTGCTCCACCCTTTGAACCGAAACGCATTATTGCTTCACGGCAGAAAGGGGCAGGTTAGTGGTACCTACCCATGCGGGCTCACAGGACTCCTACCACCAATAAAGCCTAGTTCTGTGGCACGCTCTACAGCTTAAACCTTTTGATGGATCTCAAGATTGAATATCATTAGATTCGTCTCTGTTGTGGAAGAGAAAAATGTACATTAATGAAAATACCTTAGCACGTTTTAACAAACAAAAGGAATCCGTCCGACGGGGGACACATCAAAGGAAAAACAAAATTGATTTTTTTATTAAATTCCGAGCATTTTCATATTTATCTACCTTTTATACTTTTTCTGGACTTCCGCAAATAATTCAAGACCAAAATTAGCCAAATCGGTTCAGCCGTTCTCGAGTTTTAGCCAGAATAACGAACACCAATTAATTTTTATATATATAGATTACAAATTTTCATACAATAAAGTATGGGAATAGATTCACATCCATAGGACTGTTGTAAGCGTCTAGTTTTTAATTAGTTCAAGATTAAATATTTGGGGATTAACCCTTTAACTGCCCTACGCGGCGCACTGAAGTAATATTGTCGATTTCTGTTACTAAGGCGCCTGGATAACTTTGCCTTCTTTTGTTTTAGTCTTTTAGGTCTCAGAAATACATTCGATTTCAGTATCCTCGGATTCGTCTTTCCCAGAGTCTAGTAGATATTCCGGTGTCTTAGTAACAGAAATAGGCATAATTATGTACTTGAGTGCGCCGCGTAGGGCACCGGTGACCTACACGGCAGTCCAAACATTTTCTAGTACAGGTAGCTACCTGAGCTGGATTGGGACTGGTTAGTGGGGGAACAATAAGCTGGTTATCCTGCCGCAAGGTACCTATCATTCCTGTCCAGTTACCGCATACTAAAGTATAATAATTAATACCCTAAGGGTTCTAGATCATAATGAACGTTAATATAGCAGGTACCATGGTCTCCCGACGGCTGACCTGAGGGAACCAGACTGAAGAGTGCCGCGTGAGCGAACCCCCGCTCTCGCTAAGTGGTCAAGCGTTTCCAAATTTTCCAGTGTCACCTTATTACGAAGGAACAGTAAAGTACAATTTCATAAATACGTCGCGCCCTGCAATTTGACTTGCAGTAGAACTTTCCGGAATCTTCGTACAATATGATCATACATTTTTTACTGGTGGTAGGACCTGTTGTGGGTCCGCACGGTTAGGTACTACCACCGCGCCTATTTCTGCCCGTGGGAACTCACCAGAGGTCCTACCACCAATAAACATTTTTATTGAGTGCTTGAGTTGCTTATCTATAACTAATTTATGTGTATTATCTATGCCGAAGCACACCACCTATGGAGGGTAGAGGTAAGGAGAACCGCCTCTGTGTGTGAAAAAGTGTCCGTTAAAATCTACTAAATAAGGGAGCGCTACAGTAGCAACCGGGTAAATTTAAAAAAAGGCGCTGAAAGTTATTAGAATAAGATAGAGAAATAAAAAAGGACGAAAGAACGGTAAGCATTACAAAATCACAAAAAGAATTTTATTTAAAGCTGATAACAAAATGCAATCGATGTCTCCACGTGTTACCACAGCAACAATTTTAGGTTATATTGACGAAATTAGTTTGGACTACATAAACATGTGAGGTCTTGTATATTACACTGTCACTAACTACTCTAGTCATTAAATATATTAAATTTCCTAACTCAGCATACTTCAATCAGTTAACAACTGCTCAATTCATATCATACATACCCTGTGCCTATGCTAGCGCCGTTCTGGAGGATTTTTGAACTGTTATTTAGTGGGACTTTTTTTCAAGCTTCTCCCGTATGAGACGGTTCTCTTTACCTCTACCCTCCATAACACCACCCTAAGTGAGCCGATGTTTGACGAGTAGTTGCTGATCACATCCACTGGGTGGCGCGTTTTCGCTTCGTTTGCCATTTCCGGCTGCGACATATTAATAATAAACACCCAGATAAAGAGTAAATGAACTTGTTTATCGCACCAATGTTTCCCTGACCGGTCACCGTCGCTTGCGACGAAGGGTTCGGCGAGTAAATTAACCCACAAACACAGCCTAATGAGTTTCTCGCCAGATCTTCTCAATGGGTCGCGTTTCCGATCCCGTGGTAGATTCTGCGAAGCACTGCTCTTGCTAGGGTCAGTGTTAGCAACACCTCCGGTTTGAGTCCCGAGAGCTCACCTGCACGCTAGGGTAACGCTGATATAGCCCCTCAAGGCTATCAGCATAGGTAGGAAAAACAGCGTTTCCCCGATATGTGAATCGAACGCTCGACCACCTACGCCATAGTCATGAGTCATGACCACCAGTTACTGCACTGCCGAAGTCCTAAGACCGATTAATTATTTCTTTCGAAATTCTGCGACGACAGATAAAAAAACATTATTTAAATTAAAATTGTTTATTGGTACTATTATGTGTGTAGCTACTACTAATGTGTACTATTGTGTATGTATGTATATGTGTATGTGTTTAAGTATCTATATATTTCAATTGATGGGCACGCCGCGTGTAATTCGTTTCCATATGATTCTTGTCCACTTGACGGTTAGCTGGAAGAGATCGCTTTTAGCGATAAGACCGCTCATTGTACTTTGTTTTTTGTATTTAATATTTCGCATTGTTTTTTTTGTCTTTTTGGTGTTCAATATAGAATACTCTCTCTCTCTCTCATAATTTTTTCTCGGCTCTCGTGAACAATGAAATTAGAGCTTAGAAAACCTTAATACTCCAGGTGTTATGTTCGGGCTTTTCGATAACTCGACCGTTGTATCCCCAGGCCATGCGGTTACCCAAGCTGTCCATCGTCCTCGACAGCGTCAAAGCCATGCTGTAGTCCCGGTTAAAGATGAAGAATAAAACTTCGTTATTTAATTCAGCGGGAACCAGGTACCACTGGGCCCTAAAACCATCGAAGTTAGCGACCCCGTAAGCCATGTGGTCGCCATTTCTGTTAGTTCGGACTTTCAATGCCAAGTTCTGTTTGCGCTCAGTGTTCTCTATCTTGAAGTAGACCTTGTTGTTCTCCCACAGCGGAATGAATTTCCAGCTGACTCTTGAACTGGTCCTGTCTTTGCTGTCCCCGTAGGCAACCCCGCCATTGTCGCTCAATGTAAAAGCGAGACCGTCTCGCCTGTACATAAGCTTAACATAGTTTTCAGCTAAGATAAGTGTGAACTCAACCGGGAAACAATCCCGGACGATGTCCTCGGAGCCTTGCATCCAGAGCTGGTAGGCGTACTCCATGCAGTTCATCTTGTTGTTTCGTATCAGATTGTTTACGACATTTGTGATGAGCTCACCCTTGTTATCGGTGTAGATTAGTTTGCTTCTTTCAACAGCAGAGTCGTAATCAGCAATTATGACGTCATTGTAAAGATGCTCCGCCAGGATTTCGTTGAAGGCTGTGCCTTCGTCGGCGTACAGAGACGCCGCGAAAAGACACAGGACAACAACAGCGGACTTCATCTTCGGAGCGCCGGCTTCTAAAATAAATAAACAAATTCGAATTATTAAAATTTGGCAATAACCCCATTTAAACCTTAGACCGAAGACACAAAATGTAATTTGTGGGCCTTTTATGTCAGACTTCCCTAGTCAAACTCAACCGTTCACATTTTAATTGATAAATGAGGCCTATAAAATCAAAGGCAGCTAAATCCAATTCTGTCAAATATTCAGGTAAACTACAAAAATCGGCCCTAAACACGTCATTACGGATCCTCCTGATTCATCGAAGTCCTGCTCTTGCTAGGGCCAGTGTTAGCAACACTCCCGGTTTGAGAAACTGAAATAACTTTGTTCGGATAGCTACGATATTCTTTATTTTAAAGCAGATTTATACAGAATGAGAATATTACTAATAATCTGAATTTTAAATGACAAAACTTCGTTTATATTTGAGTACAGTGTAAAAATAAATTTTTTGAACTGAATTTGCTAGAGATTAAGCTGCATTTGTTATAACATGAAAATACTAAAGCGTGTCCAACTAACTAAACAAGATGGCGCCATAGTTACCTAATTCATTTTACTACATTTTAAGGCGTTTAGCTGCCATTGATTTTATAGGCCTCAAATAATGGAGTATTATTAAATTACATTTTAAACATTCAGCATTCTTTGCAAAAAATACATGAAAAATAAAGACTTCCTTACTTTGCAGTCGATTAAAACGAAAACTGTAAAGTATTTGAAAGGTCGGTAATAATATCGAGGGGTGAAAGGCCACATAGGTTTAAGCAACATTTTTGCAAATTTACAGCAGAGCCATTTAAAGTTTAAAATTTAGATAAAATATCATAACAAAAAAAAACTTCTTCAGCTATTTTAATGGAGTAAACTTTAATTGAAGTTCAATTAAAAACTTCGATCTGTTGATGCTGATTCGAAATAAAACACAACTTTAATTACAAAGATAAATGTCGTGTAATAAGCGAAATATTGTTTAAACCAAATATCCTATCAACTCGCGTTTTTTGTTGTTGTTTTTTATTGCTTAGGTGTGTGGACGAGCTCACAGCCTACATCTACAACGTAAATCCGCCACACACCTTGAGATATACTAAGGTCTCAGTATAGTCACAACGGCTGCCCCACCCTTCAAACCGAAACACATTACTGCTTCACGGCAGAAATAGGCAGGGCGGTGATACCTACCCGTGCGGACTCACAAGAGGTCCTACCAACAGTAATTACGCAAATTATAATTTTGCGGGTTTGATTTTTATTACACGATGTTATTCCTACACCGTGGATGTCAATCGTGAATATTACGTACGTATTTCATTAGAAAAATTGGTACCCGCCTGCGGGATTCGAACACCGGTGCATCGCTACACACGAATGCACCGGACGGACGTCTTATCCTTTAGGCCACGACGACTTCAAAAACTCGTTAAACGTAATAACGAAACGCGCGACATTGAACCTTAAAACTTGTTGGAATTAAACTATAATCGATAACCTATCGTCTCGAGCTCATAGTAGACTCTAAGAGTAAGTTGACAGAGCACTAATACGATCAACTTTTTTGTAAGATCTCTTACCTTTGGTTCACCAGGCTTCTCCACTAATCTGCCGGCATCGTTTCAAACTCCGCCTTATATACCGAAGCTAAATTTCCAATCAAAACATGTCAGATACGATATCGGTATTAAAGTTCAAATGTCAAATAAACTTGCACTAAAGGATAATGTTATATTTATGACATTATCAGGACTGTGACATTAATATTTTCCTCGTACTTTCCCGCGTGATAACGTCAAGATAATTTAATTTCTTGTAATTATATCCCTACTACAAATAATTTACTACAATATTGGCCAGCAAAAATTCCACACTGCTCACACCAGTTTGTTGTTTTAGGTTAAATTATTATTATTTCGATTACTTTTAACTGTTAAATTAACGAAACCTCTCTTTTGATATTGAATGTAATGTTACAATTGTTGATCGAAGGTAATTAATAATAAACCAAAGCCAAATTTTAAATTGAATGAAATTAAACGCGTTGATGTAACACAACACCGCAGATGTTGGATGATTTGAATTTACCTAAACTATAAACATTACCTACCTAAATTCAATATTTTACTCAGAGGTCAATGTACTTTTGGCAAGAAGTCACGTCCAGCGGTTTCGTTTTATTTTTGCACACTTGTCCACAGAAACAAACCACCATTATTACATTAAAATCTGAATAAACACTAAATTAATAAGATAATTCACAGACAAAATAAATAAATATTATAACAATACAATAATTTTATTTGGAATCTAATATTGTCAAATTATGTCTTCACATTCAAAAAATTTTTTTTTTAATTCAGTATTTAATTTTTGAATATTTATTTTTAATAATTGCGTGTAAGTGTGTGTATGATAAAGTGAACTGATCTTAAACTGACTTTAATGTGTTAATTTCTACGCGTCAGAATCGAGATCGTCATGAGAGGTTAAATGTCAAATGAAATTGCAATGAAATGCTTCGTTGTTTTTATACATTAAAACTGGAGGTGAATTATTAACTTTACTGTTTTTTCAATGTTACGAGGGCGGCACTGAAAATTTCGGGAATTAACGTAGTGACACAACATTACTATTTAAAAATGTATTTGTTGCTTTTCGAAGTATTCTCCGCGAAATTTGACACATTTTTCCATACGATGGAACCAATCATTGAAGCAACCATTCCATTCGGAAGTTGGGGTCTCCAAAATGGCCGTTTTGTAGGCGTCCACAGCTGCTTCAGGTAATGAAAATCTCTGTCCACGCAATTTATTCTATAATTTAGGGAAAGTATAGAAATCATTAGGGCTTAGGTCGGGGCTGTACGGCGGATGGTCTAAAAATTCTATGTTTTCTTGCTCTAAAAACTCTTTTGTTCTGTGCGTGGTGTGAGAACTCGCATTGTCGTGATGGAGGATGATGCGGCGGTTGCAGTTCTCTTTACGGAGTTCAGAAACGACCTGTGGCAAACAAATGCTAGCATACCATTCTGCATTAACCGTTCTTTGTCCCTCAAGAGGAATAGTCGTAACATGGCCGGTTTTGGAGACAAACGTGGCCGCCATTTTTTTTGCAACACTCCGTGAACGAACAATTTTTGTTGGCTTTAACTCATTTTCGAACACCCAAACTCGTGACTGGTTTTTTGTTTCGGGTTCGTACGCGTATATTCAGGATTCGTCACCTGATACAATGTTGTATACCTACAGCATTTGAGGATCCTGCGTGGAATCTTTCGAGAGTTCTGACGCACCAAGTAACGCGAGCCGCTTTTTGCTCTTCACAGAGCGAATGCGGTATCCATCGGGAAAACAACTTTTTTACACCTAATTGTTCATGCAAGATTATTTGTATTTGACTCATGCCAATGTCTAAAGTTGCCTGAATTTCGCGGTATGTCACATGTCGATCTTCCTCAATCAGCTTACGCACAGCATCAACGTTTTCTTGGGTGACTGCAGTTTTTGGACGACCTTGACGGGGATCATCACTGAGCTTGACACGTCCACGTTGAAACTCAGCAAACCAGCGATAAATTGTGGTTTTGGATGGGGCTTCATCACCAAATGCAGAAATCATCCGGTCAACACACTGTTTTTGTGTTAAACCAGTTCGAAAGTCATAATAAATCATCGCTCTTGAATTTTCTCGAGTCAATTCCATTTTCTCAACGACTAAACAAGTTTGACAAAACCTCGTGACAAGACCGAGAATCTTTTTTTAAATAAATAAATCGTATTCGATTTTTAAAACCAAGGAGTTTTCAATTAAAAAGATTTTAATATGACAGGAACAGTGGAAATATTCCATTCCCGATACTTTTAGTGCAGCCTAGTAACAGCCGTTCAATAAACAGTTTACATAAGTATGACAAGATTTAACTCTAAAATTGTCATAATTAGGCCGATACATTCTGTTACGTAAATATTCTTTTTCCTAATCATCCTACCGGGTTGGAACGCAATTTATCTTCAACCGGTCACTCTTATGATTTCACTCTTGGTCGGCGCGCTAGAGTGCTGGTAGCGTGCCGAGCGACCTCAATACCCCAGGTCGCCTCGTGACCTTCACCAGGTCCCCGTCTACATGGGCCGGGATATACGCTGATACTGTGTCCTCCAGCCCCGGATCGCCGGTAACGCATTGATAGGGAATTGAACATCATAGCCGCGACGGTCGGTAGTGTCAGGTCCCGGAATCGAGAAAAGCGCGCCACTGTATGTTCCGCGGTATCTTCATCGTCGGGGTCCTCGCAGTGGTCCCCTAAAAACGCCTGACCGACGGAATAGTTGAGACGACAGTCAACGACTCGGCTAATCAGGCCGTCCTGGCGGTACGCTTGTTCAAGCACGCCGACACACATTAGTCGTGGACAAGTGAAAAGAAACATGTTTGACATAATCAGTGTGCTTAGTGCGAGTTTCTTAACGTTCTCGATAGCGTAAAAGTTAACTCATATTTGTATGCAGTTGGAACAGCGCCCCTAGCGGCAAACGTACGCAAACGATCCCATTCCATACAAATATGAGCTAACTCGCACTAAGCACTCAGGACTGAAAACTGATTATCGCTAGTGCCGCTCGACATTTAACCGCTGCGATAAAACGTTCTTTGGGCGAACTGAGGCTTGGAAGGAGTCTCCAGCGGTTACTGGTGGTAGGACCTCTTGTGAGACCGCGCGGGTAGGTACCATCACCCTGCCTTTTTGTGCCGTGAAGCAGTAATGCGTTTCGGTTTGAAGGGTGGGGCAGCCGTTGTAACTATACTTGAAACCTTAGAACTTATATCTCATGGTGAGTGGCGCATTTACGTTGTGAATGTCTATGAGCTCCAGTAACCACTTAACACCAGATGGGCTGTGAGCTCGTCTACCCATCTAAGAAAAAAAAACCCAGCGAATTGGCAGATGGCATTACGTAGCAGGGACTACCTCTATAATTTAGATTTCTTGTTATTTTTCTCCACATCCTTTCTGGTCATGAGTAGATATCGGGGGGCCTATACACACCATATCGTGAACGCCGATCTTGAGACCTTGATGGTACCGAACTCACAATTTGATCACACAGCACGGCACAACAATTACCTAGACATAATCGTGGGGTATTTGTATGTGTGTGTTATATAAGAAGCAGGGATTAGGTACACAATTCGCGCTAACACCTGGGTGGGTCCCAAATCACGTTCCGGTAATTAGCTCCATGGAACAAGGTGGAACCCGTTCTAAATTGATCAGATCACAATCCTAAAACAGTGTTAGATGACGTGTTTTCATACAAATAATTGATAAGCGGTGAAAAGGTGAAGACAGGGGATTCCCAATGTTGTCATCACTGATTACAATATTATTGTTCAAGTGTGGAATTAATTCATTTTAGAGCTATTGCATAATTTGACTTTTGCTATAATAATATACAGTGGATTCGATCGTCTGCATCGGACACAATGGGATCATACACCAAATAAAAAGTTTGGCCTTTATGTGGCACTCAGTAAATTCCAAGCCCTGTGCTTTCAAGGCCATGGGGTGTGATTAAGAAGTCGTCGTGGCCTAAAGGATAAACCGAACGATCGAAGGATAAACGAACCCGTTGCTCGCGACTAAGCGCTCGCCGAGTAAATTAACCCACAGACACAGCCCACTGAGTTTCTCGCCGGATCTTCTCAGTGGGTCGCGTTTCCGATCCGTTGGTAGATGCAGCGAAGCACTGGTCTTATTAGGGTTCGTATTGGCAACAACGTCAAGTTTGAGCCCCGTGAGCCCACCTATTCGCCCGATTACGCTGACATAGCTTCTCAAAAATTGTTCTTTATTTATGTCTCTTTGTGTTATCGTCCGCGAGTAGAAGAACTGTGAAGCTAACGAAGTGCAAATACAATCAGAAAATAGATCTGAGTAGGAACAAAATCCTGAATTTTCGGGCGTTGACAAATGATAAAAATAGTGAGAACGCCTTGTGTAAAACTTGTGGAGCAACATTTTTGAGCAGAATCGCAACAATTAAAAGTCTTGCAGGATCTAAAAAACATCGGCAGAAACTTATACATTACTAGCGACCCGCCCTCGCTTCGCTTCGCTTCGGAAACATTAAAACACACATGAAACCAAAAAAAAAAAAATTATAATAATAAAAAGTAGCCTATGTTCATCAGGGACAATGTCGGCTTCTAATGGAAAAAGAATTTTTCAAATCGGTCCAGTAGTTTCGGAGCCTATTCGAAACAAACAAACAAACAAATATTTCCTCTTTATAATATTAGTATAGATAGTAGACAATCCAAGGTCCATCTATTATATTATTTACATATTTATAAGGTTGTTGTGTCCCTTCTTTTTTTTTGGCACATTAATTGTCCTACTTGTACAGGACGTCCGATGGAACTTGGCCAGTGTACATGTATACAGTTGTACACACATGTATAATCGATTCTCAAGCGAATTCAAAAGCTGAATTTTGAAATTTTCATTAATGAAAGTGTAAGTATACAAACATGCTGAACTGGCTCTTTGGGATGGAATATTAATACTCTTTTATTAGCTTCAGATGTAAATATGTTAGTGTGTAACGGAATCTTTGAACATGATTTTGACCCCCTTCAAAACGTCGGATTAAATCGAAATTTGGTATACTTATTAAGGACGGATGATAATCAAATTAAAAAAAAATTAAAAAATTGAAAAAATTGAAATTCAATTAAAGAATTAAAAATAAATTAAAATTTAAAAAAAGCGCTTTTTTTTTACAATAAAATAATTTTTTCATACACTATTTTTAATTCAAATTTATTAAAATTTCTTTTCTATTTTTTAGTTGGATTTTCTATAAAAGTGTATTTTTTTAGTTTTTTTTAAACTGTTATTTATTTTTATGTAATATTTTTATTACAAGATAAGAAATAGGTAGTTATTTTTACTTAATATTTACGATAGGAAAATTAATCAAATACTGTTTATTTTCCGATCGATAAATTATTTCAAAGGAAAGGACCCATATCTGAAGAAGTAAGAGAACCAGAGCTTATATCTTGTGCAGCGTTGGCAGTACATAACATACCATTTCGGGCTGTTGGAGTATTGTAAACATAATTTATATTATCTGTAATGTCAAAAAATGGTTCACATTTTGCTCACGTGTGACGCCACCGTCTTTCCTTTTTATAGTGTGTTTCTTCTTTTTACTATTTGCATTAAACCATTACATATTTTATTCCGGAGTATTATTTCAACACGGGCCATGGATCATCTCAGCGATTAATTCAGCAAAATGTTTGATGATTCGGAAATTGCAAAGGGTTTTTCTTGCAAATGCACTAAATCTGCTCAGTTAATTTATGACGTAATGGCGCCATCATTTGAAAAGCAGTTTTTAACTGATATAAAAAATACGTCAAATTTATCAGGTAATGCTATGAACGACTACTTTTTCTATTTAGGAACGTATTTATGTTAGGCACTATTTAGGAACGTAAATCTACGCTTATGCTTTATCGAAACAATGTCAGAGTTCAACTCCGACCTATCGTTATGCAGCTCGTCGCCCTTACACTGCCGGCCCAGTCACTAGGACCATGGTGGATCGGCAAAAATGAGCACTAGCTGGACAGAAGCCATCCAGGCAATTCTCCCGGGCACTCGGGCTTACGGTCGGTATCCGGATTCGGATGTGTCATCTACAGCGGGACGTCAAATACGCCTAGATGAAGGCTGAAATACAAGATTGGAATGGTATTTATAAGGACTTGGGTCCTATCATCAAGCATCCTAACGACCCAAGGACTCACAAATCGGAAACTATCGCTACTATGCCTCGAATCGTATGGCCCCCAGGACAACCTTCAGCCTTTGATGACAATGAAACGGCAGAGTTACTGGCCGATGCACTGCAAGAGGAGTGCACTGCTAGTACTCAATCCACAAATTAGGTTGAGGGAGGTTTAGCGCAGAACTTCTCTGGCACTCTCAAGCACGACACCCCCCCAATACTGCTACCGAAGTCAAAGAAGCAATTGAAAACCTATAATCACGAAAAGCCCCTGGCTTCCACATGTAACATAAAAATGGTATCCGTCGATAATCATGTTGGCCTTTATTTTAAGTGCAGCTATGACCAACTGCATTTTTCCCGCGCTGTGGAAAGAAGCTGACGTTATCGACATACCCAAACCTGGAAAACCCTAAAACGAACCCGCAAACAATACAAACGACTGTTTCGTAAACGCCTTTGATATTTTACCACTTCGAAAGGCATCTTCACAAATAGTCTGGATTCCGGGCCAAGCATTTGTGCATTCAACATGTGCACCGCCTCACGTAGCCCATTTTAATAGGACTAAACCTAGACCCGTCCCCAAGGGATCTCTCTCCTTCGAAAACGTGTCTTGTCGGATCCTCTGGATCCACTCTCGGTGCTTATACTCTTCCTCACCTATCAGTCAGTGAGTAGTTGGAATAACGCCTTAGGCTACCAACCATTAGGTAGGAAAAGAACATTTTAACTTTATTTAAACAGGCGTTTATTAATAAGTTATGTTAATATAAATTATGTAAAGTAATTGTTTTTAGAACATTCAATTTTATGCTATAAATTTATTCACCCTCCTCTTGTCAAACAATTTGTGTTCGACTGAGTTCTTGCACCAAATTTTGTATGAAAATTTGTGATGCAAGAAATACTGTCACAATTAATATTTAGTTATTTTAAGCTTTAAAAGACTAGCGCTCCAATACTGCGTATCCTTTCCATAGACCTATATAGTAGGGACACGACATATTGTTCTATACGTACAATTGCTTATATAAATAGCACCCATTTTGAAGGCACACACATAAACATATATCGATCTCGTTCTTACTCAGCACTTTAACTCGCAGGAAAAGAATATAACAGTATTTCAGTGCGTACATAAAATGAAACATGAATATACGTAAATGTCTCCGTCTCCGTCTAATGAGGCCGAAAATCCGCCATGTTTAGCGCGCCAAATGTCATTGTCACGTCAGTTCGGCCGTCTGTTTTGGGTTGTACATTATTTATTGACTTTGATATCGCTTTAATATGATTGCTTATATAAAATTTCTAATTTTATCATGCTTAAAACATACAAAAATAATAATTAAAACATATTTTATAGGATCTCAAGAAAGTCGATGTCCCAAAACTATTATCTATATATATTTAAATTCATTATGGAGCCCTCATCCGAAACATAGATTATACACTTAATATATTTGAATCCGAAATATCGGACACCATTTTTCGGTCGGAATCTATTCATCATGACACTAATCATAAATACCTCTTTAAAATATGTCATTAAAATATATTTAGACATTCTGTTTAGATATTTCGGGAAAAAGGCTACCGACAAAATCTCTTCGGAACTATTTAAATAAAATAGTTTTATTCCGCAGTGAGTAAAACACTATTGTAAATTCGTTAAATATTTATAATTAAGTGATTTTAGAGAGGAAGTCACAAGGAATGACGTTTGTAATTTCATTAACGAATAAATGTTCTGTAGGTGTTTTTTTTTATCAGGCGGTCCCTTGATAAGTTTAAAATTTGCATGCGGTGCGGTAGTGCGGTGCACCTTCCTTGAGGTGCGCTGCGGTAGTGTGTTACGGACTTTAGAGTCAGCAAAACAATTAAAATAGATTGTAATAGTCTAAGAAAAACACGTACTCAAAATACGATAACATTCAGCATGCTAGAAATGGGCTGATGGCACTGTACTATGCCATATCTTTATGTTTTGCGGCAAACGACAACTTTATAAAATCAGTGTAGCAAATTTTAAAAATCGTCATATCGTTTACTTGGAAAATTTGAAGCACGAACTCGTCTTAGATTTCACATAATATCTAAATCACATCATCTTTGCACATAACAATATACTTACTTCCTATTAAAGTATAAATTCTACAAATACATTTATACTCAACAATATTTAAAATAAAATAAGCCAAGAACGTTTATCGATAAAACCTACTAGCATTAAAATCTTCTGGGTAGCACTAAAACCGCCATGTTTTGTGGCCAGATGACGTCACAGTGGCACGAATTTTTTGTTGACGTTTCATTTCCATAGGTTTCCTACTTCAGTGATCCGTTCGCATACGTTTGTCAAATTGAAACTTGCTTGTTATCTTGTGGTATTGTAGATAACGGCTATTTTCTATTCTATCGTAATGAACGAATAAAATGTACTAGAGGTCCCGCAGTAGTCGATATTCGACTATAATTAATTGGAATTGTAAGTTTTTACACTATTATGATTGTATTTTATACTTCTATAATCACAAATTTCGCCAAAACTACACTATAAAAAATATTAACAAAGACAAACAATATTTAATCTCCATTTGACAACAGACGTCAAGAACAAAAGTTTGACAATAAATAGTATGCATGCGTGTGTGCGTCAAAAACATGGTATGTAGTGTGTGTAATGTTTTCTTTATTTATTACATATGAAATTTGCGTTTTGTGGTACTGACCGCTTTGATCTCAAATATCTCAATAAGCGCGCCGCGTCATCTACGGTCTCCGTTACACCCGCCGGCTCCGTGGCGTCCGAGGCCCCCGTGGCGTCCAAGGCCCCCGTGGCGCCCGGGGCCCCCGTGGCGCCCGTGTCTCCGTGGCGCCCGACGCGCTCGTGGTGTCCGCCGCCTCTGCAACGCCGGCGGCACACTCTTTGGCAGAATGTGGCTCCGTAGGAGTACCACCACCCCGCCTGTTTCTGCCATTAAGCTCGGTAGGATTGTGGACGCTTCCGGAGACCGATTTTATCAAGTACAAGTTTTCAAGTCGTTACGTTTTTCAAGTAATTAAAGTGTACATTTTACTACATAGATCAAAATTGTACATAGTGATTAAAGAACATATTTCGGATTCGAATTTTTTTCTTTTCTTTGCATTTTCTGAGAGCATTTACCATAGTAATGTATATATTTTTACATTATCAGAAAGAAGAGATTTCAACGAACAAAAACTCGCGACTTTTTTTAAAAAGCTGATATTTTTACGCGAGAACTTTCGATTGAAAATTAGGGTGTTTTTTCGCTATTAAGTCAAAATAAGGTGAAAAAATTAATAGTTCAAATCAAAAAAATTACAGCGTCTTTAGAACATAAATAAGTAAGTTTTCACCGAATTTCGTAAAAAATTTTTTTTTGTGCATAATATAAAAATAAAAACCAAAAACTTTATTATTTGAATTTTTCCTTTCCTACCTACCTTCTTTTAATACCTACAACTTTGTCATTAATTTTTTTTCCATAGGACTTGTAGTAGGAGTGGGTAATATCGGTTTTGCCGCGTATCGAATCGTATCTATATATTGAGTATCAATAACGGATATTGAATCTATATATTTTCTGAATCTATATATTGATGGAAGCTAGTAGATTTTCTCGATTCATGATATTTGAGATTTGAAACGATACGCTGATATAATATCGTAGTGGATATAGATTTAAGTCAACGTTATACGGTTGGTTTTCTGATATCAATTTATAATATGATTTTAAAGTAATAAAAAGAACATGAAAATAAAAATATCAAAAAACTTTCCTTCATGCTTTTACCAGGCTTAGGACTGGCTACATTATTTTCAGTTTTTAGTATTTTGTGTCTTAATTTAAAATTACAAAATATACCAAAAGAGTGTAGATTTCAAAAGTTTACTACAAACACAAGAAATAAACTCAATTATTTGGATTCAACTAAAAATAGAAAAATGTGTACTTTAAAAATCAAATACAAAAAACTTTTAAGTATTTATAAACACTTGTCCAAAAATTCTAGTTCAAGGTCAAAGCGCGTGAAATTAAATTCAACGATGCAAATAGGCTATACTGCATTCAAGTTAGGGTCGAAAGTTGAAACTTCTTTCCTTAATTGTATCCTGCTGATACGCTAAGAATAATGTACAGACATATGGACTTAAATATAAGGTTTACAATTGTATGGATAATGCCTGTTTCTGTTTCATTCATCACAATATGATATCCCTATCGTGCGCTCACTCACTCTGGCCGATTTGATACGAACCAAACGAATATTGATGATATTCACGAATCGGTACGTTATGCCGATGCGCATCACATCGAGCAATATCGTGTATCGGTTGATATCGATATATAGTTTTCGATTCACGAATCGGTACGATATGCCGATGCGCATCACATCGAGCAATATCGTGTATCGGCTGATATCGATATATAGATTTCGTGCGGGGCGATATCGTATTCAACGATATTGCTGCGATATATTGATATTGAATCTATATACGATTTATATCACCCACTCCTAACTTGTAGTGTTGCCGGAAATCCAGATAAACCGTTTATTACCCTTAAAAACTCACCCCTTTCCAATTCCCGACCTCAGATCACCCGTGAATTATTTTTCCTTTCATTTTTGTTATATTATCGTCCTTTTTTAACGGGTTTCATCCTACTATAATTTTTTTGGTTTCAAAAATTATCGACCCTGGTCTATTAATGTAAGCAGTGCGTTTAAAGCAACTGTTGTAGGGTAGGAACTGAGCGTTAGGACTCGTGTCTCAAGGTAGTGGGTATTTACGTTGTTGATGTCCTTGCGCACTCGTAACTACGTAACACCAAGTTGATCTTGAGCTCGTCCAACTATACGGCCGTAATAATATGGTCATAATCTATTAATTATCGGCCGGATCGGTTGGATTGAAAATGATGCCGGATTGCAATCGCTATTGATGCACTTCTTCAATATTGGAAATATTAAAAATCGACATAGACTTACTGACTTAAATTGACTTACACCACCCACCAGGGAGGGTGACAAATCGTCTTTATGCACAAATCGTTTGACACCATAAACCAGAGCTCTTAACGATTCATAGTTAACTTCTTCTTCCTCGCTTCCGGTGATCCGTTCGCTGTTTTGCTTTGATTGGATCCGATTACTAACTACGAACTATCGCTGAACATACTGTGGAAAAGCAACCCGGTCGGCGGTGTAACGCGTTCTGACCCGGCAGGCTGGTTTTGACCCAGCGGGGTATCCCGGAACACCAGCGGCATCGCCCGGGCGGCCTGGTAGGGCCGCCGTACCGCGGAGACCGACGTCGTTGGTTGTCGACTATCGCCTCGACGACCCGTCGGTCGGGCGTCCTCGGAGTGGCACCACGTGTCTGGTTGTAGTGTTGACCGCGGGAACCCCACTACTCTGACCGGGTTTTGACCCCGGACGGAGATCGGACGTCGGGTGTAAGAGTGCAGGGGAGTCGTTTAGTGTGTGGGCCCTAAAATTCCTTGGGCCCGGGGTCTGCTCCCAACACCTTGCAGATCGTCAAGTCCCACATATCCCGCGCGCCTCCTAGGCGTGGGGACCTCGTAGGAGGTTCGGCCCCGGCCCGAAAAAAAAGGCACACACAAACACATGAATATTCTAAGACACGACTTAGGTATGCCGTGGGTCAGAAACGTGTAATTTTTTATCGCCCTTGTAGGTAGACGAGCATACGGCCCACCTGATGGTGAGTGGTTACCGTCGCCCATGGACTTCAGGATTGCGAGGGGCAGAGCCAAGCCACTGCCTACCGCTTAATACTCTCCATAAGCCTCGTTTGTGTCATAGCGCCAGCTATAGATGGCAGGAAGAGCAGCCACTTCACCGTTGTATCCAAATGTCATACGGTCTCCCGAAGCGTCCACAATCCTACCGAGCTTAATGGCAGAAACAGGCGGGGTGGTGGTACTCCTACGGGGCCACATTCTGCCAAGGGTGCAGGTGTTGCAGAGGCGGCGGACACCACTAGCGCGTCGGGCGCCACGGAGGCCCCGGGCGCCACGGGGGCCTCGGACGCCACGGAGCCTACGGGTGTAACGGAGACCGTAGATGACGCGGCGCGTTTATTGACCTTGTATGTAGGCCAAGAACTCTGTTATCACGTGCGGGTATAATTTAATGTTAGGATTGTGATATATGAGCATTTCTTGGAATTCCTTGTATTTACTGAAAGAGCTCTGGTTTATGGTGTCAAACGATTTGTGCATAAAGACGATTTGTCACCCTCCCTGGTGGGTGGTGTAAGTGAATTTAAGTCAGTAAGTCTATGTCGATTTTTAATATTTCCAATATTGAAGAAGTGCATCAATAGCGATTGCAATCCGGCATCATTTTCAATCCAACCGATCCGGCCGATAATTAATATGTTGTGACCATATTATTACGGCCGTATGTATAGTTGGACGTTGGCAGTTTCTTTGACACGAGCAATTCCTGTGTTTTCACATTTATCTAGAGCTATGCAGGTTTTATTCTGTATCTCAAAACTTAGTAATTAGGTAGTAGTAGGTGGTTAGGTAGTATACATTAATCATTAAACAATATTTGAATTAAATAAGTAGTAATAGTAAATAATAATTTAGAAGTCGTCGTGGCCTAAAAGATAAGACGTCCGGTGCATTCGTGTTGAAGCGATGCACCGGTGTTCAAATCCCGCAGGCGGGTACCAATTTTTCTAATGAAATACGTACTCAACAAATGTTCACGATTGACTTCCACGGTGAAGGAATAACATCGTGTAATAAAAGTAAAACCCGCAAAATTATAATTTGCGCAATTACTGGTGCTAGGACCTGTTCTGAGTCCGCGCGGGTAGGTACCACCGCCCTGCCCATTTCTGCCCTGAAGCAGTAATGTGTTTCGGTTTGAAGGGTGGGGCAGCCGTTGTAACTGTACTGAGACCTTACAACTTATATCTCAAGGTGGGTGGCGCATTTACGTTGTAGATGTCTATGGGCTCCAGTAACCACTTAACATCAGGTGGGCTGTGAGCTCGTCCACACATCTAAGCAATAAAAAAAAAGCTTTAAAATTTGCATTTATTCAATAGCTCAAACTTAGTAAGCAGGTAAGTAATACGACCTATTACAATTAAAAATTCGATTGATTGTATAATATAATAATCTAGTACTTTTTTTATTTGAGATACTTATTAATTACATACTGGCAACCTTTTTTACGGTGAGCATTTTTTTTTGGATGGGTGTCGAATCTGCTGTAAGATGCCCGTATCAAGGACGCGCGTGATGTATGCAGTATGACTGCTGAAGACATCGACTAAACGCCTCCCTTGTCCTCTCCCCGAATGTCCGAGCTCCGCCAAGGTAGAAGGGTAGGAGGGGCGACCGCGGTCAACACTGCAATCGTGGCCACTCCAAGGACCGATCGATTGAATCTTTAGCGAAAACGACTTTACGTCGGCTACTTAAACGGAGCCAGTAGTATTTTGAGATATCCCATTCCCAACAGGTGAAGTAGGCTGTGACTCATCAACACAATATGTTTCAGTCAAAAACTCTGTCATGGTTCTGTCCAGTCTGCGAGGACCGGACTAATCGTCTCGCCGAGATCGCCAGATGGAGAGACCAGAGCTCTAGCGCAGTTCTAGATTGGAACATCTAAATTCGAAAGACACAAAGGCCCGGACATGGTTCGCCCCTATCGTTTCCGACCGGTGTCTCGGAAGCACCTTCTTCAAAATTCGCGGCCGAAGTTTTGGATTTCTTCAATCTGACTCCAAATCACGAACTATTTATATTTTTTTTGCCCTTATATGCAGAACAGCATACGAACCACCTGAGGGTGAGTGGATACCGTCGCCTATGGACTTAATCAATTTTAGGGACAGAGCCGTGCCGCTGCCTACCGTTGTAGGCATTCGGCGCTTATTTCGAAGCTCATGAGATAGAAAGGCTTACAAGTTCTAGGCAGTGAAACATTCAATAATTAATAGATAGTTCAAGATGTCTTTTAAGAGTTCCTTAGCTCCTCTACATCTTTTAACTTCTTCGAAAAGGGCACTGAACCAACGGCGGATCCAGAGGGGGGTCATGGGGGTCATGACCCCCCCCGAGCTAGTTCCAGGACTTGAACTAACTTGGACTAATTGAAGAACATCATGATTTATTTATTATCTATTGTTATCAAAATTAAATTATAAGTTCTTAACTTGCCCACGACTATGTGACCCCCTCCTGGCGCCAAAGCTGGATCCGCCCTTGCATTGAACAATTACCAGTGTACTGAGAGTACAAATGCATCAATGCCATGATCGAATATTTTAATCTTTATAAATAGAAAATATGTATATATAAAAAATGACTTTAACTTTCTGTACACTAAACAGAAATTGCGCTCGTAAATAATTCAGTGTGTCAGTAATAAAGGAGACTGAAACGATTACATACATTTTTGGGCCCGAATGTAACGTGATGAAACTAATATGAATTAATAGATTCAGATTTATTAGTACCTTGCTGAAAATTATAAAAGTTTTCTCAATCTGAGAGCCGAGTTAATAAAGATTTAGTAAAAGCTAGGTTATGTTACAATCTCTTTAAAAGAGCTGAATAATAACTTATTTAAGCATAAGTAAATGTTTATTATATCCATTGGATAATCTTTTAAATGTCATATTATGAATGAATATCAATGATATATGGAATATGGAATATGGAATTGCTATCCCACAATTCACACAGCGATCCATAATTTCAACAGTATCCAATGCAACAATTTCAAGTCAAACGTGTGGGCGATCTTCGGTGTCCAGTGTAGAAGCAATTGTCGTACAAGGCTGGCAGAGTTGGAATCCGTAATAATAAAGCAGTGATCGTTGAAAATATAAAAACAGCCCGATAGATACACACTCAAAATGCGTCGAAGATACAAAACGAGTAGAGCAGAAAAAACCAACAAGCGCCAAAAATAATTGTATAATCTATGAACAAATGTCATGTCAGCTTACTGTCAAAGCTGTCATCAAAAATACAATCGATTTTAATCGATTTGATAATCATATTACTTTGTTAAGTAATAATATACTTTTTCTTCATTTATGTATATAATCGCAATTAAAACCGGCGTATACCGTACTTGTATACAACAAGTATAAATCGCTCATTTAATTACTTTGCATTAATTACCTAGTGCAATGTTTTTCTTTTTATAATCCTGTAATCGATTAATTAAATCGATTACACCGTTATACCGACAAAAACTAACTTTCTCATTTTTCTCCGGTCCCAGAAAGAGGATTGAGGTGATTTTTTATATTCTTATATAAAAAAATATGACAAATTTTTTAGACTACATTCCAAGTTATTACATTTTTGGCCCACGATTTTCCGTCTCCTTTACGGTTAGTTTTAAAAGGGGGACAAAAATTAAGTCTTCCCTGATCTTTACTAATCTTGGAAAAATATAACGTGATTCATTCTTTCCGAATTACAAATTAGAGGCGTGTGAAGCTGTGGGCTATATCTAGTTTTCAATTAAATAAAAATATAAGGGCATTCGATAGAGGCTCATAGATGAACACTTACTTATCATTCACTCTAGAAAAACACCAATTTCATATAAGATTGTTCATTTATTACTTATGCAGCTCGTGCAAACACACATGATTTAGCAATTTAAACGGTGTAAGTACTAAATCTAGCACTTAATAATCAGAAAGGTGTAATGAACCACGAGTAGATGTCAGGAAGACCATCGACTTCACCGTCGTGTCCAACGGCCTTACGGTCTCCTGAGGCGTTCACGATCGCACCGAGCTCCAAAGCATCGTTGTGCTCGCGGTTGTAGATGAAGAACAGGACGTCGTTTTCGTACTTCGCGGGCTGGAGGAACCACTGCTCGCTGGTGCTGTCAGCGGTGTTGCCGCCGTATACAAGACGGTCCCGATTGTTGCAGTCAGTCTTCGAGCTCATCTTCAAGTACTGGTTGTACTTAGTGTTGTGGACCTTGAAGTACACTCTGTTGTTCTCCCACAAGGTAATGAACTTCCAACTGACGAGTTCAGTCTGCTTGTCTGCACCATCGCCGAATGCAAGTCTTTCGTTCGAGGGATTGGTTGTGGAACCGAGCTTCAGAGCGAGGTTGTAGTTTCTGGAAATGAGCTTGACGAAGTTTCCGGCCATGATGAGTCTAAAGTTAAAGGGGAAGTACTTTCTAACAATGTGCTGTCCGTTGCCGACCCAGAGCTTGTAGCAGTACTCCATGGTGTTCCGTCTCTTGTCAATGATCAGGTCGTCGACTACATTCTGGATGATGGAACCCCTGTTCTGCTTCTCGTGCTCTAAGCTCTGAGCGACAGCGCTGTCGTAGTTGCCGGCGAGGACGCTGTTGTACAGTTTCTCCTCGAGCTCCTGGTTGGAAGCGAGGTTCACATCCATGATCATATCCACGACACTGGCGCTGGCGGCGAGCACGCACATCGCGAACACCACGAGAAGTTTCATTGTGACGGTTACCTGAAACATGAAACAAGTTTATTTGTTTAATTAGTGCTGAAAGTAAGTGTTGTCTCTTCTATACTAATATTATGAAGAGGAAAGATTTGTTTGTTTGTTTGTATTGAATAGGCTCGGAAACTATAGGCTATAATCTTTTTGAAATAAAAAATATGAAAAAATTAGAGATCCTTACTAAAACTCCATTAATGTAACCCAAGGTGTAAAAAATTACGTAAAATATTCTTAACATCGCGCGCCCTGCGAAAACTATTAATAATAGAATAAAATAATGTAGGTACTACAACTTTGTAGAACACATTATTATTTCCAAAAAATGTCGCGTCAGTATATGTCTAACTATTATAGTTATGCCGCAATAAGTGTTCTTTTATTTAAAAAAATAAAACAACGTCAAATATCGTTTAAATTTTCGTCAAAGACCCGAGCGGAGCCGGAGCGCTCCGCTTGTTATAAATAAAATAAAAAATGTTGTTTGATCTACTAACAAGTGTCACGTTTTGGGATTTTGATTTAACGACTTGTGAAGTAATTATGTTGACCATGAGATAATTAGTACACATTTTTTCAATAGATTCACAAATTAATAGGTAATAAATAGTTAATAATATTCCAAATTCGTCTTATGATTAAATTGCACAAAATTCAACAATTCTGAGGATTGCGACAAGTATTGAAGAATCACAAACAATTTGAACACACCAGCGAGCTATTCGTACGGATCTCACACCAGTACCCATCAAGTATTTTTATCATTCATAATTCCAATCAGCACGTGATTAAACTATTACAGTTATAATGAATTGATGATTTTCAGTGAAATAAATATAATGAGTCTTACCTTTTCGGGTCGCTCTCAAGTCTGCAATGCTTTTCTAATTGCAAACAGGCCTTATATACTCGATGTTCAAAAACAAATTGCATCTTTATCGTATCTACAGGTCATGTGTCAGACTAGTCAATCAGTTATATATAATACTGGTTTCTTTTGGGGAATTTTTAATTGCTCCTCTATTTAAAGTTCATGCCAACTGAATTTCCCAACCAATAATCCACTGCATATCAGATAAATAACTGCGTTACAAATTAGCTACTTCATTACCTAAACATATTTTATTAAAGCACGTATAAAATTAACCAAAATCAGATCTTTCAGACCTTTTTTATCTAATTTACAACGAAAACCTAGCTGAAACCACTAATATACAGATTTTAAGACAAAATTACTCACCGTATAACAAAAATACTGATTTGCACACTAAATTAACCATCTTACAACGGAATTTCCAAAATCATTTTCTAAAAGTGTATTATAACAGATAATGTATGTTTACATTATCAAATTACATTCCACGAGTTTACTACTTGTATAGCTAAAATCCCCATCACCCAACTTTATTTCTTTTGGTTCTTCTGAACTTCTTACGTTCTTTTGAACTTCTGAACGAATACAAGATTTCTAAATGTTGTTTGAAGCTCTTCGCAACAGCGTTTTCTCCCAAACTTTTTACAACCAAAGGCATTAATTTGCGACGCCTATGAGCATAACAAATGCATTTAAAGAAGTATTTGGTAAAAAATCTACTGTAAAAATGTGCTGGGCCATGCAAAAAAAAATTTATGAGCAATGTAGAAAAATTTGTAAGCAAAAAAAAGAAGACTATTACAGAATATTGATGTGTTACATCTCCAGATCAGTTGGGATCATTTTCAAATTCTCCTTCGATCGAGCTGAAAGATTGGACCGCGAGCTAAATATGAAGCTAAAAACATACTCTCGGTCGGCAGGCCATCCGAAGCCCGGCTAGATGGCGCCGGTTAGAATAGGTTATCCTACGGAATGCCCCGCTGGGTCAGAACCAGCGTGGGTCAAGGATAGCCGACCTTCCATCATTCGGATGCTCTTGCGTAAAACACGTGTAGAGCAGCTTGCACGTCGTCTTCTTAGGCCCCCCTCGCCGGTCCGCAGACCGACATGTGAGGGGGACCCGAAACACTTAGAGGGCCAGGGCTTGGGTGAGATCTGCCTCCCTGGCCCCCGCTTGACGGCGGCGGGATTGTGTGTCTCTCACGCGCCCCGCCGCCTCCTTCCGTCGAGCATCGCCTTCCATGGATGCCACAACACTCGGCAACGACAAGTCGTTTCTTATTTTTGCGACGAGGTCATGGCGCCACCCCTCTCGTGCGGGGCAGGCGACTAGCGTGTGCTAAACTAATGAACTGAGTTACCTTACTGTTTTGCAATTGTTAGTTTATATTAAGATAGCACTTAGTTGATTTGTTGTGCACTGTAATTAGATAAACATGACTGATTAGCTGGTGTTTCATTTAGAATAACTCATGTTCTTAACAGTTTAATAGGGGACGAGTTAAAAAAAAAATATTTAAATATTTTGTTGCACACACAGAATTATTATCAGTTTTACTTTTAGTTAACAAATAATCATTTAGTAAAACAGTTTAGCTTTATAGATAAAATAGTATATTAGATTTGATTTATTTGATGAGCAAATTTAGGGCGCAATTCAGTATTTTTGGTGGTAATTTCGAATATTTGAAAAGAAAAAGTTGCATTTACAGTTGTAGGGTTAAATACTACCCGAATCTTTTATTCTAAGTTAACTTTAGTTTTAAAAAAATACAAGGTAACTTTTTATTTCAATTAATTTCGAAGTTTGTTCGAACAAATCCGCACCTCACTAGAGACCCCATTCGAACCCTACGAAGCCCTTCACGCGGCCAATGATCGGAAACGCTGCGAAAACATAACAGTAAATAAAATCCTGTCTGAACATGATGGTCACGACCCTCAGAAGTGAGGAGGAGAGGAGAGAGTTCCGGACTTGTAGTGACGTAAAATAGCACCAGCCCCTTCCGGTGTATACCAGAGAAGAGAAGCAGTGTACAAACATTACGCGATCCCCAACTGCCATTTAGGGTGTATTATGAACCTGCCGATTGGGTACCGTCATCGTGCCAATATTATGCGTTGCAATATATAGGTCGAGACAGTTCCTATACTAAACAACTGATTTTTCAAGCTCAAACGTCAAGGTTATGGTTTTATTCGATATTATCTTTATATGTTGAAAACTAAGTAGACCTTTAGCGGATTGAGAGTTAGAGAAAATATGTAACCTTTTAACCTCATTAGAAAACGCCAGACCGCATCGCTGCTTACCCCAAAATATTATGCTTCAGCATCGCAAATTATAATTTTGCGGGTTCGATTTTTATTACGCGATGTTATTCCTTCACCGTGGAGGTCAATCGTGAACATTTATTATGTACGTATTTCATCAGAAAAGTTGGTACTTGCCGACGGGACTCGAACACCGTTGCAACGCTACACACGAATGCACTGGACATCTTAATCAATGTAAAGGTATATAAGGTAAGAATAAATATTTATTTTTTATTGCTTAGATGGGTGGACGAGCTCACAGCCCACCTGGTGTTAAATGGTTACTGAAGCCCATATACATCTACAACGTAAATGCGCCACCCACCTTGAGATAAAAGTTCTTGGGTCTCGAGTATTACAACGGCTGCCCCACCCTTCAAACCGAAACGCATAGCTGCTTCACGGCAGAAATAGGCAGGGTGATGGTACCTATCCGTGCGGCCTCACAAGAGGTCCTACCACCAGTAATTACGCAAATTATAATTTTGCGGGTGTGATTTTTATTACACGATGTTATTCCTTCACAACGGAAGTCAATCGGCAAACTTTTGCTGAGTACATATTTAATTAGAAAAATTGGTACCCGCCTGGGATTCGAACACCGGTGCATTGCTCAACACGATTGCAGCTTATCCTTTAGGTCACGACGACTTCAAATATATAACGAGAGAGAAGGAGAATATTCACGTGTAGTTTCCACTTGACTAATCTACTAGTGGAAGTTCTTTATGTTGGCCATTTTTCGCATCCTCATAAATTGCCAACAATGATCACTTGCGAAATGTGGAAGTAACTTAATGACGTTACAATAAAAATTAGTCCTAATGTAATCTTTCTCTTTTTTTAATAAATATTAATTTACAATATAAGTGTACAACACCAAGGCTTTTTCGAAAGTTTTGCCGACGATTCTGGTGAAGCGTCCTTAGGGTGGCCACTTGTCTGGTTGCAGCGTTGCCCGCGGCTACCCCTCCTACCTTTCCCGGCCTCTGTACTGGGTGAGGCTCTGATTGTCGGGCGGGAATGCACCGGAGACGTTGAGTAGGTGGCTTCACCAGTCTCACAAACATACATCGCGCAACCCGTCAGCGCGGGCAACTTGTAGTAAATGCAGACGCTGTAGTCATCGCAATAAAAACGAAGTGTTAAATGGGTCATGTAAACAAACACAGGTTCCGTTAATTTAATAGTGAAAAAAGTTAGAATATAGTTTTCGCATATCTCAAAGCCACAAACCAGCACTCAGTGGATATACTCGTGATAGGTATTAATGTTTCGATTTTGTATATACGAAAATTGCAATAAAGTAATTAAATCTATAAATAATTATCGCTATGAACGCATTCTTCAGATAAAATTAAAAAACGGAAAATTGAAAATGATAATGAGCTCATCATTTCACATATATTTTTTTCTTTAGAGGCTATTTATTTTGACTTTTGAACTTTCGTAGCGATATCGTATCTGACTTGCTAAAACTCAAAGCAATTTCTAGTATAAAAGGCCGAATTCAAAACGAAATAGGTAGTTCGTTCTCGGGAACCAAAGGTGAGATATCACACAAGTTTATTCTTATCAAATTAATGTTTCATCAAGTTACTTGTAAGGTTTATCGTAAGCCCGCGTCGATAGATCATCGATCCTGCATATATCTGTCGCGAATCAACCATGCATCCGCTCTTGAAGTCTGGACCAAGTACAGTACGATTCAGACCTCAATCAACCTCGCATCTCAAGCAGTAGTTCGTAGCAGTATCCACGTCGTGACGAAGTACATGGACCGGCGGATGGATGGAACTACCATTGTAGCGCATTAAAAGGGAACATGTCCTTTATTGTATTTTCCAAATAAGCAGATTACTCCGACATGTGTTAGCTCCATGTTTTGTAAAACAAACGAAGCTCTAGAAGAAATCTCACGATAATGTAAATAAGTAATAGTTTAAAAATACTAACAAAATACGCTTTTATAGAAAATTCAACTAAAAAATAAATTTTAATTCAAAATAGTGAGGCATAAAAAAAGCGTGGGGAGCTTTCCAGGATATTTTCAAAATAGCCCCTCCACTCATATCTGTTCATAAAATATTTATAACTACTGACCATGCACCCCACGCTTTTTTACAATGAAATAATTTTTTCTTACGCTATTTTTAATTCAAATTTATTAAAATTCATTTTCTATTATTTAGTAGGATTTTCTATAAAAGCGTCTTTTGTTAGTTTTTTTAAACTAATACTTTTAATTTTTTAGTTGAATTTAAATTTTTTCAGTTTTGTTTTTTTAATTGTTTTAAATATTGAATTATCATCGGTCCTTAATAAGTATGCCAAATTTCGAGTTAATCCGACGTTTTGGAGTGGGTCAAAATCATGTTCAAAGATTCCATTACAAACGTACATACGTCTGAAGCTAATAAGAGCGTATTAAAAATATGATACTACATTATTATCCAATTAAGACAAGTGAAGCTAGCTAGGTACAACCAAATTCGGCTCGACAAGGCTGACAAAGCCTTAAAAATTCTATTTCGCACTTTTGGTCTAAAAATTATACGGATCATTTACAAATTTTAGTGTTTACAAATTAAAAGGACATGGCTATTTTCCGCCCAGCTACTCTAGTTTAGTCAACAAGTTCAAAAACGTGAAAAATAGAGATAAAGGTCCTAAAAATATTTTCGGTTCATTCGATTCGGAATCACCTCTAGAAAAATGTTTTTGAAGGATTTTTTGGTGCAGGTTAAAAATTGCAATTGTTATTAACAAAATAAGATGAAAAAAAAATGATATTTTGTTTTTTGTTAATAACTTCAAAAATATTAACATTGAAGCAATTTTGAAAAAAGTTCGTTAAAGAGGAGGAAATTTCCAATAAAAAAGTCCTAACTTTCGGAACTCTATCTCCATTATTTATAATTTAAATTAGACGTTGAAAATAGGGCTCCGCGCGGCTGTTACAGCATGCGCGCGCCGCCGCTAAAGAGAGTTCAGCAATAAAAATATTTTTTTTATAACATAAAATGTGATTTTAAAAATTTGAAAAAATTCTAGTATCTTCTTAACACTTGAAAGAATCGAGCCCTGAAGAAAAAAAAGTTTAATCATCATTTTTCAAAAAGTTATTCAATTGTTAACTAACAAATTTTTTCCCAATCTCCATTGGCATAAACAATAGAATGAAAGGTATAAATAATTGGCCTATAAATTTTAAACTTCGTGGAGCCCTTTTGATATATGTACTTTATAAGATCCTGCGGTTAATTTTCATTAAAGTTAATTAATTTGTTAATTATGATTTTTTATAACTATTGAAAAAATTATTTATCAACATTTTTTTGATTTTAGAACATTGTCACTCCAAAAATGAAGCCCGTTCTTATCATCCTGTGTCTTTCCGCGGCGTCTTTGTATGCCGACGCAGCCGCCGTCTACAACTCCACTCTAAAGGACGAGCTTTACAACAGCATCCTCGTTGCGGATTACGACAGCGCTGTTGAGAGAAGCAGGCAGATCTACGCGGACAACAACGATGACGTCATCACGGACGTCGTTAACAAACTGATACGAAACAACAAGATGAACTGCATGGAGTACGCCTACCAGCTCTGGCTCCAAGGCTCCAAGGACATTGTTCACGATTGCTTCCCCGTTGAGTTCAGACTTATATTCGCAGAAAACAACATTAAGCTTATGTACAAGCGTCACGGGCTCGCTTTGACGTTGGGCGATTCCGATATAAACGGCAGAATTGCCTTCGGGGATAGCAAGGACAAAACGAGTCCAAGAGTCAGCTGGATGTTCATTCCTCTGTGGGAGAACGACAAGGTCTACTTCAAGATCTTGAACACTAAGCGTAACCAGTACTTGACATTGGGAGTGAACACTAACGGACACGGCGGCCACATGGCCTACGGAGTCAACAGCGTCGACAGTTTCAGAACCCAGTGGTACCTGCAGCCCGCTAAGTACGACAATGACGTCTTGTTCTTCATATACAACCGCGAGTACAGCGAGGCACTGGTGCTCTCTAGGGAAACAGACGGCTCACATAACCGCAGGGCCTTCGGATACAGAGGCCGCGTCGTGGGAAGTCCCGAACATTACGCTTGGGGCATTAAGGCTTTCTAAATTCTGATTTATTGTTTAAAAAAACCAATGTGATTATGAGTAGCAGTAAATAAATGTAATATTACGGGTATAAGCAACGTATTATTATTATTATTTTGTTGCAAACAAGCTTAAATTAAATTGTGTTCACAATATACCTATCTCCATATTCTTCTTATATCTACTGATGTGTGACAGCTCCTTGTCTGCGATTCGCATCACACAGCGTACGAACAGACAGGAACTTCGGTTTATCGACGTCTATAAGCCGAGTATAAGTGTAAAATACATTTCATTCGTTCATTACGATAGAACAGACAATAGCCATTATCTACAATGCAATGCAAATCTTAAATAATACAAATTTCGTTGAAGAATGTTTGTTTATTACTTATGCACATAGCGCACACACACACACACACACTTAATCTAATAATTTAAATAACTTATGAGCCGAATCTAGCACTTAATAATCAGAAATGACCAGAGAAACCGTTGTACAGTTTCTCCCCGAGGTCCTGGTTGGGAGCGAGGTTCCCATCCATGATCATTTCCACGACACTGGTGTTGGCGGCGAGCACGCACATCGCGGGCTGGAGGAACCACTGCTCGCTGGTACTGTCGGCTGTGTTGGAACCTTTTGCGATACGATCACGTGCATTGCAGTCAATCTTCGAGCTCATCTTCAAGTACTGGTTGTACTTAGTGTTGTATATCTTGAAGTACACTCTGTTGTCCTCCCACAAGCTAATGAACTTCCAACTGATATCGTCCTGGTCCTTGTTCTTACCATCGCCGTATGCAATTCTTTCATTATTTAAATAGTAATAGCAGCTAAGCTTCAGAGCGAGCTTGTAATTTCTGTAAACAAGTTTGACGAAGTCTCCGGTCATGCTGAGTTGAAAGCTTAAAGGAAAGTACTTTCTGAGAATGTGCTGCCCTTTGCCGACCCAGAGCTTGTAGCAGTACTCCATGGTGTTCTGTCTTTTGTCAACGATCAGGTTGTTGACTACATTCTGGATGACGGAACCCTTGTTCTGCCTCTCGTGCTCTAAGCTCTGAGCGACAGCGCTGTCGTAGTTGCCGGTGAGGATGCTGTTGTACAGTTTCTCCTCGAGGTCCTGGTTGGGAGCGAGGTTCCCATCCATGATCATTTCCACGACACTGGCGCTGACGGCGAGCACGCACATTGCGAACACCACGAGAAGTTTCATTATGACGGTTACCTGAAACATAAAACAAGTTTATTTGTGTGTTAATTAGTGCTAAAAGTAAATGTTGGAAAGGAGGCTACCTGAAAAGGAAGTTTATTAATCAAAATAATTATATGAGTACTGCTGGCTTAGCTAGGAGGACTGACTCTCCGCCTGGACGCGCACGTATTTCTTTTTTCAATTCAGCTTAAGTACTATAAATACAAATAATAGATTAATGTATTGTACAATCAGTCGAATTTTCAATTGTAATAGGTCGTATTACTTACCTGCTTACTTAGTTTTGAGGTATTGAATAATATTTTCTTTATGAAAAATCAAATTTTAAATTATTTCATTTAATTCAAATATTGTTTAATGATTAATGTATACCTAACCACCTACCTACCACCTACCTACCTACTACTATCTACTTACTAAGTTTTGAGATACCTACAGAATAAAACCTGCATAGCTCTAGATAAATTTGAAAACACAGGAATTGCTCGTGTCAAAGGAACTGAAATAAGCGTTAGTAATAGGTGAACTATCCGTGGGACTCTTTTGAAAGATTGAAACAACTAAAAAGGATTGAATTTTTTCACGATTTCTCAATGTATATGTCAGTACTATAAAATTTATACCTAGTCGGGTCATAAGTATTGTCACACAAAAATGTATACTTTTAGAATTTTACTCATTTTTAAATATGGAGTGGACGCTTAAAGAAGACCGTGTTGCAGTTATTGCGTTGCATCGTTGCGGTTACGCGCCAATTCAAATTTTTAACATACTGAAAATTTTGAATATAACCAAACGATTCGTTTATCGTACCATCAAACGATACAATGAAGACTCTAGTGTAGATGACAGGTCAAGAAGTGGTCGCTCTCGGTCTGTTAGCAGTGATAAAAGCTGTGAAGGTGCGAATTCAAAGAAATCCCAAACGTAAGCAGAAACTGTTGGCCCTTCAGATGGGGTTAAGCAGAACCACGGTGAAAAGGGTGTTAAATGAAGACTTAGGGCTACGGGCATATCGAAGAAAAACAGGACATCGTTTGAATGCTCGTCTGTCTAATGGACCTGAGACTGAAGAGATGCCGCGCTTTGTTGAAGCGGTACGCGGGAAAAAAATATCCGGAAATTCTTTGTTCGGATGAAAAAATTTTTACCGTAGAAGAGAGCTACAACAAACAAAATGATAAGGTGTACGCACACAGTAGTGAAGAAGCGAGCAACCGTATTCCGCGTGTCCAACGAGGTCATTTTCCATCCTCGCTCATGGTATGGTTGGGAGTTTCTTATTGGGGCTTAACAGAGGTACATTTTTGTGAGAAAGGTGTAAAAACGAATGCAGTTGTGTATCAAAATACAGTCCTCACGAACCTTGTGGAACCTGTTTCTCATACCATGTTCAATAACAGGCACTAGGTATTCCAACAAGATACGGCGCCAGCTCATAGAGCGAAGAGCACACAAGACTGGCTGGCGGCGCGTGAAATCGACTTCATCCGGCACGAAGACTGGCCCTCCTCCAGTCCAGATTTGAATCCGTTAGATTACAAGATATGGCAACACTTGGAGGAAAAGGCGTGCTCAAAGCCTCATCCCAATTTGGAGTCACTCAAGACATCCTTGATTAAGGCAGCCGCCGATATTGACATGGACCTCGTTCGTGCTGCGATAGACGACTGGCCGCGCAGTTTTTTGGAAGCAAATAATTTAAGATCATCCATGAACAAGAGATGTGATATAGCCTCAGCTCCTCTGCAAAGTCGGTAGCCTAGCGTTGAATCTTTAAGTAATGTACTTAAAGGATTAAGCGCCAAACAAAACCACAAAGGACTCAGACTGTCGCCCTGAAAGATACCCCGCTTAATCCTTATTAAATTCGGGGCAGCAGAAGAAGTCATCTGACCTGGTTGACTAAGAAACGTAGACCATTGACCCATGCATGAGCTAAGAAAGGAGCATAGTATGGGATTTATTTTATATAGCTCTAAAACTCTCATTAGCCATGTATGAGGCACAGAGTCATACGCTTTCTTATAATCAATCCAAGCCATATGAACGTTCCTCTTACCCCGCCGAACTTGTTGAGTAATGGTCATGTCAATGAGTAGCAAATCTTTTGTACCTCGAGACCCTGCCTTACATCTATTCTGAGTGATAAGATATTATTATTAAAAATGTGATTTAGAATTTTGATTCTCAAAATGGATGTAAGTAGCTTATAGATGGTAGGTAAGCATGTAATTGGTCTGTAATTCTTGGGATCCGAGGTATTGCCAGATTTATAAATCAAATAAGTGATACCAGATGTCATGAAATCTGGGAGTGATCCCAACTCAAGGGCCTGTTGGAATTGAGCTGCCAGGCGTTCATGTGAACTTCGGATCCACTTGATCCAGTAACTGTGCAGTCCGTCCGGTCCCGGACTTTTCCAATTTGGCATCAAACGCACTGCACGAGAAACATCAACAGCGCAAATTGTTATTGGATCCATCTTTTTATACGATTCACATTCCCGCCTGACAGTTTGTATCCATTCCCCTTCAGAGTGACCAATGGGTATCGACCAAATATTATTCCAAAATGTTGACATGTCCTCTTCGTTAACATTGTATGGCTCATCGGTCACTTGGGATTGAGACGACTCCCAGTTTCTGTATACACTTCTTTGATCTCTTTGGAAAACTCTACTCAAATAGTATCGCTCAGATCTTAGACGATACCGACGAATACGGCTTGCCCAAGCATAAACTTTTTGCTTCCAGAAGTCTATGCCCTCAATAATACAGGTCATGTATTCGTTTGAGCTTATTCCAGTTCCGGCAAAGGCCTGATCGACGAAACACATAACCAGTGGACGAGTATTTCCTTTCTGGAAGCACATAAACTTTGCTATTAGAATCCTGGCCCTATCAATTCGCTTCTCAATTCTGCACTGCCATTGTGGTTTAGTAGGGGGTCGATAGGCTGTCTGGGTTAAATTTGGAGACTTAACCTCAGCTACACGACAAACCGCTACCGCACCGCAGTACAGAAGTGAGTGCGTATCAATTAGATCCGTACTTGATTCTAAATAGGGTTTTAGAATAGAGTCCAGGGCCCCTACAAGCGAAACATTACGTCTAGGCATAGGCAAACGTGGTAATTTAGAAATCCAAATTAGTGATGGACATTTAGCAAAGGTTCATCTACGTATGTACTTGTATCGAGTGTTATTTTATTAAAAACTAGTCATACACTACGGTTTCACTCGCGTTTAATTTGTACGGAGAAGATCCGGCGAGAAACTCAGTGGGCTGCGTCTGTGACCTTGTGATCGGGTAGCGATCAGGCCGTTATAAGCCAGATCATTATCTGCGACACCGGAGCGTTTGCCGTCCCATTCGCGACCACCAAGAACTTGCCAGGCACGGTCTCTGATTGTCGGACGGAGTTGGAATAGTCGGTCGCTTACCCTTCTTCCGCCTTCGTCGAGTTCTCCCTCGTATTAGCGTTTAGGCAAAATAATGACACTGTCGCAAGAACAAATGCTTAAATACGATACGCGTTGTGCGTGTGCACGCATGCCATTCGTTTGACTCTGAGACGCTGCGCCGCCACTAAATTGAAGAGCTATAAATAAAAGACAACTAAGTGACAGCCATTTATTAGACAAATACATCAAATCGTGATGATATCTATCATGCCTACATATTATAATACATAAATCACCGGATTTTCTCAGCGGATCGCGATTCATTCGCGAAGCAACTGCTCTAGAGTTGTTAGGTCTCCTTCGGAGGCGCTCGGGCAGCTGTTAGCAAATCCCACACCTCTTGGCTGAGCCTTTGCTCGCCCACCTGTCCTGGTGAAACTGGAAAGGCCTCAGGGCCACCAGTCATCCTTCAATCCTAAAAAAAAATATCCTTAATATTTAGAATTCTCAAATAAATACTTATTATAATCTCAATTCTCATCTAAGTAAATTATGTAGGGTTATTTTATAATAGATTTAGTAAAAGTCCTTGCTGTGAGATGTGAAAGTGAAAAATGAATCACTCGTTACGTTATTAATTTGTTTTTAGTGGTGGAAAGGTGTCTTCTAACCCAACAAGAGTAGCCACCACCACCCTCTCTATTTCTGCAGTGAACTTAATGTAAGCAGTGCGTTTGAAGCAACTGTTGTAGGGCAGGAATTGAGCGTTAGGACTCGTGTCTCAAGGTAGTGGGTATTCACGTTGTTGATGTCCTTGCGCACTCGTAACTACGTAACACCAAGTTGATCTTGAGCTCGTCCAACTAACTATACGGCCATAACAAAACGGTCATAAACAATATGGTCGGAATGAAAATGATGCCGGATTGCAATCCCTATCGGTGCACTTCTTCAAAATTGGATATATTAAAAATCGACATAGACTTACTGACTTAAATTGACTTACACCACCCACCAGGGAGGGTGACAAATCGTCTATATGCAAAAATCGTTTGACACGATAAAACAGAGCTCGTGTAGCATACCTACCTATATCACAATCCTAACATTAAATTATACCCTCACGTGATAACAGAGTTCTTGGCCTCATCATATACAAGGTCAATAGACGCTACGCGTCATCTACGGTCTCCGTTACACCCGTCGGCTCCGCGGCGCCCGGGGCCTCCATGGCACCCGACGCGCTCGTGGTGTACGCCACCCCTGCAACACCTGTACCCTTTGGCAGAATGTGGCCCCGTAGGTGTACCACCACCCCGCCTATTTCTGCCATTAAGCTCGGTAGGATTGTGGACGCTTCAGGAGACCGTATAGCAGTTTGTCACGACGGTGAAGTGGCTGGTCTTCCTGCCATCTATAGCTGGATGATTATACGTTTTTGGCCTACCGCATAAGTCGTGTCTTAGAATATTCATATGTGTTTGTGTGTATGCTGTACGTGTGAGTAATATACGAGTGTGCTCGTCAAATAAATTTGTGTTTTTCTAGAGTCATCATCATTATCCTACCCTTCTCTCAGTCACCTGGGGTCGGCGCAACATGTTTTCTCCTTCCATACTCTTTTATCATATACCATTTCTTCGCTGACTCCCTTCTTACCCATATCGTCTTTCACGCAATCCATCCATTTATTCTTAGGTCTACCTCATCCTCTATATCCTTCCACATTCATAGTTAACATTCTCTTACCAACCTCATTTTCAATTCGTCTCATCACATGTCCATACCATTCCAAACGCGCACTTCTCAGCTTCTCTATCACAGGTGCCACTTTCAGACTTCCTCTAACATATTCATTCCGTATTCTATCCATTCTCGTTACTCCACACATCCATCGCAACACTCGTATCTCTGCTGCATGCAATCGCCTTTCATCCGCCACTTTAGTTGTCCAACAAGCGGATCCATACAAGACGGCAGCCTTTATTAAGTTTTCCTAGAGTGAATATACATTTTATGTTTCTATAATAGTGATAAGCAAATGTTCACGCATGGCGGTAACCAAATAGTCACCAACTAACAACAAGTGGGTCGTAAGCTCGTTGCGTAGTCGAAGCAATAAATAAAATTAAATCTTGCTCGAATTATTAAAGAAAACAATATTACAATAACCGATGGGCCAGTCTGACATACGACCTGGAGTGCGATAAAGACGAGATTTGTATTAAGCACCAAGCAGTGTATATAAGACCCCAGTGCAGCAAGAAAAGCATTGCAAACTTGAAAGCGATCGGAAAAGGTAAGACTTGTTTATTATATCAAACTGAACATTACAACTCAATTGATTTAGATAAATGATAAGGTGCTTGATGGGTACTAGCATAATATTTTCGAAGATTTTTTATTCATTTATTATTTATTTATTAGTCACAAATAAACATCACAAGCTAAAAAAATACATAAAAAATACAAGTAAAAAGAAACAAAATCTGGCTTGCAACATAAGCCATGTATGTGCGCACGATGTTCCTTACAACTATACGACAAAACAACACGATAACGAAAACTAATGTAACTTATAATGTAAGGAAATTATTTTATTCACAATATACAATTAAACAATTACACTACTTAACCTATTATTAACATGGAGGATGCTCTTGAACATTAAATCGAAAGCGTTTTAAATCTGTTAATGATTCGAAAAACTTCCACAATGTGTCTCAATCCGCTGATGACTGATCAATATAATTATAATTTAATGCTTTCCTTGGATTAAATGTTCAATTGTCAGCCAACTGAGTTTCTCACCGGATCTTTTCAGTGGGTCGCGATTCCAAGCCGGTGGTAGATTCTGCGAAGCACTGCTTTTAGTAGGGCTACTGTTAGCGAAATCTCAGGTCGAAACCGTGAGTTCACCCACCCGTCCGGGCGTAGCTGAAATAGCCTCTTAGGTTACCAGCGAATAAGTAGCAAAAAAAAACAGAAACCTTCATTCCTAACCTAGAGACAAATACCACATGTACAAAGAACCTTGTTTTATGTTACAGGCTCCTAACAAAATGAAACTTCTCGTTGTATTTGCGATGTGCGTGCTCGCCGCCAGCGCGGGCGTCGTTAAACTATCCGCGGACAGTTCTAACCAAGACCTCGAGGAGAAACTGTACAACAGTATCCTCACCGGTGACTACGACAGTGCTGTCCGTCAGAGCTTAGAATACGAGAGCCAAGGCAAGGGCTCCATCGTTGGGAATGTAACTTACAACCTGATCGTTGACAGGAGACAGAACACCATGGAGTACTGCTACAAGCTGTGGGTCGGCAACGGAGAGCACATTGTCAGAAAGTACTTCCCCTTTAACTTTAGGCTCATCATGGCCGGAAACTACGTCAACCTCATTTACAGAAACTACAAGCTTGCTCTGAAGCTCGGTTCCACAACCAATCCCTCGAATGAGAGAATTGCATACGGCGATGGTATAGACAAGCATACTGAACTCGTCAGTTGGAAGTTCATTACCTTGTGGGAGGACAACAGAGTGTACTTTAAGATCCACAACACTAAGTACAACCAGTACTTGAAACTGAGCTCGAAGACTGACAGCAATACTGGCGACCGTCTTGTATACGGCGTCAGCACCGCTGACACCACCAGCGAGCAGTGGTTCCTCCAGCCCGCGAAGTACGAAAACGATCTCCTGTTCTTCATCTACAATCGCGAGTACAACGATGCTTTGAAGCTTGGTGGGATTGTGGATGGCTCACGAGACCGCATGGCATTTGGACACGACGGTGAAGTGGCTGGTCTTCCTGCCCTCTATAGTTGGATGGTTCCACGTTTCTGGACTGCCGCATAAGTCGTGTCTTAGAATATTTATATGTGTTTGTGTGTATGGTGTACGTGTAAGTAATATACGAGCTTGTTCCTCAAATAAATTTATTATTTCCTAGAGTGAATATACATTTTATGTTTCTATAATAGTGATAACCAAATGTTCACGCATATCTGTGAGCCTTTTTTTTTCTTTTTCCGGACCGGGGGCCGAACCTCCTACGAGGTCCCCGCGCCTAGGGAGCGCACGGGGTATCTGGGACTTGACGATCTGCAAGGTGTTGGGAGCAAACCGCGGGCCCAAGGTATACTAAGGCCCTACTGCATTAAACGACTCCCCTGCACTCTTACACCCGACGTCTGATCTCTGTTTGGGGCAGAACCCAGTCAGAGTAGGGGGGTTCCCGCGGTCAACACTACAACCAGACACGTGGCGCCACCCCGAGGACGCCCGTCCGACGGGTCGTCGAGGCGATAGTCGACGACCAACGACGCCAGTCTCCGCGGATATCTGTGAGCCTAAGTTAACTCAAAACATATTATTGCTTAAATTTTAATTAAAGCTAAAATAAAACGTAAGTTTTTGAAATCTATATCAGAAGCGTACCTACTTAGTAACCTATTATTATTATTTTGATAGTATTACGCCGGTAAGAGTAACGCCATCTTTCGTCGAATAGCAGAAACAAATATCAAAAGAAAGAACGCTTGCAAAGTACAACGCCATCTATTATCAAATAGCGGAAAGAAAGAAAGAAGTCGTGGCCTAAAGGATAACACGTCCGGTGCATTCGTGTCTAGCGATGCACCAGTGTTCGAATCTCGCTGGCGGATACCAATTTTTCTAATGAAATACGTACTTATCAAATGTTCACGATCGACTTCCACGGTGAAGAAATAACATCGTGTAATAAAAAATCAAACTCGCAAAATTATAATTTGCGTAATTACTGGGGGTAGGACCTCTTGTGAGTCCGCACGGGTAGGTACCACCACCCTGCCTATTTCTGCCTTGAAGCAGTAATGCGTTTCGGTTTGAAGGGTGGGGCAGCCGTTGAAACTACACTGACCCCGGTATCAAAAATGAATTGCTGTTCGTTAGTCTCGCTAAAACTCGAGAACGGCTGGACCGATTTGGCTAAGTTTGTTCTTGAATTATTCGTGGAAGTCCAGGGAAGGTTTAAAAGGTGAGAAAATATAAAAAAGCTCAGAATTAGTTATATAAAAACAAACAGTTTTGTTTTTCCTTTGATGTGCCCCCTTGATGTGTCTTTTACTTATCGATTGAGGCACTACGAAGTCCGCCGGGTCAGCTAGTTTTAAAATAAAATTAATCTGAATTTAGAATGATTGCTTATTTATTTGTTCATTGTTGTATATATGCTCTGGATTCCAGTGAACGATGAAAGCAGTACTTAGAAAGCCTTTATACCCCAAGCGTACTGCTCGGGACTTCCGACCACGCGGCCACTGTATCCGAACGCCATGCGGTTACCCCAGGTGTCGGTTGGCTTAGAGAGCACCAACGCCTCGTTGTATTCGCGGTTGTACATGAAGAACAAAACGTCGTTGTCGTACTTAGCGGGCTGCAAGGTCCATTGGGCCTTAAAACCTTCGACGCTGTTGACCCCGTAGGCCATGTGGTTTTGGGTCGGGGTTGTTTTAACTGACAACGTCAAATACTGATTACGCTGAGTGTTCACAATCTTGAAGTAGACCTTGTTGTTCTCCCACAGAGGAACGAACTTCCAGCTGACTTTTGGACTCGTCTTGTCCTTGCCATCGCCGTAGGCAAGTCTGCCATCGTTGTTGCTGTCATCGCGCAACGTCAAAGCAAGACCGTCGCGCTTGTACATCAGCTTAATGTTGTTTTCGGCGAAAATAAGTGTGAACTCAACAGGGAAGCACTCCCGGACGATATCCTTGGAGCCTTGCATCCAGAGCTGGTAGGCGTACTCCATGCAGTTCATCTTGTTGTTTCGTATGAGTTTGTTTACGACATTTGTGATGACTTCGCTCTTCTTGTCCTCGTAGATCTGTTTGCTTTTTTCAACGGCATTGTCGTAATCGGCAACGAGGATGCTGTTGTAAAGATCGTCTTCGAGTTTGGAGTCGGAGACTGAGGTTCCGTTGGCATATAAAGACGCCACGAAAAGACACAGAATAACTTGAACGGTTTTCATCTTTTGTGCGTCGGGTTCTAAAACATAAAAATGCGTTGGTATAAAATTTAAATTTTAAAATGAAATTAAAATTCGCTGATGTTATTTTTGCTTAGGCGGTTGGTCGATCTCACGGCCCACCTGGTGTTAAGTGGTTACCGGAGCCCATAGACATCTACAACGTAAATGCCGCCACCCACCTTGAGACATGTGTTTTGGGGTCACAGTTTTAACAGTACAGCGGCTACCCCACCCTTCAAACCGAAATGCATTACGGCTTCGCGGCAGAAATAGAGAGGGTGGTGGTACCTAACCGTGCGGACTCACAAGAGGTCCTACTTCAATATCAGTCTCGCTAAACCAAACTTGGAAACTGATTAGTCTTGATTGACCTCGAGCAAGGAAACGTGACGGGACGTCGATAGACTCATAAAATCTATTCCCTCCAACCCCACATGCCGATCGTGAAGGATGTAACGACTTATTAGAAGATGAAGAAGATTATGGAATCAGAACAGTAATATTATTTTCTAAATCTGCGTACACAAAAAAAATACCGAACTATCCTTCATGTTCTCTAAAGCTCTTAAAACGATGATCTTTCTTTCATTTGCACTACATCTAGCTGTACATCTGTACCTCACGGTCCACCTAGTTTTAAGTTATTTCTACAGGCCCTAGACGTGAATGTTGCCTACCCAATTCTCCTGTGAATCCAATTCTGAACTGTATCGTATAACGACTGCCTCTGTCTTTAAATGCGGACGGATTTGGGAGAGAGATAAAAAGAATTTATGAAATATACCGGCGCGAACACACCGTAACCCCAGTAAGTTGATGAAATATAAAGTTATTTGTGCAATCTCACCTCTGCCTCACAAGAACGATATGTCTGTTTCGTTATGAACTCGGCCTTTTATACTAGAAATTGGATTGAATAATTTATTACACGTCAGATAAGGTAGGTATCGCCCTAAGAGTTTAAATGTCAAATGAGAGTGCATTGAATTTTTGCGTAGCTTCCTAGAGTAGGGTATTGGTAAGGTACAACAGGATAGATTTTACCACCCTCCGTATTTCTACTATGAAGCAGTAATGCATTCCGTTCTGATGAGTGTCGTAGTAGCCGTTGTGTTAAATAGAACTGAGAGCTCAGGACTCAAGCGTAGTTTGCCCTCGGAGGGTATTGTGGTGTCTAAGCCGTCGGTGCCTGAAGCGATGGGCATTAGCGGCCTTGATTCTTCGCGCGCTTCGCTCTCGGTGAGGTAATCAGGGGGTATTGTACTATCCTCCCTTTTCCTTCCTGGGACCGCGAGGCCGATATTTGGCCACGACCTGTCGGCGCTGGGCACAGTCCGTTCAGCTCCAGTCGGGAACTGACACCCAGCCTGTCAAATGTCGGAGGCGTCCTACGCGTCATCTGGCATACGCCCAGTGCAGGGAGCGGTTGCTGGAGGGGCTCGGCCGACTACGGCCACCTACTGACGCAAGCTCGATGCCTTGACACGGGATTAGTGACACGGCGTACTCCCCTTCCCCCTCGCCAGATCCTCTCGGGGCATAGCTGCTTTGAGAGATCCCTGTAGATAATCTGGGAGGGAGCCACACTATTGGAAGAAGAGGAAAACTTCGGTCTTTCTCTTTTCGTCTACTCTGGAGGCGCCGGAGTCCCACATCACCCGATCTGTTACCTCTTTCGATACCACATTTATAAACGGATTCCCAAGTAATAAACAAAAAAAAAGGGCTCAACCCTGACGAGATTTACATTATAGTCTAATGGCATTTAACTCCAGTGTTGGTAGTTCACCCATCTATAAAATAAAAAGAAATAAGTGCATTTTTAATAAAAATCAATAGCACGTACTTTCCTACAAACAGTTGATAAGCGGTGCAGAGGTGAAGACAGAGGATTCCCAATGTCGTCATCACTGATTACTGTAACTGTTTTGCGAATGCACCTACTAGGTACTGGAACGGAATCGCGAACCGCTGAGTAGAGCTGGCAAAAAACTCAGCGGTATTTATGGGTTAGGTTGCACGTCGAATTCTTTGCAGAATTTTTTTTTATTGCTTAGATAGGTGGACGACCTCACAGCCCACCTGGTGTTAAGTGGTTACTGGAGCCCATAGACTGTACCAGAAAATTTCTTTTCAATTAATTTAAACCTTTTTTAAATTAACGCCATCTAGCGATTATACGTGGCACAGTGTGGAGAATTCGATACCTTATTTTATATATACAAATAAGTTCTTTTACTCGACACTGCATGTCGTGACTGTGCGATTTTGTATCGATCATTCGAAGACAAACTTGCACATCTCTGGCCTGTAGAATATTCGAGAAACGACACCTTATTATTATAAAAGGACAAGTTTACTTTAGTCTAGCTCTCTTTCGTGTAACATCTCTCGAGCTGCGAGGTGATTATGTTCACTGCTTTACCAAAGTCAATTTCATTAATCCTTGGTGACGTGCGTTTGTTTATTTTATTTTTATCTCTTAGATGGTTGGACGAGCTCATAGCCCACCTGGTGTTAAGTGGTTACTGGAGCCCATAGACATCCACAACGTAAATGCGCCACCCACCTTGAGATATAAGTTCTAAGGTCTCAGTATAGTTACAACGGCTGCCCCACCCTTCAAACCGAAACGCATTACTGCTTCACGGCAGAAATAGGCAGGGCGGTGGTACCCACCCGCGCGGACTCACAAGAGGTCCTACCTCCAGTAATTACGCAAATTATAATTTTGCGGGTTTCATTTTTATTACACGATGTTATTCCTTCACCGTGGAAGTCAATCGTGAACATTTGTTGAGTACGTATTTCATCATTCAATTGATATCTTTTTAGTGCAGGAGACCCTACTTAAGCCCGCGCGCCGTGACCCTAAAATCGCGAACTATAACATGGTCAGGAACGACAGGCTCTCTGCCCGTGGTGGTGGTACCGTCATTTACTATAGAAGAGCCCTGCATTGCGTCCCGCTCGATCCTCCCGCGCTCGCTAATATCGAAGCATCAGTGTGCCGAATCTCACTGACGGGACACGCGCCGATCGTTATCGCGTCCGTTTATCTTCCACCGGATAAGATCGTTCTAAGCAGTGATATCGAGGCGCTGCTCGGTATGGGGAGCTCTGCCATTCTGGCGGGCGACCTAAATTGTAAACACATCAGGTGGAACTCACACACCACAACCCCGAATGGCAGGCGGCTTGACGCGTTAGTCGATGATCTCGCCTTCGATATCGTCGCTCCGTTAACCCCGACTCACTACCCGCTGAATATCGCGCATCGCCCGGATATACTCGACATAGGGTTATTAAAAAACGTAACTCTGCGCTTACACTCGATCGAAGTAGTTTCAGAGTTAGATTCAGACCACCGTCCCGTCGTTATGAAGCTCGGTCGCGCTCCCGATTCCGTTCCCGTCACGAGGACTGTGGTGGATTGGCACACGCTGGGCATCAGCCTGGCTGAATCTGATCCACCATCGCTCCCGTTTAACCCGGACTCTACCCCGTCTCCTCAGGATACCGCTGAAGCCATAGACATCTTAACATCACACATCACCTCGACATTAGATAGGTCATCGAAACAAGTTGTAGCGGAGGACTTCCTTCACCGCTTCAAATTGTCCGACGATATTAGGGAACTCCTTAGAGCTAAGAACGCCTCGATACGCGCCTACGACAGGTATCCTACCGCGGAAAATTGTATTCGAATGCTTGCCCTACAACGCGACGTAAAGTCTCGCATCGCCGAAGTCCGAGATGCCAGATGGTCTGATTTCTTAGAAGGACTCGCGCCCTCCCAAAGGTCTTACTACCGCTTAGCTCGTACTCTCAAATCGGATACGGTAGTAACTATGCCCCCCCTCGTAGGCCCCTCAGGCCGACTCGCGGCCTTTGACGATGACGAAAAAGCAGAGCTGCTGGCCGATACATTGCAAACCCAGTGCACGCCCAGCACTCAATCCGTGGACCCTGTTCATGTAGAATTAGTAGACAGTGAGGTAGAACGCAGAGCCTCCTTGCCACCCTCGGATGCGTTACCACCCTTCACCCCGATGGAAGTTAAAGACTTGATCAAAGACCTACGTCCTCGCAAGGCTCCCGGTTCCGACGGTATATCTAACCGCGTTATTAAACTTCTACCCGTCCAACTCATCGTGATGTTGGCATCTATTTTCAATGCCGCTATGGCGAACTGTATCTTTCCCGCGGTGTGGAAAGAAGCGGACGTTATCGGCATACATAAACCCGGTAAACCAAAAAATCATCCGACGAGTTACCGCCCGATTAGCCTCCTCATGTCTCTAGGCAAGCTGTATGAGCGTCTGCTCTACAAGCGCCTCAGAGATTTCGTCTCATCCAAGGGCATTCTCATCGATGAACAATTCGGATTCCGTACAAATCACTCATGCGTTCAACAGGTGCACCGCCTCACGGAGCACATTCTTGTGGGGCTTAATCGACCAAAACCGTTATACACGGGAGCTCTCTTCTTCGACGTCGCAAAAGCGTTCGACAAAGTCTGGCACAACGGTTTGATTTTCAAACTATTCAACATGGGCGTGCCGGATAGTCTCGTGCTCATCATACGGGACTTCTTGTCGAACCGCTCTTTTCGATATCGAGTCGAGGGAACCCGCTCCTCCCCACGACCTCTCACAGCTGGAGTCCCGCAAGGCTCTGTCCTCTCACCCCTCCTATTTAGCTTATTCGTCAACGATATTCCCCGGTCGCCGCCGACCCATTTAGCTTTATTCGCCGACGACACGACTGTTTACTATTCTAGTAGAAATAAGTCCCTAATCGCGAAGAAGCTTCAGAGCGCAGCCCTAGCCCTAGGACAGTGGTTCCGAAAATGGCCCATAGACATCAACCCAGCGAAAAGTACTGCGGTGCTATTTCAGAGGGGAAGCTCCACACGGATTTCCTCCCGGATTAGGAGGAGGAATCTCACACCCCCGATTACTCTCTTTAGACAACCCATACCCTGGGCCAGGAAGGTCAAGTACCTGGGCGTTACCCTGGATGCATCGATGACATTCCGCCCGCATATAAAATCAGTCCGTGACCGTGCCGCGTTTATTCTCGGTAGACTCTACCCCATGATCTGTAAGCGGAGTAAAATGTCCCTTCGGAACAAGGTGACACTTTACAAAACTTGCATAAGGCCCGTCATGACTTACGCGAGTGTGGTGTTCGCTCACGCGGCCCGCACACACATAGACACCCTCCAATCCCTACAATCCCGCTTTTGCAGGTTAGCTGTCGGGGCTCCGTGGTTTGTGAGGAACGTTGACCTACACGACGACCTGGGCCTCGAATCAATTCGGAAATACATGAAGTCAGCGTCGGAACGATACTTCGATAAGGCTATGCGTCATGATAATCGCCTTATCGTTGCCGCCGCTGACTACTCCCCGAATCCTGATCATGCAGGAGCCAGTCACCGTCGACGCCCTAGACACGTCCTTACGGATCCATCAGATCCAATAACCTTTGCATTAGATGCCTTCAGCTCTAATACTAGGGGCAGGCTTAGGGACCCCGGTAACCGTACTCGTCGAACTCGACAAAGAGGTCGACGTGCAACCTAACCCATGCATCAGCCCGCTGAGTTTCTCGCCGGATCTTCTCAGCGGGTCGCGATTCCGATCCGGTAGTAGATTCATTCGCGAAACAATTGCTCTTGAGTTGTTAGGTCTCCTTCGGAGGCGCTCGGGCAGTTGTTAGCAAATCCCACCCCTCTTGGCTGAGCCTTTGCTCGCCCACCTGTCCTGGTGAAACTGGAAAGGCCTTCGGGCCACCAGTAAACATTCAATCATAAAAAAAAAAAAAAAAAAAAAAAAAATTTCATTAGAAAAATTGGTACCCGCCTGAGATTCGAACATCGATGCATCGCTCAACACGAATGCACCGGACGTCTTATCCGTTAGGCCACGACGACTTCACTGGCGTTAAGCCAGGGTAAGTGTATTTGAATTATTCTCCACACAGTGTCCACAATATTTAATTAAATAAATGTTAAAACATAATAATGTCTTGATACGTAGGTCCTTGTAACTGGTACAAAATATGTACTTCAGGTATGGTGCCGAGCGTGACCTTCTGATCACCTTCGGAATCCCATAGTGCTTTCCTATATGGAAGCCTGAAGCGGGGAACTCTAGCAAGTCGGTCCAACGAAGGCTGCTTGACTACGGTAGAAACAGGACACACCCGCATTCCCAGCCTCGCTCGCATACAGCAACCCCGGTTGCTGAGAAGTGATCCCGGTGAATCGTATTAGGTTTATTTTATTTGTATTAATTTTTTTTTGTGTAACTTTCTCGAGTGTTCGGTGTATCTACCGACAAACCTCCTTTATAAACTTAAAATTTGTAACTTAACCTCTCACTAGTTTTATAATCTTATAACTATTGTAAATTAACTCATTTTTATATTTTATATCTGCGTCCAATAAATACAATATTGTTAATTATAATTTGTTTTTTTTGTTGGTGTAAGTCTCCCAGGGCGGTAAGTGGTGGCGCCCTGAGATCCTCCTCACAGAGTCTCCTGTTCACTGGTTGTCTCCCGGTGGTGACGTGTCCAGAAGTGGTGCGACTCGGCCCCGTGTCTCTCGACCCATAGACCACCTTTTGGAGAGTGACGCGACTGGGCCTCATGTAACATCGGCATACCCAGGGGCACCCTCAGACACAGACACGTTATAAGAGATCTACAACGTAAATGCGCCACCCACCTTAAGATATAAGTTCTAAGGTATCAGTGTAGTTACAACGGCTGCCCTACCCTTCAAACCGAAACGCATTACTGCTTCACGGCAGAAATAGGCAGGGTGGTGGTACCCGCGCGGACTCACAAGAGGTCCTACCACCAGTAATAACCAGTTTGATGAGGTTCCTAAGCCTGCTCCTAGTCTTAGAGCTGAAGACGTCTAGTGCTGAGGTGAGTGGATCTGATGGATCCTAAACGAAGTGTCTAGGGCATCGACGGCGACTGACTCCTCCGTGGGCAAGAATTAGGGAATAATCAGTGCCGGCAACGATAAGGCAGTTATCATGACGCATAGCTTTATCTAGTACCGTTAGTACCGTTCCGACGCTAACTATAAGTCATTCCGAATCGATCGTTGTGTAAGTCCCTTCGTACACAAGGCTACGCAAATCTTCGATACTCGACGATTTTAGTCTCCAAGCGACTACCGCCATACAAATCCATTGAGGTTCGTACACGAGTCGCGTCGCCGATATTCGTCCCGCGACTCGCGTCGTGCCAATCGCGCGCTACCTGCCTGTCGAGATCTTCGCTACATAAGTCTCGGCGATTTCCAAGATGGCGGAGCAATTTTTTAATATTAAATTTGTCTCTGAGGTGGAAAAATATCCTTATTTATATAATTATAAATTAAAAGAATACTAAAAAAAGGAAATAACAGTAAAAGCTTTTCGTAGCCGTAGGAAAGGCCGTTAATATAACAGATTGGTATATTTTTATAGATTTAAAAATAGTCAGTACATAGTTTTGTAATGAAAAAACACTTTTAGGCAGTATATTCTTTTTATAAAGCTTTTGTTTTAGGTATTTACACGAATTTTGTGTACATTTTATTATGATAGCCGATGTTGTAAGCCGGATTGCCGACGCTGTTGTTGTGATCTAGGATCGTTATCTAGCGTACCAGATATCCGTATCCATTAAACTATAAACAATACAACAAGTAATATCTAATGTTAAATTAATGGTATAGTGACTAAATAGGCAACTCGCGTCTTGCGATTCATTTTCGTGTGTACGGACCGTGCGCTACTCGATACTCACGACTTGATACTAATGTCGTTGACAACATTAGTATCGAAGATGTGCGTAGCCTTGTGTACGAAGGGCCTTAGTCGACGTTTTTCATGAATCAATCAGGTTAGCACCTGTGCTCCTACTGCTAACCTGCAAAAACGTGCCTGGAAGGTGTCTATGTGTGTGCGGGCTACGTGAGCGAACACCGCACTCATATTATGTCATGACGAGTCTCATGCAAGCTCTGTAAAGTGACACCTTGTTCCGAAGGGATATTTTACTCCGCTTGCAAATCATGGGATAAATTCTGCCGAGAATAAAGGTGGCGCGATAAAAGGCAGACATTATGTGTGGGCAGAATGTCATGGATGCACTCAGGGTGACTCACAATTACTTGACCTTCCTAACTTCGGTAACTAGTCGGATGATTTTTCGTTTTGTTGGGTTTATGTACGCTGATAACGTCCGCTTCTTTGCAACCCGCGAGAAAGATGCAGTTCGTCATTGCAGCATTGAAAATAAATGCCAACATCACAATGAGTTGGTCGGGTAGAAGTTTGTCAACGCGATTAGATAGATATAGAGGACGTAGATCTTTGATCAGGTTTTTAACTTCCTTCGGGGTAACGGGCAACGTGTCCGAGTGTGGCAAAAAGATTCTGCGTTCAACCCACTGTCTACTAGTTCTATATGAACGGGATCCGTGGGCTGCGTGCTGGGGAGACACTGCACTTGCAATATATCGGCCAGCAGCTCTACTTTCTGGTACTCATCTGGTCGTCATCGAACCCCGTGAATCGGCCTGAGGGGCCTATGAGGGGGCCACAGTTACTATCGTATCCGATTTGGAGTACGAGCTAAGCGGTAGTAACATAAGGTGTTTACGCGCGTCCTTTTAAGAAATTAGACCACCTAGCATCTCGGACTTGGCATACGATTTTTCTCCGCCCTTAATACATAATGATACTTTGTTACTTTTTGATTTACTAATGGATAAAAAGGTGCATAATGCAAATTGGTTTTCAAAACCAGAGCAGATGAATGAGGTAATAATATAACAAGATGCAAAGCAAGATTGTTGGAAAGGGTTACCAACTGAAGAAGCAATAGATTATAACGATATCTACGCTCCAGTTATACGGTACTCCTGAATGAGATATGTGATTTGTTTGGCTGTAATATAGGTACAACTTAAACATGCACTAAATGGATGCTGTGAAAGCATTTTTACAAGGAGACACTGAAGCAGAATACATGTTTTAGTCACAGCAATACAAGAGGCTATTTGGCTTAACACGTTGAACGCCATGTGGCCCACCGGTACCATTCGGACCAAGCCAAAATCAGGGAATGCGTAGTTTTTATCAACTTGAAATTTTATTTTTTGAATTTTTTAAATGCGATAATTTGCACGGTAGATAAAAATTAGCGACTTTTATCGTCTAGTTCAAATCAAATAAAAAAAAAATTATTCAACATAAGTACTTGTTGAACGTCAAAAGAACTACCGCCAATTCACAAAAACTAGCCTCCGTCCTGACAAGAATTAATAAATCGTAGCTAGATCGATTTATCGACCCCGAAATCCCCTGTATAGGTACTAAATTTTATAAAAATCATTGGAGGCGTTTCCGAGATTCAGATTATAAGAATTGCTCGTTTAGAAGTGTAAGATATAACGGAACTTTTGACCATGTTTTTGATCCCCTTCAAAACGTCGGATTAACTCGATATTTGGTGTATGTACAGTAAGGAACGAAATAAGTCTGAAGACTTACCGGTTCACCTTCCTTCCACTGCCTCGCGCTCCCTGGGCTCAGCGTCGTTTCCGGAGGTGGGACCGTCTGTTCTTTGACTGGTACACGATGAACAATTGTCGCTGGTTCTAATGGTTACGTGTGACTTGCGTTGGGTAATTTTTGTTGTTTGTAATAAAAGAATGTCTGCCGCGGAACGCGTGTGCTAAGTTACTATACGACGACGATCTCTGCCCGTAGGCTTGGAGGGGTTGCTCAGCAAGCTTCTGGTTGGCTAGTCGGCCGTCTACAGGCGAGATCGAACCTTACTGCACCTAGGTTAAGACTTGTGTTGTGTTGAAGATGTATTGCCTAATACCCGATACTAATAAAAAATATAGAAAAACGAAAAATCTGTTTCAGTACGAAACAGTGTACTTATCAAGAACCGATGACAATTCAATATTTTAAACACTTAAACAATAGACTTGTGTCAGTAACTTACACCCGTTATTTACTTTCGGCAGTCAAAACTATAGATTCATTTGAGCGCCTTCTTTTTTTCACTTAGCAAATTGGAAACTGTTGTATTTTTACGTCAATGTACATTAATGAATAATTTATGATACATAATGTTACTTAAACTAAAAAATTAAAAATAAATATTAGTTTAAAAAACTAAAAAACACGCTTTTATAGAGAGTCGAACTAAAAAATAGGAAATAAGTTTATTGTAAAAAAAGCGTGGGGTACCTACCTAATATTTAAGATATTATCAAAATAATAATCCTACTCATACCTGTCAATAAAATATTTATGACCTATTGACACCATGCACCCCACACTTGTTTCACAAGTTTTTAAACTATTATTTATTTCATGTGGCGTCTAACGTGATAAACAATTAGAAGACCTTTGGCCTGCTCTTTCAGGTATGCCAATTACAATGTATTACGATAATCAAAGTGCTATTATCATTTCAGGTGATTACATCTATCATGCTGTTAGCAATTACATTGATGTACGCTATCTATTGTGAGAGAATGGATCGTCAAAAACAAATATAATATATCGACGCTTGAAAGGCAAACGTGACTAAGCGACAATAACTGCTTTGTACATAAATGATAGGCAATAACAATATTCGATGCGCAAAAAAAAAAAATTTCTAGGTCTATTATAATCATTTCAATCCTATATATTCGTTAAAATATATTTTTTTTTCCAGGTATTTCAACTTTAAATTAGTCTACTGTAAAGTTCACGCATTGTCGCTTAGTCACGTTTGCCTTTCAAGCGTCGGGAGATGGTCGCTGACACTTTGACGAGGGCTTTACATCGACTTGCACGTGAAAAGTTCAACCTGGTAATGGGTTTGCGTCCAGGGGAGGCTGTCGAAATATGAGGCCGCAAATTAAAATTGCAAGTTGCAGCTCATCCGCTTGCTACCCAACGCGAGTCCACATCACATTATAGTATTTGATCTACAGTCTCTCTGGTTCTACGTAAGTAAAGATCAATGTGCGCTCGTTCTTTACTAATAAGTAAGGATCTATCTTTACTAATAAGGGGAGTAAGGGGAGATCGGCCTATTGTCAACCCCACCTGCACGCGCCGGATAGCGGCGGCGACCAACAGATTGCCGTGGTGCTCCCTGCTAGAGAACGAACGGGGCAATGGCGACCGAGCAATGGCGGTATAACCATACACACCCGTCAGGACAACCTGTACGGAAGAGGCGTCAGAAACCTTGGGGATCAAATACCCCCTAAAATGCTGGTGCAGAAGGCAACGGGAAACCACTGCACTAATTTCCCACGAGAGTAATGAGCAGGTCATATCCGACTGATGCATGTCCACGACCTCTCTGTCAAGAGTATACGAATAGGAAGGAGAAGAATCTTTACTAATATTATAAAGAGGAAAGATTTGTTTGTTTGTATTCAATAGGCTCCGAAACTACTGAACCGATTTGAAAAAAAATCACTGTTTAGAAATTACACTATTCCTGAGCGACATAGGCTATAATAGTTTTTGAAATAATTAGCGATCCTTACAAAAACTCCAATAATGTAACCCAAGATGTAAAAAAATTACCTAAAATATTCTTTACGTCGCGTGCCCTGCGAAAATTATAGATGATAGAATATGTTTGTGTATAATAGAATGTCTAACTATTATAGTTATGCCGCAGTAAGTGTTCTTTTATTTAAAAAAATTAAACAACGTCAAATATCGTTGAAATTTTTGTTAAAGTCCCGAGCGGAGCCGGAGCGGGCCGCTTGTAATTCATATATAGGTAGTAATAAATTATTTTATTGATTTAATCCAAAGTCTCGCGTATTAATAATACTATTAGTATTTATTATAATACCACTCTTCTAATGAAATACATACTTAACTCATGTTCACGGGTAACCTACACGAAGAACAAATAGCATCGTAGAATCCAAAATTAAATACGCCAAACCTCTAATTTGCTCATCGACCACAATATTTAATAGAGACTAAGGCTGGGTTCACACGACATTGTTCTGCACGTTTATTTGCAGTATACGTCTTATCGAATGAATAGTGGTACATGACATAGAACCATTCGCATGTCGTTCGTGCTGCAAAAAATCGTACACCGCTTATGCGTTTAAGCGAATGCTCAACGGACTTGTCAGGCAAATCGAATGAACTTTAACGTTCGAGTGCCGCATAGTATAGTTCTGTCTCGTTCACACGTTCACACACAAAGACTTTTGCTTTATAAAGCACAAGACCGGCTTCGCGTGGAGTACTGCTCCCATCTCTGGGCCGGGGTTCTCAAATACCAGCTTCTTCAATTTGACTCCATACAGAAGAGGGCCGTTCGAATTGTCGATAATCCCATCCTCACGGATCGTTTGGAACCTTTGGGTCTGCGGAGGGACTTCGGTTCCCTTTGTATTTTGTACCGTACCTATGTTCCATGGGGAGTGCTCTGAGGAATTGTTTCAGATGATCCCCTCATCTCCTTTTTATCATCGCACCTCCCACCATCGGAGCAGAGTTCATCCATATTATCTGAAACCGCTGCGTTCATCGACAGTGCGTTTCCAGAGGTCTTTTTTTCCACGTACCATCTGGCTATGGAATGAGCTCCCCTCCACGGTGTTTCCCGAGTGCTATGACATGTCCTTCTTTAAAAGAGGCTTAAGCGGTAGGCAGCAGCTTGGCTCTGCCCCTGGCATTGCTGAAGTCCATCTACCGTCGTCGTGGCCTAACGGATAAGACGTCCGGTGCATTCGTGTTGAGTGATGCACCGGTGTTCGAATCCCGCAGGCGGGTACAAATTTTTCTAATGAAATACGTACTCGACAAAATGTTCACGATTGATTTCCGCGGTGAAGGAATAACATCGTGTAATAAAAATGAAACCCGCAAAATTATAATTTGCGTAATTACTGGTGGTAGAACCTCTTGTGAGTCCGCACGGGTAGGTACCACCACCCTGCCTATTTCTGCCGTGAAGCAGTAATGCGTTTCGGTTTGAAGGGTGGGGCAGCCGTTGTAACTATAATTGAGACCTTAGAACTTATACCTCAAGGTGGGTGGCGCATTTACGTTGTAGATGTCTATGGGCTCCAGTAACCACTTAACACCAGGTGGGCTGTGAGCTCGTCCACTCATCTAAGCAATAAAAAAAAAAAAAAAAAAAACCAGGTGGGCCGTATGCTCGTCTGCCTACAAGGGCAATTTGTGTAATTACTGGTGGTAGGACCTCCTGCGAGTCCGCACGGGTTGGTACTACAACCATGCCTGTTTCAACCATGAAGCAGTAATGCGTTGCGGTTTGAAGGGTGGGGTGGCCGTTGTACTATACTGAGACCTCAGAACTCTATCTCAAGGTAGGTGGCGGCATTTACGTTGTAGATTTCTACGGGCTCCGGTAACCACTTAACACCAGGTGGGCTGTGAGCTCGTCCACCTATCTACACAATTAAAAAAAACACAGACATAGAGCTTCAGTCTCGAGGTAGGCTCTAGGTGGCGTTCACATTCTGATATCAATGGACTCCTGTCACCAATTGACAACAAGTGGGCCGTAAGCTCATTATCTAGTCTAGGCAATAAATAAAATTAAATCTTGTTCGATTTAAAGAAAACAATATCACAATTACTGATTGGCCAGTGTGACACACGACCTGTAATTACGATAAAGACGAGATTTATCTTTAAGCATCCAACGGAGTATATAAGACCAGAATGCAGCAAGAAACGCATTGCAGACTTGAAGGCCATCTGAAATGTAAGACTTGTTTATTATTTCAACTGAACATTACCAATTACTTGTTTTATAACGATCCACTGATTGATGATCCATTTCATTTGCTTTCAATGCTTTACTTTTTTATTTTTTTATAGCCTTTATTCAGACAGTATTTCATTTACATACCTTAATTTTCTTGTTGTTAACAATTGTATTTTTATATACTTTATATATTAAATATATTAAAGTCTTAACTCTATCCTTAACTATTTAGCATCGATAACCCCGTCTGTATGTCATTTATTGACAAAAGCCTCCTCCAACCTTTTCCATTTCCTCTGTCTTTGGCAGTTCTTGTCCATAAACCTCCTGCTACGGATTTGATATCATCCAGCCATCTTCTGAATGGTCTACCTCTTTTCCTCTTCATATGACTTGTGAATCAATTCATTATTGATTTTGACCATTTATCTTTGCCTCTAACTATATGACCTGACCATCTCCACTTTAGCTTTTTTATTGTTGTTGTGACATGTTTTTGTGTATTTCTTTATAGTATCCATTCTTATTCTGTCAGATAGTACCGGTCACCGTTCTCGTCGAACCCGTCGCTTGCGACGAAGGGCTCGACGAGTACCTAAATTAACCCTCAGACCCACTGAGGTTCTCGCCAGATCTTCTCAGTGGGTCGCGTTTCCGATCCGGTGGTAGATTCTGCGAAGCACGGCTCTTGCTAGGGTCGTGTTAGCAACGTCGTCAGGTTTGAGCCCCGTGAGCTCACCTACTAGTTAAGGTTCGGTAAGCTTAGGTAGGCAACAAAAAAAAAAAATGTCAGATAGTCTTTTCCCCATCATACTTCTTTCCATGGAGTTTTGGGCAAGTTTCCAGCTTTTTAACATTTGCTTTGGTGAGTGCTCAAGTTAGGCAGCCGTATGTGAGTACAGGGAGTATGCTAACATCAAAGAGTTTCCGTTTGATGCCTATACTGATATAATGCTTTACTACTCGGGTTAAATGTTCAATTGTATTAAGATGGATGAATCACATGATTATAAGTTGACTGCAATTTAAAGGCCACCAAACCACAAATTTCGAACATGTTTTTAGTTTTGTTTCTAATAGAAATAAGATATTCGTCAGTATAGGACATTTCGTCGTGAGCACATTTACTTCCTACTACTACTTTAAAAGAGAAAACAAAAACCTTCATTCCTTTATTACTGGTGGTAGGACCTGTTGTGAGTCCGCGCGGGTGGGTACCACCACTCTACCTATTTCTGCCGTGAAGCAGTAATGCGTTTCGGTTTGAATGGTGGGGCAGCCGTTGTAACTATACTTGAGACCTTAGAACTTGTATCTCAAGGTGGGTGGCGCATTTACGTTGTGGATGTCTATGGGCTCCAGTAACCACTTAACACCAGGTGGGCTGTGAGCTCGTCCACCCATCTAAGCAATAAAAAAAAAACCTAACCTAGACACAAATAACAAATATCATATGTACAAAGAACCGTGCTTTATGTTACAGGCTCCTAACAAAATGAAACTTCTCGTTGTATTTGCGATGTGCATGCTCGCCGCCAGCGCGGGCGTCGTTGAACTATCCGCGGACACTTCTAACCAAGACCTCGAGGAGAAACTGTACAACAGCATCCTCACCGGCGACTACGACAGTGCTGTCCGTCAGAGCTTGGAATATGAGAGCCAAGGCAAGGGCTCCATCATCCAGAATGTAGTTAACAACCTGATCATTGACAAGAGACGGAACACCATGGAGTACTGCTACAAGCTGTGGGTCGGCAACGGACAGGAAATTGTTAGAAAGTACTTCCCATTAAACTTTAGACTCATCATGGCCGGAAACTATGTCAAGATCATTTACAGAAACTACAACCTCGCTCTGAAGCTCGGTTCCACAACCAATCCCTCGAATGAGAGAATTGCCTACGGCGATGGTGTAGACAAGCATACTGAACTCGTCAGTTGGAAGTTCATTACCTTGTGGGAGAACAACAGAGTGTACTTCAAGATCCACAACACTAAGTACAACCAGTACTTGAAGATGAGTACGACGACTTGCAACTGCAACAGTCGTGACCGTGTTGTATACGGCGGCAACAGCGCTGACAGCACCAGGGAGCAATGGTTCTTCCAGCCCGCCAAGTACGAAAACGACGTCCTGTTCTTCATCTACAATCGCCAATTCAACGATGCCTTGGAGCTCGGTACGATCGTGAACGCCTCGGGAGACCGCAAGGCCGTTGGACACGATGGTGAAGTCGCCGGTCTTCCTGACATCTACTCGTGGTTCATTACACCTTTCTAAACGACCAAAGGCACTGTTATATGTTCATGAATAATGTAATAAACGAGCATTCTTAAACTTAATTTGTTTTGTTTTCAATTTCTAGTGTCCATTACTTTTTGAATGATAACTGTTATGTCGTCGTGACTCAAACAGGAGCCTGGTATACCCGTATCAGGCGTTGTGACTATGCCCGTGCTCATATCCCTTGGGCCGGAACCAATTTATCAAAAGAAATACGTACTTGATAGGTGACACGATTGTCTTCTACGATAAATAACATCGTCAATTAAAAATCCAACACATTTTTTTTACATTTTAACGATTAATTCGTATCGTTCTTTTTCGAAACCGTGTTAAACAAAGCATGGTTTACACATATAGGGCACAGCCACCTCTTACGGCATTAGCATACCCGATCCTGCGGACCAAATGGTAAACAGTCGACGTCGCCCTAAGTACGTCATTTCGGATCCTCCCGATCCAATGTCGGTTCTGTTAGGTACCACAGGCACCGGTCACCGTTCACGTCGAAACCGTCGTTAAACGACGAAGGGTTCGGCGAGTAAATTAACCCACAGATACAGCACACTGAGTTTCTCGTCGGATCTTCTCAGTGAGTCGCGCTTCCTACGTTAGATTCTATGAAGCACTGATCTTGCTATGGCTAGTGTTTGCAACATCTTCAGGTTACAGCCCCATGAGCTCATTGAAAAAATCTCAGCTGAGATTTCAAATCATCATATCATCTTATCTCATTTCATATATATTCTTCTCAGTTGATTAATGTTTCAAATTAATCATCTTCATTTCATTTCATTTCACTTCACATTATCATTTTTCATAAAAATAAGAATAATAATATAAATTAAAATAAGACATGACTTAAAAGTGTTAGTTACCAGGTCATAAAATCCCTTAGAAAAATGTATCGAAAATACCGCCAAAAGAAGAATTGAAAAAACTCCAACCGTGTATGTATTCACTGTGATAAATTAATTAATTAATTCGCAAATAAGTAGGTATGTAGTTTCACTTTACAAAAGTGAGGAGCTACATGAAGACCAACCGCATTCTGCTACGGAATTAAGTCTCTAAGAATTGTCGAAGAAAGGCCACATAAATTGAAACCAAAATTCTACGAGGAAAAACTGATGAGCAAGTTAGTGCATAGTCTTTTTATATCCCTCATCTTACCATTCTTATAATTAATTGTTTAAAGTCTACTCATAACCGACCAACGGTGTTAACGATTCGCGCAAGCACTATTCAACACTACAACTTACAAGTCGTTTATTTATTAGATATGGTGCATAGCGTTCTCCCCGTAAATGCTGTTGCAGCGATTTCGGACCCGCAATCAGTCACAAATCTCAGATACATTTCAAATTTTTCAAATTGCATGTGACTGTTTGATCATTATCTTTTATTCGGGAAATTAAGTAATTTTTTTTATTTATTTTTTTGTTATAAAATGAAGACAAAGTATAGTATATAGTAGGGGTTGGGAAGTCATTATAAGTTTCATGGAGTTTATTAATGCGTCAATGACAATTTTATTGACTCAATCATAAAGATCATCTTATGTGCCTACAAGGTTACCTATGTTAAAAACCCTTTTTTATGTTTATTTAAATACATAATATTTTTATATAAACCTTACACCAGTTTATTAGTGACAAGAGCTCACTGATGTTTTCAACTTTGAAACCTCCATTACTCATCTAATGAAGACAAATTTTAATATTGATTTTCTAGTGTACACACACTGACTACTTTTGCATTACTGTTATGTTGATAAAAAATATACTTTAAATGTATCTAATAGAAACTAGTTTTCCTGTTTTAATATTGTAAAATTATATCCTGTGAACCCTGTTTAAACACATGATGTATTTAAATCATGTGATTTAAATAAATATAGGTGTTTCATAGGTGAATCCTGAATATGATCTACAAAACAGGTAAAGTTATTTTACAGTGCTTATTTGTATATCAATGCAACAGTGTGCATCAGTGCAAATATTTAGTCAAGTAAGATTGGTTAGAGTTAATTGTTTCCTCAATGTTAAAATTGTTGGTTAACTATATATAACTTTAAAATTACAACGCATTTAAACAATCATTTAACACATGGTATTCAGGAAAATCAATGAAGGAACTATGTACCCCCACTGTTCTACTATTAATATGAGTGACTATTGTCACACAACACATTGTAACTTAACTAATTTATGTGTTTTATCTATGTTCTGACTTGAGCAGCCGAGAGTGTAGACCTCTGTTGTTATTGTTGAACCCTAGAAATTTAATAAAAGGAATTGTTTGGAATAATATGTCTTAATTACTATCACTATGAAAGGAAATCATAATAATGAAGAGAATGGACCCAGTCTCTCTGTCATAAAGATATATATATTTAAATATATAATTGCACATATACGTTATACGTTAACAACAAAACATTCTTTCATCTGAGTCAAGAAAAGATACTACCAAACTGGCAATGAAAAAGGTAAAAAAAATCACACAACCTATTAATTCCAAATTCATGTTGCATCTTTAATAGACAATTATTTAACTCCCAAGGACCCTACTTTCCTTTTTATGAAAACTGTATAATTTACCAAACATATTTAAGTGAAGTACTACTCATTCAACCAAGTATCCTGTCAGGATAAAGATTACTAACACAACTTAAAAGTATTTAAACTCTAAAAATTATCTAGTAAATTGTTAGATTTGAAGAAAAAAAAAACTTAGATTTATCTAATTATGTTAAATAAATAAAATTTTTGTTGATAATTATTATTTATTAGTTCATTGATTGTAATACATAAAGCACTACTAGTACACAAAGAATGGAAAGGTTCATTGGGAAATATTAAATGTGAATTTTTTTACAACACTACACAAAGTTACTACATTTTATGTGAATTATGGAATAGACTATTTGAAGTTGTAGCATGTCCTGCGATCGTTTGTAATGTTCACTCCATACACATCATTAATGTTATGAGCCGTGTGTGCGACATGGCATTGCTATCTCGACAGACCTCTTATTCCATAACGACTCGTATCTCTATCGTGTTCACATTGATGAAAAATATACAAATGTAGTGAAAATAAAACTATCATGAATCAATCAAATAATGAATCAACGGTAGAAAGCGGCTTGGCTCTGCCCCTGGCATTGCTGACGTCCATGGTCGACGGTAACCACTCACCACCAGGTCGGCCGTATGCTCGTCTGCCTACAAGGGCAATAAAAAAATTAATTACTAAATTTCAAAATATAATTCCATTATTTTAAAATACAATTCATCTGAATTTAGAATGTATTGCTTGAACAATAATGAACAATAATGAATAATGAACAAATAAATAGAGCATATGCTCTGGATTCTAGTGAACGATGAAATCAGTACTTAGAAAGCCTTTATACCCCAAGCGTACTGCTCGGGACTTCCGACCACGCGGCCACTGTATCCGAACGCCATGCGGTTACCCCAGGTGTCGGTTGGCCTAGAGAGCACCAACGCCTCGTTGTATTCGCGATTGTACATGAAGAACAAAACGTCGTTGTCGTACTTAGCGGGCTGCAGGGTCCATTGGGCCTTAAATCCTTCGACGCTGTTGGCCCCGTAGGCCATGTGGTTATGGTTCGGGGTTGTTTGAACTGCCAACGTCAAATACTGATTACGCTGAGTGTTCACAATCTTGAAGTAGACCTTGTTGTTCTCCCACAGAGGAACGAACTTCCAGCTGACTTTTGGACTCGTCTTGTCCTTGCCATCGCCGTAGGCAAGTCTGCCATCGTTGCTGTTCTCATCGTCCAACGTCAAAGCGAGACCGTCGCGCTTGTACATCAGCTTAATGTTGTTTTCTGCGAATATAAGTCTGAACTCAACAGGGAAGCACTCCCGGACGATATCTTTGGAGCCTTGGAGCCATAGCTGGTAGGCGTACTCCATGCAGTTCATCTTGTTGTTTCGTATGAGTTTGTTTACGACATTTGTGATGACTTCGCTCTTCTTGTCCTCGTAGATCTGTTTGCTCTTTTCAACGGAATGGTCGTAATCGGCAACGAGGATGCTGTTGTAAAGATCGTCTTCGAGTTTGGAGTCGGAGACTGAGGTTTCGTTGGCATACAAAGACGCCACGAAAAGACACAGAATAACTTGAACGGTTTTCATCTTTTGCGCGTCGGGTTCTAAAACATAAAAATGTGTTGTTACTATATTTTCTATATATATTCTAAATCTACGTACAAGAAAAATACTGATCGATTCTTGATGTTTTCTGAAGCTCTTAAAGCGATGATATTTCTTTCATATGTACTACATCTAACTACATCTGTACCTTACAGTCCACCTAGTTTTAAGTTATTTCTATAGGCCCTATACCTACGTGAATATTACCTACGACTTTGAGACGAAATGTCCAACTATCCAAATCCGAATTCTGTCGTATAACGACTGTTTCGCGCTTTAAACGCGGACAGATTTTGGGCAGAAATAAACAGGATAGATGAAATGTACCGGTCTGAACACACCGTAACCCCAAAGTTGGTGAAACATAATTATTTTTATTTTTTATTGCTTAGATGAGTGGACGAGCTCACAGCCCACCTGGTGTTAAGTGCTTACTGGAGCCCATAGACATCTACAACGTAAATGCGCCACCCACCTTGAGATATAAGTTCTAAGGTCTCAATTATAGTTACAACGGCTGCCCCTTCAAACCGAAACGCATTACTGCTTCACGGCAGAAATAGCCAGGGTGGTGGTACCTACCCGTGCGGACTCACAAGAGGTCCTACCACCAGTAATTACGCAAATTATAATTTTGCGGGTTTCATTTTTATTACACGATGTTATTCCTTCACCGTGGAAATCAATCGTGAACATTTGTTGAGTACGTATTTCATTAGAAAAATTGGTACCCGCCTGCGGGATTCGAACACCGGTACATAGCTCAACACGAATGCACCGGACGTCTTATCCGTTAGGCCCCGACGACTTCAAAACAATCACAATTTGTGCAATCTCACCTCTGCCTCACAAGAACGATATGTCTGTTTCGTTATGAACTCGGCCTTTTATACTGGAAATCGGATTGAATCATTACACGCCAGATACGATATCATCTTAAAAGTTCAAAGGTCAAATGAAAGTGGATTGAATTTTTGCGTAGCTTCATAGATTAGGGTATTGGTAAAGTACAACAGGATAGGATTCACCACCCTCCGTATTTCAACTATGAAACAGTAATGTATTCCGTTTTGATGAGTGTCGTAGTAGCCGTTGTATTATATAGAACTGAAAACTCAAGGCTCAAGCGTAGTTTGCCCTCGGAGGGCATCTTGGTGTCTATGCCATCGGTGCCTGAAGCGATGGGCATTAGCGGCCTTGGGGTGGTGCGCAGTAATATCGCAGTATTGACCGCACCGTGACTGCTGCTCAGAGGTCTGCGGGCGCTCTCGGTGAGGTTATCAGGGGGTATCAGTCGGCTACTGGATCTCTGCGTGCCCTTTACCGCTTCAAGAACTTTCTCCCTTTCAAGATAAACTTGATGCTTGTTCAAGCTTTAATCCTTTCCATAATTAAATATGGTGATTTGTGTTATCTTGACCTGAATGCAGACCTGTTGAACAAACTCGACCGCCTGCTCAACAACTGCATTCGATTCATTTTTAATCTTCGCAAGTATGACCACGTTTACTTACCGCTCCGAAATAAATTTTCTTCCTCTACGCGAGCGCCGCAATCTACATGCTCTTACTACACTTCACTCTATACTGACATGCCCAACTCCTCCCTCCTATCTGACTTAGTACTTATTCTTCGCACGATAAGGACTAGCGATCCTCTAATAATTATTTACTCTTTTACTGTCCCACGCACAACTCTAGTTTGGTCCGTTCGTCTTTCGTAGTTCAATCTGTTCTTCTTAATGTTAGGATGATCACTGATTGCCTAAGTTTCAAAATAAAGGTTCAGCAACTTTTTCTGGATGAATTGGCGGAAACTTAAAAATTTGACTCGCAGTGTAATGTGTTCTGTGCAATATACTATTTTCTTATTTTTATACTATGCTGGCCGTACTCGCCAGCTTCGCTGGGCATTTAAAATTAACATTATTATTTGTTTGTAATTATTATTAGGAAGTCCAACACTCATATAAGTAAGTATTAGCCTATCCATTAAGTACATGTATTTTCTACACGGATACCAAGTTTCAAGTCAATGGGATGCATAGTTCAGTAGTTATAACGGTACATCCGTAAAAACCACTGTATGTTTATATATTAGTATAGATTCTTCTATTTCTCTGATAAATTTGTTATATTTTTATGTTGGGTTTAAGTGTGTATATGATTATATATAGATATATGTGTGTATACATATCATTACAAGATACATTAATAAATAAGCAATCAACTCTAACAATGATCCTAAAACAAAAAACCTTACATAATAACAACAATAATAATAACAATAAAAATATGTCGGCACACTTCAGGGATGGCTGAGCGGTAGTTTCGTCATCACTCGTATTCGATTGAACTCAGTTTAGTTAATAAAACTTTTTGAATAACAATTATTGAAACTCAACACACACAACTTTCACAATGACAGGATAAACCGACAGTTTCGTTGCACATACCGACAGACCGACTGACTGAGACGGACGGAATGACTGTCTGACACGGAATGCCACGACTCTGTCCACGTACCGCCATTTTATACTGTGGCGTTACGTAGTCTACCCTTCATTTTGTGATATTTATCAAAACAACATCTCATCATTTAAAATAATAATCAAAACCACCGTCTTAATATTACTAAAAGTCGTTATCCACGACAACTAAGAGTCGTTATCTACGACAAATATAATAACTGAAATATATTATTAAAAGGAGTCCGTTCCGAAGATACTGGCAGCGTTTCTCCTTTGAATAGCTAGACTAATTCTTTGTCCAAGGTAGCTGCCAGCTCTTCGGTCTCCTGTGATGTCGAGTAACGTTTTTGCTAATTCCTTAAAAAGCCTTATAGCGCTAGAACCCCACGGACCAAGAGTCTCGACACCGAATGGGACAAAAACATATTCGGATTGTATTTGCATTGCTCTATTGTTGGTTCCATGTAGATGAGAAGGGACCAGCGTGTCTGAACAGGTTGCATCCCATACCAGCATCCGGCCCATCTTCCATGGAATCAAACTCATACCGTCCGGTCTCTTGCCATCGTCTCTTGCAATACCAGTCGGCTCAAGTAGACCGGCGTATGATATCATTAAGTGCGGCATGTCTCGAGCAGCAGCCTGCACTTTTTTGACATGACATTATCATTATATATACTTAGTCTGGCCACAAATACTGTTACAATTAAAAATAAACAAAATATTACATTTGAATTTGGAATCTGTCATTTTTATATGATTGCTCATTGAGTTTTCTCGTTTTGGCGCCAATCATTGTACAATATTTTGCGATATTAAAATGGAGTGGGGTGATAAAGAGAACCGAATCACTGTGATTGCATTACACAAAGTAGGTATGGAGCCAAATGCAATTTTTAAAACTCTCCATACGCTTGGTATTAGTAAAATGTTTATGTACCGGGCTATTAATAGGTGCTATGAGACCTCTGTTTGTGACAGAAAAAGATCTGGCCGTCCACGTAGTGTTCGTACGAAAAAGGTGGTCAAAGCAGTAAGGGAAATAATTCGAAGAAATCCTGTCCGAAAGCAAAAGATTTTATCTCGGGAGATGAAGATAGCACGTAGAACCATGTCGCGTATTTTAAAAAATGACTTAGGACTTGCAGCCTATAAGAGAGGTACTGGTCATTTCTTAACTGATAATTTAAAAGAGAATAGGGTGGTAAAATCGAAACAACTACTGAAGCGGTACGCAATGGGAGGTCATAGAAAATTTTTGTTTACGGATGAGAATTTTTTTACAATTGAGCAACATTTTAACAAAAAAAATGACCGTATTTATGCTCAAAGCTCTAAGGAAGTTTCCCAATCAGTCGACAGAGTGCAACGTGGGCACTATCCGACTTCAGTGATGGTTTGGTGGGATATTAGCTATGAAAAAGGTATCAAAACATCGGCACAAGTGTATCAAGATACCCTTCTTGAGAAGGTAGTGAAGCCTCTTAACAACGCCATGTTCAATAATTAAGAATGGTCCTTCCAGCAAGACTCGGCGCCAGGTCATAAAGCTCGGTCTACGCAGTCTTGGTTGGAAACGAACGTTTCGGACTTCATCAGAGCTGAAGACTGGCCGTCGTCTAGTCCCGATCTTAATCCGCTGGATTATGATTTATGGTCAGTTTTAGAGTACGGCTTGCTCTAAGCACCATGATAATTTGGAGTCCCTAAAACAATCCGTACGATTGGCAATGAAAATTTTTCCGAAGGAAAGAGTGCGTGCTTTTCTATTGATAACTGGCCTCAACGTTTAAAGGACTGTATTGCAGCCAATGGAGACCACTTCGAATAAGCTTTTTATACTATAAATTGTTTTATATTTATGTATTAAACTAACACACTGTAAAAGTAATAAATGTTATTTGCAATAGATTTTTATTTTCCTTTGTCTCAGTATTTATAGCAAGACTAGGTATAGTTATGCTAGGCTATAGAAATAAAATGATAATATTTCAACTACAAGTTTAAACTTCATCAGTAAAAGCAAACATCTCTTTCGTCTCACTATAACTATTAAAAATGTATTTTCTCATACTCAGTTCAGTGTTAACAAAAATTACTTAAGTGACTTTATATCACCGTATGTGCGATATAGCGAGCTGTTTCTGCAGCGTTAGTTCTGCGTTGGAACTCGTAATCAAAAATCACTCGAATTTTCGAAGTGTCTATCTTTCATGTCTAAGCTGAATAAAAATAACAACTCAAAGTCGATAATCGAATGTTGCACATTTTTTAAAAGAATAACCTCATAGGTGGGTAACCATTTGAAAAAAGTTTCACTCAAAAATCTCAAACCATGAAGGTTCTATGTCAATTCGAAGTAGGGACCTATTACAATAAAACGTAAATTTCATACTTTAACTCCTATTATTATGTATTGGTTTACCAAGCAATTTCGCCTCCTCGGTAGAAAATCTTCCCGCTGTCAGTTACCCCCAAAGCAAAAACGGAAGAAATTCGCTTTAGTTTTCGATTCTTTAAAAACATCATCATTACTTTTACTATTTTTTCATTGTGTTTTATAAACAAAATTTTATTTATGGAAAAAAAATATAGTTTGATTTAAATTCCATTATGAAACAAACAACTGATAAACAGAGCAAAGGTGAATACAGTGGATTTCCAATGTTGTCATCTTCGATCAACAATGTTGATCGAAGGTTGTCATCGCTGATATCAATATTATTGTTCAATTTTACAGGTGGTAGGACCTCTTGTGAGTCCGCACGGGTAGGTACCACCGCCCCGCCTATTTCTGCCGTGAAGCAGTAATGCGTTTCGGTTTGAAGGGTGGGGCAGCCGTTGTGACTATACTGAGACCTTAGAACTTATATCTCAAGGTGTGTGGCGCATTTACGTTGTAGATGTCTATGGGCTCCAGTAACCACTTAAGACCAGGTGGGCTGTGAGCTCGTCCACACAACTAAGCAATAAAAATAATAATAATTATTATTATTATTATTATTTTTTATAATATAGCCTTTTATTCAGATCTCTTAGTACAATGATTTTTTTTTTAAACTTATGTAAAATCTAGCATTAAAAACTAAAACTTAATAGATATGAATACATTTAAACTAATATTTGTTGTTTGGTTATCTTTCCTAGATCTGTTTGCCAGTCGGCAAAGGCCTCCTCCAACCTTTTCCATTCCTTTCTTTCTTGAGCCACTCTGTTCCATGTGACTCCTGCCACTTGTCTAACGTCATCGTCCCACCTTTTCTGTGGTCGACCTCTTTTTCTTTTGCCTTCCCTTGGGTACCACCATGTCACCCTTTTGCTCCATTTGTCGTGTCCTCTTACCAGGTGACCAGCCCATCGCCATTTGAGTCTTTTGATTTTGCTTATTATATCGGTAGTTTTTGTTTTGATTCTAATGACGATTTTTTTTACTCTGTCGGACTTTTTAATGTTTAGCATACTCCTTTCCATTGCATACTGGCAGGTTGCTAGTTTGTTTGAGGTGACCTGATTTAAGGACCATAGCACCAAGCAATAAAAAAATAATAATAAAAAATCTCGATTTACTTAATTTCAGAGCTTCTCTCTCAATTGAGTTCTAAAGATGCACTTTATCAATAAAAGTAAAGGTTAAGTATATCGTAATTAAACATTAAAAGTAGATTGTTTGATTATTTGATAAAATTGGAAACTTATTACTCCAAATCAAAATACACCTTGCAAGAAATTTAAGTATCTGATAGCTCTGATTCTGATCCAGCATCACACCCTGGATGTAAGAATCGCACCGTTTAGGTACTAGATAGCTCGCAGATAAACTTGCCCACCCTAAAAAAGATCAAAGGATGCCGTTGACAATACAACGTGAACATTAATAGTACAAATACTGTTGCCCACTTCCTCCATCCACCTTTTTGTTTTATTGCTTAGATGGGTGGCCGCGCTCACGACCCTGCTGGAGTTAAGTGGTTACTGGAGCCCGTAGATATCTACAACGTAAATGCCGTCACCCACCTTAAGATATGAGTTCTAACTGTTCTAAGGTTCATTTTTAACAGTACAATGGCTTCCCCACCCTTCAAACCGAAACGCATTATTGCTTCATGGCAAAATTAGGCAAGGTGATGGTACCTACCCGTGCGGATACAAGACGTCCTACATCCATTAATTGTGCAAATTATAATTTTGGTTAAGCTTCGCTGTAATTATTTACAATTGTATGAAAAACAACTGCAGTTGTTGAAACTTCTTTTGCGTCAATTATTGTATGTGAATGCTACTTTCAGACAAACCTTTGGGGTTTGCACAACAACTGTATCAATTTCCATACCGTCTATATTTCCATACTATCCGACTAAACTGTTTAGGAAAGCATAGAGGAGAAATATAGAAATAAACAAACATTCGCTTTTATTACTCTAGAATGTATTGCCGGAGCCTTATAAGTTCAAAAGGGAGCCATGCTCTTTAATTCTTCTTAAAAATTCTAATGAAATGTAATAAAAAAAACATCGCAGTTTTCCGGCATAAAAGTTGCTATGAATGAATGAATGGCTACAGTGCCATTCAGTGTAGCATGCATTATCTAGCGATTTCTAGATCCGTTAGCACGTAAAAGCACGAATTACTGAACACACTGCTGCATTTATTACAGCCTATATTCTCAGCGTTGACATGCTCTTTACAAGAATGATGGGGATCTCGCAAATATCGGGCGACCCTTGGTGAATCGCTCGTCTCCGCCGCTCCTACATGACAGCGTTAAATCTGATACGTCACAACAGCCGGGCTCTAAACTACAAGGTTGAAAGTTTTGCGTCATCCACCGTAATCACCAGAACTTGCACCAACAGACTTCTACTTTTCCTACAGTTTGGACAACTTCTTGGCAGGGAAAGAATTGAATATCCGAGAAGTAGTACAAAATGCCTTTGAAGAGTTTATTAGCTTCCGTACTGTTGACTTCCTCAATAAGGGTAGTAAATAATTATCACTGCTCTGGCAGAGATGTATCGGTACCATGATCGCATATTTTAATTAATAGAATAAAAAAATATTTATAAAATAAATAATAATTTAAAAAAAAAACTAAAAACCGCCCTGTTATAGAAAATCTAACTAAAAAATGAGTCATAATTAAAAAAAAACTAGGGTCTAACTGTATTTTTTATTTATTGTATTTTGTATTTTTATGACGAGCTCACAGTCCAACTGGTGTTAAGTGGTTATAGATATAGACATCTACAACGCAAATGCCGCCACCCACCTTGAGATATGTGTTCTTTTTTTCCCTATCTAAGCTGATAGCCTTGAGAGGCTATTTCAGCGTAACCTTAACTAGTAAGTGAGCTCACGGGGCTGAAACCGGAGTGATGCTAACACTGACCCTAGCAAGAGCAGTGCTTCGCAGAATATAGCACCGGATCGGAAAGGCGACCCACTGAGAAGATCCGGTGAAAAACTCAGTGGGCTGTGTCTATGGTTTAATTCGCTCGTCGAGCCCTTCGTCGCAAGCGACGGGTTCGACGAGGATGGTGACCGGTGCTTGTGGTACCTAAAAGCACCGTTAATGGTTCGGGAGGATCCGTAATGACGTGTTTTGGGCGACGTCGACTGTTACCATTCGGTCTACAGGATCAGGTATGTAGTTTCCAGCGGCCACGACAAAAGGGTTCTCATGTCGTGCCGCCTTTTGAAATGATGCCGACTGTAGATACTTACTGACCTAGTCAAGTTCCAGGTCATCATGGAAATCCACGTTCCTCAGGAACCATGGTGCTCCGACGGCTGCAAAATCGGGATTGAATATACTGAAGAGGTTTCAAGTTCGTGCGGGCCGCGTGAGCGAACACTACGCTTGCATACGTCATGACGGGGCGTATGCTAGTTTTGTAGAGTTACCTTATTACGGAGGGACAGTTTGCTTCACTTGCAAAGCATAGCGTAGAGACGTCCTAATATGAAGGCGGCACGGTCGCGTACCGTTTTAATATGGGGACTGAATGTCATCCCTCTGTCGAGGGTGACGCCTAGGTATTTGACCTTCGAGCTCCACGTTATAGGCTGACCAAAGAGAGTGATGGGGCTAACGGCGGAGGTGTTAACGCGGCTATTAAGGAGTGGGATGCTCGAAGCGGTAATGAGTTCTAAGTTCTCAAGATAGTAACGACCGTCTGGTGTAGTGGTAAGTGACATGGTCACTACACAAGGGAATCGCGGGTTCGAATCCCGCCAAGGGAAAATATTTCGATGCCTCCAATGAACACTACGCTAACTCCAAATTCGTAGATTTACAGGAGGAGCGTTTAAACGAAAAAAGTTTATAAAATCTTTATTATTGCAGATATATTTATGGTTTTTTTTGTGTAACTAGCTGATGTACTCTTGCTTCGAACCCCATCAATAATGATTAATTGCATTTAATTTAACTTTTAGCATAGTGATGCGATTTGCGTGAAAAACGAAAATTTCAAAATGTTGAGTTAGAGTAGTGTTCATTGGAGGCATCGATTTGTATGATAAATATAAAATGTCTTTTCCAGGGCTATGGATGTATATGAAATATATGTATGTGCATCATAAAAATCTTACATTTATTTCCGTTATCCGGTACTAGACCTGTAACACAAGTTCTTCGAACTTAGCACGGGATCAGTTAACGTGGCGTGAACGCATTACTGCTAATCAAGGCAGAAATACATACAAATCATTTTTTTGTGCTTTTTTATCTTTATTACGCGTGGCTTTTATTTACCGTAGTAATTCGTGAACATTTGCCAAATACGTCTCATTCGAGAAACTGGTACCTGTCTTTGTGACTTGAACAGCGGGACCGTCGCATTCCGTGATACTAGTACATAACGGTGTCCCGGTTTCATAAATTATAGCGATTTAATAATTATAATTATCATTAAAAGAGAAACTATACAAATTTCATTTAAAAATGCTCGTTTATTACATTACTAATAAACATATAATAGTAGTGCCTCTGGTCGTTTAGAAAGGTGTAATGAACCACGAGTAGATTTCAGGAAGACCGGAGACTTCACCGTCGTGTCCAACGGCCTTGCGGTCTCCCGAGGCGTTCACGATCGTATCGAGCTCCAAGGCATCGTTGAATTCGCGGTTGTAGATGAAGAACAGGACGTCGTTTTCGTACTTGGCGGGCTGGAAGAACCATTGCTCCCTGGTGCTGTCAGCGCTGTTGCCGCCGTATACAACACGGTCCCGAGCGTTGCAGTTGCAAGTCGACGTACTCATCTTCAAGTACTGGTTGTACTTAGTGTTGTGGGCCTTGAAGTACACTCTGTTGTTCTCCCACAAGGTAATGAACTTCCAACTGACGAGTTCAGTGTGCTTGTCAACACCATCGCCGTAGGCAATTCTCTCATTCGAGGGATTGGTTGTGGAACCGAGCTTCAGAGCGAGGTTGTAGTTTCTGTAAATGAGCTTGACGTAGTTTCCGGCCATGATGAGTCTAAAGCTTAATGGGAAGTACTTTTTGACAATATCCTGTCCGTTGCCGACCCACAGCTTGTAGCAGTACTCCATGGTGTTCCGTCTCTTGTCAATGATCAGATTGTTAACTACATTTTGAACGATGCTGCCCTGGCCTTGGCTCTCGTATTCCAAGCTCTTACGTACAGCACTGTCGTAGTCACCGGTGAGGATGCTGTTGTACAGTTTGTCCTCGAGGTCTTGGTTAGAAGGGCTCATGCTGTCCGCGGATAGTTCCACGACGCCGGCGCTGGCAGCGAGCACGCACATTGCGAACACAACGAGAAGTTTCATTTTGTTAGGAGCCTGTAACATAAAGCAAGGTTCTTTATATGATATTTCTTATTTGTGCTTATTGTAGGAATGAAGGTTTCTTGTGTCAGTTTTAAAGTGGGAAGTAAAGGTGCTCACAACGAAATGTCATATTATAATCTTATTTCCCTTGAAACTACAAGACTAAAAACGCTTGTCCGAAATTTGTGGTTTTGTCTTTAAATTTTAGTCAAATCATCATCATATTAATCACATTCTTACAATTGAACGTTTATTCCAAGTAAAATATTTAATTATAATTAAATTGATCATTGATTAGTGAATCCTAACGGAAGTGTTTTCCGAATCATAAACAAATTTAAAACACTGTCGAGCTATCTTCCGAATATTATGCCAGTACTCATCAAGCACCTTTATCATTTATCTAAACTGATACTATAAAGTCTGTATGTTTGCATGTGTCCGAAAGGATTTGGATAAAGGTTATACGGGTTCGCAATAAGATAGATTCATAATGGATTATTACACGAAACTTCCAGACAATATCGGGTAAATCTATTATAATGAATACGATAGTACGTTCTCTGATCTTTGATTTTACGTAACCATGGTTAAATCTACAGATCGGCGGGTAGTTTATGGCCCAGAGAGTAGCACAAGTGAATTTCAATTACAAATTGAACACGTATGAAGCCGTGGGGTTTCTTTAGTTTAGTTGTTAAGTATTCATATACTATATAATATTATAATATACTATAATTAGTTAAAATAAAATATAACAAAACAATTCATTGGTAATGTTCAATTGCAATAATAAACGAGTCTTACCTTTTCCGATCGCTCTCAAGACTGCAATGCTTACCTGACTGCATTTGGGTCTTATATACTCTGTTGAGTGCTTAAAACAAATCTCGTCTTTATCGTATTTATAGGTCATATGTCAGACTGGCCAATCAGTTACTGTGATAATGTTTTCTTTAATTCGAACTAGATAACTTTGACCTATTTGCTCTTGATCTTGATATCTAGAGGACGTTTGTCAGCTACGATATGAAGCGTTGTTAGCTTATATGAGAATAGGTCACCGCTTCCCGAGTGCTATGTGTCCACCGGAGCCTGTGGACCTCTCAAGGTGAATGCTGCCACCAGTTCTGGAACATCCGGGAGAAATATCAATTGTATACGTCATGAGTATGTCACACCTGGCAAACGAGAACGTATAACTACTTTGCGACAGGTATTGACAAGATCCGTGCGGACACTAGTTAGCGATCGGAGTATAGTTACTGCCCATCCTTTTTTTTTTCATTGCTTAGGTGGGTGAACGAGCTCACAGCCCACCTGGTGTTAAGTGGTTACTGGAGCCCATAGACATCCACAACGTAAATGCGCTACCCGCCTTGAGATATAAGTTCTAAGGTCTCAAGTTTAGTTACAACCGCTGCTCCCCCCTTCAAACCGAAATGCATTACTGCTTTACGGCAGAAATAAGCAGGGTGGTGGTACCGACCCTCGCGGACTCACAAGAGGTCCTGCCACCAGTAATAGACTTCAGTAGACTTCACGACACTCACGAAAAGAGCCCAGGTGCTACAATTCTGGCTCGTCTCCACGCAACTAGTGTACCAAAGCACTATTATGAAGCCTATTATGAAGATAATTATTAATTAAAAGACAGAACCACGTTGGAGAGAATTATTCGGCATGGACCACTTGAAATCATTACTACCGCTGAGCTTTTTACATTTATCCGGTTCGCTTAAAAAGAGCTTCGAGGAACTATTAAAATGATCCTTCATTTATTTTCTACCAGCACACTGTCTATCGTTGAAACATAATCATTTAACGGCCAGAAACATTTAACGGCCGTCTGGTGTAGTGGTAAGTGACATGGTCACTACACAAGGTGGTCGCGGGTTCGAATCCCGCCAAGGGAAGATATTTATATGATAAATATAAATGTCTTCTCCAGGGTTATGGTTGTATATTAAATATATGTATGTGTATAATAAAAATATTACAATTATTTCCGTTATCTGGTACATGTAACACAAGTTCTTTACGAACTTAGCACGGGACCAATTAACGTGGCGTGTAAAAAAAAAAAAATCTTTTGTCACGAACCATCGGGCTTTAGAATGAAACATCCCACCAAGGCGCGTCCTGATCGCTGTAATAGTTCTTTCTTCAATGGATGTTTTTTTATTGCTTAGATGGGCTCACGGCCCACCTGTTATTAAGTGGTTACCGAAGCCCATAGACATCTACAAAGTAAATGCCGCCACCCACTTTGAGATAATAATATGAGTTCTAAGGTCTCAGTATAGTTACGATGGCTGTCCCACCCTTCAAACCGAAACGCATTACTGCTTCACGGCAGCACGGCAGAAATAGTGTTCGTGTTAACAACGTCGTCAGGTTTGAGCCCCGTGAGCTCTCCTACTAGTTAAGGTTACGCTGCGCTGATATAGCCTCTCAAGGCTCTCAGCTTAGGTAGGAAAAAAAAAGCACAAATAGGCAGTGTGGTGGTATCTACCCGTGCGGACTCACAAGACGTCCTACGACCAGTAATTACGCAAATTATAAATTTGTGGGTTTGACTTTTATTACACGCCGTTATTCCTTCACCGTGGAAGTCAATCGTGAACATTTGTTAAGTACGTATTTCATTAGAAAAATTGATACCCGCCTGCGGGATTCGAACACCGGTGCATCACTACATACCACGATGACTTCAAATGTTTTCAATTGTTATTTGTGGATAGTAATCAGCGGTAGGCAACGACTTACCTATGACCCTGATATTACTTACCCCCTCGAAAGAGCACTCACCTTTAGGTGAGTCTCAATGGCCAGCTTACAAATACACTATCAAATTTAAAAAAAATATTTTCAAGGCACTGGCTCCTTCTCTAAGAAATGTTTTATGTAAATAAAAAAAAATTGAAATTGAGTTTTTCTGAATTACAATTATCATCATATCATAATATTATCAAAACATGGTAAGTAAGTATACAAGTATATAGGTTTGTTACCATTACGATCGAGGATAATAGTCCTTCACATTTCTGCTTTATCGGGAACAGAATGTTGATGTTTTTCTTTTTTTTTTATTAGTAAAGAAATTAGAGTAGAACAAATTAGAGAGAGAGCATAGAGGTTATCACATACGCTTCATGATTGGGGTTAAATTCCGGCCAACCGGTCGCTCTTTCGTAACTCTTTGGCAGCGCGCTAGAGTGCTGGTAGCGCGCCGCGCGGCCTCTACCCCCTCAGGTCGCCCCTTGACCTTCACCGGGGGAAGGCAGCGGCCTCCCCCCGGTGAAAACGACCATGGCCGGTCAACATCTGAATCAGCCGGAAGGTGAAACGTCCGCGGTCGCGGCCCACCCAGTCCGCTAGAACCGGGCGGACCGCCTCAACGGTACGGAGGCCGGCAGACGGGTTCGCCAAGCGGCGAGACCACGCCTCCAGCACGGACCGCCGAGTTTGGAGCCTCCGCGCTCTAACTACTCCTTCGCCAGGGCGCCCTTCCCCCCTAGAGCGAAGGTCGCTACGCCACCTGTAATCGGCAGCGAGCGCCTCCGCCTCCATTTCCATGTCCAAGTCTTCAAAGCAATTAGGGGTCGTGAGTTCATTTGGAGTTTTCAGTCCGTTGACGTCATTAATGTTCTGTGCATATTGTGCGGCATTTCTACAGCGACGGAGCTCGTATTGCATAATTACTAATCATTAAAAAAATAACTAAATCTGAAGATATAATTCCAAATTTTCTAAACTAGATTTTATTGCTAACAAATACATAGATTACGTTTCAAATGGATAAGGTACTATTGCAGAACGGCAACTTCATAGGTAAATACATACCTACTATTGACATATATTACATATGTACCGTGGAATAGCTACTTTGGGATGACGCTAAATTTTACCTGCGACTTAATTTACGTAGACCTTCTACGTAAAATACGAAATATTTTTATATTACGAAAATATTTTTGAATAATAGAATGTTAAGAAGTTATTTAAGGTACCAAAATCACGATTTTTAACCAACTTCAAAAGAGGAGACTATCAATTCGACCACAATTTTTATGCAACATTAAATGTTATGTTAAGCCTATAGCCTTCCTCAAAAAGGGGCTATCTAGCACTGAAAGAATTTTTCTAATCGGACAAGTAGTTCCTGAGATTAGCGCGTTCAAACAAACAAACAAATTCTTCAGCTTTATAATATTAGTATAGATACATATATATGTATGTATGTATATAGCATGTAGTACCAGGAAAGGAAATCATTATTCTTACAAACGTAGCGAACAGTCAATAATAATAAATAATAAAACTTAACTATTATTTCTTTACTTTATTGACCCAACGAAAAAACCATTATCACTGCCTACACACATTAACAACATCTTCCTCGATATCATCCTACAAATATAGTAAACTTCTTAAAAAATAAAAAGACAATTTTATGAGCATGAAACAATATTAAAATATATTTTTCACCTCAGCAGCTCAAACATGCCGCTTTTGCTGCGAGACAACAGAGAACAAAACACGATTTTGTTCCGAGCGTGGGTCAAAGTAGCTTTTTCATTTTTCAATCTTCAGTGCCACGAATTGACATAGTTCAGCCATAAATTTGACACATTCGAATTTTACTGTGCTCTCTGTCTCTTTCACATGCATATTAAAAAGCAAGTGAACAAAACAAATCCCTTCGAAATTCGATTTTGGAATTCGGCCTCAAAGAAAACACGTTCGGAAACGCGTAATACCCTAAAATTTAAAGATGTTTGTAATAAAGAAATGTTTTTTTTAAATAGTTATTTCAATCTATTTCTGTGCATTTCTATGTCTCCTTGTGTTCTCACTGTTGAGGTGAAAAGATATGTGTGCGATACGAAAGTAAAGTTTTTTGCATCCCGTGCTGTTGAGTCCCTCACTACGCTCAGGATTCTAGCTGAATCACTTGCTACGATCGTGAATCAATCATAAAATCCTTCGCTTGCTCGGGACTCAAAATCAGCACTCGGAACAAAAAGTCGTCGTGGCCTAACGGATAAGACGTCCGGTGCATTCGTGTTGAGCGATGCACCGGTGTTCGAATCTCAGGCGGGTACAAATTTTTCTAATGAAATACGTACTCAACAAATGTTCACGATTGACTTCCACGGTGAAGGAATAACATCGTGTAATAAAAATCAAACCCGCAAAATTATAATTTGCGTAATTATTGGTGGTAGGACCTCTTGTGAGTCCGCACGGGTAGGTACCACCACCCTGCCTATTTCTGCCGTGCCCATCTAAGCAATAAAAAAAACCACTTTGCTCTCTTGTTATCGCTTTTGTTTGTTTTTACTTCATTGTTTGAGTTTTTTCTTTATTCTTCTAATGTTTTAAATTGTTTTACGAATTAGTCAATTTTTTTTTTTTTTTTTTTTTTTTTTTTATGATTGAAAGTTTACTGGTGGCCCGAAGGCCTTTCCAGTTTCACCAGGACAGGTGGGCGAGCAAAGGCTCAGCCAAGAGGGGTGGGATTTGCTAACAACTGCCCGAGCGCCTCCGAAGGAGACCTAACAACTCAAGAGCAATTGTTTCGCGAATGAATCTACTACCGGATCGGAATCGCGACCCGCTGAGAAGATCCGGCGAGAAACTCAGCGGGCTGATGCATGGGTTAGGTTGCACGTCGACCTCTTTGTCGAGTTCGACGAGTACGGTTACCGGGGTCCCTAAGCCTGCCCCTAGTATTAGAGCTGAAGGCATCTAATGCAAAGGTTATTGGATCTGATGGATCCGTAAGGACGTGTCTAGGGCGTCGACGGTGACTGGCTCCTGCATGATCAGGATTCGGGGAGTAGTCAGCGGCGGCAACGATAAGGCGATTATCATGACGCATAGCCTTATCGAAGTATCGTTCCGACGCTGACTTCATGTATTTCCGAATTGATTCGAGGCCCAGGTCGTCGTGTAGGTCAACGTTCCTCACGAACCACGGAGCCCCGACAGCTAACCTGCAAAAGCGGGATTGTAGGGATTGGAGGGTGTCTATGTGTGTGCGGGCCGCGTGAGCGAACACCACACTCGCGTAAGTCAATTTGTGTTACCACCGTATAACCGTGTCCGAAATGTAAGCATAAAAAACGTATAGAACCATCAAAATTACTCGAAGGAGGACATAAAGAAGATATTAACTACTAAAAGCGACTGAAACTACTAATACTGCGGCGGCGGTAAGCAGAAAAATCAATTGAATTAAATATGAGAAGACATGTCCGCAGTCCACCTGATGTTGACCACCAAGTTAAAGCATTATTAATGTCTAAAGTTGAATAAATCGGTCTCGTATTCATCCACATGGACTCCCTAGCACGGTTCCGACATAACCATCCCAGACGATGCTCTGGTGGTATCAGCGCTGTCTGACACTATAGACGGGTCACTGGGTTTAAACCACTTTGCTTGATGGAGTTGACAATATCGGTATATCTCAATATTCCTTCTATAACGGACTAGAATGATGGCATGTTCTCTGCGAGTAGCGATGCTGCTTCGGCGCCTACAACCCTTCGTAACCATCAAGATAATTTGTAATCTGGTACCAACTCTTTTGAGTCGTTGGCAGCCGGTAATCAGAGAAAACTCAGCATAAACTAAAACACTCCCTTTGTCTTTTGTCTTTGTCACGGCTATTCTTCAGAATGGCATAATTAATGAAAAATAGACAAAGAAAATTTTCATTATTGTTACTGAAAAATAGGTAGATAGTAAACCAAAAGACAAACGGTTTAAAAAAAAGTGGAGATAATTTCATAATATATATTTATTATATTATTTTATTGCAATTTATATATGATGAATACAAAAGCATGTAAGCAACATAATAATACAAAAAAAAAATGTAATAATATATAAAAAGTTTCTACTTTCGAAGATCCTAGCGATATCACGTACCTATAACATATTTTTAAAATAATCTAGCAGAAAATAGATGAATAGAAGACTTCACATCAGAGATCCTAGTTACGTGATTTGGTCGGTACAAAGGCGCGAATGGTCCATTGGGGTTTGAAAACAATGAATGATCTACTGTTATCAATTTAGCTTGCTAAGATGGAGCTGTGAGGTTCTAGTAAACATTCACGCGTCCATGACAACGCCTATTTAGTAAGTTTTTCGTCCTTTTAACCAGATTGAAGAAAGAACCGGGAAATTAAGGAAAGAAGGAGATTTTACAAAATTCATTTATTACGTGTTGATTACCAACAAAAACATTCGATTCATGCGAAATTTTGGCTTATAGGGGCTCGAAATTCCAACCGTAGTGTTCAAAATTGACATCGGTTCGCGTTAATTCTCCGAAAAGCTGTTGCTCATCATTGCTGTTCTCTTTGAGGTTAATCTCGATAGGATCGTTAAACTTGCGATTGTAAATATAAAAAAATATCTCCGACGTAGCGGCATTTTTGTCGGGCACCAAATACCACTGGAATCTTTCGCTGCTGGCTCTGTCCGAGCCTATTAGTGGTTGAATACCATTGGCATCCTTTTCGCCGAATTCAAGGTAGGAATTGGAGTCCGCATTCCAAATTTTGAAGTAGAGCTTGTTGCTCTCCCACAGTGGCTTGAATACCCAACTGCTCCTCACGTTAGTATTATCAGAGATATTTATTATTGCCTTATTTTGCCCCGGTGTCAGCTTTATTGAATAACCATATTTCGCGTCCGTTATTTTGATAGCTCTGTCGTTGTAAAATAATCGGAACTGTATTGGAAAGTTATCGGTGATGATTTCTCTCGATCCGGTAGTCCACAGTCTGTACGAAAAATCGACGAGATTGCGAATTTTGTCTGATATCAACTTCGAAATAGTTTCTTGAAGTTCGCTGACGTTGTTTGTATGTAGCCGTTTAGCAATAGATGCGGCGTGGTCATAATCGCCAGATATAACACTGTCGTATAATTGTTTGTTGTATTCTGCGCTTATCGTTTGGGCAAAGAACAAAAGCGCTATCAAAACAAGTTTCTTCATTTCTTTAGCTGTCTTTATATCCTGCAGAGAAAAAACGCATATCATTAATATATTAAAGAGGAATATCTATAGAAAAATGTTTCTTTTTAGGGGTTAGGGCAACAAGCATACAGTTAAGAGATAACTGTTGCCAATGTTGACAATAACAGGATTACTGGTGGTAGGACCTCTTGTGAGTCCGCACGAGTAGGTACCACCGCCCTGTCTATTTCTGCCGTGAAGCAGTAATGCGTTTCGGTTTGGAAGGGTGGGGCAGCCGTTGTAACTATACTGAGATCTTAGAACTTATATCTCAAGATGGGTGGCCCATTTACGTTGTAGATGTCTGTGGGCTCCAATAACCACTTCACACCAGGTGGGCTGTGAGCTCGTCCACCCATCTAAGCAATAAAAAAAAAATGGGTGGTTCAGTGCTTAGCTATTAAATTGTAGGCTAGTGAGCTACCCCAACATTCAATCAAAAACAAATATTCCAACTAAACAAAATCTAATGTACACAACACAAGACGGGTCAGACGATATCAATGAACTGATGGCAGAAACTCGATTGACAAATAAGGGATGATTAAAGTTGTAATTGTATTAACTAGAGGTCCCGCAGTAGTCGAAATTCGACTATAATTAATTGGAATTGTAAGTTTGTACACTATTATGATTGTATTTTATACTTCTATAATCACAAATTTCGCCAAGACTACTCTATAAAAAATATTAACAAACAATATTTAATCTATTCTCAATTTGACAACAGACGTCAAGAACAAAAGTTTGACAATAAATAGTATGCATGCGTGTGTGCGTCAAATACATGGTATGTAGTGTGTGTAGTGTTTTCTTTATTGATTTAACGTATCTTTTACGAATTATTTTAAAAAAATATTAGCATTGTGCACTTCTTCTCTGTATTCTCTTTAAGTGTGGGAAATTTCATACTCCTCCATCCGCGCAATTTTCGTAAAAAGGGATACAAAGTTTTTGCTTCACGTATTAATATATAGATAGTTGAAATAATTACCTGAATCGGTTCTAGTCAGTCGCGTACGATGTTTAAATAGGCACTAATTAAATGATATTGGAATATTTCTTTTTAATACCTTATCGTTACACGGGGTTACAGAGTTGGCGATAGTTGCGCTGATGTTATCGTATGATGTGTCGTGTTGTGTTCGGAATTTTGTGAACAAAACTGATTTTCCCTTTATTTTATTTTAATAAGGATAAACCTATATTTTTATTCCTAGAGGGGTGCCTTCGATTGTCACGTACCCCGCGTCAATTACGGGTATTTAATTTTTTCCCTGTCAACAATTTATCCAAACTTTAGAAAAAGTAAAAGATGGGATAAGCGCGTGAGTAAAAAAGATAGCTATAATTGGAACGATTGCACTTGTTAAATTATTATTGCATTTGTTTAGACGCGACTAAAGACGAAACGTCCCAATTGGCCTGTTTTCGAGTCTTCACTTGACGTGCGCTTGAAACATATCTGCTTCTTTTTACATATAAAATATCATTGATTTTATTTATCACTTTAAAACTCAATTAAGAGAGAAGATCTGAAATTAAGAAAATCGAAAATTGAACAATAATATTGATATCTGCTATGACAACATTGGGAATGCACTGCATTCACCTTTGCTCTGTTTATCAATTGTTTGTTTCATAATGGAATTTAAATAAGTCAATATATATTTTTCATAAATAAAAATTTGTTTATAAAACACAGTGAAAAAGTGATAAAAGTATGTAATGATGGTGTTTTTCAAGAATCGAAAACTAAAGTGAATTTCTTCCGTTTTTGCTTTGGGGGTAACTTACAACAGGAAGATTTTCCACCGAGGGGGCGAAATTGCTTGGTAGACCAATACATAATAATAGGGGTTAAATTATGAAATTGCCGTTATTGTAATAGGTACCTTTTTTTTTTTTTGGTCAGGAGGAAGTCGCCGGACTTCCGCCCTCCACTGGGGATGGAGGGCGGGGCATGTCAGAGTCGAACTGACTAAAACCTCCTGTCGCTCAACAACCAACGTCCAAACCTCGCATGAGACAGAACTCATGAAGAGGCAGAGGGGAGAAAGTGAAGCGTTTAGTGCGGAGCACATCTCTCCCATCACCCTCTCCCTCGGGAAGCCGGATCGGCGGTCGTCGGCGTCACGACCACCAGCCCTCTCGGTGTAATAGGTACCTACTTCGAATTGACATAGAACCTTCACGGTTTGTGATTTTTGAGTGAAACTTTTTTCAAATGGTACCTACCTATGAGGTTCTTCTTTTAAAAAATGTGCGACATTCGATTATAATTATCGACTTTGAGTTGTTATTTTTATTCAGCTTAGACATGAAAGATAGATACTTCGAAAATTCGAATGGTTTTTGAATACGAGCTCCGACGCGGAACCAACGCTGCAGAAAAAGCTCGTTATACGAGTATGAATGTTGCGTTTGGAGAGAGAACGCTAATGAACGCACCGTGCGATTTTAGTTTAAACGCTTTAGTGATGGAAATTTTGATTTGAAGAATGAACCACGTGGAGGACCGCCGACACATTTGAATAACAATGAATTGAAAGCCAAACTACCCAGGAATTAGCGACATGGCTTAACGTCGTCGTGGCCTAACGGATAAGACGTCCGGTGCATTCGTGTTGAGCGATGCAACGGTGTTCGAATCCCAGGCGGCTACCAATTTTTCTAATGAAATATGTACTCAACAAATGTTTGACTTCCACGGTGAAGGAATAACATCGTGTAATAAAAATGAAACCCGCAAAATTATAATTTGCGTAACTACTGGTGGTAGGACCTCTTGTGAGTCCGCGCGGATGAGTACCACCACCCTGCCTATTTCTGCCGTGAAGCAGTAATGCGTTTCGGTTTGAAGGGTGGGGCAGCCGTTGTAACTATACTTGAGACCTTAGAACTTATATCTCAAGGTGGGTGGCGCATTTACGTTCTGGATGTCTATGGGCTCCAGTAACCACTTAACGTCAGGTGGGCTGTGAGCTCGTCCACGCATCTAAGCAATAAAAAAAAAACGTTACCTTACCAACAATATTCACTCTTTGCATCAAATGAATAAAATAAAAAAATATGACAAATGGGTGCCTGAATTTAATGATTTGACTGATCTGCAGAAAGAAACGCGTGTTGAAACTTGTGTTGCCTTCATTGAATCGAAGGACGGAAAAAGAAGGAAATCGATACAGAAATGCAGGAATATTGGATCGAATTGCGACATGTGTTGAAAAGTGGATTCTTTACGATAACCGTAAGCGAAAAATGTAATTAATGGTTGATCCCAGGTCAAACATCGCATCAGTGTCCTAAAGCAAAGCTTACCAATAAAAAGGTAATGGTAACTGTTTGGTGGTCTCAGCATAGTGTTATTCATTATAGCTTTCTCTCATCTGGTCAAGTAATAACGGCAGATGTCTACTGTGCCGAACTCCGAACAATGATAGCAAAACTTGCAGTGAAACAGCCCCGAGTCATAAATCTATCTTCACCATTATTGCTCCATGATAACGCGAGACCTCATACAGCACACAAACACAAAACCGTTTTAACTCTACCGGAACTGCAATTAGTAACCATTCGTCACCCTCCATATTCGCCAGACCTTGCTCCAACGGACTACCGTTTTTTTTCGTGATTTGGACAGTTATAATATTTTTCATAAAAGAAAAGTTACCACTTATTCGTATACTGAACTACATTGTTTCATTAAATTTCAAGAAATTTTATAACTTACGAACCTGAGAAAGAATCAGGAAAGGGGGGCGTCGACGATCTGATATCTAAACAAAAAATAATTTCTTGGGATTTCTAAGCGCACCTGAAACTAGGGGACGCCACTCTCCGAGTTTACTTACGGTCATGGACAATTTCCACATCGATCCTACGAGAAGACGGGGCAGGCGTCTTACCCTTAGGAACCAATCCCACGATGATTTCCGCAGAAAAAGTTCTCCACCCGAGGCAAGGGCACAGCGGAAAGGAACTTCGTTTCAAAAACTGATTTTGGGTGCCGTTTGTAAAGCTATCTCTCGACAATTCGGCAATTAAATCATCAGAAAATTTATTAACGATTGTTTCGATTCTATTTTTGCCAGTCGGTTTGAATTTTAGGACAACTGTTATACTTTACAAGGTCTTAAAGTGGGCGATTGACAAACTGACATTGGCACAGTAAAATAGATTTCGTAATACTTCGAAAAGGCTAGCAGCTTCATGATAATCGCATTATCGTTGCTGCCGCTGACTACTCCCCAAATCTTGCTCACATAGGAGCCAGTCACCGTCGACGCCTTGACTCGTGCTTACGGATCCATTGGATCCTATAATAATAAATAATAATAATAATAAATAATCCTATAACTGTTGCGTTAAAAGCTCTGACACTAGGAGCAGGCTTAGACACTGGTAACTGGTGGTAGGACGTCTTGTGAGTCTGCCAGCTAGGTATCACCGCCCCGCCTATTTCTACCGTGAAAATGCGTTTCGGTTTGAAGGGTGGGGCAGCCTCATGTCTCAAGGTGGGTGGCGAGATTTACGTCATAGATGTCTATGGGTTCCATTCCGGTAACCACTTAACACCAGGTGATCCGTGAGCTGGTCCACCCATCTAAGCAATTAAAAAACCCTACTCGTCGAACTCAGCAATGAGTTCAACGTGCAATCTAGCCCATACGTGAGCCCGCTGAGTTTCTCAGCGGGTCGCGATTCCGATCCGGAAGTAAAATTAGTCACGAAGGAGTTAGTTACTCTTGAGTTGTTAGGTCTCTTAGAAACGCTCGGATAGCTGTTAGCAAATGCCACCCACCCCTCCTGGCTGAGCCCGTGCTGGTGAAATTGGAAAACATTGGGCCACCAGAAATCCTTCTTTTTAAAAAAAATATATCGTTCATTTATTTGTCGCAATAATTCGGTATGGTCACTCGATGATGATAGTTTTTACTTCCTTCCCTTCCCTTGATGGCTGATTACAGATCATTTTGTAAATCATCATGACTGTTGAAGATCTGTCACATTAACCCGAAAAATTTACCACGCCATTACTGTGATCAATATAACGCTATAGCTGATATTAATGTTGTTGCAGTATTCCGAAAATTGGCTTAAAACTCGCCTATATCCTCTTCTCCTTTCGCAAATTGCTTGTCTTACCACTAGTGTAACTACTCTTAGTTTATTTTATAATTTTTCGAAAGTAAGCCGAATTCCATACCTCTAATAAGCCTATCTGCAATGATTACTCTAGTCTTATTTTAACATTTCGCGATAGTCCTGTCTTCACAGGAAAACACCTGATAATTTTCTTCCCTAATTATGGATTTAGAAACTTTAGAAGCGTCAACTACTATAATTTATTATGAAACAATTAGGATTAAAAGTAATTAAGCACCTGTACACCGCTTAATCTAATCCGCTTTTTGTACACCGAATTGCCATTTCCTGATTAGCTTTGGGCAATAACAATCTTTTTATTGTTTAGACTTGTGAACAACAGATCGTTATTTCACGTATTTTGAATTTACAGGCTACCTAAAATATAGCAACTTTTTTGTTTCGTTTATAGTGTGGTTATTTGTAATAATATTCTTTGTATACGCTTATTTTAACCATACGTTTACGTAACAAAATGATTTATTATAAAGTTATTATTATCTTATATTATTATTATTTATTTAATAAAACCACATCGTCACATCGATGGTCCTTATCTTTTCAAATATTATAACTTGAAGCAAAACCAGTTCGAACTTATCATAAGTTTAATATAAATCGTTTTCTTTATAAGTTCCGAACATAACAAAATAAACAAATTTAACCACTTTATATTTTAGGGTAAAGAAATTATTTACACAAGAAAAACATATTGAACAGGATCTTTGAATGCAATGCAAACACTACTAATTTCTAACTAATTATGAAAGAGCTCCTGGTAACAACAATATTATGATATTTGCGTTGGTCCAGCAATAAAACAGAAACGTAGGTGAACAAAGGAAATTGAAAAAGAAACGATAGATTTCAAAGAATACCAAAAATCTGTATTTTATTTTCCAAATAATATTTCATTGCTACTCATTCTGGTTGGGTTTCGTGAATATTTAAAATATAACTTAAAATGCCTTAACACCCCAAGCGTAATGTTCGGGACTTCCGATCACTCTACCATTGTATCCCCAGGCCATGCGGTTACCCGAGGTTTCAAGCGTCCTAGACAGTGTCAAAGCCTTGCTGTATTCACGGTTGTAGATGTAGAACAAATTGTCTTTGTCGTATTTAGCGGGCTGCAGGTACCACTGGGCTCTGAAACTATCGACGCTGTTGACTCCGAAGGCCATGTGGTCGCCGTTCGGGTTAGTACCGACTCCCAATACCAAATATTGGTTACGCTCAGTGTTCAAGATCTTGAAGTAGACCTTGTTGTTCTCCCACAGAGCAATGAACTTCCAGCTGACTTTCGGGCTTGTTTTGTCCTTACCGTCGCCGAAGGCAAGTCTGCCATCGTTGCCGTGAACATCATTACTCAGCGTCAAAGCGAGACCGTCGCGCTTGTACATAAGCTTAATGGCGTTTTCGGCGAAGATAAGTCTGAACTCAACTGGGAAACAATCACGGACGATGTCCTTGGAGCCCTGGAGCCAAAGTTGATAGGCGTACTCCATGCAGTTCATCTTGTTGTTTCGTATCAGTTTGTTCACTACATTTGTGATGACTTCGCTCTTCTTCTCCTCGTATAAATGCTTGCTCTTTTCAACCGCACTGTCGTAATCGGCAACGACGATGCTATTGTAAAGCTGCTCCTCCAGAATGTCGTTAGGGACGTCGGAATCTGCAGCATACAGAGATGCCACGAAAAGACATAGAATAACTATGACGGGCTTCATCTTCGGAGCGTTGTAACCTAAAACATTTAAAATCAGTATTAAAAATTTTATTAAACAAAACTGTAACTAATAACTTAAATTAGCAGCTATGCGTTTTTAGATTAATAATGCAAAATGTTGCTCGCGAGCTTGACGTCAATCTTGTCAAGCGAAACTCGATAACTGCCTCAGTTGTTGAAACAATCCATTTTTCTTAATAACTGTATTTGACTTCTTCGAGATACATATAGACGATGATAAAGACACTGAAACGCTCAAGCCTTAACAACTCATAGTAACGCAATAGTCACAATCTAGTTTCGGTACATTGAACACATCGGAAATGTCGAAAGGATACCTAGACTGTTGAATGAAAAGACTAAAAAGCCTGAACCATGTGTAGGAATTCCAGTGGTAAGTAGCAAGTCTAAAAACAACTCCGCCCTGAGATAGAGGAACAACACCTTTGAATTATTTCACATAGTTCTAGGTTAAATTAATACGAGAAAAGCTAGAAGCTTTTGTCAAAATCGATTTAGATATTTATATGCTTGGAGTAAAATAAGTATGTACATAACAAATTAACGAATTATTTCCTTCACAAAACTTATGCGCTTAAAGTATGCGTAAAATGCATACAACTAATTAGACCTCACGCCCTAACATCGATGACGCTATTCAAGTTGTGATGTCTATAGGCTCTAATAGCCAAACAATACCAGACGGGCTGTGAATTCGTTCAATAGTCTACTATCTCCTATAACTAAAAATATTTTCTATTCTATTTAAATAGGAGCTCGCCTAATTTTTTTTTATATTTCTACCCAAGCTGACCGCCTTGAGAGGCTATGTCAGCGTAACCTTAACTAGTAGGTGAGCTCACGGGGCTCAAACCTCACGACGTTGCTAACAAGAATCCTAGCAAGAGCCGTGCATCGCGGAATCTACCACCGGATCGGAAACGCGACCCATTGAAAAGATCCGGCGAGAAACTCAGTGGGCTGTGTCTGTGGGTTAATTTACTCGTCGAGCCCTTCGTCGCAAGCGACGGGTTCGACCAGAACAATGACCGGTCGCCTATACCACATGTTAAACAAATATCTTAGATTTACTACTACATTATCGCTCTATCTAGCTATCTTTCTATTTGCCCATAGTCGTCCACTGCTGGCCATAAGCCCCCCCAAGTCTCATCACAAAGACCGGTCCTGCGCTGCCTGCATCCAGCTGATTCCCGCGAAGCTCAATAGGTCATCGGTCCATCTTGTGGGAGGCCTACCCACGCTATGTCTTCCAGTACGGGGTCGCCACTCAAGAGCTTTTCGGTCCCAATGGCCATCAACCATCGTGTGTTTGGCGATGAGTTATAAAATACGACAAATTAAAGGAAAAATCTCAGAAGTCTTAGCATGGGTATGTTATGTTATACACCAATTTAAAGAAGTTAAAGATGAATGTTAATAAAACAAAATATAATAACATGGATTTTTTGGGTTAGCTCACCTGTGCTGTACAAGTACAATCTGGCTGCTTCGTTTCCAACCCTGCCTTATATACTTGAAATTGCTTTGAATTTAAAACGTCAGATGCGATATCAACATCCAAGTTCAAATGTCAAATGAGAGTGCATCGAAGTAAAATATATCTGAAAATTATCACGCCCCGACATTATAGTAATTAAATTATGTTCTTTAATAGAGATTCTATTAAAAAAGAATACTTTTTTTTTTACCTATTCGCTGATAGCCTAAGGGGCTATTCCAACCAAGCGCGGGTAGGTGAGCTCACGGGCTCTACCTGAGAAAATATGCTAACGCGAGCTCTAGCAAGAGCAGGGCTCAGCATAATCTACAACCAGATCGGAAGCGCGACCCACTGAGAAGGTCCAGCGAGAAACTCAGCGAGTTGTATCTGTAACTTAAATTGCACCTGTAATCCTCCGTCGGTGAACTGGCGACCAGTACTTGGGATGCCTAAAAGCACCGCGAGTGGATCATGAGGATCCGAAATTACAGCGTTACCCGGTCGTCTGGATCTGGTATGTAATTAGAGAGGGCCACGATAAGGCTGCGTTTCCACCAAAGATTTGCGAGGATGGGTTGCGAAGGATGTGTTTGTTAAGAACCAATATAATCATTTAACTTACTTAGCCTTTCTATCGCTATCCTAATGCTATCCTGGTGTAAACGGCTCGGTAGAGCTAGATTTTTGTACATGCAAACCAAGGCAAATATGTGTGCTACGGATGTGTTGCAAGGGGTATATGGTAGGGACGGACACAAGCAAAAAAAAACAGTCACTGTACGGTGTTTGTCAGAGGTCATGCATCGTTCCACAGCGTCGCTACGAATCGTTCGTACCGCTCAGCGGCCTAACACATCTTCGGTGGAAACACAGTCTAAGAGGGATATGAAATCACGCTGCTTTTGTTGAAAAAAAAAAACGTTTTTTTATTGCTTAGATGGGTGGACGAGCTCACAGCCCACCTGGTGTTAAGTAGTTACCGGAGCCCATAGACATCTACAACGTAAATGCGCTACCCACCTTGAGATACAAGTTCTAAAGTCTCAGTATAGTTACAACGGCTGCCCCACCCTTCAAACTGAAATACATTACTGCTTCACGGCAGAAATAGGCGGCGTGGTGGTACCTACCCGTGAGGACTCACAAGAGATCCTACCACCAGTATCGAATTGTTTCTAATCATGAAGATTTCTCGCATCCGACGGCTATAGGACGGTATGTCATCCTTGAGTGCCGTGAGTAATCTATAATAGAAAGATATTTGATATTCACGGCCCGGATCTTTCTGAACCAGCCCTAGTGCGCTTTCAGAAATTATTTTCGTCACGCACCATCCCGCTCTGAAACGGACCGCTCTTACGATATTTGTCGAGTGATATTATGTGTAACCTTTGAATAGAACGAAGTCAGTCCGACAGAAGCACCCGCCGCCTGCGGACGTGCTCATCGACCACTCAATCGCCCTGGTTCATTGTTAGCCCATTGTTCGCCTGGTTTTATTGTTAGCCCGGCTTTTGTTCGTGGCACATCTGCCGACAAAGTGTGTTCCTGGAAGTGTTTGTTTTGTTTTGGTTTATTTTTGTTGTTTCCTTTTTTTTTTTTTGTTGTTCTTTCTTTTTCCTGCAGTAATTGTGCCGCATCGCCACCTGTGTTCAATCGAACCGCTAAGTACCGAGAAGTTGGGGCCTCGCCGCAAGGCGAGTGTGTTTAAGACCCGGGACAGCCCCACCTGGGTCAGACATCATGGAAGCTTTATTTACAGAATTCCTCCGACTTCGCCACCCTAAGCTCACTTCTGAGTTTCTGGCTTTCAAGGCCGATCACGCCGTGAGCCCTCTCGCGGATTCCGCCGTGCTCGTCGCTCCCGCGTCGTACACCGCAGCGTCCGCCATGCCTGCCGCTCCCGCGTCGCCTATACTAGTGGGTAAAACTGCTGCGTCGTCCGCCGTGACCGCCGCTCCCCTGGCGCGATCATCCGCGGGTTCCGTAGGGTCCGACGGACGTCCTGCATCTGCCCGTAGGTCGCCTGCTCCCGAGCCTGCTGCCTCCTCGTCCTCCGACTCTGACTCGGACATGGAGGTCGACCTCGCCCCCGCCTCATCGACGGATGGATTCACCCTGGTAAAGGGTAAGAAGCGCGCTGCGGAATCCCGAGCTCCCGCGGCCGCTAAAATTAGTAAAGCCGCGAACGCGTCGCGCCCTCGCCCTCCGACTCCCGTCGCTCCCCCTGCCCGTGCCACACCGTCGCCGCGTCCAGTGGCACAAAATAAAACTCAGACCCCTCCCCCGGTAATCCTTCAAGAGAAGGCAGCTTGGGACCGAGTTTCCCTGGCCCTTCAGGCCAAAACAATTAATTTTATCAGCGCCCGTAACCTCGCGAATGGGATTCAAATTAAGGTAACGACACCCGACGACCATAGGGCCCTCTCAAGCTACCTCCGAAAGGAGCGTATAAGTTTCCACACTTATACGCTTCAGGAGGAGCGTGAACTTCGCGCGGTCATACGCGGCATCCCAAAGGAATTAGATGCCGATCTCGTCAAGGCCGACCTTCTAGAACAAGGTCTGCCGGTCAATTCCGTGCACCGCATGCACACAGGACGCGGGAGGGAGCCATACAATATGGTTCTCGTCGCTCTCCAGCCTACCCCCGAGGGCAAGCAAATTTTCAACGTACGAACAGTCTGTAGGCTTTCCGGAATAACCGTCGAAACCCCTCATAAAAAAGGCACTCCGAGCCAGTGCCATAACTGTCAGTTGTACGGGCACTCTTCCCGTAATTGCCACGCGCGCTCCCGATGCGTCAAGTGTTTGGGCGATCACGCCACGAGCCTTTGCACTCGCGATCAAAAAACCGCTACGGAACCGCCTAGCTGCGTCCTGTGCCGAACACAGGGTCACCCCGCGAATTACCGTGGTTGCCCCCGAGCCCCTAAAATAAATCGCCGCGTCGCCCGCCAAAACCGCCTCCGAGCTTTCGGCCCAGACATCAAAGCCACGGCACCCTCTGTGTCGCAGGCTAAGCCAGCGTTCGTTCCGGCGCCGGTGCCCAGTGTCTCGGCCTGGGCGAAACCGCTGCCGTACATGAACACGGCTACAACTCCCTCCTCCGCGATTCGTCCCGCCCCCGCGACTCGTCCCTCTCCCGCGACTTGCCCTCCGACCGCGTCCGACAATCTCGCTTTAGCGATCGACTTCTTTCAGTCGATCAACTTTGAGCGCGTTAATGCTTTGGGCGACGCCATCCGCGCCGCCTCCACTGCACAACACTTTATCGCCGTTGTGCAAGAATACGCTGACGTATACGCGTCGTTAAATACGTACGTCCTCCCCTCACTCCGCCGGTAATCAATGGCGTACATAAGTAGAATCAAGCCCCTATCCGTAACGATAGGATTTTTTAACGCTTACGGTCTCGCAAATCAACGTGATCAGGTTTGTGATTTTTTGCGAGACCATCAAATTGACATCTTTTTGGTGCAGGAGACCCTGCTTAAGCCCGCGCGCCGCGACCCTAAAATCGCGAACTACAACATGGTTAGGAACGACAGGCTCACTGCTCGTGGTGGTGGTACCGTCATTTACTATAGAAGAGCCCTGCATTGCGTCCCACTCGACCCCCCCGCGCTTTCTAACATCGAAGCATCAGTATGCCGAATCTCACTGACTGGACACGCGCCGATCGTTATCGCGTCCGTTTATCTTCCACCGGATAAAATTGTTCTAAGTAGTGATATTGAGGCGCTGCTCGGAATGGGAAGCTCTGTCATTCTGGCGGGTGACCTAAATTGTAAACACGTCAGGTGGAACTCTCACACCTCAACCCCTAATGGCAGGCGCCTCGACGCGTTAGTCGATGATCTCGCCTTCGATATCGTCGCTCCGCTGACCCCGACTCACTACCCGCTAAATATCGCGCATCGCCCGGATATACTCGACATAGCGTTATTAAAAAACGTAACTCTGCGCTTACATTCGATTGAAGTAGTTTCAGAGTTAGATTCAGACCATCGTCCCGTCATTATGAAGCTCGGTCGCGCTCCCGATTCCGTTCCCGTCACGAGGACTGTGGTGGATTGGCACACGCTGGGCATCAGTCTGGCTGAATCTGATCCACCATCGCTTCCGTTTAGTCCGGACTCTATCCCGTCTCCTCAGGATACCGCTGAAGCCATAGACATCGTAACGTCACACATCACCTCGACATTAGATAGGTCATCGAAGCAAGTTGTAGCGGAGGACTTCCTTCACCGCTTCAAATTGGCCGACGATATTAGGGAGCTCCTTAGAGCTAAGAACGCCTCGATACGCGCCTACGACAGGTATCCTACCGCGGAAAATCGTATTCGAATGCGTGCCCTACAACGCGACGTAAAGTCTCGCATCACCGAAGTCCGAGATGCCAGATGGTCTGATTTCTTAGAAGGACTCGCGCCCTCTCAAAGGTCTTACTACCGCTTAGCTCGTACTCTCAAATCGGATACGGTAGTAACTATGCCCCCCCTCGTAGGCCCCTCAGGCCGACTCGCGGCGTTCGATGATGACGAAAAAGCAGAGCTGCTGGCCGATACATTGCAAGCCCAGTGCATGCCTAGCATTCAATCCGCGGACCCTGTTCATGTAGAATTAGTAGACAGTGAGGTAGAACGCAGAGCCTCCTTGCCACCCTTGGACGCGTTACCGCCCGTCACCTCAATGGAAGTTAAAGACCTGATCAAAGACCTACGTCCTCGCAAGGCTCCCGGTTCCGACGGTATATCTAACCGCGTTATTAAACTTTTACCCGTCCAACTCATCGTGATGTTGGCATCTATTTTCAATGCCGCTATGGCTAACTGTATCTTTCCCACGGTGTGGAAAGAAGCGGACGTTATCGGCATACACAAACCCGGTAAACCAAAAAATAATACGACGAGTTATCGCCCGATTAGCCTCCTCATGTCTCTAGGCAAACTGTATGAGCGTCTGCTCTACAAACGCCTCAGAGACTTCGTCTCATCCAAGGGCATTCTCATCGATGAACAATTCGGATTCCGTGCAAATCACTCATGCGTACAACAGGTGCACCGCCTTACGGAGCACATTCTTGTGGGACTTAATCGACCAAAACCGTTATACACGGGAGCTCTCTTCTTCGACGTCGCAAAAGCGTTCGACAAAGTCTAGCACAACGGTTTGATTTTCAAACTATTCAACATGGGCGTGCCGGATAGTCTCGTGCTCATCATACGGGACTTCTTGTCGAACCGCTCTTTTCGATATCGAGTAGAGGGAACCCGCTCCTCCCCGCGACCACTCACGGCTGGAGTGCCGCAAGGCTCCGTTCTCTCACCGCTCTTATTTAGTTTATTTATTAATGATATTCCCCGGTCGCCGCCGACCCAGCTAGCCTTATTCGCTGACGACACAACCGTTTACTACTCAAGTAGAAACAAGTCCCTAATCGCGAGTAAACTCCAGAGCGCAGCGTTAGCCCTCGGACAGTGGTTCCGAAAATGGCGCATAGACATCAACCCGGCGAAAAGCACAGCAGTGTTATTTCAAAGGGGAAACTCACCGCTTATTTCCTCCCGCATTAGGAGGAGAAATATCACTCCCCCGATCACCCTCTTCGGCCAACCTATACCCTGGGTCAGGAAGGTTAAGTACCTGAGAGTCACCCTGGATGCATCCATGACATTCCGCCCACACATAAAAACAGTCCGCGACCGTGCCGCATTCATTCTCGGCAGACTCTATCCCATGATCTGTAAGCGGAGTAAAATGTCCCTTCGGAACAAGGTGACACTTTACAAAACTTGCATAAGGCCCATCATGACTTACGCGAGTGTGGTGTTCGCTCACGCGGCCCGCACACACATAGACACCCTCCAATCCCTACAATCTCGCTTTTGCAGGTTAGCCGTCGGGGCTCCGTGGTTCGTGAGGAACGTTGACCTACACGACGACCTGGGCCTTGAATCAATCCAGAAATACATGAAGTCAGCGTCGGAACGGTACTTCGATAAGGCTATGCGTCATGATAATCGCCTTATCGTTGCCGCCGCTGACTACGCACCGAATCCTGATCATGCAGGAGCCAGTCACCGTCGACGCCCTAGACACGTCCTTACGGATCCATCAGATCCAATAACCTTTGCATTAGATGCCTTCAGCTCTAATACTAGGAGCAGGCTTAGGGACCCCAGTAACCGTATTCGTCGAACTCGACAAAGAGGTCGACGTGCAACCTAGCCCATGCATCAGCCCGCTGAGTTTCTCGCCGGATCTTCTCAGCGGGTCGCGATTCCGATCCGGTAGTAGATTCATTCGCGAAGCAATTGCTCTTGAGTTGTTAGGTCTCCTTCGGAGGCGCTCGGGCAGCTGTTAGCAAATCCCACCCCTCCTGGCTGAGCCTTTGCTCGCCCACCTGTCCTGGTGAAACTGGAAAGGCCTTCGGGCCAGCAGTAATCTCTCAATCATAAAAAAAAAAAAAAAAAAAAAGAACGAAGTTTGAAAAGATCTTCAACGGTAGCCGGCAACTTTTGGTCGTGCTCCTAGCATTCATCTCTACGAGTGACAGTGATCAGTCACATCCTATCTCTACCAAGAAAACATAGCATACTAGAGGTAAATTACATCTGCAATTGACACGTCATCATGCAAGTTCCTGGTCCACTTGGTATTAAGTGATTGCCAAAGTCTGCGCAATGAAACCTTCGCGTCAGTATTAACCTGGATGGCGACACACCCGTATGGATGCACAAACACTCGATATTTTTTCCACATGAAACCCGTGTTGTATTATGTCATATATTCTTCAGATTTCAAGAACTGCATTTTTTCAAACTGATACCGTTTTATTTCATACTAGGTTTTGCCCGCGACTTCGTCTGCGTGGAATAGTTACTTTGGCGTAACGCTAAATTTTACCCGCCTCTTCATTTACGTAGAAAGTGAAAATATTTTTGAATAATAGAATGTTAAGGAGCTATTTAAGGTAAATAACGCTTTTTAACCGACTTCAAAAGAGGAAGTTATCAATTCGATAATAATTTTTTATCTGTGTTCACCAATTTCTCGAGAATGCCCATTTTTTTTAATGCCCTTGTAGGCAGACGAGCATACGGCCCACCTAATGGTGAATGGTTACCGTCGCCCATGGACTTCAGCAATGCCAGGGGCAGAGCCAAGCCGCTGCCTACTGCTTAATACTCTCCACAAGCCTCGTTTGAAGAATTACATGTCATAGCGCTCGGGAAACACCGTGGAGGAGAGGTCATTTCATAGCCGGATGGTCCGTGGCAAGAAAGACCTCAGAATCGCTGTGGATGACCGCAGTGGGTCCAGGTAGTATGGATGAACTCTACTCCGGTGGCGGGCGGTGCGATGGTAAAAACAAGATGCCGGTATCATCTCGAACAATTCCTCAGAGCTCTCCCCATGGAACATACGGTACAAAATACAGAGGGAACCGAAGTCCCTCCGCAGACCCAGAGGCTCCAAACGATCCGTGAGAATGGGATTATCGACAATCCGAACGGTCCTCCTCTGTATAGAGTCAAATGGAAGAAGCTGGTATTTGGGGGCCCCGGCCCAGAAGATGGGAGCAGCACTTCACGCGAGGCCGGACTTGTGCTTTATAAAGCAAAAGTCTTGTCCAGGCGTGAAGTACCGCTTCGCTCTGTTGAAGACTCCCAGCATTTTGGACGCCAACTTGACTTGGCTTGTCTATGCTTGAACCGATTCGGATATTTCTTTGTTTTGATCGAAAGACTTCCCGAATGGTCCTGTAATCATCAAGATCTGATGATGGGATCCTGGAGAAATCCAAAAAAAAACTATAATTGTCGAAGCCTATTTTGAAGTGATTTGGGTGTTTCAATGTCGTAATGAATAACATATTTATTTGGATAGGGATTAATATCATCTTTATAAAAACACCTTCACAAATAATGCTTTACTTTAGAACAAATTTGGTTAGCTTAAAACGTTATAGGCCTTAAAATATAGACATATACTGTCGCGGACATTTTTTTAGATCTTTTATTCTATTTTAGCAAACTTTAACCATTTCCGCAGCGCACGCAGCGGAAGCTCTCAAAAGGGAAAAATACCCAGATTTTGAAACATTCTTTATTGGTGCTCCGCTTGAATTGGTCTTTACGTGATGTTATATAGCCTTCTTCGATAAATGAGCTATCTGACACTGAAATAATTTTTCAAATCGGACCAGTAGTAGTTCCTGAAATTAGCGCGCTCAAACAAACAAACAAACTCTTGAACTTTATAATATTAATTAGTATAGATAATTATGAAAAAAACAACTGATAACCGGGGGTTAAGACGAGAGAAAGGTTATTATTGTTGATATATAATATAATTGTTCAAGTATTTATTATACAAGTAAAGGTGAAATGTAGATAAACAGCAATACATCTATACATATAAATAAAATTGGTGTGTCTGTTTGTAATATTGAAATAGCCGCTTTTTACTACATGCATATGAATATATATACGGTACATACACCAAAATAACATTTTTTATAATTTTTGTCTGTCTGTCTGTTTGTTCCGGCTAATCTCTGGAACGGCTGGACCGATTTTGACGGGACTTTCACTGATAGGTAGCTGATGATATAAGGAGTAACTTAGGCTACTTTTTTTAGACTAGCTTCGCCTTGCGACGTCACCCTCGGTACGAAAATAACTGCGAGTTACATCGCGGGACTCAGCTATCAATAATAAAATTTAATGTTTCCGAAGCGAAGCGAGGGCAGGTCGCTAGTATACATTTATAATAACTTGTCCTGACTGATTGATACATCAACACAGCCTCACTTGCTGGATCCAGGGCCCTGAAACTGCGATACCTCAAGACAAATATTTTTTTGTGTGGAAACAATGAAATAGAATGTTAATAGCTTTTATATCGTGAGCACTATGTATGGGAAGATGTTTAAAAATTTCATCATCTTACGGGTTACATTTTGAGAGAAAAATACCAATTTATGTTTTAATTTATTTCTACCGAACGGCAGGTATAAAACGTTTTGTAGTTTCTACTTAATGCCATAAGGTTGACAGTTTAAATTAAAAGCTCGTCACTCTTGAAGAAAAAAAAAGCATAAAATTCAATATAAAAACAATACGAAGCCGTGGCGTGACACTGATTTTAATTCTTTTGTATTTGCCTTTGAAAATGTATCTACATATATATCTATACAAAAAAATGAAAAATAGTGCCACAATTAATCGCCTTCTTAGTATAATCGTTGATAGAAATTTAGTTACAGAATGTTTCATTGCTATTTATCTACAGTAATACCTATAATAATACACCCAGACCCGATTAGAATGGTGCTATGAACCACGAATATAATATGTCCAAATGCCATACGGTCTCCCGAACCGCTATAAAATATCTTCACTTCAATTTTTCATTAGTATTCAAAGTCAAAACAGCAAGTGACAATTTTTCTGTTCATAGATTATTACAATGAATGAATAATGTCGTTCATTAGGTATCAAACATGCAAGTGTTTATAAAACTAACGAGCAGTTTATTTCATCTCACTTGGTTATAGTCTCAAACAAATCAACTTTACATCATTTCGCTACAGGTAATTTTTCATACAGCAGAATATATAAAAGATTGGGCTGTATGGTGAAATACTTTCGCCGTCTCCATGGGAAAATACAACTATAACTCAGACAGGTGTGAAGTTGCTAGGCAACGGGTGTCAAAACAAAGCGAAAATTTTTCATTAAGTAACGATGATTTTATGAGTCCTTTAAAAACTATAATTAAGACAACTATAATAGGAATAACATATTAGTTTAAAAATACTTAGTACTGGAATCGTATCTTGACAATTAAATAGTTACTGTATTTTTCGATATGAAAGCTGTCGATACGATTTTGTTCGATGTATCTAAAAACGAACTGTTTAAAATAAGTGAAAACTATAAGCTGCTTCATCGTAAACTGAAAACATCCTGGAAGGTTATGATGTGAGTAAAAGTTCCATATAATTGGTAATTGGTAATCTATATATCTAAAAATGAATAGCTGTTCGTTAGTCTCGCTAAAACTCGAGAACGGCTGAACCGATTTGGCTAATTTTGGTCTTGAATTATTTGTGGAAGTCCAGAGAAGGTTTAAAAGGTGAATAAATATGAAAATGCTTGGAATTAAATAAAAATAAAATTTTTGTTTTCCTTTTGATTTGTCCCCCGTCGGACGGATTCCTTTTGTTTGTTTTAAGTTTATTTTATACAGAAGCTTAGGTCTTTTATTTATCTATTGAGGCACTACGAAGTCTGCCGGGTCAGCTAGTTGGTAATATAAAGAAAAAAAATTGTATGCTGTTTCTTCTATCAAAACTGAAATTATTTTGAAACATCATTGTAGGGGCCGATGAAAAAATTGTGAGATGCCATCTGTAATACTGTACATGTGAATATGTACTACACTGTACATAGATAGGTGCAGTTAAATACGAACAAACTATAAGCATCTCTGTAGGGACATCTGTTCACAACTATGAAACTGAACAAACAAGAATGGATATTATCTTATTGTTAATTGTATTCTCTTCGGTTTTCGAAGTTGTAGTCATAATGAAAACTACTTTTTAGAGTTTATATTTCATCCCATATCATTTCATTTAATTTTATCCCAGTTGATTATTGTCTCAAATTAATCACCTTCATTTCATTTCACTCCATATTATCATTTTTCATAAAAATAAGATTATAGGTTAAAATAAGACACGACCTAAAGGTCTTAGTTACCAGGTCATAAAATCCCTTAAAAAAATAAAAATATTACGCGAAAACCACTGCGTAAAATAAAAGAATTAATCTATAAATAATGGAGCTCGTCTGGTCAAAAGTGTGTTACATAATCGACAATCGCACTGAGCTCTGTCGTCATCTTCGTCTGCGAGAATTGGACGGCTGGCCAGAGAAACTGAAGTTCACGTTCTACGAGGAAAAGCACTGTATAAGTTAATGTACGGTCTCTTTCTATTCTTCATCTCACAATTCTCATAATTAATCAATCGCATCGCACACTGTTTATTCAGAAGCGAACGACGGAGCCAAGGATTCGCGCAAGCCAAAATTTAATTAGAAATTTAAAACCTAGAAAAATCTTTTAACAAGCCCTTTTGTAAATAAAAAACAATGTCTTTTTATACATATATTTGTCCTCTATGGGTTTCTATACAATCCGTTTAATGAATGACGAATGATCTTGGTACAGTAGTTATTCAACGGCCGTCTGGTGAAGTGGTAAGTGACATGGCCACTACATAAGGGGGTCGCGGGTTCGAATCCCGCCAAGGGAAGATATTTGTATGATAAATATAAATGTCTTTTCCAGGGTTATGGATGTATATTAAATATATGTATGTGTATAATAAAAATCTTACATTTATTTCTGATATCTGGTACCTGTAACACAAGTTCTTTACGAACTTATCACGGGACCAGTTAACGTGGCGTGATTGTTAGTAAATATTTATTTATTTATTATTAAATTTAAGGTTACTTTACGGAAGAAAGAGTAAACGCTTCCGGAGATAACCCTTCTATGAGATTCTTGAATTGATACTCCACGTTTGGTTTAGGTCTCAGTTCAAACAATCTACGTTAGATGAGCTGTGAATAAATTCAATAAATTGATTTAATTTTAAATGTTCCGTGCTATTTTCGCTGGGATGGGTTTTACTTGTAATTTATATCTCATTTCATAATTCCGTGTTATTCTAACAACAAAGCTGTCAGGTTATAAACATATTACAATCTTTTCATGTAAAATAAAATCTCACAATCGAAGATCTTAATAATAAGAAATTGCTGCTTAATAGAAAAATACGTTTTTTATCAAACACGATCGGTTAATAAATTACAAATTTAGCCTAATTGTCAAAGACATATTAGAGGTCCATACACCTTGATATCTAAACATGAACACGAAAACACATTTGGAGTTATCGTGCCCTAAAGGATTCGCCCGGCGCATTCGTATTGAGCAATGTATCAATGTTCGAGTCCCGCAGGCTGGTACAATTTTTTCTAATGAAGTACATACATACGTACATACTTCAACAAATGCTAACAAATAACTTCCAAATGAAGAAAGAACATCGTGTAATAAAAGTCAAACCAGCAAAATATAATTACTGGTGATAGGGTGTATTTTTTTATTGCTTAGATGGGTGGACGAGCTCACACTTCACCTGGTGTGAAGTGGTTACTGAAGCCCATAGACATCAACAATGTAAATGTGCCATTCACCTTGAAATATAAGTTCTAAGGTCTCAGTATAGTTACAACCGTAATGGCCGCCCCACCCTTCAAACCGAAAAGCGGACTCATAAGACGTCCTACCACCAGTAATGATCAATATCGTGACATGCTCGGGTTGGTACCACCACCCTGCCTATTTCTGCCGTAAATCCGTATAGTCGTTTCGGTTTAAAGGGTGGGGCAGCTGTACTTTCATAATGATACTGAACTCGTGTGTCAATGTGGGTAGCTGCGTTTACATCGTTAATGTCTATGGGTTCCAGTAACCACTACATTTCAGGTAGGTCGTGAGCTCGTCAACGCATCTTGGTAATAAAACAAAATGGTGCATGAAGGAAGTTGCGAAAGGAACAACGGGTTTTCAAAGAATAACCAAAAACAAGTATTTTTTTTATAAATTCATTTATTGCTGCTCATTCTCATTGGTTCGTGGTCGAAACTTTATATTATAACTTAGAAAGCCTTTATACCCCAAGCGTAATGTTCGGGACTTCCGATTACTCTGCCGTTGTATCCCCAGGCCATGCGGTGACCCGAGGGCTCAACCGTCCTCGACAGTGTCAAAGCCTTGCTGTATTCACGGTTGTAGATGTAGAACAAGACGTCATTGTCGTACTTAGCAGGCTGCAGGTACCACTGGGCTCTGAAACTATCGACGCTGTTGACTCCGAAGGCCATATGGTCGCCGTTCCAGTTAGTGCCGACTCCCAATACCAAGTATTGGTTACGTTCAGTGTTCAAGATCTTGAAGTAGACCTTGTTGTTCTCCCACAGAGCGATTAACTTCCAGCTGACTCTCGGGCTTGTCTTGTCCTTGCCGTCGCCGTAGGCAGGTCTGCCATCGTCGCCTTGAACATCATTGCTCAGCGTCAAAGCGAGACCGTCGCGCTTGTACATAAGCTTAATCGCGTTTTCGGCGAAGATAAGTCTGAACTCAACTGGGAAACAATCCCGGACGATGTCCTTGGAGCCCTGGAGCCAAAGTTGATAGGCGTACTCCATGCAGTTCATCTTGTTGTTTCGTATCAGTTTGTTCACGACATTTGTGATGACTTCGCTCTTCTTCTCCTCGTATAAATGCTTGCTCTTTTCAACCGCACTGTCGTAATCGGCGACGACGACGCTATTGTAAAGCTGCTCCTCCAGAATGTCGTTAGGGACGTCGGAATCTGCAGCATACAGAGATGCCACGAAAAGACATAGAATAACTATAGCGGGCTTCATCTTTGGAGCGTCGAGTCCTGCAATATGTAAAATTATTTGTTAAGGATTAGAATTTTAAAAACGTAAGTTGAATTATACACATTGAGAATTGAACATAATATGTATATTTGATGTATATATGAGACAAAACGGTCGCAGATTTTGTGAGTATATAGCAAAAACGAACTTGACAAATTAATTGTTAAATAAAAAAGTATATTATATATTTGACTTCTTTGAAAGCTTAGACACATAAACATCTTAGTGTATAATTTTATATCCACTGATACAAAATTCATACGATCGGTGTTTGGAGACCAGTACAAGAAGTACCTATACTTGAGATCTTAGACCTTAAATTTCAAGGTGGGTGGGGCATTTACGTTGTAAATGTCTATGGGCTCCGGTAACCACTTAACACCAGGTGGGCTGTGAGCTCGTTCACCCATCTAAGCAATAAAAAGAATAAGAAAAGTCAGCGGAGTGATGAAAAAAATGCCAGAGGTCGAAATATCGGCCAATTGGTTTCTCAAACTCTTACAATTTAACAAACGCTAAATAGAAGAAAACGTTTTTGTGTGGTAGGTAGATATCTCAAGACGTAGACTCTCGACAGGAATTAGAAGAAGAGGAGGACCTCGGTCTCCCTCTTCCTTGGAGGAACCGAAGTCTGACATAACCCGGTCTGTTACCCCCCACGACTGGGTATCCGAAACGGATTCTCCAGAGTTAAAAACAAAATGTATCTCACCTGTGTGTTACCCAAGAACGAACTGCCTGTTTCCTTTGAAACTCTGCCTTTTATACTCGAAATTGTTTTGAATTAAAAAACGTCAGATGCAATATCAACATCATAGTTCAAATGTCAAATGAAAGTGCATTGAAATAAAGATATAGTTTATTATTGATTGAGTGAAATTATCAAGCCGTCAACATTATAATTTAAATGTGTAATTTTAATGGACACATTTAAAAATTCACATTGTTCGTGGTAGTTTAAAACATGCCATGTGAAAGGTATATTTGTTTTGCTAATATTAATATTTTCGTATGGATTCGCACGGTTAGGTACCACCACCCTGCCTATTTCTGCCGTGAAGCAGTAATGCGTTTCGGTTTGAAGGGTGGGGCAGCTGTTGTAACTATACTAAAACCCGGATGAGGTAAGGGCGCTACCGCGGGCAACACAACTACCAGACGGCGCGGCTCACTCAAGGACGCCCGGCCGACGGAGCCTTCGAGGCGAATCGAAGGATCTGAAACGTCGGCCGTCTCGGTACGGTAGCCCATCAGGCCGCCCAGATGGTGCCGCTGGTATCCCGGAATACCCCGCTGAATCAGAACCATCCTGCCGGTTCGGGACGCGATACACCGACAATCGGTTGCTCTTTTTATCATGAAGATGTTACTCCTTGGCAGCGCGCTAGAGTGATGGTAGCGCGCCGCGCGGCCTCAGCCCCCTCAGGTTGCTCTTTGACCTTGACCGGGGGGAGGGGGGTCTCTACGATGCTGTTCCGGACTTTTTTACAACTTTTAAAGGAGAACAATTCTGTCATACATTATTTTAGTGAAACTCAAGGTGGGTGGCGCATTTACGTTGTAGATGTTTATGGGCTCCAGGAACCACTTAACACCAGGTGGGCTGTGAGCTCGTCTACCCATCTAAGCAATAAATAAATAAAAAGCTTTAACCGTTTCCGCAGCGGCGCTCTCAAAAGGGAAAAAGACTCGAATGGTCTTAGCTTGATGTTATATACCTATACCTAGTCAGGTCATAAATTCTGTCACATGTTTAATGTAAAATAATTGAAACAAGTTTATTCATTATGTAACCATTCATATACCAAAATGAACTTAACAAAACATAGATTCTTATGACACTAAAGTTTATTCAAAATGACCTCCGTGATTTTGAATACAGGCCTTCAATCTGCGCGGCCAGTCGTCTATCGCAGCAGAACGAGGTCCATGTCAATATCGGCGGCTGCCTTAATCAAGGATGTCTTGAGTGACTCCAAATTGGGATGAGGCTTTGAGCACGCCTTTTCCTCCAAGTGTTGCCATATCTTGTAATCTAACGGATTCAAATCTGGACTGGAGGAGGGCCAGTCTTCGTGCCGGATGAAGTCGATTTCACGCGCCGCCAGCCAGTCTTGTGTGCTCTTCGCTCTATGAGCTGGCGCCGAATCTTGTTGGAATACCCAGTGCCTGTTATTGAACATGGTATGAGAAACAGGTTCCACAAGGTTCGTCAGGACTGTATTTTGATACACAACTGCATTCGTTTTTACACCTTTCTCACAAAAATGTACCTCTGTTAAGCCCCAATAAGAAACTCCCAACCATACCATGAGCGAGGATGGAAAATGACCTCGTTGGACACGCGGAATACGGTTGCTCGCTTCTTCACTACTGTGTGCGTACACCTTATCATTTTGTTTGTTGTAGCTCTCTTCTACGGTAAAATTTTTTTCATCCGAAAAAAGAATTTCCCGATATTTTTTTCCCGCGTACCGCTTCAACAAAGCGCGGCATCTCTTCAGTCTCAGGTCCATTAGACGAGCATTCAAACGATGTCCTATTTTTCTTCGATATGCCCGAAGCCCTAAGGTTTCATTTAACACCCTTTTCACCGTGGTTCTGCTTAACCCCATCTGAAGGGCCAACAGTTTCTGCTTACGTTTGGGATTTCTTTGAATTCGTGCCTTCACAGCTTTTATCACTGCTGGAGTCCTAACAGACCGAGGGCGACCACTTCTTGACTTGTCATCTACACTAGAGTCTTCATTGTATCGTTTGATGGTATGATAAACGAATCTTTTGGTTATATTCAAAATTTTCAGTATGTTAAAAATTTGAATTGGCGCGTAACCGCAACGATGCAACGCAATAACTGCAACACGGTCTTCTTTAAGCGTCGACTCCATATTTAAAAATGAGTAAAATTCTAAAAGTATACATTTTTATTTTCATGAACAATTCGACATTCGAATTCAATAAACCTTTTTGTGGCCAGCATTCTAAAAGAAAAGTTTTTACTGTGTGACAATACTTATGACCTGACTAGGTATAGCCTATAGCCTTCCTCAATGAATGGACTATCTAACACTGAAAGAATTTTTCAAATCTGATCAGTAGTTCCTGAGATTAGCGCGTTCTAACAAACAAACTCTTCAGCTTTGTAATATTAGTATAGATTTATGTATAGTGGTTAAGAAGTTGAATTTGCACCTGTAAATACAACCATTCAATCTATCTGTGAAAGAAATCACCAATGCCTCTAGTATTTTCGCGTGGAATATCAATATCACTATAATTTTGTTATTAACAAGCGGCCCGCTCTGGCTCCGCTTGGGTCTTTAACAAAAATTTCAACGATATTTGACGTTGTTTTATTTATTTAAATAAAAGAACACTTATTGCGGCATAACTATAATAGTTAGACGTATGCTGTCGCGACACTTTTTGTAAATAATAATGTTTCCTACAAAATCGTAGTACATTATTTTATTATATCATCAATAGTTTTCACAGGGCACGCGATGTAAAGAATATTTTAGGTAATGTTTTTAAATCTTGGGTTACATTATTGAAGTTTTAGTAAGGATCTCTAATTTTTTTCAAAAAAGATTATTGCCTATGTCACTAGAGAATAGTGTAGCTTCCAAACAGTGAAAGAATTTTTCAAATCGGTTCAGTAGTTTCAGAGCCTATTCAATACAAACAAACAAATCTTTCGTCTTTATAATATTAGTATAGATTAGTATAGATATATTCACTGTCTGAGACTACTTCCGTCAGCCACGCTGCGTTATCCGAGATAATTTTCGTCATTTAACATCACACACTGGAACGAACATCTCTTTAGGTTAATTTTCGAGTAGTATTTGTCCTTTTGTTTCGTAACTAGGTTTAAACATAATCCTTAATGGTAGGCAATAACTTGGCTGATCTCTTAGCATTTCCTTTGTCCACGAGTGACAGTGAATCACTATCAGATGTATGTCGGCGTGCCTACGGAGGCAAAAACTATTACGAAAAAGAAATAACTTCCTCAATTTAGACAGGTAAGCACAATTTGAAAGAGCAACATGAAATCGAAGTTTCAATTTTGTTTCATACTGGTTGTCCCATAGTCGAAGCGCGAACGAGCCATTGTTTCTCATCAAAAATAGGCAGTATAATGACACTCATCTGTAACGGTTTATGTGTCGTAGCAGGAAGGGGGTCGCAAGTCCGCGATATTTAACATTAATCTGTTCCGTAAAACAAAACAGAACCCTTGTTTTAAATTCCGAAATTTGCCTTCTTTAGTACTGAATCCTAAAAATGATAACTTTTTATATTCTATGATAAGCACATATGAGACAAACAATTGATAAGCAGTGCAGAGGTGAAGAGGATTCCCGATGTTGCCCTTTTTAATTACAATATTATTGTTCAAGTATCGAATTACTGCATTTCAGAGCACTTTCTTTAATTGGGTTTTTCAAGACGCAGTGTGATAAAAAGAGACAAAGGTGAAAGATATTACAATAAAATGTGAGACTATAAATTTATGATTTACTAGCTTTCGACCGCAGCGTCGCCCGTAGAATAAATTTCTTTGCCGAAATGTAATTTTATCTAGATGCATTTAGCGAATTAAGCTTCTTCCTAGCGTTTTCAGCCAACCAAACAAGCCGGTTTTCGAAAAGGCTTTAATACCGTACACCACATTCATCCGCTGCGGCTGTACAAAAGACCAAGGAATAATTACCTGCCGCTGTGCTTAGCACTTGTGGACTACGAGAAAGCCTTTGATTCGATTGAAACCTGGGCCGTGTTGCTGTCTCCTCAACGGTACCAAATAGATAATCGGTATATCCAAGTGTTGAAATGTTTGTATGAAAACGCTACGATGTCAGTTCAATTACAGGACCGGGCTTTGGAACTCATCCTTCTGAAGCATGGCTTGAAGCAAGGAAATGTTATTTCTCCGAAGCTATTAACCGCTGCATTGGAGGATGTTTTCAAAGTTCTGGAAAGGACTGGAAAGGGCTAGGTATTAACATCAACGGCAAGTACATAACTAACCTTTGGTTCGCCAACGATGTTGTAATTATGACAGAGACCTTGGAGGACTTCAGTACAATACCCAGTGACCTCAGTAGAGCTTCTATCCGAGTGGGCCTGAATATGAATATGGAAAAAATAAAGATTATGTTGAATGCTCATGTAGCGCCCACTCCAGTAAAGATCGGAAGCTCTACGCTCGAAGTTCTTGATGAGTATATGTAGCTGGGACAAACTGTCCAGCTACGCAACTCCACCTTCGAAAAAGAGGTCCATCGTCGAATCCAGTTCAGATGGGCAGCGTTCGGAAAGCTACCTAAAATCTTCTTATTACAAATAGCAGATGAAAGTCTTTGACCAGTGTGTGTTGCTAGTGATGACATATGGTACTGAAACGTGGTCGCTCACAATGGGCCTTATTAGAAATCTCAATGTCACCCAAAGAGCAATGAAGAGGACTATGCTTGAACTTTCCCTACGTAGTCACATCGGAAATGAGGAGATTCGCAGGAAAACCATGGTAACCGACATAGCCTAAAGGATGTTGGCAGTGGGCAGAGTACATTGCTCGTAGAACAGATAGCCGTTGGAGCCGAAAAGTTCTTTTTTTTATGATTGAAAGATTACTGGTGGCCCGGAGGCCTTTCCAGTTTCACCAGGACATGTGGGCGAGCAAAGGCTCAGCCAGGAGAGGTGGGATTTGCTAACAACTACCCGAGCGCCTCCAAAGGAGACCTAACAACTCAAGAGCAATTGCTTCGCGAATGAATCTACTACCGGATCGGCAACGATAAGGCAGATATCATGACGCATAGCTTTATCTAGTACCGTTAGTACCGTTCCGACGTGAACTATATGTCATTCCGGATCGATCGTTGTGTAAGGCCCTTCGTACACAAGGCTACGCAAATCTTCGATACTAATGTTGTAAACGACATTAGTATCAAGTCGCGAGTATCGAGTAGCGCACGGTCCGTACACACGACAATGAATCGCAAGACGCGAGTTGCCTATTTAGTCACTATACCATTAATTTACCATCAGATATTACTTGTTGTATTGTTTATAGTTTATTGGATACGGATATCTGGTACGCTAGATAACGATCCTAGATCACAACAACAGCGTCGGCAATCTGGCTTACAACATCGGCTATCATAATAAAATGTACACAAAATTCGTGTAAATACCTAAAACAAAAGCTTAATAAAAAGAATATACTGCCTAAAAGTGTTTTTTCTTTACAAAACTATGTACTGACTATTTTTAAAACTATAAAAATACCAATCTGTTATATTAACGGCCTTCCTACGGCTAAAAAAAGCTTTTTCTGTTATTTCCTTTTCTGAGTATTCTTTTAACTTATAATTATATAAACAAGGATATTTTTCCATATCAGAAACAAATTTAATATTAAAAAATTGCTTCGCCATCTTGGAAATCGCCGAGACTTATGTAGCGAAGATCTCGACATGCAGGTAGCGCGCGATTGACACGACGCGAGTCGCGGGACGTATGTCGCCGACGCGACTCGTGTACGAACCTCAATGGATTTGTATGGCGGTAGTCGCTTGGAGACTAAAATCGTTGAGTATCGAAGATTTGCGTAGCCTTGTGTACGAAGGGCCTAAGTCAACGTTTTTCATGAATCACGGTGTTCCTACTGTTAATTTGCAAAAATGTGTCTGGAAGGTGTCTATGTGTGTGCGGGCCGCGTGAGCGAACACCATACTCGCGTAAGTCATGACGGGCCTTATGCAAGTTTTGTACCCCGATCACACTCTTCGGCCAACCTATACCCTGGGCCAGGAAGGTCAAGTACCTGGAAGTCACCTTGGATGCATCCATAACATATCGCCCGCATATTAAAACAGTCCCCGACCGTGCCGCGTTCATTCTCGGCAGACTTTACCCCATAATATGTAAACGGAGTAAAATGTCCCTTCGGAACAAGGTGCCCCTTTTTGTAAAGGAGTCTTATGGAAGTTTGCATAAGACCTGTCATGACTTCCGCGAGTGTGGTGTTCGCTCACGCAGCCCGCACACACATAGACACCCACCAATCCCTACACAAGAATATTCACAAGCTTTCACATCCAGAATTATTGTAATCCGAACAAAAACAGTTTCACTGTAAAAAATTGCGCCAAGTCCACGTTTATAAAACTCATCTCAATAACATTTGCACTTTACAAAAAAAAGAAGACTTCAATAGCTTTCATTCTCTACAAAAATATGTGAAATACAAAAAAATACCAAGAAACCGTCATAAAGATGAAAAAATTAAAAAAAAATTGTTGAAAATTTAAAAATAAAAAAATAAAAATTTTATCGTGCTTGGCGCGCGTCATTGAGTACCCCAAAATTTTCAGGATAAATGAACATCCTTTCAATGTTTAGAAATTTATAAGTAGGTCAACCTATGAAATGCATAAATGTAATTAATGAATTATTATTTCATAATAAGTTTTACAAAAGTTAAGTAAAATCGACATCTCATACGTATGTTATTTGAATTTTTTTCATTTCCCACTCATCTTTTATGATTTGAACTAAACACCCTCTCGTGTTCGCTTATAGAAATACAAACTACTTACGAGTCGATACGTATGTATACGTTGGCTTCAAAACATTTGAAAAAATTCTCAAAGATGTTTTTCAAAGGGTAGAAAAGAATAATAAAGTTTCAGCTGAATCTAAAGGGATCGGACGCAAAAGTGGTCGATTTGGCATATAATAGCCCATAGGTATATAGTCAGAGCTGTTGAAAATTACCGTAGTTCTGTCTCAATTTCTCATAAAACGCTAAAAAGAGCGAAAAAGACAACCTGGGTAACTTTTTCAGCTTTCACTGTATATTAAAGCAAAATGGTTTTTTTCTCGGGTTGAAATTCTTCCGAAAAATTTTGGGGTACTCAATGACGCGCGCCAAGTACGATAAATTTTTTATTTTTTTATTTTTAAATTTTCAACAATTTTTTTTTAATTTTTTCATCTTTATGACGGTTTCTTGGTATTTTTTTGTATTTCACATATTTTTGTAGAGAATGAAAGCTATTGAAGTCTTCTTTTTTTTGTAAAGTGCAAATGTATTGAGATGAGTTTTATAAACGTGGACTTGGCGCAATTTTTTACAGTGAAACTGTTTTTGTTCGGATTTCATATCTTTTTGTTAAGTATTATTTTTTGGTCATTTATTACTTAATAAAAATAAATTATAAATAGTCACTCAGCTTAAAAGCTAATGAAACGCTCAATTAATTAGTGTTTTAATGTTAGGTGCCCGACTGGCATGAGACTCTCGGGTTGTCAGTTCCGGTATCGACCGGGGACGCGTGTACTCCGCTTCAAAGTCTGGCGCGCACTAATTGGGGGTGCGAATGATGCAACAGATGCGCGGGCGCGGGTAGCGCGGGGTGGGTCGTCGCGGCACGGACCTGAGTCACATTCTCTTTGGCTGCTGTTGCCCCGCGAAACGGAAGGCTGCGTTACATACTCCCCCTCCAAGTTGGGAACGCGTCCCGAGTCCAACTTGGGACTGTTAGTCTGAAGACGCGGCCTTCCTCTCTGCCTCTTTGGCATAATTGCATCCGTACTTGAATTTGACGGAGAGTGGGTTAAATCCGCGGTGTGATACTTGCCGATGACATTGTTTGACAAGTCTGCTATGAAGTACGTTGTAGGACTAACTATCTTTACTACGCGATACGGGCCATCCCGTCGTGGCATGAACTTACGTGTTACACCCCTAGACGCATAAGCAAGCCATAACGAAGGAAATACTCTTCCAGTAGGACTCGGGAGCAAGCCACGGCGGTGGCATCAACAAGTGCGTAGAGTTCTACCCATCTTGTAGCTACATCCTCTACCAGGAGTACCCATCGCTCCCCCTGCTCTGCTTCTGGCAGTGGCCCGAACAAATCGATTGCGAGAACCTCTCCTCGCTGTTGAAGCACAGGAGTGAGCCTATACGGCGGTACCGATATAGGCGGATGATCACCGGTATCAATGTGGTGCTCGGCGTAAAGGGTTGGGGCTCCCCCCACCCTAAAGATGTCTCCATTCTCCTGCAATAAATGTGATAGCTGCTGCCGTTCATCGGAGCCAAGCATAGAACCCTTATCATCACGCAGGAAGTCAGCAGTAGAAGCAAACATGCATGGTTTAGGGCACTCATATTCAATTGGATAGGTAACCCGTTTTCCCGAAAAATGCCAAGTGGATGAAGCAAAGTCAAGCACAATACCTGCCGCCACCAAAAAATCCATGCCAAGCAAAGTTTCATTATTTTGAGCATCTGGAAAAACAGTAAATTCAAGGGTTACTGACCTTTCGGGACTTATCCTTACTTCTAGAGTAGTGAGCAAAACTCGGCGGGTGCGCGCGGAACCGTCTGCAAGCCTCACCCGACGCCTGGTTTCCTCACACGGATGGTTATGCTTTAACAGCAATTCATAAAGCAACGCTCCGGCAACGCTACTCTTAGCTCCCGTATCCAACAAAGCATTACCTCGTATACCTAACATTTGAACACTTAAAATTGGTCTTAACCTAACCTGGTGCTCAGTAGAGTTACTCTGGGCAACACTTTTCACATTAGAATTAATTGTCGAAAAATGTCCGACGTTTTCCATGGTCACCCTATTTTCGTTCATCATGGTCACCCTATCGCGGCCACTTGGTACCTCGGAATAACTATGTTTTGGTTCGGTACCACTCGAGTAACGCATCAGGGGCCTATTCCTAGAACTAATATTATTGTTTATATTATGATTAAGTCTAGAATAATTTTGAAGTCTAACCTTGTTATCAGTACCGAAAAAGCGCGGAGGAAGAATCGCCTTAAAATCGGTAGGATAATAATTATTTTCATTATCAACAAAACATTGTTTACGATTATTAATACAAATGGACGACTTTACGGTGTTTGAAGTGCAAGCTGTATGCAACGAGCTGTCGCGATGAATAGAGTTCACTGAACTTGACAGCTGTGTATTTACTTTACCAATAGGTAAATCGGATGTGACTGATCGGGTCCGTGCAGCGTCGACGGCGTAATAACTTGCGTTACACTTTGTACACTGAGACCGAGTAACACCTTTGGTACCACACCCGTAACACGAGGATACAGCTTGCGTATTTTCGTTGTCGAATTTCGTTTTTGACGCAAATTTTAAACACTCATCACGAATATGTGCGTACTTTTTGCAATAAACACAGAACAGTCTTTTAACAATCGACGTAGATGATACATTATCAGTGTTCGTGTAGCGAGGCGCGGGGACTCGAACGGTGCTCGGCGCAGCGCTGTCGTCGCGTGGCGGGCCGCCAGCGGCGCCCGAGTTGAATATTTTCCGCGGCGTCATCCGCGCCGAAGTCGAAGCACCGGCGGGAACTTCGCCTACGGTACTACCCGATGAACGTGGCGTCGCTCGCTGAGGATGATGAATAAATTCAGGCGGACTGGTCTCGTAGATGGAGTCCTCGATATGGCGCGTTTTCTTTAATAACGTGTCGTATGAAGTTATTTCGTCTCTTCTTAATCTTTTACGAACACGACGGTGTAGAAGGCCGTAAAGCATATCAATTTGAACTTTCTCACTAAGGTCACCAGGTGGGAGTCGAGCTAGCAGGGCTCGTGCTCTTGCAACGAAGATCTCCGTCTTCTCTCTTTGTCCTTGCGACATTTTGAAGAGCTCTAAGTAGACTCGATGGGGCGGTCTGCAATCACCGAAAGCGCTTCGTAACGATGATAAAGCGTCGTCCCAGGAAGTGATGCTAGCTTTAACGCCTTGCCACCACATGGCTGCATTTCCGTTTAGTAACATCGAGAGTCCTCGTAACGCGATGGCGTGTCCTACGTCAGCACAATCTTTGTATGATTCGACCGCGTCAAGGAAACCGTCGAGTGAGTCGCCGGGCGCTCCGCTGAACCGCGCCGTGCATGACGCGAAGTTCCCAGAATGGTGAGCGGGCGTCGAGGAAGGCGGTGATGTCGGCTCCGACGTCGGTGTTGCTGATGATTCGAGTTGAGTTTTATGCTCAAAAACTCGGTCGAGTAGGCGTTCGAATGCTGCCATTTGACTTTCTTGTAATGACGCCATGTTGTTTGCGGTAAATGTTGGCGTCGGTCCCGCGGTTGAACCAATTTCTTCTTCAACGTCTTGAAAATCGGATTGACGCCGTGACTGACGACGAGTACGTGTCGTAATTACGTAGATTCACTCCGAAATACTAGTTAAAGGGCCCGCGCTTGGGCTGCCAGTTTAATGTTAGGTGCCCGACTGGCATGAGACTCTCGGGTTGTCAGTTCCGGTATCGGCCGGGGGCGCATGTATTCCGCTTCAAAGTCTGGCGCGCACTAATTGCCATAATTGGGGGTGCGAATGATGCAACAGATGCGCGGGCGCGGGTAGCGCGGGGTGGGTCGTCGCGGCACGGACCTGAGTCACACTCCCTTTGGCTGCTGTTGCCCCGCGAAACGGAACACTGCGTTACAGTGTAATAATAATCAACATCAACTTTTACAATTTTAAACCGAATTAAATTTTGTTTCAAATGTGAAGGGTAGATGACGCTATTCTTAATTATTTCAGAATTTAAAATTAAAATCTGAAAGCCTTGAAACATCAATCCGCATAAATGTAATTTAAAAACTACAGTAAGAGGCTTAAATAAAAAGCTGAACTTAACTCAGCCTTAATTAGAATTTTCATCGGAATTCAGTAGTAAAGTTCAAGTTATTTTGCTGAAATCAAAACCGAAATATTCATAGCATCTTAAACAATCACCTACGAATAAATATTAGTTATTATATTATTTATTATTCGTAGACAATCACAACGGTTTTATAGTTTTGGGAAGGGATTTTTTGTAACGCCATCTCGTAAAGTATTTCGGTATTACATTACAAAACAAAATTGTTTCTCCAACAGTAACAACAGTACTTGCTTCGGCAGTACTTAAACTAAAATACTAACAGTAACAACATTAACGTTATTTAATGTATAAACCGTTCAATAAGAACTGCAAACTATCCCCTTGAAGCTACAGTTTATGTAGGAATAATGACTTTTTGGCGGGAACGCGAGGTGTGAAGTTGTGTGATTTGTTTTAATTTGTCTATTTAGTGTTTCTTCGGGTTTAAATGTGTAATAATAGTGGTTTATTAACTGTTTTATATCTGTGAAAGTGCACAAACGTGGGAAAATGAAACAAAGCCGCTGTACGTAACTTCTCGGTTTCCTCCAAAAAGTCCACTGAGATCTTAGTAAATGACCACCACCATTTTACTGAGATTATATTTCATTCCATATCATCTCATCTCATTTCATTTCATCCCTTTTGATTAATGTCTCAAATTAATCATCTTCATTTCATTTCACTCCATAATATCACATTTCATTTCACTCCATAATATCATTTTTCATAAAAATATGAATATAAATTAAAATAAGACATGACTTAAAGGTCTCAGTTACCAGGTCATAAAATCCATTACAAATAGGAATAATTCCAGCGCACCCTGGCGGCCGTAGATTACCATTCTCGAATATTTATAGTCTGTGGCATGTCACTTTTTACATCGAAAAAAGTTAGGATCGAAATTTTTGAGCGAGCCATAGTTTGTGGTGATAAAATTAATAATTTCAAGTAGATTAATTGTTGTAATTGATATAACTAGTTAATATCAGTAAAATAAAGTTGTGAGTGATTGATATAATATACAATTTAGGAACCAGAAGTACCGTAGAATTAAATAAAATTTCGCAACCTCAAAAAACTGTTCTGCTCACAGTAAACACAGTCGGTAGTCTGGCGCTCCGTTTACAACGGGATTTTTGAACGGAACTTGGCGCCAGATTCTACCGAATCTGTGGATATACTCGTAATTGACACGACTGATAGTCCGGGATTTCATGAGTACGCACCAGTAAGCAATAAAAGGCTTAGTATTCAAATACTATAACAATTACAGAAATTTAAATTAGGGTAACAATTGATCGCCTCTTCATTAAAGTCCTTAATAATTCCTGACCACTGAACTGCTGGGTCCGGTTGCGGTTCTTCCTCCGTTGAACTGGTTCTCGTTAGACATAATAATATGTGTTTAATGTTTAGGGCCTTAAGGTAAACCTTATCTTTACAACGCAAAAGATAATCCTAATATGGTAAAGTGAAACGTTTGTTTTTTTTAAAAATACGCTAGAAATAGATTATTCCAAATTAAAATACACCTTCCAAGAAATTTTACTACATAAGTATACAAGAAACACTATAGAAGACGCTCAGAGAACCGAAGTCCGTTTAGTGCCCCCACCTATCTTGAAACATAGATTTTAAACTTCAATAGGCATGACGGCTGTTCCAAGCCTCCAAACTGGAAAGCGAACTTGCTTTGCGGGAGAAATAGGAAACGAGACATCACCTGGTGGTAGGACCTTTTGTGAGTCCGCGCGGGTAGGTACTACCGCCCTGCCTATTTCTGCCGTGAAGCAGTAATAATGCGTTTCGGTTTGAAGGGTGGGGCAGCCGTTGTAACTATACTGAGATCTTAGAACTTATATCTCAAGGTGGGTGGCGCATTTACGCTGTAGATGTCCATGGGCTCCAGTCACCACTTAACACCAGGTGGGCTGTGAGCTCTTCCACCCATCTAAGCCATAAAAAAAAAACCTCGCAAAAGCTTAAGACGACCACCAGTGATTAAGCAAATTATAAATTTGGGTGTTTGTTTTTTGATCACACAATATTATTCATTCATCGTGGAAGTCGTTTCTAAATATGTTTTATGTATAAGATTAGAAAAAAATTGACGCAAGCAAGCCAGTCGTCTTACTCTTTAGACCACAGCCACATTAAATATATCTAACGATTTAAGTAATAATAATAATAACTTATTTATTTCTCTCTTAAAAGTATAATACAAATACAAATGGAAATTAACCTTGTGATTTATTTGGTAAGCCTTTGAAAGAGCTGAAGTCTGTACTAGGTTCAAAGACCTATATTACTGATTAAGTTCGGTTAAATCGAGAACAGATGCTGCGGACTAGTGTTGAGAGATCATTAGGTGTTATCATTTAAGAAGGTCATTATTCGTGTGTGTGAGTGTGTGCATGTGTGGGCATGTGGACGCATGCATGTTGTATTGTGTATGTGTGAGTATCTGCATCTATGTGTGTTTTTTATTACTATTACATAGGTATAACTAATTAATTGATTAATTGGGCTCTAAAACAAAAAAGGAGATTACTTCACAGTCTGGAGTAAGTTCTCTGTTTGCTCGTAGTCTAGATCGTGAAGCCAATTTGTTAGTGCATGTTTGCATTGGGTCTGTGTCATGGGGTATATATTGATCAGCTTATTGATTTTATTGTATATGAAGCTACTTAGGAAGCCATAGGAGCGTTGAGCTAACGATGTAGAAACAAGTATTGTGGGATTTGTGGGACGCACGCCATGCCCGCGCCGCTGACTTACGAGAAATGTCGGATCGTATGGAGTTTTCGAGTGTGCAGTCAAATAAGGTTAAGAATAAATAATTTACGGACAGAAAGGACTCCACAGGCTTTGTAAAGATCATTTGTAGGAAACCTATAAGTGAGCCGCCATCCAACTATCAAAATACATCTCTGAGCACGTTGAAGTTTTAAAAAGTGTGTTTTGGAAGACCCACCCCATGCCACTATGCTGTACTGAGTGACTGATTGACTGAGCGCTAGATATACGGGTGTAAGTACATTTCTTTCAGTAACATGACGAAGATTTTTCAAAATGTAAGTTAGTTTGCGTAATCTGGACGACAGAACGTCAATATGGGAATGAAAGGATAATAAGTCATTGACCTGTACACCCAGATATCTAATGCAATTTGTCCTGGCAAGGGAGGGGCAACAGCAGGCAGTTTGTCCAAGAGCTTTACAGGAGTGGGCAATAAGTGAAAAGGCGAAGATGATATTTTACCAAATCTAATGAAATAAAAAAAAAAATATTCAACATAAATAAAAGTACATACTTGTTGAACGTCAAAATAACTACCGCCAATTCACAAAAACTAGCCTCCGTCCTGAGAAGAATTGGCAAGAAACTCAGCGGGCATGTTTTTTTTTTTTAATATTAGATAAAAAAAAAAATATTAGGTTATTTTTTTTAAATATTATTTTTACAATGAGTATTATAACGTAACAATAATTACAATATTGAAATGCCCGGAGCGAGTAACTCATTCCCACTTTGTGCAATCTTCTAGTCTTACCACGAGGAGACAGAGAAAAAGTGACGTACTTAGTTTTATCCACGTTCAGTGTCAGTAGATTTTCAGACAGCCAGTCAGTTACGGTGTTTAGGCCACATTGAGCAAAACTAAAAGCTGTTTCCCAAGAACTGCCGGAAATACGAGAGCAGTATCGTCAGCATAGGTGCAATAATAAGTAATGCGGATATCAGTTATTGAAAGAAATGTATCTATTGTATCAGAATCAATGTGCGTCAGGATATCATTTCTTTATTTAAACAATATATATTAATTATAAGATGGAAATACCTAAGTTAATGTTGGCTTATAATAAAAGAAAAGAAAAAAATCAAAAAAACTTAAGAGTGATCATTTATTTCATTATTCATAAGCATGAAGCGTTGCCTCTGATTGTCTAGAAAGGTGTAACGAACCAGGAGAAGATGTCAGGGAGACCAGCTACTTCACCATCGTGTCCAAATGCCATACGGTCTCCCGAAGCGTCCACAATCCTACCGAGCTTCAAAGCATCGTTGTACTCGCGATTGTAGATGAAGAACAGGACGTCGTTTTCGTACTTCGTGGGCTGGAGGAACCACTGCTCCCTGGTGGTGTCGGCGGTGTTGGTGCCGAATATAACACGGTCTTGAGTGTTGCAGTCAGTCGTCGAACTTAGTTTCAAGTACTGGTTGTACTTAGTGTTGTGGATCTTGAAGTACACTCTGTTGTTCTCCCACAAGGTAATGAACTTCCAACTGATGAGGTCGCTGTTCTTTTCCTTACCATCGCCGTATGCAAGTCTCTCGTTCGCGGGATCAAGAGTGGGGCCGAGCTTCAGAGCGAGGTTGTAGTTTCTGTAAATGAGCTTAACGAAGTTTCCGGCCATGATGAGTCTAAAGTTATAGGGGAAGTACTTTCTGACAATGTGCTGTCCGTTGCCGACCCACAGCTTGTAGCAGTACTCCATGGTGTTCCGACTCTTGTCAATGATCAGGTTGTTAACTACATTCTGGATGATGGAGCCCTTGCCTTGGTTCTCGTATTCCAAGCTCTGACGGACAGCGCTGTCGTAGTCACCGGTGAGGATGCTGTTGTACAGTTTCTCCTCGAGTTCTTTGTTAGAACTGCTCATGCTTCCCGCGGACATTTCAGTGACGCCGGCGCTGACGGCGAGCACGCACGACGCGAACACCACGAGAAATTTCATTATCACAGTTGCCTGTAACATAAAGCAAAGTTCTTTGTACAAATAGTATTAATTGTCAATGTTAGTAATAACAAAAAAAATGGTAGACTTTTTTAAATAAACTAAATGATTTTTTCGGTCCACCAACCAGTGTTGGTGTGCCTGTCACATTTATGTCAGCTCGATAGTTGTGCTGACGATTAAAAGGAATATAGACTCTTTTTTTTTTTAAAAGATCCAGATTTAAAATTCATGTTTCGAAATTCATGTTTCGAAAAAAAAAAAATGGCGTAACAAACGCCATTATTTTTTTTTTCTACCTAAGCTAGCCTAGAGAGGCTATTCCAGCGTAGCCGTAACTAGTGTCGCCATTTATATTGAACTCGTCGAGTCATTATTCCGAAACATATCGTCAGGGGTGCCATTTAAACATTTCTAACAATCTATGCCTGTTTAAAAATGAGTTTTAAGCGTAGTCCAGGCAGAGTATCTCCCCGAGACCCGTTCCATGCCCTGGTCAGGGGACATGAGGATCCAGAATCATGGTAAAATTAACGTTAACCCGTTTGTCTGCGTTTACAAGTCAATTATGGGTTGTGTCCAGGGTATCCCGAATCACAAAGATCTTTTTTTTATTGCTTAGATGTCAGGACGAGCTCACAGCTCACCTGGTACTAAGTTGTTACCGGAACCCAGCTTGAGATATGAGTTCTAAGGTCTCAGTATAGTTACAACGGCTGCTCCACCCTTCAAACCGAAACGCATTACTGCTTCATGGCAGAAATAGGTATGGTGGTGGTACCTACCCGTGCGGACTCACAAGAGGTCCTACCACCAGTACCAGTGCACATCAAGCATCTTTATCATTGGTAATTGAAGGCAGCGCCAGATTAAACTATTACAGTTGTAATTTATGTGGTAATGTTCAGTTAAATATAATATAAGTCTTACCTTTTCCGATCGCTTTCAAGTCTGCAATGCTTTGCTGCTTGCTGCACTTGGGTCTTATATACTCTGTCGGGTACTTGAAACCTCGCCCTTATCATAGCTATAGGTCGTAAGTCAGACTGGTCAATCACTTATTATGTTATTGTTTTCTTTAATTCAAAAGTAATGATTTATCTAGAATGTTAAAAGAGCATTTTCTGTTTAATAAACTTGTTACAATGACATGTGTATGTTTATCTGATTTTATCGACAGTTCGAGTTACATTTTAGTGTTTTATTTGCTATAGTATACATACCGATTTTTTTTTGGTCAGGATGAAATCGCCGGACTTCCGCCCTTTTCTGGGGATACTGGGCGGGGTATGTCAGAGTCGAACTGACTAAAACCTTCTGTCGCTCAACAACCAACGTCCAAACCTCGTATGAGACAGAACTCATGACAAGACAAAGGGGGGAAAGTGAAGCGTTTAGTGCGGAACACATCTCTTCCATCACCCTCCCCCTCGGGACGCCGGACTGGCTGGCGGTCGTCGGCGCCACGACCACCAGCCCTCTCGGTCGGCAGACTGTCCGAAGCCCGCCTACATGGCGCCGTTTAAAGTGGGTATAAATACCGGTGTTCTATTTTTATTATGTAAGTTTGAACAACAACATAGTCGCACAGTTTGAAAAATTTTTTGACATGTAAATACATAATATGTACATCATGCCCATACTCTGACGGCGGTGGGCTATGAAAATGGCGACGATCCCACTGAGAAGATTTGGCTAAAAATTCAGCTGATTGATGTTATATAGACTAGGTTTTACGTCCAACTCTTCGACAAGTTCGACGGGTACCTAGTCTACGTGTTATGCCTGCTCCTAGTGTTAGAATCAGAGCTTGATACGAATACACCGGCATGTTATCATTTAGCCCCGATGAGTTCTAAACGAATGGTAGTTACACAATACGATTGAAAGTTCGACTTCAAGGTGGTTGACGGTATTCACATTTCATTTTGTGTTTGTTTAAAGTCCATTGTCCATTGTCCATGTCCGATGTCCATTTATCAGATGGGCAGTGTGCTCCATGGAATTAGGACACCGGACCACTAAATTCCTTTACGGTGACATAATTTAGTTGGTTTTGTTTTTATTTAAACACATTATTCCTTCATCGCGGAAGTCATTCGTGAACAGGCTAAGGAACTTTGTTTTGCATAGTCACATCGACCAGAGTGCAGTACGAGTTTTTTAATTTCTCGTTCGCGAAAAAGTTAACAAAAAACCAGGATCTTTGTTCCTGTCAGCGATGTCACCTCACCTCACATGAGTCACCTTTTGAATGGGGATACCGAGATTTACCGCGTGAATTTTCTATCGTGCCTAAGCCAGAATGACGCGATATGTCAGGCCTCGCTCCATGGTTTCCAACTCAGTTTTAGGACAGCCTACAAGCGCGGTGGCTGGAGCTACCTCTTTTTTTTTGTCTTCACTGGAACCGTATTCCTTCCAGCGGTGATTGGGGCCATTAAAGCCGTTTTCTGTTCCGCCCTCGGCCTCGCTCCTCTGCGGCGCGACTGTGGACCAGCTGACCGTGTGGGCTACGGGGGCATGGGGGAATGTGCGCGGCTCGAACGGAGCCGGTGCTGCTGTCTTCTTTCCCTTTTTAAGGGGCTTTGTCGACGTCGCCCAAAACACGTCATTACTGATCCTCCCGATCCATTAACGGTGCTTTTAGGCACCACAAGCACCGGTCACCGTCCTCGTTGAACCCGTCCCTTGCGACGAAAGGCTATTAACCCATAGACACAGCCCATTGAGTTTCTCGCCGGATCTTCTCAGCGGGTCGCATTTCCGATCCGGTGGTAGATTCTGCGAAGCACTACTCTTGCCAGTGCCAGTGTTAGCAACACTCCGGTTTGAGACGCGTGAGCTCACCTACACGTTAGGTCGAAGCTGATATATCATCTCAAGGCTATCAGCATAGGTAGGAAAAAAAGGCTTCGTCTTCTTGCCGACCTCCGGCGTCGTCTCCGGCACGAAATCGGGAGTGCTCGGTTCCGTCTTTTCGCTTCTCGTCGCGTCTGCTGCCAGAGATGGTCGTTTTTTTTTTATTGCTTAGATGAGTGGACGAGCTCACAGCCCACCTGGTGTTAAGTGGTTACTGGAGCCCATAGACATCCACAACGTAAATGCGCCACCCACCTTGAGATAAAAGTTTTAAGGTCTCACGTATAGTTACAACGGCTGCCCCACCCTTCAAACCGAAACGCATTACTGCTTCACGGCAGAAATAGGCGGGGCGGTGGTACCTACCCGCGCGGACTCACAAGAGGTCCTACCACCAGTACCGTAGTCACGGTTCTTGGGGGGAATCAGGCCTCCAGGTTTGCTAGTCGGGCATCAATTTCAATCAACAACCCACATGATACGCTGCAGACGTCGCTCCTCCTCATCCTTGTTCGATGGATGGGCGTGGGGCGTGGGGGAAAACATGTTGCGACCCCGGGTGACTAGGAGAAGAGTAGGGGAATGGTGATGGGTAAGCTCCCTCACGGCTCGCCTAGTCTTCATAAAGAGGCAAAGGTATATTTTTATTCCGTTTTATACCGTTATACGTTTACTCCTACTTTTAAAATAAAAAAAATAGAACTTCTCTAAAATTAATTAAATTCACATTCATTCAACGTAAACACATTTCACATTTTTTTATTTGTTTTTCAAATCGTACACAGGCTTTTTTTTAAACATTTTCGATATCTGTATTTTATTTTTGTTGTTTTGGCACAGTATATAACTACATTGGAATACCAAATTTGGTATCGACTTTTTATGCATTTGTTCCTTTTACGGAGCAGATAGCAAGATAATGATTATTCTTCAAAATATGGTAATTAATAGTTAGAACCCTGAAAAAGAACATAAGCTTGTCGGAGATGGTCATTAGTTTGGTAGCTAAACGAAACGCAGCACGATTGCGGTATCGTCGGAACTCGGCAACTTCGTGCTACGACAGAGCCTAGCTGATGGAGACGCGTAGACGCCATCACACTTGCCAACCAGCCTTCTTTTTTTTTTTTATTGCTTAGATAGGTGGACGAGCTCACAGCCCACCTGCTGTTAAGTGGTTACTGGAGCCCATAGACATCTACAACGTAAATGCGCCACCCACCTCGAGATATAAGTTCTACGGTCTCAGTATAGTTACAACGGCTACCCCACCCTTCGAACCGAAACGCATTACTGCTCCACGGCGGAAATAGGCGGGGTGTGGTACCTACCCGTGCGGACTCCCAAGAGGTCCTACCACCAGTGATTACGCAAATGATAATTTTGCGGGTTTGATTTTTATTACACGATGTTATTCCTTCACCGTGGAAGTCAATCGTGAACATTACGTACGTATTTCATTAGAAAAATTGGTACCCGCCTGCGGGATTCGAACACCGGTGCATCGCTACATCTTGAAGAGCGGTGCCTCCGTCCTAAGAACTTTCATACGTTTCGTCTGCTAAGCTCGATCACCCTATTCGCCCCTACGATGTCTGACAATGGTGTTAATAATTGTGGCTTCTCCGACATGCTTATAATGTTTTACATCGGGTATTGCGAATCATAGCTATAATCAAAACCACTTATACGGTTGGTTCTACAGACGACTGAGCCAGCAATAATAAAACACTAAATTATTCGAATAGTCTGAAATGATTTAGTGACAATAAAAACAGGACTTTACTTTGACGGCAAATCAGTTTTAATTAAACACAATATGCTTACTTTCATCTCGCTACCCGAACATGGGTCTCAGCCCACGTGATGTAAAGTGTAGTCCCCGCAAATGAAGCTACGATCGGAAAAGGAAGCTTACCAATGCCTTTCTTGATTTCGGTAATTGCCGGTGTTCGCAACAAGACCTAAACGTGCTTCCTTAAAACCGACTTTAAATAAAAAGGAGGAGGTTAAGAATTCGACGATAGTTTTTGTGTTTTACCGAACTCAGAAAAAATTTCTAGGTGAACCGATTTTGATAATTATTTGTCTATTTAAAAATTGGTGTTTCATAAGATCTCTTGAAATATCCTGAATAATGCTTAAATTAAATAGACTTCGACTACATTGATGATAATATACTCGTTTTACTTGTACGTATAACTTATCGATGTACAATATAATATTTAAAAAAACTGAATGAGGGGCGGCATTCGAGAGCATCGTAGAACACGTCCTTACGGATCCATCAGATCCAAATAACCTTTGCATTAGATTCCTTCAGCTCTAATACTAGGAGCAGGCTTAGGGACCCCAGTAACCGTACTCGTCGAACTCGACAAAGAGGTCGACGTGCAACCTAACCCACGCATCAGCCCGGTGAGTTTCTCGCCGGATCTTCTCAGCGGGTCGCGATTCCGATCCGGTAGTAGATTCATTCGCGAAGCAATTGCTCTTGAGTTGTTAGGTCTCCTTCGAAGGCGCTCGGGCAGCTGTTAGAAAATCCCACCCGTCCTGGCTGAGTCTTTGCTCGCCCACCTGTCCTGGTGAAACTGGAAAGGCCTTCGGGCCACCAGTAGTGTCTCAATCATAAAAAAAAGCATCGTAGAACACATTTCGTAAACAATAAAATGCATATCTATGAATTGTTTTGATACAATTTTGACTTCATTTTTTTTGTATTTTTTTTTTGTTTTAGTTTACCTTTTTCGTTAATTTTTGACGTGACGACGTCTTATAATTCGATGGAGCCGGCTGCACGCACGAAAAAATATGACTCATGCGGCGTTACCTCGCTCTGAGGCGTACACGCTTTCGTCAAGTATGAAGTTCAGTGAAAAGTGAATGTGGTGTCAATTGTTTATAGCAACGATAATTGCGATAATTGAAAAATGAAACCATTCCGTCAGTATTTTCTTATGACGTTGTCACGTTCAACTATCGTCAGTAAACCGACTTTACAGACAACCGTTTTTTTTTTTTACGTTTACAAGTTTTGACTTTAAATCAAAAGCAACACAACACATTCTGATGATCGTTTATCAAGAAGATTTCATACGTTCAAAGTTTATGGTGTAATCTGCATGGGCACACAGGTTTTTGTCGTGTCAGCCGCTCTTTTTTTCCGACCTATTTCCTGTTAGCCCAAGGGGCTATTCCAGCTGCGCCTATATTACGTGAGATCACGGGCTCAACCTGAGAGAATTTGTTAAGACCAGCCTTAGCAAGAGCTGTGCTTCGCAGAATCTACCAAAGGATCGGAATCGTTACCCACTGAGAAGATCCGGCGAGAAACTCAATGGGCACTCAGCCGCTAAATAAATTGCATAATATTAGAAGTTTTCACCTTTTTCATCTATCGATTCGCCTAAATTTCGTAATTCTCGAATGAGATCTACAAATTCTCTGTAATCTGCAAATTCCACGATCCGGAGCAAACACTTGGCGTCCGCATCAACGGTACTCTTAATTGAAAAATTAGTTTACCTTTAAAAGTACTTCTTAATCTTCTAATTTATAAAACGATAATACTGATGGAAGTCAGACAGAACGCAACTTAAACGAAGCCGCCGTACCAAGTGCCGGCACACGAGTTTCTCGTAAATATAGTAATGTGGAGTACCTACATCAGTAATAGCCCACTGGGTTTCTTCGCCGGATCTTCTCAGTGGGTCGCGTTTCCGATCCGCTGGTAAATTCTGCGAAGCACTGCTCTTGCTAGGGCCAGTGTTAGCAACACTTACGGTATGAGCCCCGCGAGCTCACCTACATGTTAGGGTGAAGCTGAAATAGCCCCTCAAGGAATCAGCATAGGTAGGAAAAAAAATCAGTGTTGTTCTTGTTTCGTATCTGTGTGTTTCATACATACTTAACACAAAGGACCATTCTAGTTTATGAATGTTCCGAGCCTCTCCAATTCGGACTCGTCTCCCGCCATCACTACTATCCCAGCGCATATACCTACCAGCCAGAAAATACTACAGCGCTGCTTTGTATGGCAGGGAGCTCGCAGTATCGGCAAAAGGAATGGCCCCGTGGCCGGTCCCGTGCCCTCCAGAGTCACGACAACGTGACGATATATTTGCATGGTTAATAGTACCAAATATGATCCAGCACGGATGGGTGCCGGTTGATCGATATTGACCTCAACTTGACCCTTTATTTAGATCCAATATGATCGTGCTATGATCATAGCAGTTTTATACTTACATACAACATTATTTTTAATATGCACTTACATGTATTGTATCTATACTAATATTATAAAGATTAATGAATGAATTTGTTTGTTTGAGCGCGCTAATCTCAGGAACTACTGGTCCGATTTGAAAAATTCTTTCAGAGTTAGTTAGCTCAATTATTAAGGAAGGCTATAGACTATATAACATCAGGCTAAGACTAAGAGGTTTCTTCCCTTTAGAGAGCTTCCGCTGCGTGCGCTGCGGAAACGGTTAAAATTTCACTAAAATAATGTATGACAGAATTGTTCCTCTTTAAAAGTTCTAAAAGCTCTAAAATATCGTGACAGCATGCCTATGTTTTAAGGTTGGCTCATTATAACGTTTTTTATCCGAACCATTTTTGTCCTAAAATAAGCATTATTTGTGAACGTGTTTTTTCTAAAGATGATATTAATCCCTATCCAAATAAATACGTTATTTATTACAAGTATTTATCATCGCAGCAAAATAATGGTCAAGCGTATAATGATGTACCTACAAGGCGCCGACCGGCCGGTGCGCGGCGACACACAAGAAGAATAACAAGAAACATCGCTTCAAGATAGGCTTTTAAAAATTGTAATTTTTTCTACCTTTCTCCAAGGTCCCACCATCAGATAATGATCCTGATGATTATAGGACCATTCGGGAAATCTCCCCTTTCGAACAAAAAAAAGATATTTTTTTTATCAGAATCGGCTCAACCATTCTCGAGAAATCGGTGAACATACATAGTTAAAAAATTGTGGTCGAATTGATAGCCTCCTCTTTTGAAGTCGGTAAAAAAGCGTGATTTTAGGTACATTAAATAGCTCCTTAGTATTCTATTATCCAAAATTATTTTGACCTTCTACGTAAATGAACCCACTTAAAGGGTCGAAGGGTAAAATTTTGCGTTTTCCCAAAGTAACTTCCACGTGGACAAAGTCGCGGGCAAAAGCTTGTTATAATGATAAAAGTGACATGTTCAATGAGAAAACGGAAAAAAAAAACCAAAAAATCGTTTTCAGCTTCAGCTTTATTCGTGTTAATTTGGTTTTCAACATATTAATCGGTAGAACCTTTTACAACAACGCTTAGTAGGGGACGATGTACCATGCAAAAAGTTGGGGATAACCGGAAACTTCTCCGCTGTGCCCCAAGGCTTCACGGTCTTCGTTGGCGGCCATATCTTCATCAAGTGTCATAACACTGTTGTACTCTCGGTTGTAGACGAAGAACATGACGTCGCTTTCGTACATGGAGGGCTCAAGGTACCAGTGGTGTTTGAAGGTGTCAGCGGTGCTATCACCGTAGATGATACGGTCATCACTAGAACCTTTCGTGTTATCGAGCTTCAGGTACTGTTTGTCTTCGGTGGACATGATCTTGAAGTATACTCTGTTGTTTTCCAACACGGGGGTAAACTTCCAGGAGACTTTCTTGCTGGTTTTGTCTTTGGAGTCACCGAATGCAATTTTGTTGTGGTTTTGTTGGTCGATCAACTTGAGGGCGTGATGGTCCCTTTTGTTTATGAGCTTGACAGTCTGCTCGGTGAAGATCACTCTAAACTGGATGGGGAAGTAAGATTTGACGATTTCCTTTCCATCCTTTGTCCATAACTGGTAGGCGAAGTCCATGGTGTTCCTCTTGCCGTTTTCGATCAGACGCTTCACGGCTTCCTTGATAACCTCTCCCTTCTTTTCCTTCAGATATTCAGAGCATTTGGCGATAGCGGTCTCGTATTCACCAATGACGACACTCATATACAGCTGCTCTGCCAGTACGTCATCAGTTCTTGGTGCAAGTGTGGCGTTAGAAGCCAGCGCACACACGGCGAGGACGAAGGCAAACAAAGTCAGTCTCATCTTGGCGCAGTGGTTATCTGTGAAATAAATCACATAAACGGCTTGAATCTATTCGAAGTCTTGTATTTTCGATTTTACGTGTACACTAAGTATAAAAAATCATAAAAGAAAATCGAAATTAAAGTTGAAATTATTTCTTTTAAAAGGTTAGATGACCTAATCTAATTTCTTATCTAATCTAAATCTTAATTAGATCTAATCTAATTTAGTTTTAAAAGTTTTTTGTTTAATCAAACGAATAGAATCGATATAATAACGGAAATAGAAATTTTAATACTAGAAAAGGAAGAAAAAAAAACTATTTTGTTGGTGTTAATTTGGTTTTCAAAAAGTCACTTAGTAGATGCTCTAACGGAAACCTTTAGCAGGAATTAATAACAACCTGGAAGAAAAGTTTGTGATAGCAAAAATACCAAAGACCGGAGGGCTCAGTAGTATGAATCATGGAGACGTCTATGTCCAACAGTGGACGACAATGGGCCGATGATAATGATGATGTTTGTAAGGTAGTACTACTACTGGTGGTATGACTTCTTGTGAGTCCGCGCGGGTAGGTACCACCGCCCTGCCTAGTTCTGCTGTGAAGCAGTAATGCGTTTCGGTTTGAAGGGCGGGGCAGCCGTTGTAACTATAATGAGAACTTAGAACTTATATCTCAAGGTGAGTGGCGCATTTACGTCGTAGATGTCCATGGGCTCCAGTAACCACTTAGCACCAAGTTGGCCGTGAGCTCGTCCACCCATCTAAGCAATAAAAAAATATAAAATCGTGCCCGATTAATCAAAATTAGACAAAAACTGTTGTATTAATGTAAGCAGCAATTGGGATTTATTGCGAATAAAAATAAACTATTGTTACCTTTGAAAGCAGTCACAACACTGTAGAACCAATATTAACATAGGTCTTATATACTGTATTATATCAGTCCGTTAACCTTTTATCTACGGGTCAAATGACAAATGTGCATTGTAAATAAATAAACGATGTCATTTGCAAAGCAACAGATTAATATGAATTTTTAGTGATTGATTCCTATGCAGTGGCGGATTTACAGTCTCGGCCGCCCTAGGCCCCAAGCCATCAGCCACCCCTTTCTCAGCATCCACCATATATACTACTTTTTTTTTTATTGCCTTTGTAGGCAGACGAGCATACGGCCCACCTGATGGTGAGTGGTTACCGTCGCCCATGGACTTCAGCAATGCCAAGGGCAGAGCCAAGCCGCTGCCTACCGCTAAAATATTGCTACATAATGGAATTACATAATGGAATTACTTTATTGCCAACTGTTATCTAAATAGATTTAGAAATTTAATACATATTATAATAAGTTTTTTGACACAATTGGGCCCGCCCCTAAATCTGGCCGCCCTAGGCCCGGGCCTTAGGGTAAATCCGCCACTGTTCCTATGATTGACCGCTGGTTTGTTTTTTACGCGTTCGCACTGAGGTCACTCGGTTGTTTTGCAACAGACGTCATTGGTACGTCTTTATTCAACGATACTGTGCCTTAGGGCGGATTCGACCAAACTTAAATTTAAACTCGAGTAACTATACGAGGAATAACCTATTCCATGATTTTAATCTCGAGTAAATTCATAGTCGTTTTTCCACGTATACTTGCGCTAGGAATAACAATACGCGAATAGCAGAGTGAATGGTGAACAAAAATAAAATCCGGCAAATAAATGTTGTTGTTCAACGGCATAGTGTAAGAGCATACAAATCGTCAACTCGATTTTGCCGTATTTTAGTGTGAAAAAGTAGCTGTTGTGTAAGATATCCAGCTGTCAAACGTATTATTTTTATTTCTTGTTTGTTTGAGGGAATTGTCAAGTTTTGTCGTGTGGTTTTATCTTTTTTCGTTTAAACGTTGCATTCAGACTATTAATAATCATTTAGTGCATTGCGTTGACTTGAAATTAAAACAGAATAAATATTTATGAAATGACAGAAATCAGATGTTGGACTGACAGACGCCATTACTTTATTCTAGGAATAGCTCCGTTATTCCGTGCGAAACGGCGGTATAGTAACAATTCCCGAATAGGCCCACTATTCTTAGAATTGTAGTTGGTAAAACGTAAAATTGATTTACTCTCGATTAACTGACGAGTTATTCTAAGAATAAGATTTACTCTTGTTTGGTCGAATCGACCCTTAATCATACAATAAAATTAAAATTACAGGCAGCGGCAGAATAACAGCGATAGTTTCAGCTATCACAATGCTGAGCCGCGGCCTTTTTATCTCCACTGTCAGTATAATTAATATATTGTAATATTGTTTAGATAGAATTAGAAAATTATGTCATATTAATTGAAAAGTTATTTGTATTGTGGAGTAAATAAATGTAATTATTATGATCATTATTATAAGTTCGTGAAGATTTACCGGGTACTTTTAGGAAGAAGTTCGTACCATGCCCAATTCGAGTGCTGAATTTCTCGCATATTCGTAATAGTGGTTGTTAACTTTTAAGAATATTAAGAATGCCTACATTCATACCTTTGTAAAATTATTGAAGTGAAAACTTCTTTAGAATCGTTGTGATTTCAAACCGGATGCAACGGAAAAAACGACAGGTAAGAGACACAAATACAAAAATGTGTAGGATGAAGCCAGCAAAGAATGAGACAGAAATATACATACTATTTAATACAGCGCCATCTGTGAGATTTTTTAATACTAACGTGTGTATGAAAGCTCTTGTAGTGAATTTTAATTTAGGATTATACGTGAAATTAAAATATCAATTCACAGAGGGCGCTACCTTACAATTATTTACTAATGACAAAATTTTACATATACTTAAGACGTTTAGGATAATTGTATTTTAATTTTGGAAGGTTTCACTTCTACCACGTGTGAATTGCACACATTTTGTTTTTTTTTTCAAATAGTATCATTGAATATACAATAATGTGCGCGAATAATTTTCAACAATGAATTAAATTTCATGTCACATGGCATGAGTGACATTTAGTTCGAAACTTATGCTTATATCTAAGACAAACTTTCATAAACATTTCTTTAATTGAATTAAACTAAATCTGTGGGTACCTAGCATCGTTCAAAACAAACTGCGTCTGTGCCTATTGCTTCTTAATTATTATTATTTTCCTACCTAATCTGAGAGCCTTCAGAGGCCATATCAGCGTAACCTTAACTAGTAGGTGAGCTCACGGGGCTCAAACCTGACGACGTTGCTAACACGAACCCTAGCCAGAGCAACCCATGCTTCGCAGAATCTACCACCGGATCAGAAACGCGACCCACTGAGAAGATCCGGCGAGAAACTCAGTGGGCTGTGTCTGAGGGTTAATTTACTCGTCGAGCCCTTCGTCGCTAGCGATGGGTTCGACGAGAACGATGACCGGTACTTGAGGTACCTAAAACCACCGTTAGTGGATCGGGTGGACCGGAAATGACGTGTTTCGGGCGACGTCGACTGCTTTCCATTCTGTCCGCAGGATCGGGAATGTAGTTACCGGCGGCCACGATGAGAGGGTTCTCGTGTCGTGCCGCTTTATCGAAGTGGTGCTTCTTAAAACAATAGTGTGTTAATAATTTTGTATATGTTCAGAAGTTACAGCAACAAATCGAAAACTTGCCTCATTGCACCTCTCATATTTATATTTACTTTTATCTATCTGAAATTTTTTTTTTTTTTTTTTATTGCTTAGATTGATGGACGAGCTTACAGCCCACTTGGTGTTAAGTGGTTACTGAAGCCCATAGACATCTACAACGTAAATGCGCCACCCACCTTGAGATATAAGTTCTAAGGTCTCAGTATAGTTACAATGGCTGCCCCACCCTTCAAACCGAAACGCATTACTGCTTCACGGCGGAAATAGGCAGGGTGGTGGTACATACCCGTGCGGACTCCCAAGAGGTCCTACCACCAGCGATTACGCAAATTATAATTTTGCAGGTTTAATTTTTATTACACGATGTTATTCCTTCACCGTGGAAGTCAATCGTGAACATTTGTTGAGTACGTATTTCATTAGAAAGATTGGTACCCGCCTGCGGGATTCGAACACCGGTGCATCGCTACATACGAATGCACCTGACGTCTTATCCTTTAGACTAAGTATCGTACGAAAAGCGCGAATCATTCCGCTGAGTACAAACCCGTTTTTACTTACTTTAAGATCTTTCAACAGGAACAATAATACAAGTAATGTTAAACTTTTATAGAATTGTATTGCATTTTCATTGTAATAGATCTTATGTGTGAAAACCCTGGCGTAACGCCGACATATATAAACGTGTGTGTGTGTGTGTCAAATACATGTTAGTAATGTTTTCTTTATTGCTTTCGTGTATTTTTTATGCATTATTTTAAAAAAATATTAGCATTGTGCACTCCTTCTCTATAAGTGTGGGAAATTTTATATTCCTCCGTCCTCGCAATTTTCGTAAAAAGGGATACAAAGTTTTTGCTTCACGTATTAATATATAGATACCATTGTCACGCGTCATTTTTATTGGGACTTGTTGGGTAAATGTAAATTATTCTCCAGTAATCGGGAGGAGCTCTCGCAAAGCAGTCTTCAAGATGTGAAGCTCCTCGTTGTCCCCGGACCGCAGAATGTGTTTACTGATGACGAGTTCGCGGCCATGAAGAGTGTAGTCGAAAGAGGCGATTCGGTGCTGGTCACAATGTCAGACGGCGGAGAGGAGAAGATAAATACGAACATCAACTTCTTCCTAGAAGAATTCGGAATAGTCGTCAATAATGGTTAGCTATTTTCCTTTTGCAGTTCATTAAGCTGTTATTTATGTTTTTAATACGCTTTTATTAGCTTCAGACGTATGTATGTTAGTATGTAACGGAATCTTTGAACATGATTTTGACCCCCTTCAAAACGTCGGATTAACTCGAAATTTGGTATACTTATTAAGGACCGATGACAATTCAATATTAAAAATTGTGCATGGTATCAGTAGTTATAAATATTTTATGAACAGATATGAGTAGAAGGGCTATTTTGATAATATACTGAAAAGCACCCCTCGCTTTTTTTACAATAAAATCCTTTTTTCTTACACTATTATTGAAATGTTCACGATTGACTTCCACGGTGAAGGAATAACATCGTGTAATAAAAATGAAACCCGCAAAATTATAATTAGGTAGGACCTCTTGTGAGTCCGCGCGGATAGGTACCACCGCCCTGCCTATTTCTGCCGTGAAGCAGTAATGCGTTTCGGTTTGAAGGGCGGGGCAGCCGTTGTAACTATGCTGAGACCTTAGAACTTATATCTCAAGGTGGGTGGCGCATTTACGTCGTGGATGTCTATGGGCTCCAGTAACCACTTAACACCAGGTGGGCTGTGAGCTCGTCTACCCATCAAAGCAATAAAAAAAAATATTCAAATTTATTAAAATTTATTTTCTATTTTTTAGTTGGATTTTCTATAAAAGCGTATTTTGTTAGTTTTTTTAAACTATTATTTATTTTTTGTCTAGGTAGGAGGACGAACTTACGGCCCACCTCGCGTTAAGAGGTTACCGGGGCCCATACACCCACCTTGAGACATGAATTCGAAGTCTCAGTTTTATAGTACAACATTTGCCCCATTGTCCCACTCCTCAAACCGAAACCCATTACTGCTTCACGCCAAAAATAAGCACGGCGTGTGGTACCTACCCGTACAGGCCCTCAAGACGCTCTGCTACCACAGTAATGCCTAAAACTTTTGAGATTAATGCAAATTAGAGACGGGAAATAGAAAAACGTTAAAATAAATTAAACCGGTTTTGCGGTAGGCAGCGGCTTGGCTCTGCCCCCAACATTGCTGAAGTCCATGGGCGACGGTAACCACTCACCATTAGGTGGGCCGTATGCTCGTCTACCTACAAGGGCAATATTATGTCTACCTTCCACGGAATAGATAAATAAGGGATTATAAGGGATAAATAAGGGATTATTTATCTATTCCGTGCTACCTTCCAATTTCATATAGAAGAATTTGTGTCATATCTTTAGACGATCAGAGAGATCTTTGTCAGCTCCAATTCTTTTCTGCGCAAACCCAACCATACTCCATCGCGCAATCATGTAATCTGAATTTTTATTTATTTTTATACTCTAAATACTAATTTTTGCTTGTCCCTCCTTCAGCCGTGCTCCTCACTTTTGAGGGTCCTGACCACCTCAGTCCACAAGTTTCGTCCTTACCATATTGTACTAGTTCGTCCTGCCTTCCTCTTTTTTGCCTCTAGGATATCGGATTAATAATTCGTATGTCGTATCACTCTTGTCAGAGCGGTCGTGGTCGTCATCCGGCATCATTGTTTTTTTTTTTTTTATAACAACTAAAGGCAAACGAGCAAGACGGGTCACCTGATGGTAAGTGATTCACCGCCGCCCACGGTCACCAGCGTTTACGCCAGTGCGTTGCCTACCCTTCAGATAAGAATATGCTCTTTTCTTGAATAACCCAATGTCGCAGTTGTTGGGGGAGACCGCTGATGGCAACGAATTCCAGAGATTTACTGTGCGTGGCAGAAAACTGTTTTTAAAACGCATTGTAGTGGAACGCCAACCATCCAGATGGTGCGGATGATAGTTCCGGCGAGACGATCGGTTGCGAAAATCAGCGGCTTCTATTAAATTGAACAACTCCTCGGAACACTCCCCATTGTTGTGGGCAGATGTTATGCGCCTCACGAGGAATCGCCGCTCCTCCCGGTGAGCGTACCAGGCTCACCATAAACCGGGCGGAGTGGCGAATTAATTAAGTCCGGTGTTGTTTACAGATTGCGTTGTCCGAGCCAAGTTCCATAAATATTACCACCCTAAAGAATGTCACATCTCGAATGGAATCCTGAACAGGGCCGTCGCCGCACACATTATGAAGACGCCGAACTATGCGTGCGAGTCCGATGATTTTCTGTGAGCTTCTATACTAATTTATTGTAGAACTCTTTTTCTTTCAGTTAATCTATATATATATAAATCTACAGTGGTTTTTACGGATGTTCCGTTATAACTACTGAACCGCACATCCGATTGACTTGAAACTTGGTATCCATGTAGAAAATACATATCGACGCTTGAAAGGCAAACGTGACTAAGCGACAATGCGTGAACTTTACAGTAGACTAATTTAAAGTTGAAATACCTGAAAACAAAATTTATTTTAACGAATCTAGCTGTAGTAGAATCTAGCTAGTAGCTGTAGGATTGAAATTGATTTAATAGACCTTTTTTTTTTTTTTAACGCTGGGGAATCCATTTACGGATACCCGGTCCGGGGGGGTAACGAACCGGGTTATGTCGGACTCCGGCGCCTCCTGAGAGGAAGAGGGGGACGAGAAGGTCCTCCACCTCCCCGAATTCCTCGCAAGAGACTACGCCTTGAAAAAGGCGCGCGAAGCACTTGCCCCGCAGAACGACTACCGACTAAACCCCATCGAGCTCCACCACACCGGCTACACCAGACCTACGGTACCGCAGTGCGCGCCGAAAGTCCGCCTTCGCCGGTACCCGTCCTGATTTAATAGACCTAGAAACTACATGACGATCACGACCACTCTGTCAAGACGACTGAGAAGAAGAAGAAATATATTTTTTTGCGCATCGAATATGGTTATTGCCTATCATTAATGTACAAAGCAGTTAATGTCGCTTAGTCATGTTTGCCTTTCAAGCGTCGATATATAAATCTACAGTAGTTTTTACGGATCTTCCGTTATAACTACTGAACCGTGCATCCGATTGACTTGAAACTTGGTATCCATGTAGAAAATACATGTACTTAATGTATAGGCTAATATTTATATGAGTGTTATTTGTTTATTGTCATTATTATAACTCTCTAATAATAATGACAATAAATAATAATGTTAATTTTAAATGCCCAGCGAAGCGGACGAGTACGGCTAGCATTTTCTTTTATTACAGAACCGAGAAAATTTTTTTCAATATAAAAAAGCTGGTATTTTTTTCAATACAACGAAACAATGTGTTACATACGCCTATTATAATTTCAGTGAGTTTATATTTTACAATTTGTATACAATTAGATTTTTCATAAGTGATTTTTATTATAAGATACGATTCCGTGATCCTGAACTCGAGCTAAGCACATATTTTCCTAGAACAAAAGCTTTGGATAATTCAAACGCACGGGTGCTTTAATTGTATCTTTTAGATCACACGATTTCAAAACTTTTATTTCCTTTGTAGGCAGATGAGCAAACGTCCCGCCTCATAGAGAATGGTTACCATCGCCCATAGACGTAAGCAATGTCGCAAGCCGCTGTCTACCGTAAGCCTCGTTGGAAGAAAAAAAAAACAAACGTGTGGCACTCGGGAACTGCCGCGGTAAAGCTATTGCATAGCATTTTTTATCAACTTATGCAATTATAATTAGACAGTGATAATTTAATATTAAAACAACCACGCTATATTAAACATTAATAAAAGCAAAACCTTAACTGTCCCCTTCACAATCATAAGCTAGACCGCGCGAGAGAGAGATGGGCAGAATTTTCATGATGCGCATGCAGTGTGACGTCACGCCACGCGCTTATTCACAAACACTACACAAGCGCAACGTGTGAATGTGTGGAACGCAAGCTACATGGTAGGCGGAGTGAGGAGTGTAAGGTTTTTTTCGTTACGGAATTTCATGATAACAGTAAGCTGCGCTCATGGCCCGCGATAAAGGCTATGCAAAAGCTTAAAAACATCCCCTGTTTACTTAACAAATGTACGCAAAAATTGTTGGTAGCCGACTCTGCATAGCGATTGATATAATCCATCAGTTATATGAAGTCAGCGTCTGAGCGCCATTTCGAGAAAGCGGCGCGACACGATAACCTCTTGTCGCGGCCGCCGGTAACTACACACCCGATCGTGCGAAATGAAAATCAGTTGCCGTCGCCCAAAACACGTCACTGGTGATAGGTCCTTTACAGTCCGCACGGGTAGGTACCACCACCCTACCCATTTCTGCCGCGAAACAGTAATGCGTTTCGGTTTGAAGGGTGGGGCAGCCGTTGTAGCTATACTGAGACCTTAGAACTGATATCTCAAAGTGGGTGGCGCATTTACGTCGTAGATGTCTAAAAAAAAAACTTCGAATCCTCCGATTCTATCGGGGTATCCTTCTATCTTCTTCTATCGGGATTCTATCAATACTATCGGTGCTTTTTGGTATTACCGGTCACCGTTCTCGTCGAATGCAATGAAGGGTTCGGCGAGCAAATTAACCCCAGACACAGCCCATTGAGTTTCTCGTCGAACCTTCTCCGTGGGTCGCGATTCCGTTCCGGTGGTAGGTTCAGCGAAGCACTGCTCTTGTTAGAGCTAGTGTTAGCAAATTCGCCAGGCTGAGGTCCGTAAGCTCACCTATACGTGAGGTGAAGCTGACATATCCCCTTGAGTTTAGCAACATAGGTAGGCAAAACAGATTGATGTAGGCACCGATGATTAAGCCAATATGCAATATTTGTTTTCTTAACGTGAACACTTTGTTTGTAGTCAAGAGTTCAATCGAGATTCATTATTAATAATATCTTTCAAATAGTTTATCGCATACAGGTTAAGTACGATATTAATTTTATTTATTGACTTATTTACGTTGAGTTTTTTTTATCGGTTTGTTTTTTATGATAATTATATATATTTTTTCTGAACGGTAATGGTGCCATTCTAAGATAAATAAAATGCATTTCAGATCTTATACGTTTAAACGAACAATTCATCTATATATATATAATCTGAATCTCGGAAACGGCTCCAACGATTTTCATAACATTTAGTATACAGGGAATTTCGGGGGCGATAAATCGATCTAGCTACGATTTATTTTCAGAAAATGTTGTTTTATTCGTGTTTTCAATACCTAATCAACTTTATCGATAATCAACTTTATGACTCTTCTCGACATCTATTGGCGAATAATAATACTATTTTTCATAATTGAGAGCAAAACACAATAACACTAAAGCTATTTCAGCAGATGGCGTTGTTAAGGCACCCGAAGCCAATGAGTGTTTGGTTTAAGGTTAGACCAAGAAAATGAATTGCTTATTTATATGATTTAACCAACAAAAAAAAACGATCAAAGCTCGGTCATCGTCTAGTATTATTAATACATGAAATTTGAACCCTTAAAATTAAAAACAACTTTGTAAATTAATATTTTTGGTATTTGAGGATTATTAAGGGGAAGTAGCATTTGATTATCGGCACGATCGCATCGCTTGCTGACGTGATCTGTTTAACTATATTTCTTATAAAACAAGATCATTAGGTGGTAGGACCTCTTGTGAGTCCGCACGGGTAGGTACCACCGCCGTGCCTATTTCTGCCGTGAAGCAGTAATGCGTTTCGGTTTGAAGGGCGGGGCAGCCGTTGTAACTATACTGAGACCTTAGAACTTATATCTCAAGGTGAGTGGCGCATTTACATTGTAGATATCCATGAGCTCCAGTAACCACTTAACACCAGGTGGGCTGTGAGCTCGTCCACCCATCTAAGCAATAAAAAAATGAGTAGTACGCACCTGATAATAAGTCATTATTTATCCGCGGTTATTAGTTCTTATTAATGTAATCGAGTAAGCAATAATATATTTTTAGTAGCATTAGGGGGCATTGCATGCATTATTGCATTAGGGGGCATTGCATACATGGGGGTCATTGCATGCATTATTGATTATTGCATTGTGGAACATTGCACTGCCTTAGGGGTTTTAAGTCGTTACTGGAGAACACAGAGGTCACGATCTTGAGACTTGAATTCAAAGATTTTTTTCAATTAGGTATTGGTTGAAAAACATCGAAAAACCCTTTCCCTTTCCCAAATTAAAAAAGCAAATCCCACGATGACAGAAATACACAACATCGTGTTAATTACCCTTGTGTGCTCAATTTTATATAGTGGGATTTGAGTCTTAGTACACGATGAAAATCCTACGTCACGGACGTGGTTCGAATACGAACGAATAGATTTAAATTCTGTTACAGTAATAAATAAACGAGAGGATATCTCCTTCTAGATTCTTCTTCTTCTTCCAATGCCTCTTCAATCCTGAAGGTTGGCCGTTAGCTTCCTGTATTCATCTCTGTCAGCAGTCAGCCGGAGCAGCTGTTCGACGGAGGCAATACCCGTCCACTCCCGGATATTCCGGAGCCATTACTTTTTTCTTCGCCCAGCACGTCTCTTTCCGTTTTTTTTATTTTATTTTTTTATTGCTTAGATGCGTGGACGAGCTCAAACTCCAACTCAAACGTCCACTTTGCCCATCATTATCAGCTATTCTCTATAGCTTCTATATATCAGCATTCTTCTAGATAGATTCTTTGAATATCATTCCACCTGTCACGCACGATTGGGGTACCACTGATCCACCAGCCTCTACAGGGAAGTTTTCTTGAATCCCGGCTTTAATAGATGCGGTAGGTTGCTTTATGATGTCTGTGTATACTGCCAGTGGGTCGTATTGTAAGCCTTCACCGCTAGGAACCGACACCCGTTTGTCTTATGTAGGCGGCGGCTTGGCTCTGCCTCTGGCATTGCTGAAGTCCATGGGCGACGGTAACCACTCACCATCAGGTTGGCCGTATGCTCGTCTGCCTACAAGGCCAATTAAAAAAAAAAATTAAAAAAAAAAATTTGTACATAATTCTAATTAAAATTAAATGGTTCATAATTTAATAGTTGTTTACCTCGTTCATAATCTCGGAATTACGTAATGCAGATGACTTTCTCTCGGACAAGGCGATATATCAATCTGTATCTGCGCACCTTAGTGACATTGCCTCGTCAATAAATATATCGTTATCAATAAGGTCGAAATGTTTGACTCTTTGACTTTTACTAGAGGTCGCGCAGTAATCGAAATTCGACTATAATTAATTGGAATTGTAAGTTTGTACACTATTATGATTGTATTTTATACTTCTATAATCACGAATTTCGCCAAGACTACACTATTAAAAATATTAACAAAGACAAACAATATTTAATCTATTCTCAATTTGACAACAGACGTCAAGAACAAAAGTTTGACAATGAATAGTATGCATGCGTGTGTGCGTCAAATACATGGTATGTAGTGCGTGTAATGTTTTCTTTATTGATTTAATGTATCTTTTATGCATTATTTAAAAAAAAATATTAGCATTGTGCACTTCTTCTCTATATTCTCTATAAGTGTAGAAAATTTCATACTCCTCCGTCCGCGCAATTTTTGTAAAAAGGGATACAAATTTTTGCTTCACGTATTAATATCTAGATGTGACACATTGTTTAGTTTCTCGTTGCTACTTTCGCTGTTGCCAATTCAGAAACGATATGATCGATTAATATTTTCATTTTGTAATTTCATTTTTATTATTTTCGTTCATTTCATAATTTTTTTTAATTTGGTCTAGTAAATCGTTTTTAGTTTTAGTCTGAGGGAAGCCTATGTTTAAATCGAAAGATTGACGCGACGGTGACAGAGGGAATCGCTAAATGAGGCCGTCAGCGTAAAAGTGGCTTAACTCACAATTTTTCATAATCATGCTTGCCTTTAAGTATATTGCAACTTATTTAAAATATCATAAACTTTGATGAAAAACCGGCCTATCCATAGTTTCACCCATAGATAACGGATGGCTTTGTAAACATTATTTTTGCACGTATTGATTTTTTGTCTACTCAAATTTAAATTCATGATAACTTAATTTTTTTTTTTTTTTTTGCTTAGATGAGTGGACGAGCTCACAGCCCACCTGGTGTTAAGTGGTTACTGGAGCCCATAGACATCTACAACGTAAATGCGCCACCCACCTTGAGATATAAGTTCTAAGGTCTCAATTATAGTTACAACGGCTGTTATAGTCTCATTGCTCCACAATAATTATAGTAAGCTTAGGCCACTTTTGCGCTGACGGCCTCATTAGTGTTAATGTGTCTTCGTGTAATAGACAATCCTTTGATCGCGGTATAGATCACCGGTGCCCTAAGTGTAGCACTGAAGTAATTATGTCTATTTCTCCCTTCGATCTTCTTACTAAGTCGCCAGAATATCTAGTAAGCTCTGAGAAAGCCAGATCCGAAGATATTGAGAATGAATTAAATCTAAGAGAATTAAAAGACTAAAACATACATTTTTTTTTATTGCTTAGATGGATGGACGAGCTCACAGCCCACCTGGTTTTAAGTGGTTACTAGAACCCATAGACATCTTCAACGTAAATGCGCCACCCACCTCGAGATATAATTTCTAAGGTCTCAGTATAGTTACAACGGCTACCCCACCCTTCGAACCGAAACGCATTACTGCTTCACGGCGGAAATAGGCGGGGTGGTGATACCTACCCATCCGGACTCACAAGAGGTCCTACCACCAGTGAAAAAACACCACCACCACATTAAAAACAAAAGCCGTACGCTAGTCTCCCTACAAAGGCAATAAAAAAAAGTCTAAGTTCTTAGTAACAGAAATTGACATAATTACTTCAATGCGCCGCGTAGGGCACCGGTGACCTACATAGCAGTCAAACGGATAAGACGGACTTAGAGATTTCATATTATTCGTCGACATTTGACCACGAAAATTGTTTAGTATTCGTAACGTCGGAAATAATGGTAAGGACGATAAAACACGCGAGATTGAATCTTAAAAGTAGATTTAATTAAGCTTTTATTAGCTTATCGCAATCACTCTGGCCTAATATACTGATCGGAACGGTCAGGTTACAAAGTAATGCGTTTGGTTACAGCGCCATTGTATATTGTCTTTGTCTATCGTTTAGCGAGGATCCATCGACTCCGAATTTTGTTTATCCCTACGGCGCGACTCTGACCGTGAAGAAGCCCGCCGTGGCAGTCCTCTCGAGCAGCGACGTCTGCTATCCGGTCAAAAGACCTGTGGCCGCCTTGTATACGTCAGAAAAGACGGGAGGCAAGTATATCCTGCTAAGACTGCTTGCATCTAAAACTTGAATAACAGTTAAGTAAAAGCCGATCGGGAATAGCTCTCAGATTTGCCGCCGAATTAGTGATCGCGATAGGCACGATTGTAGAGAGCTCGTGTCCGGGTAGTGCCTACTATTCGTAAGGAAACATGAGGACCCGTTTCTCTACTTCGTATTTGATGCTTCTCAGCCGTCAACCCTTCAATAGTATTAATCCATACTCGATCCTGTAGACCGAACGGTAAACAGTCGACGTCGCCCTAAACACGTCATTACGGATCCTCCCGATCCTTTAACGGTGCTTTTAGGTACCTCAAGCACCGGCCACAGTTCTCGCCGAACCCGTCACTTGCGACGAAAGTCTCGACAATTAAATTAACCCATAGACACAGCCCACCTAGTTTCTCGCCCGATCTTCTCAGTGGGTCGCGTTTCCGATCAGGTGATAGATTCTGTGAAGCACTGCTCTTGCTAGGGCCAGCGTTAGCGACACTCCCGGTTGGAGCCACGTGAGCTCACCTACTCGCCCGGTTACGCTGACATAGCCTCTCAAGGCTATCAGCATAGGAAGGAAAAAATATTAAGCAACCGTGATAGAATATCGTAGGTATCGCAATACGAGTACGTGTAAATTGAAAAGATTATTTAGATAAAGTAGAATATATTTTGTGGAGGTCAGCATGCAATATCGCTCTTTGGAATGAAACAAGTAACGCCATCTGGTTCATTTTGCTGATATGAAGTTTCCATATCGTATTTGTGGCGCCATCTTTAAAAAGGGTTTGGAAGCGTTTTTCGTTTCAAATTACACTACGCATCAAATTACTTGTGTACAGCAAAGAAATAACGGGTGTCTCAGAATGTTTTTCGTTTTTAAATGTTAATTAAAAAACAACAATATTTATTAAAACTCGTTTTATTTATAATTAAATTAATGAGCAGTTCTTGAAGTTTATTTATGAAAAACAACCGTTTGCAAATGCGCACCATTCACTTGTTCACACTCATTTAACCTGGGGCTGAAATTTTCAATCACTCGCTGGAGCATCGCTCTTGGAATAAGAGTTGATTTCTTCCGTGATTCTTTGCTTCAAAACATTCAGGTTCGGTGGCAATGGATTGTAAACTTTACTTTTGAGTTAGCCCCATAGGAAAAAATCAGCAGGCGTTAAATCAGGGCTCCTCGGTGGCCAGTTGATGTCTCCTCGACGACTTATCACTCTTCCAGGGAATAAATCCAGAAGAGCAGCTAATGAGTCATTTGTAACATGAGAAGGGGCTTCATCTTGCTGGAAAAAGGTGTAGCAGTTGTAGCCATACTGGTTTTGCATTTCTGTAGCCAAAAAAGTCCGGATCATATATATGGTTGTATCGAGCAGTCAATTCAAGAATGAAAAACATTCTAAAACACCCTTTACTAGATGAAACTAACTTGAAACTTCAGTCCTATATGGAAACTGCGATCTTACGTTTTATAACTGCAGGAAAACTGTTCGTTATCGGCTCCGGTCATTTCTTTGCTGACCAATACTTGGAGTCGGAGTGCAACGACCTCATCAGGGACTTGGTGTTCGGCTACCTGACCGGAACAGTTGCTCTACATTTGAACCCCGTCGACGCTGAGGATCCTGATGTGAGTTTGTCTGGTTCCAATAAATATAGTGGAAAATTCGACTCTATGAATATACACTCGCGAGCAAAAGTTTGGAATCACTTACTTGAAATTAGTTCCGCGCGATCTCGTGTACTATTTTTTTTTTAATAATCATAAAAATGACATCGTTTTAAAAGTTCAACTCTTAACTTTAAACTGATACTAAATTCATTAAAATCAAGCCAGTATTTAAGAAGCTATCCTGGATTAAGTGAAGCAATAACGAAAAAGACGTGTTTCAATTGCTTGATACGTCGCGAGTTGCGACTTATTGACCCCTATAAAAGCACCTGTTATCGGATTTTCTTTATCAGTTAACTTTCACACATTGACCGGTACACATCTCGGCTAATTTTGATCCTTTACCTTGTACGACAATGGAGACCACATCTACAGAAGCAGCACAAATCGTTGACCTATTGCAAGAAGGACTCAGCCAGCGAGTTGTCGCTCGTCGGCTCCATATAAGCCAGTCCTGTGTTTCGAAAGCTTACAAGTGCTTTCAGGAGACTAGTGGCTTTATCCCGAGACCAAGATCTGGACGGCGCCGGTGCACATTGGAGAGGGATGACCGTTTTATCGAATCAACCTCTCTCCGAAATCGGCATTTACATGGTGTCGACGTCCAACAGGAGCTCCGAGATATTCGTGGGGTAGCAGCCGGCGAGTGGACACTATGTCGACGACTCAAGCTAGCGAATCTGACTCCAAAAAGGCCTCCCACAGGCTCGAAACTCACGGTAGCTCACCGACAAACACTCCTTCAATTTGCTCGCACCCATCTTGATTGGGAGGTTGAGCAATAGAGGCAAATCTTGTTCTCCGACGAGAGCAGGATGTGTTTGCACGGTAGTGAACGAAGAGGTCGGGTCTACAGGCGGCCTGGGGAGCGATTTGCGCAGTGCTGTTTCGCTGAAACAGTGGCTTATGGGGGCGCCATTGTATGATGTGGGTCGGCATTTTCTTCGATGGTAAAACCGAACTTGTTTTCGTGCCTGGCGGGGGACGAGGAGGCGGTCTAACTTCGGACTGGTACATTTCTAATATTCTGCTGGAACATGTCCTTACCTATGCTGCATATATCGGTGATCACTTCCTCCTTATGCACGATAACGCTCGTTGTTACACTGCCCGTGTAACAACTGTATAACTCTAAGAAGTCGGTATCGCCACATTGGACTGGCCAGCGCTCAGCTCTGACTTGAATCCCATTGAGCACGTGTGTAATGAACCGAAGAGGAAGGTTCGTTCCAAAACTCCTGCTCCTTCATGTCTGAATGAGCTGAAATCGGCGTTGATTTACGAGTGGGAAGGTATCCCACAAGAATCAATTCTGAAGCTGATCATGTCTATGAAGATTCGTCTTCGAGCAGTTATTATGGCGAGGAAAAGAAACACAAAGTACTGATACTTAATTTGAAAGCTAAATAATTTATTTTACTTATTAATTTTTGATGTTTTGTGCATTCATTATTTTTCCATATTTCCTTGTTTTCCTACCTTATTCACTTAATCCGGGATAGCTCCTTAACTACTGGCTCGATTTGAATGAATTTGGTATTATTTTAAAGTTGACAGCTGAACCTTTAAAATGATGTAATTTTTATGATAATTAAAGTTTTATTTCGTAACCAAGATCGCGCGGAACCAATTTCAAGTAAGTGATTCCAAACTTTTGCTCGCGTGTATATAATCCGAGCTATTTAAAGTAAGTGACATTTATCATAGTGCTCTAAAGATAAGCCGCCTGAGTTTCCTCGTGAAATATATACGTCTTTGGCGTACTTTCGCGATTAACCTCAACCACAAAGGAATAACGTGTATAAACATCTAATTCGCAAAAAATATTATTTGCGTAATTATTGATGGAAGGTCATCTTGTGACTCCGCGTAGCAACAATGCGTTTTGGTTTGAAGGGCGGAACAGCCCTTGCACTGCAGAACTGAGACTTATAATTGCCTCGAGGTATATGTACACGGTCCACTTATTGGTTCTCGTGCTTAATAATGAAAAACGATTCTGTTTTACTTGTGTGTTCGATACGCGGTTTTTTTTATTGCTTAAATGGGTGGACGAACTTACAGCCCACCCGGTGTTAAGTGGTTACTGGAGCCCAAGGACATCTACAACATAAATGCGCCACCCACCTTGAGATATAAGTTTTAAGGTCTCAAGTATAATTAGAATGGCTGCCCCACCCTTCAAACCGATTTTGCGGATTCGATTTTTATTACACGATGTTATTCCTTCACCGTGGAATTCAATCGTGAACATTTGTCAAGTACGTATTTCATTTGAAAAATTGGTACCCGCTTGCGGGATTCGAACACCGGTGCTTCGCTAGATACGAATGCATTGGACGTCATATCCTTTAGGTCACGACGACATGACTCGGAAAAAATATATTTTTTAATTTAAAACAAATAACAATAATCAATAAAAAACGGTGCAGATAAACGAGTACCGGACAGTAGGGGACGTTTGCTGGCTTAGCTCCAGGCCGCTGCCGGAGCCCGCCGCGCCCCCTCCCCTCCGAGCGCCCCCACACCCACACGCTCTCTTCACTTGGACACTCTTTTCCCTCAACTTGGCGCATCGTAAGTATCCCACAGACAGATCAAATTTGAACTATAAGCAAGACCTTTCCAGAGACGGAGCTGTATTTAAAGCCTTCGTCAAACAGAACGCGTAATTAGCGCGCGTCAGAGCGCTAAACTGACGGCGCGCTATGACGCCGAGATGTTTTGTACTACTATGGCAGTCTTTCTCAAAGTGGGCGATAACGCCCCCTTGGGGGCGTTTGAAACCTACAGGGGGGCGTTAAGGGGCCGAGGAAAAAATGGGGGGCGTTGATGTGGGTTAGGGGGGCGCTGTAAAATTTGTAATTTCATTTACTTTATAGTATTTTAAATTTCACTAAAATTAAAACCACCTACTACACAATAACGAATAATTAGTTTATATTTCTACCCTGTATGATGTTATAAAAACTTAAAATAATTAACATAGATTTCGTAGGATAGCCCACACACCATCAAGTTGTAACAAGTTTCTGCGGAACATGATCGATGATAGTTAAAAAATTAGAGCAATTTTACCTTAATTACATTGCACCAGAAATTATTTTAAACATTAGAAAAAAACTACCGTGCAGAGTTTTAAAATATTACACATACGTAAACTAACACAAATTGAGGTTTTCTTTACTTTCTTTCTTGTTTTTAACATAAGGGCATTTTACAGCATTTTCCTAGCATTTTAGAGGAAATTACTGATGTAAGAATCATAATTTTTATATAAAATGGAAATGCGTATATAATTATTGTTCAAAAACTTGTCTTAGATTATTATTTTTTAAAATTTACCCATTACCGTCCAATGTCAAATAGTATAGTAAGCCTAAACAGCTCACTTATTGTAAACATTGTTTACTATTTTATTTCTATATAATAATAGGTTAGGGAAAAAGTTTCTTCGCATTTTTAAAGAAAATTCACAACATTTTTTAAAATAGTTTATTCACATTTAACTATTTTGTTCGATAAGTTTTTGTCATCTTGTAGGTAGGGACATGATCCCATTGCTATAGAAATTTTGGGGCTTCTGATCAAAATACCGCGACAATTGGTTTTGGCAGTTTGGTTTGGTTTAGCTTATGAGTGTGAAGGGGACAGTTAAGGTTTTGCTTTTATTAAGGTTTAATATAGCGTGGTCTTGTTTTATTATTGTTTTATTATTAAATTATCATTATCTATTAATCTAAATTTAATCTAAATTATAATGTCATAAGTTGATAAAAAATGCTATGCAATAGCTTTACCGCCGCAATTCCCGAGTGCCACACGTTTTTTTTTTGTCAGGAGGAAATCGCCGGACTTCCGCCCTGCACTGGGGATGGAGGGCGGGGCATGTCGGAGTCGAACCGACTAAAACCTCCTGTCGCTCAACAACCAGCATCCAAACCTCGCATGAAATAGAGCTCATGAAAAGGCAAAGGGGGGAAAGCGAAGCGTTTAGTGCGGAGCACATCTTTCCCATCACCCTCCCCCTCGGGCGTTCGGCGTGGACTGGCGGTCGTCGGCGCCACGACCACCAGCCCTCTCGGTCAGCAGGCTGTCCGAAGCCCGTCTAGATGGCGCCGGTTAGAATGGTCTATCCTACGGAATACCCCGCTAGGTCAGAACCAGCGTGAGTTGAGGATAGCCGGCCTTCCATTACCCGGATGCTCATGCGTAAAACGTGTACAGAGCAGCTTGCACGTCGTCTTCTTAGGCACCCTTCGCCGGTCCCCAGGCCGACATGTGAGAGAAACCCGAAACACTTAGAGGGCCAGGGCTTGGGCGAGATCCGCCTCCCTGGACCCCGCTCGACGGCGACGGGCCTGTGCATCTCTCACGCGCCCCGCAGCCTCCTTTTTCGAGATGGTGCACTCGCAGAAGTCGAGCATCGCCTTCCACGACTCGTCGTCACCAAGCATCGATGCCAGAACACTCGGCAACGACAAGTCGTTTCCTATTTTTGCGGCGAGGACACGCCACCACCTCTCCCATGCGGGGCAGGCGACGAGCGTATGCTCTGCCGTGTCCAAGTCGCAACATATTGACGATTTTTTTTTTTTTTTCCTACCTAAGCTGAGAGCCTTGAGAGGCTATATCAGCGTAACCCTAACTTTTGTAGGTGAGCTCACGGGGCTCAAACCTGATGACGTTGCTAACACGAACCCTAGCAAGAGCCGTGCTTCGCAGAATCTACCACCGGATCGGAAACGCGACCCACTGAGAAGATCCGGCGAGAAACTCAGTGGGCTGTGTCTGAGAGTTAATTTACTCGTCGAGCCCTTCGTCGCAAGTGACGGGTTCGACGAGAACGGTGACCGGATATTGATGAGAAGAATTCATTTTTACTTTGCAAATTTGTAAATACACGATCTGTAGCAATGTACGGACATATAATAATTTGTAGAAACAATAATAGCATCTACAAATACATATGTACTACGTGGTACTACGTTTACTAAAATTAGTACAACATTTATTAATTAAATTAATGAAATTGTGGTTTTAAAGTTTTAAGGGTGTGTAAAAAATGGGGGGCGCTGAAAAATAATTGATTTTCAAAGGGGGCGGTAAAAGAAATAAGTTTGATAATCACTGTACTATGGTAACATACCGTCAAACAGAGCCCCAGCGCTATAAGTACGCAGCGCTCTGTCGCGGCGTTAGGACGATTTGACGTCAGGCGTTGTAATTTTATACAAATTTTATTTTAGCGTCCGAGTGAATGTGTATTAAAATACTAGATAATGCCCGAAAAAATGATATAAATAGTTAGAAAATACCCATGCTTATACAATGCCACATCTGAATCACTCGATTTCTTAATACTTTTAAATTTTCACATTGCTATCGAAAGGCACTATGATTTGGCGAATGCGTTGCGTCAAGGAGCGTTAGACTCATCTAGTCAATTATTGTACCTAGACGTGGTGGTAGATTTTGTAGCCAAATTCATGTATCAAAGGTGGTGGCGTTCCGATAACCCCCCATCACCAGATGAACCATGAGCTTATTTACTACACATAGAACGCAATCAAAAAAGTTTTTTTTTATACCGAAATCGTGAAATTTTTGTTGCTTTTCTGATCAGCTGATGAGTAGGTAGATTAAGGGTGGTGGAAGGACCAGGTAGAGGCTATAAATACTCATGGACGCTAATATATAATAAGCTATCTTACGTATTTAATATGATACCTAAGGTTATAATAAAATCTAGGTAAAAATAACCTGATTTATGCCGATTTTCAGTACCAGAAGTACTAGGACTGTATGAAGCGTTAGGAGTCAAACACGAAGCGCTGAAGCTGATCGCGCCCCAGTTCGAAACCCCGTTCCCGCCGCTGCAACTTGCCGTGAGTACACTCTTCGGATTAATTATTGCATTATTTGCAGAGCATTCTACTAAATACATTTTTCAGACAGACAGATATAGGGACAGAGAAAGCAACTTTGTTTTATACTATGTAGTGATAAGCTGTGTCGCTCTGGGTCAGGTGTTTCCGCCCACGTTCAGGGAGCCCCCTCCGCCGCCGCTGGAGTTGTTCGATCTGGACGAGGCGTTCAGCTCCGAGCGCTCGCAGCTGGCGAGGCTCGCCAATAAGTGTCTGCAACCGACCTCCAGCAGGATGGGTCAGGGTGAGTCATATTGCTTGGTTGTGTGGACGAACTCACCGCTCCTCTGGTGTTAAATGGTTACCGGAGTCCATAGACATCAATAACCTGAATGCTGCCACACATGAATTCGTCGTCGCCTAAAGGATAAGACCAAATGACCACGACTGCTCTGCTAAGAGCAACCGATTATGATGATGATGAAAGTTCGAATCCCGCAGGCGGGTACCAATTTTTCTAATGAAATACGTACTTATCAAATGTTCACGATTGACTTCCACGGTGAAGGAATAACATCGTGTAATAAAAATCAAACCCGCAAAATTATAATTTGCGTAATTACTGGTGGTGGAAGCTCTTGTAAGTCCGCGCGGGTAGATACCACCACCCTGCTTATTTCTGCCGTGTAGCAGTAATGCGTTTCGGTTTGAAGGGTGGGGCGGCCGTTGTAACTATACTTGAGACCTTAGAACTTATATCCTCAAGGTGGGTGGCGCATTTACTTCGTAGATGTCTATGGGCTCCAGTAACCACTTAATACCAGGTGGGCTGTGAGCTCGTCCACTCATCTAAGCATTAAAAAAAAAAGATGCATTAATGTAAAAATGGGCAGATTAAATCAGAGTGCGAATAAAGTTAGTCTGTTTAATGTATACATCTGACACCCAAAACTATTAAGGCTAGTACCTACATAAGAGCTCCTTCCAGGAGACGGGAGTCAGTTGGAGAATGAACTGGAGTACTTCGTGCGCGAGTGTGGTCGCGCGGTGCGGCTGACGCGCGCTCAGCCTCCCGAGGAGGGACCCACCGCCAAGCACATATTGCACCAGCTCGCTCTCCAACTCGCTACCTTCAAGAAGATCTCGCCGAAAGACTAAAATATCTAATCAATCGGGTAACAAGTGATCGAAGATTCGATATTTACACGCGCCGTTTTTCCTCAGTTTTGCGACTTATTATTGTTGTTACCAGCGGTAGGACTGTGAGTTGAATAGCCATTGAGACCTGTTCCAATCTGTCGTACTTATCTCAAAGTATTTAATATCTTTACCCAAATCCACGAGAAATTGGACTGCCTACCCTGGGTAGCTGTTCTTAACCTTCTCGGCCCTAAGAGTGCTCCCCCAAACAGTATCTAAAACAGTTCAAAGTGCGCAGTGATTGCGGAGGAGTTTCTCATATTCACTGATTTTCTTACCCTACATTCTAACCCACATATTTTTTGCTCTACATTCTATCCCAAATATCTCTTGTTTTACGTCCTAATCTACATATTTCTTACTCCGCAACCTTATCCACACATCTCTTGCCCTACATTCTAGTTTACATATTTTTGCTCTACATTCTAAACAACATATTTCTTGCTCTACATCCCAATCCACATATTTCTTGCTCTACATCCTAATACACACATTGAATAGCTACTACCTTGAGCCAACCTAGTTCTATCATTAATCTTCGCTTCGAGTTGTTAAAGACTGGTGAGTGGATGGCTATAGAGAGTGAACTCTTCTGCTCAACATATCTCGTATAAAAACATCATAATTGTTGAAATTAGATTACTGTTTGTTTGTATAAGACGGATGTATCCCATGACGGTGTGCCATTTTCAATAAAATGTATTTTTCACGTATAGTTACAACGTGTTTTATTTTATGTTCTAAAATATAAGAGTATAACAGAATGTTTGGTGTTGTAAGAACTGATGTAGGTAATGGATATATAGTCAGTGAACCTTGTTACTGTATTTATACTTTACTGGTACTATTATACTTGCTATTTACACACGGGTCAAGTCGGTAATTACATTAAACTAGAATTCGTCAGTGCTTATAAATAAACTAACGGGACACTAATAAATAACATGGTCCAGAGAAACGATTTACCTATCGCGCTGACTGATTGACCACAATTGGACTTAAAATCAGTGCTCCCCTAAAAACTTCCGCATATAAATGCTACCAGAAAATTTAATCTAAAAAAACGGTACGTTAATTCGTCTATAGCCATTTCAAAATAAATTATCGCGAATAAAAATAACAATTTCAATCGGGCAAAACGAAAAACGATAACAAATCTCATAAAAAATTCTTCGATGGAACAAGACGCACCGCCGGAGCCATGAAACTGTTCATAATATTGTTAATATTGTACGTAAACAATGTACTCGGCGAGAAAACTATATTCGCTAAGAGCTACCCGAAGAAAGTGAAGCCATTTGGGGAGTTGCGAGTCAATTCGGGACACTTCGTGAAGCTACAGAAGAATCTAAACAATGAATACACCGCGTTCCCTGTCGTAGACCCGAAAAGCAAGATGAACGTTCCGCAGAGTCTCTACTTCCCGGCGGATCAGGCCTTGGAACAGAAACCCAGGATCAAGAAATTACTCCCCGAACACAATTGGAAGTCGATGAGATCGAAAAGGTCCGTGAAAGTTGCAAACGAAACTGAAAAAGGTTTGGGAAACAAAAACAGAAGATCGCGTCAACACAGAAAGCCACGGAAAAGTAAGAAGCGACAGCGCAGAGGTGACAGGAAACAGAAGAGAAACCACTCGAAATCCAATAAACGCGAGCATAAGAAACGCCAGAAAGGGCCAAGACACGATCGTGCGAATAAAGGTAAATAAAGAATTTGATGTTCCGGAAATCTATTATGATGATGATGATATAAGGAAAAAACATTACAATCATCGAACCGTATAAGAATACTTTGGAGTTGATAGATAAATTATTTAGAAACGCTCTCAACAATATTAAGAAGATTCCCTCTACAAATGACCAATTTCAAAGGGTACATGACCTATACTATGATTGGTAGGAAAATCTTTTGTAAGATATCATTATTAATTCTATGTCATCATAATTAGCAAATTGAATAAATATGAATTAAAAAACAAGAAAGTTTTTCAATTTATACCCTTTTGCCATTAGTCGAATCAAGAAGGATCATAACGGGAAAGGACGCGCTGATCGAAGACTACCCTTACGTGGTGTCGATACAGAAACAGCGCGAGCACTGGTGCGCCGGCGCTCTGCTCAACCCGAGGCTCGTCATCACGACCGCCAACTGTCTATGGAAGTGAGTACGTAGACAAAACTCGCTACAAATCATTTTGTTCTAGCAACTGTTGCAACTGTTCTAGCAAACTAGTTTGAACTCATCATTCCTATAGCCGCTAGGTTAATTACCCTAAAAAATCTTATTATTTGATAACAAAATTTGGTAAAAAATTATGTAGACCTCTAAATCTCTTTGCGCTGGCATCAGAAGATTGTTCTGTGATTATATCACACAGTAAAGGATGGTTCTGAAATATGAATATTTAGAAAATTACGAAAAAAATGGTTGTGATCAGCTAGAAAGGAAAAAGATATTATTAAGTAATACGACTTTAAATTCCTAGATGAACTTTGCCTGGTCATATTCGCCTGTCGTTTGTACCAAAGGCAAAACCTGTACCTTCGAATTATATCGTACATCCTTACAATAGTGCGTAACCATAATCTATATATAAATAGTTAAAGACGAAACAGTAAGTAACATTTTTTATTATTTGTCGATAAATTTACTCTTTTTTTTTCATTTTAGTCCATAGCTCCGTGCTTTAGTGAAATAAAATTTTATTTGTTCTCAATTTCAAGAACAAAACATATGTTAAAATAAAATGTAAAATAAGAGAAAATAAAAAATGAACTGAAATCACGATTTTTCAGTGATTGTGGACCAATTGCGAACAATATACGAAAAATACGTTTGTTTTTAGTCAAATTTAATAGATCCATTGAAACACAATGACATATTGGGAAGATGAGGATTGTAACATTTGAAACTTAATTCTTACAAATAGCACCTACTGGTTTCCTTCATCAATATGGATTCGCTCCATAAATATAGGCTTATAAACTCACGGTCTACTTGCTGTGAGTAAGACAGTGATTCCGGTTACCGTCCTCACCGAGCCCGTCGCTTGCGACGAAGGGCTCGTCGAGTAAATTAACCCATAAACACAGCCCACGGAGTTTCTCGCCGGATCTTCTCAGTGGGTCGCATTTCTGATCCGGTTGTAGATTCCGTGAACCACTGCTCTTGTTTGGGCCAGTGTTAGCTACACTCCCGGTTTGAGCCCCGTGAGTCCACCTACTCAAACCCTCTCAAAGCTATCAGCATAGGTAGGAAAAAAAAGGCAGTCACTCCCTTGAGACAAATCACTACTAAGTAATGGAGCCCAAGTAACCTTTTAGGTATGTAAGCAACCTTCCTATTTGTGCTGCAAAACATTCTATTTAAATGGCTGGTTTACTTTTATTGTATCAAAGTTGGACAAATAAATGCACGCTGTGATCTCTATTGATTGTATCTATTACCTAGGCAGTGGCTGCCGTAAATTCTTCTCCCATATTCGCTAATTTAAGAAACCAGTCTGCCAATACACGAACTCTTTCGTCCTTCAACACTAGATCGAAACAGATAAGTCGTCTCCGCATCAGAGTTGGATCAAGGTACATTGACCGTGGCGGACAATTGGCCAGGATACAAGAAGTCATGAAACATCCGAATTGGGGTATCAGAAGAGGTCCAGACAATGACGTAGCTTTGATCCTTATGGATACCAAAATTAAGTACGATCACTTAAAGCAATTTACATTATTAGAAATAATTAACTGGCTTTATATATAGACAATATGTGCAACTATGTTCGTTTGGCGCAGCTAAGTTTTTGACTGAATTCTGGACATGGTTTAAACCGGACGGATTGGTGTCTTCGTCTTCTTACCGGTGGAATAGCAGTTGTTTCAAAGCATCAAAGACTTTGACCTTTTACTTGATGGTATCTATAAAATCTACATGACATTTAGTGGATTTTGAACCGGTCTGCCTATCTCTGTTTATAAAAAAACTGCTCCAAACTAAATTGTTTCTGATTTAGCCTAATCTTAAATAAGAACTTTACAAATTAATGGTATAGCAAACCGACCTGTACGTCACTCTCGCGGCTGCAATCCCCATTCGCTATGCATAGTTTTTAGTATCTATGTCCGTCTTTTGACAGAGAAGTGTATAATCTATGCTTCCGGGTGCTTCCGTTTAAAAGTGTGAGTAGCGTGCGCCCGCGTCTTATTGTAATTATCGTTTAAATCGAAAATTGTTTGTGTATATAACAAGATTACAATTCGAAATTTGTTACAAGTGACTAACCCATAGTTTAATTGAATAAAAACACCCCTGAGACCTACCCCTAACTATAATTGAATATGCAATTTCGAAAATGGTACCTCTCTGAAAATGTAAAATTTTTAGAAAATAAAAAAAAGTGATTATTTTCTAAAGCAGTGTAAAATTTCAAATATTAACTTTTGAGATACATTTTAGTAATAATTAGCAATTGAAAATTACTGGAATTATTATAAAATGGGTAAGGTAGGTAAGCCTCAAAACTACATGTATATGAAAAAACGTATATGACAAAATATGCGACATGTGCCCTTTTCGAAATTGCATATTCAATTGTTATTTTTTTTTTTTTTTTTTTTTTCAATAAGATTTTCACATCACGTTCACGCCGTTGATCTTCCAAACGAGGCCACGAAGCCCGCGTTCGACGATGCTTGGGTAGCAAGCTGGGGATCTGACAGGGTAAGTTCACAAGTAAGGTATGGATATAGCGCCGATGTTAGGAAGTTCTATGACACCGGTAGGTTACCGCGACTCTCCCTGCAAAGCCAGGACCTTGAAACTGTGATACTTAAAAACAAATCTTTTTTTTTACGGAAACTAGCGACATCTTGTAGCGGATGCCTCTAAACCTATATGTTGTTAAAGTTAAGTCTGTATTTGTTATAGACAAATTGATTAAATTTTATTATTCTGTGGTTTCTGAAAATTTATAAAATGCTTCATTAAAAATAAAATTTAGGATAGTTAATATGTTACTGCCATCTACAGGACCAATGAGAAACTAATCGAAGCGAAGCCATCTAGTGGCCGACGCCCGTAAACATTTTCGTTGAGTGCTTGAGTTGCCTGTCTATAACTAATTTATGTGTATTATCTATGTGCAATGCATCCACACATTCGGGCTTAAGAGGTAGGCATATACAGATTTAAGAAATTATTATTTTTTATATTTCTTAAATACTCAGTGTAGTTGTAATACATTTGATAATTAATAGAATTTAATACATATTTCTTAAATACTCACTGTGCTTCTAATATTTTAATAGAATATGTCATCGCTTGTTGATGATGAAATCATCATCGGTGACATAAACTGGAGCCGTTATCCCAAAATCATTTTTAACCTTTTGATGCCCCTTTTAATTCTTCTTTTAATGTCATTTACTTTTCGGTACGAGTGACTACAAAATGTTCAAAAAAATGTTCGTGTTTTTATACACCGTACTGATAGATGTCTTAGAAGTTTGGAAAAGTCCTTCATCCTTTAATTAAAAATTATTAAATCGTTTTAAGATTATCAATAAAATCACACCAAAACTGACAAGTATGACTCCTACAGACATTATATAAAAATATAGGCTCAAGTATCTGTTTGAATGAAGCCAGTGATGACGTCATTTGAGGGCAAACAAAGATCAAAGGTATTTGATTAAAAAAATTGCTAATTCAATTCATTCAAATTCATTCAAAATCGGTGCCCTGTAATCAGCTAGCCTATTACTCGTTAGGCAATGAAAAAGTCAATGCCTATTCATACTTCGACATCTTGTCTCAAATTGGACGACCAATGCCTCAAGTTACAATTTTCAATGTGTAAAGGATGCTGAAAATCCAAACGAGTATACCAGAATATATCCTGGAATCCGCGAAACAAACGCCAGGCTCGCTAACTACTATACTGTGTTCGATTTTTCTGGGTGATTCCAGAGGGACGGTGTGTACGATGCAGACAGCCACAGCCTGCAGGTATACCAGGCTCGGCTGTTGGACCCAGCGACGTGCAACAACATTACGCTCAGATTCGGAGTGTTTGTTACCGAGAACTTCATATGTCTGGCTCAGGACGGGAAGCGGGCGCCTTGCACTGTGAGCTTCGTTTAGCGTCGTGTAATAAAAATCGAAACCGCAAAATTATAATTTGCGTAATTACTGGTGGTAGGGCCTCTTGTGAGTCCGGACGGGTAGGTACCACCACCCTGCCTGTTTCTGCCGTGAAGCAGTAATGCGTTTCGGTTTGAAGGGTGGGGCAGCTGTTGTAACTATACTGAGACCTTACAACTTATATCTCAAGGTGAGAGGCGCATTTACGTTGTAGATGTCTATGGGCTCCAGTAACCACTTAGCACTAGGTGGGCTGTGAGCTCGTCCAACCATATAAGCAATAATAAAAAATAAAAGAAAATACAAGAGCCAAGTGAGGCTTCAGTAGACACCGACGGGGAATCGCAGTACGCGTCCTCCGGTGAGGCCCACTAATGACCCCATCGCAGGGGACGGTGTGGGACTATTCTAGAACGACAGATCCCCTGAGCAAGCTGGTCCATCTTTCAAAGCGGAATCCATAACTTTTTGCGACATAGACTTGGTGTCTAGAACCGTTAATCTTGTAACCTCTAGTTTTTATAAGCTCTATTCTAAAATTTACACAGCACCTTCGTTAGGTCGACTGCTGTATATAAAAAATGGGCATCATTAATACATCAGATTAAAACAATTAGATCATTAATATAATTTGAAATTTAGGTACAATTTCGAATCATTAATGCCGAAAGACTTCAAAAGGAGTTGAAAGACCTTCTTCGGGTTCAATTAATAATAATGAGTTTATTATCTTATATATTAATACGTGAAGCAAAAACTTTGTATCCCTTTTTACGAAAATTGTGCGGACGGAGGAGTATGAAATTTTCCACACTTATAGAGAATATAGAGAAGAAGTGCACAATGCTAATACTTTTTTAAAATAATGCATAAAATATACATTAAATCAATAAAAAAAATCATTACACACACTACCATGTATTTGACACACACGCATGCATACTATTTATTGTCAAACTTTTGTTCTTGACGTCTGTTGTCAAATTGAGAATAGATTAAATATTGTTTTGTCTTTAATAATAATTGTCTAAAGTATAGTCTTGGCGAAATCTGTGATTAAAGAAGTATAATATATTTGCCAATAGAATCATAATAGTGTACAAACTTACAATTCCAATTAATTATAGTCGAATTTTGACCACTAGTCATGTTTAATTTAGATATTTGGTAATCAGAGCTGATCGAGTTTGACGTGATTCCAGCGGGACACCGGGGCGCCAGCTGTGAGTGATGGCGTAGTATGGGGCCTTGCGTCGTGGGGCATACGGAAACTGTACGTACATTGGTTTTGTACCATAAAACTTAATGCTATTACTTTTCATATTTAGATGTCATGGTGGCCTTAAACGTAAGACGTCCGGTCTACTCGCGTAAAGCGATGCGACTGTGCCGGTGTTCAAATCCCGCAGGCTGTTACTAATTTTTGTATGACAAAACAAAAATTTGTTGTCTGTAAATTCCGTATATGTGATAACTTTTATGAATTGATTATATTATTATCGAAGTGCCTCAATCGATAAATAAAAGACACATCAAGGGGACACATCAAAGGATAAACAAAATTGTTTGTTTTTATATAATTCAGAGCTTTTTATATTTCCTTTTAAACCTTCCCTGGACTTCCACGAATAATTCAAGACCAAAATTAGCCAAATCGGTCCAGCCGTTCTCGAGTTTTAGCGAGACTAACGAATAGCAATTCATTTTTATATATAGAGATTATCATTATTTTGTATAATACAAAGAAGGTGTTAATGCAAAATTACAGTTTTTTCGATAAATTAACGCATGAACCGATCGTGCCTCTCTATCACTTGTTCCGCGCTCTCGCTTGCACGCCCAGGCTTTGGCGGAACGTGACACTTTTTCGTGCGTGCAGATGGTGTTCATCGATTTATAAGACTTTATCACGTCAAATATAAACTAATTTCTGTGTGAACAAGGTCAAGTTTTTCTACAACTATCGCTAAATAATAACGATTTATTTCTCTTAATATTCAAGTCGCGTCTGATTCTCGATGTTTCAAAAACAAGTAAAAAATAAAAAACCACACATGAAATTGCATAAAGATAAGTCTATGAGACTTTGCTCTTAATATCACAATACATTTTAAATATCAAAAATTCAATGTATCAATATCGTAGCACAACCCAAAATATTATGTAGTTGCGTGTCCTAGCCTCGTAGCTTGAATTTTCGGTAGTGCTACGCTACGTAGCACCGCGTATTAGAACGTCTACGTTATTTTTGCTACTAATAAAATTCGTTTTTATGTAATTCTTTAAGCCTTGGTCAAACAGAACGCGTAATTAGCGCGCGTCAGAGCGCTAAACTGACGCCGCGCTATGACGCCGAGATGTGTTGTACCAATATGGTAACATACCGTCAAACAGAGCCCCAGCGCTATAAGTACGCAGCGCTCTGTCGCGGCGTTAGGACGCTTTAACGTCAGGCGTTGTAATTTTTTACAAATTTTATTTTAGCTCCCGAGTGAATGTGTATTAAAATACTAGATAATGCCCGAAAAAATGATATAAATAGTTAGAAAATACCCATGCTTATACAATGCCACATCTGAATCACTCGATTTTTTAATACTTTTAAATTTTCACACTGCTATCGAAAGACACTATGATTTGGCGAATGCGTTGCGTCAAGGAGACTCATCTAGTCAATTTGAAGAGCGCGACGTTAAGTACGCGTTCTGTTTGACGAAGGCTTTACTTCTAATTTTTAAGTTTTTTTTTAAAGCCATATTCATTCAGGATAAAATTAACTGTTTGTGAGATTTGCTACGTAATAAATTACTTCATAAGCGGTTGATTTTTCAATTTTTAGTTAAATACACGACTAAAAACAATTATTAAATAAATACTGAATATTCGCATTCAAATATTTAACTAATTTAACTAGATAAGAAACATGAAGTTTATATAAAGATCAATCAATCCGATAATTCATTTGGCCCAAATTACGATTTACAGTTATATAGAAACCAGGGATTGACGTGTAAACTTAATTACGATAAAAAAATATTACACGCACGAGTAAATATGCTCACGTCCTACCTTTTCTTTTTGCCGTGCTCACGGCTCAACTGGCGTTAAGTGGTTACCAGAGCCCATAGACATCTGCAATGTAAATGCCGCCACCCACCTTGAGATATAAGTTCTAAGGTCTCAACATAGTTACAACGGCTACCCCACCCTTCAAACCGAAACGCATTACTGCTTCACGACAGAAATAGGCAGGGCGGTGGTACCTACCCGTGCGGACTCACAAGAGGTCCTACCACCAGTGATTACGCAAATTATAATTTTGCGGGTTTGACTTTTATTACACGATGTTATTCCTTCACCGTGGAAGTCAATAGTGAACGTTTGTGAAGTACGTAATTCATTAGAAAAATTGGTACCCGCCTGCGGGATTCGAACACCGGTGCATCGCTACATACGAATGCATTGGACGTCTTATCCTTTAGGCCACGACGACATGACTCGTAAAAAATAATTTTTTTAATTTAAAACAAATAACTTTTTTTTTTGTGTAATTATATTGATTTAAGTTTTATACACACAAAATTAGAAGTGTGAGTCAGAGGTCTGATAAAAATGGTTTATGACTCGGTTCCCATATTTGTAATGGCCCAAGTATAGTAGAAGTTCTCCTTTCTAATCTAGAACCTTCTCTTGTTTTATTACAGATGCGGCACCGAACGTTATCCAGCGATGTTCTCGTATCTAGCGTCCCCGAGCAATTTAGACTTCATCACGAACGCGACGAACTATTTGCTATCCGAAAAGAGGCAATATCCGTTCATCGACAAATTCCCTCGTTCGAATACTATAAAACAGTCCCCGCCGCCATAGTGATCGCACTACTAAATCCAACGTACTAAAAATATATTTAGCTACCCTCGTGATACGACTAAAACTGTTTTATTGCTAGATTGAGTAAATCACACAAATGACCGGTAGCTTAGTGCGAGTCTTTTAACGGTCTCGATAGCGTAAAAGTTAACTCAATTTTTTATGCAGTTAGAGCAGCGCCCCTAGCGGCAAACGTAGGCAGCGTTCCAACTCCATAGAAATTTCAGTTAACTTTTACGCTATCGAGAACGTTAACAAACTCGCACTTAACACACTGGTATTCAATGGTTCGCTTCGTGAATGCCAAATCCCATCTTCTGACACGAGCTCCAAATACGACTGAATTAAAGCCTACATATGCATGCGTGCTCGAAGGAATAGAGGAGGATATAGAGGAAGAGGTAGACCTAAGAAGAAATGGATGGATTGCACGAAAGACGATATGTGTAAGAGGGGAGTGAGCGAAGAAATTGTATATGATAGAGGAATATGGAAGGAGAAAACATGTTGCGCCGACCCCAGGTGACTGGGAGAAGGGTAGGATAATGATGATGATATGCATGTGCGCTCGAACCATTACAACCTTCTACGACATGTACAGTACCCGACGATAAATACTGCACATCGACCTTTAGAAAGAGATGATCGGCTAATTTCGCCTTCGTAGAGCGATATCTCTGTCACACTCTACCTATGTGACTTTTGTCAGTCATTGTTTAACTACGGTCGTGAACGGTCGGACTGGTCGTGTTTTCGTGCGACATTATATATCACCGGATATTGTACTATAGATTCTCATCACAGTTCCTAAGCATATTGCTTTGTACACCAGTAGGTACCACATTTGAGACTCCTTACAATAACAAGATTGCTTACTTTTACGTACGGGGAATCCCAATTTGGACCCAAACGACCGTGTATGACTTTCCCCCAATTATTATTCGATCAATATATTTAGTTGGCAACACGCAACCATGATGATTAAAATATTTGGATCATTGGTAGTGGATACTTTTAATTTACTAGTGGTAGGGCGTCTAATAAGCCCGCACGGGTATGTACCACTACCCTGCCTATTTCTGCCGTGAAGCAGTAGTGTATTTTGACTTGAAGGATGAGGCAGCCGTTGTACTGTAAGCTTAAGACCTAGAACTCATGTCTCAAAGTGGATGGCAGCACTTATCTATTTGAGGTTTTTTTTATGATTGAAAGATTACTGACGGCCCGGAGACCTTTCCAGTTTCACCAGGACAGGTGGACGAGCAAAGGCTCAGGGGTGGGATTTGCTAACAACTGCCCGAGCGCATCCGAAGGAGACCTAAGCAACTCAAGAGCAATTGCTTCGCGAATGAATCTACTACCGGATCGGAATCGCGACCCACTGAGAAGATCCGGCGAGAAACTCAGCGGGCTGATGCGTGGGTTAGGTTGCACGTCGACCTTTGTCGAGTTCGACGAGTACAGTTACCGGGGTGATGTAGTTGAGGATTGTAGGCTCCGGGTAACCACTTAACACCAGATGGGCCGTGACCTCGTCCACCTATCTAGGCAAAACCAAAAGATTCACTCGTCATCGGTTAAGGAAACTTCGTTAACTCATCAGTGGTCCATGGTCTCCTATATTGGTACTTCAAGTAACGATTCAAATTAGTATTAATTACGTAATAAAACGACCGATGATTACATGAGCATATTATATATATTTTTTCCTCTTTAAAATTGTAAAACTCACATTTTGAAGATGCAAAATTATAACTAAATTTTTCAATATCGTTAATAGTAACAATCGCCATATCATTAATTTATATTAATTTCATTTTAATTTATTTTTAATTTTCATTAACGCCTTTCTGTGTTTCTCGCGAACTAATAATGTAAATCATTTACACATCTATAATAATAATAATCATAATAATAATAATAATATTTTAATTTCTAACAAATTCATTTCTTAACTTTCTCTCCGACATTTTTGTTTTCCAGCATCAACTTCGCACGTTTTTTTTTTGTTATATTTTTATGTTAATTTTTTTTTTATATTTCTTACCTGTCACATGTTATTTCCAAATATAATGTAACGCATATTCACTTTCGCACCGACGACAATCATTTTAGAAAACATTGGAATGACCTCCACTGGAGGGCTAAGCTTAAAATAAACTTAAAATACAAGAAGATAAAGTTCACATTCGTTGGTCGAATTAAAAATCAATTGTATTCTTTGGCAATTTTTTCAGTATTCAAAAGTGAATTTACAATTATTTTTAATTGATTTAACTGGCGAGAAGCTTGCGAAAAATTGTACTTATCGAGTCTTGTTTAGTATGTACTGGAGCTAAAGTACCTTAAGCTTATTTCTATTAGAAGAATCGAGTGAATCTATGATCAAATTTGTATCAACTTCAAAATCTTAAGTCTCGTACACACTAAACAACACCCTTTATAAGAATCATCGTAATGAAAATGCAGCAGAGCTCTGATTGGTTGGATTTGTCTAAATACAAATCTAATTGGACGAAAACTTGTAAAGCTGCGTTCACAGCAGCGTGATACATGAACAGCAATAAAATAAGCGTTTATACATCTGTAACTATCCTATTGCATTATAATCGTAAAGTTATATTAAGGATGCTAGAAAAAAAACACTGGCCAGAACCTAAGCCGACGATGAGGTAAGCTCTCAAAGTAATTAGGCCAAAATCGAAATCAGTTTTTAATGTTAACTATTTTTTGTACCTGAGCAGTAAGTAATATAACCCTTAATTTCTAAGTACTTGGCCATATAATCTATGGTAACAGATATACAGTTAATGTTTGAATATTTCTTGTACTGAGCAGAGCGAAAATTGATAATATTACACTAGTTTAATTTATGAATTATAAACAAAAGTGACGAGAATCAAAAATGAGATGACGGATTGATCAATATTGAGTTCAATATTGGGGAAAACAAAAAAGATTTCTTTAATAATGAAAAAAAAAAAAACTTATAAGAAATTAATATGGGTCGAAGAATAAACCCAAAATACATTCAAAAGCAGCAATACGAGTTAAGTCTACAGCACTATTAATAATACAAAACAACAAATTAAATTCGTGCTTATTACACCTAAATACGTTAAAAACTATTAATTAAATCTCTGATAAAAGTGAAATTACCGTAGCCGCCCTTTTTTTCTTCTTCGTATAAGCAAATTTATTTTTCGATTTCACAATTTACGTCGCACCAGGCAAGAATATTTTTTTTAACCTAATAATCTAGAGACTCCCTGATTTTTTTCTCTTACACCCTAAAATTTTACACAAAAATATTAATTTTGTACTCTTTCGACGAGTTTTCTATGGCAGCTTTCGATTTTAGCTCGAACGCGGAAAACTTACACTTCAATGGATAAACAACTGATTGTTTTACACAAGACAATACGTCAACGGAATGCGAAAAGGACGTTTTTAAGTATTTTAGATGGAAAAGATACGTCTTCAATTGACATTAAAATGTTGGTTTCCTTTTTTTTTCTATTTACGGCATTTAACTGAATTAACCCTTACGTCTTCATATAATTTAGTCCATCGCCTTTTACATTTTGAGAATGCTAAAAGTTAGAGTTGCCCACACATTCCTATCGTAAAATGTAGCTTACGAATTTCTTACAAATTTACACCAAAAGCAACACACATAAATCATATTTTACAAAATCAGCGTTCATAGAAATGAAGGGTATCATTGATTTCCGCGCGATCATCTTATAAAATTTCACAAATTTCAATAGTTTTTAGATCAGTAATAACTACTGTTTTTTTACATCACTAGTTTTAAACACTTAGCTTATTTAAATTAACGTTTAATCTTTACCGATAGCTGGATAAAAAGTTTAAATGGCAACCCAAAATAAAATATCGCAAACACCTGAATATTGCAATTTTGTGTTGCCAGTTACACTTACAAAGATATAGTTTTGTACATTTAAAATGGTTTCGTTTATCAAGCACGTGTAACTATTGCAAAATTTAAGTTATCTACTTAGTTTAAAATCGAATAAAAATTGTGTATCTGGTGCTATTGTAAGAGAAAGATTACTTAGAACTATTTTACTTTTTGATTTGTTTAAAAATTTAGTTGGCATACTTATGAATATCACGTAAATTTTTTTTTTCGGTGTATTTACCTCGTTGTTTGAAGGTAATCATGTTATTTTAAAGTATTTACCTACTTTCGTTGCAACCTGTACAAGTTTTAAAGTACCAAATATTATATAACAAACCACCATATGATCAAACAATGACGTCATCTAAATATAAAAATTCAGAATGTTATAACAATACGCCTAAATATATTTCACATTATAACATTCCTGTACAACTGAAATACAAGAACTAAAGCATTTTTAAATTTCCAACGATAAACTTTATTAAATACCAATGGCTTAAGTTCAACTACTACCGATTTCGATCTGCTGAAAACCACACTCGAAGTCTATGGTTGCAAACATTTTAATACACGGATCTTTTAAAAATATCCAAATTTGAAGCCGAAAAAGTCCGTGAATCGTTTCGCCTGATCCTATGGTTGATTTAACAATAATGTCTCAAGCTCGTCGGCTGAACGCAGTAGGAAAGCTGCGGACTCGCGGTATCCAGTGATGAGCTGCCTCACGGCTCCTACCTCCGGTCCGGACAGTTTGTGAGTAAACAGCTGAGATTTCGACTGAGTGGAAGAAGTGGTTCCAGTTAGAGATGGCGCGGATGTAACGTGAAGAGGCGCTGGCACTGAACTTTTTAAGGACAGGTCTGTCGGAGCTGCAGATAATAAATAAAAATAATTAGACAATAAAAACCACTATAGTAAACTTCGATGAGTCTTATGGAATGTTTTAGTGAATGTCTTAATTTTGCTCGCAATTGAACTTACCACTAATATTAGTTGGAAATGTGTGTGTATGAGCCGCCATTGCAGACAATAGTGCATTTTGGTAGGCAGCCATTGCAGCATTCACCCCAACCCCTGAAACATGTAATAATTTTATAATTACACAAAATACACATTATTATAATTACACAAATGGTACACATAAATGGTAATCTGAATACGAAAATTCGAATTGTATTATAGAATTACTTAATTTCTTATTTAATTTATATAACAAACTTTACAGAACGACACAACGAAAATGAATTGAAAAAAAATACATAAATCCCTAGATAGTAGATAATGCCTTTTTTCTATCAATTCAGCGTTTGATATGAATGTTTACCTGAAGGAGGTAGAGCCGTGAGGGTAGACAGAAGTGCGCTACTCGAGAGTGCTGATGCTGGTGTTGTGTTCACACTGAAATATCGAGAAATATGTTTAAATATCAGTAAAATATTAACCCGACAAATTGAATTGATGGCGTACGATTTATGTGGTTTAAAACAGCGCTGCATAGCCCCAATGACCGCGTATGATCTTTAGATTGTCCTTTAATATTATGGTATTGTATCCTTTCAATTTACGTAAAAATGTATTTCGAAAAATACAAAAAATTATCGCAAATCACTACTAACAGGACAACGTATTTGTGACTTTTTGTTACTCTATCAAATCTGATTTGATGTTTAAATCAGTCGTTTGGTAAAAATTCATACTTTTGCCTTCCGAAGCCTTGTGGAGTACCAAATGTAGCCGGGAAAGTTGGTCTGAATAAGGGCGCCGGTGACGAAGCTGGACTGAAAATAAAAACAAGATCGTGAATGACTATTCTTTAAATCACTTGTAAGCAAAAGAGACTGATTTTCTTGTTTACAGGTCGAATAATAGAAATCTTCTTACTTTTGAGTGTCTGATAAAATTATTGATGGGATAATAGACGTAATAAATTTAAATTGTGTTGAATATATTTTATCTCATACTTTAAATGCGAGATTCGTTTTGACTTCTAAACTTTTAATACCATTGTGGCGGGTAGCCATCATACAACGCAACATATATGACAGATGCCTGCATCTCGCTTACGACATTTTCAAGTTATGCTTGCATATATACAAGTTCCGAACAACAACGTTCGGACCGTCGGTCTACCGAGTAATATCACCCGCTCGGTGGAAGATCTTCCCTTTGTCGTTTAAGCTGGGAAGCTTAAAACCATCATTATTTAGATAAATTAAAAACTTGACAACTAAACTAAACGATGTTGCAATTAATTGTTGAATTAAAAATGAATGATAGATAAAAGTAATTAATTTAAACTACCAGGAAAGCATAACTGACCTGGCGGTCTTGCTTCCAGTATTTCCATTAGCGTTGTCCACTTTCAAAGTGTTGTTGTTCAACAAAGCGTTCTCCATGGTCGGGCTGGCTGATGGCCTTGTAGTGTCCGCGGCGGCCTTGCTGTGGCCCGCAGCTGCCAGGGAAGAGGTAGAGGTGGTGGTCGCTGAAGTCGACGCGGGGCTGCTTATAGCTCCGCTGTATAAGCTTAGGAACGATGAAGCTACAGCTGAAGTGGCCGTTGAATCTATTGCCTGAAAATGTTAAACAGAGAATATTTAATTTTCAAAAAATATCAAAAATATATTTTAGTGCCAAGAATTTTGCCAATGGTGTTGGGGATTGGGTTTTATTTGACCGATTCGAAATGAAGCCCACTGAGTTTCTCGTCGAAACTTCTCAGTGGGTCGCGTTTCCGATCCGGTGGTAGATTCTGCAAAACACTGTTCGCTAGGGCCAGTTTTAGCAACACCTCCGGTTTGAGCCCTGAGGACTCACCCACACGCTAGGGTAACGCTGATATAATCTCTCAAGGCTATAAGAAAAAGCAAAAAAAGGTGGTATGAAATTTATTTGCCAATGACGAATAAGCTAGGGTCTGTGGATACAATACCTTTGTCCGTCATCAAGCGTAGAGCTAGTCGAATTATTGTACATATTTACCATAGGCGTGGGCACTGTGGGCATGGGCTGGCTGACCGGGTCGAGGCCGAGCCGCATGCGCTTGGCGTTGAGGCTCTCGTTCTCGCACGCCTGCGCCAATATATGTTCAGCTTGTACTGATGTTAAGTGCGCCGGAGTCGGCCGGACCTGGTATGTCGTTCAACGAATACGTTTAATACGTACTAGTGATAGGCACTTTAAGGGGACGCCACTGATTGTAGCTTTACTATCAACATTTACGAGGCCCCTATTGTAATTGTGATTGGCAAACAAAGCAAGCTCAGTTTTGGAATTGAATGAGCAATGAAATGACCTCGAGAAAAACGCTACTCTTCGTCGAACGATTTCTTATAGAAGACATTTTGTTTGGAGAAAAATACTCCGTATTTCGCGGAAATTCTCAGCTTAGCTTTATTATTGGCGTACCGTAACGAATTATTATATATTTTCGCACGCCACTAAGTTGTTCGATGTTTTTTTGAATTTGATTCGTCGATAGGAGATATCAAGTGCCGCTTGTATATGTGTCTGTCGACCAAGTGACAAAACAATAGTCAATGATTGCTTTGTCATAGCTACTAACACGTCCGATGACAATGATAGTACCAAAGTTTCTCCGGCTATTGGAAGTGTTTGTCGTCATATTGTGACATCACTATCGTATAGTCACTCAAGATACCGCGAAATCTATTTTATAAGCGATTTGGTACTGAAAATAGTTTGGCTTTTATAAATTAATAGATTTAGATAAATGAAGAACGTAATATATACCTAACCTCGACTGTGTTTTACCAGAGCGTTTTATTTAACTTTATCTGACTTCGAATAGTGCATTTGTGTAAATTCAACAACCAGGCAACCATAAAGAAGAAGCGATCGGACCCTCACCGTGGAATCCCAAGCGCTGCCGCTGCCGGGTGTGTTCCCGCTGCCACTGGTAGGAACATCGCCTCTCACTTTCTTATTCCTCCTGCAGCTCTTCAAATACGTCCTGATCCTCTTACGGGCGCGTTCAGCGAACTCCGGGAACTGACGTGTGCATGAGTCGATAATGGCTTGAATCTTCTCTTTAGGCTGTTTGGAGATGGGAACTATTCTATCTAGATTCTCGTCCACGAATAGGCGGACGAACATCTGAAAAGTAAGCCAAAACTTTAGTAATTTTCCGATTCGTTTTTGAAGTGATAACTTCATATGGGAGGGTAAATCGCTTCGTTACGTAACGCGTTACGGCGCCAGTCTGTCTGGCTTCTCTTTCTCTCACGCATACGGGAGCCGTACTGAGAACTTATATAACTCCTAGCTACTTATATATCTATTTAATATCTAATAATATATTTAATTTATGTTACAATTTTCCTTACATTATCATATTAATATACATAAAATTTAAGTAATGACCTAAGTATTTCTCAAATTAAACAATTTCAATATTAAATAATTCAATTTAAATGGATTTAAGTTACCACTTCTGTCGGACGTCCCAAGATGCACATTTTTTTATTTAAGGCTTCAAGCGTTATATATATAGGATTGGTAAGAACAGAACGTATGAAAATAGTGTGGAACGAAACTTTAAGGTGTGAGTGAGAGAAAACGGTAAGAAAGAGAAAGGAGAATGACAGACGATAATGACAGAAAAAAAGAAGATGGCGGAGACGGTTAAGGCGTAAAAAAGGTGTTAGAACAGAAGATTTTGGAAGAGTGAAAGTATTATTTTATGCGCTGCGATCCCTACTCTACATATATGAAATATTTACATTAAATGCTTTCAATCTCTCCGGGTCGTGATGCTGCGGATCCACCCGGTCGTCGCTATCGTCATCCGAAGCGCCACCATCGTCATCATCCTTGGTCCTGTCGGACGACGATGTCTCGTCATGGGTAGAGGCTGGTTCCACCGGAGTCGCTGAACCAACGTGGATTGGACTCTGATAAAAGGTATTTCTTTTAATGAAACTAGTTTCGATCTATGAAATGAAATGCAACATTTCAGGCAACTTAAGCCCATAAAATTTCACGTACAATAAGATAAAAAAGACAATAAAATTAAAATTACAATTTATCAGAATGACCAAAAACAAAAACAAAAAAAAAAATGAAACCAAATCAAATCAAACCGAATCAAAATTATCAACTACTAATATAAAATTAAAATTATAATAATAAAGGAACTAATACCATAAATGCCTGGAATTTTGATTTGACTTTATTTATCATCTTCATTACTTATTGTTCAGGTTATTTTATTTTTTAATTATTTTATTGCTTTGAGGGGTGGACGAGCTCACAGCCCACCTGGTGTTAAGTGGTTACTGGAGCCCATAGACATCCACAATGTAAATGCGCCACCCACCTTGAGATATAAGTTCTAAGGTCTCAAGTAAGTTACAACGGTTGCCCCACCCTTCAAACCGAAACGCATTACTACTGCTTCACGGCAGAAATATGGTTTTAATGATTAGGCTTTTTTTGAACGAGCCCTCAGAAAAGCCGGGGTTAGGTGGTTATGGGAAGTAGAAATCACAACGTTAGCGACTTTGACTACGTCTCGGGTTCAAAGTCTCAATTGCTGATTGCTTTGCGGTAATCGACAGGATCGTTGTACCTACCCGTGCGTTCTTCAACACGCCCTACCGATCTAATTCTTTATTTTATTGGCGCACGTCCCACCTGATGATTGCCGTCTCCCATGCACGTCAGCAATGCAACAAAACCAACCGCTCTAAGTGGTCATAGCTACGGTGACTAACAGTTCTTCCTACTGCCAGTATTAGCGCATTATTATTTCGTGCTTAATCCTTAATTTTACACATTGTTTTCTGTATTATGTTTTAAGTACGTTCTTTGAGCAATCAAGTATGCTCATCCCGATACAGTTGTTGCAAAATGGTTTTTTGTCAATGAATAATTTCACAATTTAACGCTATTTTTGTTTAATTCGTGAACGGATAAATAATTTGTACGTATATCTTACTTACATTACTAAATCATTTTTATGATTGACATATAACATGAAATGGTATTATTAAAAATGTCGTGCCAAACCTTAAAACTCACCGAGTGTCCAGTATTCATGGGCGTGGGAGCTTTCGGTGGCTTGCTGCCGAGGCCCAGAGCGCTGTGGTATGAAGCCCACAGATCAGCCATGCTCTCACCGCCAGAATCGGGTTCGCCATTACGACCTGAAAAACGTAATGGAATTAAAATCTAAACGAAATTGATATCTATGTCTAAGCAATTTAAAAGCTAAAATTGATTAATGAATTAAGAGGCATTGTTTTCAATTGTTTGTTCTATATAAAACAACATATCTCGGGTTGTGATAACATCTTTATTTGATAATAAAAAGTAAGGAAATTTCTTGCGACTTATACAGAATTGCGGGTTAATTAGTCGTATTAACTAGACTCATGTTTTCTCTTTCGCACCCATGTGAACTGTCATTACAAAACCGATAACAAGAAACAACTGTATCTACGTGGGTGTACTTACTATACGTTTATTTACAATTGAAGTCGTCGTGGCCTAAAGGGTAAGATGTTCGAATCCCGCTGGCAACTACCAATTTTTCTAATGAAATATTACGTAATTAACAAATGTTCACGATTGACTTCCACAGTGAAGGAATAACATCGTGTAATAAAAATCAGATCCGCAAAATTATAATTTGCGTAATTACTGGTGGTAGGACGTCTTGTGAGTCCACACGAGTAGGTACCACCACCCTATTTCTGCCATAAAGCAGTAATGCGTTTCGGTTTGAAGGGTGGGGCAGCCGTTGTAACTATAGAACTTAGAATCCATATCTCAAGGTAGGTGGTGGCATTTACGTTGTAGATGTCTATGGGCTCCGGTAACCACTTAACTTCAGGAGGGCCGTAAGCTCGTCCACCTGTCTAAGCAATAAAAAAAACAAATTAAAAATCAGCTGGCTGTGTTCCTTGAATTGCTGACATCCATGAAAAACGCTCACCAGCTACCATCAGATAGGCAGTACGCACAATAAATTAAAGAATCCGATAGTTGTAATAGATAGATAGAGCGTAGGTAGCCCGCTTGGGTAGGTATTACCGTCCTTCCTATTTCTGTCGCGAAGCAAACACGATTTCCAATTTGAAGATCGGAACAGTCGTTATACAGTACAACTTACACTTCGACCTCATCTCTCAAAGTATATTCATGTGGAGATGATTATGGACCGTGGTAAGCACTTTACGCCAGGCGGGCCATAAGCTCATTCACCCGTCTACAGAACTAAATTATTTATTATCAATAGGTTGTTTAATAAATAACTCACGAAATAGCAACAAGTGATTTGCCTAAATTTCCGAGGTCTTTTTTCCGAAATATATTTATTTGTCAAGCATCGCAAAATATCTCTAACGTTTTATACTTCGTTTGGTAAAGTCTTTGGCATATTCTTTGCAGCTATAAATCTATATATTAATACGTGAAGCAAAAACTTTGTATCCCTTTTTACGAAAATTGCGCGGGCGGAGGAGTATGAAATTTTCCACACTTATAGAGAATATAGAGAAGAAGTGCACAATGCTAATATTTTTTTTAAACAATGCATAAAAGATACTTTAAATCAATAAAGAAAACATTACACATACTACATACCATGTATTTGACGCACACACGCATGCATACTATTTATTGTCAAACTTTTGTTCTCGACGTCGGTGGTCAAATTGAGAATAGATTAAAATATAATGTTTGTCTTTATTAATATTTTTTTATAGTGTAGTCTTGGCGAAATTTGTGATTATAGAAGTATAAAATACAATCATAAAACTGTACAAACTTACAATTCCAATTAATTATAGTCGATTTTCGACTACTGCGGGACCTCTAGTCAAGATAAATTTGCCTTCGTTGCCACGGTATTTAGCCCATCTTTACGACGACAATGGAGCAAGCAAAAAACAAGGCCTTCAGATACCGTAACAAGACCCGAGAGTCCTATAATTTTGCCATAATATAGCTTAACATGAACAGTCAGTTACCAAGGCGGCAGAAATTAATGAGAGCTCGCAGGACTGTGCATCTGCTTCTAAATGTCAACTAGAACGAGTATTTTAGTGCTGTCGGTGCTATCGATAAAACCCTACGTAGCATTGTCGATGTTCATTCATTATTGTAACTCTATTTTCGAAATCAATATATCGACTTTTCGCATTAAAAGTGTACAATTTCCAAAAATAATCGAAATCGAGTTAATACGCGGAATCATTTGGTATCACTAGTATTTTTCTCATAAGAGCGTAGTTTAGTTTTAGTTTTTTTTTTAGTTTACCAATGTTTTGACTACTATTAAAAAAAAATTAATACATAATTTTATCTTACTTTAAAAGACAGATAATGTAACTGGTAAAAAAAAAGTTGCAAAGATGATTAATATTAAAAATATCACATGTTAAACCTTTAAAACACTCTCCTGTAAAATTAGTAAGTTTTGAGATTATACAGTTTTAATGCGAGAAAACGATATAATTTGAAACAGCCCATGATCAATCAGTACGTTGATTTAGTAGTCATGAAGACCATGTAAACGAAATCTACATTAGCAAGACGTTAATTTTGACAATTCAGTAATTAAATTTTTGAAGATATCAAATAATTGTGAATCTTTTTTTTTATTGCTTAAATATGTGGACGATCGCACAGCCCACCTGGTGTTAAGTGGTTACTGGAGCCCATAGACATCTACAAACGTAAACGCGCCACCCACCTTGAGATACAAGTTCTAAGGTCTCAGTATAGTTACAACGGCTGCCCCGCCCTTCAAACCGAAACGCATTACTGCTTGACGGCAGAAATAGACGGGGTGGTGGTACCTAACCGCGCGGACTCACAAAAGGTCCTACCAGTGAACTGAAGGATTCAATTGTAATATGAAACCAGGATTTACCAGTACCAATTGCATAAGGAAATAGAGACGGTGACTGCATATTTATTAAGGCTAATAATACTTAAGAGCTCCTTCCAGGAGACGGGAGTCAGTTGGAGAATGAACTGGAGTACTTATAGTCATAGTATAGTTATAGTATAGAATCTTAAATCGTTTTTCTTTCGTTCCGTTTTAGAGAGATGAACAATCGATACAAAAACCGTGTCCCGTGCCTATAAATAATTTGAGAAGGTGCCTGCAACGCCCCCAGTACGCAGCCATCTCGATATGGCTTCGTTGAAATAAAAATAGCTCCGTCGACCGACCGGTGGAAATTATGCAAGCAGACTTCGAATGAGCCCTGTTAAGCGCCGAATGTCAGTACCGTTATTTCTATTTTTAGTTAAACTTGACGATCGGGCTGGAAACTTTTTGAGTTGGGCGCGGGAGGACATTGGAGTTTTATTCGTTTGACATTTTTTCTACTTAACTAGGGGAGCTCGCGTACTTATCTTATACCTTTAAACGAGCAATTCTTGTATATATATATATATATATATATATAATCTGAATCTCGGAAACGGCTCCAACGATTTTCATAAAATTTAGTATACAGGGCATTTCGGGGGCTATAAATCGATCTAGCTACGATTTATTTTCAGAAAATGTTGTTTTATTCGTGTTTTCAATAATCAACTTTATCGATAGTCAACTTTATGACTCTTCTAGACATCTATTGGCGAATAATAATACTATTTCTACTGCTTTAAAGACACAAAAAGAGTGTCGGTCATCATCTAGTCTATATATTAATTAATACGCGAAGGAAAAACTTTGTAGCCCTTTTTACGAAAATTGCGCGGACGGAGGAGTATGAAATTTCTCACACTTATAGAGAATATAGAGAAGGAGTGCAGAATGCTAATATTTTTTTAAATTATACCTAAAAAATACATTAAATCAATAAATAAAAACATTACACACCCTACCATGTATTTGACGCACACACGCATGCATACTATTTATTTATTGTCAAACTTTTGTTCTTGACCTTTGTTGTCAAATTGAGAATAGATTAAATATTGTTTGTATTTATAAATATTTTTCTATAGTGTGTAGTCTTGGCGAAATTTGTGATTATAGAAGTATAATAAGTCTTTGACAATAGAATCTTAATAGTGTACAAACTTATAATTTCAATTAATTATAGTCGAATTTCGACTACCGGGCGACCAGTAGTGTGTTTTTAAAACGTTAATTTTTCCGCGATCCCGCGCAGCCAGAAGATAGTATTGTTCCAGTTTTATGTGCGTCCAAAACATTTATCAAACAAACACACTTGGATTCTGAATGCTAAATATATTTTACACAGATATAAATTTGGTTTGATACAAACGCTGTTATATACGTATAAGCATATTAGGATAGATAGGACCACACTACTAACAATTGCGGAAAATTTATATATTTATAAAATTGGACGTCTAAGCCTTTAGAAATAAAGTTGTTTTTACTTGTACATCAATTTAAAATTCCAATCATAATAGTGTTCTATCGCAACACATTTTTCGAATTTAAAATTTCGTTCAATTTTTTTTCTTTTTTATGTATGTATTTATTTTCAAGAATAATTGTTATAATCTCTTTCGGTTCATTTAATTTCATTGTCTATTTACCTTGAGACTGGTTGTGGTAATTCCATGCAAGCAACATCATTTTCAACTTCTCAGCGTCTTTCGCGAGGGCCTGACCTGCACCAGATCACATACGCCAATCAATTTTCAATTAATCAAAATTTCGTAGGCTTCTCGAACATTCAATATCAAAACATCCAATTCGGTTCGTTAATATTTTATTGTGTGGCACGCAACATTCGATTTTCATTGAGAATGTCCCATAAAATACTAACGTTTTAAAATTGATTTGATGCAAGTGGCTTGGTTCAATCAAGCGATCTGCTGAATAACTTACTAGTGAAGTTTTCTTCTTCGTTCATGTCGTGCGGCTCCGGAGTTAAGTTGTCCTGCAACAAAGAAAGACCATATTAGGAGTTTAAGATAGACTGGTGGTGGGACCTCTTGTGAGTCCGCACGGGTAGGTACCACCGCCCTGCCTATTTTAGCCGTGAAGCAGTAATGCGTTTCGGTTTGAAGGGTGGGGCAGCCGTTGTAACTATACTGAGACCTTAGAACTTATATCTCAAGGTAGGTGGCGCATTTACGTCATAGATGTCTATGGGCTCCAGTAACTACTTAACACCAGGTGGGCTGTGAGCTCGCCCAACCATCTAAGCAATAAAAAAAATAAAGAAAAAATTAATCACTGAAAGTAGGTTAACAGGGCAGGACCAATGGTTAATCCAATATTCCGTGAAAGAGAATCGATGGAACACACAATTATCAACGTTAAAACGTGTCTATAGAGTATCGATATATATACTTCAACTAGCGTTCGATTTAAAACATCCAAAGGACATATTATTATTTAATCGATTTTCCAAATTAATTTCTTTTTACTATTTTTTTTTTTGCTTATGCGTTTAGTCGATCTCACAGCCCACCTGGTGTTGAGTGGTTACTGGAGTCCATAGACATTTACAACGTAAATGCGCCACCCACCTTGAGATATAAGTTGTAAGGTCTCAGTATAGTTACAACGGCTGCCCCACATTTCAAACCGAAACGCATTACTGCTTCACGACAGAAATAGGCGTGGTGGTGGTACCTACGCGCGCGGACTCACAAGTGGTCCTACCACCAGTAAAGTGATCCAAGCACGCTGAAAGCTTCACAATCAAAGATATTGTAATAGAACGGAACACGCAAAGATTATCAGTTTACTTAGTTTGGTTGGCGATATTGGCGTATTGGCGATAGGATGTCCATATACCGCCACATACATATTACTAGAGCGAAAAATCCTGGAATTCTTGTCACGATAAGCATGTTTATATTTTTTACTGCTTAGACCGATGAAAGAGCTTACTGTCCGTCTGTTGTTAAGTGGTTACTGAAACCATCAGGCATCAAAGACGTAAATGCCACCACCCATTTGAGACAAGAGTTCTAAATCTCAGTTCAATAGTACAACAGCAGTCTCACCCTTGAAGCCGGAACGCATTAATACTATTCAGCCTTTAAAGGGCTATGTAGAGACCCTTACACCACGATGCACCGTGAGAACCAGCCCATCCACGAAAGTAAAAATCAGGGTATACACAAGTTGGCGGGTTTCAATAATTAATAAATTAGCGAATCGCCGGCAGGCTGCGTGCTGGGGCGGTCAACGCTCCTGTCCGCGAACGCAAATCGATCGAGCTTCAAATGGACAATCACTAAATATAGATATACACCACCTCATGTGTTCTGTTGTCCTGGTACCACCTAGGTTGACTAGGCTGACCCCGTTTGTTTGCAGTAATGCGACGGATAAATTTTAACCACAGGATTTATTTATTTTTATTGCCCTTGTAGGCAGACGAGCATACGGCCCACCTGATAGTGAGTGGTTAAAGTCACCCATGGACATCAGCAATGCCAGGGGCAGAGCCAAGCCGCTGCCTATCGTTAAGTACTCTCCACAAGCCTCGTTTGAAGAGGGATGTGTAATAGCACTCGGGAAACACCGTGGAGGGGAGCTCATTCCATAGCCGGATGGTACGTGGCAAAAAAGACCTCTGAAAACGCACTGTGGATGAACGTAGCGGCTCCAGAAAGTATGGATGAACTCTACCGGCGGGCGGTGCGATGGTAAAAACGAGATGATGGTATCCTCTCAAGCAATTCCTCAGAGCACTCCCCATGGAAGATACGGTACAAAATACAGAGGGAATCGAATTCCCTCCGCAGACCCAGAGGTTCCAAATGATCCGTATTTATCGGTTTTGTAACTAAACATAGCAATAGTAATTAAAGCTAGTGTGCAAAATAATCTTTTTTTTAATATGAATACCCCTTCTTCTTACTGGTGGTAGGACCTCTTGTGAGTCCGCACGGGTGGGACATACAGGATGGTAAAAGATCTCGTGGAAGAAACCCCATGCGCCGGACTTATCAGATAAAAACCCTTACCAAAACCCCCTTTAACGAGTGCATGGGCCAAGCCCCAGCTATAAGCCCCAGCCCCGCGACCTATGGAGAACAGCTGTCGAAGCTTTAATAAACAAGAATTCCACATGACCACAACTGCTCTGCCAAGAGTAGTAAAAAAATATCTTACACTGTAATGTTGAGTTGTTTGTTTTACGTAAACATACAAAATACTAAAACAAGCGCGCAACGATTGTTAAAGATCTCAATGAAAATTTATTCCGAATGTGTCCTTCGTATTCCACTCAGAACCATACACACGTGCATTGTTATATTGTGCGAACAGAATGGGGCGCTAAAATGTTACTATTAATATTTATTATTAAATCTTAAGTAAACAAAAAATCATACATTATGATTTTTTTTTTATTGCTTAGATGGGTAGACGAGCTCACAGCCCACCTGGTGTTAAGTGGTTACGGGAGCCCATAGACATCCACAACGTAAATGCGCCACCCACGTTGAGATATAAGTTCTAAGGTCTCAAGTATAGTTACAACGGCTGCCCCACCCTTCAAGCATGAATGCTTCACGGCAGAAATAGGCAGGGCGGTGGTACCTACCCGTGCGGACTCACAAGAGGTCCTACCACCAGTATTACTTATAATCGATACTAGTAACTTAAAAACCTAACACATTACTATCTGACTATTTATTACAATTTGTTTTTTTTTATTGAGTCCTTCCCAAATGCCTGCTGCAAAAGCTATTAATTAGCAGTCCCACGATCTCGCTCGATATGACTATGCACAAACTATTTATAAAACACGTGAAATTTAGGCATATGGATCTCGCTCGATATGACTATGCACAAACTATTTATAAAACACGTGAAATTTAGGCATATGGATACTTCTTTATCTCACTTTAGTCGAGTTAGCTCTCCCAACGTCACGTCAAGTTTATTACCTTTAAGGCTCAAATTTTGTCTTTAACTTGGGGTCTTAACACAGTGAATAAATACTCACTTAATGATATTATTATACTCCTCCTTATGGCTGGTATCGAACCAGTTCACATATTTATTTATGTTTGTTAAGTTTGTCTTCAAGAAAATGTGTCTATGTTCGTATTTTAAAATATTCATGATTAATCGGGCACACATTTTACACATTTAGAGTAATGAAGATGATATTCAAAGATATTTGGAGATCAAAGAGAAAGAGAGATGGCACACAGATTACACACATAGATTCACAGTGTCCCAAAAAAATCGGTGTAAAATAAGCGTGTAAAATAATTCGTCTACGCCAGGAATATATCATACTGGATTTTCGCATTGTCAAATGTCAAGCTGAGCCTCTTCGAGTTGAGAATCGTCAATGAACATTTCGATTAAAATGCTTGTGTGCCGTAAGACATTATATACTATATTAAGTGTGTATTATCTATCGGTTGTTACTACAAATTAAGTAAGAACACGGAATTCGGTAGGACGTACTCTGTTTTGTTCGCATGGGTAGTTTATATTTTCACTGCTGAAATATCTGAAGATAGTTGTCCCTGCTCCTACACAAACACATCATCAGAAATTACCTGCTGTATTTTTTTCGGAATTTCTATGGAAGCGGTCGTCTATTGTACAAATTATGCGTATCTGTTCACTTATTTTCAATGTTAATAATTTAGTTTCTAAAGTTTGTATGCAAAATGGCATAACATAAAGGACTCAAAATTCAATGGTCAATTGTTGAAGATCTTGCAAATATGCTATAATAAATAGCGCAATCAGAATGTTTTAAATCTTTTCATTTTCTTAAAACAATTAATAACTATATACCATGCAACATACCATTGTTGCAAAGAAAACAAAATAAAGCGTTGCATCAATGGAAAAATGTCATCAACATTTTTTCCTCACAGTGAGACAACAATTTTAAAACAATTTATTTTCTATATTGCCTTTAAACTTTTAAAAATAGAACAATACACCTATAAACTTTACAGACTATCAATTGAGAAAATTTTAAAAAGGTAATTTTAAATTATATAAGGCTTTTTCTACACGAAGCAGCATTTTAGCTTCACGCATCAGCTGACTAACTCACGAAAACAAACGAAGATTTCTATTCAACAAGTGGAAGCTTGTCTTTATAGTGACTTTGCATTACAAGCGCTTCAAACCTAAGTATTACAGGATTATATCTATATATTAATACGTGAAGCAAAAATTTTGTACCCCTTTTTACGAAAATTGCGCGGACGGAAGAGTACGATTTTTCCTACACTTATAGAGAATATAGAGAAGGAGTGCACAATCCTATATTTTCTTAAAATAATACATAAAAGATACATTAAATCAATAAAGAAAACATTACACACACTACCATGTATTTGACACACGCACGCAGGCATACTATTTGTTTATTGTCAAACTTTTCATATTGCATAAAGTCTATGGTCAAATTGAGAATAGATTAAATATTGTTTGTCTTTGTAAATATTTGTCTAAGGTGTAGTCTTGGCGAAATCTGTGATTATAGAAGTATAATAAATAGTCTTTGACAATAGAACCATAATAATGTTCAAACTTATAATTTCAATTAATTATAGTCGAATTTCGACTACTGCGGGACCACTAGTTATTGTTATTACGCGGGCATACGAACAAGCAGTTTAAATTCAATCTCTGACGAATATTTTTGAAATAATTTGTACACGTTCGAATAGTTACTAACCTTGACCTTTTAGGTAATTTTATTTATGAATACGCTTTTATTAGCTTCAGACGTATGTAGTACGTAGTATGTAACGGAATCTTTGAACATGATTTTTACCCCCTTCAAAACGTCGGATTAACTCGAAATTTGGCATACTTATTAAGGACCGATGACAATTCAATATTTAAAAAATATATGAAAAAATTGAAATTCAACTAAAAAATGAATAATAAATAATAGTTAAAAAAAATACGCTTTTATAGAAAATCCAACTAAAAAATTGAAAATAAATTTTAATAAATTTGAATATAAAATAGTGAAAGAAAAAATTATTTTATTGTAACAAAGCGTAGGGTGCTTTTCAGGATATTATCAAAATAACCCTTCTACTCATGTCTGTTCATAAAATATTTATAACTACTGATACCATGCACCCCACGCTTTTTTTTAAGATAAAATCATTTTTTCTTACACTATTTTTAATTCAAATTTATTATTAAATTTATTTTCTATTTTTTAGTTGGATTTTCTATGAAAGCCTATTTTTTTAGTTTTTTTAAACTATTATTTATTTTTACTTTTCAATGTAATTGTCACAGTAAAATAGAAGAAATTTGGGTTTATAATTCGAGCTCCAGAGGGTAAGGAGTTATTTAATCCAACTCCAGAGTTGGTCTTTTTTTATGATTGAAGGATTACTGGTGGCCTTTCCAGTTTCACCAGGACAGGTGGGCGAGCAGAGGCTCAGCCAGAATGGGTGGGATTTCTTAACAGCTGCCCGAGCGCCTCCGAAGGAGACCTAACAACTCAAGAGCAGCTGCTTCGCTAATGAATCTACTACCGGATCGGAATCGCGACCCGCTGAGAAGATCCGGCAAGAAACTCAGCGAGCTGATGCATGGTTAGGTTGCACGTCGAACTCTTTGTCGAGTTCGACGAGTAGTTACCGGGGTCCCTAAGCCTGCTCCTTAAGCTGAAGGCGTCTAATGCAAAAGTTATTGGATCTGATGGATCCGTAAGGACGTGGCCAGAGTTGGTCGTTGGTCTTTCCCAGAAATATAATACAAACTGCGTCCCGAGTTAACCTGCGCTAATACCTCTATATCGCTATGCCAACATTAGCTTTCTTCGTGAAAGATCGCCCGAACCCAAAAACGTGCTCAACTATAGCACATATAATGCTCAAGGGCTGCTTATCCGTGAGCACTCGTGAATACACATCAAGTTACGTTATAAAATAATCATAACTTTAAGTGATAAATGTTGCAACCACAAATTTGCAGAGTTCACTAAACAATTCCAATCTAATAACGTATTCTTAACAAAAACGCGAAATTGCACAATTATCAAAAATAGCGCATTTTGCATTAGATTTTAGGTTAGGTTAGATATATAGATGTGGTGTCATGTTTGAAATGATGAATTGAATTTCTTTTTATACTTTTTCTTTTTCAATCATTTCTCGCTGCATCAGTCTCTACTGGTGATTATTACATGTTATTACGAAAATGGGAACCACTGTCTACTGAAGTACCTACCTGCTTTCCGGGGCCCAAAAGCTTTGTAGTTTGGATGTTATTGTTCAGAATTTGTATATATGTAATCTTATCTTTAAAATGCCATTAACTAGGTTCAGGCATCTGTCAAATATCTTGTGTTATATGATGGCTACTGGCTATAGCAGAAAAAACGACCTACTTATCTATTAAACTTAGAAACTATAGAATTGATAATGTTTCTTTCTCCTATTTGTATTTTTTTTTTAAACTTAAGGTGTCGCGTTCCACACGACCTTAAGTGCTTGCCAGATACGATAGACTTCACAAAGTGAATGTCAACGCTCGCCTTAGCATACGATGTGAATGGTATTGTCATATGGCTTAATGAAAAAACTGGTGGTAGGACCTCATGTGAGTCCGCACGGGTAGGTACCACCACCCTGTCTATTTCTGTCGTGAAGCAGTAATGCGTTTCGGCTTGAAGGGTGGGGCAGCCGTTGTACTGAGACCTTAGAACTTATATCTCAAGGTGGGTGGCGCATTTGCGTTGTAAATGTCTATGAGCTCCACTACCACTTAACACCAGGTGGGCTGTGAGCTCGTCCATCCATCTAAGTAATAAAACAAAATAAAAAAATTAATGATTCGCAACACAGAAATATGTAGGTGGAATTATATTACCCTTCGGTATGGCAATACTACTAACGAACCAATATTTTTTTCTTTACATTCTGGTCATTAAAGGTAATCATAAAATTTCTTAACCATTAAAACAGTATAATCAAAACGTTGGTAAGTACAAAGAACCCAATCAAATTTATTTATTTTTTATTTTTTTATTTTTAATAATTATTATTATATTATAATACTTTGTATTAATTGTATGTATATTTACGGAGATATGTATGTGTATATGTATGTGTACATATATGTATATGTATTTCACTGGAATGGTACACCGCGCGTAGTTCGTTTCCAAATGATTCATGTCCACCTGATGGTTGTCTGGAAGAGATCGCTCTTAGTGATAAGACCGCCAATTGTACTTTTTTGTTTTTAATGTATCGCACTGTTTATTTGTTTTTTGGTGTACAATAAAGAATACTCTCTCTCTCTCTCTCTCTCTCAAATCAAATCAAACTTTATTAGCTAAAAAGGCTAGCTTTACAAAGTTGATAGTTATTTTATAGAACAACGTGTTCTACCAGGTCGGCGTGCAAATATTATTCAAAATTATTTACATTAAATGCAATCAGTAAATATATTAATTAATTTAAATATCAAACAATAAAATAAAGTAATTAAATAAGAATTAATTATTTAGGTCATAAAACGAAAACAAAGAACAGAAAGAAGCGAATTTAAAATTAACTAGAGGTCCCGCAGTAGTCGAAATTCGATTATAATTAATTGGAATTGTATAATAAGTTGGTACACTATTATGATTGTATTTTATACTTCTATAATCACAAATTTCGCCAAGGCTACACTATAAAAAAATATTAATAAAGACAAACAATATTTATTCAATTCTCAATTTGACCACAGACGTCAAGAACAAAAGTTTGACAATAAATAGTATGCATGCGTGTGTGCGTCAAATACATGGTATGTAGTGTGTGTAATGTTTTCTTTATTGATTTAATGTATCTTATATGCATTATTTTTAAAAAAAATTAGCATTGTGCACTTCTTCTCTATATTCTCTATAAGTGTGGAAAATTTCATACTCCTCCGTCCGCGCAATTTTCATAAAAAGGGATACAAAGTTTTTGCTTCACGTATTAATATATAGATATAATGATTTAACATTTCAAAAATCGTCAACTGTCTCTACATTGGTGACAAACTCGTCATATCTGAAAATCGACTAAAATTCCAGCAATAACAACCACATTTATAATAGTACATATTAACGATGCAAGTACCAGGTGCACATGGGCGCTAGGAGTTAGGTGGGGTGACAAGATATCGACCGTCTTAGGGTGGTGGCCAAGGACCGCATCTGCTATGCGGACACTAAATATCCGTTGACCCTTAGGCTTTGTATGCATTAGGACGGCCGCACCCTGCGTCTGCAAAGCAACATTGTATTTGCGCGTATAAATAAAAACACATTCGTTCTTCAAATTTTTATGGCGTGGTTCAGTAAGCGCGCTCTCGATCCATCTACTTTTCTACTCCTTTTACTGGTGGTAGGACCTCTTGTGAGTCCGCGCGGGTAGGTACCACCACCCTACCTATTTCTGCCGTGAAGCAATAATGCGTTTCGGTTTGAAGGGTGGGGCAGCCGTTGTAACTATACTTGAAACCTTAGGTTTTTATCTCAAGGTGGGTGGCGCATTTACGTTGTAGATGTCTATGGGCTCCAGTAACTACTTAACACCACGTGGGCTGTGAGCGCATCCACCCATCAAAGCAATAAAAAAATAAAAAAAATCTAGAAGGAAATAGTTACCGGCGCCCATAGATAGAACAAAGAGAATGCAAACCCCCATTTTGAAACATGTAGGGTGGTAAAAGATCTCGTGGAAGAACCCCTCATGCGCTAGACTGATCAGATAAAAACTCTTACCAAAACTCCATTTAACGAGTACGTGAGCCAAGTCCCAGCTCGCGAACTATGGAGAACAGCTGTGGCTTTAATAAACAAGGACTCCACATGACCACGACTGCTCTGCCAAGAGTAGCCGACTATGATGATGATGATGAGGAATCACAAGCGTATTGTATAACAGCTGACCCACTCCTAAACCCGAAATGTATGGTTGTTTGACAGCAGAAATAAACAGGATAGCGGTAATTACCCGGGCGGACTTAAATAAGCGTTACCATGAGAAAAAAATTGCGAGGAGATGTATCCAGCTAAGTGGGCTCACAATTCACTCTACCACCAATAACAAATTACTCATTCGTTAATAACTGTTTTCTTGTACGACTTTACATGTGTACGGTAATGCTTTATTTTTGATGCAAATATTGTTTGGCCTAGTGAAGAGTTAAATTTCTCTTGTAAATTAAATGTGTGGGTTCTTTTCGAGAAATAAGTATTCAGAAAACAGAATCTATTCGAATTTAACTAGTTTTATCATCGGCGATTGGCGTAGCTCATGGCCAATCTTGTTTTAGGTGGTTATCGAAGCTTGTAGACTTATTGTATTAACGATTAGCCCACGCGTTGGATCATAATACATAGAAATTCTTGAAGGTATCTCCTCAATAAAGTTCGCAAAATTTTGAATATTGTGAGTTTTATTCTGTAATGTTGTCATGGCTATATCCATTGTTAGGGCTTCTTTTGTTAGTATTTAAGCTACTTACAATGCTCCCTACAATAAAAGTGTCATTTGTAGTCATTCAGTAAATTTTAATACTACCCTCAACTTAACTACAAAAATAACATAGCACTGGCATCATTTTTAGTAGCATTTTATTTTTACTAGCATTTTTACTGGTGGTAGGACCTCTTGCGAGTACGCGCGGGTAGGTACCACCACTCTGCCTATTTCTGCCGTGAAGCAGTAATGCGTTTCGGTTTGAGTAGTGGGGCAGCCGTTGTAATTATACTTGAGACCTTATATCTCAAGGTAAGTGGCGCATTTACGTTGTAGATGTCTATGGGCTCCAGTAACTACTTAACACCAGTTGAGCTGTGAGCTCGTCCACTCATCTAAGCAATAAAAAAAAAGAAAAGCATCATTCGAAATAGAGATAGTCCAGATTTAAAACGCGTCACCAATTCGTAACATCGTGAACGCTCCCTAACTATTTGTAGGTCGTATACTGAGCGATGCAATTTAGTTGGTAATTAATTACAGCTCAATGACAGATAAGGTGCAGTCGTGCGTGTGTATATATGTACATACGCATTATCACACACACACATACGTATGAACAAAGGTGATGTATATAATGTGAGGAAACTGGTAATTATTGACGCATTAGTGAATCATCTGAATGACAGATAGCAATCGCCGTTTTTCTATATCGAATCTGGTGGTAGGACCTCTTGTGAGTCCGCACGGGTAGGCACCACCACTCTGCCTATTTCTGCCGTGAAGCAGTAATGCGTTTCGGTTCGAAGGGCGGGGCAGCCGTTGTAACTATACTTGAGGCCTTATAACTTATATCTCAAGGTGGGTGGCGCATTTACGTCGTAGATGTCTATGGGCTCCAGTAGCCATTTAACACCTGGTAGGCTGTGAGCTCGTCCACTCATTTAAGCAATAAAAAATATGAATTACCATAAACATTTCTTACCGTTTTGGCTTCATAAGCAAATTTTCTCACATGCTATATGTATACAGTCCTAGTTTAGCATATAAAGAGATATATTGTGCCGGCATGAAGCTGACAACTTGTCTGTCTATGTATCGTCTATATATGTAAATAAGCTACAAGATTATTACGTATACCCCGCGCTTTCATTGTCTAGTAGAGATTGCGTTGTTAGCGGAGGAATCAAATACCATTATTTGCTTCTAATTAAATGTAATATTTAACTGTTACCAGTTCGATTTTGAGACTTGGGGGTAATTTAATTTGTATTATTTTCTTTTGCTGTTATGCATTATTGTTATTATTATATTTTTTCCATTTATCATTTTATAGAGAAAACTAAAAGGTTAATTAAGATCATATGCAAATCTCGACAAATATCAGCTTAATCTATTTCTCTAGTGTTTAAATTTGTTTATATTGGTGGGAACCTTTAATTGACTTTTTGTTTCTATTATTTATTATATTATTATACTATATTAATTGGCTGTTGATTCTTCCTGTAGTAAATACATAAATAAACTAGCTGTCCCGGCAAACATTGTTTTGCCATATATAAGATTTCTAGGGAATTTCTAGTGTAGAAAAAAAAACTAACTTATTGTAAGTGTGTAAGGATGTGGTAAATGAGTGAAAGAGGCATGTAGCGCTGTGAACGTTGAGGGAATATATAATAAAAATAACAAAACCTCATTCAACCACATAATACCTCATTATAACAAAAAAAAAAGTCCAAATAAAAAAATATGTTAGGGGTGGACAACCCTAATCACTTAGGTGTATGAAAAATAGATAGTAGCCGATTCTCAGGCTTATTGAATATGCATAAAAAATTTCATGAGAACCGGTCAAGCGGTTTCGGAGGAGTATGGGAACGAACATTGTGACACGAGAATTTTATATATTAGATAAATAACCATTTATGACTACGAGAACTCAAAAATATCCCAAACGTCAGATATAATATTACAGCAATAATATACGCAAGATTCGTCATGTTGAAAACTTATATTTTCAGTTTTTCTCAGCAAAATCAATGTCATTAATTATAGATTATTATTACAAATAAGATGATGAGTTTATTTAGTCATATTTGTATGAAAGGAAGTGTGTTGAGAGATCGATCTAACATTTTTTTGGATGTTAATGTCGGTAACTAATAATTAATAATTTAATTAAAGTCCGCTCTTCTTTCAAACAAAAGAAAAGAAAGTTAAAGATAAGTCCGTTGGGTTTGTAGCCGGTACTTGTCAGGGCTTTTTGTGAAATGTGATATAAATGTTTCAAAATAACGCGCAAAAGACCATAAGAACACCCGAAGTGGCCTAAGAACAAGACGCCGGATGTACCTATTCGTATCAAGCGATGTGACGATTCCAATGCTTATGTCGCACGGAAACCTACCTATTTCTTTAAGGAAACTGGCACGGTTGGCAGCGGCTTGGCTCTGCCCCTGGCTTTGCTGATGTCCATGGGCGACGGTAACCACTCACCATCAGTATGATCGTCTGCCCACAAGGGCAATAAATAAAAAAAAAAGTGTGTGTGTCCGCTCCGACGCACGACTGGAGTTTACTGGATATAAAAAATTAAACGAAACAATACGAGAAATAGTTCTATATTACGACAACACGATACACTACAGATTATTAACAAATTAACGAGACACAAAACAAACGACTAACAAATATATGAAAATACAATAATGAGAGAAACGCGCGATCAGTACGAGGCTTTGTGGCGGACTGCCGGCGCATGTACTAGCATGTCACACGAAATGCGCATAACGCATTTCGTGTGACATGCTAGTACGATTTTGGTCCCCATAATTTTCATACCCCGGGCCTATATATGTAAATCGATTCTAAAGGAGTAAACTCCAAAAACTTAACACGTGTTCACTTCCACGACTAAGGAATCACATCCTTTATAGGTAGGTAGGTCGCGACATTCACACTGGCTTCTGTAGCCACTTAACAACCGGAGGGGCGGAAACTTGAGCAACGACATAAGTAATTAATTAAAAAAAAAACTGATATGAAGAATTACATCGATCAAATAATTTCGATATTTTTTTTCGTGGCTTTCCTAGGTGAGACAGAAAAAGGTGTATTTATCACAAGTTCATTTTCATATGAAGTTATTAAACCAACAGACTGCATACATTATTTCACTGCTATGTAATATCTATGTAATAAATGTGTAATAGTATATGTACCTACAACTTTTACTCAATAAAAACCGATAAAAATTTTTATTCATTTATTTTCTTGTCAATATCCACAGTGTAGTTAAAATGATGTTAGGTATGAAATCACAGTATAACCTAGTTTTCCATACAAAATAACTGCAAAATTTCGGGAATCCAATGTTATATATGAAGACTGGTATGTACCGATGGTCTATGTACTGCGGTGTTCCCCCCCTCACCCCCCGCGTTACTCGTATACCACCCCGCGATTTTCGCAGTGATGTGACAATGTGATATCGAGTACGGTATTCGTTTATCGATAATTAGTTGTCGATGAGGCGATGCTCGCTAACTGTAATTAATACGATTCTACATTATGAGAACCGACTGAGTTTATCGTAACACTCAAAATTCAATCAGATTCAAATTTCAATCTTGAGGTTTTTTTTTTCAATTTCCCTTATCATAGATTTTTAAGAAATCTATACGCGTAAGTTGTAAAGCAGGAAATTGATTTTGGCCTCAGAGCGATTATTTAATTATTTAAAAGCGTTCTGAAGCATTCATCTTCATCAAAAACCGTTCTCGTGAAATCCAAGTTACGGCGTTGGCCACTAAAATATGGACGCCTTCATTAATCAACATCGACAACGGGCAATCATCGACAGCACAGCATAGTGGCAGCAATCAGGTGGCAGTCAGCGTATAATCATTAAATACCCACGCGAGGGGCGCGATGACGCCCGCGGCACCACCCACCGCCAGCGCCACCCCGCGACCAATTATGAAAATACGAACAAAATACGAATTTCCAATGCGTTCCGAAAATCAAATGTCAATGCATGTCATTTCATCGATAATGAGACATTTAAGAGCACATCCTTAATGTACCTTGTTTACACGTGAACAAATTAGGTGTATTGATTTCGAGATTTGTGTGATGATGTTTTGATTTTTTATTTCTTTTGTGCGTTATTGTTGAAGAGGTTTATTGGCGGTAAACAGTCGACAATATGCCTTTAGCTTCGTAACATTCCGGGCTTCGCAATTATTGGCTCGTAAATAGTTTTATACAGATTCAATATCAACAGGAACTAGGTTATGTATGCATTCGATCGGTTCAGTACGTTTCGGGGGCTTGTATTTATTGTACACTAGCGACCCGCTCTCGCTTCGCTTCGGAAACATTAAAACACACATGAAACCAAAAAATAAAAATAAAAAAAAAATTAACAAAAGTAGCCTATGTTCATCAGGGACAATGTCGGCTTCTAATGGAAAAATAATTTTTCAAATCGGTCCAGTAGTTTCGGAGCCTATTCGAAACAAACAAACAAACAAATCTTTCCTCTTTATAATATAAGTATAGAAGTATAGACTAGCAACTAACGAGGGCGTCGCTTCGCTTCGGAAACTATAATTTATTATTGATTTCTTCACTATTTAATGGATGTTATTATACATATAAACCTTCCTCTTCAATCACTATCTATTAAAAAAAACCGCATCAAAATCCGTTGCGTAGTTTTAAAGATTTAAGCATACATAGGGACAGACAGATATAGGGACAGTGAAAGCGACTTTGTTTTACTATGTAGTGATATTAATTTCAATGAATCGCTAAGATATTAGAAATGTTTTTTAAAGAACCAACTTATGAGCTCACCGATGAAAAACTTTGCGATTCTCTGCGTCCATGCCAAAAATATTTTCTTTTCTTTTTTTTTATTGCTTAGATAGGTGGGCGAGCTCACAGCCCACCTGGTGTTAAATGGTTTTTTGAGCCCATAGACATCTACGACGTAAATGCGCCACCCACCTTGAGATATCAGTTCTAAGGTCTCAGTATAATTACAACGGCTGCTCCGCCTTTCAAACCGAAACGTATTACTGCTTCACGGCAGAAATAGGCGGGGTGGTGGTACCTACCCGAACGGACTCACAAGAGGTCCTACCACCAGTAAATCTTATTCGCTTCGCTTTTAAAACTAACTTTTTATTGACTTTTTTGTAAAAATAAAAGTATAACTTTTGTCCGCTTGTACCAGGAACGCAGAAGGTTAGAAGTCTTTTGGTTTTCGAAAATAAACGGCTTCCTTTAACGCCGTGCATGCTCGGTGCTTTCGCTTGGATATTTTTAAAACGGCCAGCGCCCCCTTGTGGTGCTCGCGGGGATCGGGCCCTCTCCACCCTCACACAGTAATACCATAACGGGTGCGAGCTATGACGAGATTATCTACGTACACGCGTATCCACTATACCAATACATACGCGCTTTATGTACCAGGAGTACATAAGCGATGACTGTTGTACATAGCCAGCATTGATTTACCCGGGCCGGCTGCTACCTGTCAGCGGGGACAATGACGATTATTGAATGTACAAAAATAGTTGCCACGGCCAAAACTCGTTGGGGCCAAACTACATTAAAACATCCTCCGTTCTTTCAATATAGTGTACGCGTCGCCTTAAATAATATATAGTGTAATTCGGCTTCGAGACGAAAGTTTTTTTCACGACATAAGAAAAAAAGTCACGAATACATCTTAAGATACTTAAACGGGATCTCCGTGGAAAGCTGACATCGACTCGCAACAGCGAAACAAAGCCATTCCTTTCTAAGTAATCAGATTAATTTATCAGTTAACCAAAACAACAAAACTACAAACGGATCAAGATGTCAATACACGATTTTTCATTTTTACAAACACGTTTTTCTGCCTAATAACATGTTTTGTTTTCTTTTCTGGTGAATCTATACTTTTGAACTAATATTATAAAGAGGAAATATTTGTTTGTATTGAATAGGCTCCGAAACTATTGAACCGATTTGAAAAATTCTTACACTGTTTGGAAGCTACACTATTCCCGAGTGACATAGGCTATAATTTTATTTGAAAAAATTTGTGATCTTCACTAAAACTCCAATAATGTAACCCAAGGTGTAAAAAAATACCTAAAATAGTCTTTACATCGCGTGCCCTGCGAAAACTATTGATGATAGAATAAAATAATGTACTACGACTTTGTAGAACACATTATTAATTACAAAAAGTGTCGCGACAGCATATGTCTAACTGTTGTAGTTATGCCGCAATAAGTGTTCTTTTATTTAAAAAAATAAAACAACGTCAAATATCGTTGAAATTTTTGTTAAAGACCCGAGCGGAGCCGGAGCGGGCCGCTAGTAAGAAATAATTTGGTTCCGTTCGTTTGATAGTTATTATGTTTGCCACAGCATCGCATCTCAGCTTGTTATCTAAAACGACACAACGAAATTCGTCATGTGTGTGTAGGTAACCATGAATAAATAATTAATCACCCACATATAGTTTAGAAATTTATCGCGTGAACTAACAACGCTACGTTCAGAAACCGCGAGGAATACCAGGCTACCAGAGGCTGTGAGGAGACGAAGCGACTAGGGACGCACTCGCGCTTCGTAAGAGGGGGAGGGCCGACCTCGAAAAACCGAACGGGGGTCGCATCTACGTCGAAAAGCATCGCGAATTTCACAAAGCGGCTTCTCTAGTTACTGATGTAACGATAGGGATGGGACGAAACGGAATCTTCGACGATTCGGATGATGTTATTCGAATTTAGTCGACTTAATTTTTATGAAAATTATATTCAACGCTTTTGTTGAAGCAAGTGTAACCAATATCAAAGGCATTTGACATCGGTAGAATGACGTTTTCTTCAAAATGTATCATTGAATGTCATATACATAGTAAATATCACTTAAATCTAAAGCTTTTTTTTATTGCTTAAATAGGTGGACGATCTCACAGCCCACCTGGTGTTAAGTGGTTACTGGAGGCCGTAGACATCTACAAACGTAAACGCGCCACCCACCTACAAGTTCTAAGGTCTCAGTATAGTTACAACTACTGCCCTACCCTTCAAACCGAAACGCATTACTGCTTCACGACAGAAATAAGCAGGGTGGTGGTATTAACTCGTGCGGACTCACAACAGGTTCTACCACCAGTACAAGAGAACTTCTTCGAGAACAATTCAACTATATTGTACGTCGTTAATTATACAAAATGTATCGATTTCATTGAAATACTCGCGTATCCCAAGTATAATAAGTAAATACGTAAGTTACGTTCGTAATAAGTATGTACAGTAAGTAAGGAAAAACACACAAGCATTCGTTATTTTTTTCCTCAAATTATTAACACCAAAAATAATATTCCCGGGAAAATTGAAGTCACATCCCGCGATCGCGGTACGCCCTACAAGGGAGACGCGGTTACAAGTCGTCGCTTGGCGTTCTTTGAAGTGTGATAAACCGAGCCAGCAGGTACTAAATACGGATCGGTATGTACCAGCGCGTGCCCCGAGGCTTCGGATATGACGCTACATACTAAACACTACATTATGTATGTCAGTAACAGATTTTAGATTCCGGAAACTACTTAACGCGATCGTCTTAAGACGCCGTAGCGTCGAGGCTTCTCAAGAGCATATAAATTTATCTTTTTTTTTGACGTGACAACGTCTTATAATTCGATGGAGCCGGCTGCACGCACGAAAAAACATGAATCATGCGGCGTTACCTCGCTCTGATGCGTTCCATTTAAGGCTTGAAGTGCAAGCGAGAGCGCGCAATGAGCGACAAAGAGGCACAATCGGCCTCCGCGTTCGGCAGCGTTCGACATCTGTCTCTCTCCTACGTGAGTGAGCGATGACTTGTATTTATGCATACAAATAAATGTAGCTTGATCAATTCAATAGTGATTTCCATTTACCTCCTTCTCTATATCCATACAAAATATCTATCAAAGAAATAAAATTAAAATTTTCTTTTGAAAAATGAAATCATTCCATCAGTCTTTTCTTATGACGTTTTCACGTTCAACTATCGTCAGTAAACCGACTTAACAGACAACCGATTTTTTTTCTTACCTATGCTGATAGCCTTGAGAGGTTATTTCAGCTTCTCCTTGACGTTTAGGTGAGCTCACAGGGCTCAAACCGGGTGTGTTGCTAACACTGGCCCTAGCAAGAGCAGTGCTTCACAGAATCTACTACCGGATCGGAAACGCGACCTACTGAGAAGATTAAGCGAGAATTCAGTGGACTATTTATCTTAGATTGTTGTTGACATACATATAAAAAATCAAATCAAACAAAGCACGTCATTACTTTATTTTATTTTATTTTTATTTTATTTTATTAGGAAGACAAACAGTGAACTTAAACTATATAAACTCTAACCTTACAACTAAACACCATTTAAATCTCTCCGCATTTAAATAACTATAAAGTATAAACGATTGTGGCGTCGCATCGCCTAGAATTAAATAATTAAAGTAAAACGTAAAACTAAAACAAAAATAAAACAGTTTGAGAAAAAAAAACAGAAAAACGTAGTAAATAGAAAATAATTAATTAAATATTTGCATTCAACCATCGACTGACTAATGTTCTCCTAATACTCTTAGTAGAAGTGTTGAAAATGTCCAGTTCAGGGAAGTCAGCTAGAGCATTGAAACTGTTAGCAGCTCTTATAAAGAATGCATTACGTCTGTAATTTGTACCACCACGAGGTACTCCGAGACGAGATGATTGACGGCTCTCGCGCATTATGGATCTCGGGGGCACCCTTAAACATAACAACGATAGAAGATAAGACGAGTCCACCTCAGACTGAGCTATTTTGCTATAAAGAACAATATCAGCTATCCTACGTCTTTCCTCCAGTGGAAGTATGTGATGCCTTCTACATCTCGTCTCGTAGTCGGGATCATACACTTTAGTTTTAAATTGAAGAAACCTCATGAATTTGGTCTGTATGGTCTCCAATCTATTTATATAAATTTTATATCGCGGATTCCATACCTGCGAACAATACTCTAGGATACTGCGCACATATGCACAGTACAGCACCTTAAAAATTTTAGCACTAGTAAATTGCGCACCAAGCCGCTTGATAAAACCTAATGATATATAGGCTCTTTTCACTATATTGTCTATATGCTTCTCATAAGACAGTTTCCTATCATGTGTTACCCCCAAATCGCAAAATTCATCTACATTTGCCAGATTGGTTCCTATAAGCTGATATGTGAACTTAACAGGTGTAGTCTTATGTGTGAAGGTCATGGCAAAACACTTCGAAACGTTGAGGTCTAATTTATTAAGGTGACAATATTCCTCGAGCCTTAAAAGATCCTCCTGTATCATCTGACAATCATTGGAAGAGTTAACTTTTCTATAAACTTTCCTTCGGATCCTCCTGATCCATTAACGGTGCTTTTAGGCACCATAAGCACCGGTCACCGTCCTCGTCGAACCCGTCGCTTGCGACGAAGGGCTCGACGAGCGAACTAACCCATAGACACAGCCATACCAGTGATTTCAGAGACGGCTGTCTGGTGTAGTGGTAAGTGACATGGTCACTGCACAAGGGGGTCGCGGGTTCGAATCCCGCCAAGGGAAGATATTTGTATGATAAATATAAATGTCTTTTCCAGGATTATGGATGTATATTAAATATTAAAATATATGTATATGTATAATAAAAATCTTACATTTATTTCCGTTATCTGGTACCTGTAACACAAGTTCTTTACGAACTTATCACGGGACCAGTTAACGTGGCGTGATTTTTATTAATATTTATTATTATTATTTATTTATTATCATCCGGCTTTGGAATTCAGTTCTCTCCTCGGTGTTTTACGAGCGCTATGTCTTTCAACAAACGAAGGTTTCGGAGAGTTATTAGAGGTTGACAGCGTTCCCACTGTTCCTTGGCATTGCTAACGTTCAGAATCGATGGTAACCACTCACCATTAGGTGTTTTATTATTATTTATTGCTACGATGGATGTAAGAGCTCACAGCCCTGCTCTTAAGTCACCGGAGCCCATAAACATTAACTTCAGCCCGCTGAATTTCTCGCCGGATCTTCTCAGTGGGTCGCGATTCCGATCCGGTGGTACTGCGAACTACTCTTGCTAGGTCTAGTGTTAGTAAATTCTCTCAGGTTGAGCCCGTGAGCTCACCTACCCGTCCGGGCGTAACTGGAATAGCTTCTTAGGCTAACAGCGAATTGGTAGGAAAAAAAAAACAAAAAAACTTCAGAGGTGTCAAGGGACACCCGGATGGAACGAAGCTCCTTTCGATTAATTAGTGAAGGAATTGTAATTTTTTTTTTAAGTTATAATAATAAATTACGGCATTATGAAGAAGAAAAAAACAATACTATGAACTAAATTACTATTGTTGAAACGCTATCTCGAGAAACTGTACTCATTACGCGGACCAATCGGATACGAGCAATGTCACGCGATAAGCGCCTACACGTTGATTGGTCAGAATGACGGATCTAAAAAGTGTCGTGACAACTTTTCGTAAGAATTTTTTCCGTCTAGCCCCCTTTCACAACGCGCGATAAGGAACTTCGTTCCAAAAAAATAAAAAATAAAAACATCAAACACGTTAATGCCGCCACCAACCTTGAGATGTCTGTCTAGAACAAATTTTAATCTAAGTTTCAGTTTTTACAGTACAACAGCTGGCGCACCCTTCAAACCTAAACGCATTACTGCTTCACGGCAAACATAATCAAGGTAGTGGCTATTATTTACATCAGGGCTATCTAAACTAAATACCTTTGCGGGCTAATTAAATTTACTAAAAAAACTAGAGAGCCGTATTATTATTATCTCATATATAAATTATATTATCTCAACTATTTATATCCAAAAATATTTTCTGATTAAAACACGGGTCGGGCCGTTGTCTGGGCAGCCATGATTTACATAAACAAAGAAATACTAGTTTACCTGCAATATGTATAGATCGTTAAGAATTCCACGAACACTTTAATATATTGTATGTGAAAACATACATGAAATAATATCATCGAACAATTTTAACTTATATTATAATACATGAAAACCCTGGCTACTATTAAACACTCTGAATACCGAAATTAATATATTTTATATGTCGGAGAAGGCCAAAATTACTAACACCATCGTCAGACATCATAGGGGCGAATAGGGTGATCGAGCTAAGAGTAATATTGAGTACACCAATCACGTTTTTTTGTCTTAGAACAATTTAGAAATCTTCTCTTGACGTTAGCCATCGAAAACGAATGACAGTTCTTAGGATGGAGGCACCGCTCTTCAAGAAGGCTGGTTGGTAAGTGTGATGGCGTCTACGCGCCTCCATCGACTTTGCTCTGTCGTAGCACGAAGTTAGCCGAGTTCCGACGATACCGCAATCGTGCTGCCATCTCTCGGGAATCCTGCTGCGTTTCGTTTAGCTACCAAACTAATTACCGCCTCCGACAACTATAATATTTTGTATGAAATTTTATGTCTTTGTTGTAATGAGCAACGTGTATTCTTTAAATATTTAATATTCCTTAATGAGTCGCAATCAAAGATCACCGAACTCAATGAAGAAAAAGAAAAACATTATGCGATATTTCTTCGAGAACACACATCGTAAACAGATTATAAGTCGTCAGATTAAGAAAAAATTCGCCCATAGAGAAAGCTCGCGGTTGAACCACGTAATTCCAACCCCCTGGGTCTCGGAGCGTCTGGCCCGAGTAATTACACCCCCGACCACCCCGTGGGATAAGTAAAAACAATATTTTCACCGACGCCGGCCGGCACCGAAGTGACAGTTATAAATTGGGCCTAGAAAATGTAATAAGTGCGTGCTAGTATTTTGCAGCTGTAGGTGAACAGTGAAATCATTCGAACACATTTACTAATTGAAGCTCTTATCAAATACCAGCGACCCGCCGTCGCTTCGCTTCGGAAACTGTAATTTATTATTGACTAGCTGACCCAGCAGACTTCGTAGTGCCTCAATCGATAAATAAAAGACCTAAACTTTTGTATAAAATAAACTTAAAACAAAAGAAAAGGATATATTTTTTTTTATTTAATTCCGAGAATTTTCATATTTACCTACCTTTTAAACCTTCTCTGGACTTCCACGAATAATCCAAGACCAAAATTAGCCAAATCGGTCCAGCCGTTCTCGAGTTTTAGCGCGACTAACGAACAGCAATTTATTTTTATATAGAGATTTCTCCACTATTCAATGGATGTTATTATACATATAAACCTTCTTCTTCAATCACTCTATCTATTAAAAAAAACCGCATCAAAATCTGTTGCGTGGTTTTAAAGATTTAAGCATACATAGGGACAGACAGATATAGGGACAGAGAAAGCGACTTTGTTTTATACTATGTAGTGATACTCCGAATCGGAGAGCAGCTTAAACAAAATTTTATCATTCTTCCAATGCGTAAAACATTTTTTACTTTAAACACTGTAATTTTGAATGGATAGCTATTGAAAGAAAAACATTTTGTTTTATAAAAAATCGGTCGACAGCATTGAGTGCCAACGACCTGCCTTTCCTGGCAGCGAAATCTCACACATGCTAAATATTACCAAGGCATCACATACGCGCGGAGGTGCAAACATCCGTTTATACTAGTGCAAAGTTTAGTCTTACATTAGATGGACACGCAAACAATGCGGGTACCTACGTAGGTACTTACACAGCGAGAGCGCGCGTTGAATAATGTACACAGTCTCAGGACACTACCTTGAAGTTCTGATGTCCTAGTACTTGTCTAAATTGATATGCCATTTAGATAGAATAATGATAAATTGCATTTTTTGTTTATTTTATTTATACTTTATATATCTTTTTCAATTTTTTTAAATTAAAAGTAAATTATATTTTATCGTTAAAATACATGTTTATTGTCCGTGAAATACTTTCAACCAAATAATATTCAAAAAACATATTTAATGAAATAAACATGTTACAGATTAGTTTAAAAGCGTTCGTTGCATAGAATTTAAGATAATCCTGACTGGACTACATATTTATTCAATTGTTTTTCCTGTTCACTATCAATCTTCCCTATTACACAACACATTCCTTTGTTTAGTCTCTTACGTTACTAGAACATAGCATAATATGCATTTGAAATAAGAATTACTCAATACATGCTCTTTTAGCTCCTAGATGTTCATGTAGCCCTAGTAACTGCTTGCGATACACAAACTTTATTTTATACGTGATCTTGTCGCGCAGTTCAAGTACATGAAATACACGTCAGTACTCAACTTACACCCCACCTAAGTATCTAGGTCCGTGCCTAGGCAGGCTATACGTGTCTAACTATGTTTAGACTAGGGTACGGCCAGCATGCAAGGTCGACGGGCGCCTCACTGGTCACTCAGTTATATTAACATGGATAGTATTATTTTATTTCCTTAATAATTTTTTCTTGTCATCATCATTACTTATGTAATTTAAGTTTTTTTTTAGCCCATACGATATGCTCACCCTTAATGCTAAATGGCTACTAGGGCTTATTTACGCTCAAGCAACATCGTTTTCCGTCATTATTCGTAATATAATTATTTACATATTTTAAAATGTAATCAAATAACTTTAAAGTTAAAGTTAAACTTTAAAGCTCGATAAATAAATAGTTTGTATGAATCACAAGTAGATATTATTTATGTGATCTTGTAATCTACACTTACACACTTACTACACTTACGGTACAGGTATCTCTAGATATCACAATGAACTTATAGTTAAATAAAATTACTTTTTTGTATATGAGTAAACGAGCTGAAAATCTAAGTGGCGTGAAATTATTAAAGGAGCCAATAGACGTCTGAACTTGATTGCTCGACCATCGTAGAGATCGTAGGTCGAGTACTTAATTTTAACGTAATAACGACCATACATGTAACTATACTGAGACCTTAGACCTTATACCTCAAGGTAGGTGGCGCATTTACGTTGTAGATGTCTATGGGGTCCAGTAACCACTTAACACCCGGTGGGCTGTGAGCTCGTCCACAAATTTAAGCAATTAAATAAAATTAAAAAATACTACCCCCCAAAGGTGAGACATAGAACTGCTCCACGACAGAAAATAGCAGTCTAATAGTACATACTCGTGCAGTGTTAATTATAATACTTGCAATCCATTCGTCACTTAATAAATACCCCTCAATGAATTTTCAAAATGAACTAATACTGCTACTTAAATAAGGTAAACGGAAAAAATTGAAAATTTCAAAATAATTTTGCAATTAATATTCTTGGTAGCAGCCACGTTTATCCTAATCTTAAGACTGCCAACCGCGTGTCATTCGAGCCTCCGCCATTTTGCAAGGCGAACCGCCCGCAGCGGGAAAAACTGACTTTGGCGCCAATTTCGATGCAGCGACGTCTACTAGCCGATCACGTTTGGAACGCGTCTCGCCCACGTTTCGCCTTACAAGTACAACGGTCATTTGAAATCGGACGGTTAGTCTCCACGGGTGTCATTATAAATTCCTTTAATTATAGCATTTTTACTACGCTTTATAGCTGCGGAGGTAAGATGGTATTAAACGGGTGCCATCGTTCTCAGCCACGGAGTTTTGCGGTCAGAGCTAAAACCAATATTTTAAGACACATATGTACATATGTTTTCCGAATATTAGAGTGAACGAAAGATTTTAAGTCCTTTAAATGGTGTATTTTCTTTTATTAATTTTAAAATGTCTTTATATGTGAAATTGCACTTGGAATTATTCAAAATTATATATAATATATATAAACTGAACAAGAACGAAGACAAACGTAAATTTTAATCAGATCTTTTAGTACAATTTTCATTGAAATTATTGTATGAAGCCTTCCAATAAAGTGTGTTTTTACTATAAATAACATTTACTATAATAATAAATACATAAAGTAAATAAAGTTTAATGTAGGCCTTATGAGTTAGAGCCGTAGATGTTTTGTAAATAATAAAAAAAAAATTGTTACCTTTGGCAGTACGTGTTGCAGCAGTGCACCAGCTTTTCTTTTTGCGGCCATCTTTGTTTCTCACTCACTTAAAGTCAATTCTAATTTATTAATCTTTTAACACTGAATTTCCTTAAACCATTGATCCCATCTCTACAATTAATAATACCAAGCGTTAATACCGTAATGTTCCGATTACATAATTCATTTATTATTAATAATAATGTAGGTAAATGATAATTAAGCATTTATTGTCGTTTTTTTGTAGAATTGCGTATGTTACAAAATATCAAAATTTTTGCAGACTAATTTTAAGTGAACAATGAGTTTTCTTTCTGTGTAATTTGCTTTAATAATAACCTCAATATTAACGAAATGCAAAGTTGCAATTATTTTTCTAGCGGTGCTCAGTTTTTTTTTTTTTTAAGTTCTATATTTGTATTTTTTTAAAACGTAACTATACTTAGCTTAGCCTTAAAAAGCTATGATTTTTATAAAATATTTTATTCTCATTATATAAGTAGAAGTAGAAGATATAATTATGTAAATTTTTCTGAACACGGGGAATAAAGTTATGTCAAACGTTTTTTTGTTTTGTTAATTTATGCATCTTCCGTTTTAATTATGTAATAAAGTTGGTATATCAAACGTTTAGCATCTGCAAAGGTGCACTAAATGAAGAAAATGTGGCGAAATAGCTAGAAGTGGCTTCTTGAGTTCTTTGCAATGTGTACACTGTGATTTACCACTATTTTACTAGCACATTAATTAATACATGATAATTATTTTTTTAAGTACATATTTCTAATTTTTTTATTCCATGCTACGGTCGAGCTCTCAACCGAGCTGGTGTTAAGTGTTTAGCAAAACCCATACATATCTTTTTTTTTCCTACCTAATCCCTGATAGCCTGAGAGGCTATTCCAGTTAAATATCATGATGTCAATGCCGCTATCCATTTGGAGACATGAAACTGAAATTTCAACTATCACTGTTCGAATGACTGCTTCACGTCATAAATAGACCAGATTTTCACTGGTTAGCAATGATTATCTACATTCATGTATGATAGCAAATTTAAGTCAAATTTATATTGTCTTCTTCTTCTTCTTTCTAGCATTTTCCCGGTATTCGGCGTTCTTTTGGGTGAGGTTTCTCGCCATATTCGCTTTTAGCACATCCAACTAGCATTTCTTTATCTTTTTCTTTGTCTCCTTATCGCACTAGGTTGGGTCCTTACAGCGAATTTTTCGATTCCATTCTCTTCTATCAGCCGTCATCTCAACACTCACTCCTCTCTTTCTCATATCGTCATTTACACACTCCATCCATGTCTTCTTCGGTCGACCTCTTCCCCCTCTACCTCGCACTACTATTTCCATACATCTCCTAGTAACATGCGTCTCGGCTCTACGCATCACATGTCCATACCACGCTTCTAATTAAAGATATTGCAAATTATACAGAATTACGCCACGAGAAATATCTCTAAATACGAAGTACAAACAAACACATCAGTCGATTGAATATATCTGTATATACGCAAGGATTGCGATGAGCCTTAAATAAAAGGACCCTTTTCGAAAAACAAACGCATCTTCAATGATCCTGACCTACACAATGCAAAAGAACGTGACCCTATTCGCCCTGTATTTTCAATTAATCTCGCAGGCCACATCTCTTTAATACATAAACTTAACTTATAAAATGATCAACATATATATAATATGTAGTATATAGATAATTTTGTGCTGTGATCAAATTACTGGTAACACACGAAATAAAACAAGTAAGTATGTACTACATCCAGACTTTAGATACCAAATATCTGTGCACTTTGATATTGGCTCTCCGACCGGGATTCGAAAACGTTATCGCAAGGTTGTCAAAAAGTGCTATCCTTTTTTTTACAAAAGAAGCTTTATTTATTTCAGCCTGCCGCTTTATCCGCACGGACTACACTTTATATCGTGTGGGCGGACACCCAGCTTCTGCAGCGGAAAAGAAGGTCGCCTATATTATTTCCTTTTTTGTTTCAAACTATCGATTCCCTTACCGATTTTCATCTAAATTGGTTAGTGGTTTGAATGTGAAAACGTAAGAATTTTAAAATAAGTACCAGGAGAACATAACTGAAGAAGAAGTCGTAGTTTTGTTCAGATCCAATTTAATGAAATTTCCAAGTTCTACAAACTGATTGTCTAATTGAACAATAATAATATGTCCGTTTATTAATCCGATTCGGCTACCCGACGATTCGTCCCTTCTAACTAATTTACTCAGCAATGTATAGCAACCAACAGAATCCCGTCCCTTCAAACGAGGCCTTTGACTCTGTACGCAAGGTAGTTTTAATTTCTTATTACATTGCGTACTCAGAACAAATCGTTTCACTAAGACCAAGTAAATATTATCCACCGGTATCTAGAATATTCTGTAAATGCAAATGTATCTATATACTTATAAAGAACATTATATTAACTGTTTAAATTTTTCTTAATCAAAAATATTTTTGCTCTAAATCGATTACCAATCTCACGATTGCGTGATGTGAATGGGCACATGGAGATCGCAGCGTGAGTGTAACAACGCAAATTAAGGTCGAAATCTTAATTATATTGTTGTCGCTATCCTACCCTTCAAACTGCGGCAGAAATAGGCAGGTCAATAGTACCAACCCGTCCAGTACCCATACACCTTACTCTCAAAACTAAAGCTCTAAAATTGAATATCTTAGCACCATCAATAAGTAATCGGAAAATTAAATTTCTTTTTTAGTTATTTATTACATAGTTTATTTAAAAAAAAAAGGCTCATTTCATATTGCAGTAAATTTTAATTGGAATAAAGCTATTTTAAGAATGAAACGCTATTATCAAGTAGCACTCAAGATATCAAATGAAATTATTTTTCATTTTTCGCAGCTCTACGCTTGAGATTCTAATAATGTATATTTGTTTTAGAAATTACTGTTATAATATTATAATACTAGAATAGTTAGAATATCGATATAGAATAGAATATTATAATATAGAAATATTAGAATATTTTTGCGCAATTGTAGATACTGATTTTGCGTTACGAAAATGAGCGTGTGTAAAATATTTCCCTATTAAGGCATAAACCCAATTTACGTAGTAGCTTGTCTATTTATTAATTACAGATGTATTTAGTTTACCGATGTTTGTTAAATATGCTTTTTTCATTCGCCATGTAGGTACGGCCCACCTGATGGTGAGTGGTTACCGTCGCCCATGGACTTCAGCAATGCCAAGGGCAGAGCCAAGCCGCTGCCTACCGCCAGGTGTTTGAATTTTTTTTATTGCTTATATGGGTGGACGTGCTCACAGCCCACCTGGTGTTAAGTGGTTACTGGAGCTCATAGACATCTAAAACGTAAATGCGCCACTCATCTTGAGATATAAGTTCTAAGGTCTCAGTATAGTTAGAATTTAAAACTTTTGAAAATAAATAAAAGTGTCTCCTAAAAGTCAACATTGTTGCTTTTGTTATAAGCTCTAATAAACGCTACACATCTGGGCGGAGAACCGAAATAGGCGAACATAATAATTGTATATAACAATTTTACATTCTAAAGTGGGTATTTATTCATTCACAAATGTCACCAGCGTAATCGCATCCACCTAAAAAGCAGATAGAAATTTCCAGTCAGGAAACAGCAAGTCCGACACGCGCTCACACCGTGTCGTATTCCTCCGCTGACGTGAAATGTTCGTTCAATGCACTCAGATTTAATTTGTTTCAAGCGATAAAACTAAGGACGGCGTTTGGGCACGCGCACCGTAACGTCGGTTATCAGCTAACTAGTTCTCAAACTACGTTGGCGCTAAATGGCCCTCAAACTTTCCAATCAAATCTAGAAGTAATGAAATTACTATGATTATAATTTGGGTATACAACTTTGTTGAGTTTGCAGATCTTAGAAGAATTACAGAGGTCATAATTTTTAGATATAGCGTAGATAAGTAAAACACTTCACTCTAAATATCGCCAGATTACATGAAATACAAGAGCAAAGCATGGCGGCTTTAAAACGTAATGCAAGATAACGTAGTGGCAGAGACAGGCAGACGATACCTGTCTATATACGAGCTTAGAACACGCTCTGAAAAGAATAATTACCCAAATTTAAGACGGAAGCTTTGCGAGTACATAAACCATCGGATAGGGATCGCGACCTGTTTAAAAGATCAAGTGACAAGTGAACGGGCAATACTGCTACTAGATAGATTAGTATTAGCAGTAACTAGAGAAGACAGTCCACTATGGTCCAGTGTACTCAAAAGACTTCAAACCGCCAGATCTGGAAACGGATCGCCAGGAGGGCAATCCTCGAAACCAATGGGTACCTAACGAGTGCTTTTGCGTGTACATCGTCAGCATAACTAGGACCAATCTAACAAGAGTGTCCGACTAAGAAGAAGAGAAGACAGGCATCGCATGATTAATAGATTAACTGATCACCTACACATGATACAAATCACCTACGTATGACTTTCACGGGTACATAATTCGCGTTCTATCACAAACATCAGGTGAATTACAGATCGGTGTAATAGTCAATCGAATCCTTATTATACAGAACCCGTAAAGGCTATTGTCAATACCCCTAGCCTAAGTGTCGTCTGAGCTGTCGACTTAAGACTACCATTTCACAGTCATATAGCTATTTGTATAGCCACGTATCCGATGACCTTTTTTTTTCATTTAAATGGAAAAAAGCTGCAATAGTTTTCCGGTATATTAAGAATACCAAGCTATATGAGATTCTTATTCACTAAAACCTCCTGCATTCGTTATCGGTATAATGAAATTTATCTGAAATAAAATCTAGAAATGATATGTTTATTAATTAGTGGGATAGTTTACAGATAACCACAAAAGTGAACCTGAGAATAAGCGTTAACATGAATTACTTTTCCTCTGGATCATTTATGAAATCAGTTACATTAGCAACCTATTAAGATTTGTAAACGTGGAACGTAGCGGAGATGCTTTTTCTTTTCTTAGGTAGACATGCTTATATTATATTTTTGTTACTTCTTCTAAATCGGCATATTTATTTCATAAGGTCTTGTCTAGTTTGTTGACTATTTTTTCATCACCCGTTGCACAAGTCCTTACTACTTTAGATATCGGCATATCGGAAAGTGAAGCTATTTTGACCACGTGGTCGTTTGCATTCGATATGACCTAAAACCATAAGCTTTTCGAGTTTATCTGGATTTCTGTGGATGTGTCCAAAGTAGTTGTAGTAAGTGTGCGTTGGAAACAGATAGTAGATAGCCTAGTCGTGTGGAGCTCTTTGATAATGGACAAGTTTGTTCCGATCATGTCATGGGATGCGTAAAATACCTCTAAAGCACATCAAATGCTTCTATTCTGGATCTATTTCTCTCGGTCTCTGTTTTTGTTACATTATTACTCAATTTACTCATTCTAATATTCTTTAACAATAGAAGTAGTTGTTAGTGAGTAATTTATAATTTCAGAACATTTACGTCTAGCAGGCGGTCAAAAACCCAATTTTAAACTGCAAATCTTTTTAATATAGTTTATATAATAATAATAATGTTTTTATTGCAAGTAACCATGACTCATATAAATTGTTAATAAGACCTATGTTAGTAGTTATATTTACATCACAATGAATTACTGTCGTAACATCCCATGGGAGATGGCACCACAGCGACCCATGTATACACATTCCAGCCTGCTTGCGATCATGCTCAGGATACTGTAGGAGCTGGCCCTCACTCTGCTTACCAGAGATGCACACCTCTTACAAATAATAATAATAACGAAACGATTGCATTCACTTCTCGCTAGCTAGCTGATTAGTGTTTCTACCATATTGGCAAACATTTTAAAAGATTTTAAAAGTTTCAAACTGACTTCCAGTTTTCGCTGAACAAAATTGTACCTTAATGATTCTACTAATTTATCTATAACGAACTTATGACTGGTCAAACGTTGTTACGATTCGGTGTAACAAGCGGTCTGTCTCTACACGTTCTAAGGGAGCCGTCATTACCCGGTAACGGGGGGAGACCTATTGTCCGAGGACAGTTTGCTGTTGGCTCCTCTATATTACCAATTTTGTGTGACATTACGATTCATGAATATACAGGTACTACTGTGTGAGAGAAACTAATAGAAAAAAGGAATCTTTTGTTCTTTATTTTTTCATAAACATATTATGTTTATTTTAGCGTTAGGCAGCGGCTTGGCTCTGCCCCTGGCATTGCTGAAGTTCATGGGCGACGGTAACCACTCACCGTCAGGTGGGTCGTCTGCCTACAAGGACAATAAAAAATATATTTTTTACGTGGGTTAAATTGCTTTTGATGATAAAATCTTTGAAATTGAATGTTGATATGGTTTTTTATCAAATGACCTTATGTATTATACTAGTCTGCCTATGCGGCGAACTAGGTACCCTACTATACTGTAGAAGCAAATACCATATTTCTTATTTCTGCTACGTGTCGTCACCCAGCTTCAAGAGTTTGATTTCAAAACGAAATTAACATGCGGTGGGCGACGGAGTTGATGCGCTGGTACCTAGAGACGCAGGTGATCCATGAGTATGTTTACTTAAAACTAAGCTAATATAATCGTGAGATTATATGTATTATTATATGATACAATTTAATGTATATTTGATTCCTAAAGATAACTAATCCGATGAAATATTGATTTTAAATATATGTAAAAAATATACTTAAACTTAACTATCAATTTATATAACTAACCTTTTGTTTCTTCTAATCGCTTGATTTTTTGCACACGACAATGATTATTGAACACAACCGAACAAAATAGGCTGCGGAATTAGATTCAAGTTACCAGGGCAACATGAGTGCGCAGCAGTGTTATCATAGCAGTAAGTACCGTGAACGATTTGATTAGTTCGACGCGCGCTTGCACTCCAAAATTACTTTCAAACTCCGCCGCGTACGTTGCAACTTCTGCAGCACTCTGAGTGCCTAGTAACGTTGATCAAAATTTCATTAAATACATATGTAGAAAGAAAACTTAATAATAAAACTTAGTTGTTGTTGTTATTAACGCTAAGTTTGTTTAGAAAATATACAAACAAGAATACTTAATACTTATTATCATAATTTTATTGTCATGTTTATTATTCGTTTAAAAACAATGAAACTAACAGATAACTTTTCAAACTGACGTCTCAAGAACATCACAGAAGCAGGAAATTAATTACCAAGGAACAATCGAATAATGTGTACTACAATAATAAATCCGCCGTAACAATGCCCCATCTTACACAAACTATCGTGACAAAGGATACTCGAATGACATCTGCTAATTGCATTTTTTCAACTAATGCCGAGGCCTAGTACTTACTCATCAAGTTCCTACGTCCATTCCGGGCGATATGCAAACTTGGATTAAGAAAAAAAAAACTGTTTTATCAACTGAAATTGAATAATTGCAACTTTAAAATGAACATAAAATACGTTATCGGAACACTACGGACCTTTTCGGAAACGAATTCAATGTTTTTAAAACCGTTTCGAATCTAGTTTGCAGAGATCGAGTTTCGCGCACAAGTTGCGTGTTCGCGCGACGAACGTCCGCCCCTGACGACAACGGAACGCACACTGGCCGAGTGCCGAGGTACTTAGGTGCTTGGGGGCCTTGTGTCCGACTGCGCCTATCGCCCCCCGGCCCCATTCCGAAATGCATCAATGATACTCGAAACACGCACATATGCGTCCGATACGGGGGGCAATCGATACACAAAAATGGCCTCTGTAATTATTATTATGAATAAATCACACACGAATCCCAGCCTCTCGAACGCTTCCCAACAGTGGTAGAGTTTCGAAAACTATCGCGCTCAAATGTCTCGAAGTCAGAGACCAAATAATAAAAAAAATATTTGAATCCATAAAACCTCCGGCCTTTTTTTCTGTCAAGATACAATAATTCTGTTTCAAGCTCATATATTTTGACTTATGTTGTACAGTAATTTTCGACGGTGTTAATAAAAGCTAACGGAAAACAACTAGCTAGCTTTTCCTTGACTTTTTTATGGTATTTGTAGACAGACGAGCTTACTGCCCAAGTAATGGTAAGTAATCACCGTCGTTAGTGGACATCAGTGATGCCAGAGGCACAGCCAAGTCGCCTTTGATAACCTTAGTACCAGGACATTAGAAAAAAATTGCAACCTTATTTAATTAAATCACATAATACTTTAACATTAACAACACAGTATATGTATAGCAATCTCCTCGCGTTTCATGTACGCCTGGTACTCGATACACACATACCAACAACTGACACAGCACATAAGCTTCACTTGTGTGCTATGTATGTATGTAATTACATCATTATTAGTTTATAGGCACTATAAGCCTGCAACATTGATTAAATAGGTTTGCCTAATTGAGATCGCGGTACAGTGCATTATACAGGATTGAACTTTAAAACGGTATTAGATAATAACAATAGATTATTTTTAACCGATTTCAAAAATTCAATTTTGCTGGTGGTAGGACCGGACCACTTGTGAGTCCGCGCGGGTATGTACCACCGCCCTGCCTATTTCTGCCGTGAAACAGTAATGCGTTTCGGTTTGAAGGGTGGGGCAGCCGTTGTGAATATACTGAAACCTTAGAACTATATCTCAAGGTGTGTGGCGCATTTACGTTGTAGATGTCTATGGACTCCAGTAACCACTTAACACCAGGTGGTCTGTGAGCTCGTCCACACATCTAAGCAATAAAAATAAAAAACTAGGAGGTTATAAATTCGAGTTTTTCTTATGCTTTTTTTTATCTTAGAACGTTTTCTTGATGAATTTTCTAGATTACAAATCTAAATATAGTTTGATGGGAGCTTTTGTGTCATCTATATATTAATACGTGAAGCAAAAACTTTGTATCCCTTTTTACGAAAATTGCGCGGACGGAGGAGTATGAAATTTTCCACACTTATAGAGGATATAGAGAAGAAGTGCACAATGCTAATTTTTTTTTTAAATAATGCATAAAAGATACATTAAATCAATAAAGAAAACATTACACACACTACATACCATGTATTTGACGCACACACGCATGCATACTATTTATTGTCAAACTTTTGTTCTTGACGTCTGTTGTCAAATTGAGAATAGATTGAATATTGTTTGTCTTTGTTAATATTTTTTATAGTGTAGTCTTGGCGAAATTTGTGATTATAGAAGTATAAAATACAATCATAATAGTGTACAAACTTACAATTCTAATTAATTATAGTCGAATTTCGACTACTGCGGGACCACTAGTATTAGATAAAACCATATATTTTATATAATAATATGTCTCATATACGCTGTCAATTCACGTCTTCTATTGCTTGCAAATACCCTTATAATTAATAGTAAAAAACAGTAATTTCTGGGTTTTCTTCTGTTTCAAAGTTTTTGTAATAAGAAAAGCGTGTTTTTTTCCAATGTGATGCTAATTAAATCGTTTCAAATCGAAAAACTAATATATACTTATTAGAATGACCTTTGTATTTATTTTATGAAAACCTAAATAATATCTTGTGGTAGGACCACTTGTGAGTCCGCGCGGGTATGTACCACCGCCCTGCCTATTTCTGCCGTGAAGCAGTAATGCGTTTCGGTTTGAAGTGTTGGGTAGCCGTTGTAACTATACTGAGACCTTAGAACTTGTATCTCAGGGTGGGTGGCGCGTCTACGTTGTAGATGTCTATGGGCTCCAGTAACCACTTAACACCAGGTGAGCTGTGAGCTCGTCCACCCATCTAAAAATAAAAAAAATCTTCACTGAAGAAATTGGAATCAAAATTTAAAGGGCCAACTTTTAATGCTGCATGCAAGTAAGAGTAGTGTTTAGATTTTGTTACATATATTAAGGTGTTACTAGAGGTCCCGCAGTAGTCCAAATTCGACTATAATTAATTGGCATTGTAAGTTTGTACACTATTATGATTGTATTTTATACTTCTATAATCACAAATTTCGCCAAGACTACACTATAAAAAATATTAACAAAGACAAACAATATTTAATCTATTCTCAATTTGACAACAGACGTCAAGAACAAAAGTTTGACAATAAATAGTATGCGTGCGTGTGTGCGTCAAATACATGGTATGTAGTGTGTGTAATGTTTTATTTATTGAATTAATGTATCTTTTATGCATTCTTTTCAAAAAATATTAGCATTGTGCACTTCTTCTCTATAGTCTCTATAAGTGTGGAAAATTTCATACTCCTCCGTCCGCGCAATTTTCGTAAAAAGGGATATAAAGTTTTTGCTTCACATATTAATATATAGATATTAAAATTAATCCCGATGTAGGCACTAGCCAATGTAAGTGTTTCAGTAAAATGGCAACGAGACTTTTGTTCTTCTATCACCTCCTTCATACAATCTCCTCCATAAAGGTCAGTCATAAACAAAAAATATGTAACGCCGCCCCACAAACAGGGGTACCAGGGTGACATAACCTGTGGCAGTTAATTAGCCGAGAGGGCGCGGCGACACAGGCGCGGGCGCGGGTGCGCCTCGCGTTTAGAGGAAATTGTCGTTTTTATACGGCTTCCCCCCTCCACCCCACACACTCCACCCTTCAGACATTCGAATAACGAAACAACATAGTTACCTTCATCTTATAAACACATGTTACCCTGGTAATAAACAGAAATTAATATCTTGCGGTCACATTCTCCCTTGTGCTACGCCGGACTATAAACTGAATAATTCGTGGCAATAGAGGACTGCGAGTCTTTACATCGGCACAGAACCGAAATTTACGTTTTATTGTGTTTTTATATCGCTCCCTTAAACAAATTAGTTTAAAGTTTTGGGACAAAGCGTTTAGTGGTTTTTTTTTGGTACACGCGACGGAATAACAATTACGAAAAAAATTTATCATCACATCATACAGTCTTTTTATTATTTCTAATAATAAAAAAGTACCTACTGAATGTTCTGAAGTTAACGGAATACAAAAAAATGCAATTAATCTCCATTTGTAGTAAGGATACACACCGCTGTTAGATACAGACCGTTCGAGGCATAATGCGACCGCGGCCGCCGGGCACGCTCGTAACACTCTAGCACAGCTAAAACCAGGCGATTCGGTTTTATACACACCCCCTATAAAAGCAAAAGGACCGGGTATGGTCCGGGATAAGTGGGGAGCCTGTATCTTTATATCTGTCCCCCCTTCGGCCCCTGCCAAGGCATTATGACCGGGGGTCTTTGGACAGCTAAAAGAAATATCCGGTTGGTTACCCGGACGGGCGCTGGCCGGTAATTCTTCGAGTTACTTTTGTTGCTTGCGAAGTAGTTAATCGCACCTCCTGCTGATTGCTGGTGCCCTGGTACTCTCAGTTGTTTTCCATATTAGGTTAAAGTTGTACGTAATGAATAACAAAGACTCGATTTGTTCTTGTATCTTAATGAATTAGGGCTTAAAGTTTGCTTACACTGACCTCTTATGTGTGATGACCTCAAACGACCTTTGTCAATGTCGTAATGCAATTTAGCTTACAGTATCTTGACATCAACGTTTATATCATATTGAAATAAATACAAATAATTCTCGGAAAGAGATACTTTTAATGTCGTATTAACACCAAATCAACATTAATACCGATATTTCGAAAAAAAAAAAAAGCAAAATTCTAAGGCAATGCGTTTATATTTTTTAAGCCTTTCTAGTTTTAATAGCCTATATTCTTTATAATTCAGATATGGAGATACTACTTATTTGCAGGATCTTTTTTATCCAATCCCTTATAATTGTTAGTTAAATCGCTTTAAGAAAACTTATTGCAAATATAAATTAAAAAAATCTGTTGTTTTATGAGTACCAGAGATATAGACCAAAAACAAAATCATACACATTCAATATCCGATAGAGATCGGGAATTCAGTTTTTAGTCAGGATAGTAATAAGTTGGTTTTATGGATACAAGATTTTCTCGACTCTGCATGAATATTATTTAGAGGCTTTTATAGCACTCAATAATATTATTAATAAGAATACTAACTAGGTACAAGTCATCTGGCCTAGGATTCTCAGAACTATGAGAGACACGGACTGTTAGATGTACATACTTATATATGTTTAAATAAAACAGTTTTTAAATTCCCAGGCAAAGAGCAAACAAGCCTTTTCATCAAGCAAACGTTTGCCTGATCTGGGAATCGAAGCCACGACCCTCAGCTCTATTGGACCTACTGCACCACAGACTCAATCAAAACATAAGTATAGGGACAATGTAAATAAATTCAAATCTAACAAATAAAAAAAAATATTTATAACGAAAATTCGTTGCTATCAACGATGGAGTCTGGTTCTTCTGATTGTATTACTCCGAGTCGATGTTTCTACCTAGGTATAAGATACTGAATGCGTGATGTCCAAAGAGGAATTTTTATTACTGGTGGTAGAACCTCTTGTGAGTCCGCGCGGGTACGTACCACCACCCTGCCTATTCCTGCCGCGAAGCAGTAATGCGTTTCGATTTGAAGGGTGGAGCAGCAGCCACTGTAACTATACTTGAGTCCCTAGAACTTATATCTCAAGGTGGGTGGCGCATTTACGTCATAGATGTCTATGGGCTCCAGTAATCACTTAACACTAGGTGGGCTGTGAGCTCGTCCATCCATCTAAGCAATAAAAAAAAGGAACAGAGTGCAATGACCTCGCAGAACTATTGACATAAGCAATTCCAACGGAGCCTTAGGTTCATATAGTTCGGCGCACAAGTAAAATAGAACCTAAAGATTCGAAGAGCTCTCAAAAGCATTTACATTAAAAATTAAATAATGTATTTTGATTGAAGCTATAAAGAGACCAAGTCGACTCGCCCCGAAGCGCTGAGGGGCAAAATAATAAAATGCCTGCCTACCGCCATTTTCGCTTAATATTATAGCTGTATTAAACTCGCGAAATCTGCGCCTTAAATGGATATTTCTAATCCTCCCGCGCACTTATTTCAACCAGAGTATAAAGTTAAAACACAGTAATTTTACGTGTTTACCTGTTTTTTCTTTTTTTCCTTAACCGTCAGCTTCCATTATTATATTATACTTATGCAAAGTGTGTATTGACTAATCTCAGGAACAGAATCTTAACGTTTATGTTCTCCTGGTAGCTGTTTCGCGATTCCGTATAATTGGATCCTAGTACAATGGGGCAGTATTCGCAACACTTCTTCGCGAGTCAGCACTCCTAGTACTTTGAACGCTAATAATATCATTGTTTTCCAGGATAAAGTAGTGAAATTTTTTATAGGAAAACTGTTACCACCTACCATACATAATTCACAGAAACGATATTAAGTGCCTCCCTGCCTTCCTACCTATTTCTGCCGTAAAACAGTAATGCATTTCGGTTCGAAGGGTGAGGCAGCCGTTGTATCTATACTGAGACCTTAAAACTCATATCTCAATGTAGGTGGCGGAATGTACGTTGTATATGTCTATGGGCTCCGGTAATCACTTAACATCAGATGAGCCATGAGCTCGTCCATCCATCTAAGCAATAAAAAAAGTTCAATTTTACTAAACTAAAATTTCTATGAAGAATATAAAAATTGGTGAGCAGTGTGACATTGCTAAACACTCATTACATTCCAGTGTTTATCGGAAAAAGGGTGTAAGATATTCAACGGACAATGGACAGCAGCATTCTCTGAGAATTACAACAGGCATTAATTATTACGCCAGATATCGATATTGATTTATTTATTTAATTTTATATCTAAACGTCAATAAGTATGTATAACATTTTTTTTTTATTGCTTAGATGAATGGACGAGCTCACAGCCCACCTGGTGTCAAGAGGTTACTGGAGCCCATAAACATCTTCAAATTCAAATTCAAATTCAAAATCATTTATTTCAACTTAGATGTCAGTATGACACACTTGTTGAATGTCAAAATACAAATAACAATGTTAACTCTACCACCGGTTCCAAAAAAAACCACAGTCCTGAGAAGAACCGGCGAAACAAACTCAGCGGGCTTTTTTTTGTTTTTGTTTTTTCTCAAATATTTTGTTTTTTTTTAAATAAATAGAAACATTCACAATAAAAGAAAAAACAAGTCAAAAAAATACAATTAAAGTAATAATAATAATAATGAAAAATGAAAAGGCCAGGAGCGAGCGCCTCATTCCCACGTAGTGCCATCTAGTAAATAATCCTTAACTTTATAATATGCCTTGTGGCACAAACGTTCCTTAACAGTTTTCTTAAATCTATGAACAGGTAGTAGTTGAACGTTTAGTGGGATCTTGTTGAAAAGCTGTACACCCAGCCCCCTAAAAGAGTTGCTTATTTTCTTAATTCGAGCCGCCGGCAACGCAAGCCTATGTTTGTTCCTAGTGTTCACATTGTGCAAATCGCAGACTCTGGGGAATTCTTCAATGTTTTTACGCATGTACAATAAATTTTCAAAAATGTATTGGGACGCTAAAGTTAGAATTTTGATTTCCTTAAACTTGTCCCTCAAGGATTCCCTCGGGTGCATATTATAAATAGCACGAATAGCCCTCTTCTGCATCTACAACGTAAATGCCGCCACTCACCTTGAGATATCAGTTCTAAGGTCTCAAGTATAGTTACAGCGGCTGCCCCACCCTTTAAATCTAAGCGCATTACTGCTTCACGGCAGAAATAGGTAGGATGGTGGTACCTACCCGCGCAGACTCACAAGAGGTCCTACCGCCAGTAACAGTCTCCGGTACCTGGTGCGGGAGTTATTTCCAGCTATTATTTATATTTATTTATTTATCACGTGCTTTGTATCTGCTCTTGGTCTACACTGTTGTATATTAAGTATTTAATCTATGGTCTATGTACTCTATACAGTGGCGTGTGTAAGTAAGTCAATTTGTGCTAGTTTACTGACTCAGTAACGTAAACCATTTTTAATAAAAAAAATGTCTTCATTAATGCCCTATCTAGTAAGTGAGTATTGACATTAGTTTCGTAAATACGCTTCGGGTAACACTTAACACAATATGGGTCGTTGGCTCGTCTACTCGAGGACTACAAATCATTTACATTACTAAGTGCATACACATTACCAACTTGCTTAATAAAACGGAGTTTTAGACACTTATACAATTTTTTATTTATTTAAAATTAGATTATTATTTAGATTATTTGAATATAAATTATCAAATGCTGTTATTTTGTTAAAAGGATGTCAAATAAAAGACATCAACGTGTGCCTTTTAGAGAAAAAAAAGCTCTAGAAGTGTGTGTGTGTGTGTGTGTGTGTGTGTATGCATATGCAATATTTAATGAGATTAATATTATCGTATTCATATCTAATAATATCGAGTGGTGAAACGATATTTGGCTTAAGCGACATTTTTGCAACTCTACAGGACAGCCATTGAATGTTTAAATTTGGAAAAAATGTCATAACAAAAAAACTTCTTTACCTATTTGAATGGACTTAATTGAAGTTCAATTAAAAACATCGAACTGTTGATTCTAATCTATATATTATATAAAAATTGCTGTTCGTTAGTCTCGTTAAACCTCGAGAACGGCTGGACCGATTTGGCTAATTTTGGTCTTGAATTATTTGTGAAAGTCCAGAGAAGGTTTAAAATGTAGATAAATGCTCGGAATTAAATAAAAATAACGATTTTCTTTTTCCTTTGATGTGTCCCCCGTCGGACGGATTCCTTTTGTTTGTTTTAAGTTTATTTTATACAAAAGTTATGGTGTTTTATTTATCGATTGAGGCACTACGAAGTCTGCCGGGTCAGCTAGTACCAAATAAAACGCACCTTTAATTTCAAAAATAAATGTCGCGTATTAAGTGACATGTCGCCTTTTACCTTTCGACATGTAACATGTTCACGGTTAAGTATATTACTACTATCCATGTACAAAGTAAGTAAGCTATTTAATATTTTCTTCAGTTTTTTTGTAGTTTTGAAAACCAGATATTCGTATTATTCGTATTTTCTTTATGCATCAATTAGCTGTTACGGTTTCCTCCTGAGAAAACTCATAAATCATAAGTTTAAATGCCTTATGAAAAAATATTTCATAAATTGTAAGCATGGAAAACAAACAAAACCGATTTTACGTCACCAGGAGAGCAGAAAATTCGAAAGATATCGCCATATCGTAATCGGGGACGTGGCAACTTGAAATTTTGGGGTTTTCCCTGGCAAACTTGTGAAAGACGTCCTCAAAGCCCCGGCGTGGGTGGGCGCCGGTACCAGGGTGGCATGGTAGGCAGGAGGTTTCGGGGTATCAAACTTTACCCCCGTGGCGCGGCTATTCGTACCGTAGGAGGGACTGAATCGTAGTCCAAGAGTCTGCCACCTTGATGGATATTAATTTCAACATCTCCATCAAAATTTATCAACATATACCGTTAATGTTAACTTAAGGTTATTATTAATATTTATTATTCACAATAGAGACTAAATATAGTTTTTGTTTAAGTAAAACAATTAATTATAAATAATGAATATTACATGTGTGCAAACATCTGTGTTTTTAAATTCTATTTAACTGTATTAAAATTAAATATAAATTCAATAGATGTTACTTTAATGTTCATATGAAAACGATTTTGGTGGGTGAATACTATAATATTATGTGTTTAAATTCCTACATAGCTTATTAATATATCTTGTATTAATAAAATGGAATAAATGAATTTTAAGTCCATTGGAAAACTTTTCCTATTTATAATTCATATATTTTCAACATTATAGCCAATTAAATACATTAGACACCTAACAGTAATACTTAATATTAAATAAGTAATAGTGAAAATATCAGCGTATTTTTTACTGGTAGTAGGACATATTGTGAGTCTGCACGGGTAGGTACCACTACCCCGTCTATTTCTGCCGTGAAGCAGTAATGCGTTTCAGTTTGAGGGGTGGGGCAGCCGTTGTAACTATACTGAGACCTTAGAACTTATATCTCAAGGTAGGTAGCGGCATTTACTTTGTAGATGTCTATGGGCTCCGGTAACCACTTAACTAAGCAATAAAAAAAATATTCTAAAAAATGTTCTAGAGATGAAGTAATATTGAACTGTGCCGGTATCTCGGTGTTTCGAACAAAGGTTCGCCTTTTGGCTCGTGACAGAGGCACTTAAGGGACGTACACACGGCGCTGCGCCGTATTAAACCTGAATAATCCTTAAGTTGGCCGGTTCGTCGCTTAAGAAGTAAGACGGAATCTGTGTAAGTCGCATTTCGTTGGATATACGAACAAAAAAATAGGCACGAGAGCTTAGTGTCGATTGGAGTCTCGAAAATGATAAGAACTACAGAACTAATCGTGAATGATGATTCGCTGATGCGTTATGGCACAAAAAAGATAATTCAAATTTATTATATGTTGTAAAGAAAGTCAAGAATTGATTACAATCAATGGCGATTAGTCCTATGCACATATTTTATCGCCATTTTAAACAAAGGGAAAATTTTCTAAATTATTGTGGTTCAAAAAGGCAATATTGGATCTTTCTAGGTATTTGGTTGAGAATGTACACGAAACTAACTGACGCCGTCGGCTTTCGGAAAATAAGCAATTATCTAAAAACTGATTGCACGGTCATATACCGGATCCGGTCCTAAATCTAAACCATCCAGGTCACACTGAAGCGCACACATGAAAAAGACCAAAATCGGTCTATCAACGTTGAAGCTCAGCGTCAAACCCATAAACACAGTCCACTGAGTTCCTCGCCGGACCTTCTCAGTGGGTCGCATTTCCGATCCGGTTTTAGGTTCTGCGAAGCACTGCTCTTGCTAGGGTTAATGTTAGCAGCGTCGTCAGGTTTGAGCCCCGTGAGCTCACCTACTTGTTAAGCTAGTTAGCTTAGGTGGGGAAAAAAAGCTTCAAAAACAAATACAACAGATTTATATTAAACTTAATATGGTTACTGCTATTACTAGAATTTTTCCGAATTAAAATTATAAAATACGATATTAATTCTGTCTGGTAAGTTTTTACGTCCAAACCGCTGAATCTATTTTGAGGAAATTCCGTTAAAAACAGTGTAGTTTAAGCCCTGAGAAAAAAATATAGGCTCCTATTCATTCTACTGTGGAACAAGGTTTTCCTCCCACGCGATGTAAGGCATAGTCCACGCACGCGAAGCTACGTACAGAAAGCCAGTTTAGTAAGAAGAAATGCAATATGTATTAAAATAACAAAATTATTTAAGTTCAAATCAATCTGCAACAAGCCTTACTTGGCGAAAGATTTCCAAAATTTTCCTCAAAAACGACACGATCCGAAAGGTGAAACTTATCGATGTTATAATACATTTGTTGTTAAGTTAATTAACTGGGCAATTACCGCCTTAGTCGCTCAGCGATGTAATGTTTCGTTTTTACCATCGCACCGCCCGCCACCGGAGTAGAGTTCATCCATACTACTTGGAGCCACTGCGGTCATCCACAGTGCGTTTCCAGAGATCTTTTTTGCCACGTACCATCCGGCTATGGAATGAGCTCCCCTCCACGGTGTTTCCCGAGCGCTATGACATGTCCTTCTTCAAACGAGGCTTGTGGAGAGTATTAAGCGGTAGGCAGCGGCTTGGCTCTGCTCCTGGCATTGCTGAAGTCCATGGGCGACGGTAACCACTCACCATCAGGTGGGCCGTATGCTCGTCTGCCTACAAGGGCAATAAAAAAAAAAAAAACTTAACTCACGACTATTTAGCAACGATATACTTAAGTTACAAGTTATGATACTGGTCGATTTTGTAAATAAAAAAACCCTTATGATTCTCTTATATTTTTTTGTTCTTCTCTCCTACAACTTCTCTATATTGTTTAGTTGTTTTAACAATGTAATGTCTCTAGACTCCTGCACTCATTTAAGAAACAGTGATGTAGTAGCATTAATTACGAAATATAATTGCCTCAAGAATTCATCATCACAGGCCCATTGATAAAGTTTTTTCTTCAACGTCATCGAGTTCACCTTTCATCTGATAAATGTATGCTACGTACCTATTCTTAGAACTCTAGGATTCTATTCTAGATCTATTCGGGGAAACTGCTCAATATTTTACACTCACATTTTGAGCATAATACATACTATTACGGTTTATTCTCGCATTATTTATTGACAGTAAATTATTTCGGATTTTCGAAAAACTTAGTTTTTGTGGTCACTGACGACCAAAACGATTCTTGGTAAATTACATTCAGATGTCGATGAAGGACATTATAATTGGTAAAATTGATTTTGATTACGAAAAAGAAAATACTATTTTGAATATACGGTGCGATAACGTCACTTATGCAAATTATGCAATTTTTCAGGAGACACATTAAAAAATTAAACATATTTTTATATAATTCTTATATAGTTCTGCTAGGCTATAGAAATGAAATGATAATATTTCAACTACAACTTTAAACTTCATCAGTAAAAGCAAACATCTCTCTCGTCTTACTAACAATTATTAAAAAATGTATTTTCTGATATTCAATTCAGTGTTAACAAAAATTGCATAAGTGACTTTTAGCACCGTATGTGCGATATGTACCTCAGAATCGAATGTTTGTTTTTTTTCGCTATGTCGCGTGTGATCAGGAGGCAATGCGTGAAAATTAGGCGCGTTATTGTCTAATTACTCCGTTGGTGCGGTCACCCGAAGAGGGACTTGGTCTCCGACACCAGAACTCTTTTGTTCAAGATATTCACAGGCTTCTTATAGTTTGACAGTTCAACATTAAATAAAAATACCCTCTCGCATCATTAATAGGTATTGTTATACGTTATTTTTGTTTCCAATATACATTAATAATAAATTGTCTTTGCATGATCTTTGAATTTTTATTTAATTCGTTTTCAATAATTTTAGGTTACTTAGTATTTTTTGGTGTTGTTAAGTTTAATTGAGTAGTTGACTTTAACTATTTTTTCTGTTACTTCGATGAGTGGACGAGCTCACGGGTCAGCTGATGTTAAGCGGCTGTTGGATCCCATAGAAATCAATAACCTAAATGCCGCCACCCACCTTGAGACTAGAGTTTATATAAGTCTCAGTTTTATAGTATAACGGCTGCTCCAAGCTTCGAAGCAAAACGCATTAATGCTTCACGGCAGAAATAGGCAGAAGATGATTCCTTGTGCAGGCCCACAAGACTCCTTCCCATCAACCAGTATTTAGTGCTAAACAGCTACCAGAACCCGAGGCCATACCGCGGCCCACCTCAGTCAAGTTGTCCTAAGTAATTACACAAGTGATTTGCTGATCTCTCTTTGTGGGTATTAAAACAAAAGCAGCTTAGTAGCTTCAATGTTGACATCCATGTGAATTGGTACTAAGGAATCTTTTAAAGTAGGAACAAAACACGGTAGATGTAGATTCCAACTGGTATGGTATGTCGAAGGATGGGTGTGGTGAATGAATATGTTCCAGGTTTTGGGGATGAACTGTGTTCCAGTACTGGATGGTTGATACAGAATACCAGAACAATTATTAAGCAGCTGTCCCAGAGTGGAAAAGCGGTAGAGTTCTTGTCTTTTCCTGACACCAATCGGAAATTTTTCGCTTCGAAAAATGCCACGGCTGTTATATAGTTCCATTGAGACCTCGACCTCAAAGCGGTTAACAGGATTCCCATTCGTGATGTCTATAAGCTCCGGAATCCGCTTAACAGCAGATGGGTTGGTAGCTCATCTACCCATTTACGTTTGATAATTATTTTGAAAAACTAGACGATTCTATTCTAATCATATACAATAGTCGGTATAAAAATAAAAATATGCTAAGACCATATCAATATAGTTTCTAATGAAATATAATTGGAGGTTAAGTAGTTTAATGGAAATTTCTTGAACCAGTCTTAAACTAGTCACGCTGCCTCTAGTTTCGAATGATCCTTTAATATCAATTGGAAAGTTTTCCACACGCCAAAACAAAACGGCTAAACAGACAAAGATCAAACCCTGAAAGGGCTATGTACCCTAACGCTCTCAAAGGGTCTGACCGACCCTAAAAAAGTACATAACCCTATGTAGGTACCAGGGCTACATATAGCCGAGGAGTCTTCTGTGCCTCCGAGCCAGGGAAATGTTAAGAAGGGTCCGGGTGGGACAGGAAGCCGCCCCCTTTCCGGTGGGGTGGGAGTTAGGGAAAAAATTCAGAGGACCGTACCCTTAGCTCGACCCGGCGCCGACGTCTGCGCCCGTAATTAGTGATGCGGCGCACTGCGGGCTGGACTTAACTCAGACTTATCGATGAATTTTTATCGACATATTTCAATGAGATTATTTTTAAGGTTCTAATAGTATTCTCTTATATAGGTACATTTGAATGTACTCGAAACGCTTCAAACCGCCAGATCTGGAAGCGCATTGCTTGGAGAGCGGTCCTCAGGAGCATGGGTGACCTAACGGGTGCTTCTGCATTTTTCTAATCAATTACGTACTTAACAAATGTTCACGATTGACTTCCACGGTGAAAGAATAACATCGTGTAATAAAAGTGAAACCCGCAAAATTATAATTTGCGTAATTACTGGTGGTAGGACCTCTTGTGAGTCCGCGCGGGTAGGTACCACCGCCCTGCCTATTTCTGCCGTGAAGCAGTAATGCGTTTCGGTTTGAAGGGTGGGGCAGCCGTTGTAAGTATACTGAGATCTTAGAACTTATATGGCATTTACGTTGTAGATGTTCATGGGCTCCAGTAACCACTTAACACCAGGTGGGCTGTGATCACGTCCACCCATATAAGCAGTAAAAAAAAAATGTTTATACAAGGTCAGCGCAACCACAACCACTCTGATAAGAGTGTCCGATTGATAACAATAGTATTTTCATACTTTGAGAGATATTCTGAAAACACGTGCTGATTGTTATACACCGCATTGATAAACAAAACTATAAGTGTTAACAGCGTTCAAGTGACGAACTTCATACTTTGAGTTAAAATTAGAAAAGTGTTAATGTTTTGAGGTTATCAATAAAATCATAAACATAAAACTGACATTTGAGTCATACACAGAGTTTAGAGTATTTAAATAAAAATATAGCCTAAAGTATCTTGACGTGATTTAACGACAAACAAAGGTCATATTTGATTAAAAGTAGTGATATTTTTTTATTATTATTCATTCATTGTTTTCCATGAAAATTTTCATCAATTATTTTCTGTAATCAGCAACATATTCCTGGAAATCATTTTTTAACCAAATTAATTCAAAAAGAATCGTCAATGTTCATTCATTTAAAATATTTCATACCAATCACCGACCAGATCCGATAAAAACTGATTCGCAACCTATCATTTTGTATATAAATACATTACGATATAAATACCGTATAATATAAATTTATCGACATAAAACATCGACAAACCCACTCCCCAGTCCCTCAAAGATTATGACAAGATACAGAGCGCAGGGCTGCTAACGACCACCGAAGAGCTGTCAAAAGGACCTACATTAATGTTATTATAAGTTTTTCCGACACCCCTACGATACGGCACCCCTTACGACGGTTAATGAAATACGGGAGCGAAAGCAAAAAGAAAACGTTAGGTTTGCCTTTAAGATATACAAACGTATGTGAGGGTTTTTATGTGGCCAAGTGCCAAGTGAAGCGTTTTTTAGTATTATAAATGGGAGGAGCACTATTGACGCGGGTAGTGACTGCTTCGCTTGTTTGTGCCGACTTGGCGTGGTCTCTAGCTCAAAGAATATTTACGCAGAGGGATAACCGACATAAAAGTACTATAATATGTTCCATCCACAAACTTGACAAGTATGTATAGCCGCGTCACATGAAATGACCCATCAGCTCTAGTATATTTTGATGCGATCGACATTAGTCGAGTGGTTTGTGACCATATGTAATGTCACGAGTTAATTTTGTTAAGATATATCAAAACCAGAAGGAATAGATGATATTGGTACTGGTACCTAATATTGTCGGTTCACTTTGTCTTAGTAAAAATGAAATAAATCAATTAAATCAAATTGTGCTTAATCTTTTCTATAATAACGTAATTATAAGTGACTAGCTGTACCCGTCCGCTTCGTTGGGCATTTAAAATTAACTTTCGATTATATGTGTATTACAATCAAAAAATTAACATTATTATTTCTCACCCCCACAAAGATTCTCATCATTAACGCCCCCGCAACTGGTGTAGGGAGTCCAACACTTATATAAATATTAGCCTATCCATTAAGTACATGTATTTTCTACATGGATACCAAGTTTCAAGTCAATCGGATGCACGGTTCAGTAGTTATAACTGAACATCCGTAAAAACCACTGTAGATTTATATATTGGTATAGATTATCACCGTTCAGAGAAACTCGCAATGTTTGAGGCGTAACCAAAACGCTGCTTGCCGAGGTACCTACCTAAGATGGACGTCCGATTGGTACCAAATGTACCACCTTCCGGTATATTTTTGACGCAAACGAGTCCAATGAAAGTTGGGACAGTCGTTTTACATAAAATTAAAATATCGACCTCATGTATCAAGGTCTCTATTGACGTTGTGGACGTGAGTTCTCTCACCCAACTATGCTGTATGAAAAACATGTTTTCTTTTTTACAAATAAATCCGACGCTTGCCTGGGATGTCTAGAATTCATTTCGGGATCTCTGTTTAATTAATTGTTCTCATAAGAATAAGTGGACATTTTATGCACCCGTGAAACTTCAAAGTTCACTCGATTTTTGCACTAAAATCATTACGTAGCTTGTATTGTTATTACGTATTTGTAGTGGTCAATTACAAACACATCGGCAGGCGGTCATATTACGGGTCGGTATCTTTCAAACGATATATGCCTTCGAAGCATTTTACGTATCTCTAATATCGGTTCGTGTTTCTGCATTTAATATTATTGTTTATAGTTACTATGCGCTTTTTATCGGCGCTTACTCGGCTTCTGAGAAATGATTCAATTCTGCATATGCATGTGTATGTATAGAAAACGCTTTGTAGTTCACTGAAACAATTGTTTTTAAATGAATGCTCTTTAAATCAATTTGATACTTGCCGGTAATATTTTCGCTTTGCCGTGTAAAATCTGGTGTCATTGGAGCCAAGATAAATATCTTTCCTTCGCGAACACTTGAATTGGTTCTAGCCAAAATATGTGTTCATTATCTGTTTTAGTTTATATTAGTATGGGAGATTATGGTTGTTTATTGTTATAAGTAAGAAATACTGCATTTGAGTTGAGGGCGTGTGTAGTTGTAATGTATTTATCTTAGAGTTTGCGAGTGTCTAAAAGTCAAATAAGAATTATTGTTTAAACTGCCACGTAAATTAATTGTTATTCGTAATTATTATTGTTCACTATTTATCGTTTATTTGTTGTACATATTTGATTTATTTATTGCGTATATATTTTATTACACCGTAATGAGTAAAACTGCATGCAGACATTGGAATTCAATAAAAAAATAAAAAACATAGTTTTGTTTTTTTTTACTTTTAAAGATTTTCAATTTAATCTTAATTGTTTTCAGTTTTTTTTTGTTCGGTGCCATTTAGTTTGGATAAAATTTTGGGATTGTTGGTATCCCTAAATTTCCATTAATTCGGAATAGATCTTAACAGTATCAATGATAGACTAAGCAACAAAGTTGGATGTTTACAGCAGATCTAGGTATGTCGGGCCCCGAGGGTCGCAGGGCGGGCCCATATTGGACATTTTGTATAAGTGTTGGGCCCGCTCGATCCCAAGCAAATCCCTTTCGGCAGACCCTTTTTGGGTAAGGTCCGGCGACCGTGCCAGGGTACCGAATTTGCGGATTTTTAAGGTAAAATTTATATGGAGGCGGATCCTGCCTCCGTTGGGTTGAAGTATGAATTGTTACCGTAGATTATGTTCCCGAAACTTCTGTGTATTTTTCTGGAACGTAACAAAAAATATTTACATTTCATAGGAATTTTTGTTCATTGTCGTGAATTAAATCTTTGTTCTTTTACAACGAACTTTACCATAAAGATTATGTAATACTCAGAAATTCTGTAATGTCTAGACATGACTTAAAAATAATGAAGTTATATCAGTTTCTTGATAAAACTATTCTGGGGCAACATGAAAACGAAAGAAATATATAATGACCAGGAAAACATAACGCCTAATTGGTTTTCGTGTGCGAGAACACAATCTCTCACGGGCGTATCGCGAACATTTATAAATAGTCAGCGGACGGGCATCACGCTACCTCCTGCCTACCTATGCGGTCCTGGTACTTAGCCGGGTCGACGAGGGTCCGAAGGGTCCGGGACTAACTAGATAACGACGATATCGGGTAAAACGAAACTAAAGGAAAAGTATTTGTAGTTGCTAGTGTGGAAACTAGAGAATTAGGGTAGAATTGGGTCGCGGTATTCGCTACCGAATTAACGTGTTTGAACGCTGACTATACGGGTCTTGTGTGTTCAATGTATATTTAGTTCGTTATTAATATGTTAATGCGAATTATTGTTAAGCAGATAATAAAAAAATGTACATTGACAATCAGCATTGTGCCTTCATTTAGAGACATATTATTATCTGTGAATGACAAACATTGATTCCACAATTATGACTGACGACTGCATTCAACTTAATTGTTTAACGTTCTAAAATCTAGATAATTACACAGAAACTACAAGTTAAATATATGCATTAATTCCCAATAAATTTAACACTAGAAAGAATAACGAAACACAGTCTGCTAGGGAAATGTGTGAACGAATGCATAAACTACTTTTTATAACTACTTTTTATAAAAATAATTAGAGAGAACAGATCCTAAACGGCAGACAAAGGCTTTTTTTCTTAATAAATTAAGTCGCAAATTGATTAGTTTCGACGGGGCAGGAAGGAATAAAAAGCGGAGTAGGTACCAGGAGAACAGCGGGCGGTAGAGGGTGTACGGAGCCCGCCTTGCGTTGCGAGTGGGAAATGTGAAAGCAGACACACGAACCCCGCTGCTGCCGTAGTACTGTGTGCAAAGGAAACATTATATTTCATCCTTTTTAAATAAACTTCTTTTTTTGTTAACTTCCTTTAAAATATTTAAAAAAAAACGTTCATATTGTTTATAGTCAATATAAAAATTAATTCTTATCCAACACATTTGATTGAATATTTCGTGAAGTTGTGACTACGTTATTCCGATTTTTTATTAGTTATTAACCTGAAAAAACACACAGATAATTTGTTTTTTCTTTTATATTTCACGATAATTTCACTTATAATCTTTTTATAGTACACAAAAGTTTAAACAAGATAAACAGCAGGCTGCAAATGTTCTTACATTAAAAACGAATGAATGAACGTATAATCTACATATTGTTATAAATAACAATTAAATGTAAAAAAATCCTGCTATATATGTATTAGTGAAAAATATATTTCGTGGAGGTGACTAAGAAATTTCACTATTTAGAACGAAATCGCATAGTAAAAAACACGAGCAGATATAGTGAAAAAAGGCACCAACGTTTTCAATAAAATTTTATTAATTACGACGCATTCACAGTATTGAAGAACTTAATTTACCCATGCGATTGTGTAGCTAACCAACCGTACATCAATAGGAAATATCAATAATCGATTCAGTAAAAACATTTGTTATTATTTTTGTGAATTATGTTCTTGCAATCCGTACAGGAGACGGCCAGCGTGCCCGGCGTACTAGTAGTTATTATTTACCGGCTTTATCATTTCGAAAATTTCATATTCCCCGCACTTGGACGCTTGAGGTTTAAAAGCGTAAGGGGGGCGAAGGGGGTTTTGCCGCAAACACTAAGTAGGGGGAAACGGGGGCTAAGAAATAACACGATGTTGCATGCAAGAGGGACCGGACAACGTTTTTGTGACGGGGGCCTAATGACTAGCGCAAGTATGTAGGGGCGATCCACGGTTGTGTGACCAAGGAAATGACTGCTTGGAGCCGTGTACACTTGCCTACGCAGTTCTGATCTCGTTTTTACAGAGTGCTGCGCAAAACTTAATATCATTTTATTGTCTCTTTAGTTATTTTTCAAATTCAATTAAGGAAGAGCAAATTTAGAACTAAGGTTTCATTCGAGAATGATCTATTGTCGTATTGAGTATTTTGAAAAACGTTGTGAATATTATTGTCTAAGCATACGTTCGGGCCAACAGCAATAGTGTATTTCATTATTAATCCGCCTCGCTCTCATAGAAACTCCATATGAAAGCGTCCCAGTAAATAAGAACCGCAAGCTGTGCGGTAACTAAACTACGTAAGTCAGTCAACCCATCAGGGTCGCAGTGTTTTTAATGAAAGCTGCGGCGTCAGGCGGGCGCACTATACCGTATTAATCTTGGTCGACGGCAACCTCCTCTGCGTCCCTGCTCGCCTGGTAGGTGGTACCGAAGGAGTCTCGACATAGGGTGAATTTACCCCGATTTTTCAGGGTTCCTTCAAGCTTTTCTCGAAGCTACGCGTGTCATATGCGTAAGCTCAATGGAAATTTTTGAAAATCTCCATCAAATATGTTTCATGGTTAAAGTTTATATATACATTTATATCTTGTAGTGTCTTTTAAAGGTATATTCAAAGTACATTGGAAATTTTGTAAAATTGCCTAAGCAATTGAGTAAAATCTTACGACAAATGAATGAAAATGAGTATGATTAAGAAAAATAATACATTAGTCAACAATTAATTATTCAAATTAACGGCAGTCTGGTGTAGTGGTAAGTGACATGGTCACTACACAAGGGGGTCGCTGGTTCGAATCCCGCCAAGGGAGGATATTTGTATGATAAATATAAAATGTCTTTTCCAGGATTATGGATGTAAATTAAATATATGTATGTGTATAATAAAAATCTTACATTTATTTCCGTTATCTGGTACCTGTAACACAAGTTCTTTACGAACTTAGTCAGGGACCAGTAAACGTGGCGTGATTGTTAGTAAATATTTATTATTATTATTATTATTATTCAAATATCATTTTTTTTAATACATAGTTACGTCCAATCACTTCCTATACAATTGAAATCTCAGTCAAACTATTATTCTTGTAATTTCCGTAAGAAACATGGCCGTGCTACGCGCTTATGGGATCTTATTTTTCTTTATTTTTGGGTACGTTTTTCTGTGCATGCATAATGCAGGGTTCGGGTTTCGTTCGAATTTATCGATGCCAAAGTTAAAGTTATGTGTTCGCAACTCAAGACGTGGATTTTGAGTTTTATTGACAACTAGCCGTAATCGCCCGCTTCGCTGGGCATTTAAAATTAACATTATTATTCATTGTCATTACTATTAGGGAGTCCAACACTCATACAAATATTAGCCTATCCATTAAATACATGTATTTTCTACATGGATACCAAGTTTCAAGTCAATCGAATGCACGGTTCAGTAGTTATAACGGAACATCCGTAAAGACCACTGTAGATTTATATATTAGTGTAGATTTATATATTAGTATAGATTAATATAGATAATACATTAGTCGAAATGCAAAGTAATATCGCTTATCACAGGGTTTTTTTTTTAATATATCATGACAAAGGGAATACAGCGTATTAGAATATTTCTAGTAGTGGCTTTTTTAAGAAACAATAGTAATAAAGTTTCTTTTAACATTCACTGAGTATTTAATATCACGCAACACAAAAATAATTTATCTTTTCTTTATAGTTTTTGGCTTCAATGTAATGTACACGTCTGTTAGATGTTTTCAGGACATTGGCAAGCTGTGAAGGTTTTGTTTTAGTTGAATAAACAAATGTTTTTCTTTAAATAATGTTGTTATATTGTGAGCATGGGTGTGTACCATTTTCTTGGCTATTTTTGTCGCGTACCCACCACCCTAGGTAGAAGAACCCTCACGATACAATTAAAAGTTCGATTCCGTACCTGAATAGGGGTGACTGGGTTCACGCTGCGATGTCTCCGGAAACCACTTAATACCGTGTGTACTGTGAGCTCGATTATCCTTGTAAAGCAGCAACCTTGGTAGGCAGCGGCTTAGCTCTGCCCCTGGCATTGCTGACGTCCATGAGCGACGGTGACCACTTACCATCAGGTGGGCCGTATGCTCGTCCGCCTACAAAGGCAAAATTAAAAAAAAAAAAAAAAAAAAAAAAAAAAAAAAAAAAAAAAAAAAAAAAAAAAAAAAAAAAAAAAAAAAAAAAAAAAAAAAAAAAAAAAAAAAAAAAAAAAAAATGCTATAAAAACCACTTTACACATGACAAAATACTTTTCCGATAAAACCAGACATGACATTATTTAAGTTGAATCCTTGAAGTTCAGATCGCGTCGTGTCTCTTATCGCCACTATTTTCAGATCTCGACCAATCTCCGGCGAGGGATCGCCAAATAAACCTTTTATTTCCCTTTTTTTTTTTTGCGCGGAAGCCAGGAAATTACGGGGTAAAAAATACTTCTCGTTCTTATGACCGGTGAGAGAAAAAAAAATGCGAAAAGGAAGCAAACGACCATTACCGTATTATCGAGTGAGGGAGAAATCAGAAAAAAATTACCGAACCACCCTTTCGTTGGGGTACATTAGACACCCCCGCGGGAGCAGGGGCACGGAAAGCCGCAGGTGAATTTGGGAAAATTAAAGTTGTAGTATTTAGTGGCGGAACTAGGCACGGTTAATTGGCACAATGATGGAATTGTACCGTCTGAAAATGGGATGTTCCTAATTCAATTACCGCCGGAAGGTTTCCGCTGACGCTGCAAACAATATTGAGTAATTCAATGCGGAAGTTTTTGGTTTCTTTTTTTATAATTTTTACATGGTATTTTATTATTAACAAAAAGTCAAATCAAAATAATTTAACATAACAACCCACACAGTAGAACAGATCTTCCAATGCGCTTGAAGGAGGCACAGTTCCCAAGATACTGGCTACGTTGCCTCGTTGGACAGCCAGACTCACTCTCTGTGCAAAGTACCAGCCAGCCTTAGCATCATGTGTAACCTCCTTCAAGCGTTTGGAGATTTCTGTTAAAAATTTCTTTGCTTCAGGGCCTCAAGGGCCCATCGTCTCAACCGCGAAAGGCAAAAAAGAATAAGAAGATCCCAAACCCGAATACTTCCGCTTTTTTGTAATTTCTGCTGAAGCTGCAGCTGAACCGGGGCGGGAGGAAGTACCATCTAATTTAATCTAATTTTTTTATAATAATTTACAAATCCAATAAATATACCCTTACGTACGTAGGTATCGGCATTTTGTCTACTTTTGCCGCGAATAGCTATACAATTATCATGATACGGTCATGACCCCGGATTTGGCTGCCAAATGAGATCAATAAAAACATAGTTTGATTAATCTTTCGACGTATCCCACGGGTTCACTCGCGTTAAATTTGTAATCCCTTAAAATGAAACACATTGATTTGCTCCGGAATAAAGAGTTGCTTGTGTCGCTCTCTGATTCATAAACGAACAAACAATTGGCAGATCGTGGTAGGACCTCTTGTGAGTCCGCACGGGTAGGTACCACCGCCCTGCCTATTTCTGCCGTGAAGCAGTAATGCGTTTCGGTTTGAAGGGTAGGGCAGCCGTTGTAACTATACTGAGATCTTAGAACTTATATCTCAAGGTGGGTGGCGCATTTACGTTGTAGATGTCTATGGGCTCCAGTAACCACTTAACTACTTAACTCCAGGTGGGCTGTGAGCTCGTCTACCCATCTAAGCAATAAAAAAAAAAAAAAAAAGATCCGTTTGTACGTAAATTCACTAAACAGTACTGTCGTATTTATTATGACAGATATACCCGGCATTGTCTGGGTCATTTTATTTGCCATGATAAAAACTATCCTGTGCTAATTTTGGCGACAAACTATATTTATGTGAAATTTGATCCAAATCTGATAATTAGTTTTTACGTAATTAAATAACGGACAAGCAAACTTTCACATTTATAATATTACTAATTAATTAATGTACTAATATACTTAATATGCTTAATTTGCGGTAGGCAGCGGCTTGGCTCTGCCCCTGGCATTGCTGGAGTCCATGGGCGACGGTAACCACTCACCATCAGATGGACCGTATGCTCGTCTGCCTAAAAGGGCAATAAAAAAAAAATATTGCTAAAATGACAAACTTTAGTATGTGTTATCCTATTTCGTGACGAAGGGACTATGCAAATCGGATTTCACGCTTTTATAATTATAATGCCTATATATTTATAATGCCTAACTAATGTAGATTAACCCTAGAAATTCATAAAAATCAGTGATATTAAAGTAAAATTGTTTTATTACAAGCACACGGATATGCGACAAACATAAAAACAAACAGATATTAAAACCATTGCAGAGTTATTAAGTTCTAAGAATTTAACTTGAATTGTTTTCAATTATACATTTAATTTGCAAATGTTGCCAAAATAATGATATGTGACGTCAATGGAGAGTACAAAGCAATGGCGATTGAAAATTTATATTGTAACGATGTAACATACACAGTTAAAACTAGTTGAAAGGTTTAATGTCTCCTTTTTATTCATCATCATATTATTTCTGACGCTTTGAATCATTTACAGATTTCGTGGTTATGAACGACTAAGGTCTTGTTAATAAGTAATATACTACGTCGAAATATCAATGAATTGCGATCTAACTTTGAATAAAAACAATTATCGTGGGTTATTCATCGAATTTTACATATAAGTATATATTTTAAGTAATTTGGTAAGCAGCGGCTTGGCTCTGCCTATGGCATGGCTGACGTCAATAAGCGACGGTAACCACTTACCATCAGATGGGCCGTATGTTAGTCTGCCTACACGGCCAAAAAAAAAAGTAAAAAACTATAATGACAAAAATAAAAGCTAGATAAAACTATAAATGAGTCGTCTATTATCAAAGGTGGCAATCTGTGCATTTGGACAAAAAAATGTTATTGATATGTCAATACAGATTGATTTGAATATAATCGTCTCCTTCAAAGAATACGGTTCAAAACCTGCATTAAATAAAGGTTAATACTTAACCTGTTATTTATCTAAGATGTCGTTCAGAAGAGTTTTGTGACTGCCAATGGAATACAAAGTCAATAATTCGTTTTTCTGATTTACCAATAATTGTCCAAAAGTCACGTTGCCGGCTTTGATAATAGTCGACTCAAATGTAATGTCTCTATAAATATCTACGAATCGCGAAACCTCCAAGAAATTGCAATCTGCAATTAATCATTATTTTGTGCGCAGAAACTACAAGTGTAACGCCCTCAAAGAAATGCGACAAACGTCACACATTACCTTCGCATTATTAACTTACTTAACCAAGAAATATTACTGAGTTTCTCGCCGGATCTTCTCAGTGGGTCGCGTTTCCGATTCGGTGGTAGATTCTGCGAAGCACGGCTCTTGCTAGGGCCAGTGTTAGCATCACACTTCGGTTTGAGCCCCGTGAGCTCACCTACTAGTTAAAGTTACGCTGAAATAGCCTCTCAAGGCTAGGTACTACTTAAGAATTTTTTATTTAATTTTTTATTTTGTGTCCCCAATTGCTCTACTATGAGGTGTTTCAGGATTATCCATTCTTTCTGGGACACCCTGTACATACGAATACAATCTTACGTACGTGAGGTTACGAAGTCGTGTCGATGGAAAAGCCTATGAAATTAAAACTTAAAATATCTTTTTATAGTTGTCGTAAATATAACTGGCTTCCTACTTTTTATGGGGCCTATAAAAAAATCTCAAGGCGCAAGTGGGGTATTATGTATGTACTTGGAAATGATTTTTTTACATTAGTTACACCGTTCTAAAACTGCTAAGGATTATATCTTAATAATCTTTTTAATCAGTGGACAACTAATTTCAAACATATTTTTTATTGCTTAAATGTGTGGACGATCTCACAGCCCACCTGGTGTTAAGTAGTTACCGGAGCCCATAGACATCTACAACGTAAATGCCGCCACCCACTTTGAGATATGAGTTCTAAGGTCTCAGTATAGTTACAACGGCTGCTCCGCCCTTCAAACCGAAACGCTTTACTGCTTCACCGCAAAAATAGGCGGGGTGGTGGTACCTACCCGTGCGGACTCACAAGAGGTCCTACCACCAGTAAAATACCTGACGTACATTACGTGAATTTGGCATACCGACGCTTGAAAGGCAAACGTGTCTAAGCGACAATAACTGCTTTGTACATAAATGATAGGCCATACCATAGGTCTACTGAAATCATTTCAATCCTACAGCTAAATTCATTAAAATAGAATTTCTTTCAGGTATTTCAATTTTAAATTAGTCTACTGTAAAGTTCACGCATTGTCGCTTAGTCACGTTTGCCTTTCAAGCGTCGATACGATCATATATTTTTTTAATGATTATCAAATTATTAATTACATCACATAAACCTTTTTGAATGAGACGTTGTGAAAATTATTCGAGCGATTTATTACTCGTTTTCCCCGAAACCGCTTTACCAGGCAAACATAAAAGTTGAGGAATTATTTCAAAGGATCCGAGAGGTCGCTAACGAGAACATCTAGACACGCGTCAATATCAAAATAACTCATATGTGACAATAATTAAGAGGTTTCGGTCCCTCCCTAGACCCCTAAGGGTACAGGGGGTATGGGGTGGAGGCGCAACCCCGTAGAACGCGGCTCGATGGGTCGAACCAACCCTACAGTGTAAGCAGGGTTCTGTCCATAGGTTATTTTCAAATATATTGCCCTACTTCACAGTAACTATAAATATAGATAGGTATTCGATAAATCTCTTCATAAATTCGTAATCCTTATATTTATGAAGTATTACGATAATTGTTTGCGGTTGGTTGCATGCAAGTAGTGAAAGAATACACTGTGGTTTGCATAATCTAGAGACAAATTTGTGTTCTAATTTTTTAACTATAAGAATTAAAAAAATATTTATGCAAGATCTTAGGAAAATTTCATGTGTCAGGTAATAAAATAAATGAATTGAATTTGATTGCGGATTGAATAAAATAAATTCATACAGTAAAAGTTAACTAAAAGTACCAGGCCAACATAAAGCATAGGATCTTGTTATTGAACAACACGCCGCACCTATGCCGCGACTGGGCCCAAAATTATTATTTAATAGAAAGGCACCTCTCCCCCTGAGCGGACAGAAAGGGGGCGCACAAGACCCTAGAAAAAGTTTCACCGCTACGTCATCAAACTAAAGGACAAGAAACCGTGGAGACGAAATAATTCTGAAAGTAATTATTTTTCAAACCGAAATTAATTATATTTATTATTATGCTGTACTCATTATTATTTTTAACAAATGTGAATTTAGTTCTCGGTCAGAAATTCGGTTGGTTATTTTTTGCTTGTGGATCAAATCTTTCTTTAATTAATGTTTTACTCTTCTTTTCCCTTGTGTCTTTTATCATTCCTACATATTTTACGTGTGCTATTGCAATTTAGAATTCTTGAAAAGAATTTACATCCTCGTGATAAGTAATTTTAATACTAAAATTGCCATGTGATTCTGATTAATTCAGGCATTTGTTCTATCCACAAAACAGGTTCAAACGTCAAAACCGAATTGTTTTATGATAATGCGACTCCACAGCGGTCCTGTTCCATAGAACTCTATGAGCCCAAACTATAATATGAGGCGCGCTTTATTATAACAACTTGAAGCAAACGATTATGTGAATTTGAGAACGTTACGTTATTGTAGTACATACCTATTATTGATATTAGCGTTTTAGAAAACCGCAATTATTTTATATTAATTTTATTTTTACAAAAAAGTCTGCGACAGCATATATCATCTATATTACATGTGTAAGCCATTATGGTTGAAATACCAATTTATTTTATTTTTATTTATTTATTAGGCACACAATACAATATACATTACAAGCTAAAAAATAAAAGATACATAATAAATAACAACAATTAAAAAAATTGGCTTGTAACATAAGTCATGCGCGCACAACTAATCAGGACAAATGTGCTAAGTGTGTACTTACACAATGCTCCTTACAACTATATGACCAAAACCAATCTAACTTTTAATGTAAGGAAGTAACAATAAATCACAAAGGAAATCACATTAAACAATTACACTACCTAATCTACTATTAGCATGGAGTTATTAAGTGAATTAAATTCATTGATTTTTTTTTTATAACCAGCTGACCCGACAGACTTCGTAGTGCCTCAATCGATAAATAAAAGATACATCAAGGGGGCACATCAAAGGAAAAACAAAATTGTTTGTCTTTATATAATTCCGAGCTTTTTTTATATTTTCTCACCTTTTAAACCTTCTCTGGACTTCCACGAATAATTCAAGACCAAAATTAGCCAAATCGGACCAGCCGTTCTCGAGTTTTAGCGAGACTAACGAACAGCAATTCATTTTTATATATGAGTCGTCTATTATCAAAGGTGGCAATCTGTGCATTTGGACAAAAAAATGTTATTGATATGTCAATACAGATTTATTTGAATATAATCGTCTCCATCAAAGAATACGGTTCAAAACCTGCATTAAATAAAGGTTAATAGTTAACCTGTTATTTATCTAAGATGTCGTTCCGAAGAGTTTTGTGACTGCCAATGGAATACAAAGTCAATAATTCGTTTTTCTGATTTACCAATCATTGTCCAAAAGTCACATTGCCGGCTTTGATAATAGTCGACTCATATATAGATAGATTATTATAATTTATCGATTTATTTTTCGAGAGACGAAATTCTAGTTCTATGCTTTGCTATTTGTTCTTGTTTCGTACGCGCATGGTTACAAGCATAGCACGGGCGAAAATTCACGTAACTTCCTTTGCTCCGTTCAATATGGTATTTACAAAATTATCCGCTTCGAAAGCAAAGTTTTTCGATAGTCTACGCTTTTCTTCACACCGAGAATTATGATGTAAAATTTATCGTATATAACAAATAAGCGGCCAGATATTTCTACTGTGTTTATATGTTTTTTTTAAATATATTACTAACAAATAAAATGCCAGCACTCAAATTACTATTAGTTCTTTGTATGCGGAGAGAAACGTCAAGGATTTTTTTATAGAAATTTTGACGGTAGTATCACAATACTGGTGGTAGGACCTCTTGTGAGTCTGCACGGGTAGGTACCACCACTCTGCCTATTTCTGCCGTGAAGCAGTAATGCGTTTCGGTCTGAAGGGTGGGGCAGCCGTTGTAACTATACTTGAGACCTTAGAACTTACATCTCAAGGTGGGTGGCGCATTTACATTGTAGACGTCTATGGGCTCCAGTAACGACTTAACACCAGGTGGGTTGTGAGCTCGTCCACCCATCTAAACAATAAAAAAAAAACAATACTCAATTGTCGACGGGTGCCAATCGCTTCAGTCGTCATTGACTACGAAACCTGTAAAGTATATCGAAATTTTAGAACTAATAAACGCGAGATTAAGCCATAAAAGTAAATTTATTTTTATCTATGATTCAAGAATACCGAAAAAAGTCCTTTAATTCTCTAGTATATTTTTCTAAGCATCTATTTTTATGCGCATTGTGTTTTTAGACCTTTCCATCTTCACTACGATCGGTGGGCGGGCAAAGGCTAAGCCAGGAGGGAAGGGATTTTCTAACAGCCGCCCAAGCGCCTCCGGAGGTGACCTGACAACTCAAGGGCAGCTGCTTCGCGAAGGAATCTGAACTACACTATGTATGGTGGTGGACATCCGCGCTCGGCATCGGGATAAAAGACGACCTATACTCTTACCCAAGGGTTGAAACTGTTTCCAGTTTCCTCGAAACCGGCCCAGCGATTTGGGCGTCAAATATTTATAGAAATAATCCCCTCCTCGCTTCGATAATCCTCAATGCTGAGGGTCGTGAACTCTTCTAACAACTTTCTCCTGGATTATCCTGCACCATTCCTGGCTATCCTCGGCTGTGTGGGTAGCAAGAACTAATAGTCTTTCGCATTTACAACTTTAATACGGATATTAACATATGTATTATTTATTTGTTACTAGCTGACCCGGCAGACTTCTTAGTGCCTCAATCGATAAATAAAAGACCTAAACTATTGTATAAAATAGACTTAAAACAAACAAAGGAATCCGTCCGACGGGGGACACGTCAAAGGAAAAACAAAATTGTTATTTTTATTTAATTCCGAGCATTTTCATATTTATCTACCTTTTAAACCTTCTCTGGACTTCCACAAATAATTTAAGACCAGAATTAGCCAAATCGGTCCAGCAGTTCTCGAGTTTTAGCGAGACTAATGAACAGCAATTCATTTATATATATAGATAGAAGATAGATTCATTATGTTCAGAGGAAACATGTTGAGTTTGATCGAAATTGAGTCATGTATGTGTAAGACACTCGTAGAACCTGCTGCGCTTTGCTGACCGATGTTCGATTTTACTTGGATCCGATCGCTACCTACTTTAAACACTGAACTTTAATCACCCGGTAGACCAATCTGAAGATGTGGCTCGTTTACCGACACGCTTCACAATACGAATACAAGGATGTATTCAATAAGTTTTTTTTTTCTATATTCACTGATAGCCTAAAGGGTTAATCCAACTATGCGCGGACGGATAGGTGAGATCACGGGTTGAACGTAAGAGAATTTGCTAACACTAGCCCTAGCAAAAGTATTGCCTCGCTACCATCAGCCCCGAATCGCGACCCACTAAGAAGATCCCGCGAGAAACTCAGTGGTTATTTGTGGTTTCAACTAATAATTAATTGGTTTTAGTAAAGCTTGAATTAATTACTACTGACTACCAAGGCAGCATACAGACGCAGGAGTTTAACTGCAGATGAAGGCGCGGTGCGACGACGTCAGTACAGATTATACGAGGCCCGAAACACCGGTAGATACCAGGAGTATTCCTAACTTTCATACAACGACATCGTAAACGTAAGCATGTGTCAGGATAAGGCATTATTTATATTTCAAAATAGGAACAAAAAAGAATTCGGATTTCATAGCAACTGACATTTTAATATGTACGTCCTAAAAACAATTACGATATTGAGTTGTTTTTAAAATAGAATTTAGAAGCTATGAGAGCTTTTTTTGGTTCCTGCCTATGCGGGTAGCGTGTAGTTGAGCTCCCGGGGCTCAAACCGGAGGTGTTGCTAATACTAGCCCCAGCAAGAGCAGTGCTTCGCAGAATCTACCACCGGATCGGAAACGCGGCCCACTGAGAAAATCCGGCGAGAAACTCAGTGGGCTGTGTCTTTGGGTTAATTTACTCGTCGAGCCCTTCGTCGCAAGCGACCGGTTCGGCGAGAACGGTGACCGATGTTTGAGGTACCTGTAAGCACCGTTAATGGATCGGGAGGATCCGTAATGACGTGCTATGAGAGCGATTTTCGTTTTCAAACTAATAAAAATCGTTCAAATGTGTTTTTTTGTGAAAACGTGTTTTCGTTTTTGAGTTTTGTTATTATTTTAAATGCCATATCCGATGCTTCGTATTCTCACGTACACTGAGGTACGGATAGGGACAGCTCCGGAAATGATTTATGTATCTCTGAAACATTCATACGCATATAGATAACTAGCCTGTACTTCTAAACAGTTACAACTATTCAGGTTGTTTTGGGTTCCTGAATAAATGTGGCACACTAAAAATCGATTCGGAAAGTGTCCAATAAATTTTGTATTTAAATAGCTTAAGCTATTACTGTGAAGTGTTTTTGAAAATAAGTTTCTGACCAATACATCGTTCACGACGGCTATCCAAGTTTGTTAGTTTACTAATGGTGGCCCGGTGGTCGAAATTCGACCATAATTATTAATTTAAATTATAAGTTTGAACATTATTATGGTTCTATTGTCAAAGAATTTACTTCTATAATCACAGCTTTCGTCAAGGCTACATTATACACAAATAATATTAAAGACCAACAATATTAATCTATTCTCAGTTTGACCACAGACTTCAACCATAAACAAAAGAGTATATATACGTGTGAGAAATACATGGTAGTGTGTGTCATATTTTTTTATTGACTTAATGTATTTTATAACCATAATTTTAATGCATATCATTGATGAATCTGTTAGTTTTAAGATTATATTCGAATATACGAGGAAATTTTATAATTACTATGAAACAAATATTTTTTTGTAATAAGTCGTGTCTCAAGACGGTTGTTGGCATTTTACGTTTGTAGTTGGGCTTCGGTAACCACTTAACGCCAGTTGGGCCGTGAGCTCGTTCATGCGCAATAAGTAAAACAGAAAACATTATTATTACGCGGACATGAGTATTTCTTTGAAGCGATCGAGCTATTGATAATCTCATCAACATTATAATATTCGATTATTTTCCATTGAACAAATTAACCAAAAGCACTTATTTTCATTACGTTAACAGGAATTATATCTTAACTCAACGAATAATAAATATATTTTTCCGTTATTCACGTGTTTTCGTGTGGTATTGCGTGTAGACACATCGTGCAAGTTACTAGGCGCGGAGACTAGGCGTGGAGGTGGGTGGCGAACCTCCTTAGTGCCTACATGTGTGAATTTACTACGGCGCCCTGCAGGCGAGCGACTAATTCCGTTAAAATTCTCCTCGCCGGTTATGCTCGCCTGGTACTCCGTAAGTAGGGTAAATGACAACGGGGGTGGTTTACAGTCGACAGGGGTGGCTGCCACTTGGCTGGCACGTACCCCCGGCGCAAGGGATTGCTTAACGTTTATTTTGTGAGTTCTGCGTTCTTCGAAGCCTTTCTGTTATGCTTAAAAAGATTACCATATAATGTTCAGAGTTGTAACTAAGTGTTGCTCACGGATTATTGGAACTAGAAAAATATTTGCATGTTGATATTTTTATCTAAAACTAGAGGTCGCGCAGTAGTCGAAATTCGACTATAATTAATTGGAATTGTAAGTATGTACACTATTATGATAGTATTTTATACTTCTATAATCACAAATTTCACCAAGGCTACACTATAAAAAAATATTAATAAAGACAAACAATATTTAATCTATTCTCAATTTGACAACAGACGTCAAGAACAAAAGTTTGTTTTCTTTATTGATTTAATGTATCTTTAATGCATTATTTTTAAAAAATATTAGCATTGTGCACTTCTTCTCTGTATTCTCTATAAGTGTGGAAAATTTCATACTCCTCCGTCCGCGCAATTTTCGTAAAAAGGGATACAAAGTTTTTGCTTCACGTATTAATATATAGATAATATCCGGAATTTTAATCTTTGTTGTCTGTTAAGAAGTTATCTAACACTTAGTGTATTTTCTATTACTATGCAAATCTTACTTGGGTCGATTGAAGTTTCAAAATCATACAGACATGTTTAGTGTATTAAATTAGGGTATCATCAAATAGGGTAAGTATATTTGATGTAAAATAACTGTGATGACCTACTAAAAGGTGACGTCACTCTTCAAAGTTTTCACTTTGTCAATTAAAACGTGAAACCATGAATTTGAATATTCACTTAAACAAAACTGAATCTTAAAACGATGCGCGCAACTAATTTAATTCCATTTCGATAAGTCGGTGGTTAAGTCCTTTTCAATTTCAAAAGATTAACGCTACAAATATCGATAGGGTCTTTTAGACCCCCGTGTTAATGAAAAGTAGAATCGATCGGCAGGAGGGACCCGAACTTAATTATGTCACCGATCAAGGTCACATCAGAGTTGAAGGGAAATTGCATTAGTGAATCGTGAAAACACTGTTATCGAATTTTTAATCTTATATTTAAACGCACTAAATGCTGTATTCGTTTGACAAACTGGTGTATTGTGAATGAGTTTGTTATTGTCAGCGTAGCGTCGGTCAAAATGTTAATTTCAAATATATATCAATGAAATAACTTTTGGTAGAACTTTTATTTGATTCGGCGAATATCGGCTATTCCTCAATACTGGTTGAATATTTTAATCCTAGTTTCAACATTTATCTTTATGTTTGATAAACACATATTTTGGTACTTTATTGAAATAATTCCATCACTTCCAACTTAAGTGTACGGTAACCTTACGATAGAATCAGACGATGATATCAACTGATAAGATGTCTGGTGCATTCGCGTCGAGCGATGCACCGGTGTTCGAATCCCAGGCGGGTACCAATTTTTGTAATGAAATACGTACTCAACAAATGTTCACGATTTAATTCCACGGAGAAGAAATAACATCGTGTAATAAAAATCAAACCCTCAAAATTATAATTTGCGTAATTACTGGTGGTAGGAACTCTTGTGTTTTTTTTTTTTTTTTTGCCTTTGTAGGCAGACGTGCATACGGCCCACCTGATGGTAAGTGGTCACCGTCGCTCATGGACGTCAGCAATGCCAGGGGCAGAGCCAAGCCGCTGTCTACCATAGTGTGTCCTCGCGGGTAGATACCCTGCCTATTTCTACCGTGAAGCAGTAAAGCGTTTCGGTTTGAAGGGTGGGGCAGCCGTTGTAAATATACTTGAGACCTTAGAACTTATATCTCAAGGTGGGTGGCGCATTTACGTTTGTAGATGTCTATGGGCTCCGGTAACCAATTAACACCGGGTGGGCTGTGAGCTCGTTCACCCATCTAAGCAATAAAAAAAATCGTACCTTTCACAAGCCTCATGAAAAATGAACCACCTATGATGTAATGCAAAACATAAACATGGATATTTAAAAACGATATATAAAAATTCACAAACAGCAAAAGCGATGAGAACTTATAATCGCCTACATCAAAACGGTCACACGACTCGCAAGTGGCCACCGAATAAAATAGCCTGTTGTGTTATTAACAGCGGCCGCTACAGAAAACTGGGGTGGCACCCGGAGCAAGTAATGCTGGATGAGTTAGAATTCTAAGATTTGCGATGATCTTTCGTTCTATTTGTATATAGACGATGCTGATTTTTTAAAATCAATATATATATTTTGTAATTTGTACTCGTTACGGTAATTCTTTTGGACAACTTTCATGATTGTTTTAACCGGTAATTGTTTACTAATCACTACATAGTATAAAACAAAGTCGCTTTCTCTGTCCCTATATCTGTCTGTCCCTATGTATGCTTAAATCTTTAAAACTACGCAACGGATTTTGATGCGGTTTTTTTTTATTAGATAGAGTGATTGAAGAGGAAGGTTTATATGTATAATAACATCCATTAAATAGTGGAGAGATCAATAATAAATTACAGTTTCCGAAGCGAAGCGAGGGCAGGTCGCTAGTTTAATATATACAGTATTATTGTTAGTATATATAGTATTATTATTAGTGTAGTTAAATACTATATGTATGTATCCGAAATTTTGTACAATCTGTAATCATTGATACTACTGAAAAATTACTTCGTCGATACTATGGTTTCCTTGTGTGATCTTCACATAGCCAAAAATTACGAGCAGACAATATCTTCCCTAAAAACTCTTATTCCCTGTATTATCAGGGCCGCATCCACTTAATCAACATCCACGTCGTAAGTACCCGAGAAAAAAGGGAGGAGGGTCGAATATCCCACAAGGGGGGCGGCAATGGACTGAAGGAGCCCCAATCAATCTTACAAGTCGCAGTGCGTTGCGGGGGCAGGGAGGATAAGGCACTTTCTGAGGTCGGAGGGACGATACCCTCTTATGGACGGGCCCCGCTGACCCTCTGGGAGGGACCTACCGAAAAAGGTCACACATAAACTTTTTGCCGCCCAAAAAGATATTTTAGTGAGCCGTTTAGTGTTGTTCGGACTTTGATTATGTACTGAGCGTTTCGATAAAGGTCGGCTTTCGCGATCAAACGTTAACATAAAACTCTATACGCAAAAAAAAATCGTAGGAATTCTAAAGAGAAATAAAATGTTAAACACGCTTACGTCTTTTCTATTAAAGTTCACAAATCACGCACTTAGTCAACACGTGAACGCTCGTGCCCCTGTGAATTTCGTACACGGCCAAACTATCTCTAACTGCCTAAACACAGTGCGAACATTTTCTCTTACGTCCCCGAAAACCCGCATTAGTCGGGCCGAGACATCAACGAAAAACTAGTCATCGCAAACTTACTTGCGCGCTTCTCCTCGGGGCGTCGTTTTTGTGTCTTGTCTAATACCGCGGCGCCCCCTAGGGCTGATGAGGCCCCCACCACCCCTTCGCCTCGAGCGAGAAAAATGAGTTAGAAAAGATGCGGCGCCCGATTATAGCGTGACGCCCGTGCGGTCCTTTGTGTGGGACATTCGTCTGAATCAATCGGCGGTCGCAGGGTTACGTGTCGCAACGGTATAACTCTTACGAATCATGGAGCCCTGGTACAAAAATATGTATTTCTTTAATATTTTTTCTTATTATTTTTTCTATTATATAAAAAAAAAAAATTTATTATTTATTTATCTTTTCTGCCGATTGCTTATGTAGTTTAAGATTCCGTATATATAATGTATATAGAGGTATGTACTCCATAACCTATTTAAGCACTTCCAAAGGCATGCATGTGACTACGCTGACAGTAAAATACTTATCTTCGGTATTCAAATTATTTTCTTTATCGATTACTAGCGACCCGCCTTCGCTTCGCTTCGGAAACATTAAAACACACATGAATCCAAAAAAATAAAATAATTTTTTTTTTAAAAAAAGTAGCCTATGTTCATCAGGGACAATGTCGGCTTCTAATGGAAAAAGAATTTTTCAAATCGGTCCAGTAGTTTCGGAGCCTATTCGAAACAAACAAACAAACAAATCTTTCCTCTTTATAATATTAAGTATAGATATAGATAATCACAAACATATTACTAGTCTTGTGTGTGATTATCGGTTTTAGGACAAAATTGTGTGTATGTAGATATCACTGTCACGCCTATTCCTCGATCGAAGCAATCATGCATTCCAGCTTCAAGGGTAGACCACTGAGATTTCGACCACAATTTTCAATGTGGGTAGCGGCATTCGCAATAAGTCCATTCTTCTATCTATATATATAAAAATGAATTGCTGTTCGTTAGTCTCGCTAAAACTCGAGAATGACTGGACCGATTTGGCAAATTTGATCTTGAATTATTCTTGGAAGTCCAGAGAAGGTAAAAGGTAGATAAATATGAAAATACTTGCAATTAAATAAAAATAACAATTTTGTTTTTCCTATGATGTCCCCCCCCTCCCTCGGACGGATTCCTTTTGTTTGTTTTAAGTTTATTTTATAGAAGAGTTTAAGTCTTTTATTTATCGATTGAGGCACTATACGAAGTCTGCCGGGTCAGCTAGTTATATAATAAAAAAAATCATTGAGAAACTACCTATTTTAATAGCATAATGATTTTTACCGATTTGCGGATGTAAATAATACTTTACCTACTTAATTCGAATATTATTATAATATTTAACAATCTTATTCAGAGACGGAACTATACATTAATTATTTTGAAATATTCTTAACTTTGCAAGTTCTTTAACAGTTTAAAATAAATTAATTACATTAAGTAATTTAAGTATTCTAATTCGTCTCAAGATAAGTTCTTGATTGCCGATAGTATGAATAATATAGTGAGAATAAACATGTTTTATTTTTGGATATATTTAAGTACCAATTTTTTTATTGCTCTGGTTTCGTCGTCTCTGACCCTGTGCTTTAGGATAGTGTGCCCAAATCTCATACTGAGATTCTATTTCACGAAACCTATCCAGTTTCCAGATATTTAAAAGTAAGCTCTTAAGTACAACAGAAGTCAGTAGGCTACGCGCTTTTTAAAGCCACGTTTAAGTGAATTTTCCAAATACAAGATTTCTTCAAATAATAGGTCGAGGAAAATGTTTCTTCGCATTTTTTAAGAAATTTCATAACATTTTTCAATATAGTTTATTTACATTTAACTAAAGTATGTAGGTACCATTTTGTTCGATAACTTTTTGCCATCTTGTAGGTAGGGACATAATCCCATTGCTATAGAAATTTAGGGGCTTCTGAAAATAAAATGTATCGAATTTCTTCATTAGATTCACTCATCTTGACGGTACGAAAAATAAATAAAAATCATACATTTTCCTAATTTGAATTCAGAATTATCTTCTTCAAAATTTAAACTTTTAATGATAACAAAACCAGCCAGATACAAATAGTATAGCCAAAGAGATTTTATTACAAGTTCATACATACTATATAATGCGAAAAGACTTTGTCCCCAACCTAAATACATACCGTTCATTTTCTTAATATGGTGTCAAGAAGAAACATTGATTTTTAACTTATACGATTTTGTCGTGCCATTATTATTTTGTGTTCCGCTAAATTGATAATGAATAACTTTAATGATATAAGACTTTCATGTTGAAGGAATGACTTCGTGTATAATTAAACTCGCAAAATTATAATCATTCGTAGGCGTCTTATTAGCCCGCACTGGCGGTTGTCACAACCATGCCTTAGTGTGCAGCGAAGCAGTAATGTTTTTTATTTATTTATTGCTTGTGTGGACGAGGTCATAGCCCACCTGGTGTTAAGTGGTTACCGGAGCCCATAGACATCTACAACGTAAATACGCCACCCACCTTGAGATATAAGTTCTAAGATCTCAGTATAGTTACAACGGCTGCCCCACTTTTCAAACCGAAACGCATTACTGATTCACGGCAGAAATAGGCGGGGTGGTGGTACATACCCGTGCGGACTCACAAGAGGTCCTACCACCAGCTAATTTACCATATTAAGTTTATATACGAAGCTAACAAAAGCGCGTTCATCATGTTTTCATTATATATTCAAATATAAAAGTCGACCCAATGAATTTCTATACAATCATACTTTTCTCTCTTAACCCGATCTTTTTGTCTGCTATAGCTGAGAGGAAATTTTGACTTATTTTAATTTTTATGTTTACACGAAATACCCCGGAATCATAACAAGGGTTGTGGCCCACACAAAGGCGGTCCTGCGGGCCGGTTAGACGGTCGGCCTTTGCAACTCACAAGTTTAGGGTTAAGCGGACCCGCAAAATCATATGTTTGTACAATGTTATGTTCGGACCAAAAATTTACTTTCCCGTGTGCGGTTTGATTGTTATCGTTCCGGGACCGCGTAGAGTTGCTCGTTTGAAACTCATAACCGCTAATGTCTATTTAGAGGTCTCAATAATCAAATAGTAGTCACACCCCGATAAGTTATAAGCAGGGGACGTCTTAAACTAGGATGGGGCCCTTGGGCACCCAAGAATTTGAGGCCCTTTTGGAAAGTAAAAAAAAGCGAATTATAATAACATTTTTTTACTGAGTTTGAGACTATTTATTATAGGTAATCAAATACAGTATGATATAATATGTCATTAATTATATTAGAATGCTGCTGGTTTTTTGGTTACGATTTCGATAACGGTTTCTTTCGGGATTTCTGTTGAGCAAAATCTTCTATCATAGTCATAGTATAAGCCTTGTAAATACCTTCTGATTACTGATTTGTGAAAAAAGTGTAATGTGCCCGACAAAAATGTTTTGAGAATAAACGTGTGAGAGAAATTGTCGGTCTTTCGGCCCCCCCTGAGAATGGAGGCCCTGGGCACGGGCCCCGTGTGCCCTTATGGTAAAGACGGTATTGGTTATAAGCACAATATTAAAATAGAAATATCAACGTAATTTCAAAGACTTACCTTTTCCAAGTCGCTGCCGTTCTGTTGAGACGAATTCTTGGATTGCTTTAAATAGTTCGTCGTAATAGGCGCGCCGTATTCTACGTCCTCGCCCCCATAGTACATCGCGCCGTCTGGCCTCCACTGCCTGGCAAACCTCCCGAAGCTAACGGGATATTCTAAAGTCGCTCCCGTAAATTTACTCGGAGACCTGCATTTAGGAGGATCTTTTGACGTCAAGTTCGCAACGTCCAGCGGATTGTATTTTTTCTTCTCAGTCTTTTCACTAGCGCTTGGCGTTTCAGAAGCACTCGTGTTCTCTCCTTCTGACTCTTTCGTATTCTCTTCTTTATGCAGAAGCGGACTGTCATTAGGTTTGACTTCTTCGACGTCTATCAGGCTGTTGTCGTCCTTGTCTATTTCGGGGTCAGTTCTGATTGGTTCGTCTTGTTCTATCGCCGGTTCAACAGGAGAACTCCTGCTGTAGGGCTGGTTTTGATCGAAATCTACTTTCTTCGTGGTTAGTTCTATGTACGTCGGTTCCTCTTCAACCTCTGCGGGCTTGGGACTCTCGACTTTCTTGACCGGCTGCAATTCGGTATACTCGAATTTAGGTTCGTAATAATTTGAATGGGCCGCGTCGATTTCCGACTCCCAGTTGCGAGAGTAGTCAGGTGGGCAGTGGGGGTGATACGGGAGGTAAGTGGGGTGTCTTGTGGGGGATGGGGAAGGCGTGGGCAGCGGTGGGGGCGAGGCGCTGCGCGGGCGCCTGGCGCACTCGGCACATCCGGTGAGGAAGCGCGTGACGGCCTCCCGCGGCAGAAAGGCGTACGTCTCCGTAATCTGGAAACGAAAACATCCGCGTTCAGGGAAATGCGTAAACAATTTGCTCGAACCATAATTTAGGTCACACCTCGAGAGATCTCCGTTTAGATTATTTATTTACAAGGATTATTTTAACGGAACTGTTTCGGATCACTGGTATGAAGGTTTGCGTGTCTGAATGTTTGTTACTTGATGGATCTGAGTAGAATTTCGCACAAAGACAGTTTATAACCTTGATATTTTATATCATAGCAAATGACTTAACCCGGCCAACGCCGCTGGTGTCTGCAATCATAAATATGATAGTTCGCCCCTGGATAATAAATCGACTGATTGTTTGTAAATAAAGACACAAGTAACTAAATCTTTATCCAGGGGTAATCCGACGCGATTCAGTCTTTCTGAATTACAAATTTAACACGGGTAAGCCAGCAGGGGACATCTAGTATGAGAAAAAACATGAAAAACGCAAAGGAGACGGAAAATCGTGGGCCAAAAATGTAATAACTTGGAATGTAGTCTAAAAAATTTGTCATATTTTTTTATATAAGAATATAAAAAATCACCTCAATCCTCTTTCTGGGACCGGAGAAAAATGAGAAAGTTAGTTTTTGTCGGTATAACGGTGTGATCGATTTAATTAATCGATTACAGGATTATAAAAAGAAAAACATTGCACTAGGTAATTAATGCAAAGTAATTAAATGAGCAATTTATACTTGTTGTATACAAATGCGGTATACGCCGGATTTAATTGCGATTATACACATAAATGAAGAAAAAGTCTATTATTATTTAACAAAGTAATATGATTATCGATTTCAAATCGATTAAAATCGATTGTATTTTTGATGACAGCTTTGACAGTCAGGACGTTTGTTCATAGATTATACAATTGTTTTTTGGCGCTTGTTGGTTTTTTCTGCTCTACTCGTTTTGTATCTTCGACGCATTTAGAGTGTGTATCTATCGGGCTGTTTTTATATTTTCAACGATCACTGCTTTATTATTACGGATTCCAACTCTGCCAGCCTTGTACGACAATTGCTTCTACACTGGACACCGAAGATTGCTCACACGTTTGACTTGAAATTGTTGCATTGGATATTGTTGAAATTATGGATCGCTGTGTGAATTGTGGAATAGCAATTCCATATTCCATACCTGATATATGTATATCATTGATATTCATTCATAATATGACATTTAAATGATTATCCAATGGATATAATAAACATTTACATAAGCTTAAATAAGTTATTATTCAGCTCTTTTAAAGAGATTGTAACATAACCTAACTTTTACTAAATCTTTATTAACTCGGCTCTCAGATTGAGAAAACTTTTATAATTTTCAGCAAAGTACTGATAAATCTGAATCTATTAATTCATATTAGTTTCATCACGTTACATTCGGGCCCAAAAATGTATGTAATCGTTTCAGTCTCCATTATCTTCTTCTTTTCTTTTAAATTATATTTGAAAAACGTTGTTCAATATAACGAATAATATTAACTTTCCTGTGCTATATTAATGACATTAGGTTTTACGAATCGAAACTTTTTAAATTGTATTTAATATATTTGTCCACCACTATTAGGTACTTCGCTAAATCCAAACTTAAAATTTTAGCAAAAATAAAACAATGGTCTCTCGAAGGGCACTCGAGCTGACACTAATATTATTGAAGTGAAACTTCCTTATCGGCGTTGGAAAAAAATTTACCGTCACATTTTTCGGTTACGCGTCACTTTTTTCCGTTACGCGCCATCTGTTTTGTATTCATGTCTATGATAATAAAATCCTTTTGTTTAAACTTTATGTAATTTAACTTTTTTGTATTCATGTCTATGATAATAAAATCCTTTTGTTTAAACTTTATCTAATTTAACTTTATTTAACCAATTTCTAGAAAGTTTGAATGTAGATCATTTTTCGAAAAATAAGGCCATAAACAAGTTTCACTTCTTACGTGTGTACACTAGTACACGCACACATTTTTTTGATAAGTATGTATATTATTTATGGTTCCCTTTTACCATCAGCCGGGGCTAAGCTCAAACGCCTGTAATCTAAAAGTAATATAAAATCAAACAAAATGTCTCGATACATGAGTTCCACTCCGCGTTAGCGACATCTATCAACCATTATGCGTTATTTTCTGTATAGCGCCATCTATGTGAGGCTTGTAGTAACAACTGACATTCTAGCTCCGCAACATCTTGTGTTTATACTTGACAAAAACAGATGGCGCTTTTTATGTTAATTAATCATGAAAAATATTAATTTAGGATCAAAGTCTACCTTTCTACTTGAACCTTTGAGGCCAAATGTTTTTTTTGTATTTAAAATACTGTATTAGTACATTACACTATACATTTCTTATTGTGACTGTATTAATTAAGATGTATATAAATTAAATAATTTTCCCCGAAAACAATTTTTTTGTAAACGAATATTTTGAAAATATATATATCTACCGTTCTATATGTTCGTTTTTGTCCTGCATGTTTTCCAGGTCTTCCTTCAAGTTCTACGTGGACTGTGTAGATGATGTCGAAGAAATTTTCAACGATGGCTACTTTTCGGTACACGGGTTCTTGGTTCGGCGCATTCTGCAACAAAACATTTGATAATTAAATGATAATTCGCTTATATTACTAGCTAGCTAGTTACCTTGTGTGTAAAAGAGAGTTTTGTAAAGTTATCAAACCTAACTTGGCTTTCCTACAAACGTAAAAACAGTGGAGCACGCCATCTATGATCACATAGTTCAGGAGTAAATCAAAAGCTACATTAACGGAACACTAGATGGCACTGCGAAAGCATCTCAAAAATTACTTCAACTAAAACTTGTAGTATTCCAATGCAGATTAGAATTAAATTAGACTTAGAATATGCGAAAAAAATCTCATTATTCTACACCGACTGCAATACTAACATACAAAATACAAAAAACCACAACATTCTAATATTTGTCCAATTTCAATTATACATAAGGTATATTTTTGTTTAACATAAGTTTTACAATATTTCGAATCGGTATGCTTACAAATACAGACGGCTTTAAATGGGCACTTAGCAATGGACGCCACTATTATATCAGCCCGTTGCCGAGACCCCGGTCGCGGGGCTTGTCCGGGCGCCCGCGTAATTACGGGCGAGCTCCAGACCGGGATAATTACGTGCGGCCCGGGATGGGATAATTACGACCCGCGGTCCAATCGTGACCTGGGTGATTTATGAAAACAAATCGCGTTACAGATCATTTCGATGCGACCCGCTATCTCTAATGGTTTATTTATCGCATTACATTCATTCTAATTACCACTACATTTTTTCGTTTCTTCTATAAAATGAGCTATTGTTGTACTAAATTGTTACGAATTCAATTACAAAGGTACGTATCGATTACAATAGAAATCAATAAAGTTTACGTCAAATATGATTTTTTTTCCTACCTAAGCTGATGGTCTAGAGCAGCGGTAGGGGAACTTTTTTAATTATTACCCTAAAATATTTTTGTGTAAGTTGATATTACCCCATGGCGAAGAACAAAAAAAAAACGAAATCGCTTCTTTTTAGCATCTTTCATATTATAGCTCCCATGATAATTTTGAAAAGAAAGAAAGAAGTTTCACTTCAATATATATATACTTTCTACTCACAAAAGTTTCATTTTTACCTTCCAAATTTTCATCTTACCCCATTTGGGGTAATTACCCCGGTTCCCCGACCGCTGGTTTAGAGAGACCATATTAGCGTCACCGGGCTAGTAGGTGAGCTCACGGGGCTCAAACTTGACGATGTTGCTAATACGAACCGTGCTTCGCAGAATCTACCGCCGGATCGGAAACGCGACCTACTAAGAAGATCCGGCGAGAAACTCAGTGGCAAATATGAAAGGTAATACTTATTATAGGCTTATACTATAGGCTAATTGTACTTATATTAGGCTACTGAACGATGGGACAGTATCGCAAGCAACAGGTGGAATGGCTTCAATGTTTCATTGCGACGTAAAAAATCGAATCAGTAGGTTTGAATTTTCGGACGGAAACACAGTCTGAATTGAGAACCTCCTCTTTTTTTCTTTGTAGTCGAACAACTACTGAAATCCACGCGGTCATTTACGAAAAGTCATTTCATACATTACATTTACTGAAGTGAAAACTTCTTTAGCATCGTTGTGATTCGAAAGTCGATGAAACAAAAAAGCGACAGTAAAAAGAGACAGACACATAAATTCATTCAAGGTTTAACGTGGGAGAAAATGAGATAGGAACATTATAAGTGTTTCTTATATTCGTGGTTCTCTTTGTGCTCTAATTCGTACCTAATATTCGTACTTATTACATTCTGAATAAATCTATGAAAATAATTATCAAATTTTGTAGCACTATGATCATTACTAAAACCTACAATTGAGTCGTCTATTATCAAAGGTGGCAATCTGTGCATTTGGACAAAAAAATGTTATTGATATGTCAATACAGATTGATTTGAATATAATCGTCTCCTTCAAAGAATACGGTTCAAAACCTGCATCAAATAAAGGTTAATAGTTAACCTGTTATTTATCTAAGATGTCGTTCCGAAGAGTTTTGTGACTGCCAATGGAATACAAAGTTTCTCTGATTTACCAATAATTATCCAAAAGTCAGATTGCCGGCTTTGATAATAGTCGACTCAATTATCCTCTTCCCGAAATTTTACATTCGTCTCATTATCTTAAAGACAAAATTTATGAAAGTTTCACCTCTATCACGTGTGAATTGCACACAATATGTTTTTTGTTATCGATTACATATTTTTAAGACCCAACTTTTAAGTATTTCGCGGCTCTCATGAGTTCGGTACGTGCAGGCAACTTATGACCGGATGTGGGCGAAACTCGCTACAATAGAACATATCCGGCAGGTCCACACACGGATAACGTTACACGGGCCCTCACATCAGCCGGTTCAAAAGTACTTTCACATGTTTGTAAACAAAGTACCTATATATTAAAGATATAAATACGCTCACTAGCTATTAGAAGAAGTTGATGTGGTATTTTAAAATTAATGTTGCAGAATTAACTATGTCATAAATTAAAATTACCATTTCCTAGATTTACTAATTCTATGGTCAAGTGTATTTTTTTTATCCTAAAAGTGATGTGAAATTTATTTTTACTTCATTTATGTGACAAAATACCTCACTCTGGTTTCAGTTTATGTAATGTCGTCAATTCTTTTAAAATAATATTGCGTGAAAACAAACATCGCGCGTTTATACAAAAGGTCTCTAAATATATTTTATTTCCTTAAAGAAAAAAATTCATAGATAATTTTACTTGAATGTCGAATTGGAATTTTAATATTTTCGTCTTATTTCACACACACACAAACAGGAAATAAATAAAAAACGTAAACCTATATAATCAGAGGTCTTTTTTGCCGTGTACCATCCGGCTATGGAATGAGCTCCTCTCCACGGCGTTTCCCGAGCGCTATGACATGTCCTTCTTCAAACGAGGCTTGTGGAGAGTATTAAGAGGTAGGCAGCGGCTCGGTTGTGCCCCTGACATTGCTGAAGTCCATGGGCGACGGTAACCACTCACCATCAGGTGGGCCGTGTGCTCGTCAGCCTACAAGTTACGTAAATAGATTCGTGTTGAATGTTTTAAAAACATAACCATTACGGAACATTGGAAGTGACAAGTGACAGGAGGTCGGCACTCCGACCCGGGTATAAAAGCCGAAATGTCATCCGTTAAACCTCTCGAGCCGGTTGTATTTATGCGGGCCGCCGTGGCACCGCACTTCGCCGCTGAATATCGGAAAATGTCCGCGTGCTCACTCGAGACCTGTCGAGTACTCTCCAGCTAGGGTTGCCGCTAGGCGCGATAATTCTCATGTAATTTTTATTAAGAAAATACAGTGTTGTGGTGTTACTTTTCATCTTATACCTTTAAACGAGCAATTCTTGTATATTAATATATATATATAATCTGAATCTCGGAAACGGCTCCAACGATTTTCATAAAATTTTGTATACAGGGGATTTCGGGGGCGATAAATCGATCTAGGTGCGATTTATTTTCAGAAAATGTTGTTTTATTCATGTTTTCAATAATCAACTTTATCGATAATCAACTTTATGACTCTTCCCGACATCTATTGGCGAATAATAATACTATTTTTCTTAACCCGCAAAATTACAATTTGCGTAATTACTGGTGGTAGGACCTCTTGTGAGTCCACACGGGTAGGTACAACCACTCTGCCTATTTCTGCCGCGAAGCAGTTTCGGTTTAAAGGGTGAGGCAGCCGTTGTAACTATACTTGAGATCTTAGAACTTATATCATAAGGTGGGTGGCGAATTTACGTCGTAGATGTCTATGAGCTCCAGTAACCACTTAACGCCAGGTGGGCTGTGAGCTCGTCCACCCATCTAAGTAAAAAAAATATAGTTTACTAACGGACTAGAAGTAATCTAATATTACCTGATATTAGACTGTCGGTAGCCCTGACGCAAAGCAACTGATCTACTGCGGGGTATTGTCGCGCCATCCGCCCGGGCGCTGTTTGCTCAGACACTTTCAGTTCGCTCGCTCTTCCAACATTAACAAGAAGGCGCGTGAACATTAACAGCAACAAATCCCATTGAAATTTTAAGTTAATTACCGATCTAGAATCGGCGATGGGTGTTAGTGTGGTCTCTTTACGTCATTTCGGATCCTCCCGATCCACTAACGGTGCTTTTAGGTACACACTGGTCATAGTTCTCGTCGAACCCGTCGCTTGCAACGGAGGGCTCGGCGAGTAAATTAACCTTCAGACACAGTCCACTGAGTTTCTCGCCGGATCTTCTCAGTGGGTCGCGTTTCCGATCCAATGGTAGATTCTGCTAAGCACAGCTCATGCTAGGGTTCGTGTTAACAACGTCGTCAGGTTTAAGCCCCGTGAGCTCACTTACTGCTGAGCTGACGCTGATATGGTCTCTCAAAACCATCAGATTAGGAAAAAAAAATACCTTATTCATATTACAATTTCTTATCTAAGCCTCGCATCGGAAACAATTGAGCGGTGGCTTACTGGTATTAGGACCTCTTGTGAGTCCGCAAGGTTAGGTACCACCACCCTGCCTATTTCTGCCGTGAAGCAGTAATGCGTTTCGGTTTGAATGTTGAGACAACCGTTGTAACTATACCGAGACCTTAGAACTCAAGGTTGTTAGCGGCATTTACGGCTCCGGTAACCACTTAACACCAGGTGGGCTGTGAGCTCGTGCACCCCCCTAAGCAATAAAAAAAAGTTGAAACTAAGCTTGGTTATAATACATGATAATATGTACTTATATTATATCCTACCACTCATAATATATTGTATTTAACCCTTTTTACTTCAAGTCCAACAACCCTCTCTACCATAGTATTATATGGGCATTCTCAACAACAACAAAAAACACGCCGACGTAAAATCGTAAATACATATTTCTCGTTCCCGGGTTGAATGGGATGTATTCACGGGGCCGGTTAATCCGGGACGCGGTGACATTTGACAGGTAAAAATCGTCGGTCGACAATAGAAGGGATCCGATATTTACGAGGACGGTCACGAGAGTTCTCCTGTCGGCAACGGGAAATAATGAAAACGTGACTTTACTCAAAGATTCCACGATGATGTAATTTTTTTTTTTTTTTGTATTTACATATTTACATTTTTGTAGTACCTGAACAAGGCATAACTAGAAGAAAATCATTAATAAGTATACTAATATTTTTTATTAATTTATATATTTTAAAATATATAATTTAAAATTTATATAATTTAAATAATTTAATAATATAATTTAAAATTTAAAACCTTCTACGACAATTCGAATTCATTAAGAGAACGTCAGCTAAATTTGAGAAATGTAAAATAATCATTTTGTTACTCATATGTACTTCTTAGTTAATTTAAAAATATTAGTAATTTAATACATTAAGTTTAAAACTACTTTTTTTTTCACCTATTCGCTGGTAATTAAGAGGCTATTCCAGTAACGCCCGGAGGAGTAGTTGAGCTCACGGGCTCAGCCTGAGAGAATTTGCTAATACTAGCCCTAGTAAGAGCAGTGTTTCGTAGGCAGCGGCTTGGCTCTGCCCCTGGCATTGCTGAAGTCCATGGGCGACGATAACCATTCACCATCAGATGGACCGTGCGCTCGTCTGCCTACAAGGGCAATAAAAAAAAAAGAATCTACCACCGGCTCGGAATCGCGACCCACTGAGAAGATCTGGCGAGAAACTTAATTAGCTGTCAATGGTGTCCACGACCACGAAATGTGGAGCGAATTCGAAGCGTCGGAAACTATGTGATGAACATCAAGAAACACGAGATTAAATCACAAAAGTAGTATTTGTGTCAGCTACTCGAAAAACTTAAAGAAAAACCTATAAAGTACATTTGAGGCAGTCAGCGCTAAAGTGGCTTAACCCACAAAAATCATATTCGTGCTTATGTATTGCAATTTATTAAAACAAAATCAATTTTGATGCAAAATCGGCCTATTCATAGTTTCATCCATAGATAACAGATGTCTTTATAAATATAATTTTAGCGCGTATTTTTTTGCCTACGAAGTATTGTAAAGGTAAATTCGAACCTCATTATCTCCATACTAACTATGGTAATATCCCACCACTCACAACATATTGTATGGACCGACGACCTAGTAAAAAGCGCTGGGTCTCGTTGGATGCAGGTGGCAATGGACCGGTCGCACTGGAAATCTATTGGAGAGGCCTATGTTCAGCAGTGGACGGCGATAGGCTGAAATGATGATGATGATGATGAACTATGGTAATGGGCACATTGGCGCTGACAGCTTCATTTGTAAATGTTAAATGTTGTGTTTAAATATATATGAATAAGCTGCTGAATGTGGCGGACTAAAGCCTTCGTCAAACAGAACGCGTACTTAGCGCCGCGTACTTAACGTCGCGCTCTTTTCGTGTCACACAAATTGACTAGATGAGTCCAACGCTCCTTGACGCAACGCATTCGCCAAATCATAGTGCCTTTCGATAGCAGTGTAAAAATTTATAAGTATTAAGAAATCGAGTGATTCAGATGTGGCATTGTATAAGCATGGATATTTTCTAACTATTTATATCATTTTTTCGGGCATTATCTAGTATTTTAATACACATTCACTCGGACGCTAAAATAAAATTTGTAAAAAATTACAACGCCTGACGTCAAAGCGTCCTAACGCCGCGACAGAGCGCTGCGTACTTATAGCGCTGGGGCTCTGTTTGACGGTATGTTACCATAGTAGTACAACACCTCTCGGCGTCATAGCGCGGCGTTAGTTTAGCGCTCTGACGCGCGCTAATTACGCGTTCTGTTTGACGAAGGCTTAAGACCACGAAATTGGCTTTTTACACGAGTGAAAAGTTATGCTATGACACTCTTCAAGCTTTCCAAGATTCCTGACTTCCAGCTTCCGCTGTAGAGAGGACCAACGTAGTTACTGCACATTTGAAAAACAATACTTCAGAGTTTGAAAGATAATTGACAGCAAATTTTGACATAAGATCATTATTATAATCATTCGGATATAAATTGGTCGTTTTTTTTATTGGCCTAATTAATGATAATATAGGTAATTTAAAATAACTAATTAAATTATCACTTTATTCTCTAGTAGAGCAAAATTCATGTTTAATTAATACATTTTTAATTAAACACTTATTAAAATAACAATAACAATAAAAAAATATTGTTATTATTAAAATTGTTAATATTTCTAACGAAAAAGTACTAGGAGGCCATAAGCGTTCAGAAGTGTTCATACAATATCATGCAAGACAAGTGGTGACCGCTAGCCGAGGCGAGTGAACGCAGCCGTAAAAATGTGGTAACCTGCTTACTTCTCTAAACACTGACAAGATGCACAATTTAGGTACTTGAAACTGTTATAGGGATATAAAGCCGTCTTTACTAAAACTATTTTTGTTTTCAAAACAATGACATTAACATCTCCAAATTAGTCCGCATTTATTATAACAAATTATTTTAACATTTGCCAACTAACGTATAATTGGAATTCGCAAATAATTTAAATATGTTTTTAACGTAATTTGTCGTGAGTGATATTTTAAAAGAGTTTTTACACAATTTATGTGCCAGATTCGAGGAAAAACATTTAAAAAAAACCTCAGAGAAACCTTTGGTTAACATTATTTTTCTAAATATTCGATAATTTACCCGGCCTTTGTAAAATTTGCAAGGCTTTGTTTGCGTAGGCGGCAACGATCACATTTCACGCGAATGCCACGCTTCGGTTAGGCTGTGTTCGACATGTAATAATTAACAAGACACCACAGAATTTTTATAAACATAACTAGGTGACCCGGCGGACTTTGTTCCGCCTTAGAACCAATAAATGAGCAGACTTTTGATTTTATCAAGGTCAATTTTTTATTTGTCCCGGCATGACTTTCTTAATGATTACCTATCTCGGCACAATAATCCAATAGAAACTCGAAACAAACACATCAACCGGTCAACTTCAAAATTCTCTTATAATTAACCATAGACTACATTACGTTTAGCTGTCAGTTGCGTTCTGTTATTCCATATTAGTTTCATTTTGTTATATATACCACGTTTTACGTCACGTCCCACGGGAACGTGATAAAAAGTATCCTATGTCCTTGTCCTGGCTCTAAGCTACCTCTCCACCAATTTCCAGCCAAATCAGTTTAGCCGTTCTTGAGTTATAAATAGTGTAACTAACACGACTTTCTTTTATATATATACTAGCTGACCCGGCAAACATTGTTTTGCCATATATAAGATTTCTAGGGAATTTCTAGTGTAGAAAAAAAAAAACTTATTGTAAGTGTGTAAGGATGTGGTAAATGAGTGAAAGAGGTATGTAGTGCTGTGAACAATGAGGGAATATATAATAAAAATAACAAAACCTCATTCAACCACATAATACCTCATTATAACAAAAAAAAATGTCCAAATAAAAAAAAATATGTTAGGGGTGGACAACCCTAATCACTTAGGGGTATGAAAAATAGATAGTAGCCGATTCTCAGGCTTACTGAATATGCATAAAAAATTTCATGAAAATCGGTCAAGCGGTTTCGGAGGAGTATGGGAACGAACATTGTGACACGAGAATTTTATATATTAGATAAGATTGTAAATAGACATGCTTTAACAAAAACCGACTTCACATAGAAAATAAAGATATTCCAAAATAAATTAATATACACTAAAAACAATAATCATCGAAATCGGTTGGCGTGATATTGAGTTATTGAGTTATTCATCTATTTGTCGCGCGCGTACTTAATGCAAATTTAAGACTTATATGGTTTTCTCATGGATACCATTATCAAAAGTGGACTAAATTGAAATGGGACCACACGGGAAGCGTCAGCTTTCTAATAAAATAAGAATCATCAAAATCGATTCATCTAGTAAAAAGTTATGAGGCAAAAAACATAGTCGAATTGAGAACCTCCTCCTTTTTTGAAGTCGGTTAAAAATGTCAAGAGTCCGCTGACAAATCACAATTTGAATAGACACGATTCGTCTTTGTTCGATCTGTGAAAATTTCGCAAAACAAAAGTTTGACTGACACTTAACTATAATAGTGATGGCACACACGACAGCGCGACCTAATTATTTATCGATAGTTCGTTGGCCGTGGAATCGATAATCGAATTAGCGGCTCCCGGGTAGTGTTGAGACTATAACCATAATTATATTAGGTACTCTAGTTTCCGCCGGGAGTATGTTGTATTTTATTGTTTGTTCTCACTAGATTAAGGTATTCGATCGATGTTAGCACGAAGCGTGGCTAAATTATTTAATAGGACTAACTTTTGGACAACTTTTGAATGAAACAGATATAACAACAAAAAAGCAATTTTATTTTTTATTGCATAAATAGTTCACAGCCCACATGGTGTTAAGTGGTTACCGGAGTCCATATACATCTACAACGTAAATGCCGCCCCCCAACTTGAGATATGAGTTCTAAGGTCTCAAGTATAGTTACAACGGCTGCCCGGTGGGGCAGTAATGCGTTTCGCGAAACGCATTACTGCTTCACGGCAGAAATAGGCAGGTTTCTAAGTCGTTTTCGTTGCAAACTCGCACTATGCACACAGGACGGCGGTATCTATCCGTGCGAGCTCACAGAGCACTCCACCGTTAGTAATTACGTAAATTATATTTTTTGCGAATTTCGTTTAAGTAACACGATATTCCTTCATAATCAAAGTCATTCGTGAGCATGTTCTAAGTAAACCTGGTGGTAGGACCTCTTTGTGAGTCCGTACGGGTAGGTACCACCACCCTGCCTATGTCTGCCGTTGACGTCCAAAAAAAAATTTAAGTCTCTCGTGTCCGAATCCGAATCACCCCCATGTATGTTCCGCGATTTTTGATAGTTTTCGAGTTATGATTTTTTTTACCTTTATGATTTTTGACCTTTATTTTTATGATTTAGTACCAGCGGCTAGCTCCAGCCGCTTGCACCAGCAGCTAGCTCCAGCCGCTTGCACCAGCGGCTAGCTCCAGCCGCTTGCACCAGCCGCTTGCACCAGCCGCTTGCACCAGCCGCTTGCACCAGCCACTTGCACCAGCCGCTAGCTCCAGCCGCTAGCTCCAGCCGCTTGCGCCAGCCGCTAGCACCAGCCGCTAGCTCCAGCCGCTAACTCCAGCCGCTTGCGCCAGCCGCTAGCTCCAGCCACTTGCACCAGCCGCTTGCGCCAGCCGCTAGCTCCAGCCGCTTGCGCCAGCCGCTAGCTCCAGCCGCTTGCACCAGCAGCTAGCTCCAGCCGCTTGCACCAGCAGCTAGCTCCAGCCGCTTGCACCAGCCGCTTGCACCAGCCGCTAGCGCCAGCCGCTAGCTCCAGCCGGTTGCACCAGCCACTTGCACCAGCCGCTAGCTCCAGCAACAAGTCCCAGCCGCTAGTGCCAGCATTTAGTACCAGCCGCTTGCACCAGCCGCTAGCTCCAGCCGCTAGGTCCAGCCGCTAGTACCCCGCCGCTAGTACCCCGCCGCTAGCTCCAGCCGCTAGCTCCAGCCGCTTGCACCAACCGCTCGCACCAGCCGCTAGCTCCAGCCGCTTGCACCAGCAGCTAGCTCCAGCCGCTTGCACCAGCGGCTAGCTCCAGCCGCTTGCACCAGCGGCTAGCTCCAGCCGCTTGCACCAGCGGCTAGCTCCAGCCGCTAGCTCCAGCCGCTTGCGCCAGCCGCTAGCTCCAGCCGCTTGCGCCAGCCGCTAGCTCCAGCCGCTTGCGCCAGCCGCTAGCTCCAGCCGCTGGCACCAGCGGCTAGCTCCAGCCGCTTGCACCAGCCGCTTGCACCAGCGGCTAGCTCCAGCCGCTTGCACCAGCCACTTGCACCAGCCGCTAGCTCCAGCCGCTAGCTCCAGCAACAAGTCCCAGCCGCTAGTGCCAGCATTTAGTACCAGCCGCTCGCACCAGCCTCTTACACCAGCCGCTTGCACCAGCCGCTAGCTCCAGCCGCTAGGTCCAGCCGCTAGTACCCCGCCGCTAGCTCCAGCCGCTTGCACCAACCGCTCGCACCAGCCGCTAGCTCCAGCCGCTCGCACCAGCCGCTAGCTCCAGCCGCTAGCTCCAGCCGCTTGCACCAGCAGCTAGCTCCAGCCGCTAGCTCCAGCCGCTTGCACCAGCCGCTTGCACCAGCAGCTAGCTCCAGCCGCTAGCTCCAGCCGCTTGCACCAGCCGCTTGCACCAGCCGCTTGCACCAGCCGCTAGCTCCAGCCGCTTGCACCAGCCACTAGCTCCAGCCGCTTGCGCCAGCCGCTAGCTCCGGCCTCTAGCTCCAGCCGCTTTTACCAGCCGCTAGCTCCAGCGGCTAGCTCCAGCCGCTTGCACCAGCCGCTTGCACCAGCCACTTGCACCAGCCGCTAGCTCCAGCCGCTAGCTCCAGCCGCTTGCACCAGCAGCTAGCTCCAGCCGCTTGCACCAGCAGCTAGCTCCAGCCGCTAGCTCCAGCCGCTTGCACCAGCCGCTTGCACTAGCCGCTAGCTCCAGCCGCTTGCGCCAGCCGCTAGCTCCGGCCGCTAGCTCCAGCCGCTTTCACCAGCCGCTAGCTCCAGCAACTAGCACCAGCCGCTATTTCCAGCCACTAGTTCCAGCATTTTGTACCAGCCGCTTGCACCAGCCGTAAAAATGTATACTTTTAGAATTTTACTCATTTTTAAATATGGAGTGGACGCTTAAAGAAGACCGTGTTGCAGTTATTGCGTTACATCGTTGCGGTTACGCGCCAATTCAAATTTATAACATACTGAAAATTTTGAATATAACCAAAAGATTCGTTTATCGTACCATCAAACGATACAATGAAGACTCTAGTGTAGATGACAGGTCAAGAAGTGGTCGCCCTCGGTCTGTTAGGACTCCAGCAGTGATAAAAGCTGTGAAGGCGCGAATTCAAAGAAACCCCAAACGTAAGCAGAAACTGTTGGCCCTTCAGATGGGGTTAAGCAGAACCACGGTGAAAAGGGTGTTAAATGAAGACTTAGGGCTTCGGGCATATCGAAGAAAAACAGGACATCGTTTGAATGCTCGTCTAATGGACCTGAGACTGAAGAGATGCCGCGCTTTGTTGAAGCGGTACGCGGGAAAAAAATATCGGGAAATTCTTTTTTCGGATGAAAAAATTTTTACCGTAGAAGAGAGCTACAACAAACAAAATGATAAGGTGTACGCACATAGTAGTGAAGAAGCGAGCAACTGTATTCCGCGTGTCCAACGAGGTCATTTTCCATCCTCGCTCATGGTATGGTTGGGAGTTTCTTATTGGGGCTTAACAGAGGTACATTTTTGTGAGAAAGGTGTAAAAACGAATGCAGTTGTGTATCAAAATACAGTCCTGACGAACCTTGTGGAACCTGTTTCTCATACCATGTTCGATAACAGGCACTGGGTATTCCAACAAGATTCGGCGCCAGCTCATAGAGCGAAGAGCACACAAGACTGGCTGGCGGCGCGTGAAATCGACTTCATCCGGCACGAAGACTGGCCCTCCTCCAGTCCAGATTTGAATCCGTTAGATTACAAGATATGGCAACACTTGGTGGAAAAGGCGTGCTCAAAGCCTCATCCCAATTTGGAGTCACTCAAGACATCCTTGATTAAGGCAGCCGCCGATATTGACATGGACCTCGTTCGTGCGCCGATAGACGACTGGCCGCGCAGATTGAAGGCCTGTATTCAAAATCACGGAGGTCATTTTGAATAAACTTTAGTGTCATAAGAATCTATGTTTTGTTAAGTTCATTTTGGTATATGAATGGTTACATAATGATTAAACTTGTTTCAATTATTTTACATTAAACATGTGACAGAATTTATGACCTGACTAGTTATATAAAAATTAATTGCTGTTCGTTAGTCTCGCTAAAACTCGAGAACCGCTGCACCGATTTGGCTAATTTAAGTCTTGAATTATTTGTGCAAGTCCAGAGAAGGTTTAAAAGGTAAATAAATATGAAAACAGACAGAATTAAATTTTGTTTAAAAAAAATTTGGTTTTTCCTTTAATGTGTCCCCCGTCGGACGGATTCCTTTTGTTTGTTTTATGTTTATTTTATACAAAGTTTAGGTCTTTTATTTATCGATTGAGGCACTACGAAGTCTGCCGGGTCACCTAGTCATCAATAAAGCAGTCCACAAGACCACTTTAAGAACTGTGAACGCGTTAAAATTAACGATTCTTCTAAATAGTTTGATTGTGAAATAAGGCAGGTTCAGGTATCCGGTATGCGGCACAGAAATATATCAGCTAGCACACACTATTTACGTAAAAGCCTACATATTTGATACGAGTAAGTGGGGAACCGGTCGGCACATCCCGCGTGTGACACATGTGCCGCGGGCATCAGTCAAGCGTCGCCGCCGGTTCGTACGTGAAGCCGGGGTTGTCGATTTCCATTATTTAATTCTAGTAAAATTGTCGTTTTTTTTTTATTCATTGCTTAGAGGAGTGGACGAGCTCACAGCTCACCTGGTGTGAAGAGTTTATTGGAGCCCATAGACATCTACGACGTAAATGCGCCACCCACCTTGAGATATAAGTTCTAAGTATACTTACAACAGCTGCCCCACCCTTCAAACCGAAACGCATTGCTGCTTCACGGCAGAAATAGACAGGGTGGTGGGGTGGTACCTACCCGCGCGGACTCACAAGAGGTCCTACCACCAGTAAAACTGAAATGTAATTTTATTTCTTATATTCGTATATGTAACATTACATGAATTAAATAGTGGTTGTCCAGTGGTCGAAATTTAACCATAATTAATTTCAATTATAACTTTGAACATTATTATGGTTTTATTGTCAAAGAGTTCTATAATCACAGATGTCACAAAATATACACTATAGACAAATAATATTAAAGACAAACAATATTATTCTATTCTCAATTTGATCACAGATTTTATCAATAAACAAGAGTATATGCGTGGGTATGTGTAAAATACATGGTAGTGTATGTAATGTTTTCTTTATTGATTTAATGATTTTTTTTAGGCATAAATAAAAAATATTCTGCACTCTTTCTCTATGTTCTCTATAAGTGTGGGAAATTACATACTTCTCCGTCCGCGCAATTTTCGTAAAAAGGGGTACAAAGGTTTTGCTTCACGTATTAATATATAGATAAACTAGTAAAGTTTTTAACGCGTCTATATAGTCTATACTACGCGTCTATATACAAGCCACAGCAAGTCTTTGGAAGTCATTAATTATCTCCACAATATACTCGCCTACTCTTATAAACTTTCATTTTTAAATGACAGCTGCTATACATACAGGAGATATACTGTCGATCCGCCTAGGAATGCAGTAAAAGCCCCCAGCGGCAGAAAATGTAGAGGCTTTTAATATGCAAAAATAACAGTAAAGGGAGGCAGCCCTAAGTTTAAGTGGGAGGGAGAGGGAGGAAGTGTCGTGCGTGCGATTTAATTCCATCGCCTCGCCCGGGACCCGGCGGCTCTCCGCCCGGCGATAGGCACGACCTAATGATTGAACGATACCGAAATAATATATTTTAGGGGCATTTTAGTCTTTGTTTTGGCAAGTATTTTGTTTTTTGTTTATGTGGCGGCCATAGAACTCGTATAGAATTAACCCAGCCCACTGAGCTTCTCACCGGATCTTCTCAGCGCGTTTCCGATCCGGTGGTAGATTCTGTGAAGCACTGCTCTGGCTAGGGCCAGTGCTAGCAACACTTCTGATTTGAGCCCCGAAAGCTCACCTACTAGCTCGGTGAAACTGAAATAGCCTCTCAAGGCTATGAGCATAGGTAGGAAAAAACTGACTAGAATTAATTGTTGACAACACGTATTGGTTATAAAGATGAGTCATAAGTTTTTTTGTAGCTTAGACTTATGAACATACTCACGGCCCGTCAGGGGTTGAGTAGTTACCAAAAACCAATAGATATCATTTCAACGTTAATGCTGCCACCAATCTTGATACTTGAGATGTATGTGTATCAATTGAGTAATTCCGCAAATCCATATTTTTCCGGGTTCAGTTTCTATTACACGATAGATATATCCTTAAAAATCTCCTCATTGTCCCCACCTTATCCCACTAAGTGGGGTCGGCACACCGAATTTTACTTTTCTATTTTCTTCTAGCAGCCGTCATCTCAACACTCACTCCCTTTCTCACATATCGTCATTCACACACTCCATCCATGTCTTCTGCGGTCGACCTCTTCTCCCTCTACCTTTTCCACACATGTCACTAGTCAAATGCATCTCCTCCCTACGCATCACATATCACGCTAACCGTACGTTATTCAATATATCTAGCTAAGGTTACTTTTAAACTTTCTCTATTCACTATATCCTTAGAAATCTGTTTGCCGGGATTTGAATAACAGCATGTAGCGCTTGATACGGATAACCAGATGTGCTCATCTATCATTTAAACCACGATGACTACGTGCAATACCAACAGAAACAGAAGCGCTAACATAATTTGATATTAATTTAATATATGTGTGTGTATTTGTATGTATATAATATATTGTCTTGTATCTTGTAATATGTATATATCATTATATGTAATGTTTACTGTATGCACTAGATTTGTGTTCCTAATTCTTCTTTCCTGCTGCGGGCCTACTGGAAGTGATTTCAACATAAAATAAGTAGTGCCCTTGTACTCTGAATCCTTATTGTCGTGTTCCTTCTAACAGCTGTGTGTACAAAATATATTAAATAAATAATAAAAAATATCGATAACTATCGACATCGATTTAATCAATGGAGCTCATCACTAACGCAATGAATGGCACCGTCTTGGCGCGGTAATATAGCGAGAGCAGGTGATCCGACGCGGCGGCACCCGAGCTACGCTCGCAAACCTTGCTATAAACATACAGGATGTGTTGAAATTAACTCGAAATCTCATAATATTCAATCGATCGAATATCGTATCGATTTAATTAGAACAATAACGTATTTGTTATAAATCCTAAGCTAAGCCCAACTCTTTTTTTTAAGATTTATTACGTAGGTAAGGCTGCTTAAATTATTACCGGATTTTTTAAGGTTTAGAACGTGAATGCGCCCACTGGCCGCGCGACTTGTGGTCGAAATCTCAATTTTGTTGTATTGACTGACCCACCTTTCAAACATCGCGGCAGAAATAAACGGGATGCCGCTACCTATCCGTGCTTTGAATACGTCCTACCAACGATCTATCCATGACTTCATCATGTAAGCATGAAGCATATATCGCATTAGGGTTGCTACCGAACCTTTCGACAGACCGTATTCATTGTATAAGGTATATGCAGATCGGTCAAGTGGCAATCGATATGCAGCAAGGAATTGCCCCAAGTCTTTTTTAAGGCTACTAAAATAAACGTATGCATTGAAAAACCGTCCTTTGCTAGATACAGGCGTGTCCGAAGCTTCGCCATAAGGACCGGTCGAACACATTATTACCCACATACCAAAATCGGTGTCTAAGATCAGGCCAGAACATCGCTGTTGGACAAACCAAAAACAAATCAGCAACTGTACTACTAATAGTATTCTAAAATCAGAATAACAGAAAAATACGCGCGTCTACATTTTCTGGTAACTGCCTTTATACAGTTTTTTCTTGAAACTGTTGTCAACTTCAATTATATTCTCATCAGTTTGTTTTATTAAGATAAATTTATCCCAAAATTGGCTGCATAGACCTTAAGTATATCAAAGGATCTTCTCAATAGGTCGCGATTCCGAGCCTGTGGTAGATTCAGCGGAGCACTGCTCTTGCTAGGGCTAGTGTTAGCAAATTCTCTCAGGTTGAGCCCGTGAGCTTATCTATCCGTCCGGGCATAGCTGGAATAGCCCCCTAGGCTACAAACGAATAGGTAAGGAAAAAAGATGGTATCACTTAAAACAATCATTGACATTACTATTATTTTCGGGGGAGTTTCTCTTTTTTTATATGTCCTCAGCATTAGTGATAGTCATTTACGAGCAGCATTGAGGTCGTAAACTCGTTTAGCGTTTTAACATATTTCGTGGATAAACGTTAAACTCACATAGATAGAAATAATCTAGCAAAAAATATCAGTCGTCAAAAAAATGATACGCAAATTCATCTACATCGTGTTCACTTTTCAAACAGCTATAGTTCTATTTAAAACTGAGGGGCGCTAGTGTTGCACGTGACATAGCGACACTATACCGTCCTAATAGCTAGTTCGTTCCGCCGCCTAAGATTTTAAGACTTTACGTCTGTAATCTTATGAACCAACGTTAAAGTCCCACATGAGCCTACTCGCAGCAAGCCGTGTCCAGAAAAGCGGATAAATTTAATAAAAAAATCTTATAGACTACTACTACTACTACTATCCGTCCCTGTTCCCGTTATCTGAGGTCGGGTCTCCTCACTCTACGGCGCCAGGCTGATCTGTCCTAGATTGTCGGTTTTGGCAATTGAGCTTTCTTAAGGTCTCTTTTCGATGTTTGACCACCAGGTCGATGGCGGGCGGCCCCTACCTTTCTTTTGTTCTGGCAAGCCCAATGCGACCTTCACCACATGATCTTCGTCCCATCTCATGATAGGGCCATACTATCTAAGGCCAAAAAAATTCTTATAGACAAAACTTACTGGTGGTAGAAACTCTTATGAGTCCGCGCGGGTGGGTACCACCGTCCTGCCTGTTTCTGCCGTGAAGCAATAATGCGTTTCGGTTTGAAGGGTGGGGCAGCCATTGTAACTATGTATACTGAGATCTTAGAACTTAAATCTCAAGATGGGTGGCGCATTTACGTTGTAGATATCTATGGGCTCCAGTAACCACTTAACACCAGGCGGGCTGTGAGCTCGTCCAACCATCTAAGCAAAAAAATAATTAAAAAAAATTACAAATTGATCTACATCGTGTTCGCTTTCAAACAGCCTGTAGTTCCATTTGAAGCCGCAGGTCGCTAGTGTTGCACGTGACGTAACGAGGCGCCGGCGTGCTAATGACGTGCTCGTCCCGTCGCCTAAGAGTTTAAGGCTCACGTCTGTACGGTTTACTGTAGACAATCTTCTGCATTACAAATCTAACACAGATGTAATTGCACGAAAATTGTTTGTCTATTTTAAGATATTTCTTAAGGATATTTTCGTTTCGTTCTTTCTCCCGGGACCGTTAAGCGCTACAGTGCTAATGAGGAACCTGTTCCCGCAAGCCAGATGGTTCAGCGAAATAGTTTATTATGGGTAATTGTCCAGATAAATGTCTCCACGAGACGTATACATTTTTAAAATCAAGATTCGGCTAGTACCAATAGCTGTTTTCTATTATAAAAAAACCGCTCGTGCACTCCTCTCTCGCAAATAAGACCTGGTTTCACTAAACTTTGGTTTTGTATAGCACTAGGAATCTACTTTGCTGATATTCTCCTGAAAAATGTAATGCTTGGAAATGCGATGTAATATCGATGTTCCAGTAAACTCAGTACATACTGTGTATTCGATACTAATTATCGATTACGATTGTCACTAATTCCTTAACATCTTCTACGCATGTTTACTTACTTTTTTATTTATTAAACTAGTTTAGCTTTTCTGTATTTATATGCATTGATGGACTCAATTTAGAGAAAGTAATGCTAGGTACATTTGATAGTTGATTAATACGAACGGTCTTACGTCTTGTAAGCCTGCACGGATAAGTATACCTCCGGCCTGTGGGGTGGCTGTATCCACGTTTTTAACGCCAATCCACTCTAACAACAAATAACTCGTGAAATCGTCCACTCAACTATGCGATGCAAAAAAAAAAGTTTTAGATAGTAGTTTTTTTTTAATTTCCGTGAAATTGATCCGGCACGAGAACCGGATATATTACGTAACAAACGTACATAGCGTTGGAATGGAGACGGGCGAATAGCGATGTATACGGGAGAGGGCCTCCGAGAGGGCGCGTAGGCCGGTACGGCGTCATGTTCCAAGTAGCTCTCCGCGCTAATGACGTGCTTGTAGTCCGCGCTCCGACTCTCACCCCGACCATAGATACACATAAATTACAGATAAGCAACTCAAGAACTCAACAAAAATGTTTACGGGCGTCGGCCACTAGATGGCTTCGCTTCAATTCTCATTGCTCCCGTAGATGGCAGTAACATATTACCTATCTTATATTTTATTTTTAATGACGGATTTTGTAAATTTTTAGAAACCACAAATTGATAAAATTTAATCAATTTATCTATTTAACAAATAAAGACTAGTATGATTTTATATTATTTTATTTTTTGCGTTTAGTTATACAATAATTAAATGCCTTAACTTTAACAACATATAAGTATAGGGGCATCCGCTACAAGATGTCGCTAGTTTCCATACAGAAAAAAATAATTGCCCGGACATCGAAAATTTTGAATTATTAGCTACCGACTTAAGTATTTTACGCTAACGTCACGGCACACTTTGAAAGTATTAATGAAAATAATCTATCAAGTAATATAACCGTACTAAATTTAATAGTGATTATTTTTTAGTTTATTTACGATGTTTCTTATACTATGAATAACTATTATCGAACAAATGCGAATCTTTAAAGAACACATTGAGGACGATAAAAATTAGTCGTATTTTCAAATTGACAATAGACCATAAAAAGTATATATTTTGAAGACTAAATCATTGTAAGTCAAACATTAATCGAACTATACTTTATATTTTATTAAAATTTAAGCATCTTCTGTTGTTTGTTAAAACAGATGAAGATCCATTGATCGTATTTCAACTACCTCACGTTATAGATGTGACCGACGTTGAGCTATAAATAAATAATAAATAAATAAATATTTACTAACAATCACGCCACGTTAACTGGTCCCGTGATAAGTTCGTAAAGAACTTGTGTTACAGGTACCAGATAAAGGAAATAAATGTAATATTTTTATTATACACATACATAAATACTCAATCTGTGCCAATTTTATTTGATAATTTAAACACAGTAAATTCATTGTAATTCTCCGAGTTAATTTTACGTTGTTCAAACAAATAAATAAACAAAATTAAATATATAATTTATAGATTTAGAGTTTTGTATGTGTACACATGTTTTACTTATTCTAATGAATTTCCAAAATTCAGACAACAATGAAAGTAGACGACAGCTCGTAGGGTGTAAACAAAAAAAAATTTTTTTTATGTGTTTTACCGTACTGAGTTTTTCGCGACTAACCAGGAAAGCAGACTTTGAAAGAAGTATTGCTGTGGTTTGTTTACTTCTAAGCTAATTAATATACATACAATTTTTAGGTACCACAGATTTTCCTGAACCCATAGTACGTTAGCAATTTATAATAAACAATTAGTTTAAAGGCTAATGAAATCGTTAATAAAAAAAAAAAGTGCTCCAGACAGACATGTCAACCAAAAATAATTCTTTTCGTTAAAAAAAAACACTTGACCGCGCAAGACGGGTGACGACATTACAAAGTGCGGTGCGGCGATACCAGGGCACCATAAATTACAAGGTGGTGCACCGACTGGCAATTACGCTGGCTGTAGTGTCAGTACGTACTTATTTTTTCGAATTTGAACCTTACTTACAAGTGATAGGAAGTTTGTACACAGCAAAAAGAAATTGGTAAAATTTCAAACAGTTGTTTTTCCCGCTCGTTCGTCGTAGCTGCGTCTTTACTCCTAAGGTTTTATCCAGGAAAATAGGAAATTTTACGATAGCGGCTCTAATCGTGTACATGTTTTTGTCTTCCCGGCTTAAATTTAATATCGTGTTGTTTCGCTTTTAAACTGACCAGTTCAGTGTCACGTGTTCCATACTAGATTTGGCCGATAAATATAATGAGGCAAACCCAAAAAAAATTATTCTGAATGTCTTTATTTTATTTCAGAGCATTTAACATTCCCGAGTTTGGTACACGTAAAAACGTTATCAAAAAGTACTTTTCCATCGATCGACGCATCTCCCCATGATGCGCCGGTGGCCGTAAAAGCGAGTTTAACAATACGTTCGTAAACCACATCCCCGGTCTGACTCATAAACTAGATAAATAAATGTACAGAGAGCCATCTACGATTCTTGTATCACTCCATAATACGTGTCCGTATTATAGAATTGCGAATGTTTAAAATATTTTTTTGAAATGAAGTTCCTTATGAGACGATTCGAAAGGGTACCCTAACCGGGAAAAAAACGTCCGTAACGTAAGATTTTTATTATCTATGTATAGTTTTAGTATGATGGCTATACAGTGTCTATTAAATAGTCTACGTGATGACGGTTATTATTATTATTTTCCATATAAATAGCTGTTTCTTTGTATATTATTATTATATATTTTTTATAAATCATTGTGAATAATATAAAGTTGATAGCTTTGTAAAGTAGTTTTTTTTTTATCAATTAAAAAATCATAATAAAAAATGTATACCCGAATAATTATGTTCTTTATACCTCGAATAGAACTTAAAATTAATATTTTTATAATAAGGAGCTTCGTTCCTATCCGGTATCCCACGACACCGCACATCTTTTTTTTTTCAAATTTGACCTAAGCTTCGGGGATAAAAGTTTTCGTAGGGACTTTCGTTTTAAACCTTATTTGCGTGAAATAAGGTTGTAACTTAAAAAATCTCGGTTAAGCGTTTGAGGGGTGAACGAATTGCCGGAAAGCCGGAGGGGAACAATATCACCGAATCTTGTAAGCGATTATTAACCTATTATTCACGAGTTCGAGTATTTGAATTTTAAGTTGGTAGCCCTGCTCATAGCAAGACTCTCGGTGCGTAGGCACGTGTGGATTGCAGCTATTAATTAGGAGTTGTACGCGTCTTCCCCAACTACGCCCGGACGTGAATATACGCCTGGATTAGTATCATCAATGTATATGCGTACTTTCCTACCCAATTATAACCCTTTATTCCCGTGGGTTTTTTTTACAGATGGGTGGACGAGCTCACAGCCCACCTGGTGTCAAGTGGTAACCGGATCCCATAGACATCTACAACGTAAATGCCGCCACCCGCCTTGAGATATGAGTTCTAAGGTCTCAGTATAGTTACAACGGCCGCCCCACCCTTCAAACCGAAACGCATTACTGCTTCACGGCACTTCTTCACTACAGCGACGGCGATATAAAAAGTAATAATACAGTCGAATTGTAATGTAGCCGGTAAAAATGACTCCTTCGGGGCAAAAATAAGCAGGATGGTACTGATTTGATTCTTCTGAAATTCGATTCATCAATTCACACCCATCGCTTCAATACGAGCCGATCAGAGAAAGCAACGGCTGCGCTATTCAAAGAATAGCTGACGTTGAAAGTTGTTGACTGACAATTTTACCACTTTGCATTTATGTTTGCCTGGTACTTTAGTCGTCATGACAGTGGACGAATGAAGGTTACGTGGTACAATTAATTGATTCAGTATTTATTATTTGAATGTTTTTATGATTCAAATTATATTTGAGATAGATAGATTATATACAAAAAAACACTTCATTTTGAATTTTGTTTTTATTGAAATGAAAAACAAAAGCCGTCTGCTGTGAATCAAAAAACAGCAATTTGTGAACGCATCATTAAATTTTTAAAAATCTTCACGAACAAGCAAAAACGGCGTTTATCTCAAACACATACGACATTTTACTTCGGTCTAACGATAACAGCTACCAAGGCAACATAGCAGCAAGGAGATCGCCGTAGCGTCCGCGCTGCGTTTCTACTCCCATGCAAATATTCAAGTCAGATAATATTCTGTACCTTGAACTGTACATTTTGTATAAGCAAGAGAATAAAATTATGCCAACTTCAAAAGGGCGTATAATGTAAAGTGAAGTTGGCGGGCGGGCGACGCTGCGACAGGGGTTCACTCGAGAGCCCGTGGCGCCGCGCCGTTAGCGTGCTGAATTGTAAAACAGCGACTGAAGGAGTTTGATACTTTATGTATTATTATATATTATTTAAACTTTATCAACTTAATTTTTTTTTTAAGAGAAAACTTCTTAAGCGTGGTAGTGATTCGAAAGTTGATGAAACGAAAAAGCGACAGTAAAAAGAGACAGACACATAAATTCATTCGTGGGAGAAAATGAGATAGAGAGCATTATACAGTGTTTCTTATATTCGTGGTTCTCTTTGTGCTCTGCTTCATGTCTAATATTCGTACTTAATACATTCTGAATAAATCTATGTAACATATACGAATAAAATGTAAAATAATTGTCAAATTTTGTATCACTATCATCATTACTAAAACCTAATTATCCTCTTCCCGAATTTATACATTCTCATACTCAACAGATCGTCAAGTATTTTTGTACGTTACCGCGAGCTAACCGGCATGCCAAAGCTTTTAAAGCTTTAAGCAGTAAAAGCTCTTACATAGATAAAATAACATAATAGCTAAGTTTGGTGGTATTTTCTCTTATAAAAACGCCTTTGTTAAAATTGTTACGCCTTATTTTTTTATTTTTTTATTGCTTAGATGGGTGAACGAGCTCGCAGTCCACCTGGTGTCAAGTGGTTACTGGAGCCCATAGACATCTACAACGTAAATGCGCCACCCACCTTGAGATATAAGTTCTAAGGTCTTCGAATAGTTATAACGGCTACCCCACCCTTCAAACCGAAACGCATTACTGCTTCACGGCAGAAATAGGCGGGGTGGTGGTACCTACGCGTGCGGACTCACAAGAGGCCCTACCACCAGTAAATAAAGTAAATATTAAAGACAAACAATATTAATCTATTCTCAATTTGACCAAAGACTTTACCAATGATCAAAAGAGTATGCGTGTGTGTGTCAAATACATGGTAGTGTGTGTAATGATTTTTTATTGATTTAATGTACTTTTTAAGCATTCTTAAAAATATATATTGGCATTCTGAACTCCTTCTCTATATTTTCTATAAGTGTGGGAAACATACATCCTCCGTCCGCACAATTTTAGTAAAAATTGGTACAAAGTTTTTGCTTCACGTATTACTTATATAGATAATTAAAAACCTGGGGAAGCAAATCGAATTGAACGGCTGGTGTTTTTGTGACAAAGATCACGAGATGGGACATTCGTGGGGACGGTCCAAGCGTATCTATGTTACAGATAGGACGCATCAACGCTTTTGATACTTTAAAATTTTATTTTTAATATAGACGGATAAATTTGCTCATGGTCTACCTAGTGTTAAGTGCTTAACGGAGCACGTAGGCAATACTTGCATAGCAAACTTGGATAGCGCCATACACCCCGACACATATTATACAATGGCCATTATTACACGACGTTCATTGTGAAAGTCATTCGAGAACATGTTTGTAATATATTAATAACATATCTAATATATAAAATTCTCGTGTCACAGTTTTCGTTGCCATACTCCTCCGAAACGGCTTGACCGATTTTGATGAAATTTTTTGTGCTTATCTGGTATCTATGAGAATCGGCCAACATCTATTTTTCATCCCCCTAAATGTTAAGGGTGGTCCACCCCTAAATTTTATTTGTTATTTTTTAGACAAAAATTTTTGTTTTTATTTTTTTATGATACAGCATACAAAAATACGTATAACCCTAAATTTTCACCCCTCTACGATCAACCCTTATTTTTTATTTGCTAATTAAAAACTTTAAAATTTTTCGAGAATTTTGATTTTATTTTGTCATGACGTAGAATAAAAAAATTCATATTACTCTGAAATTTTCACCCCTCTACGATCAACCCCTATTTTTTATTTGTTAATTATAAACTTAAATTTTTTTGGCAAGTTTTTTATTTGGTTTTGCCATGACTTAAAATAAAAAAAATCATATTACTCTCAATTTTCACTCTTATACGATCAACCCCTATTTTTTCATCCCGATTAATATTTTTTTTATTCTATGCACAGATCCGCAATAAGGTTGCAAGATGGCAATCAAATATTATAATTGTAGTACGATAAATTCTTATTCCGAGTTTATAATTTCAAGTTCTTTTAATTATGTTTTTATTTAAATTGAATTTGATCTCGCCCTCGCCGGTCGACTACTGATCAACTATCAATCGATCAGCTATCCCTGCCAGGTGTCACCACTCATCCAGCAAACATCACGTAGTAGGGATGAGGACGAAGCCGGTCTCCTGTCTTACTTACTCACTATATATCATAGATTATACACTTAATATATTTATGAGCATTTACTATACATTTTTCAGCCATGTTTTTTTGGTTTTATTTGTGTATCAATAGTATCAGTAGTTCAGTAGGTCTGAGAATCGGCTACTATCTATTTTTCATACCCCTAAGTGAAAAGGGTTGTCCACCCCAAACATTTATTTTTTATTTTAATTTTTTGGATATTTTTTTTTTGTTTATAATGAGGTTATTATGTGGTTAAATGAGGTTTTTTTCTACAGTAGAATTTCCCTAGAAATCTTATTTAAGGCAACACAACGTTTGCCGGGTCAGCTAGTTTCTTTATAAAAATCTGTACCTCCCTGCCCGTATGGGGCCATCCATAAAGTACGTCACACGAATTTTAGGACTTTTGAACCCCTCCCCCCCTCCTTGTCACAGGTTGTCACATTTTTATAACCCCCCCCCTCCTGATGTGACGTCACACATTTTTTAAATTTATGTATGTATTTAAAAATAATCGAGAGAAAACAGCTATTTTCATTTTTTACTTATTTTTATTAAATAATAATCTAATAAAATCAACATTAAGTCCAACATTTCATAAAACCGAAAAAACAAACGACTAGTTAGAAAATAATAAACGATTAATTATATTAATTAAAGATAAAAAACTTAATTATCGAGTGTCCATGGACTTTGGATCCACTCTTTTATATCAGCTATTACTGGTAAATCAGGCACTTCATTTTCGTTCTGAATTTGAACGTCAGGAACATCCTAATTTGAGTGTCTCACTTGCATTACAACGCCGCTCTAGAAGTTAAATGACGTTGCATGAGAGATTATCGCATAGCGAGAATGCTAAATTATTAATAAATATAGATCAAGTTTGTAAATTTTTAAAATTTTTAATTCACATACAAACTTTGCGTTTTAGTATTTTAAATTTTAACATGTGACGTCACAAAAGTATTGACCCCCCATGCCCCTTGTCACACGATGTCACACTTCGGTGATACCCCCCCTCCCCATTAACGTGTGACGTACTTTATGGATGGCCCCTATTGAACACGGACCCAGTCGCATCGGTCGATACGAGTACACCAGGGATCTTATCCTTTAGGTGTAGTTGCTCTTTCAAGATAGGTAACAACTTTCTTTTTATCATTATTTATTTCCCCTACCTTTTTGCTAGTAGCCTAGTAGCCTGAAGGCTATTTCAAAGGCTATTTCAACTACGCCTGGTCGGGTAGGTGAGTTCAAAGGCTCAACCTAAGAGTATTTGCTAACACTAGCCCTAGCAAGAGAAGTTCCTCGAAGATTTTAACAGCGAATCGGAATAGCGACTCACTGAGAAGAACCGGCGAGAAACTCAGTGGGCAATTTTATTATGTTTATCGACTGCATTAGACATTTACCACCGGCTCAACGAATATCCGTTAAAAGTCTTAATATCTTCAGACCTGCTGACGAATACAAAAGCCGTTCATAATAACGCCATTCAAAAACGTATGAGGAACGTGTTCATTTAAATATCCCTTTTGATGTGTTCACGTACGTTCAGAAATCTCGTCTCGAGTCAGTTCATCGGGCGACAATAAAGTGAATCGCATCCGAGCGTGTGTAACATACGGGCCTCCTTACAGGCGGTACTTAGAGGGATATTTGGGGGGATTATGTCGTGTCGTCAAAATACACACGGATCTGTTTGTGTTGTACGGAACTGTAAACAGAAAATTATCTATATGTATTTATGTAGGCAAAAACGAAACAGCCAAGGACAGTGGTAGGTAAAGTACGGCCCGTGGGTCAACTCCGGCCCGCGAATGTCAGGCCCGCCAAGGGTCCATCGACATGGATGGCATATGGCCCGTTTTAATTAGGTTTTTTTATAATCTTCTTCTTCTTTATATATAAAAATGAATTGCTGTTCGTTAGTCTCACTAACACTCGAAAACGGCTGAACCGATTTGGCTAATTTTGGTCTTGAATTATTTGTGAAAGTCCAGATAAGGTTTAAAAGGTAGATAAATATGAAATGCTGGGAATTAAATAAAAATAATAATTTTGTTTTCCCTTTGATATGTCCCCCGTCGGACGGATTCCTGTTGTTTGTTTTATGTTTATTTTATATAAAAGCTTAGCTATTTTATTTATTTATTGAGGCACTACGAAATCTGCGGGTCAGCTAGTATGAAATACATTTTTATAGATGAATAGAGATTAAACTAGTCATTTAACTTTTTTATTTTTTTTTTTTCATACACACTTATTAACACATTAATATAACTATAATAACTATAATAGAATTTAGTTTAAAACTTAATGTTTTGAACTATATTTAATTAACAAAAACATTTAATTTAAAAACAATAATACATTTTCTGTTAATGATTCAGTTCAGTCACTAACTGTTTATTCTAAAATTATTCTAAAAAATATTAGGTACTAAAATATGATGAAACTTCCGAAACTCCCAGGAGACTACTTGAAATATTTTGCACACGTCAGAAAGAATCCTTAAAACCTCCTTTTGAAGCGTGAAATCCCCCTCTGTCTCCGACTCCGGTACCAGGCGTCCATAACACGTATAGATGTTCAAATATTGAACGCGGCTGGCGGCCGAGCAACGTTGAACTCGACTCTTGATCGGCGCTTTCTTAGGGCTGCCACGAATGATATTTTAACTAATACTCTTAAACCTTAACATATTTTTCTAAGCAGTATTTATGCACGTATTAGGAAATTTAATGTGTTAAGTATTTAGGAGTATTTAGACATACTTAATTTATTTTATTTATACGTAAAAATCGAAATACGCTCAATTGACTCTCATTATCTTTCAATTGAATTATAATAAAAAAAATTATTGCCCTTGTAGGCAGACGGGCATACGGCCCACCTGATGGTGAATGGTTACTGTCGCCCATTAACGTCAGCAATGCCAGGGGCAGACACAAAACGCTGCCTTCCGTAAAGTACTCTCCACAAGCTTCGTTTGAAGAAGAATATATCGGATATTCGTTTTCTAAGTTTCTATTGAAAATCGGAAAATATCAACTAGAATATATCTTAACGAATGATGTCTGCCGTCCTTACAAACGACACAGGATACGGCGTTATCGCGCCCCCGCGGCGCGCGTCACCTTGTCACCGACCCGGTTTAATGGGCTGCCGTGTACTGCGCCCGCCCGCTCTTGATACTTTAACTTGAAAAGTAATTACGTTACACGGCTCGTCGTAACGATTGTAATCAATCGAGTGTCTTAGGTTAACGTGTTACTTGTAACGCTTTCTATTGTTATTGTTTCTTTTGGCTTTTCAGTAATATCGTAATAGACATAGAATTTCTTACTGGTGGTAGGACCTCGTGTGTCCGCACGGGTAGGTACCACCACCCCGCCTATTTCTGCCGTGAAGCAGTAATGCGTTTCGGTTTGAAGCCCCACCCTTCAAACCGAAACGCATTACGCAGTCAGCCGTTGTACTGTAAAAACTGAGACCTTAGAACTCATGTCTCGAGGTGGGGGGAGGCATTTACGTTGTAGGTAGGTAGGTAACACCAGGTGGGCTCTTGCGGACTCACATGTCCTACCGCCCGTACAATTTTGAATTTATGAAGTACAGACGCAGTAAAATGAGATGATTTACTTCATGTTTCTGTAGCTTTAAAAACAAAATTTGCCGTGTAAACTGTTCAAGAGTATACAGGCTGTTACAGGATCCTTTTGTTTTCGATCAATATTTATGCGTTTTTAATTGAGGAACAAAATTCGTAAGGTGCAACATCAGTGATCAAGAATAGCTGGCTAAATCGTTCCCGAAGTTAATATATCAAAGAATTTATTACTAATTTAACTGACTAAAATAGATATATATATGAATATCGAATTCGACTAGAATAATTTAGAAAACCGAATTCGCATCTTAGCGCTTTTAAAATTTTAAACAATCTCGCAGAATTTGTTTAAGTATCTAAGTTTAGTTTCATCAGAAACATAGGGTACTGAGATGTTACCTTACTGCGTGAGCTTTGTTCGAAGCTTAATGCCAATTAAAATCAACACGACATAGTGTACTACAGAACAACGTCGTTCGATTTTTGTCGCCATTTTCTTTGAAGTGAAACTTTTTTAGAATCGTTGGGCGTGATTTCATATTCGATGAAACGAAAAAATTAAACGTGAAATTAAAATATCAATTCACAGAGGGCGCTACCTCATACTATAAAAGATGATTTACAATGATTTCTATTTAGTTTGTTATCAACAGATGTCGCTGGCCGTAAATTCAACAATTCCTGAATCGCGATGACGAGATGTTACACAGTTGACAGACGTTCTCGTATTTCTCTTGCTCAATCATACTAACCTGATGTAGAGATACCGTGATAATGCAGACGGTTTTGCACTACGGAGTACGGAGTGATGGACCCTTGCGATTATTCTTAATTTTTATAAGATTCACTTCTACCGTGTGTGACTTACACACAAACACACATTTATTGTTCTACGATCTACATTAAAATACAATCGAATTCAAAAACGAAAGTTTATTTTAGTGCATTCTCGTATATTCTGAGAGCCCATCATGTAACGTAACCCCGCCCGCATACCTTTCGTCGGACGTTCCTTTTCCAAAGCCGCAGGTAAAAATAATAAGTTTAATCTACCATCTGTACGAGTTGACGGGCAAGAGCGGACGCCGCAAAAAGTCGGTGTTGTATGGTGCATAAAAAATGTCTGGGCCGCCGGCGCGGGTCGCTAACGCCCCGCTCTAATGACGGCTCGCCCGGCGCGCTTTGTTGTTAGGGCTGACAGAATCGATAACAATTTTGCCCGATAAATAATAACAGCAATATAATTTTCAACGATTTCTGATAACTAGTAACGGGATTACGCAACTATTGTTTCATCATTGCCGTTTCATCTCTTTGTGCAAAAACGAATGAAAAAATTACACAACCAATATAAGACCTCGTATTTCGTAGCGTTCACACAACAAATTTAAATCTTTACTTCGTACTGACATTAATCCTGTCATAGCATTAGTAAAGCACAGCTGTGAATTGATCAAACCTTTTATAGTAACAAGACTTTGACATATATTTTTTTGTAATGTAATATTTTGAAAAGAAATATTAAATTAGAACGTTCAGCCCTATTCGCTGCGTGGGTGCGAGAGCTCGCCTCCTACATATTTAATTTGCCGGGACTGGTTTGTGTCCGGGCGCCGCCGCGCATTGTGTTTTGTTATGGCTCTATTGGACCGCGTCTACTACTCACGAATCGGTGCCTTAGTACCGAGTGGGAGTTACAATAGTGCTATCAGTAAATTTCGGGAAATTTCCTCATTTGTGGGCACTATTTGGATATTAGGCTGATGTTTCGCCCCTTATAATTTAAAAAAAACCTCTTAAATGTTGAATTAACGTGTTACTAGCGAATAACTCTGAAAGGCGACAGCTTTTTTTTCCTACCTATGCTGATAGTCTTAAGAGGCTATTTCAGCTTCGCCCTAACATGTAGGTGAGCTCACGGGGCTCAAACCGGAGTGTTGCTAACACTGGCCCTAGCAAGAGCAGTACTTCGCCGAATCTACCACCGGAGAAAAACTCAGTGGGCTAAGGTTACAGTCAAACTTATGCTAAGAAATCGAAAACGATTCAGAGGGTGTGAAGTGAAAGTTAAGTTGGCATCACCGTCTTTTGAATCCCGGTGTTCGATGTTTTGTCGGTTGACACTCGTTAAAAGTCGACTGATATATTGCTTTAGTACGTCTTTATACCTTCATGCGGGTCGATTTTTTCTTATTCCATGTCGTTTCTTTAACTCAGGGTTGTTACATATGGGGTAAGTGCCGCTGAAGTCATGGAATGTTAATACGTACTTAATTTATTTACTAATTTTTTATTTTTTTTTATTGCAAAGATGCGTGGACGAGCTCACAGCCCATGTTGTAAAGTGGTTACCGGAATCCATAGACATCTACAACGTAAATGCTGCCGCCCACCTTGAGATATGAGTTCTAAGATCTCAGTGAATGAATTGATTCATCAAACATTAACTCTTACGATTTTAGCATTAAGATTTTTATTTCTAAAACGGTTATGTTTTTGCTTGTATCTTTGTTAGAGTTATTCGGGGGGTAGCTTCATAAACGAAGGGCAGGCACCAAGCATAATCCGAAAAGTATAATCTTTGTCACGATTTTCAACGAAACTTTGTTAGAAGGACGTCTCGGGAAATGAACGGGAAATTCTTAAATATTATGCAGTAAGATGTACCTATTATTATTGTATATATTTAGAAAGTCTCTTGAGGTATTTTTTATAAAGATGATATTCGAAATTGCAGACGTAATTGTGGTTCTGATCGATTCCAGAATTACAACTGCGGCTGTTCCAATCGAAATTGAAATCTTGACCTCACGGCTGACTTCAGCGTTCTCGTCTCACGCTACGTATAAGAGTCGCCAGTTGCAGAACCTCTAAAACCGTTTCTATAAGCTGCTGGCAAGGTTATAAACCCAATATGACCCAATTAAAAATACTTTCGACGATTTTATCTTAGCGTTTATTATTTCCATTGGTACTGCAAGGAAGGGGGGAAGAGGTCGACCGAAGAAGACATGGATGGAGGGTGTGAATGACGATATGAGAGAGAGAGAGGAATGAGTGTTGAGATGAGGACATATAGAGAATGGAATAGGAAAATTCGCTGTGGCGACCCCACCTAGCGGGATAAGGAGACAAAGAAGAATAGAAGAGTTTATTATTTCCATTTTATTATTAATGACCTTCCGAATACTTCCAACGACTAAAAACATATTGTAGTAATAATCTGTAGATATAAAATAATACGGAAAATTAGATAACGGATTGAACAATGTTCGAATATCGACAACATTAAGCAACTTAGTCGTCCGTGGTAACGAATGCTGTAAAGTACTCTGAATATCGGAAATAATAAAATAAAAATTACAAATTAGTATTTAAGCGTTAAAGTACTTTTAATTGAGTCTTCTGCTGGAGAATACCAAAGAAAACTGGTAGCACCTAGTCTTATCAACTTTACCTATATAATCCCTGATAATTATATGCTATTCTTACTTCTAAAGCATCCCATTGGTTAGGAAACCAAACTTTATTATGACGTGAACCAAAAAAAATTCACATCCGGAACCCTTGACTGACTGACTTGTAAGCTGTGAAAGTTTCAGTGCCTTGAAATGAAAGTCGAGGAAGCGGGCACTACTCAAAACGAACTGGCTCATATCTTAATTCATAATTCAATATACACTCCGCTGTGGCAGAGTGCAAGCGCGCGAGAAAAAGCGACGGGCGGACCGCGGGGGCTTAGCCCGAGGGACCGAGCTTAGGGCTGCCACGTATAAATAAATTTATTTAATATATTTAAACTTGGATGAAAAATCGCATCTCTCAAGTCAACGTCTCGTTTGAGCAAAAAGAGCGAATTATAACACGGCGATAAGTCACACAAACAGAATCGTACAAATTAACTGACATTTTTATGTATTTATATGTATACTTGAAAATCAAAATTTAAGTGTTAATGATAATGAAATTCAAATCATAGTACCAAAAAAAAGAGGAAAAGTAAAAGAAACCAATAGAGGAAACAGAAAAGCCCCTAAATGGCACGTTGCAATGGATATACGGAGACATAATCCAAGTAAGGTTGACCTTGCAGCGTGATTAGAGGATAAAGTCGTCGTGGCCTAAAGCATAAGACGTCCGGTGCATTCGTATCTAGCGATGCACCGGTGTTCGAATCCCGCAGGCGGGTACCAATTTTTCTAATGAAATACGTACTTAAACAACATTCACGATTGACTTCCACGGTAAAGGAATAACACCGTGTAATAATAATCAAACCGACACAATTACAATTTGCGTAATTACTGGTGGTAGGACCTCTTTCCGCCCGGGTAGGTACCACAACACTGCCTATTTTCAGCCGTGAAGCAGTAATCTGGGATAAGGGTAACAAGAAGAACAAATTTGAATTTTTTTTAGTGTAACTTCTTGGTTTTATCGAGCTTCAGATAAAAACAGGTGTTTCACTTCAAACGCTCTATATTCTGCTCATCTGTGTCGATAAATATACACTTCGCCAACCCTGAGACCCGACGAGAGGGAGGCGCGACTGTGGGACGGGGCCCGTAATCCCTTATCGCAGCCACCGACCGCGCATCGGCAATTATTATAAAGAGCCGCCGTGAACTAGTGTAAGCACGTGTTTATTACTGTACAGAACCAGGGGTGTTAGGGTTTACGCTTTGAACGTATGTACGTTTGCAGCGATCGTTCCAAGTTTTAAGAGACTGTACAGTATGCAAAACAAAATCAAAGATAATTTGTTTATATTAAAAACAAAAAAAAAATACGTTTAAATAAATAATAATAAATAATAAATATTTACTAACAATCACGCCACGGTAACTGATCCCGTGATAAGTTCGTAAAGAACTTGTGTTACAGGTACCAGATAACGGAAATAAATGTAAGATTTTTATTATACACATACATATATTTAATACACATCCATAACCCTGGAGAAGACATTTATATTTATCATACAAATAGCTTCCCTTGGCGGGATTCGAACCCGCGACCCCCTTGTGTAGTGACCATGTCACTTACCACTACACTAGACGGCCGAATAGCAAAGCGACTAATTGGTGACGTGTGTTTTTGAAACCTCTCGATACTGATCAGAGTATTAGAGGCGAAATTATAAAATTGCTGTATTGTCATCGGTCCTTGCATGTGCAAGTTTTTAAGGTAAACGGAGCTTTTGAATTCAGTGAAAATTACGTTGAATCATTCAATAAAAAAAAACACTTTTACTTATGAAACTGATAAAAGCGTGTCCAAAAAAGAAGAAAATATGAACATGAACAAAAAGCAACTTCAACTTAATAATAGTGTTTATTATCAAACGCCATTTCGTAATGTTTCTCAGGATAAAAGTGTATTATGTACAATTCATATATTTATAGTCAAGCGACTAAAATTATGAATGCAAATTTATAGATCACACGTTCCTAAACTCTTCTCATTGAAATATAATAGAATTGGGGTCTGTTGAATTTTTTAGTAAATCCAGTCAACTGTTCTTATTTCGAACGGAAATTTTATGATGAAAGGTAATTAATAACAACACTTACTATACATATATACAAACAATAATTTTGGGACACCTTAATCATATTATTATGTATTCGATCGTCCAGTGTCTAACTTCTCCATGTCCTCAGATCGGTCACGAATTTCTCTAACTCTACAAACTACAAATTAGACAAAAAATACTGATCTTCAGACACATACATAGCACAAAAATTACGTGCGTTTCAATGAGATTCTCTCAAATTCGACATTTAGAATTTGCTGTATTCTCTTCTTTTTTTTATTGCTTAGAATGGACGAGCTTACAGCTCACCTGGTGTTAAGCTACAACGCAAAAGCTGCCACCCACCTTGAGATATGAGTTCTAAGGTCTCAATATAGTTACAGCGGCTACCCCACCCTTTAAACCGAAAAGCATTACTGCCTCACGGCATAAATGGTGGTACCTATTCGTGTATACTCACAAGAGATCCTACAACAAGTTTGCATTCTCAATTCATATTATTATACACGTGAGCATATTAAGTCGTTTTCGAATGAAGTAAATTAACGTAATAAATTTGATATAAAAAATAAAATTAATAAATATGTAAAGTATCAAAACGGTTAGGTCGCGCTGTCGACTCGCGTCGTGAACAGCCGTTGACCGCAACAGGCCGTCCTGCCACCGATCCGGTCACACACGAACCGATTCCTTCAAACACAATCGCATTAGTATTCCCGCTGTCACTGCAGCGTAATAATAATACTCGTAGTTAGGGGAATCTAAATTTATGATCCAATAATCAATATTTAAACGAAACTAACACGGAGCTCAAGTGAAACCATCTTCTAAATATATTGTTTCGAAATAAAACAATTAAAGGCATCAATATATTAATTACTAGCTTTTGCCCGCGACTTCGTCCGCATGGAATAGTTACTTTGGCATAACGCTAAATTTTACCCGCCTCTTCATTTACGTACAAAGTTTTTGACAATATTTTTGAACAATAGAATGTTATAGAGTTATTTAAGGTACCAAAATCACGCTTTTTAACCGAGTTCAAAAGAGACTCTCATACATTAGACAGATACAGAGAAGACTCTCATACATTACTTTAGCGAAACTTTAACCGTTTCCGCAGCGCACGCAGTGGAAGCTCTCAAAAGGGATTAAAACCCCGATTTTGAAACATTCTTTATTGGTGCTATCTAACACTTAAAGAATTTTTCAAATCGGACCAGTAGTTCCTGAGATTAGCGCGTTCTAACAAACAAACTTCAGCTTTATTCTTCTTATTCAGCTTAATATTCAATATATTAATTATTTCGTGGCGTTTTGGTTATAAGAGTGCATTTTTTTTTGTCCTACCTATTCGCTGGCAGCCTCAGAGGCGGCTATTCCAGCTACGCCCGGACGGTTAGGTGAGCTCACGGGCTCAACCTGATAGAATTTGCTAACACTAGCCCTAGCAAGAGTTGTGAGATTCGCTGAATTTACCACTGGATCGGAATTGCGGCCCACTGAGAGGCGCAGTTTTGGCAGTAGGGCGATATATTTGATCCCGCGCGGATAGGTAGGTACACAACCCTACTTATTTTGATTGTAAAGGAATTCATGTTTTGGAAAGTGTAAAACAGTTGACATTTTAGGAGGTTTACGACGAAAGGATGATCTTCCACCGAGCGGGTGACATTGCTCGGTAGACCGACGGTCCGAATGTTGTTGTTCGGAACTTGTATAGCAAGCTTATCTTGAAAATGTCGTAAGCGAGATTCAGGCATCTGTCAAATATCTTGCGTTGTATGATGGCTACCGCCACAACATTAAATACATACGGGTATACCTACGGTCCAGCAGTGGACGTCTGTGGGCTGATAAGAAGAAGAAGAAGAAGATACAAATGAAACTTCGATGCCTTGTTCCAAGATTTGAGAAGATGCAAGATTTTTACTGGTGGTAGGACCTCTTGTGAGTCCGCGCGGTTAGGTACCACCACCCTGCCTATATCTGCCGTGAAACAGTAATGCATTTCGATTTGAAGGGTGGGGCAGCCATTGTAACTATACTTAAGACCTTAGAACTTATATCTAAAGGTGGGTGGCGCATTTACGTTGTAGATGTCTATGGGCTCCAGTAATCACATAACACCAGGAGGGCTGTGAGCTCGTCAACCCATCTAAGCAATAATGTAGCGATATAGTAGCGACCCGCCCTCGCTTCGCTGCGGAAACATTACATTTTATTTTCGACGATGTTACGGTGAAGCCACGGGGCGAAGCTAGTCTAAAAAAGTAGCCTAAGTTACTCCTTATATCATCAGCTACCTATCAGTGCAAGTCCCGTCAAAATCGGTCCAGCTGTTCCAGAGATTAGCCGGAACAAACAGACAGAAAGACAGACAAATATTGTAAAAAAAATATTGTGGTGTATGTACCGTATATATATTCATATGCATGTAGTAAAAAGCGGTTATTTCAATACTACAAACAGACACTCTAATTTTATTTATATGTATAGATGTATAGATAATAATAAGTATCAAAATCGTTGCATCGACGTATTTAGTTTAATGTCGCCCGTTGCGCCCGACTCGGCCCGACCGCAACGGGCCCGTCCTGCTGGCCTCGATCCGGTCACACCCCGCCCGCATCTCCGGCATCTATCTCATATGTATGTACGTCCCACGACTCACATTTAGGGCTGCCCGTATTAGAACAGAGAATCTTCAACCCGACATTTTTAATGGTTTCTTAAAAGCAAGTCGAAGTCGTCGTGGATAAGACGTCCGGTGCATTCGTATCTAGCGATATCGACATTAACCCCACGAAAAGCACAGCGGTGCTCTTCAAAAGGGGTCGCCCTCCGAACACCACGCTGAGCATCCCCCTCCCGACTAGGCGCGTCAACACCCCCGCCCCCGCCGTTCGCCCAATCACGATGTTCGACCAGCCCATACCGTGGGCCCCGAAGGTCAAATATTTAGGCGTCACCCTCGACAGTAGGATGACATTCCGCCCCCACATTAAGACGGTACGCGATCGTGCCGCCTTCATCCTAGGACGTCTCTACCCGATGATATGTAGGCGAAGTAAAATGTCCCTTAGAAATAAGGTGACACTCTACAAAACTTGCATACGCCCCGTCATGACCTATGCAAGTGTAGTGTTCGCTCACGCGGCCCGCATACACTTAAAATCCTTTCAAATCATTCAATCCCGTTTTTGCAGGATAGCCGTCGGAGCCCCGTGGTTCGTTAGGAACGTCGACCTCCATGACGACCTGGACTTAGAGTCCATCAGTAAGTATCTTCAGTCGGCGTCCATGCGCCACTTCGATAAAGCGGCACGACACGAGAACCCTCTCATCGTGGCCGCCGGTAACTACATTCCCGATCCTGCGGACAGAATGGAAAGCAGTCGACGTCGCCCAAAACACGTCATCTCGGATCCTCCCGATCCACTAACGGTGCTTTTAGGTACTTCAAGCACCGGTCACCGTTCTCGTCGAACCCGTCGCTTGCGACGAAGGGCTCGACGAGTAAATTAACTCTCAGACACAGCCCACTGAGTTTCTCGCCGGATCTTCTCAGTGGGTCGCGTTTCCGATCCGGTGGTAGATTCTGCGAAGCACGACTCTTGCTAGGGTTCGTGTTAGCAACATCGTCAGGTTTGAGCCCCGTGAGCTCACCTACTAAAGTTAGGCTACGCTGAAATAGCCGCTAGGGCTATCAGCTTAGGTAGGAAAAAAAATTAAAAAAAAAAAAAAAAAAAAAAAAAAAAAAAAAAAAAAAAAAAAAAAAAAAACTAGCGATGCACTGGTGTCCGGATCCCGCAGGCGGGTACCAATTTTTCTAATGAAATGCGTACTTAAGAAATGTTCACGATTGACTTCCACGGTGAAGGGATAGCATCGTGTAATAAAAATCAAACCAGCAAAATTCTAATTTGCGTAATTATTTGTGGTAGGAGCTCGCGTGAGTCCGCACGGGTAGGTACCACTACCCCGCCTATCTCTGCCGAGAAGCAGTTATGCGTTTCGGTTTGAAGGGTGGGGCAGCCGTTGTAACTATACTGTGACCTTACACCTCATATCTCAAGTTGGGTGTCGGTATTTACGTTGTAAATGTCTATGAGCTCCAGTACCACTTAACACTAGGTGGGCTGTGAGCTCGTCCATCCATCTAGGCCATAAAAAAAGAGAAATATAATTATATTTCTCTTTAATATAAAATAGAAATATAATTATATTTCTCTTTTTTCATTCGACGTGAAGGTTATTATAGAAAAAGGCTTTCATGCATCGCTATCAGTCAGTAATAGCACATTGTATGAGCTGTATCACTACATAGTATAGAACAAAGTCGCTTTCTCTGTCCCTATATCCCTATGTATGCTTAAATCGTTAAAAACACGCAACGGATTTTGATGAGGTTTTTTTTAATAGATAGAGTGATTGAAGAGGAACGTTTATATGTATAACTAGCGACCCGCCCTCGCTTCGCTTCGGAAACATTAAAACACACATGAAACAAAAAAAAAATAAAAATAAAAATAAAAAAGTAGCCTATGTTCATCAGGGACAATGTCGGCTTCTAATGGAAAAAGAATTTTTCAAATCGGTCCAGTAGTTTCGGAGCCTATTCGAAACAAACAAATAAACAAATCTTTCCTCTTTATAATATTAGTATAGATAACATCCATTAAATAGTGGAGAAATCAATAATAAATTACAGTTTCCGAAGCGAAGCGAGGGCTGGTCGCTAGTTAAACAATAAGCGTGTTATTTTAAATATATGAGTGGCAACCCTACTTTGATTTGTGGCACGTTGTGTACGAGGGAAGTTGCGGTCGGAGTGGTCCGTGAACGGCCATATAGTGTTTATAATGCATAGGGCGCGTTTTGTGCACCGGGCCCGGCGGCCCAGATTCCGAACTTCGATTCTGACAAGAAAACAGTGTTACGAATTCATACGTCGAACTCGGCAAAGAGTTCGACGTGCAACCTAACCCATGCATCAGTCCGCTGAGTTTCGCGCCGGATCTTCTCAGCGGGATCCGGTAATAGATTCATTCGCGAAATAGCTGCTCTTGAGTTGTTAAGTCTTCTTCGGAGGCGCTCGGGCAGCTGTTAGCAAATCCCATAACCCTTGCTGAACCTTTGCTCGCCCACCTGGTGAAACTGGAAAGGATTCCGGGCCACCAGTAATACTTCAATCATAAAAAGAAAAGAAAAAAAACATTAAATAATTTATACGTATTTTTTGTGTTCAAGAACAGACTAGTATTATTAAATAGATTTTTGGCCCTTAACTGGTCATTGGATTATGGGTTTTCTACCGTATCACGCTCATTCGGTTATGAATCGATTATATATTGGTTAAGGCTGCGATGCTGGCTTGCTGTGGGACGACTGTCGATGACTTGCTTTTATCTGCGAGAATGCGGGAATTGTGTTAGCCGAAATTCTTGATGCGCTGATAATGAAGTGTGAAGGCTGCAATTGTTCCGTCGAGGTCACCAATTTGTGGAGATATACGACAAAGGGAAGATCTTCCACCGAGCGGGTGATATTGCTCGGTAGACCGACGGTCCAAATGTTCGGAACTTGTATATATGCGCTTTATCTTGAAAATGTCGTAAGCGAGATTCAGGCATCTGTCAATTATCTTGCGTTGTATGATGGCTACCCGCCACAATATAAGTAAAAAAATTGGATTAATCGATTAGCTATTAAAATCGTTTCGCTTCTGCAACATGATAGATACTGTTGAATGTATTAGTAGTCGTTTCTAAGTAAAAGAAGGACAATCAAACACACTTTCACATTTATAATATTAGTATGGAACGTACGGATTGAGGATAAGTTATAAAGAAAAACTGTTTTTTCTGTAATCAGCTAACCGCCAATTCGTCGAAATGGTTTTACGATCAATAGAATCAACAAAAAAATTATCAATGCCGGTTCTTCTTTTATCATACTTGAAAATTGACTCGAACAAAACCAGAACTAAGTGAAGTTCCGAAACTGTTATATTATATCGCTACGCAGAATTTAATAAAGCCTAAATTATCTCCTCCACAACACGCAAAAAGTGAGCAGGAAGAGGACGATTCAAAAAGTTACCGAAATTAAAAATGTGTCTGTCAAATATTTACTTGTCTATGGATTTTTGGCGCGAAAGCGTAATAAGGATCTTTACTTCGTTTTTTTTTTTTCTATTGCTTAGATGGGTGGACGACCTCACAACCCACCTGGTGTTAAGTGGTTACTGGAGCCCATAGACATCCACAACGTAAATGCGCCACCCACCTTGAGATATAAGTTCTAAGGTCTCAAGTATAGTTACAACGGCTGCCCCACCCTTTAAACCGAAACGCATTACTACTTCACGGCAGAAATAGGCAGGGTGGTGGTACCCACCCGCGCGGACTCACAAGGGGTTCTACCACCAGTAATAACTAGTACCACCAGTATTATCTGTGTATGTGTTTTTTTTATTTGCATACACTTGGCAACAGAGCAAGCAGTTCAGACACGTTGCCCGCGTCATTTTTAAATTAAATAGTTCAATTTGTGGCGCGAAGTCGAGATGCGAAAATATGTGAATTATTTTTATTGTTGATGTTGGTATCGAACCCACGACCCTCAGCGCAACAGGCCCCTGCCTAACTACTAACTACTGCACCACTAAATCGGGCACTCAACTTCATATAATTTTCCATATAATATGTTTTTTTTTATTGCTTAGATGTGTGGACGAGCTCACAGGCCACCTGGTGTTAAGTGGTTACTGGAGCCCATAGACATCTACAATGTAAAATGCGCCACACACCTTGAGATATAGTTCTAAGGTCTCCGTATAGTCACAACGGCTGCCCCACCCTTCAAACTGAAACGCATTACTGCTTCACGGCAGAAATAGGCGGGGCGATGGTACCTACCCGTGCGGACTCACAAGAGGTCCTACCACCAGTATATGTATGTATTAAATCATTGAATATTTTTATAAACTCGACACTGGGTAACAATAGCATCGCAAGAGGCCAATTTCCAAGTATAAGGGTCATTGATACAAATAAAATTATATCTAAAATAAAATCGGACGTATTGTAAGATTCGGTCTAATATTGCGGCGAAGCACTCGACAAGTTACGTTTGGAAGGTGGGAACAGTTGTTATAAAATTAAATTGGTACTTCGATCTTGTCTCTCAAGTATCCACCTTACGGCGAAACTAGCTCTGTGATGCCTACGGTCTCTAGTTCACTGAAACTTCAAGTTTCAAGTGTGGCGTCTCATTTGTACATAAAAAAACTCGTAAGCATTTCTGCACATACTTATGCAAGTGTGTGAACTTTAGAAGAAGAAAAAATATATTTCATACTAGCTGACCCGCAGACTTCGTAGTGCCTCAATCAATAAATAAAAGACCTAAACCTTTGTATAAAATAATCATAAAACAAAAAACAGGAATGCGTCCGACGGGGGACACATCAAAGGAAAAACAAAATTGTTATTTTTATTTAATTCCGAGCATTTTCATATTTATCTACCTTTTAAACCTTCTCTGGACTTTCACAAATAATTCAAGACCAAAATCAGCCAAATCGGTTCAGCCGTTCTCGAGTTTTAGCGAGACTAACGAACAGCAATTCATTTTTATATATAGAAGATTCATGCCACACATAATATCTGTTACCGTTTCCAATACTGGTGACTTCTAATGGGATAACATTAAAATACCCAGATTCTGTCCTTTCAAACAGTTTTGCATTGAACGCAATGGAACACAAAACATCTGATGCGCGACACAACGCTATCCATTAACGCGCGCACTTCGCTTTAGATTTTCCAGTTCACGGAAAAAAAAAAAAAAATCCTAAAAAGTATTTAAAACTTTCAAAGCAAGTGTTATAAAGTTTTAAATAAACGGAATATTACTATTATTATTGAATAGAAAAAAAAAAAGCTTTACCTAAATAATAATTATTTTTATTCATTTATTAGATACAGTTTTTAATAGAGTGGAACCTAGAATCTTTAAATACCTATGTTCTAGTTAGGGAAAATTATTGCATAGTAAATTTATTTTTACTTCTCGAATGAGATATGCAAGCTACTTACTACACAGACTGTCACAGAAACGTCTCACCCTCTGTGTGAGTGAGTGATGCAATACCTTGTTCGACATCAACCCCACGAAAAACACAGCCGTGCTCTTCAGAAGGGGTCGCCCTCCCGAAACCGCAGCTAATATCTCGTTCAGAATTAGGTGTTAGAACTACAACCCCGTCCCAATATCTTTGGTCAGCCCATACCGTGGACCTCGAAGGTTAGTACGTAAGTACTTAAGTATCTTCTTCGAAAGAGGAATGACATTCAGGAGAGTACGCAGCCGAACTGCTCTCTCTACTCGATCCCGACGATAGTGCTCGCTCACAAGGCCTGTACACACATTCAACTCTCTCTGGGTCAACCAATCCCGTTTTGCAGGATAGCCCTCGAAGCAATATGGTACGTGAGGAACGTCGATCTTCACGACGACTTAAACTTAAAATCGTTACGTAACTATCACAACGATGCGTCAGAACACTACTTTGTCAAAGCGGTGCGACACGATAGCCCCTCTTATCGTGGCCGCCACTAATTACATACCCGACCCAGGCGACGAGGCAATGCAAAGCCGCCGTCGCCCAAAACGTATCTTATCGGGTCCGCTCTCGGTGCTTTCTTCATCACCGTCTTCAAGCACCGAACACCATCCTCGTCGAAACTCGTCGATTACGACGAGCGAATTAGTCCATAGACACAGCCCACTGAGCTTCTTAACAAACTCTCTTAGATAGAGTCCGTTAGGTCACCTACTAGCCAGAGCGAATAGCTAGCGAAGAATAGCTAGGCTGCCAACGAATACGTAGGGAAAAAAGCCTTGTACTAATCTCAAATCAATACGCCTAGCTACCCATAACAAACACTTTCGCCCCCTTAAATAGGAAGTGTGGTGATATATTAGGATATTTTATAAACATCAGTTTTGGATTTTTCTGTTTTTTTTAATTTTACTATCACTATCAGAGCTACATCACCACTCCTGTCAATTTAAAACGATTAAGTGATGTAGGACAATCTATGCTTTAATTCAATTATCGATCCCATTTATCGACATTCTCGATTATCCAACTTAGCACAACTCGAGAAGTCAACTCGGTTATTCTTCACTACTGAAAGCACATCAAAACAATGCACATTTATAAAATATTTATTCTTGTACACAATAAAAATCACAACTTGTACACAATCTAAACCGTGGCACATCGATAACAGATAAAATATAGTATATTTTCTAAACTTTTTTTGTTTCTTAGTACGCTTCACTAATTCTAAGTTTGAGGTATTTGTTTTCTTAAATTTAATGTCCGTTTTTTTTTTTTTTTTAAATAAAATATCAGGAAGGTCCGACTGTTCCTTTCGTCGCTTGTCAAAAAGTCAGGCCCGCCAATTTATCACAAAAATAAATTCGTGCTTATTGTACTGGCAATACAATCCACATTTCAACATCTTGACACTTTTAATTCACATTAATTTACAAATTTAATTGTTGGAATTTTTACGAAAATATTAATAATAATAATAATTGTCTAACACAAGTTTTAACACAGCCAAAAGCATTGAGATCTTCATTGATATACAATCTGTATGACTAGTTTAGTAAAAAGTAAAAAAATGTCTTTTGAACTGATTTTGATTGAATGATATTGTTTTTTTTTTTTGTAAACTATACATCGATAACATCAATATTTTACATCTAAACACATAGATAACCACACAAACCCTACTACAAAACAGATATATTCCTTTCTTATACCTAAAAAAGAAATTAAGTTACTTTTCGAATAACTTCCTTTTTTGTTTGAAGTCTGTTCAAACTATGGTATTGTTAAAAATATGTCACCTTAAAAATATATGAGCAAATCCAAAAATAATTCAAAATTCACGTATAAAGAGAAGTGTGAACTTATTAACTCAACATTGGTCGTTGAAAATAAAATATAAATCTTTAATCTTCCGCTTCAGAACCAATACAGTACTCTGTCTTGATGTCTCTGGTCATGTCTTCGGGGGAGTCGTTTCGGATCGAGCGGGATTCGAAGCTGTTTTGTGACGTCATACCGGCCAGGATGCTGTTTGATAGCGCCTGTACTGACAACGCTTCCTGTGACGGTCCCGCGTAACTGTACTGCTGGTACACCGCTTGTATCCGCGCAGCGTTCACCAGAGTCTGAATCTTTAGCTGCGTGTCTAAAGCTAAGCTCAGCGGCAGTTTCCTTAGCTGGCTCGCTATCAATTTCCCGAACATCTCGAACTCATTCGAGTCGTTACCGTTCTCGGAATGCTGACTCAAGTCCTGCGGGAGGTCCGTGTGGTCATTACTGTCCGAATTCCCTTTCTTTTGTTTCGCTGGCACCGGGTATATAGTGGCGAGCGAGGTCGTTAGCGGCGTGGCGATCCCGACGGGGGGGTTGAGGAAGGGCGCGGAGCCAGACGACGGGAGTATCACGAACGGCGTGGCGGGGGCGCCATTCAGGCCGAAAGGTGTGCTGGGACGCGGCGACGGCGTGTTGAGCACGTACGGCGTCGACGAACGATTCGAGTTCCGGCGTTTTCTAGGACTCTTCTTTTCCGGCGATTTTCGCTCGCTCAGATCTTGAACGATATCGCTGTCATCGCTCATCGGGATCTTGAGTAGACTATTGTCGACCTGTCAATAATAAAATATAAAATGTCTTATAATAGCGCGTGTGTAAACATTGAGCGGGTATGTAAACAAAATGAATAAACTCACGGAGCTCGGCGTGACGATCGCCCGCAGAAACCTGTCTGCGTGCTCGAACCACGTGACGCTGGGTCGGTACGCATGCGCGCCGGCCTTCCTAGCCGCGCGAATCTTCTTCAGCTCAACGCTGTAAGACGAACGTATGTTCTTTATCTTGTTTTTCAATTCTTTAACCGTAACGTCGACTAAGTTGAGCGCGTTTATTATTTCCACGTAGCCTTGCTCCCTTATTTTCTTGTTTTTGTAGTGCTCCGACACCGGGTTCCAGAGGAATTCGCGTTTCTCGTATTCGATAATCATTTGGATGGTCAGGTCCTCGCTCCATTTCGGATTGGCCAGTATCGCGACCATTTTCTTGATTACAGCATGCTATTTTGTTTTATTTTTATTAAATTCGCGTACGTTGTGTTACTAGGAGCGCAGAAGGGTGCGGGCGGTTCGCATGCGCGCAGCATACTAAAAGCACGTCGATGGGCAGACACCCCGCGCGGGGGGTCTATTTCGGGAGTAGCCGGCATCACGCAGTCGCGTGCTTTGGAGCGTGCTGTTTCCTCTTCTCGCTGCTCGGAGGCTGGGCCCGAGTGAAACGGAAGATTTGTGACCGTCGCCGGACCCAAGCTGCACGTACACACTTTAACGACTCTTAAACTTTAACTTCACAAGAAAACTGCAACTGTATATTTTTTTTGGTTCGGCAACATTAATTAATATAGCTACTAAATTGAAAATAGATTAAAGTCGATTAGCAATCGTCAATTAAATTCAGATTTTGTATTATTTTTGAGCGTAAAAATAAATTTTGGTATGAAAAAATTACATTTAGAATTAATAATGCCAAAAATTCATGAGAATGCAACGTCTCGCACGGTGTACGCGGCGCGAACGTCCTTGATCCTTTGTAGGTGAAGCGTCATTATTTGGCGCACGACGCGACGCTCACACGACCGATAACCTAACACTGACCGACGAATAATAATCATGGATGCATTCTACAGAAGGATTTTTTTTAAATATTTTTTAATACCGAATTGTTTTTAACACGTTATTAATAATTACGTATGCGTGTTTATTTGTTATGAGAACTTTGAATGTCAATTTCGCTGACTTTGAGATTTATGATTAACTTAAAAATTGGCCAATGCATCAACGACAGTACAATGCCCATAGAGATGGTTTTTTTTGCTTAGTTGTGTGGACGAGCTCACAGCCCACCTGGTATTAAGTGGTTACTGAAGCCCATAGACATTTACAACGCAAATGCGCCACCCACCTTGAGATATAAGCTCTAAGGTATCTGTATAGTTACAACGGCTGCCCCACTCTTCAAACCGAAACGCATTACTGTTTCACGGCAGAAATAGGCGGGGTGGTGGTACCTACCCGTGCGGACTCACATGAGGTCCTACCACCAGTAAGAAAGTTTTTCGCCGGATCTTCTCAGTGGGTCGCGATTCCGATCCGGTGGTAGATTCTGAGAAATGTTTGTCGCCCTACCTGGGATCAACAATATCGGGACTATTTCTATCGCATATCAATAAGTAATGTTTTTCTGTTTAAAAACAACAGAAAACGACAGAATAATGATTTTGATAGTTCAGAGCAGCGGGACGCTAGTATGTAATTGAAAGAGATTAAGTGATGAGAGATATCATCACATAAATAGCATTTAATAATAAATCGAACACGGCGCGGCGTAACTAAAACATACTTAGAATGGACACGGTCTAAATTTTAATTGTAAAAAATTCAAACTCAATCTAATTTAAAAAAAAAAACTTTTAATGAAGCTCCACATAAACTAGCCGATCCAAAGACATTATATATTTATAACTAGTGTTTGTATACGTTACAGTACGTAGACATTTTTTTAATTAAATTATTGTCAATACCAGTTTGAGCCGTAAAGATGTTTGTTGTAAATTAACATTATTGCCTTTTTTATTCCTTCGACGAGTGGGCGATTAGATCAATCAGTAGGTGGACGAGTTCACGGCCCACCTGGTGTTCAGTAGCTATCGGAGTCCATAGACATCAACAATGTAAATGCCCACACCCAGCTTGAGATATAAGTTCTAAGGTCTCAAGTATAGTTACAACGGCTGCCCTACCCTTTAAACCGAAACGCATTACTGCTTTACGGCAGAAATAGGCAGGGTGGTGGTACCTACCCGCGCGGACTCACAAGAGGTCCTACCACCAGTAATTACGCAAATCATAATTTTGCAGCTTTGATTTTTGTTACACGATGTTTTTTTCCTTCACCGTGGAAGTCAATCGTGAACATTTATTGTTGTCTTATGATAAATGAACCATAATATGAGAAAATGCATACAAGTAATAAGAATATTATTTAGACAACAAAACTCTTATCGTGGCCACCTCTAATTACATACACTACCCATACGATGGGCAGCGCACAGCCGCCGTCGTCACCATAAACACGCCTTGTCGGATCTTCCCGGAAGCACCGATCTTCGCTCTTATCAAATACGACTAAGAGTTCAATGTGGAACCTAGCTCATAGACACAATCCATTGAGCTCTTTACCAGATATTCTCAGTAGGTCACGATTCCGATATGAAAGTGGATTTAGCGAAGCACTGCTCTTGCTAGGGTAGATGTTAAGAAATTCTCTCAAACTGACCCTCATGAGTTTCTTTACTAGCCCGGAGAAACTGGATTAGCTCGAGGTTAGCAGCGATTAGGTAGAAAAAAAATAAACGATAGCATGTACCGATCTATCTATATATTATTTAATAGGTGAAAAACTTTGTACACCTTTTTACGAAAATTGCCCGAGCAGAGGAGTATGAAATTTCCCACACGCACACAAGGAGTGCTGAATGCTTTTTTTTTATTGTGCATTAATAATATTAAATCAATAAAAAAAACAATACACTCACTACCATATATTTGACACAACACATATAAACATTTAGACTCTCTGTTTATTGTCAAACTTTTGTTAATGCTTAAAGTCTGTGGTCGTATGGAGAATAGGTTAATATAGGCTATATTATTGTCTTGGCGAAATGTTTGAATAAAGAAGTCTTTGACAAAAGAACCTTAATAATGTTCAAACTTATAATTTCAATTAATTATAGTCCAATTTCGAATACTGCGGGACCACTAGTTATAATAACACGGCGTCGCGGCGCCCCCATTAAATTCTTAGTTGAGCCGGCGACTCTACGTTTTATTTTTTCGGCAGCACACGTTTCGCATTCATTACGACGGCACCCAGACACATACAGGCATGCACAAATGCTCTGAGAGTCACGAGAATATACAATGCATCGCCATAAATATATATGAGGCATATGCGCGCTACAAAATTACTAGCCGCGTCTCTTCAAAGCAGGCGATGAGCATAAAGTGATATTTATCTGTCGCTCGGCCTCGCACCGGCACCTATCAAGCGGGATACCGCAAAGTTACACGAGCCGAAACAAAATTCTTATGACTCTAGATTCAGGGTTCAAAATGGCTCGTTGCGGTTGTTGGAAAACCGCGCAGAGCTGTAGTACCATAGATAGATGAGTTCGCGTGCAGTGACGCAACGCAGACCGGCTTGACATCTGTATATAATGATTGCGGTATATATTATCGGTGTTGAATGTGGCCGATTTAGGGTGAGGAGTTTTGCTGAATCACAAAGAGACTTTTCGAAAACGATCCGTGGATGTAACAGTTTAGTTTCTGGATTCAACATTTTGTTTATTCTGATTAATCGCGTCTGGACACTAAAATAAGCTATGTATTTTAGATATATGTCCTGTTTTTTTGTTAGAGGAAGAGGTAGACCTAAGAAGAAATGGATGGATTGTGTGAAAGACGATATGGGTAGGAGGGGAGTGAGCGAAGAAATGGTATATGATAGAAAAGTATGGAAGGAGAAAACATGTTGCGCCGACCCCAGGTGACTGGGAGAAGGGCAGGATAATGATGATGTCCTGGTTTTTTGTTTGTTTTAGTAGCAGCGATTCAACTTTAAACTACGCTTTTATCCAGACGTTTTTAAAGTACGCTTTTTTCCTTTGTGGAAGTCCAGAGGTTTAAAAGGTTGATATGAAAATACTCGGAATTAAATAAAAATAACAATTTTGTTTTTCCTTTGACGTGTCCCCCGTTGAACAGATTCCTTTTGTTTGTTTTAAGTTTATTTTATACAAAAGCTTAGGTCTTTTATTTATCGATTGAGGTACTACGAAATCTGCCGGTTCAGCTAGTTTTGAATATTGATTTGGAAAAAAGATTCTAAGGATGTTTATCTTAATTAATTGTATATTACCTTTGATAGCATTTGGGAACTATCCTCAATTACCTATTTTAGATATATGTCCTGCGTTTCTGTTTTTGTTTCAGTAGCAGTGATTCAACTTCAACGTACGCTTTTATCCTTGTTGTAACAGTGTACTTGATGTGTGTAATTTTATTCGGATGTTTTTTCTACAATTTAATTATACTAATAGAAACGAAGTATGTATTAGTATTTGACTCCACTGCATTGTAGATTTAATTAATTTATTCGTCTTTTGTGGTTTAATTTCTATTTTTGAATTTTGTTTACTAATGATTCAATAATTCAGATTGTGACATGAATTATGAAACAAATCATTATGTTACTTGAAACTAGGTCTTCCTCACCCGGTCTTAACGAAATGCAAACATTATATTTACAAAAAAAATATACACACAGCGTTTGTAGTACAATATGGTTATTCTTCTTTTATTTTTCTCCTCCTTATCCTACGAAGTGGAGTCGGCGCAGCGTATTTTTCTATTCCATTCTCTTATATCAGCCGTCATCTCAACACTCACCTCTCTTTCTCATATCATCATTCACACACTCCATCCATGTCTTCTTCGATCGATCTCTTCCCCCTCTACCTTGCACTACCATTTCCATATATCTCCTAGTCAAATGCATCAATACATCAAGTATAATTTTTTTTCTGCTGATAGCCTTGAGAGGTTATATCAGCTTCTCCTTGACGTGTAGGTGAGCTCACGGGTCTCAAACCGGGAGTGTTGCTAACACTGGCCTTAGCAAGAGCAGTGGTTCGCTGAATCTAACACCGGATCGGAAACGCGACCCACTGAGAAGATCCGGCGAGAAACTCAGTGGGCTCAAGTGTAATATGGTTCGGTGAATTTAAATACTGCGGAGTCGAGCGCCAACAGACCGGGCGTAGGGGGCCGCTAAAGCGCTGTAATATTCATGGCGCTGCACAAAATAACGCGATCCGAAATGAGCAGTGCAATCTGACAAACGTGCGTCACATTAGCCGGCGGCGAGGCGGCGTTTTCCACACTCGGCGTCGTAATGAGGGTGACGGTCGCGTGGGTGGATAACGTGCCGGGCCCCTGCGCGCCTACCGCGGTGCCGCCGTAATTGAGGTTCTCTACGTCAAATTGCTTTAGTCGCCTTATATATTTTATCGGGGTATCTTTTATTGTCCCTTATTACGTTGCATAGCTGTCGTCTAAGTTTCCCTCTGAAGTTATATTGTTAGCAACGTCGTCAAGTTGAGCCCCATGAGCTCACCTAGTTGTTAGGTTACGCTGACAAAGCCACTCAAGGTTATCAGCTTAAGTAGGAAAAAAATGTTTAGTTCTTAACTTAAATGAATTATTTTAAAATTATGTATCAATGTACTCCATGTTTATAAATAATTTAGATACGTTTATTATTTAAATAATTATGTAAGCAACGTGTGATTATATTTTGTTAAACAAACGTTTTACAGCAGCACTCGTTTTTATTGAATCATTGTCAAACAATTTATTACAAAAAAAAAACAAATATTAAAATTTTATTTCGAAGTATCATAATTGTTCAGTCGCAGTAGACTCTACTCGTGACTTGACAGGCGAGGCGCGGCCCGGGGCGCGGTGGTCGACAGACGGTACAACGTACCCACACCATACCCGTACTTGTAACAAATATATGAACCTACAGAGTAACAAACACTTCTACTTGTAGTTGTAATTTGAAACGTCTCTAAATAATCTGCCTAGATAATTTAGAGATATAGGTAAATAATCTATTATCGGAATTGTAAAAAACAGTTTTTTTGTTTAATACATACATAAGAAAAATTCTACGACAATTTTTTTGTTTTTTTTTTTGTATTGAAAAGCATTACCGTTTTAAGGTAAAGTAGAATTTAGATAAGTACAAACACAGTAGATATTTGGTTGACCAAAATATGTCAGTAAATATTGTGTGTTTAGATCAAATGGCACAAATAGTTCCATGAATACGCCAAATAAAATGTCAGCATTACAAAGTATGTACTCCACTTATATCTCGACGGTTGGGTAATAGTTTGGGCAGCCCTGGCCATAACAAAAGTTGAATAAAAAAGGCGAGGAGAAAATACCAAGCCACAGAGAGCAGGGGCTAATGAGCTTCAAGTACCAGGGCGGCATGACATTACAGAAGCACGCGCCATTAGAGCCGGGTGCGCAACGCGGGACGGAACGGGCCCTATTTCCGGAAGGAAGCGCGCCCGGAAGCCGCGCCGCGTCCGCCCCGCCCGTGTCGCTAAGTTACTGAAGCCTCCCGATGAATTATGCGAGCCTGATACTTATACGTATTGCGCAACACGACTGTAGTAGTTTAGTTCGGCGAAGGGAACTTCATCTATCTATATATATAAAAATGAATTGCTGTTCGTTAGTCTCGCTAAAACTCGAGAACGGCCGGACCGATTTGGCTAATTTTGGTCTTGAATTATTTGTGGAAGTTCAGAGATTTAAAAGGTTGATAAATATGAAAATTCTCGGAATTAAATAAAAATAAAAATTTTCTTTTTCCTTTGATGTGTCTTCCGTTGGACGGATTCCTTTTGTTTGTTTTAAGTTTATTTTATACAAAAGCTTAGGTATTTTATTTATCGATTGAGTCACTACGAAGTCTGCCGGGTCAGCTAGTTTTGAATATTTATTTGGAAAAAAGAGTCTAAGGATGTTTATCTTAATTAATTGTATATTACCTTTGATAACATTTGGGAACTATCCTCACTTACCTGGAAAAGAAAAGGCTTGTTAATACAACTGTAGATTAAGGGTGAGAGAGAGAGAGAGAAAATACACTTTGTTGCACTCCAAAACACATTTTACATAATCAAAAAGCAGATACATTCGTACAATAGGCGGTCTTATCGCTAAAAGCGATCTCTTCCAGACAACCGTTTAAAATACAGAAATTCTGGAAAATATAAAAATTATAGCAGGTATGTTGCGGTGTAGTCTAAATAATACATTATTATAGAAAAAATACACATACAATAAACATGTACAAAGTTAATGAAACTTATCTCATCATTAAGGTTTTAAACTATAAGTCGTCTTCTCGCATTAAAACTGTATAATCTCAAAACTTACTAATTTGACAGGAGAGTGTTTTAAAGGTTTAACATGTGATATTTTTAATTTTAATCATATTTGCAATTTTTTTTTAAAATTTACTTTTTCTGTCTTTTAAAGTAAGATAAAATTATGTATTCGTTTTTTTAATAGTAGTTAAAACATTGGTAAACTCAAAAAAAAAAAAAACTAAACTACGCTCTTTTCACAGTATTTATGAGAAAAATACTGGTGATAGAATTTTAAGGTTACGCGTATTAACTCAAATATCGAACTTTCTGGAAATTGTACACTTTCGATGCGAAAAGGCGAAGTCTTGTTAAAAATGAGTTGAGAGAGAAAAAAGGAAATTTTGTATTTAGTCGGGACGCGGCCGCAGCTCTGGGGGGAGCATTAATCAAAATTAAACTTAGATTAGGCGGCCGGCGCCGACACGGCAGCGACGCGACACGCATGCCGCGATCGATGGTCCCTCCTACAGGAGGTCGCATTTTGCGAAAAAAAAAAAAAAAAAAAACTACACTAATTGACGAATGTATGCGAATAAATGAGCCCGCAATTGATTTCAAGAGTTATCTGTCACATTTGAAATTGAATATGCAATTTCGAAAAGGGCACATGTCGCATATTTTGTCAAATACGTTTTTTCATATACATGTAATTTTGAGGCTTACCTACACCCATTTTATAATATTTCTAGTAATTTTCAATTACTAATTAACACTAAAGTATATCTCAAAAGTAAATATTTTAAATTTTACATTGCTTTAGAAAATAATCATTTTTTTTCAATCCTGAAAATTTTACATTTTCAGAGATGCCCTTTTCGAAATTGCATATTCTATTATAAATTGAGTTTTTTTTTAACTATTGGTCCCTGGTAGTCGAAATTCGACTATAATTAATTGCAATTAAAAGTTTGAACATTACTAAGATTTTATTGTCAAAGAATATTACACTTCTATAATCACAGATTTCGCGAAGACTACACTTTAGACAAATATTAATAAAAATAAACAATATTAAGCCATTCTCAATTTGACCACAGACTATAAGCAATAAGAAAAGTTTGACAGTAAACAAATAGTATGCATGCGTGTGTGTGTCAAATACGTGGTAGTGTGTGTAATGTTTTTTTATTGATTTAATGTATTATTAATGCATAATTTAAAAAAAAAAATTAGCATTCTGCACTCCTTCTCTATATTCTCTATAAGTGTGGAAAATGTCATACTCCGCCGTCCGCGCAATTTTCGTAAAAAGGGGTACAAAGTTTTTGCTTCGCGTATTAATATATAAATAAATGAGCCGCAATTAATTTTGAGACTTATCTGTCGCATTTGAAATTAGAATTTGAGTTTTTTTTTTAATTAACGGCTTTAATTAACCGTATCCGCTATTAATAAGCTTTCATAGATCGATTTAGAGCCCGTTAGCCTCTTGATCAAAGTCGCATGATACTGTCTATTTCTGATTATTTCTGATGATGCTGCCTATTTCTGCGTGAAGCAGTAATGCGTTTCGGTTTTAAGGGTGGGGCAGTCGTTATAACTATACTGAGACCTTAGAACTTTTATCTCAAAATAGGCGGCGGCATTTACGTTGTAGATGTCTATGGGCTCCAGTGAGCTCGTCCACACACCTAAGCAATAACATATATATACAAACACTCTATGTGTATGATAACATCGCCGCGTCATTTTTGTCAGAAGCGGGGCAAAACTAAATTTAAATCCAAATTCGTATATAGAATAAATAGCGGCATCAAGAATGAGTTGTGAGCGTGTCCGGGACTTCGGGACTCGGGTACCATATGGTAGGGAGCGGTCGGACGAAATTGATAACTTGATAACTCCCGACCTGGGGGAAACGGGGTGTTGCCAGCATTCAAACACGAATCCCCGTAGATTCTCTGAGAATTTTACATTACTTTTTAAATGTGTAATTGTAAATGTACTCTCTATTACTCTCTTACTGTTTACTCTGTACTACCTTTGGTTGACTGGTAGAGAATGCCTTAGGCATTAAGTCCGCCAATGTAATTTTTACATGAAATGAGTCGTCTATTATCAAAGGTGGCAATCTGTGCATTTGGACAAAAAAATGTTATTGATATGTCAATACAGATTGATTTGAATATAATCGTCTCCTGCAAAGAATACGGTTCAAAACATGCATTAAATAAAGGTTAATACTTAACCTGTTATTTATCTAAGATGTTGTTCAGAAGAGTTTTGTGACTGCCAATGGAATACAAAGTCAATAATTCGTTTTTCTGATTTACCAATAATTGTCCAAAAGTCACATTGCCGGCTTTGATAATAGTCGACTCAAATGTAATAAATAAATAAATTATTTGTCGGTAAGTTAGAAAGAGAGAGAGAGAGAGAGAGAGAGAGAGAGAGAGAGAGAGAAGACACTTTATTGCATATCAAAACACAATTTAGATTAAAAAACAGTCAAAAAGCAGATATGCGTTTGTATAATAGGCGGTCTTATCGCTAAAAGCGATCTCTTCCAAACAACCGTTTAATTTTCAGAAATTCTGGAAAATATAAAAATACGAGTATAGCAGGTATGTTACGGTATAGAAAATACATTATTATAGATAATATATACATACAATAAATAGATATATACCGAACGAACAGCAATTCATTTTTATATATAGAGATTATTTAACTGACTTTATTTATTTTTGTGAAACCGGACAGTGTTGGGCACCCCGCTTTATCGAGCAATCCCGATCCCGGGATCTTTCAATCCCGACCCGGGGTTTATCCGCAGAGAGAATGTTCAAGCGACGCGCCCGCAGAGTGCGGTCCTGTTTATTATTTTTATGTAAATCTTACCTCGTTGGAATGAAATGATAACATTTGCGTGCCGTATGCTTTTATTGTCGTCGTATGGAACTACGAGGTGTTGCCATAAAATGTATTACGTAACGTACCTAAGTACGGCTTTTCTTAGATTTTCAGTAAACGCCTACAATTTGTTTTTGTTTTGATTTATTAGGTTTTCGATCCGATGGAAATGTGGCCATATTGTCGTACAGTTACCGAGAGTTTTCTGACGTTGCCCCTACGCATTAACATTAAAATTATAATTTGCGTAATTACTGGTGGTAGGACCTCTTGTGAGTCCGCGCGGGTAGGTACCACCACCCTGCCTATTTCTGCCGTGAAGGAGTAATGCGTTTCGGTTTGAAGAGCGGGGCAGCCGTTGTAACTATACTGAGACCTTAGAACTTATATCTCAAGGTGGGTGGCGCATTAACGTTGTAGATGTCTATGGGCTCCAGTAACCACTTAACACCAGGTGGGCTGTGAGCACATCCACCCATCTAAGCAATAATAAAAAAAAAAGCAGCGCATGACCGATATTTGTGGCGGGGCTTGGGCTGATAGAATAGAAATAAATATTGACAATAATAAAATAAATATTGACATATTATATAAAACACATATAAGATATATTATAATTTTTTTTTCTCTTTAATGATGCACACAGCAAATTACAACCATAGAAATTATGAGTTATATTATTATTATAATATTGACAAAGTTGAAAAACGAAGAATGAGGTATTTAGATTAATAAATTCGTTTAGGTATAAGTATTCGGTATATAGGTATCTAGGTATACTAGAGGTCCCGCAGTAGTCGAAATTCGACTATAATTAATTGAAATTGTAAGTTTGTACACTATTATGATTGTATTTTATATTTCTATAATCACAAATTTCACCAAGACTACACTATAAAAAATATTAACAAAGACAAACAATATTTAATCTATTCTCAATTTGACAACAGACGTCAAGAACAAAAGTTTGACAATAAATAGTATGCATGCGTGTGTGCGTCAAATACATGGTATGTAGTGTGTGTGATGTTTTCTTTATTGATTTAATGTATATTTTATGTATTATTTTTAAAAAATATTAGCATTGTGCACTTCTTCTCTTTATTCTCTATAAGTGTGGAAAATTTCATAATCCTCCGTCCGCGCAATTTTCGTAAAAAGGGATACAAAGTTTTTGCTTCACGTATTAATATCTAGGTATATAGATTCGACATCGTGAGCTACTAATAGCGTTAACTATTAATAATTCGGAGGCGCGTCTGTCATTAACAATTGCGTGCGATCGCTACACTTGCCCCGACTAGCTACGTTACATCGGTCCCGTGAAATTACATTACGCGGAGCCGAGCGGGACTTGATGGAAGCCGTCCCGGGGCGAAGCGAACTTCGGGACGCATCGTCCGTGTACCCGGGAACACCGAAAAACGTATCTAGATGTGTCTATATAACCTTGCTTATCTTAACTTCATGTTATTTTCATAAATAAGAGAGTACATGCGAATTTTTAACCATAACAATAATGTTTTTTTTGTTAAGCAACCTTCTGTTAATACCATCCGGGTACTAGAAGTACCAAGTGGTTCCTAAAGCGTTATAACTCTTCATCGTGATGGCCACTCATACCCGATCCTGTAAACCGAATGGTAAACAGTCGACGTCGCCCAAAACACGTCATTACGGATCCTCTAGATCCATTAACGGTGCTTTTAGGTACCACAAGCACCGGTCACCGTCCTTGTCGAACCCGTCGCTTGCGACGAAGGGCTCGACGAGCGAATTAGCCCATAGACACAGCCCACTGAGTTTCTCAACGGATCTTCTCAGTGGGTCGCGTTTCCGATCCGGTGGTAGATTCTGCGAAGCACTGCTCTTGCTAAAAAAAAAAAAAAAAGCCCGTGAGCTCACCTACTAGTTAAGGTTACGCTGAAATAGCCTCTCAAAGCTATCAGCTTAGGTAGAAAAAAAAAAGATTGCCACAAGTGACAATGTTGACAAACTAAATATACTTCCAAACATTCTCGCATCCAGCCCGCCATTTTATATCTCAGTGAAGTTTAGGGTCGAGTTGGGTAGCGGTCTCAACTTAGGGGCATTCGATCACCGACGCTAATTGGGGTGTGAATTTGCCTGGGGTCCCCCGCGGTGGGCGGTTTGATGGCCCGTTGTATCCAGAAAGGCAATAGACGATTCTAAGAGAGGGAAAACTTTTACGCCGACCTTTGTGTGTGCGGAACAATGGAACTTGTCAGAACTTTAGTACGAGCATAGAGAAAAATAAACGCGATTTAGTTGTGTGTGTGTGTGTGTGTGTTTTACGCGTTATTGCCTCAAAATTCATCGGTAATAAATCTATCTAAATAATAATTAATTCGACTTAAAATTTCAAAAGCAAATGAGCAATTCACAGGCGCGCTTCGTTATACGCCAAACGAAGTTTTTAACTCAGAATATCCCGCTTACATCTCGTCTGTGGGCAATAAGTCGCATGATCCGCGCAGCGCAGCCGACTGCCATAAGTTATTTAAGTCTGCGTCGGCCTGGGTTCGGGCGCGAGGCACGTTCGCCATTTTACGAAGCGTTTTTACGATGTACCCGATAACGTTTACGAGCGGCGTTGAGTGGCGACGCCGCGGCTCGCCCCGACTGATTGCATGCTGGGGCAACGAAAACTAGAGACGGTGTTGTCGATTGCGACGATCGAATTTCCACATCGATAAAGCGGCACGAAACGAGAACCCTCTCGTCGCGGCCGCCGGTAACTACATTCCCGATCCTGCGGACAGAATGGAAAGCAGTCGACGTCGCCCCAAACACGTCATTTCGGATTCTCCCGATCCACTAACGGTGCTTTTAGGTACCTCAAGCGCCGGTCATCGTTCTCTTCGAACCCGTCGCTTGCAACGAAGGGCTCGACGAGTAAATTAACCCTCTCAGACCCAGCCCACTGAGTTTCTCGCCGGATCTTCTCAGTGGGTCGCGTTTCCGATCCGGTGGTAGATTCTGCGAAGCACGGCTCTCACGAACGCGTGTCGGCGTAAATGTCACATTCAGATAGCCGAATAAAAAATACGATTGTAAAAAAAATAACATACGTTAAGAGCTTATTTAAGGGTTTTATACGAAAAATCGATTACTAAAAATCGTGTCTCGATATTAAGATATCGATGTTGTGATTCTATCGACATTAGCGCGTCCCTATCGGGGTCGTGTGTCCGTAATTCCGTAACACATCGTGTAGCGGAGCCGACGACATTGCGAGTCGTATTTTATGCGCCCCGTCGCGCGAGCACCGAGATACCCTTAACGAGCCCAGTATAATATTGTCTCACATCTACATGTACATACTCCTTCGAGAATTAAAATGCAAAGAAATTTGTCGATTGAATACTGAAGCGAAAATACTGCACCGTATACCAAATTTATTAATGCGCTCTGCTTTCTTCTTCTTATATATAAAATTCTCGTGTCACAATGTTTTTTTATGATAGAAAGATTACTGGTGGCCCGGAGGCCTTTCCAGTTTCACCAGGACATGTGGGCGAGCAAAGGCTCAGCCAGGAGAGGTTGGACTTGCTAACAACTGCCCGAGCGCCTCCGAAGGAGACCTAACAACTCAAGAGCAATTGCTTCGAGAATGAATCTACTACCCGATCGGAATCGCGACCCGCTGAAAAGATCCGGCGAGAAACTCAGCGGGCTGATGCAAGGGTTAGGTTGAACGTCGACCTGTTTGTCGAGTTCGACGAGTACGGTTACCTGGTCACAATGTTAGTTACCATCCGTATTTATGAAATTTTATATGCATGCTACTATCTTTTTTTCATACCCCTAAGTGATAAGGGTTGTCCACGCCTAACATTTATTTTTTATTCTTTGGACAATTTTTTTTTGTTGTAATGCGGAATTGGGTGGTTGAATGAGGTTTTGTTATTTTTATATTACCTCATCGTTCACAGCGCTACATGCCTCTTTCACTTATTTACCATATCCTTACACACTTACAATAAGTTAGGTTTTTTTTCCCCTGGAAATTCCCTAGAAATCTATACATTTAAATAAAATTAGAGTGTCTGTTTGTAGTATTGAAATAACCGCTTTTTTACTACATGCATATGAATACATATACGGTACATATGTACACCAAAATAACGTTTTTTACAATTTTTGTCTGTCTGTCTGCCTGCTTGTTCCGGCTCATCTCTGGAACGGCTGGACCGATTTTGATGAGACTTTCACTAATTGGTAGCTGATTATATAAGGAGTATCAATAATAAAATTTAATGTTTCCAAAGCGAAGAGAGGGTGGGTTGCTAGTCTTATATATTTTATAGCAAAACAACGTTTGCCGGGTCAGCTAGTTTTTATATAGAAATGACTTTCCATTGCCCCTTTGCGGAGTTTGTCCTTCGTTCTAACACTAATAAAATATTTTAAAATAATTCAATAGACTAAATAAAATAAGGACGCCGAAGATCAGGCAAAGTGGAGAAGTTTAAGTAGGGAAGTAGGAAAGCGGATCCTGGTACGAGACCGGGAAAACGCAAGAAGGAGCAAGAAGAATTGAATATGCAATTTCGAAAAGGGCACATGTCGCATATTTTGTCAAATACGTTTTTTCATATACATGTAGTTTTGAGGCTTACCTACACCCATTTTATAATAACTCCAGTAATTTTCAATTGCAAATGAACACTAAAATATATCTCAAAAGTTAATATTTTAAATTATACACTTGTTTAGAAAATAATCAGTTTTTTTGTTATTTCCTGAACATTTTACGTTTTCAGAGATGTGCCCTTTTCGAAATTCCATATTCAATTCCAGTCAACGAACATCAAAGCAGCAATGTATAGTGTACGAGTTTTTCATTTACTTACAATTTCGCTGCGTGTTAATAAAATGTTTATAACACTTTTAATATTTCTTCTTCGGTATAATAAATAATTAATATAATAATTAAAATATTAATACGTGAAGAACAACTTTGTATCCCTTTTTACGAAAATTGCGCGGACCGAGGAGTATGAAATTTTCCACACTTATAGAGAATATAGAGAAGAAGTGCACAATGCTAAAATTTTTGTAAAATAATGCATAAAAGATACATTAAATCAATAAAGAAAATATTACACACACTACATACCATGTATTTGACGCACACACGCATGCATACTATTTATTGTCAAACTTTTGTTCTTGACGTCTGTTGTCAAATTGAGATTAGATTAAATATTGTTTGTCTTTGTTAATATTTTTTTATAGTATAGTCTTGGCGAAATTTGTGATTAAAGAAGTATAAAATACAATCATAATAGCGTACAAACTTACAATTCCGATTAATTATAGTCGAATTTCGACCACTGCGGGACCTCTAGTTGAAATAATTCTTTGAATGTTTGATTGCAAAGTACTATAAAGTTGGAGGTATCTCGAAAAGATTTGACCGAATTGACTTTAAGTATCCCTATATAACTAAGTATTTAAGGTGGTAGCGTTTATATCGCTACATAGTACAAAACAAAGTCGCTTTCTCTGTCCCTATATCCCTATGTATGCTTGAATCTTTGAAACTACGCAACGGATTTTGATGTGGTTTTTTTTAATAGATAGTGATTGAAGAAAAAGGTTTATATGTGTCCATTAAATATTGGAGAAATCAATAATCAATTAGTTTCCGAAGCGAAGCGAGGCCGGGTCGCTAGTAATATTATAAAGCTGAAGAGTTTGTTTGTTTGAAAATCTCAGGAACTGCTGGTCCGATTTGAAAAATTCTTTCAGTGTTATATAGCCCATTTACTGAGGAAAGCTATAATATAACATCACGGTAAGACTAATACAAGTGGAGCACTAATAAAAAATGTTTCAAAATGGGGGTTTACATAGCTCCTTAATATTCTATAATTTAAAAATCTCTTTTATAGATAGAGTGATTGAAGAGGAAGGTTATAATAACATCCATTAAATAGTGGAGAAATCAATAATAAATTAGTTTCCGAAGCGAAGCGACGCCCTCGCTAGTACTGTTATATATCTTCCAGCTATTACAATAAGAGTTAGGTTATAGTCAAACAAAAAATTTGTAATAGCCGGTGTAATTTAGGGATGCGAAAGTTAATCCCGGGTTCGCGGGATTTGCACTAATTTAGTGGGACACCGACGTAAGTCCCGCACTGTTTTGCATAAGCCGTCTCATAATGTTTTGTTAAATACAGTTAGCAATAGCAATAGGGCCAGTTGACTTTTTTCTTCTAAAATTTATTATCAGAATTGTATTACGAGACGTAGGGTTATATAATTATACGGATGTGTCGTCATTGTCTTCTTTTTATTACCCCATTCGAAGACCGAAAGTTAGAACTAGCTTCTATGTTAAGGGTCAATGGAAGTACACACACGATACAAGAAAATCTGCAATGAACCCCAAATATCTTTGAAATATTAACGCTACCAGGAATCAAAACATTATAGGCGCATATTTCTTCTTTCTGTAGAGGTCCAGAAGATTCGCTTTCCACCTGATAGCGGGTAGTACTTAGCACGTTGACCCACCGAAGTAATTATGTCGATTTCTCTCTTCGATCTTCTAACTAAGGAATATCAGGTCGACTCTAAGAAAGGCGAATCCGAAGATACCGAGAATGCTAAAAAATGCTACTATTTCTAAGAGACATTAAAGAATAAAACACTAACAAAGACAGCTGACAAAATTAGGCAATCCAGACGCTTAATAGCTCAAGGTGGGTGGCGCATTTACGTTGTAGATGTCTATGTGCTCCAGTAACCACTTAACACTAGGTGGGCTGTGAGCTCGTTCCACCCATCTAAGCAATAAAAAAAATTTATATTGTTGTCAGAATAATAAAAACAATCATACTGAAATGCAATCTAAAGATTTAACGTTCGTATTTTAAAATTTCAATGAATCGAAAATTTTATCCTTTATTGCAGTAATTCTCAACCTTTTTTTTGTTGCGGCACATATTTAACGATTTCAAAATTTGGCGGCACACAAAGAAAAAGATAAAAATTATTTACTTACTACCGAATCACATACACTTGACAATTTTAACGAAAGAAAAGGTACAGTAACTACTATGCAACACCTTGTGAATCCCAACTATCACTAAAACAACACGTTTTGTATATACGCAGAAGTGGCAAGTGTGCGCCGACTTGAGACATATTCCTATTGCTATGCACGCCGCTTCATCATAATTTGGCACTAAGAAAAACCGCGTTGCAAAGCAAATAATTTTTTTTTTTTTTGTGGATTTAAATATATATTCATGTTAAAAATATTTTTCTTTTTAAATGATATAATTTAATAATATTAACATTATTATATATTTGCAAAATTTGGCGGCACACAAAAGTGCCGCGGCACAGTGGTTGAGAATCACTGGTTTATTGGTATATCATCATACAAGAAAACGTATTTGCTTTTTGACAAACAACTCGCGAGGAGCTACAGGTGTGGGTTTCGTGGCCTCCGAACTTGCATCAGCCTTCAATGAACAAAATCGACATTGAAAATTCTCTCACGGAACATACCTACGTCGTCTTCTCGCATTAAAAATGTATAATCTCAAAACTTACTAATTTTACAGGTGAGTGTTTTAAAGGTTTAACATGTGTTATCTATATATATAAAAATTAATTGCTGTTCGTCAGTCTCGCTAAAACTCGAGAACGGCTGGACCGATTTGGCTAATTTTGGTCTTGAATTATTTGTGGAAGTCCAGAGAAGATTTAAAAGGTAGATAAATTTGAAAATGCTCGGAATTAAATAAAAATAACAATTTCGTTTTTCCTTTGATGTGTCCTCCGTCGGACGGATTCCTTTTGTTTTCAGTTTATTTTATACAAAAGTTTAGGTCTTGTATTTATCGATTAAGACACTACGAAGTCTGCCGGGTCAGCTAGTTTTTAATATTAATCATCTTTGCAACATTTATTTTTAATTTTTTACCGGTGTTAAAGTAAGATAAAATTATGTATTAATTTTGTTAATAGTGGTCAAAACATAGGTAAACTGAAAAAAAAACTAAAACTAAACTACGCTCTTCTGACAGTATTTATGAGAAAAATACTAGTGATACCAAATGATTCCGCATATTAACTCAATTTCGAATATTTTTGGAAATTGGACACTTTTAATCCGAAAAGACGAAATGTGTACAACTTTTATGATGTATCTTCGCGTTTTTTAAATACATTCCACTTGTAGTAGTGTTTTTGATAACAATAATTGTAAATAGACATGCTTTAACTAAAACCGACTTCAAATAGAAAAAAAAAAGACATTCCAAAACAAATTATAATATACACTAAAAATCAATAATCATCGAAATCGGTTGGCGTGCTATTGAGTTATTGAGTTATTCATCTATTTGTCGCGCACGTACTTAATGCAAATTTAAAACGTATATGGTTTTTTCATGGATACCATTATCAGAACTGGACTAAATTGTAATGGGACCACACGGGAAACGTCAGCTTTCTAATAAAAAAAGAATCATCAAAATCGATTCACCCAGTCAAAAGTTATGAAGTAACAAACATAAAAAACATATAGGGTAAAACCTGGATAGATGCCGCAGCGGGATAGATGCCTCACGTTCTAAAAACCTAACTTCCCGCACTCATAACAAAAAATTAATTGAATAAGTAGGAACCACAGTCACCCTATACCTTATGTACCATTTGACAATCGCGTGGTGACGAAGTGTTTTCCTCGTGCATGTAATTTTCTCCGCGCGGAATTTTACGAACACGTCAAAGATTTAAAGGTTAGTATTTAGCGTGGTATAACTTTATAACTAGTGTAAAATTCCATTATATTTTTTACTACGTGAATATATTGGTTCATTGAGTCTGCATCTAGGTGTAAATAAATGCTATTATGTTTATAATTTATTTACAAAAAATTTGGGTATCTATCCTTATCACAAAGGATAGTTGCCCTGATTTTTTGGGGTATAGGTGCCTTTAGGGGCATCTATCCCTCCATACTCTGCTATTTCAGAATACAGCAGAAATATGCCACGAAAACATAAAACACAAACAATTGATTTACAGTTCAAGCAGCGAAGATGAAGACAATCCATTTAACTATAAAATGCAAGGAATTAAAACAATAGATTTGCCCCTAAAGAAATCTAAGGGATAAACCTAAAATGCATGTAAAAATATCTGCATTGAATATTTTGAAAAATATAAAAATACGAAGTCGCAATCCGACTGGATTCAATGCTTAATATTTCAGAACTAGCTACAGGAAACGTGTTTTTCAGAAATGATGTAGAAGATGTGGAAAATTGAAAGCACTATCCAGTTAAACTTCAATTGGACAAAATAATTAAGACATCTTTATTGTGTTAATTTAACATAAAAAAATATGATTTTGCAATGTACACATTGACACTTAATATGAATATTTTATAAACAATAAAGAATTTATATTTTTGTTGAATAAATATTTGTAAAATTTAATTTAGTAAAAAAATGGATAATGCATGTTGAAACTAAAAAAAAAGTAGTTTAGCTTACGCTTATTTAACGCTTTAAAATTTTAATTATAATCATTTGTGTCATATGAAAATTATCTTCTAATTATAAACATTCAAAGACTTAAAAAATACAAAATATTTTTATTATTATGACCCATGTTTCTTCGAGACAATTGCTCTGTTAGGAATAGAACTTCTTAATATTTGGTTTGGTTTTTTCGTTTGCACGGTATAAAGGGCATCTATCCTGCACTGCAGGCATCTATCCTACTCAGTATTTTCTTGGTGGGGCAACTATCCATACAGGTAGTCATCTATCCTCCAAAAAAAGGTTCTACGAAAAACGAATTTCTGCAAAATCTGTATTTGATAGGTTAAAAAAAAATTATACTAATTAAACATAAAGGATTGAGCTAACTACATTAATAGAAATTATTCGTATAAAATTAATATTTTCAAAATTACATGACTATTTAAAAAAGTGGGGCATCTATCTCGGCTTTACCCTAGTCGAATTGAGAACCTCCTCCTTTTTTGAAGTCGGTTAAAAAACATAATAACAATATAATGTATTAGTAATATTATTGATTGTTATTATTGAAGTGAAACTTCTTTATCGGCGTTGGAAAAAAATTTACCGTCACATTTTTCGGTTACGCGTCACATTTTTCCGTTACGCGCCATCTTTTTCTTGCCCCTACCACGGTTGGTTCAGACGAAGAGTACTTTCACTTTCTCCAACGGAGTAGGGATAGCATGTCGCTTAAGCGGACTCACTCCCACCACCAGACTTTACCGTTCAAAAATACACGTGCACTCCCCTTCCAGTCACCTAGAATCGTGAGAGGGTCAAGCCACGTTTTTTTCTTGCACCCTTATTTATTTCTGAAACACAATAGCGACGTGATAAATAATATATCAATACTAAAGTGATCAACAAAATCAAAGGCTTTATTTTAATTCTAATTCCAGTGGATTTTTAACAAAAGTAAGTAATTATATCTCTTTTTCTAATACTTGGGTGGGATTGTGGTATTTATTTTTTTAAATTTAAGATATTTAAGGTTAACCTCAGTTTCTGATTGTAACTATCGGTCAATGTATATGATTTCATTAAAATAGTATTTATTAATTAATACGACTGCTAATTTAATGAACATCAATTAATTGGCATAAAGTATAAATTCTGAAATATGTTATATAATTTTTGAAGTGAAACTTCCTTATCGGCGTTGGAAAAAAAATTACCGTCACATTTTTCGGTTACGCGTCACATTTTTCCGTTACGCGCCATCTTTTTGAAGTGAAACTTCTTTATCGGCGTTGGAAAAAAATTTACCGTCACATTTTTCGGTTACGCGTCACATTTTTCCGTTACGCGCCATCTTTTTTGTATTCATGTCTATGATAATAAAATCCTTTTGTTTAAACTTTTTCTAATTTAACTTTATTTAACCAATTTCTAGAAAGTTGTATGTAGATCATTTTTCGAAAAATAAGGCCATAAAGAAGTTTCACTTCTTACGTGTGTACACTAGTACACGCACACATTTTTTTTGTATTCATGTCTATGATAATAAAATCCTTTTGTTTAAACTTTATCTAATTTAACTTTTTTGTATTCATGTCTATGATAATAAAATCCTTTTGTTTAAACTTTATCTAATTTAACTTTATTTAACCAATTTCTAGAAAGTTGCATGTAGATCATTTTTCGAAAAATAAGGCCATAAAGAAGTTTCACTTCTTACGTGTGTACACTAGTACACGCACACATTTTTTTGCTTTATAATTGTGCTTGTGTGTTGTGTGTTATATAATTGTGCTTGTGCTACTACCATTCATAAATCACAAGGCAGCACATTTCCGGAAATTGTTTATGAATATGAGAAACATCACAGCCAATCGTTGTTATATGTTGCTTTATCCCGTGTTACGAGTATTGAAGGATTGTATATAACGACTCCAAATAATGACAAAACATTTTATCATGGTCGAAGAACGTCAACGTCCACCATCGATTTACAAGCGGAATTTAAACGATTGTCTCTGAATAAAGTAGAAACTATAAATGAACATTTGATTAAGTTCATGAACAAAAGAAGAGGTTTGTCACTTTTTATTTTCAATTGTCAAAGTCTTAGAGCTCATATAGATGACCTGGATGATTCAATTGTGAAAAATTCAAATGTTTTAGTTCTATCTGAAACATGGCTGAACAATGACAGTCAAGTAAATATCACTAATTTCAAATGCATTGCAAAATTTAAACGGCTGAGCACGAGAGCAGGAGGTGTAGGAATATATCATAATTCTAATGATGTTGTTAATGTTGTGACTTCATCGATAGATTTTTCTGTTTTTTCTCCTGACTTTCATGGGTCACTAGCATCAGCAGTTGGTGATTTATGTATGGCTCAATGCCAAATGGAAAATGGGATGAAAATTTTGATTGTTGCACTGTATATATCTCCTAATCAGAAGTTGGACGATATTATTAATTTTCTTCACCATTCATTGTTGCCGTACACAAGTGAAGGTGCCTCTTTACTCGGTAACAATAATTATAAAATACCGATGATTTTAAGTGGAGATTTTAATGTAAATTTTGCATCGGAAAATTCTTTGAAGCTAGTTGAATTTCTGAAAGATAAATTGAATTTATCCATGAAAAACAGTCCTCAAACGTCAACAACAAGATCTGGCACTACAATTGATGGAGTTTTTACTCGGTCACTAAATTTCGTGGAATGTAAACCATATATTTCATATTTCAGTTACCATAAGCCATTAATTACAAAAATATATAATGACAATGACAATGATAGTAATAATTCTATTACAATTAATGAAATGCTGTAATAATCTTAGTAGCAAAAAGGTAAAGTGAAATAATTGTATTATTTGTATTCATGTCTATGATAATAAAATCCTTTTGTTTAAACTTTATCTAATTTAACTTTATTTAACCAATTTCTAGAAAGTTGCATGTAGATCATTTTTCGAAAAATAAGGCCATAAAGAAGTTTCACTTCTTACGTGTGTACACTAGTACACGCACACATTTTTGTGTTAAGGTAATTTTAATGTCAGGCGTATTTTTTTCTTCTCTAAACTGACGCGTGACGGCGCGCTATGACGCCGAGATGTGTTGTAATACTATGGTAACATACCGTCAAACAGAGCCCCAGCACGTTAGACTCATCTGGTCAATTTGAAAAGCGCAACGTTAAGTACGCGGCGCTAAGTACGCGTTCTGTTTTCGTATTTTCAAATGAACCATGTTTTAGAGATTTGGATTTATAGTTTTTTTTTTTGCATATATGTTTTGCTTAGTGTATAGTTTATTCGTAATTGGTATTGTAATTCTATGAATTCAGTGTTTTCCTTTTATTAAGGGAATAAGATATATGCTAAGACCTTGTTTTGCTATTTTCTTAAAAATAATCGTGTTTCTTGGTAAATCTACATAAATAAATGACTATATACCAGTTTCATAGTCGATTGTTTTGCGTCTTTTCCCTGTCTTTTTTTTTTATTGCTTAGATGGGTGGACGAGCTCACAGTCCACCTAGTGTTAAGTGGTTACTGGAGCCCATAGACATCTACAACGTAAATGCGCCCCCCACCTTGAGATATACGTTCTAAGGTCTCAGTATAGTTACAACGGTTGCCATACCCATCAAATCGAAACGCATTACTGCTTCACGGCTGAAATAGGTGGTGGTACCTACCCGTGCGGACTCACAAGAGGTCCTACTAGTAAAAAGTCTAAGTCCGAACGGCCGAACATTGCTATCGTACAAATAATCAAACTTAATGTATATTATACCTGTTATAATGACGCGTCTCAATACAAGCGGATATATACGTATAAATAAAGGTAGGTAGGTGTATGGAGAGCTCTCGTGTCGGGCGGCGTCGGATGTATAAAGTGGCGCGCCGGTGGCCGCATGACATAGCTATAACTCCGCGGTAGCATGACAAACAGCCGAAAGGAAACGAATGGAGTCGCCTCGAATAGAATTCACTAAATAAATAATAGTTTAAAAAAAAACTAACATAATACGCTTTTGTGGAAAATCCAACAAATAAATAGAAAATAAATTTTAATTAATATGAAACTAAATTTAAAATTTAATTTTAAAAAAGTTCTTTTCATTTTACTATCAAAATAATATTTTTCTATTTATAACTTAAAACATGTATAGTATAAATGTTGAAGATGTCGCATCTCTTATACACAGCATTCCCTATTTTACAAGAGCAATCTGATTTAAGGACGAAAAATGAAGAAAACCACAATACTACACCACAAAAGAAGTTTCACTTCATTCACGTGCACCAAGTTGCAGGCGTATTTTTAATTTATTGCTTAGATGGGTGGACGAGCTCACAGCCCCCCTGGTGTTAAGTGGTTAACGGAGCCCATAGACATCTACAACGTAATGCCGCCACCCACCTTGAGATATGAGTTGTAAGGTCTCAGTATAGTTACAATATAGTTATAGGATATTTGGTTTAAGCGACATTTCGCTTATTACGCGACATTAATCTTTGTAATTAAGGATGCGTTTTATTTTGTATTAACATCGACAGTTCGATGTTTTTTTAATGAATTTCGATTAAGTTTACTCCATTCAAATCGCTTAAGTTTTTTGTTATGATATTTTTTCCAAATTTGAAACTTTGAATTATTCTGAATTACTCTCCCGTAAAGTTGCAAAAATTGCGCTTAAATCAAACAGCCTTTCATCCCTTGATATGTAATTTGTCAACACGCATTTAACAGAATCAAAATCAACATGGTAAGCTAATGTAGCACATGTCGTTTTGGAAAACCCGTACTTTGAATACTGAAGACTAGTAAGAATACGTAAACTAGAAATATAAATTGTATTTCGAACTCGGTAATTTTTTAAAGCACTTTTTTTTTAAAAGATTCTTCTCCTATTGTCATAGACGCCCTGAGAGAGATCGTACAGCTTGCAGCGGCAGTTTACAATGGATTTTTTCTAAACTTTAAGGTTAATAGATCTGTATGAATATGATTTAAAATAGGTACATAAAAATAACGGAAACTGTCTCTGTCATCAATTTTTTTCTTTTTCATTTTTTAATTAATGTAGATACTCAAAATTTACTACGAAAATTTCACTTCTCTCAAGTGCATTCGAATGCGTGTCGAAGTATAATCATTTTAAAACGGTCTTAAAAAAACAACAACAAGAGTAACTGCAAAATTTCCACAAAAGTAATTATTTTATCTAACACAAAAAAAAAACAAATAACAACCTGACATTGTTCGTTAATCTACCACCTCAAAAGCGTTTGTGTTCCAAAAAAATAATATATTAAAATGAAAAGAACTTATTCGGCTCTACGCAACCATTGTTCTAGGTCGACACCGGAGGGCGCCGTCGCTAAAGCGCGATACTACGAGCTCGCCTCGGGCGGCGCGAACCAATTACCCGCCGCCGCCGCGCGGGCATTTACCCCCCACCCCTCGCCCCGCGCGGCCCCCTCTCGACGCGGCACAGAATTACTTATCTCCACCTCGTTGCTGCGCGCCTGGTGTACAGCCGGCGACAGAACGCCCGCAATGCGAACGCGGGCTACGCTTTTTTGTGGCACAGATGCGTGCGTGCCCTCCGAGCTTCCCGGGACTCTCGTCTCGTTAGTCGGTCAAAAATTGATGGACGACTTAATCGTGTGACGGCGACTTCGTTGAAACGCTTGAAGGAACTACTGAGGTGTCTCATCGAATATTAAAATACTATGTTTCCTTTTATTTCCAAATCATTTCTCATTTATATATTAATACGTAAAGCAAAAACTTTGTACCCCTTTTTACGGAAATTGCGCGGCCGGAGGAGTATGAAATTTCCCACACTTATAGAGAATCTAGAGAAGGAGTGTACAATGCAATTTTTTTATTATTATGCATTAATAGTACATTAAACAATAAAAAAATATTACACACACTACGACATATTTGACACACATACTTAAATAATCTATACTCTTTGTTTACTGTCAAACTTTTGTTATTGCTTAAAGTCTGTGGTCTAATTGAGAATAGGTTAATACAGTTTGTCTACTAATATTTATCTAAAGTGTATGTAGTCTTGGTGAAATCTGTGATTAAAGAAGTATAATAATAGTGTTTGACCATAGAATCTTAATAGTGTACAAACTTATAATTTCAATTAATTATAGTCGAATATCGACTACCGGGGGACCACTAGTTTCGAGAAAACGGCGCGACACGAAAAAAATTGTTAGGCTAAGGAGGTATTCATCAACAACAACAGGTTCAATCTGAGAGAACTTGCTGACACCAGACTTAACAAAAGCAGTTCTTTGCTGAATCTTTATTACTGGTGGTAGGACCTCTTGTGAGTCCGCACGGGTAGGTACCACCGCCCCGCCTATTTCTGCCGTGAAGCAGTAATGCGTTTCGGTTTGAAGGGTGGGGCAGCCGTTGTGACTATACTGAGACCTTAGAACTATATCTCAAGGTGTGTGGCGCATTTACGTTGTAGATGTCTATGGGCTCCAGTAACCACTTAACACCAGGTGGGCTGTGAGCTCGTCCACACATCTAAGCAATAAAAAAAAAAAAAAAAAATCTACCATCAATTGCAACCGCGTCCCGCCGAGAAGCTCAATGGCTTGTTATTATTACGCACAATTTTTTTTCCTACCTATGCTGATAGCCTTGAGAGGCTATTTCAGCTTCACCCTAACGTGTAGGTGAGCTCACGGGGCTCAAACCGGAGTGTTGCTAACACTGACCCTAGCAAGAGCAGTGCTTCGCAGAATCTACCACCGAATCGGAAACGCGACCCACTGAGAAGATCCGGCGAGAAACTCAGTGGGCTGTGTCTATGGGTTAATTCGCTCGCCGAGCCTTTCGTCGCAAGCGGGTTCGATGAAGACTGTGACCGGGTTACGCAAGATTACTCCTACTATACTTATTAACATTCATATAAGTATTATTAATATATTATTAGAGGCGACTCCCTCTTAAGTCAAAGTCGATGGGCGGAGCCATTGACGACGAGCACTCACGTGGACTCGTGACGTCATCTGGAGGGGCAACTCGTCATCTGGAGGGGCAACCGACCGACCAGCGGGGACATCACGCCACCTCGGATCACTTTTGCTGGAAGCGCGCGCAGCGTTCACTTGTCTTAGATTTAATATTCTGTGTCGAGCGTTCCTACCCACTTTTGTATTTTTTTTATTTATTTAAATTATTAAGCCGTTGCTAAAAATATATATATATATTGAAGTCGTCGTGGCCTAAAGGATAAGACGTCCGGTGCATTCGTGTTGAAGCGATGCACCGGTGTTCGAATCCCGCAGGCGGGTACCAATTTTTCTAATGAAATATGTACTCAACAAATGTTCACGATTGACTTTCACGGTGAAGGAATAACATCGTGTAATAAAAATCAAACCCGCAAAATTATAATTTGCGTAATTACTGGTGGTAGGACCTCTTGTGAGTCCGCGCGGATAGGTACCACCGCCCTGCTTATTTCTGCCGTGAAGCAGTAATGCGTTTCGGTTTGAAGGGTGGGGTAGCCGTTGTAACTATACTGAGACTTTAGAACTTGTATCTCAAGGTGGGTGGCGCGTCTACGTTGTAGATGTCTATGGGCTCCAGTAACCACTTAACATCAGGTGGGCTGTGCGCTCGTCCACCCATCTAAGCAATAAAAAAAAAAAAAAAAATTTATTTTTGTAACGTAATCGAAATTTCAAAATTGGATAATGAACAGAGAAAAATCATTGTGCTAACGTACCTAGTATATATATTTGCGTTGACAACTGACCTTGTTTTTTTTTTTGTAACGCCAAATAATTTTACGGTACAGTCATTAATAAAATAATCATAAGTCATAACTCAAAACAAAAAATTATGTGTACAATGAAAACCTCATACTTGATATACGTACATAAATAAGTTAAATATGTGTATATTTTGAACGTTCAGACAAAGAGCAAACAAACTTCATTGTCACACGAATGATTTTCATACGTGAGAATCCACGACCCTCGGCACTCCGAGGCCCCACAAAGACAGCCATTCAACTATCGAATGACATTAATCACTTAATCAACAACGCGTATTGTTAATACTAGTTTAATATCACGGAAGAATCCTTCACTATTTCTGTTAACCGGAAAAATTGAAAACCTCGTCTGGAGCACCAACTCGCTGACTAAGAATATATAATTTCACAGTACGTTGGTACCCATCGGTTTTTGCTTTCGGCGCGCCTTTCTGATGTGGCCGCGTTAATGCCGCTCCCCGTGCCAGGTCTCGACGGCCCAGGGCTGTCACTGTGATAACTGTGTGATTCGATTAAATAAATAAATAAAAAATGTACAAAGAAAAATCTATTTATATGAATAATAATCATAGCCATCATACTAAGACTATACATGGATAATAAAAATCTTACGTTACGGACGTTTTTCCCGGTTAAGGTAGCACTCCGCAACAACTGGTCTAAACAAAAAAAATTGAATCGTCGAAAACTGGTTTTTTACTGGTGGTAGGACCTCTTGTAAGTCCGCACGGGTAGATACCACCACCCCACCTATTTCTGACGTGAAGCAGTAATACGTTTCGGTTTGAAGGGTAGGGCAGCCGTTATAACAATACTGAGACCTTAGAACTTATATCTCAAGGTAGGTGGCGCGTTTATGTTGTACATGTTTATGGGCTCCAGTAACCACTTAACACCAGGTGGGCTGTGAGTTCGTCCACCCATCTAAGCAAAAAAAAAACGGTTCGCCTAAAAAACACACAAATAAAAAAAACAGTCTCGCATTGATGATCTTCTCCTCCTTATATGAAGTAAAAACACACTTCTATCGCTTCCCAAAAACAAAACGAACACCCAAAGCCCTGGACTCTGCCGCGGCCGGTATAAATAACGAGTCGGCCCGCGCTCGACGGGAGCGGCCCGCGCCGATTTATGGCCTTAACAATGGGCACCGCACTCGGGTTAGACGCTCAGACTTTTGCCTCAGAGACGTGTATGGACGTATCGCCCAACGATCCTGTTTGCGTCCAACTTTGGACGTTGGACGTTGGACGCAAGTTGGACGGATCTTTTTTTTTCCTACCTAAGCTGAGAGCCTTGAGAGGCTATATCAGTGTAGCCTTAACTAGTAGGTGAGCTCACGGGGCTCAAACCTGATGACGTTGCTAACACGAACCCTAGCAAGAGCCGTGCTTCGCAGAATCTACCACCGGATCGGAAACGCGACCCACTGAGAAGATCCGGCAAGAAACTCAGTGGGCTGTGTCTGAGGGTTAATTTACTCGTCGAGCCCTTCGTCGCAAGCGACGGGTTCGACCAGAACGATGACCGGTGCTTCAGGTACCTAAAAGCACCGTTAGTGGATCGGGAGGATCCGAAATGACGTGTGAATTCTATCCAAAGCTCCCCATTATCACTTAAAATCATAGCAAAGTCGATTCAAATATCGGAACGCTAACAAAAATTAGATAATGTGGCTTCAGCATTCTCTTGAAATAATGATTCTCTCCATGGATTCGCTCCACAATCTACTGACATGCCCGAATTTGGATTACCTTTTTTTTTATTGCTTTGATGGGTGGACGAGCTGACGGCCCACCTGATGTTAAGTGGTTACCAGAGCCCATAGACATCTACAACGTAAATGCCACCACCTACCTTGAGATATGAGTTCTAAGTTCTCATGTAGTTACAACGGCTGCCCCACCCTTCAAACCGAAACGCGTTACTGCTTCACGGCAGAAATAAGTGGAGTGGTGGCACCTACCCGTGCGGACTCAATAACTAATGCAAAGCTCCTATCCATTATCACTTAAAATCATAGCAAATTCGATTCAAATTTCGGAACGCTAATGAAAAGTAGATTAAGTGGCTTCACCACTATCTTGAAACAATGATTCTCTCCGTGGATTCACTCCACAATCTACTGACAAGGCCGAATTTCAATTACCTAATGAGTATGGAGAGTAGAACTAAGGAGCAACATCTTGTATAGGGGACAAGTTGAAATAATGTAAACCTGTAAACAGAAAGTTGTTGTTTTGAACACTCACCGAAATAGCACTAGTGTAGGAAGTGTTATATAGCAGTTTTGAACAGAGTGACGTGTGGTAGTTTATACTTTATGCCGTTGTTTTTAGAATCATTCCACTTGCTATTGTAGCGCCACCATAATAGGCTCCTTTTCCACTTTTTAATACACTAAGATTATACTCCTTACTTCTATTCTCTACCTTTCCGTTCGCACGTCAGGATACCTCCTTAGTCTAACAATTTTTTTTCGTGTCGCGCCGTTTTCTCGAAATGAGGCTACCAATGATTCGGTAGGAAAGAAAGAAAACCCATACATATAAATAAAATTGGAGTGTCTGTTTGTGGTAGAACCTCTTGTGAGTCCGCGCGGGTGGGTATTACCACCCTGCCTATTTCTGCCGTGAAGCAGTAATGCGTTTCGGTTTGAAGGGTGGGGCAGCCGTTGTAACTATACTCGAGACCTTAGAACCTAAATCTCAAGGTGGGTGGCGCATTTGCGTGATGTCTATGGGCTCCAGTAACCACTTAACACCAGGTGGGCTGTGACCTCGTCCACCCATCTAAGCAATAAAAAAAAAGTAATATTGAAATAACCGCTTTTACTACAACCATATGAATATAGTAATCTATCTAATAATGAATCAAGCATGTGTGTATGTATATTATGTTAATGTTGGCACGACTGAGCTTCAAATAAATGTTGCATCCCACATTTCTTTCATTTAAAAAGTCTCCATACAATTATTATTGTAAACATATTTTATCTCGCGTTTCGGGTCTTTTGCAATCACAATATCATTTCAAATACTTTAAGATGCTTGTGCTGATTCATTATTAATTCGTAAAAGTAGTTTTAAATATCTGTACAACTCGCGAAAGACCAAAGAATTACTTAATACAATAGGACATTTGATGAAGAAATTTCTATTTTACCGATTAAAAGAAGCGTAACAATAGCAATCCAAATTTATTTAATTGGGAAAAAATAAAGAGAGTCACATATTGTGCAAATACAATAATAATTAACTATACTTGAGACCTTAGAACTTATATCTCAAGGTGGGTGGCGCATTTACGTTGTAGATGTCTATGGGCTCCAGTAACCACTTAACACCAGGTGGGCTGTGAGCTCGTCCACACATCTAAACAATAAAAAAATATTAATAATATAGAATTCAATTCAAACTGCGAAAGTTATGACCAATACCCGACGGACTTCTAGGACATATGGCAGCCCACACAACCCTCCTAACTATTTCAGAGAAGAAGCAGTCAGAGTTATACAGGCCCTATAGAAATAACCGCTTTTTACTACATGCATATGAATATATATACGGTACATACACCAAAATAACACTTTTTACAATTTTTGTCTGTCTGTCTCTTTAATCTCTAGAACGGCTGGACCGATTTTGACGGGATTTTCACTTATAGGTAGCTGATGATATAAGGAGTAACTTGTGCTACTTTTTTGAGACTAGACTCGCCCTGCGGCGTCACCCGCGATACGATAATAACCGCGGGTAACATCGCGGGACTCAACTATTCAATAATAAAATTTAATGTTTCCGAAGCGAAGCGAGGGCGGGTCGCTAGTCTATACATATAAATAAAATTGGAGTGTCTGTTTGTAATATTGAAATAGCCTCTTTTTACTACATGCATTTGAATATATATACGGTACACACACCAAAATAACACTTTTTACAATTTTTGTCTGTCTGTCTGTTTGTCTGTTTGTTCCAGCTAATCTCTAGAACGGCCGTACCGATTTTGACGAGACTTTCACTGATAGGTAGCTGATGGTATAAGGTGGTATATGATATATATATATATATATATACTTGTGCTACTTTTTTGAGACTAGCTTCGCCCCGCGGCTTCACTCGCGGTACGACAATAGCCGCGGGCAACATCGCGAGACTCAGCTATCAATAATAAAATTTAATGTTTCCGAAGCGAAGCGAGAGCGGGTCACTAGTAGTAAATAAATTCTAAAAACTGTTATGGATCATGTACTAGACATAAACACAACTGTTTTAGGAACGAAGTTCCTTACGGCAGGCTTGGAGGAGATAGGGATTTTGCTGCGCGACCGAACTGAAAAAAATGTGATAATAAAAACCGTAAGAAAAAGTCCGTGGAATAAGGCTTTGTTTTCCGCACAGCGATATTTCACCGCGCGATTTTTTCTCGTAATTCAATTTTTTTTTTTATAATGGAACTTCGTTCCTATCCGGTGACCCACGACACCACACATCTTTTTTTTCATTATTTACAATTTTACAACAAAATTCTTGTTTCAAAACCGAAACTTCCTTTATGCGCTTCAACCATCCTGGAATACACGTATATACGTGATTTATTTTTTATGTGAGGGTTTCGGAACACGTTCCCGTGTGTGTGTATGTGTGTGATGATGCGGAATAATTTAATTGCCGCTTACGACGAATACGTCGGCCCTTCGATTCCGTGTGCGATTTTATTTCGGCCGCGTTACCTTATCTTGAAGTGCTTTCGTAAAAACCTAGCTTTAATTACTCTCCTATTTGATTTCACGCGGTGATTTGCTGCGACAAATTTACTACGCCTCTTTATTTACTAATTGTATTTATGAATCGACACGGTTATGTAAAACGTGTGTGTACATTGAAGTAAATGAGAATTGATCTTCACCTAGTTTTTTTTTTTTTTTTTTTGGAGAAATTTTATTGAATCTTTTGTGATTACTCACTAGTGGTAAGACGTCTTGTGAGTCCGCCCGGGTAGGTACCATCACCCTGCCTATTTCTACCGTGGAACAGTAATGCGTTTCGGTTTGAAGAGCGGGGCAGCCGATGTGCTGTTAAAAGTGAGACCTTAGAAATAATGTCTCATGGTGGGTGGCGGCATTTACGTTGTAGATGTCTATGGGCTCCGATAACCACTAAACACCAGGGGGGCCGTGAGGTCGACCACCCAACTAAGTGATTTAAATTATAGCGATTACATTGCGTGCTAAGGATAAGACATTAGACAAATGTAATTTCCAGTGTTTATTTTCGGTAACTAATATTGAAGTTAAATTATCATTTTTTATAAAATATTAAATTAATCAAATTTATATCTTTGAACTAGAGCAAATTTTGGATTAAAAAAAAATTGTAATCAAACTAACGCCTCAAGTGTAACTAACCTTCGTTCTAAAGCAAGTAATCAAATTATGAAATATTTTCATCTCGAAAGGAGATCAGAACTTTAGTTAATTATCATTCTCCAATGGGATCACATTTAAAAACGGCGCTTGTTTTCGTTGCCTTAAAAAGGTCGAGGTTTATCTTTATTAGCCGTGGAGGGATTAGGAAAAGCATAAATAACGCGAATTACACGAGCGGCCCTGGCTAATGAGCGATTAAACCCGTTCGGTGGCCAAGTATTGCCATACTGAAAAGGTACACATTTTTGGTGCCTCTTTACGAAAAAATATACTGTGATTTATTTTTTTGAAACTACGATGGGTTGACGAGCTCTTTTTTTCCCTACCTATGCTGATAGCCTTGAGATACTGAAGATAATTCTATCATTACTTATTTTGGTTTCGAATTCAGAATAGCATGCGTCTCAATTTATGAAGAATAAAATAATTATAATATGTCCCAAATGGATATATCAGCCAATACGCTGCCCACATTTAAGAGACTATCGAAGCACTGCTCTGGCTAGGTTTAGCAATTTCTTTCAGTTTGAGCCCGTGAACTCACTTGCCCATTGGCGCGTAGCTGGAATAGCCCCTTAAGCTAAGTCTATAGGTAGGGAAAATAATAATAATCTTAGCTCGGCTTGCATACTATTTCGGCTTCTTATTTGGACGGGTTTTTTTTTGTAGTGCCCCCGGTAGCCCTGTCAGCTAAGTGAGAGTTTTTTAACGATCTCGATAGCGTAAAGTTTTGCGTACGTTTGCCGCTAGGGGTGCTGTTCCAATTGCATACAAATTTGAGTTAACTTTTACGCTATCGCGCGACCGTGCCGCCTTCATATTAGGACGTCTCTACCCTATGCTTTGCAAGCGAAGCAAACTGTCCCTCCGTAATAAGGTAACTCTCTACAAAACTTGCATACGCCCCGTCATGACGTATGCAAGCGTAGTGTTCGCTCACGCAGCCCGCACCAACTTGAAGCCCCTTCAGGTTATTCAATCCCGATTCTGCAGGATAGCCGTCGGAGCACCATGGTTCCTGAGGAACGTGGATCTCCACGATGACCTGGAGCTTGACTCTGTCAGTAAGTATCTACAGTCGGCATCGCTGCGCCATTTTGAGAAGGCGGCACGACATGAGAACCCTCTCATCGTAGCCGCTGGAAATTACATACCCGACCCAGTAGACCGAATGGTAAACCGTCGACGTCGCCCAAAGCACGTCATTACGGATCCTCCTGATCCATTAACGGTGCTCTTAGGCACCACAAGCACCGGTCACCGTCCTCGTCGAACCCGTCGCTTGCGACGAAGGGCTCGACGAGCGAACTAACCCATAGACACAGCCCACTGAGTTTCTCGCCGGATCTTCTCAGTGGGTCGCGCTTCCGATCCGATGGTAGATTCTGCGAAGCACTGCTCTTGCTAGGGCGGTGTTAGCAATTCTCCGGTTTGAGCCCCGCGAGCTCACCTACACAAGCTAGGGTACGCTGAAGTAGCCTCTCAAGGCTATCAGCATAGGTAGGAAAAAAAAAAAAAAAAAAAAAAAAACTGTCACTGTATGGTTGACCGGCATTCGCGTCGCGCGATCTCGCCCGCGCAGCATTCATTTTAATCAGCCACGTCGCCGACCAGACCGATAGCCTGATGAATTATACCTGTGCGCTCTGTTTTATTAACGTTGGCACAGCGGTGTTGCCGTTGCGAAATTTCCGTTACTAAATTTAATTTATCACGTCGGTCTATTCAAGGAGTCGAGCGTGTGGATTGTTTTGGGGATAAAAGTAGGTAGGTAATAAATACGAAAAATCTTTTCCGTTGTCTGGTGGTTACTGGTGGTAGGACCCCTTGTGAGTCCGCGCGGGTAGGTACCACTACAATGCCTATTTCTGCCGTGAAGCAGTAATGCGTTTCGGTTTGAAGGGCGGGGCGGCCGTTGTAAATATACTGAGACCTTAGAACTAATATCTCAAGGTGGGTGGCGCATTAACGTCGTAGATATCTATGGGCTCCTGTAACCACTTAACACCAGGTGGGCTGTGAGCTCGTCCACCCATCTAGCAATAAAAAAAATATGTCAAAGGTCATCTATTTATTCGGAAAATCGTGATGGTTACAACAAAGTACCCGCTTTTCTGTTAAATTTTAGACAAATAGGTACTAGGGTAGCATGTCGTGCCAGAAGGTTCTTGATTGAACAAGGTAACGCGGAATCGATAGCCGTTATCGGCACTGACAAATGAACAAGGAAAGAGATTTATAGACAGTCGCTTTGGAAATATACGAGGTTCGTTCTATAATGTGATTTCCATGGGATTATCAACACCAGTTCACTACCTACGGGTATACGTAGGTAATTGGCACTGCCGCTTTTGCAAAATTTCGCGTTTTTCGATGAAAAACGAATCCAATGAAGTGCACATTACAGTCTAAAATGTTCTCGGTTCGCGTTATGTTTATCGGTTGAATTTGGTCCAGTGATGTTTTTTGTACTTCTATTGTATTGTATACTATTGAAAGCCTACTTCAAAGAAGTCCAAATCCCTTTGGCTCAACAACAAAAAAAAGTTCGTGTCTATGATTTCGATATCAACCTCCGAACTCTTAGGGTTTTAGATTCTGTTAAAACTCAAAATACGAATATTATAATTTTTTACTGTTATTTTATTTAATCGAGATAGTTCTTATAAAGGGCTAAAGCACAGACAGATTTTAATATTTCAGTTGTCCAGGTGAACGTGGAAAGGCATTTGGACAACCAGTAATACTTCCTTTTAAAAAATATATTTTAATAATAACATAATTGTCTTGAGCGGTTTGAACCCCATTAATGAGACTTTAATTTCCATACAGATTTTATTTTTTTATTGCCTTTTTAGGCAGACGAGCATACGGCCTGATGGTGAGTGGTTACCGTCGCCCATGGACTTCAGCAATGCCAGAGGCCGAGCCAAGCTGTTGCCTACCGAAAATAATATAGTCTGATATACTTAAGGTATGGCAAGGCATGAAATCCAAACCAGTAATATTTTTATTAAATAAATAAATAAAACTATTAACATAATATCTTTTTAGCTGTGAAATTATGGCATACCTATGAATAAACCTCAGCTGTGTATCCTTTCTTTTTATATTTCTGTTATCATATTTCTGTTATCCTTTTTTTTTTATAAACAAATTAAAAAAAAGTACATTGGTTTTGTTCAAAATTGCAGATCCTCATATATAAATACTTCATTGTAACTAATCGAATTTATTGAAATCTTCTAAAATCCTTAAAGCGTACGAAGCTTTCGTTGGTCGGGCGTGTTGGGTCATTTATTATTAGTGAACCAACAGTTCATGTTTATTAAAGAGGCAACGTGCCACCTGAGACACTGTGTACTCAGTAACCGCTGTGGGAAATACTAAGGTTTTCGTGACTGCTCCATGCCGGACATGTATGTGACTCTCAATTTAAATTCGTGCGGCATTGGGTATACGGTCAGTGCTGCACTCCTTCTTATCACGCTGCATAGAACGCGGCTCTTTCCAGTCACCGTCCTCGTCGAACCCGTCGCTTGCGACGAAGTGCTCAGTGAGCAAATTAACCCATAGACACAGCCCACTGAGTTTCTCGTCGGATCTTCTCAGTGGGTCGCGTTTCCGATCCGGTGGTAGATTCTGCGAAGCACGGCTTTTACTAGGGTTCGTGTTAGCAACGTCATCAGGTTTGAGCCCCGTGAGCTCACATACTAGTTAAGGCGACGCTGATATAGCCTCTCAAGGCTATCATCAGCTTAGATAGGAAAAAATAAATTTGTTCACAATCGAAGTAAATAAATTGCTTTAAAACCAAATGAACGAAACTTTTACAAACATTGGTCACACTAGCTGTTATATCGAATACGGTGTCATCATTTCGATAAGACGGAGAGATATTCAAGACATTTGATCTAGCGGTGTACTGTTACAACGCTGTTAATGGTGTGATTATTGTTTAGCAGAAAGCGTTCAACTAATGACGGGTTCTGAATTTTGTACGCTCAATAAATTCATATAATATATCGCGAGTGTTTAAGTCTTATGAGACAGCTCAGCTCAATAAGATTATGAAATCGAAGTTTATCCATTGTTCAAACCGGAACACAAGACTGTTCTCCCATCTTACCTGATACAGTAAAATATCCTTATTCCTGCAACCTTCTTATAGTGTAAGTTGATGTACAAAATAATATTTGGTTATTGTTTTAGCTATTTTTTTAAATATTATATGTTTATATTGTACTGTTTGTTTCCCAAATAAATAAACCTTCATACGCGTTTTCACTATACGCGTATTAAAGAAATGCTACCCAATTCCTATATTGGCGGCTAAAGGTTTCTTAATTCGTCGAATTAATAGGTACATCGGTACATACATATTGATAGACAGGATTCCAATATGTACGTATCCAAATGAATATTCTTTTTAAACGCGCTTTTCCATAATCACGGTTTCTGTATTGGCGGCATATTTACAGAACTTATATCTCGCGAATAAAGAAGTTTACTGAGTATACGAATGAACGTCACTATCTATACAAAGGACGAATAGTCATACGATTTTGTTAACACCTTTGTGTTGCTCTGCATCTGGGAATTTTATATACATATCTGTCAAGGCTAGGATAATTTTGAGTGCGGCCGTAAACTCTTTGAACTTTCTCCGTGTTGTTTTAAGAGAATCAATCGATTCAAATTTAGCTGATCCCAGATCGTTGTTTCCGTTTTAAAAACCTCCCAATGCTACGTCTGGAAAATCGATATCTGGCCAACCCTCTTCTGGTGGCCGTTTCAAGTTACATCCCCGAGTGAAGTGACGGGACAATACACAGCCGTCGGCCTGTAAATGTCATTTGGGAACCTCCAGATCTACGTTCGGTGATTTTAGGCATTCCAAGCACCGGTCACCGTTTTCATCTAATCCGACGAATGCGACGATGAGTTCGATATATACAACTTAATTTACAGCCACGACCCATTGAGTTTAGCGCCGAATCAGTGGGTCACGATTCCGATCCGATGGTAGATTCAGCGAAGCCCATGCTAGGGCAGCTTTAAGTAAAAACTTTCAGAGTGAGCCCTGTGAGATCGTCCGCGAACCAAAGTGAAGATTAAGTTACCTCAAGACTAGTGACAAGTCGGCAAAAAAGTGTATAGCATTTGAATGAATGTATTGTTTTTTTTTTTATTTGGTCATAAACTAGCTAACCAGATTTGTGAACTGTTCAGAAATAATGTTGTATTGTTACTCTGTAAAAGACAGGGAGAGCACTAAAACCGAGATATGACGTCAAAGGTTATAGGCGTCATACAGTATAACACTAGCCTTAAAGTAGGAATCCAAAGCTAAAATATAATGGTACCGTAGACTTGAGAGAAAAGAGCGTTATAGCGTGCTAAATGTTTTTTTTTCGCGTAATTGCTGGTGGTAGGTCCTCTTGTAGGTCCGCACGGGTAGGTACCACCACCCCGCCTATTTCTGCCGTGAAGCAGTAATGCGATTCGATTTGAAGGGTGGGGTGTAACTATACTGAGACCTTAAAACTTATATCTCATAGTGGGTGGTGCATTTACTTTGTAGATGTCTATGGGCTCCAGTGACCACTTAACACTATGTGAGCCGTGAGCTCATCCACCCAACTAAGCAATAAAAAATATAATATACTTATATAACTAAATATAATAAACTCAGAGTACATCTAGATTAATGAGTGATCATTGTAAACGAACATTTGTTACATTAACATTTTAAAGTTACCTTCAAAGGCGGCGTGGGTATGTACAGTGGGGGGTCGTTCTGCGACCCGCTGTACACCTCGTGCCCCTCGGTCCCCCTCGTGCACCCCTCAGCGTCCACGACACTATAACGACACACAATACTGTCCGCCGGCTTCGCGTCGTAACCAGGCGGCTTCCCCACGTAAAAACCCTTCGCTTTGACCCAGAAACGAAACTTGGAGCTGTCCGAACTGTTACACTCCTCGCCGCGTAGCGTACGCAAGATCCGCGCGTATTTTTTTAATGTAATCGTCTTGGTTTTTGCCTGGTCGCCGTACGTTTGTATCACCCAGGGCTGGTACGTCGTGAACAAATCGAGTTTAGGGTCGCCGGTTTGCACTTTAGGTCTTTTGTTGTTGTTCTGTTCGTTTTTCTTGTCGGCTTTGGATGCGCCGGCCGTCGATTTGCGTTTGGACGGCTTTCGCGGGGTCTTCTCCGGGATCGCGTCTTGGGTTAGCTTCTTCCGTAGCCCCCTGTCGCTGATCATAGCGGCAGCCATCTTGTTTTGTTAGTGTTGACGCATTTTAGCGGGAAACTGCGGAAATAAATATTTATTTTAGTGAGTATTTTAGTGTAACTAACTATACTTGAGGCCTTAGAACTTATATCTCAAGGTGGGTGGCGCATTTGCGTTGTAAATGTCTATGGGCTCCAGTAACCACTTTACACAAGGTGGGCTGTGAGATCGTCCACCCACCTAAGCAATAAAAATAAATAAAAAAGAGTAGATAAGCCTGCGAAAGACTTCTATTTTGTGTATGTTAATCTGCCGTGAATTTTTTTTATGGAGGACTTCGGTAAAAGGGTCAAAATACTCAATTAGTTCATGGGCTTACCGAGTATCTTACATGACACTTTGTTCGCGTCTGCATCACACGAGTATGCAACCCGAGCTAGTATAATTAATTAGACACCTCGTCTCATATTTCTTAAGCCGTTAATTTTAGTCTGGAGTGCCGTCTGGAGAGTTACAGTTCTGATTTGCAAGCATTAGTAATATCGCATTTTTCGAAACATTCCAAATTGCATATTTCATCTTAACAGTAACCGAAAACGACAATATATTCTATTTATACTGTACTAGGTACTACTTCGTAGTGCCTCAATCGATAAATAAAAAGCCTAAACTTTTCTATAATATAAAATAAACTTAAAACAAACAAAAGAAATCCGTCCGACGGGGAACACATCAATTTTGTTTTAAATTGTTATTTTTATTTAATTCCAAGCATTTTCATATTTATCTACCGTTTAAACCTTCTTTGGACTTCCACAAATAATTCAAGAACAAAATTAGCCAAATCGGTCTAGCCGTTCTCGAGTTTTAGCGAGACTAACGAACAGCAATTCATTTATATATATAGATAGATGTATTACGTTTTCTTGTCCTGCATTAGAAAAAGTTTAGTGAGTGCGTAGAGAAAGTTTTCGAAGATAACTTCAGAGTTCGGGCATCCGAAGCTCGGGGTACGGGACTCATATTAAGCTCTGTGGCTTTTATATGACATTTTGTATTGTTTTACCAGCATTAGACATTCAAGACCACAGGTGGTGACCAGGTCTTGTAGACACCATAATTTGAACCAGATTGAGGTCTCCGCAGTGCGGACATAATGACTATCTCTCCCTTGTAATGTACGCTTATAATAGAATATGCAATTTCGAAAAGGACACATCTCTGAAAATGTAATATGTTCAGGAAATGAAAAAAACTGATTATTTTCTAAAGCAGTGTAAAATTTTAAATATTAACTTTTGAGATATATTTTAGTGTTAGTATTAGCAATTGAAAATTACTGGAATTATTATAAAATGGGTGTAGGTAAGTCTCAAAACTACATGTATATGAAAAAACGTATTTGACAAAATATGCGACATGTGCGCGGCGCATTTACGTTGTAGATGTCCATGGGCTCCGGTAACCACTTAACACCAGGTGGGCTGTGAGCTCGTCCAACCATCTAAGCGATAAAAAAAATGTGCCCTTTTCGAAATTGCATATTCAATAATATTTGCGGCCAAAATAGCAAGTATGATAAGCACATAGCTGCAACATGTCCCGCTACATAATGTCACATTTTTTTTTCCTACCTATGCTGATTTTATTGAGAGGCTATTTTGCTATTTCGCCTTGACGTGTAGGTGAGCTCACGGGGCTCAAACTGAGAGTGTTGCTAACACTGGCCTTAGCAAGAGAGAAACGCGACCCTCTGAGAAGATCCGGCGAGAAACTCAGTGGGCTGTGTCTATGGAAGAACAAGAACCCTTCGTCGCAGCCCATTCTCAGATAGGAGTTTTTAAAACTCGATACTATTAAATGTGCAATATCGTAAACAAATCATTGATATTATTACTCCTTAAAATGAGTTTTCTTATAGCGTAATACTTAAAACCCCAATTTCAACAAAAAGTTTTTTTAATTTTCCTACGTGTAATGAAGGCGTATTTTGATTGAAAATTTCAAAGAAAGCACTAGAACAGAGTAGTTCTAAAGACAGCTAGTTTGCGTTTTTCTTATATAGTATTTGCGTTAATGAAATCGCGTTGTATATATGAGATGCCTTAATAATTTTAAAGCAGGTATACAATAGAGGTCAGAAAAAACTAAAAGATAATCTTATTAGTGAAAATTATTATCACATAAATGATTTTTTTAGGGACGACATTCAAAATAAATGCTTTTTTATTATTATTTGTTGAATTATGGATGAATGAAAGGTAAATTATATAATATCTTATATAATATATTTTTTACTGGTGGTAGGACCTCTTGTGAGTCCGCACGGGTAGGTACCACCGCCCCGCCTATTTCTGCCGTGAAGCAGTAATGCGTTTCGGTTTGAAGGGTGGGGCAGCCGTTTTAACTATACTGAGACCTTAGAACTTACATCTCAAGGTGGGTGGCGCATTTACGTTGTAGATGTCTATGGGCTCCAGTAACCACTTAATATCAGGTGGGCTGTGAGCTCGTCCACGCATCTAAGCAATAAAAAAAAAAAAATCATAATATCTTGCACTGCACTAAAATTCGCATTATTTGAATAATGACAAAACATACACGCTGCTTTTAACTTATGTAATAACTCATTTTCACTATGCTTAGCGAATAAATGATTTCTTTCTTTCTTTAGGAGAGCTATAGAAACACAAGTCGGAGGTCAGACTCGTATCTATCAGCCCGTGTTTGTCGGACCCCATTCTCGGTTCAGGTCCCCTCATCGCGTGCTCTTCATTTGTCACCACGGTCCGGTGTGGATATTAACACTGGGATCCGAAGCGGCCGGTACTGTGTGACGACCGTCCGAATTGCCTTCGTCAATTTACGTAACGTTTTAAACGCCTTACCATGTACCTAAAACCTCACTCATATTACATTTAGCGAATTTAATGAGGGAGATCGAATGAAACGTACTGGCTAGTGAATAGGTGTTTAGTAACACAGTGAGTTTCTCGAATGATATTTTCAGTGGGTCGTGATTGCTTTCTGGTAGTATATTCAACGAAGCATTGCTCTTAGCTTTTTAATCTCGTCCGCCACCCACTGCGAAGCCAGAATAGCCCCTCGAAGCTAGTGCGATTAGGTAAGCAAAAAAGGTTTCTATACCAAAATCATTTATTTTAAATTTGTTGTAAACGAATTTTTATTATTTTTAAACAGTTCTTACAAAAAAGGTGGTTATAGCCTTTTTTTTTAAACTTAAATTGAAACAAGTACTATTCGTTTCGATTGTTATTTATATAACCTATAAATAAACTAATAAATAATTAGTTTCACAAATAATAATTCAGCACCGGTGCATGTTACAATAAACTTTATTTCGAGTACAGGATTATTATTAGTGCGCGCCAAGTGTCGGATTAATCAAGTTTAGACTTCTCCCTCGACTAATCAAATTACCTTGAGCTACGAAAAATTAGTGCCCTACCCAAAGACAGGCCTATTAAAAATCAGCAAATACTAGAAAACGGAATTATAAAATCTAGTTGTAAACTTGAGGGAAATCATAGAATTTAAGACAAAAGTACCAAAGTATCTGCGTGTAGTTATAAGTAAAATACTGCTTTTTAAATTAAGTAAACATACCTAAAGTGTATTATAAAGTTGTTGCTCAACACTATAATATTAAAAAGTATATTTCTAACTGAATTTGGGTTTAAAGTCACTAATCTTATTGTCGTACGTAGTTCGCGTCGCGGGAAAACAGAGCGAAACGCTGTTCCTCTCATACACGACCGCCCGCTAGTCGCGCGCGCGGTGCACTGATGCGAAGGTGTTACCAGTTTAATTTCCCAGTTTTGAATTGAATCTTTTGACCATTATCCCAAGTAACAAGTTAGAACAAAAAAAATTAAAAATACTTTTAACTTTTTAGTTTTTAAGAAAATTTCTTACAATTTTTAAAATGTTTTCAATTAAACATTTTTTTTAGCATAAGCTATTTTTAAAAAGACATTCGATGAACTACAACTGAGCAACGTTAATTACTCATTTGAAATTGAGTACTGTTAATTAAAAAGTCTGACGAAGCATGTTGCGGATAATAACATGTACTTTTAGGTTAGGAATATTGTCTTCTTTTTTTATAATAAATAAATTGATTTTATTAAAAAGTGCGTTAACTGCTGATGTACGCTAGAACTATTTCAACCGTATCAGTATCTTATCAGCCTTTTTAAAACGTATACATCACAAACAAATCCAAATAAAATATATTTTGAGAAGCAACTGCATGTTGTGCAGTTGGCCGTCACAAAGCTCTGAACTAGTCGGAATTTGAAACTTATTGTACCGGCAACCCAGTTCGTGTGCGGGCCGGCGACGCGGCACGTGCGGGACGGTCCCGCGCTAATTGTCCATGAGTCTAGCACCACAGAGTGTTTTATAACATAGCTACTGAAAAATATTAGAACTACCACTTTACTAATAGTATCACAGAACTTGTAATGCAATGTTTTTTTAATAAATCTCCAATATTCAATTTTATTCTCACATAACCAATAAAGTTATAAAGTCGTGATGAAAAGTCGTTACTGGTGGTAGGACCTCCCACCACCCCGCCTATTTCTGCCGTGAAGCAGGAATGCGTTACGGTTTGAAGTTTGGGGCAGCCGTTGTAACTATACTAAGACCTTAGAACTTATATCTCAAAGTGGGTGGCGCATTTACGTTGTAGATGTCTATGGGCTCCAGTAACCATTTAACACCAGGTGGGCTGTGAGCTCGTCCACCCATCTAAACAAAAAAAACAGTGGTGTTTTATCCAATATACAGGACCTACATTAAATTCAAATTAGTGCAGTAAAAAAACTGTGTGACTAATAAAAATTGATAAATACTATATAAAAAACTGAACTCTTACTTCTCTATCTTGCCTATTTTTGCGAATAAGTAGTTTTGTTTTGGGGTTTGAAGGATGGGCAACAGATTTATTTACACGACGTAAAATGTGTCTGCCACCTTATGTTGTTCATGCTGTGATGTCTATGTGCTGCATTAACATTTAGATAAATAAGTAAAGACAAACCAGTCAAGCATCACTTTCTCATTCGATTTTTTGTTGCATTGAAAACCCATTGAGTTTCTCGCTGGATCTTCTCAGTGATAAACAGATTCAGCAAATCACTGCTCTTTTCAGGCCTAGTGTTAGCAAATCCGGTTGAGCCAGTGAGCCTACACATCCGATGACGTCGGATGTGTAGGCTCAAAGCTACTGGCAGTTAGGAAAAAAAATGCTTTCAATTCGGAACACGTGATTGTTGCCCACACATTTGTAGCCTACGTGATAAAAGCGACTACCTCAGCCCATAGACTAGAGATAGATTGGATGGAGACGAAAGGCCCCAGAATCGGGTCGTGTGGCGTGCTTTGGGAGAGTCACATGTCTACCAGTGGACATATGCGGCGCATAATGAAGCCCGCAAAGAAGGAGAAGCCTTCGCTTAGTTTTCATTAAGCCAGTCGCACTGCAACAATAAATATAAATAAATATATCTACGAACATGTATGCTTATAATTTAGGAGCTAATATTTCTTGAATAAAAATCACAATCTCAATACTTTTTTTATGAAAAAAATACCACGTAAACTCATTATGAAACAAGCAAACGAAAGTAGTTCTTATGAGCAGCACGCTAAGAATAAAGTGACAAACATGTACTTGTTATCTTTTGGTTTTCTTTTGGAATGTGCGATGCGCGTTGCGCGCGCGCTTAGCCACTCCGCCTCAGCCGGAATGAAACATGCGCACGAGACGGCATCTTGCGCGAAATGTGCGCATATTACCAGGAGTTCATAAACGGAAGGAGTTTTATACCGATTGTGGACACAACGTGCGCGCATTTTTGTTTTTCGATCAATCTCTATTGATTTATCAGCTTTATTGCTAAAGGGTAAAGATCATTGTTACATTTTTGAATGTGTGATTTAATTTTATTTGTGATTTCTTTCAATTTATGCTGGCCTGTGAACTTGATGAACACGATTGCCATGATTTTTGATTGACTTGTGTGCTTGCTGTGTTTGTTAGTTGGTGGTCAGTGGTTGTTGTTGCATTGGTGAGGTTGTCTCTGGTCAAAATTCAACTGAAATTTCTGATGAAACAAAATGGTGATGAATGAATGATGAAAAGGTCAATGCTCAGACTAAAAGTACACATACTTAAGCCATGAAGGGAAATAATAATTCATGACCAACCAACCAACCATCATCCATCACCAACCAGTGAGACGACTTCCACCACTAAGAGATTTTTTATTGTTGAATTAAATCCTCAATAAAATCAATTTGTGGGATAAGATTTTGATTTTAATTTGTCCATTTTTTCAAACATTTAATAACCTAAAATTGAGATTAATAAAAGAAAACAAAACCTTAAGGAGTTTTCCGAAGTAAGCAGATTCCTGGGGAGGAAAAGGAGAGAAACGGGTTTTTTATGATCGATCGAATTAAATCGATATTGCTTCATTGAACGAATTTCTACCAGGATCGCATAGCACTCGAGATGTATTATTAATATTATTTTGAAGTCGATTGTACTTCTTGATTATTTCAACAGATGGCGCTATACACAAAATAACTTGGAACTATTTTTGAAATGATATTGCACACCGAAGTCTTAATATATCCATATTTTCATTATTATGATTGTAAGGAATACACATTTTTTATAGGACTAATTAAAACAATAATGATATAGAAAAATGCAAATGAAAAATTTCAGCTAATGATATTTATCTAGATGGCGCTGCAATACCGTCTCACTGAAATCAAACGTATTTTTTTGTTTATCAATGTTTTTGTTTATTTCCGTAGAGTCATGGGCCCTTGGTGCAAAGAGGTAACCGGAATCCATAGGCGTTATAACCTAAATGCATGCAATTATACATCTAGTAGAAGTCTCTTTGTTCTACCTATGAAATCGAGAACATTATTATGATATTTACAGATACTTGAATCTTTTTTTTTTTCCCTACCTATGCTGATAGCCTTGAGAGGCTATTTCAGCTTCGCCCTAACGTTTGTAGGTGAGCTCACGGGGCTCAAACCTGACTACGATGCTAACACGAACCCTAGCAAGAGCCGTGCTTCGCAGAATCTACCGCCGGATCGGAAACGCGACCCACTGAGAAGATCCGGCGAGAAACTCAGTGGGCTGTGTCTGAGAGTTCTTGAATCTCGCTAACGATGTTTTTAAGATAAGTTTGTATACATGTTCCGTATATGTATATATTTATTAAGCCGTTTGTCTTCCGAGCAGACCCGCTTGGTGGAAGATTGTCCCGTTTGTGTTAAACCTCACACAGCAGGAACAGACAGGAAAGCTGGTTCACAACATGCCTTACCACCAGTAAATGTCGATAGCAGTAAGCTTGTATAATAGTACTCAAAGGGCAGGGTCCTGAAACTGCGATACTTTAAGACAAATGTTTTTTTTCTGTATGGAAACTAGTGACATCTTGTAGCGGATGCCCCTAGACTTATATGATGTTAAAGTTAAGGCATTTAATTATTGTATAACTAAACACACAAATATTAATATAATAAATCATACAAGTCTTTATTTATAACTAGCTGACCCGGCAGACTTCGTAGTGCCTCAATCGATAAATAAAAGACCTAAACCTTTGTATAAAATAAACTTAAAACAAACAAAAGGAATCCGTCCGACGGGGGACCCATGAAAGGAAAAACAAATTTGTTTTTTATTTACCTTTTACCTTAAAAGATTTTAAACCTTCCCTGGACTTCCACGAATAATTCAAAACCAAAATTAGCCAAATCGGTCCAGCCGTTCTCCAGTTTTAGCGAGACTAACGAACAGCAATTTATTCATTTTTATATATATAGAAAGACAAATTGATTAAATTTTATCAATTTGAGGTTTCTGAAAATTTACAAAATCCTTCATTAAAAATAAAATATAGGATAGGTAATAAAAATGTTACTGCCATCTACAAGAGCAATGAGAAACTAATCGAAGCGAAGCCATCTAGTGGCCGACGCCCGTAAACATTTTTGTTGAGTGCTTGAGTTGCTTGTCTTTAACTAATTTATGTTTATTATCTATGCCATAGGGCGCTGTTTCTTTCTTCTTGATGAACCCTTCGATAGCTACTCACGATTTTCACTCGAAGAAATAAGCTGATACTATTCTAGGCACCAAAAAAAAAACCGCACTAGGCGTGTCGGTCACAAACATTATTTATCTTTGTTTACTTAAAACGTAAAAATACAGTTATGAGACGTCTCGCAGACCCGTAATTAGATTTACAGAGGCGCCACAGATGGTGTGGATTTTTTTAATTAAAACATAATATAGTTCGCCTCCTAGTCTCGGTTTGAAATTCAGGTCAACCTAGTAACACCGCAGTGACAAATAATTCCCACCTTTAGAATCGAAGTGGCTTGACCTAAAAATTATAAGAAAATGAGTTTTATACTTTGAACAACTAATAAACACGTATTGTCAGTTTATAAAATTAAAGTCTCTTTTAGTCTAAAAAAGGACAAACTACTCTTTCCGTCTCTTTTAAAACAAGCCTTAAACTATGTTTTAAAATGGAAAAACAAAAAAAAATACTATTTTTCAATTACATTTTTAGCGTTTTCCCACAAACAAGAATTTTGGATTAAGCCACTACAATTTTAAGGTGGGATATATGAAGTTGCGAATTCATGTTTCTCTTAATCTTTGTTTTTTTTTAAACTTTTAATTAGACGGTAAAATTGAAATTTCTATGTTGTTTAACCTCAGTAAAATGCAGAGCAGTGAGCCGCGCGAATCTGTGTATAGATAGGAAAAAACCAAACGGTTTTACCAAATTGTGACACACTGAGGAGATTCAGCTAGAAACTCAGCGGGCTGTATCTGTGGGTCAAGTTGCACAAAAAAATCGATAAAGCGCAATAAGGAGCTCCGTAGCTAAATGTTCTGAATAAAGATTCTTTGATAGTTCAGACTGCGCTGGAACCAGGACATAAGCTAAGTGAGAGGCTGATCTGTGCGGAACAGAAGAACTGTCGAGTGGCGGGATGATATATATCCGGAGTTGAGGAGTGAAGCAGATAAGCCGCAGGCGTGGGAGGGGGTAGGCGCGACGGTCGGTTAACTACGTGTTCATAGGGATGAGGGTGAGGTTTTAAATTTTTTTAACAATTCATTAACATCATTAAATGTTTTATTCTATAAATCTGGACCTTAAGTTCGATCATAAATCTACCCAATTTTTTTTTCTAAAATATGTGTCTCGTGCCTTTATATGTGAACGCGAATTCAAAGGTGAGCTTTTTACTTTTTTATTGCTAACATCGTTGGACGAGCTCAGGGCCCACCCGAAATTAAATTGTGATCGAAACTCATAAGCATCGACCATGTTAATTCTCCCACCCACATTAAGACATGAGACAAGTCTCCATTTTTACAGTACAACGGCTGTCTCACTTTTCAAGCCGAAACGCATTACTGCTTCACGCCAGAAATAGGTGAGGTGGTGGTACCTATACGTGCGGACTCACAAGACGCCCTATCACCGGTAGTTACGAAGATTATAATTAAAATTTGAGTATGATTATGATATGATCGGGTATGATTTTTATCATACGATGTTCTTCTTAAATTGTTGTCACAATCATTTATTGAGATTAATAACGACAGGGACACAGCCGAGCCGCTGTCTACTAAGACATAAAGATCAGGCCTACGCAAACGCGTGCTACCATAAAGCACAAAAACAATAAAACGTGAATTGCATCTTAATCTAACAGACAAAAGGTAAAATATCCAATGTTTCAATATTCGAAGTGACATTAGAAATTGTTTTATTTTAATAATCGATTTAAACTTATTTCATTGTATTCTTATTACAGAGTCGTTGTTTTGGGAAATCTGAGAGCTTAAAAAACTGTATATGCATAGTTTTGGTAATTCCACGACTCAATATACCAGTACATGGTATATGTAGACTGAAAATACTCTTGTAACTTCGAGAAATATCGACATCGATTTTATCGATATATTCAAGGTGAACTCGACTCTAGTCCCGCTCGAGTGCCAACGCTCGCTGTGAAACGCGTCTCGGCGTCGAAAGGCCCGCCTCGCTGTACCTAATATACCTATACTCGATACCATAATAGTACGTATTCACAGATCTTCCCCGCACTAGTATACAAAGGAAGACGAGTTTAAATAATCAAAACTACTTTTACGGTTTAAGCGAGTATTCTATTATATATCATTACATCGACGGCTTTCGTCAGTGACCACGAAAACTGTAAAGTACTCGAATTTAACCCTTTGAGCGCGAACCGTCGATAGATCGACTGTCTATTAATGCGTATAAAGTGCGGAGCATCGAAATATCGATTATTTGCGTATTAGATATCGACCTGTACGGACGTATCCTAAGTTAATAATATAACGTTTGTAAATAACCAGTTCATAATATTTGCCTGTGAATTTAGCATCGATTTTTTTAAAGTTAAAGTTTTTAATAAGTACCTTTTTCTAATTAAAATGGTTCATTTAAAAAAAAGATGTGTGGTGTCGTAGGACACCGGATAGGAACGAAGTTCCTTATTATAAAAATATTAATTTTAACTTCTGTTCGAGGTATAAAGAAAATAATTATTCGGGTATACATTTTTTATGATGATTTTTTTATTGATAAAAATAAAATTAAAACTACTTTACAAAGTTATCAACTTTATTTTATTCACAATTATTTATAAAAAATATATAATAATAATATAAAAAGAAACAGCTATTTATATGAATAATAATAATAACCGTCATCACGTAGACTATACATTAGACACTGTGTAGCCATAATACTAAGAATAAAAATCTTACGTTACGGACGTTTTTTCCCGGTAACGGTACTCGGCATCGTCCCATAAGGAACTTCGTTCCAAAAACCGCCAAATTAAGTCTTAGTAGTGTTTAGTTTTAATAATATTTTCTTATGACGAGCGAACGCGCGTATAAATGTTTGATAATACTGTTATGAATTCTCCTGTGAATCTCTTAGTACTCCTTTACGACACCCACGAGAAGAGATGGGGTGGTGCGATTTCACGCCACCGCACAACCGTAGCTAGCTTTCTGGCAAGGTTTGGCTCTTGACCTGAGCTTTGGCTCGTTTTATCCAAAATATTTTTTTTATTTATTGCTTAGTTAGGTGGACGATCTCAAAGCTCACCTGGTGTTAAGTGGTTACCGGAGTCCATAGACATCTATAACGCAAACGCCACCCACCCTGAAACATGAGTTCTAAAGTCTTAGTATAGTTACAACGGCTGCCCCACCCTTCAAACCGAAACGCATTACTGCTTCACGGCAGAAATAAGCAGATTGGTGGTACCTACCCGTGCGGACTAACAAGAGGTCCTACCACCACCTTTCGAACATCGCTGTAATGACATCATCCTAAAAAATCTAAATGTTTCTTTACTAGGATAAAAGTATGTAGTGAAAATCGTTCTGTTCATTTATATAATTACTAGTGAACCGCCCCGGCTTTGCTTGGGAAGTAGCGTACGCGATGTAAAGAATTTTAGGTAATTTTTTACCCATTGGGTTACATTATTCGAGTTTCAGTAAGGATCCCTAATTTTTTTGAAAATATAATAAATATAGCCTATGTCACCGGGGGATAGCGTAGCTTTCCAACAGTAAAAGAATTTTTTAAATTGGTTCATTAGTTTCGGAGCCTATTCAATACAAACAAACAAACAAATCTTTCCTCTTTATAATATTAGTATAGATATAGATAATATTTTAATACTTTATTTTAGAAATCTATACATTATTTTACTATCTTAGAAATTAAAAGAGCACACGGCCCGCCCGATGAGGAGTGGTCTGTCCATTAACTTCGATAGAATAGAACAGGTATAATAAATAGAACTACGTAATAGAATTCATCGATCGACGAACGCAGTGGATTCACCTAGGATCGATGCACTCTCCCCCGGAGAGGTTTTTATTACTGTAAAATGACCGTATCGTTTCAAGCAATTCATCGGATAGCTACAATACAACATACGGTATAGAACACGGCAATAAAGACCCTCCGTAGAAATGTAAAACTACCCACAATATCGCGTTTATTGAAAAGCAAATCTTTCAGAATCTGTTTTATAGGATATTAAGCTTCAACTTCTTACACATTAAGTCGAGATTTCATCATCGTCTTATCATCTCTACTTTACCATATATTCTTGGCATTCTGGTCCTGTTCAAGTCGAGATAACGTTTTCCTTACTGATAGAAATAATAATTTGACCACAAAAAAAAAGAAGCTTAATTATGATCATTTAAAGGAAAACTATTCCCACTACATAGACAGACCGGTTACTTGTTGTCTTAAAAATATTTAAGCAGTCTATGAAACAAGTTTTATAGATTAAACAAATTAGGGTTTGATTAATTTATAACGTCAGATGCTAACACTCGTGTCGCGGAAAATGAATAGAGCAGCCCTTTTCATTGATAATCAAAACATCAAATTAACTTCTTCAAAACAAAAATCTACGTTAAGAGAATCCTGAGATATATGACATGTTTTTCTTCAAACGAATCTTAAGATATGGTATTTGTTTCGGTTTTGGCGAGTCGTGGACACTATTAAAAATACTTTTACGGTTCTATCTCGGGTTTTTTATTGTCATTTTATAATATATCCGGCGTTTCCAATTCTTTACAGTTTTCGTAGGCAGGGACGACTGAGGTGTTTCGTCTGGTTCGTCAATATTTTCTTTCAAGATAATAAACGCAAGATTAAACCATAAAAATAGTTTCAAGTCTCAAAATATTCCTGGACGGTAAATAGCTTGGTCGTGCTCCGGTCAAGGCGGATGTATGACCGAGGATGATTCCCAAAAAATAAAAATAAAAAAGATGTGTGGTGTCGTGGGACACCGGATAGGAACAAAGTTCCTTATTATAAAAATATTAATTTAAAGTTCTATTCGAGGTATAAAGAAAATAAAACTGGAGGTTTCGCAACAACCCACGGTCATTCGGTAACGTGCGAACTTATTGTGGTACACTTCATTCACGGTTGCTTGCATAAGAGTTAGTGTATTGCGCAAACGAGCGCTCTGAGATCGTGGTCAATGAATGATAAAAAAATATGTTATTTTTTGTACTTTATTACAAAGTTAAGTCGTACACTGTGTGCATTACTAATAAAAAATCTTACGTTACGGCCGTTTTTTCCCGGTTAGGGTACCCCTCCCCATCCGCATCGTCCCATAAGGAACTTCGTTCCAAAATTATTCATAAACCTTTCGAATAATCTATCAATTGTAAATTTATTTCAATAACGACTCTATCCAAGTGTTTTTGTTCCCTTACCGTCGCGCATTAGAAACAATTCTATATAAAGTGTTGCCTATTGATTCATTGTTGTGTCGTTCAGAGGACTCTGTCTAGTCCCGCGGCTCGGTGCGGTCGTGACGTCACGGCTGTAGTCGACAGAGGCAGGCGTCGGGTAACATCCCAGAGGCGCGGGCACGGTGCGCACTCAGCCTTATTGTTATCGGCCCGCCCGCGTTCATGCCAGCTAGGGCTGCCACACTAACAATTTTATTATTTAACGAATTTAATAAATAAAGAATCTTACGTATTCTAGTAACCTCGACGGGTTTTACTAGATTCACCTAACGTTGATTTGCTAAGATAAGGAGTTTTGCTGCAGGCTTTGCTGAATGCACCACCGGATCGGAATCGCGACCCACTGAGAATATCCGGCGATAAACTCAGTGGGCTGTGTCTGTGGGTTCATTTTTAAAACGAACCACCGCTAAAAGCACCGCCAGTGAATAGGGAGTATCCGAGCGTAGCGGTAATTATTCTTTGGATTTGGATGATATTTCGTATAAAAATAGTTTATAAGCAGGATCAGCTCAAGCACCCGTGCTAGCGAAGCTGAAAAGATCTCGTGCCCACCGGCTATCCTAGCATCTCAAAAAAAGCAAACATCACGCAATCTTGTACACCAAAACGCTGTGACGTCATAAACTTGTTATACACTCTTTGAATTTATACTTCGCTTGATGAGCAGCAATTACTATTAAAATAATTCTGTTATCTACATAGTGACATTCTGGGCGCTTAAAATTTTAGTTAATTTAAAATATTAAAAAAAAAAACTTAATAAACAAAACTAATACATTCGGCAGCCCTGCAAACTGGTAGCGAGCCGCGGACTGCCAGCCCGGGAACAGCGCCCACCACTCACCGCGCTGCTTTGTACTCGTAAACAATCTTGATACTTGCACTGATTATAATTATTTTAATCACTGAAAGTACTCTTGGTGAATGCACTACTTGGCACGTGCACTGCGATATCGTGTGTCCTTTATAAACCAGATGTGACCGGTTTTCAGGCTGGCCAGGAATACCATAGCCATTCTTGCATTGTAAATTCGCTGGCTGGATGACTAAAATTAATAGCACCCGGTGTAGGCATCACACAGGTCACCTTGCTCGACAAAGAAGTTTGGTAGTAGATATATTGGCGAGCTGTTAGAATGTCTTTGGAGGTCTCGGGTGACTGTCAGCATATTAAGCATGTTAAGCTGTAATGCGTTTCGGTTTCAAGGGTAGGGCAGCCGTTGTAATGTAGAAACTGAGACCTTAGAACTCGTGCCTGAATGTGGGTGGCACGTTGTTGATGTTGATAGGTTCTTGTAATCGCTTCACACCAGTTATCCTTCCATCTTACAAGAAAGCCTTTGATTCGCCTACCAAAATGGGCGATACGCACCGCAATTATCAAGTATAAATATAAACAAACTTTTATAAGCTTTCGCGGATATTTATTCTATTGGTTACGTTTACACCAAAGCAGCTATGAATCAAGGTACCGCCGTTGTGCTGTGCAATTGAAAGTTCAATCTCACGTTTCAACAACGGACAATGATCAACCAATTAGTATCATGATAATATGTGTCACGAATTCCGCTTAGTGTCAGAAAGTTTTTAGTGTAAAATTTTATATGACTAAAAATAGGAATGGAAGATCTTCCGCCGAGCGAATGATATTGCTCGGTAGATCGACGGTCTGAATCTTATTGTTCGGCACTTATTTAAATAGAAATGTAACATGAAAATCTTGTTAGCTCGTTTCAGGCCTCTGTCGAAAATCTTCTGTATTATGATAACTAGCGTTAACTACCGCTACATACTTTAACTAAAGATTAATTTCTATTAGAATTATTGTATTAATTTTACTATCATTTTGCGACATAAAAAAATTATTTTAATCGCCGATATAGGTTTTAGTGATTTTAGTGACTTTAATGATTAGGATCAAACCATGGGTCAGGTGATTCATCATCATCATCATCATCATCATCATCAACAGCCCAAAGTCGTCCACTGCTGGACATAGGCCTCTCCCAACCTACACCACTGAGCCCGGTCTGCGGCTCTCCTCATCCACTTCTTGCCGGCCACCGTGCGGAGGTCATCGCACCATCTAGCCAGGGGGCGTCCCACGTTACGTCTTCCGCTGCGCGGTCTCCACTCGAGAACCAGTCTGCTCCAGCGATCGTCAGTCCTACGGCATATATGGCCAGCCCACTGCCACTTCAGCTTGCTGACTCTTCAGGTGATTCGATGAATGAGAATTGCAAAAATTACATGTAATGTAAAGTCACACACGTGTAAAGTAAATTGATTAAACCATATTATTATAATGAATCGATGTTGCGCGACTTATTTGCAAAATGTTTCGTTTTTGTTCCAGTATTTTTTTTAATTCAAGTATCAAATTATTACGGCCGCAGTACAGTTACATTACCCAATGATTCTCTCCTGAGTCCGCCGACGTTCACGCCAACCGCATATTGTCTTCTACGAAATATGCCTTTCATACACGTACTGACTCGTACTAGAATTAATGGTATAACCTTTTCAATAATTCACCACTTAAATAAATATTTTCTGTCCAAAAACCTATTTTATTTATAACTAGCTGATCCGGCAGACTTCGTAGTGCCTCAATCGATAAATAAAAGACCTAAACCTTTGTATAAAATAGACTTAAAACAAACAAAATGAATCGGTCCGACGCGGCGACGGGGGACACATCAAAGGAAAAACAAAATTGTTATTTTTATTTAATTCCGAGCATTTTAAACATTTTAAACCTTCTCTGGACTTCCACAAATAATTCAAGACCAAAATTAGCCAAATCGGTCCAGCCGTTCTCGAGTTTTAGCGAGACTAACGAACAGCAATTCATTTTTATATACATATATAGATATGCTCATTGATATTTGTATATTTATCATTTTAACATTTTGGAGCCTTTTGATTAAATAATAGGCCTATAGATAAAAAAAATGTGTGCGTGTACTAGTGTACACACGTAAGAAGTGAAACTTCTTTATGGCCTTATTTTTCGAAAAATGATCTACATGCAACTTTCTAGAAATTGGTTAAATAAAGTTAAATTAGATAAAGTTTAAACAAAAGGATTTTATTATCATAGACATGAATACAAAAAAAATGTGTGCGTGTACTAGTGTACACACGTAAGAAGTGAAACTTATTTATGGCCTTATTTTTCGAAAAATGATCTACATGCAACTTTCTAGAAATTGGTTAAATAAAGTTAAATTAGATAAAGTTTAAACAAAAGGATTTTATTATCATAGACATGAATACAAAAAAGTTAAATTAGATAAAGTTTAAACAAAAGGATTTTATTATCATAGACATGAATACAAAACAGATGGCGCGTAACGGAAAAATGTGACGCGTAACCGAAAAATGTGACGGTAAATTTTTTTCCAACGCCGATAAGGAAGTTTCACTTCAAAAAGTTAAATTAGATAAAGTTTAAACAAAAGGATTTTATTATCATAGACATGAATACAAAAAAGATGGCGCGTAACGGAAAAATGTGACGCGTAACCGAAAAATGTGACGGTAAATTTTTTTCCAACGCCGATAAAGAAGTTTCACTTCAATAATTTGCAATGTAAAATTTTATCTAAGTAAAATTCAATCCGCGCGCTATTCAAAGAATCGATTGATCTTCTAATAACTATGCGTTCCTGGTACTTTTGCTTGCTAGTTTTTCGTAACTCGTGTTCACTTCGCGTTGTTTACGTTGTGAGAGTGACGTCGCGCGACCGTCGACAGCTGTTGCAGAGAGCAAGTTTTGATTTTATTAAACTAAAACACCTCTTCGATTTTATGAAGCCTTGGTACGCTTGCGCCCGGCAACAGTTAGAAATGACGCAACCGAACTTATTACGGCAACGGACGACTATATTTTTCACATACTTTGTTTCCAACAAGTTATATCATCAAATAATACATTTAATAGCAATAATACATTTTTTTATAAATACGTGGTTCTGTCTGCCCATTTAATCGTTATGGACAAGCGTGACTTTGGGCCATGCTTGTATAGTAAAATTATGGTTAGAGCATAATTTTTGCCATTCCTCCATCAACACAGATTTGATGTAGGTTACATGGACATGTTATATCGCTGATGAAAGAATACAACGTGTAGCTTATTTCTGACTTGGAGAACAAAGACAGAATTAGTTAAATAAATTATATGAATCCTAGTTTGAAAAGAGAATACTTACTACAGCTATTTATAAATACAGATATTGTTATAGTAACTCCCTTGAAATCAATAAGAAGCAGATGGTTAACAAACTAAGAAGTGTTCTATTAATTAAATTTGTAAATTATCGTGTAATCCCGTGTATGTGTGTCGACATATCTAATAGGTCGTTGTAAAAATAAATTATTTTGATAAATGACCTCATAATGATAAATGACATCCTTTGTAAAAAAATATTTTGGTAAGAAAGAACAAAACAAAAAAAAATTGTTATTATTAAGGATTCAACAACCTCTATAAACATAATTCAAATAGTTCACTTCAATAATAACGCTTTCTCTACTACCGATTTGAAAAAAAGTCAGTTCTCAGACGAAATGGCGAAACAAACACTCTAAATTAAAATTTCAAAAGGATTCTTGAAATAAATATTGCGAGGATTCCGCTACATATTCGATCCAATCGTCATACTGAGAAAATGTTTTGTCTACTAACAATATTTTTGTTAGTAGCTTATGTAATCGTAAAGATTACATTTTAAAGCCACCCTATATTAATTAGATCGTCAACGTATCCACATTGAGTAAGTGATTAATTAATTATTATAGATTTAATTTAACAAAATAATTCCATAGGTATTTTAAAATTTGTATTGAATACAGTTACATGCATATACATATAATAACTACATATATGCCTACCTACATAATTTGTCATATTATTATTTTTAAACAAGCCTTGTATTTTGAACGCGATAATTAATATAATAAACTAACTCTTCAACTATTTTTTTCTGCGTCCTAAAGTTTGCTTCATCAACATTTGCCCATAAACGGTTCTCATACTAGGCGACCATAAGTACATTAGAGTTATAAACAGTTACAGCGCCACCTATAATGGTTTTGAAAAGCTGTTTTATTTTATAAGCTGTATAAAGTATTCAAATAGTTTTGAATAACAACGAAAGATGTCGCTGAAAACAATACAAAATAAGCAAGAGAAGAATCTTATCAACAGGCTTCAAATTTATATTTTCATTTATTAACTTCAGCAGTATTTTATAATAATTAATTACCTTACTGTGTTATCTCGCGCTAGTTTTTAAAGTGAAACTTTTATTTTACGTCATCTCAAACTTTTTATTATTATCGTCGTTACGAATCCAGGCTTTTTTAATTGTTAGCGAGTGAGGCAAATGTAACATTAAAATTTTCGTTGCGTTCGACAGCATCGACAAATTGTGTAGATTTGAGATGCGAGTTTTGTAGTTAATTTGAACAGCTTACGCTTCAGGAACATTTGATTACATTTGTATCACTCTAGTATCACTAATGTACAATAGATGTCATGCAGTATTTTTGAGACAATGGGCTGACGACCAAAGAAATATTTTCGTTACATAAATGTTTTCAGTCGTCAAGTAATTGTAGGGAATTTTAATGAACGTGTCGAAATAATTATTTTTGCCAAATAACATTTTATTTGTAAATTTTAATGTGCAATTACAGAGAAGGGTTGTCAATGTTGGCTAACCTACTTAGTCAAAAAAAATTCTACTTTGGAACAATTTATTGCTAATTTGTTACGGACAATTTGCTTACAAAAAATACTAAGTTCTCATATTATTAAAAATTTATAAGAATTTTCCTAAAAACAATAATAGTTTGTTCTTTGTTTAAGAGAAATATTTTTCAATACCTCCAACAAAAATTTTCTCTTCATCATCGCGGATTGCTCGGCAGCGGCGTCGACCTTTCTCGATTAGTTAGAGTCACAATATACTAGGCTTGCATATTTATCAAGAATTAAAACCACGTCGTTGTTAGGTATTTGGTTTTTATATCTTTTAACGTTTATGTGTTCCCAGTACATTGGCTTGTCAGTTTTTCGTAACTTACATTGACGTCATTTATAGAATTTAAAAAAACGCGAACTCCACAATTCCGCCGTAGCGATGTCGTCGGTTTTTGAGTTTATTTAGAAACGGAAAGAAACATGTTACGAGATTTTTATTTCCGTTTCTAAATAAACTCAAAAACGGTACCAATACTACAGAAATAGTGATGTAATAGTAGTAGTAGTTCTTAAATATTAGGTGTGTTTATTATGTAAATATATTTCTTAAGTTTATTCATATTTATTAATATTCTCTGTGTCTTATCAAGTTGTCTATACTAATATTATAAAGAGGAAAGATTTGTTTGTTTGTTTGTTTCGAATAGGCTCCGAAACTACTGGACCGATTTGAAAAATTATTTTTCCATTAGAAGCCGACATTGTCCCTGATGAACATAGGCTACTTTTTTTAAATTTTTTTTTTATAATTTTTTTTTGGTTTCATGTGTGTTTTAATGTTTCCGAAGCGAAGCGAGGGCGGGTCGCTAGTTGTAATAATAATTGCAAGGCACATTCTCTTTTTGATATCTGACATTTTAAAAAACAATATTGAGGACAAGAGGAGTTTACAAACAAACAGAAAAATTAACCTTTCTTAAATGGCCAATTTGTTGGAATACTTGAAATTTTTTGTAACATTACATTACATTACATATAGTACATACGTATGTATACATATTATTAGAAAAAACATATTACGTATTAGGTACAATTAATTATATTAATAAAATGACAAATCGATAAAAACATTGATTGATCATCATCCTCCACTTTGTCGAGAAAACGAACGTTCGAGAAAAGTGTCCCATCACAAATTAGCCCACAAACGGTTAAAGTACTAGGCAATCATAAGTACTAGAAGTTTTTATCAATATAATTTCTGTTACCACGCCATCTTTTGATTAATATACGTACTTCACAAAATTTCACCCATGTTTATTGGACGGTCTGGTGGGCGTAGCACGCCCCTTTTATATCGCTCTATCTTTGAATTATAGACTTTATGGCCGGTTTGAAAGGGAATGGTACTTTATTCCAATACGATTGAGACTTTGATGTATGTTTACCTAACCGGTCTTAAAAGGCGATATCATTCATTTCAGCAGCCACTCAACAACTTGACGAGTTAGTCTGCACAAACAAGCCAAAATAGTTTTACGCTTTAACACTAGATGGCGGCTATAGTCTTAGAAGTTTTTTATCACAGAAAATTGTGAACGAATATTTTTAACTATTATTAATTTATTGGCATAGCCGTGAGCACACTAATTAAGTAAATTATCTTTGGCAAACATTTGTATAATCTGACTTTTAACGAGTTAATTTGACTGATTAGGTATACTATTTTTTAGTATTTGTAGCAGCAATTACGACCCAAATAGCAAGCCTTTACTAGACACGGTCACACGACAACAACTTTCTTTGTGGTCTTTAAAGAAGTGTTAACGGCACCCTAAGGCCGAGGCTACATAACCCGTATTTGCCGTTTAATTATAATTTGTATAACGAAGCATTTGTCATTTGTGGTTTAGAAATTTTAAAAGTGAATAATTCTTTTAAAATTTTGTTTTGAATTATACCACGAAAATGAAACAGATTTATTATATCCTAGTGTTCCTTTATTAAAGAGAATAAAAAAAACAACGCTTAATTCATGTTTTTAACATTCTTATTAATGACATCACTCATAACTAAAGAAAAAAAAAACAAAAGAAAAATAACCCAAGCAAGACACTATGATTCCTAAAACTTAAGACTTAAATTTTAACTTAGATATGTAGTTTAAACAAATTTAATAGCATATTGATTGTTTTCATATTGATTCAGTGATACGTTTTCTATGGTGTGCTTTTTCAATTTATGCTTTTTCAAATATTTAGAATCTATGAATGCTTCCCCGCATAATGAACAGACATATGGGCGTTCACCGGTGTGCGTTCTCAAGTGAACAACTAAATTACCTTTAAGTGCAAAGAATTTCATACAAATGGAGCAACCAAATTTTTTCTCTCTCGTGTGTGTCAGCTGATGTGTTCTCAAATGAGTTTTGGTTTTAAATCTCAAAGAACACAGCTGACACGGGAAGGGCCTCTCATTTGTATGGACGCGTTCATGCATTTGCAACATTGCTTGGCTAGCGCATCCTTTACCGCATATGCTGCACTCAAAGCGTTTCATGCTCTTCGATTTTGAGTTTTTATGGGTCAAGGAATGCATCTGCATATCTTTTTTTGAGGGTAGCACCTCCCCGCACTCTGAACAAAGTAGTTCAGTCGGATTAATTATGTGGGTACTCTCTACATGCTGTTCCAATGCTGACTCTACTGAAAACATTTTCTTGCATAGCGAACAGGCATACCCTAGTAACTTCCCTAGGTTAGTTGTAACTTCTTGTTTAACGGTTTTCATTAGCTCTGCTTTGACTTTAATGACTTTTGATTTGGAGCACTCTCCGGAATCATTGTGATTATTTAGAGCATCTCTTGTGGGAAAAGTTTTGTCACAGTTCGAGCATGTAAACGGATGGACATGTGTCAATCTATGTGTTTGCATTGTGATTTTTTGGCGAAACTTTTTAAAGCAGATGTCGCACTCAAACTCCCTGATGTCGCTGTGTATCATCATGTGACGTTTCAAATTATTCGGATTTGCAAATGTCTTCAAGCATATATTGCACCGTGGCTTGATGTTATTGTGTCCGTACTTAATATGTTGCGTTAAGGCTGTCCTTTTGATTAGTTGATTACAGAATGGACAGTTAATGAGCACTCCAGTCACACTGTGAAGGAGCATGTGCCCTGTCAAAATTTCTGGCGATTCAAAACCTTTTCCACACAAGTTGCATAGATTCTCACCGGCTGGGTTATGTTTATATTGATGCTTTTCATATTCTGTTAAGTCTTGGAATTGTTCTCCACAGTCACATAAGAATGATCCATCTTCTTGCTGTAAAACAGTTGCAATTTGACTGTCATCAGCATATTCTATCACAAGTTCTGAACCATCATACTTCAGTATTTGAAACTGGGATTCACCCTCACACAAGATTACTTCTTGTGATGTCCCATCACCATCTTCTTCATCATTCACCAGCTGTGTTTCAGCTAAATACTGAACTCCGTTATCACTCTTTAAAAGTATAGTACCATCAGACCCAGTGCTTGTTAGAATTTTAATTATGTTTTTAGGATCTTTCATCATATCATCAGTAATTAATTCTTCATTGATATGTGTCAAATTTTCAACTTCAGTTATTTGTGCATGATTAGAGTCTTGAGATGCACTATCCTGAGTTTCATCTATGTTCATTGACTCATATTCATTATCCTGGCTTTCCTCCTCGTTTTCGAGTATTGTGGCTGGAACATTAACTGGAACTCTGTCGTTCATAAGAAATTGATGGATTGAGTCTTCAAAGTGATTTTGTGTAGCTTGTATTTCATCTTTTACAGAGTTTGATGTATCTTCACTATACTCAAGTTTTACTTGTTTGACTTCATGATTGCTACCTTCTTTAGGCATATTAACATTTTCATTTTCTTTCTCCTCATCACTCTTAGGACTGTCAATGACTAGAACGTAGTAACATTCATCATCGCTATCATTTTGCTCCTGTTTGATGACTGTCTCTAGCTGTTTTACTGGATCATCTGTAGTGTTGGTGGCACTATTAACAAAATCACCAGATTCATCATTAAAGTAATCTTCATTGCTTACATTGAGCATTGCTTTGAGTTGTATCCGAAGTTCGTTATCCATTTTGAGGCATTGAGTGCGAAAGTTGTATGCAAAGTTCATAAGGGTAAGACACTCTTTGCAGATTTTTTGCGGTAGCCCGTCATCAGCAGATATCTGAAACATGGTAGGTTAACATCAGAAAAGGGAGGGTTTAGCAATTAATTCTAAAAGTTGCATTTATGTATACAGTAAAAAACAGTTTGATATGTAGTGGGCCATGAGCTAGCCTGTCCAATTAACACAGTAACCAAAACTAATGTGACATTTTGATATGGCAGTAAATATGAGTCCTATCATAATTGTGGTTGATAAACAATAACCTTTAGAGGCATCTTATGTTTCAAATGATATGAAAACATGTTTTTCTCAAATGCATTTGTATATTCATACAGCACTCTCTATTAATATCAAACAAATGGGTTTTTATTATACTATTGTCTCTAAAGACGGCTTATTTATCCATTTTATCCTCAATCAAGTTTGTGGCCACACCATTCTAAATATTACTCTATAACGTTTTTTGAAACCTTAATACTTCAATAACCCCTATCTCTCAATAATCCTAATACCCTAACTCAAAATCAGAGGTCTAAATTTAGATCTATTTTTAGATTGCACATATAGTTTTTTTTGTCTTTTCTATGTGGTCTAAATCTATAAACAAACTATGAAATAAAATTTCTATATGTAAATAGCCAACAACATTTCCAACTGTCTTTATCAATAAAAATATAAATATTCCATTTTCATTTTTACAAAAAATTTTCTTGGTTTCTTATTATTTTAAATGTCAATTATAGAACAAAACAGAAAATATGTTACAATAAGTAAATCTAAAACTAGACATGTTAGTGGTTATAGTCAAACTTTGATCATTACGTTTAGAGTAGTTTAAAGAAATCACCTAAAATATAGATAGGCTTAATCCATTAAACAATCTCATTAATTTTCTATTTGTCTTTTTTATTTTTGTCATTTGACTGTACTTAAACAATTACATTAAAAGAAAATGTGTATTTAATGTTGGCTTAGTTTTGTACAAAATTTGAATTGCACTTTATTTTTGTTGGAAAGAATTTTTTCTCTATTTCGCACTGCAGTCAACAACTAAATCAGTTTAACCATAATGCTGCTGGCAATGCAAAAACTTATGCTATGTTTTGAATTTTATTTATTTATTTATTGTATTGATAATCAAGCCTACTTAATAAATTAATCAGACCTGCACCATTCACAACTAAGCTTGAAGCCCATACGTGTTGCAGAAATTCAGAACATGTTATTATTATGGACGTACTTAATTCGAGAGAGCATTAATGGAGAATCGACTTCATTCGTATACCTACCTAATGATCTTAAGTTGCAACGCCTTTTAGATTTTAATTCGAACCTTTGAGAAATACCAAGCCATGGCACGGCTTGATTACACAGTTTAAGGTTATACTTTTTATGGCAAATATTTCAAAACCATTGTTTTTTGTATAGTTTACTGCCGAAATAACGTAAATTAAATTCATTATTTATAATTGTTGGACTCGACGATTTTAATCTTTCCGTTTTATTCGATTTATTATGAAATTTTATATAACATATTTATGAATTAGATGTTTTTACCTTCAAGCTCGTAACTTCGAAAAATTTTTGATGTACTTTCTGTTCAGTGTCCAAAAGTGACACATTGCAATCAACGGACAAACAACATCGACACAAATTCAACCACGAAGTTTCCATTTCACATTTTTAACATATTTAGAATTCCACAGGAATCTGAAAAATAATATTGTTACAGAATTTACTTCCATTGTTTTGACACTTTACTGATCAAGATCAACGACCATAATGGTATCCAAAGAGTAAAATTATCTACGGACCGTGCCCATAAAGATGAGTCTATTCGAAAATTATAGACAAGAAACGAGCGCACCAAAGCCACAAAATGGAAGCCAGCCACCAGCGAGACGATAGAATTGCCGGAAATGCGTCACTAAAATCGGCGGGAGCTGACTTTTTGACAGTTTGGTTACCTAGACAGACACGAATACTGTCAAGATGGCGTCGTTATCTCGGAATTTGGTTGTATGGTTGCTTAGATCACCGAAAAGATTTATGTTGTAGAAGCAAATACAAGTAAAAAAATTATGAAATTTATTTAATTTTAAGCCTTGAAGATATGGAAAATGTTGAATGACAACGGCTTGTGTCAAACAATAGGGCTGCCAGTAGAGCTATTTTATTTATACCACTAAGACATTTACATTCTACTACTACAAAACAAATTCAAATCAATATTTATTTAATTTTTATTTATTACCTTTTTTAAATTTATAAATAGTTAAGCTGGGTTTGAAATGTCCATTTAAGTAATTATATGCTTGTGGTAAAGTACACATATGTGGTGATATCAGTTATCAGTGTAGTGTACCTATATGGCTGAGTGAGTTTCTGTCTTCTGTGCATGTGTGTATCTGTACACTTGTGCATGTGGTAAAATGAACTAACAAAAGTGCTCAGCATTGTGAAATGAGTAACAAATACATATTACATTGTTAATTTAAAAAAGTAATGACTAAAATTAATAAACATATTATTATTAGCAAACCTCTGTGAGATTAACAGTCTAAAAGTGATATAAACACGAAAATCAAATTTCATTCCTTTAAATTAAAATATTGAATATAAATACGATTCAAATTAAAAACAGGTCAGATTATCACAAAATACTAAGCTAGTCTAAACTGGAAAGGTCTCAAGGCTAATACATATTTGCAAAAAATATATTATTTGTGGTCAGGTACTCGGAAAATAAAATTAGAAACAGGATTTTACTAAAGCTCTCGACAATCTGGCCAGAAATAAAATTCCAATTAGGTTATTAAAAAGGTCACAATGTAAACAGCTCAACAGATTTGAAAATTATTGTTGTTTTTTTCAGATCGTCGCGGCAGAAACACGTGCGGCAACCAATCTAACCTAACACCAGTACTCAGGATATAAATTAGGAGGGGGATGCTCTTACGTATGGATGTTTCCCACATTAGCATTTTGGGGACGCCCGTGCTGCATAGCCTACTCTAAACATTAATGTTGAACAAACAGGCTATTATTATTGAGCTTTTGGAATAGTGACTATAGACTATAGTCTATACTATGTATTAAAATTATGTTTGTATAGGTGCTGTCATGATCGCTTCTGATTAATGTCACTAGATGGCATCACTGTTCACGTTTATTGAAATTTCAAATTTAATTGAACGTTGAAATAATGGCGCGTCGCCGCGTCATTAGCGAATCAAAATGAACGAAAAATAGAAATGGTTTGAAACTTAACGTGTTACGGCATAATTACGATATACTAGTGACTTTAAGCGAAGTGTCGTTTTGGTAGTGACCGGTCACTGGGTACGCGTAATTCAATCGCACCCGGACGGGTAGGGGAGCCCTAGCAAGAGCAATGCTTCGCTGAATCTACTACCAGATTGGAATCACGACCCACTGAGAAGATCCAGCGTGAAACTCAGTAGGCTGAGTAGTGTCTATGGGCTAGTTCGCACGACAAACTCGTCGTTGGAGTAGACGAGTTCGACGAGGACGATAACCGATGCTTGAGGGTCCTAAAAGAACCGAGAGTGAATCCGGGGGATCCGAAAAGATATGTTTTGGGCGACGGCGCCTTTGCGTTACCCAGTCTGTGTCGGATAAGTAATTAGCGACAGTCACGATTAGGGGGTTTTCGTGTCGCGCCGCTTTGTCAAAATATCATTTTGACGCTTCCTTAAGATACTTACGTATCGGTACTATATTTATCACGACAGAACATATTATGCAAGTTTTGTAGAGTGTCACCTTGTTATGAAGGAATAATTTACTTCGCTTGCAGATCCTGGGGTAGAGTAGAGTCGACCAATAGAGTCGATGCGGCTCGGTCGGGCACTTAATGTGGGGCCCAAAAGTAATCCTCCTGTCGAGATTCACGCCTAAGTACTTAGCCTTCGAAGCCCACGTTATGGGTTGGCCAAGGATTTCTATGGCGGGAATGGAGTTACCGTGCCTAATTGGTGACGAGATACTAGCAGTAACTGTCGGGAGGGATTTTCCGATGTTCAAAACATATTCAGCACTTTTTAGCAGTTTCGGCGAACATATTGCATGGCATTACTTTGATGACCCTAATACAATAGCTTTTCTTCGGTCTTATCTTTAAAACGAAGCTATACCAACTGTCGAAGGCTCTATGTGATTGATCCCTTAGAACGAACAAACATCTTAGTTATTACGAAGCTATCTGACACATCAACTTTACCAAACACTTTTTCTTAATTACCAAAACAAGCAGGACTTCTGATGTGAATGAACCTGCCGCTGAGGTTGAAGTTCTACTCAAGAAAGCGTAAACTGTTTTATTATTGAATAAATTATCATCCTCTATGTGTTATAATGTAAAACGCCGAGACAAGACGCTTGCGATTAACATGATGTAGTCAGACTTTAATGCAGTCATACGTTGACTTAGAGTAACTTTACGCCATTAAAACAAATTGACTGGAACGCAGGGATGTCAAGCATTGGCCGAATAAATCTGGTATACGAATTTTTTTTTTATGGCATGCTCATATTCACCTAAGAGTTTATTTATTTATTTTCTATTTAGTGTGTTTCGTACGGGAGAAACTGATGCCGCGGGGGGTCATGACCCTCAGTGTTCAGAAAAACGACGGGAGGAGGTGGAGGAGGAATTGCTTCTTTGATTTATTTATTGCTATCTCTCCCGATTGATAAAGTTGAAAAACAAAATAAACAATATTGAAACTATAATTTATCGTAAATATTGCCATATTTATAAGATCTGTTAAGAAAAGCAGTGTTGTGCATTATCAGTTTCGAAAATTTGTGTTACTGCGTTGGTACGATGCACAGTTTTTATTTAGTATATGATTTATGATCTGGGTAACATTGGTATGCATACCGAGAAATTGGTATATTTAACAGCCCTGCTGGACGGAAAAATAGGCATTAAATTTCTAGACGATGCAACGCTATGTCTACAAAAGTGTACATTGAAGCTATTAATTTCAATTAAAAAATAGATTTTATATAATTACCAACGTTAGGGTCCTAATGGACATTTTGGTATTCCGATGAAAATTATCTATATAAAAAAAAACTGCGTCTGCTAGTAGATTCAATAAAGACATTTATAAAAAACATTACGATGTGTGTAATACTGTGACGTTCAACATAATTTTAGAACAAGAATATTTTGAAAGACCGCGTTCTAAAAAAACAAACAATAATTTTCAAATCTTTTGAAATATTTAAATTGTGACCTTTTTAAAAACGTATTTGGATTTTTATTTTTGGCGGCATCATCGAGAGATTTAATATAATTCGCATTTCCATTTTATTCTCAGAATGCCTGACCACGAAAATTCTATTTTTTTATAGATATTAGTCTGCCATCATAATATATTCGTTTGTTTGGGTAAAAAGCCAAACAATTTTTTGTAAAAAAAACTTGGCCTTTATTAATAAATAGGTTTTATTTGCGTAGATAGATGTAGACCTATGTAGAATTGTGACCTTTCTAATAACCTATTTGGAGTTTTATTTTTGGCGGGATCATCGAGAGATTTAATATAATTCGCACTCACATTTTATTCTCAGAATATCTATCTATCGTTTATCACGAATATTCTATTTTTTGCTACGAATAGACTTATTATTTATTCGTAGATTTTTTGCTATTTTTTTTTATTGCCCTTGTATGCATACGAGCATACGGCCCACCTGATGGTGAGTGGTTACCGTCGCCCATGGACTTCAGCAATGCCAGGGGCAGAGCCAAGCCGCTGCCTACCGCTACCTAATTTGTCATAATATATTCTTTTTTTTCCTACCTATACTAGTAACCTCGAGGGGTTATTCTAGATTCACCGAATTAGTAGGTGAGCTCGCGGAGCTCAAACTGGGAATGTTGCTAACACTGGCTCTTGCAAGAGGAAATCGTGCCTTTGATTCGATTGTACCTTTCCAGAGTTTTTTTAATCTGTGGAATCTCTTAGTGAACCGCGAATTGGACTTTTTGGCGGGAACGCGAGGAGTGAAGTTGTGTGATTTGTTTTATTTTGTCTATTTAGTGTTTCTTCAAGTTTAAATGTGTAATAATGGTGGTTTATTAACTGTTTAATATCTGTGAAAGTGCACAAATGTGGGAAAATGAAACAAAGCTGCTGGACGTAACTTCTCGGGTTCCTCCAAAAAGTCCACTGAAAAAATCTCAGTAAATGACCACCATTTTACTGCGATTATATTTCATCCCATATCATTTCATTTCATTAAATTTCATCCCAGTTGATTAATGTCTCAAATTAATCATCTTCATTTCATTTCACTCCATATTATCATTTTTCATAAAATTTAGAATATAAAGTAAAATAAGACATGACTTAAAGGTCTTAGTTACCAGGTCATAAAATCTCTAAAAAAAAAAAAAACCGCGAATCGTCTATACACGTATATAGGTAGTTGATTGCTCGTGGCATCTATTTACTTTTTCCTTTTTTAAATATTATTATTTTATTAGAACACACCTAATGGGTACTTACAAACGTAAGTAAGTATGTAAGTATGAAGGCCGTATCATTTGATACGATTTTGTAAAGCGTCACGTAAGTCAAGTCACGACGACTTCATAAAAACATTTACCTTATAAACCACGTATAAGCCTGATATATTAAAATGCACGCAGCTTGGCTTTGTTACAATTTAAATAATAATTAAAAAAAGAACTGTTTTTCCTTATATTTCGATCAATAGAAATAGTAACACCCACTGGTGCTCCGTATTATTCAGATCTACATTTAGCAATATTAAATAAAGCATTAAAAAAAATTAGTATTGGTCCCTAAGCTTTTGTGTGTGGCGGTTTAAACAACAAAATCTTTGTGGGCTCGTCCGGAACCCCGGCCCGCCGATATTCTGATGATGGATGGACTCCGAAGGGACTGTTCAATCAACCGTGGGAAAAACGCTAGCTCACCCAACGCTACCATGGTAATGCGGTTTCATACTTTCGAATGTCGAACGTTTATTTCGGATTTCGAACAGAGCTCTTTTATTGCTTAGATCGGGGACGAGCTCACAGCCCACCTGGTGTTAAGTGGTTACTGGAGCCCATAGACATCTACAACGTATATGCGCCACCCACCTTGAGATATAAGTTCTAAGGTCTCAGTATAGTTACAACGGCTGCCCCACCCTTCAAGCCGAAACGCATTACTGCTTCACGGCAGAAATAGGCAGGGTGGTGGTACCTACCCGCGCGGACTCACTAGAGGTCCTACCACCAGTGATATAGCGGCTATCGAATATCCAAACGATATCGTAACGGACTGATGATAATTGCTAAATTTAATAAGCTTCCGAAATGTCAGAGATTGTAAAACGGCACTAAAATCCCTTTAGTCTATTCCGGAGCTACAGAATCACAGAAAAAGCCGTCAAACTTATAATGCTCGGTTTTCACTGCTTATTAACTTAAGTGCTTACAATTACAGTTAGTACATACATACAACAGGATATAAAAAAAACTGCTTTTTTTTATCACCTTGAAATGGCGTACTTTATTTTATTGTAGACTAGCTGACCCGGCAGACTTCGTAGTGCCTCAATCGATAAATAAAATACCTAAACTTTTGTATAAAATAAACTTAAAACAAACAAAAGGAATCCGTCCGACGGGGGACACATCAAAGGAAAAACAAAATTGTTATTTTAATTTAATTTCGAGCATCTTCATATTTATCTACCTTTTAAACCTTCTCTGGACTTCCACAAGTAATTCAAGACCAAAATTAGCCAAATCGGTCCAGCCGTTCTCGAGTTTTAGTGAGACTAACGAACAGCAATTCATTTTATATACCTATATAAAGATAGATAGATTTGAACGAAAACGCAAAATGTTAGCTCAGAGTTCTTATTTCAGAAGCCCTAGGCGATATTAATTGATTAGATTTAACTGTTAAAGAGAAAAGGACGTAACTCGATTTTTTAAGTTCACTACATTTAATGAAACAGTAGAATCCGATGTGTTTGTAAGTCGGAGAACAAAGAAAATTGACGATAAAATGTCTGCCTGTTTATTTAATGCTTATATGGTCCAGTAGTTTCGGAGTCTATTCGAAACAAACAAACAAACAAATCTTTCCTCTTTATAATATTATTAGTATTAGTATTAGTATAATAATATATAGATTTTTCGACGGCTACGCTCGTGCTCACGATTAAGTTTCGAGTTACGTTATGTTTACGATACGAAATTAAATATAATGATCCGTGTTAGCAAAGCTAGTTCTTTTTCTCGGCGAGAGCGAATTATATACGACAGCAAATCGAATACTTTTTCTATAGTATTTTTTTCCATAATCTAACGCTCACGGGTCTCAAGCCTGACGACGCTGCTAACACTAACCCTAGTAAGAGCAGTACTTCGCAGAATCTACCACGGGATCGGAAACGCGACCCATTGAGAAGAACCGGCGAGAAACTCGGTGGGCTATAGTCTTTCGTGCTTGCTCTAAACTACAGTTTTCGTGGTCACAAAACGCGGTCCGACGAAGACGGACTCTCTAAGCCCCTAGTTTCCAAAGTGGTCCAGGTGGATCCTCAGGGGACCACGGGCGATTCAAATCAAATCAAATAAATAAAAATTATTCAACTTAAATGAAAGTACATACTTGTTGAACGTCAAAAAGAACTAATGCCAATTCACAAAAAACTAGCCTCCGTTCTGAGAAGAACTGGCAGGAAACTCAGCGGGCATGTCTTTTTTTTTTCTTTTTAAATTTTCGTTTTTTTTTCTATTAGACGGCATACGTAATATGGCAGAAATCTGGCTGTAGGGGTTCCACCGGAACCAAGTAAATTATGATAGTGGTCTATGAGAAAAAAAAGGGTGAGAACCCTTGCTCTAAACGAGTTAATGCTTTAAATGAGTACCAATAGTAAGGATTCGGCTAAAATTGGTTTAAATGAAAACGATTTTGATACGTTTCGTTATCGAAGTTCAGGTACCTAACACGTCAGAAGCTTATTAAGAATATATAAAAATGAATTGCTGTTTTTTTTATTTTATTTTTTATTGCCTAGATGTGGGGACGGTCTCACAGCCTACCTGGTGTTAAGTGGTTACTGGAACCCATAGACATCTACAACGTAAATGCGCCACACACCTTGAGATAGAAGTTCTAAGGTCATAGTTACAACGGCTGCCCCATCCTTCAAACCGAAACGCATTACTGCTTCACGGCAGAAATAGGCGGGGCGGTGGTACCTACCCATGCGGACTTATAAGAGGTCCTACCACCAGTAATTACGCAAATTATAATTTTGCGGGTTTGATTTTTATTACACGATGTTATTCCTTCACCGTGGAAGTCAGTCGTGAACAGGAACAGCTGTTCGTTAGTCTCGCTAAAACTCGAGAACGGCTGGACCGATTTGGCTAATTTTGGTCTTGAATTATTTGTGGAAGTCCAGAGAAGGTTTAAAAGGTAGATAGATAAATATGAAAATGCTCGGAATTAAATAAAAATAACATTTTTGTTTTTCCTTTATTTTACATAAAAGCTTTGGTCTTTTATTTATCGATTGAGGCACTACGAAGTCTGCCGGGTCAGCTAGTTAAGAATGAAAATTTACATTGATCTTATTGATTGTCTCTGCTGATTTGTTTGCAAAAGAATATCAAAACCTAGAATGGTAACTTAAGTTTATGACTGACATGATCATACATAATAGACGTTACGCGTTCCTATACACTAAAAAGTGTTTTTTAAAGCATTTCAAAAATAAAAGGTTTAATCATGTCACTAATGTTTATGACATTTTATAATGTTATTTAATCGGACTAAGTTTTTTGTAGTTTGCATTTACAAAAAGGTGCATTTTTTTAATACGCTTTCAGCAGCTTGGTATATATGTATCCTATGTACCTATATATATTGTTTGCATGTAGGTATCTATTGTCTTGTTTGCTTGGGGGTAGCCACCACCAGCCGGCCAGTTAACAAGACATCATGTGTGTATTTTTTTCATATATTTTTTGAATACTGATGATTTGCATATTTTAAAGCTGAAAATCGAAGGCGGTTTCACAAAATTCTCATTTATGGAATCTTCATCACTACATAGTATAAAACAAAGTCGCTTTCTCTGTCCCTAAATCCCTATCTATGCTTTAATCTTTAAAACTACGCAACGGATTTTGATGCGGTTTTTTTTAATAGATAGAGTGATTAAAGAGGAAGGTTTATATGTATAATAGCATCCATTAAATAGTGGAGAAATCAATAATAAATTACAGTTTCCGAAGCGAAGCGAGGGCGGGTCGCTAGTACATAATAAAACACTAATCGAAAGCATAAGCCGAATTTAGTGTTTTTTTTTATTGCCCTTGTATGTAGGCTAACGAGCCGTACGGCCCACTTGATGGTGAGTGGTTACGTTCGCCCATAGATTTCAGCAATGCCACGAGCAGAGCCGAGCCGCAGCCTACCGTGAAAGACCACGATTCATACTTAATGATACGTCGGTGAGAGTAACGCCATCTGTCGTCAAATAGTAGAAACGAATATCAAAAGAACTAGTAATTTCGAAAACGCTAGAGAAGCGTAACGCCATCCATTATCAAATAGCGGAAACGCACATAGAAACGTGCCGGTCTTGTCTTGCTGGGAACGTTCTCGATAATTGTAGAGATATCGTATCGTATCGACTATAAATGCGTTGCAGAGATGACACGATGGTAGTTAGTAATCGGATCTACTCGAAGCGAAACAGCGAACGGATTACCTGAAGCGAAGCAGAAGTATTTAATATAGTTTTAATTTGTACTTGGGTGGAAGTTTTATTTAGTTTTACGTTGTTTTCCGTTTCAATGACGAGATTATTCCCGTTTGGGCTTCGGGTCCTAATACTTTTTACGTGTGCTATTTACAGGATTTTTCCTGTGATTTTCAAACTTTGAGATGGTTAGAGTTTTACGGTCTTACATAAATTTCGGGGGGCTTAATAAAAAAGGAAAGATCTTCCACTGAGCGGGTGATATTGCTCGGTAGACCGACCATTCGATTGTCATTGTTCGGACCTTGTATATACGCAAGCTTATCTTGAAAAATGTCGTAAGCGAGAATCAAGCATCTGTCAAATTTAATATCTTGTGTTCTATGATGGGTACCCGCCCGTCACAACAAATAATATTTAATTTACAATTACCTAAACAATCCCATTTTAATTATCAGAAGCAATTAATCATAGTAACCCCTTTAGTATAACTTTACAAATGGCTCTCGTAACAGGAGTGTAATTCGAATTATCTAATTTGTATGCAAATACGGGGCCGTACTGACGTCTGCAACGTTTGAAGACAAGGGAAACAGGTCCGTTCGTATCTTGCGATTTTTACGTTTTTATTTTACGGTCTGTAGGTCGTGTGCTGGGTTCGTGGATTGGTCAATAGAACCGAAACGGGACAAAACTTATCTCGTTTCCATCCACGTATCCCATGCGCGTATTGAGAACCTTAAATCGCAATGATATGACTATCATTTTTTACGATTCGTCAACTCGTTCAGATCTTGTATCAATGTTTTCAAGCGTACTTTTGTACGTTGTACTGTTATTTACCATTACATTCTCGAACGATTCAGAGTTGGTTCTAACAGTTGTCTAACCAATAGCGGGTAGTTTGCAAATGAATTACTATACTATTATACTACCGCCTTATCGGAATTGTAAACTTTGAGAAGAACTTTTTTTTTACTGGTGGTAGGACCTCTTGTGAGTCCGCGCGGGTGGGTACCACCACCCTGCCTATTTCTGCCGTGAAGCAGTAATGCGTTTCGGTTTGAAGGGTGGGGCAGCCGTTGTAACTATACTTGAGACCTTAGAACTTGTATCTCAAGGTGGGTGGCGCATTTACGTTGTGGATGTCTATGGGCTCCAGTAACCACTTAACACCAGGTGGGCTGTGAGCTCGTCCACCCATCTAAGCAATAAAAAAAATAAAAAAAAGAACCGTTGAGAATTCAATGACCTGATGTTAAGGGTCAATTATTATTTAGAGCTCGTCAACGAATTCGGCTAGTACGGCGACCAAGGTTTTAGCTATTGCCAGCGTGAAATCTAGTAGTGTCCAAAAACCGAGGGTAACTTAGGTAGATTTGTCAGGATGTGTCTAAGGCGTCGATGGTGGTTGGATGCGTGAGTCGGGTCTGCAGTTAGCAGCAGGGTAGATAGGTGATTCAACATTCAAGTGACATCCATCTTGAGACTTGAGTTTATAGTTTACAACGCCTGCCCGATTTTTTCTAGCCGAAACGCATTACTGCTGAAATAGTTAAGGTGTTGGTAGTTACCTATGCGGGGTCACAAGGTGCCTTATCACCAGTATAGACGCTATCTTTATCTACTTATAGAATAACATTAACCAACTCAGGAACAAGAATGCCGGTAGCTACGCTCGGACCTTCGAAAGGGTTGACAAGTTAGGCCAACATTCGTAACTTTTCGACAATGCGGGCGCCACGGTTTCAGAGTCCTATCTAGTAAGTACCCTTTGCCGGAATGTTCCTACGAATTATACGAGGGATCAAGTTCTCATTATTTGTAAATGTTATTAAATTATCATGTCGACGCTTGAAAGGCAAACATGACTAAGCGACAATAACTGCTTTATACATAAATGATAGGCAATAACCATATTCGATGCGCAAAAAAATATATTTCTAGGTCTATTAAAATCATTTCAATCCTACAGCTAGATTCGTTAAAATAGATTTTTTTTCAGGTATTTCAACTTTAAATTAGTCTACTGTAAAGTTCACGCATTGTCGTTTGGTCACGTTTGCCTTTCAAGCGTCGATGTATTTTCTTATTTGATTCGTTGCGTTTACATTATTACGTTTACAATGCGGTGGACCGACCAAATTAAAACTGCAGTGGGAGGTCCCTTAAATGAGTGCAGTAGAATGGCCTCGAGCAGGGAGAGATGGCGCGACATCGTGAGACGCATCAAGTCTGCCCCTTCCAACACTACATGACGATCACGACCACTCTGTCAAGAGTGACACGACTGAGAAGAAGAAGACATTCTTTTTTCCGGAATGTTGGCTAAGTTCAGCTGTGAATAAAATAGTATGACTTTATAATTAGGTAGTGAAGATATGTTTCTGAACCTGACATTGTTCATGTGCCACTCTAAAGGTGTCTCGTATGATCGTATGCCTCTTTTTTATTCTCGGGCCTTTAACATAAATAATTGTGATATATATTTAGTTTAGTGAGTATACAAATTAAAGAGCGGACAGTTAGCGTGGTATGGACATGTGATGCGTAGAGAGAAGATGCATGTGACTAGGAGATGTATGGAAATGGTAGTGCAAGGTAGAGGGGGAAGAGGTCGAAAGAAAGAAGACATGGATGGAGTGTGTGAATGACGATATGAGAGAGAGAGGAGCGAGTGTTGAGATGACGACTGATAGAAGAGAACGGAAGAGAAAAATTAGCTGTGCCGACCCCACCTAGTGGGATAAGGTGGAGAAAAATAAGAAGAGTATTCATTTTATTTTTACATTATTAAACGTATTTAACCGGTACATGTATACAGCTAAAGTTAAGATTTATTACTCCAACATCCATAGCTATTGTACAGAAAGGTCTACACATGTGTTATTTTAGGACTCATAATTAATTACCGTAAATTACATTTGTGCTTCTATAATAATGCAGTGTCGAAATTCGGTTCACTTACCGGGACTGAAGCATTATATATAATTTCTATTCTGGCAATAAAAAGTTCATTATATTTGTATTATCTATATTGTGTACATACATTTATGTATTATAATTTTGGGCGGGAACGCGAGGAGTGAAGTTGTGTGATTTGTTTTATTTTGTATATTTAGTGTTTCTTCGGGTTTAAATGTGTAATAATGGTGTTTTATTAACTGTTTAATATCTGTGAAAGTGCACAAATGGGGTAAATGAAACAAAGTCGCTGGACATAACTTCTCGGGATCCTCCAAAAAGTCCACTGAAAAAATCTTAGTATGACCACCATTTTACTGAGATTATATTTCATCCCATTTCATTTCATTTAATTTCATCCCAGTTGATTAATGTTTCAAATTAATCATCTTCATTTCATTACACTCCATAATATCATTTTTCATAAAAATATGAATATAAATTAAAATAAGACATGACTCAAAGGTCTTAGTTACCAGGTCATAAAATCCCTTAAAAAAACATTTATGTATTAACTAGATTTTTCGCGGGAACGAGTGGTGAAGTTGTGTGAATTGTTTTATGTTGTTAATTTAGTGGTTTTTCAGATTTAAACGTGTCGTAATAGTGGCGTACAATCCGTTTAGCATCTATGAAAGTGCTCCAGTGCGGGAAAATGAAAACAAAGTTGCTGGGAAAACCTTCTCGGGTTCTCCCAAAATGCTCAATGAAGTCTATATAAATTCCCACCATTTTACTGAGACATTATTTCATATCATAAATATATTATAATTTTAATTAGATCAATTTAATTTCATTCTGCTGCATTAAACATTTATAAGAAATTTATTTAATAATTGAAGATTTTTATAAACTGCCGACAATTGCAACATAAGGCAAGTGCCATTTTGAAAAGAAAAAAAAAATTGTAATCAGCTTTTGAAATTCAATAACGTTTTGAAAATTAATTAAAATCTTATTTATCTGGTGTAGGTAGTAGGTAGATACATATTACGAGTAATTTGGACACAATCATGCGTCTTATTCTGAATGGTGGGGAATGCATTGACAATGACATTGACACTTCGATCACAGGTCTTAAAACATTAATATATATGATGATAACCGTTAGTCACATAAAAACTGCCTATCTGAAAGTTTATCCACTTCAAAAGCAAATTAAATAAAAGCTTCAAACTGAGATAATATTTATGCAGTTTGACATAAGTATATAAGCTTACATAATTAATTCAAGCTAAGTTCGACTAAAAACAACGCGATCTTCATGCGGTAAATCAATGGCTATATTTTTATTGGCGATTCTGAGATGCGCGAGAAATATCTATATTCACTTAGATCCCTGTATTATATCAGTTTTTATACTTAAACAATCTATATAAAAGTATTAACTCAGATAAAATAAAATATAAAGATCTTTGTAATTCGAAGCGGGAATGGAAGTAGCTTCGCAATCGACACCGCCAGGTGCTCATGTTCGCCTGGTACTTTTCGTAACAACTTGATTAACTTTTACTTATTCGTCGTGTTAATTAAAATTTTACTCATTCCGCGATGAAAATTAATTGAAAAACATGATTTATCACATTCCTAATGAATTTGTTGGAATTCATGACAATTTTTTTTTATTATTATGTTTACCCAATACTTACGTTTTATTTAGAATAGTATATGGTTATTCCGAACTATAAACAAAGAAGATTCTTTTTTTTATTATTTACACAATACTTACATTTTATTTAGAACTAGCTTACCCGGCAGACTTCTTACTGCCTCAATCGAAAAATAAAAGACCTAAACTTTAAAATAAACTTAAAACAACCCAAAAAGAATTCGTGCGAAGGAAAAACAAAATTGTTATTTTTATTTAATACCGAGCATTTTCATATTAAACTTTTAAACCTTCTCTGGATTTCCACAAATAATTCAAGACCAAAATTAGCTAAATCGGTCCAGCCGTTCTCGAGTTTTAGCGAGACTAACGAACAGCAATTCATTGTTATATATTATATAGATAGTATTTGGTTATTCCGAACTTTAAATAAATAAGATTCTTTTTTTTATTATTTACACAATACTGACGTTTTATTTAGAATTGTGTTTGATTATTCCGAAATCAAAATCAGGAAGATTCTAAATTCAATTTTCGTTCTAACTCAGTTATCTTGAAGCATGTCTAAAAGCCATGTTTCTAAGTCGATATGGGAGATATAATTCTAATGTAATCTGTAATGTAAACAGACAAATATACAGAGCAAGTAAGTAGCAATTTCTCGTCGGTTTGTCAACCGAATTACTTTCTTTGTTTAGTAGGGCTATTGACGAGCTTTATAGTATTTTCTTTTAAGTGTCAGTATTAAAACGATCTATCTAACGAATCTAAGTCTTGAGGTTTAGTGGTTATAGTTGAATTTAGATCACTAGATGAACATTAGGGACTGGAGTTTAAACAATGAATACGGCTTTAATTTTAGTGTCTAATACGTAACATCGTGTAGTAAAAATCAAACCCGCAAAATTATAATTTGCGTAATTATTGGTGGTAGGACCTCTTGTGAGTCCGAACGGGTAGGTACCACCACCCTGTCTGTTTCTGCCGTGAAGTAGTAATGCGTTTCTGTTTGAAGGGTGGGGCAGCCGTTGTAACTATACTTGAGAGGTTAGAACTTATATCTCACGGCGGGTGGCGCAGTTACGTTGTAGATGTCTATGGGCTCCAGTACTACCACTTAACACCAGTTGGGCTGTGAGCTCGTCCAACCATCTAAGCAATAAGAAAAAAAAAAGAGTTTTACTGCATAATGTGTAACGAGAAATATGAGTCACCACCGACAGAAGTTTGGATCATGTGCACCATATACATACTTAAGAGTAGGTGGGCTGTGAGTTCGTCCACCCATCTAAGCAATAAAATAAATAAAGTATTCACTGTACAGTAAAAGCTCTTTATTCGCGTTTCTTTCAGTCGCGTTTTCACTATTCGTGGCTTAAAAAAATGCGACCCGATTTCTATATCCGCGGCTAAAGATTTCTGTCTTTATTCGCGCTTTTAAAACTGCCAGGCAAGAAAAATTACAAAATTCATTAAACCAATTACCAAAACGTGAAGATAATAATTAATCAATATGGTCAAAAGCTTCAATTAAATTTTTTTTTTTAATACTTATTTTTTTATTTTGTCACCTAAGTGCGTATCCCTTGTAATCCCATATGTGGACTTTACCATTCGCGGTTTATATATTCGCGGCATATTTACGGAAAATATACCCCGCGAATATAAAGCTTTTACTGTATATTAATATGGCATACGGTATGTTTGATGATATCCGCATTGGATTGCTAATCGCTTCGGATTGTATGGTTTTTCTCGTTTTTGCACTGTTTACAATAACAAAAACAAACGCGTAAGCCAAACAAAAATAAGCTAAACATAAATATATTTAAAAAAAAAATTTTTATACATATATTTCATGTTTATTTTTGTTTTCGTGATCCTGCTTAGGATATTCGGATATGACAGTAAAATGATTGTATTACTAACTTTTATACATCTGTATATTTTTAAGTTAATCGAATTACCTAATTAATTTTCATGCGAAACCCATATTCACACGTAATTTTGACACGTTTTATCGAGATTAATATAGGTGACAGGTGAAGTTAATAAAAGCGTAATAAAAACTGCTTAATCGAATGAACTAATAACTTCATGAAAAAAAAAACAAAAAAAAATTTAGATCAAATCGTAACACACACAGCACTATGTTTATAGGCATAACATCAGTCCCAGTCATTTGACGTATTTAAAAGTAGGTATAGCTATTTAGGTTTGTTACATTCAATAAAATTATTGTTTAACAAAGTTTCAGTGTGGGAAAGAGATTTATTAACTGCCTGCAACAGTCGCAGGTGCGAGAGAGACGGAAAACAAATGGAGCTTGGAGGCGTGTTCGGAATACGTGGTCCGCACAAAGGAAGTCGGTGTCACACGGAAAATGCGGGAAAATTACCCCAATTATTGGGTAAATCTTTTATTTGCCTTTATTCAGAGGATGGAATAGGTTATTTAGTGATTTCGAAGCCTATTATTAACAGTATGATATACTTGAAAATAGTGACATAGTGATTTTTATCGATACATTTAGTTCCATCAATACGTTTCGGATTCAAAAACACGATTCTTATTTCGGAACGTCTCCAGATTTATTACAAATAGAAAGGAACGGCAATGATTTTCTAGTTAGAGCAACACAGCGCTGAATGAGAAACGCCGGGAATAGGGGAGCCGGGCCAAAGCCCAAACCTACTTCAGTCGGTCGCGGGAGCTCGATCCGCGCAGTCGAGGCCAAACAAACTAATTGAAAAATTCGGTAAAATCGAATTAAAGGCGAATACAAGAAAAAAAAACCCTAACCACACAAATTTCTCTCACCTCACTACGAATTGAAGTTTCTAATGTGCCGGTCTTAAAGATTTATTCGGGGTGTTCCATTTTAAAAATGGAACTAGGTTGTGAGTGCACAGGATCGGGTAGCGAATGAGGGATAATATTAAAAATAGGCTGTTTGCACGCTGTAAGGGTCAGGTAAGTTTCCCTTTGCCATTATTTATGGATAAGTTTTTTTTTTCCTGGAATAAAAAGTGCTCTAGGCCTGCAAAACTCTACGGCTTGCAAAACAGTACACAGAGATCTCTGAGCGGGCGCTGTTTCATATGTCGTTTTTATATGATCGATTTCATAAAGTTATGAAGATTACTATAAATGCAGATATTTAGACATTACTGAGTATTTGTGATTTTCATGAATATTGTTTTTATTATTTACAGTACTTGATAAATGCCCTATAACTATAATACAAAATATAGAGATAATACATAACACATTTATTATTTCTATTAAAATAAAAGTAACAGTTTTGTTATATTGTTTATGTTTTTTTCGTCTATCTCTCTGTTGATTCGGGAAACACGTATGAACTACTGGATTGAAAATTGATTTTATCTCGCTACTATACTGGAACATGGAATTCGTGGATTATGACTATAAAGCGGGCCTTACCATAGAAAACATATTTTAACCATAAGATTTTATAATGATTTTTATTATACGCCATTCCTTACTTGGCGTACTGCTTCGGCAAAGAAGTTTTTTTTAACTTAAATAGGCAAAGGTAAAACAATTATCATTTTCTCTCTTCTATTTTCCATCGGTTTATTTTTTTAAGCATCCAGTAATTTTCTGATATATTAAAAAATGATATTAAGATTCTAAATCTGAAGTTGATTTATCTGTGGATTTAGAATTCGAATTTAGATCATTGGCCTAACACTAGTATGAGTAAATGTGACAAAGTGTCTTGGCTTTAAATTTATTATAAATTAATATGTGGATTGAACGAGATCAGGGTTCACATGGTCTGAAGTGTTTATTTTTTTTATTGCCTTTGTAGGAAGACGATCATACGGCCCACCTGATGGTGAGTGGTTACCGTCGCCCATGGACTTCAACAATGCCAGGGGCAGAGCCAAGCCACTGCATACCGCTTAAGACTCTCCACAAGCCTCGTTTGAAGAAGGACATGTCATAGCGCTCGGGAAACACCGTAGAGGGGAGCTCATTCCATAGCCGGATGGTACGTGGCAAAAAAGATCTCTGGAAACGCACTGTGGATGACCGCAGTGGCTCCAGGTAGTATGGATGAACTCTACTCCGGTGGCGGGCGGTGCGATGGTAAAAACGAGATGCCGGTATCATCTCGAACAATTCCTCAGAGCACTCCCAGTGTTTACCGGAAGTCAATAAAAATAACTGAAATTATTATGTACACCGCGTTAATTAATTACGTTCGAATTTCAAGAAGGTTTCATTCATAAAATTTCTTACAAACGTTTTGTTTTTATCGTGCTTTTTTAAAAAATAAGTCCAATTCTACCAGTTTTGTGGAAATGTCTGTCTCGGTTACAAACATAATCTGGAACTTTCCATCTCGCGTCTCAAATTCAAAATGCTAGCAACTGACAGCGAATGTCATATTGTCGACAATAACTTCTTTGTCCTTTGTAAACAATTTAAATTCTTTTAAGAAAAACTCAAAGAAAAAACTTTTTTTTGGTAATCTAATAAAATTTTGCGCAAAGAATTTAAATGACAATATTATAGTTTAAATTTAAAAAAAATATTGCACGCCATATTTATAGTTAAACTAGCGGACCCGGTAGACTTCGTAATGCATAATAAATACATTAAGGCAAAACCGTTTTTGTTGTTTTTATTTAATTCCGAGCATTTTCATATTTATCTACCTTTTAAACCTTCTCTGGACTACCACAAATAACTTAAGACCAAAATTAGCCAAATCGGTCCAGCCGTTCTCGAGTTTTAGCGAGACTGGTTTTTACTGGTGGTAGGACCTCTTGTCAGTCCGCACGGGTAGGTACCACCACCCTGCCTATTTCTGCCGTGAAGCAGTAATGCGTTTCGGTTTGAAGGGTGGGGCAGCCGTAGTAACTATACTTGAGACCTTAAAACTTATATCTCAAGGTGAGTGGCGCATTTACGTTGTAGATGTCTATGGGCTCCAGTAACCACCTAACATCAGGTGGGCTGTGAGCTCGTCCACTTATCTAAGCAATAAAAATAAAAAAAACTAACGAACAGCAATTCATTTTTATATATAGTTAAATTAAATTACTTTTCAATAGTACACTCGAAAACCAGGGCAACAGAAATCATAAGAGCTTAATACTTCGAAATTCAGAACGCCTCGGAATGAGTGTACGAACGTGCAGTAATTGCTTCCCGTAGGAAACGCGGCGTGTGAAAGATTTCTCGCCTTTCTACCAGGCGCGTATAAAACGGATCTGCTAATTAAGAACCAGACGGCTCTTTGATGGATTTACGATATGGAACGTGTACCGAAGCTTGGAAGATTTACCAGAAAAACGATTAATGTTATATTGCCCACCGCCGGATCGGAGTTCATCCATAGTTTTTTTTATTTTTTATTGCTTAGATGGATAGACGAGCTCACAGCTCACTTGGTGTTAAGTGGTTACTGGAGCCCATAGACATCTACAACGTAAATGCGCCACCCACCTTGATATATAAGTTCTAAGGTCTCAGTATAGTTACAGCGGCTGCCCCACCCTTCAAACCGAAACGCATTACTCACCCGTAGGGTACCTACCCGTGCGGACTCACAAGAGGTCCTGCCACCAGTAAACTGTACTGCTCAGAGACCGACTCTGTTTATCTACGGTGCGTTTTCAGAGATCTTGTCACGTATGGTCCGTATTTAGAATGAACTCTCCCATCCATGGTGCTTTCCGAGTGTTAGGCTTATGGAGAGCACTTAGCACTCACACTTCGCTATGCACTTGGCATTGCTCACAATCAGCTGGTCTAAATGCTTTTCTTCCAACAAGGACATAAGACATTATACACTTTTTATTTCTAAACCAGTGGTTCCGCAGTAGTTGAAATTCGACTATAATTGAAATTAGAAGTTTGTACACTATTATGATTCTATTTGCAAAGACTATCATACTTCTATAATCACAAATTTCGCCAAGACTACACCATAGACAAATAATATTAAAGATAAACAATACTAACCTATTTTCAATTTCACCACAGACTTTAAGCAATAACAAAAGTTTGACAGTAAACAAAGACTATAATATATATGTGGGCGTGTGTGTCAAATACATGGTAGTGTGTGTAATGTTTTATTATTGATTTAATGTATTATTAATGCATAATTTAAATAAATAAAATAGCATTCTGCATTCCTTCTCTATTTTCTCTATAAGTGTGGGAAATTTCATACTCCTCCGTCCGCGCAATTTTCGTAAAAAGGGGTACAAAATTTTTGCTTCACGTATTATAATATTACTAGAGGTCCCGCAGTAGTCGAAATTCGACTATAATTAATTGGAATTGTAAGTTTGTACACTATTATGATTGTATTTTATACTTCTATAATCACAAATTTCGCCAAGACTACACTATAAAAAATATTAACAAAGACAAACAATGTTTAATCTATTCTCAATTTGACAACAGACGTCAAGAACAAAAGTTTGACAATAAATAGTATGCATGCGTGTGTGCGTCAAATACATGGTATGTAGTGTGTGTAATGTTTTCTTTATTGATTTAATGTATCTTTTACGCATTATTTAAAAAAAATATTAGCATTGTGCACTTCTTCTCTATATTCTCTATAAGTGTGGGAAATTTCATATTCCTCCGTCCGCGCAATTTTCGTAAAAAGGGTTACAAAATTTTTGCTTCACGTATTTTTATAATATTTCTAAATAATAAACTGGAGCTGCAGACAAATATTTAGTTCGCATCTGAAGATTGTTTTGACCATTAAAAAAACGTTCTTGGCGAGGTTTCCCAAATCGTTATTTCAGTACCAGAATTAGAACGAGTCGATTCATTGGGATCGATGCGTCTTGTGAATTAAGAATGATTCATCTGTTATGAACAGCGGTCCCGGAGTTAATCAACAGACAGAATCGATATGCTAACTTTGAAACGAACTGCTCAGAGATGACTATTAAAACATTCTATTTAACGTCCGTCTGGTGTAGTGGTAAGTGACATGGTCACTACACTAGGGGGTCGCGGGTTCGAATCCCGCCAAGGGAAGATATTTGTATGATAAATATAAATGTCTTTTCCAAGGTTATGGATGTATATTAAATATATGTATGTGTATAATAAAAATATTACATTTATTTCCGTTATCTGGTACCTGTAACACAAGTTCTTTACGAACTTACCACGGGACCAGTTAACGTGGCGTGATTGTTAGTAAATATTTATTTATTATTTATTTATTTATTCCTCCTTCTTATACTACTTTCTTCGGTTTTCGTGGGTTATCGTCCTCCTTGCGCCGTGTTCCTCAGTGTTGAGGGTATGGAGGGTAGAGGTAAGGAGAACCGTCTCTGTGTGTAAAAAGTGTCCGTTAAAATCTGCTAAATAAGGGTGGCGCTGGCGTAGAACAGAGTAAATTCGAAAAAAATCGCGTTGACGATATATACTTTTTTACTAGTGGTAGGACCTCTTGTGAGTCCGCACAGTTAGGTACCGCCACCCTGCCTATTTCTGCCGTGAAGCAGTAATGCGTTTCGGTTTGTAGGGTGGGACAGATGTTGTAACTATATTGAGACCTTAGAACTCATATCTCAAGGTGGGTGGCGGTATTTACGTTGTGAATGTCTACGGGCTCCGGTAACCACTTAACACCAGGTGGGCTGTGAGCTCGTCCATCCAGCTATGCAATAAACAAATAAAAATGTAATTGACAAGCCGGTGGTCTCTAGCCTTTCAGAGTGGTAATAAATTTTTCCATGCAGAATCACACAACTGATGTATCAAACCGTGCAGTCTCCAAAAGCATTTCCCATCAGCGCTATTTGTGTAAGAGCTGAACACATTATTACCCTATCAAATAAAACTTCTTTGACGTGCGTGATTTTTTCCCAGTTATTTATTTACAAAAAGTTGTATAAACCATTTTTTTTTTTATTGCTGCTTTATTGATGGGTGGATGAGCTCACCGCTCATCGTAAATGCCGCCACCCACCTTGAGCTATAAGTTCTAAGGTCTCAGTATAGTTACAACGGCTGTCCCACCCTTCAAATCGAAACGCATTACTGCTTTACGGCAGAAATAGGCAGGGTGGCGGCACCTTTTTTTTTTTCATGGCCCTTGTTGGCAGACGATTATACGGCCCACCTGATGGTGAGTGGTTACCGTCGCCCATGGACTTCAGCAATGCTAGGGACAGAGCCAAGCCGCTGCCTACCGCTTAATACTCTCCACAAACCTCGTTTGAAGAAGGACATGTCATAGTGCTCGGGAAACACCGTGGAGGGGAGCTCATTCCATAGCCGGATGGTACATGGCAAAAAAGACCTCTGGAAACGCACTGTGGATGACCGCAGTGGCTCCAGGTAGTATGGATGAACTCTACTCCGGTGGCGGGCGGTGCGATGGTAAAAACGAGATGCCGGTATCATCTCGAACAATTCCTCAGAGCACTCCTACCCGTGCGGACTCACAAGAGGCCCTACCGCCAGTACCACCAGTCTACCTACCACATAGCTAGCACTAGGTTAACTTATGTATATCATGTAAGAATGAATACAAAATTTTAATAAAAAAGAAGACTTCAGTAATGTAAAATGAGAGTAGCATTAATGCAATCAAATGAAATTTTGAAAACGAATTTGGCCCCCTACTACTGTGTTTAGAAAAAATGCCTTCGGATTGTTTTTTATGGATGTTTTATTTTAAAAAAATACCAGGCCATCATAAATCCAAACAAGTATAAATACGTTTGGTTGTCATATGTAGGGAATGGCACGTCACCACTCTGAAGCGCTTCCTGCGAATTATGTTTGATCACACTCTATTCCCTGCACGTCGTATTATGATGTATGGCCTTTTTATGATACACTGTGAAAATTACAATCGATCTTTGTTTTTCTGAGGACCAAACAAAAAGCCGTATCCCTAGTTTCCTTAATATAAAATGAAAAAATATATATATTTCGTTACGAATATATCAACACAAATGCGCAAAAAGCAGTATTTTAGCTAGATTTTTTACGAATTCAAAATAATTCGTAACGTATTTTCTCATTGGCAAACTGTTAGTATTTCAGACAAATAATAATAATAATCTCTCCCAATAGTCCCTAACGCTCCGGCCGATTGTTGCCCACCTCGCCGGAGTGTGTCCTGCCGTCTTCCCAGGCGTGGTAGTGTTTAATACAGGATAATAATAATATAACTCTTTATTTAACACAATATAATGTACAGAGTAAACTAATAAAATAAAAGTAGGTGATATAAATCGGCGTCCATATCGCTGAAAGCGATCTCTTCCAGGCAACCTTGCAGGGAGAGCAATAAGTCAAGTGGACAAAATTACGTAGCTAGTCTGAGCTAATGTTAAATTTATTTGTTCCGCGACACCATTCCATTCTCGGAACATTCATCTCGGATAGCATCCGGCAACACTTATATCCAAGAATAACTTGTCTTTAGCTTTTATTAACTTCAGTATATGCGAACAAACCCGTATTTCACTGGAACAAATATACTTAATGTTCCCTAAAGACATCAGGGTATCCAGCCGTATCAAATGCGAGACAGTCAACGCTCAAACAGAGGAATTAATAAAAGCCGAGCACTCATTTACAAGTGTAATCGCAGTCTTATGAATATGAATGAAAGTCTCAGATTTACAGGGACTCGAGGTTTTGATAACTCTTAATTGCTTCTGATTTCCTGGTAGTTGTTGAGCAAATGATTCATTTTTCATTGAAAAGGCTAACTTTTTTTTTGGATAGCCCAGTTTTTTTCTACGTATTTTTTTCACAATGAAGCTCAATTAAGCTTTTGTGTTCCGGAATAGGGATTATTCTCGGGTTGGAATGGAATTTTGTACGAAGTTTTTAATTAAATTTTGACTATTTCATTCTCCATACATACGTACGGAACAGCCACTAAATAATAAATATTTTATACAACACTATTGAGATTTTGACATATTATCTCCACATATATGTGGGTTACCACCTAACACCAGATGAGCTGTGAGTTAGTTAACCCGTTTAAAGTAATAAAAATCAGCCTTGCAATTGACGTACTTCTAATAATGTACACTTTTCGTGGCCACGTGCTCGAAGTTTGTTCGACACAAAAACAAATTCAATAAAACCTAAAATCCATTAACCTCGTACTTATTATTTTCGTGTTGCTATTGAATTATTTTTTAGTAGGCAATCAGCTAACGATCGCATCGCGTTTGTAACGTTCTAAAATAACATTGCGTCGTAGTCCACAACGAATACATACATATGTACTAATGCCCTTTAGATTTACATACCGAGATGCGAACAAGATCTGCAATCAAAATCACAAATAATTCAAATTCAATTCAGTGACATTTACTGTAAATTGATTTATATTTGTGTCAGCCATGTTGGGAGGGGGAGGTTTGCCTTAATCGCCATGCTTGGCATGCGGGTTGGGGATCGCAGTGGCTGTTATATTACTTGGATAATGCTGCTGCCCATTCTCTGCAGAATCTCTTAGTCGCTTCTTACGGACGCCCACGGAAGGTAAAAGGAAGGTGTTGTTCTGTTTCGAGGCCATTACACGACTACTGAAGGTCGCGGGAATCCGCTAGAGGCAGGTAGCGCATAACCGATCATTGGACGAGGCTTGGAGAGGCCAGCGGTCAGACTATGTCCAGCAGTGGACGTCGGTGGGCAAGGAAACAAAGCATATATATACATAAATATGTCAAGATTAGTTTGGTAGCTAAACGAAACGCAGCAAGATTCCCGCGAGATGGCAGCACGATTGCGGTATCGTCGGAACTCGGCTAATTTCGTGCTACGACAGAGCTAAACCGATGGAGGCGCGTAGACGCCATCACACTTACCAACCAGTCTTCTTGAAGAGCGGTGCCTCCATCCTAAGAACTGTCATTCGTTTTCGTTTGCTAACGTCAAGAGATTTCTAAATTGTTCTAAGATAACAAACGTGATTGGTGTACTCAATGTTTCTCTTAGCTCGATCACCCTATTCGCCCCTACGATGTCTGACGATGGTGTTAATAATTGTGGCTTCTCCGACAAATATATATTATATAACAAATCGATGTAAAACAACACATACTTAGTGCGTATGGATAAAAGACATAAATTGTACACTTTATTGCACACCAAAATATAATTAACATTGAAAATCGGTCAAGGTATAAAAAATATATAAATAGCATCGATGGTCTTTTGGCTTAAAACGATCTCATCCATACGACTGCTACAGATTGCGCACTCATGAAAACAGAACTTAATAAACCAAGCAACAAAAACATCAAGTACCTATTTTCATTTGGCTTAGCAAATACAGTGACATGTTTACGACATTATCCAGAAGCACATTGGAAATGGTTCCCACGAAAACTATTTGACATGGCACAAATATACGTCTGTACTCATTTTGTACTACACAAAATAGCTACCAGTGAAAGTTGAAACAGATATAATGCTGATAAATGTCAAGTCAGTTTGAATAATTAGTTTCGTCCAGAAGACGTTTTAGCTCGTGAATAATTGTTTAATATATAGTTTTGGAACTCATTTTTCAATTGTCAGACAAAATTTATTCATAGGATATACTTGATGGATATGTCTTCTGCTCGCAATAATGAACAAAACGTATTGTTTGAGCTTACTTAGTCGAAGTACAGTGGTTTTTACGGTTGTTCCGTTATAACTACTGAACTAGGCATCCGATTGACTTGAAACTTGGTATCCATGTAGAAAATACGTGTTCTTAATGGATAGGCTAATATTTATATGAGTGTTGGACTCCCTAATAATAATGACAATAATTAATAATGTTAATTTTAAATGCCCAGCGAAGCGGACGAGTATGGCTAGGCTATAAATATAAAAATGAATTGCTGTTCGTTAGTCTCGCTAAAACTCGAGAACGGCTGAACCGATTTGGCTAATTTTGGTCTTGAATTATTTGTGGAAGTCCAGAGAAGGTTTAAAAGGTAGATAAATATGAAAATGCTCGGAATTACATAAAAATAACAATTTTGTTTTTCCTTTGATGTGTCCCCCGTCGGACGGATTCCTTTTGTTCGTTTTAAGTTTTTTTTTTTTTTTTTTTTTTTTTTTTTTTTTTTTTTTTTTTTTTTTTTTTTTTTTCCCTACCTATGCTGATAGCCTTGAGAGGCTATTTCAGCTTCACCCTAACGTTAGTAGGTGAGCTCGCGGGGCTCAACCGGAGAGTTGCTAACACTGACCCTAGCAAGAGCAGTGCTTCGCAGAATCTACCACCGGATCGGAAACGCGACCCACTGAGAAGATCCGGCGAGAAACTCAGTGGGCTGTGTCTATGGGTTAGTTCGCTCGTCGAGCCCTTCGTCGCAAGCGACGGGTTCGACGAGGACGGTGACCGGTGCTTGTGGTGCCTAAAAGCACCGTTAATGGATCAGGAGGATCCGTAATGACGTGCTTTGGGCGACGTCGACGGTTTACCATTCGGTCTACTGGGTCGGGTATGTAATTTCCAGCGGCTACGATGAGAGGGTTCTCATGTCGTGCCGCCTTCTCAAAATGGCGCAGCGATGCCGACTGTAGATACTTACTAACAGAGTCGAGCTCCAGGTCGTCGTGGAGATCCACATTCCTAAGGAACCAAGGCGCTCCGACGGCTATCCTGCAGAATCGTGATTGAATAACCTGAAGGGATTTCAAGTTGGTGCGGGCTGCGTGAGCGAACACTACGCTTGCATACGTCATGACGGGGCGTATACAAGTTTTGTAGAGAGTTACCTTATTACGGAGGGACAGCTTGCTTCGACAACAAAGCATTGGATAGAGTCGTCCTAGAATAAACGCGGCGCGGTCGCGTACCGTTTTTATATGGGGACGGAATGTCATCCCTCTGTCGAGGGTGACGCCTAGATATTTGACCTTCGAGACCCACGGTATGGGCTGGCCAAAGAGAGTGATGGGACTAACGGTGGAGGTGTTTGCGCGCCTACTACGGAGTGGGATGCTCGAAGTGATGTTCGGAGGGCGACCCCTTTTGAAGAGCACCGCTGCGCTTTTCGTGGGGTTGATGTCAATTCGCCACTTCCGGAACCACTGTCCCATGGTGGCTACTGCGATCTGGAGTCGCCGATGAAGCAGCGACATCTTCCTACACGAGTAGTAGATAGCCGTGTCATCGGCGAAGAGCGCTAGATGGGTCTCCGGAGACCGGGGTATATCATTGATATACAAACTAAATAATAACGGGGAGAGCGCGGAGCCTTGCGGGACTCCGGCAGTCAGTTGACGGGGACGAGAACGAGTTCCCTCTACTCGATATCGAAACGAACGGTTCGACAAGAAGTCTCGTATGATGAGCACGAGTCTGTCTGGCACTCCCATGTTGTACAGTTTATAAATTAAACCGTTGTGCCAGACTTTGTCGAACGCCTTCGCGATGTCGAAGAAGAGGGCGCCGGTCGGGATTTGTTTACGCCTATTTAGTCCTATCAGAATGTGCTCCGTGAGGCGGTGCACTTGTTGTACGCACGAGTGTTTAGAGCGGAATCCGAACTGTTCGTCTATGAGAATTTTGTTCGCGGTAACAAAATCCCAGAGGCGTTTCCTAAGGAGCCGTTCGTAAATTTTTCCTATCGTCGAGAGGAGACTAATCGGACGGTAACTAGAAGTTTCGTTTGTCGGTTTGCCCGGCTTATGTATACCGATAACGTCCGCTTCTTTCCACACCGCGGGAAAGATGCAGTGCGTCATAGCGGCATTTAAAATTGTAGCCAACATTGCTATCAGTTGGACTGGCAAGAGTTTTAGCGCGCGGTTGTGGATGCCGTCGGAGCCGGGTGCCTTCCTAGGTTGGAGGTTGTGGATCGCGTCTCTAACTTCGTCAGTGGTAATCGGGGGTAACGCGTCCGAGGGCGGCAGGGAAGCTCTGCGCTCGACCTCCCTGTCGACTAACTCGGTGTGTTCGGGGTCCGCGTGTTGAGTGCTGGTGGTGCACTGCTCTTGCAGTGCATCGGCAAGCAGCTCAGCCTTGTCATCGTCATCGAATGCCGGTGGTTGGCCTGAAGGGCGTACGAGGGGAGGCATAGTAGCGGTAGTTTCGGATTTGAGAGTCCTAGCTAGTCGCCAGTATGCTTGGTGGTTTATTTTATACAAAAGCTTAGGTATTTTATTTATCGATTGAGACACTACGAAGTTTGCCGGGTCAGCTAGTATATAATAATAATCTTCAATGATTGCCTTTAATACTCCAGTTGAAATTCTTAATTGTATTGGAAAATGTGTATTGTGTGACTGCAGAGTTTGTGGCAAAATTATACGTCATTACGACGTTATACTAGCGTCTATTATATGTTATACCATAGATAATAATATAATATCAAAGCAAAATTGTTGCTTATTCTAAGCGATTGATACTTTGAAGCATCGGTCATTAGCCCACACGAATACTTCAAATCGTCTCGTTTAGATCAACGAAAAATAAAATAAAATTGGGAAACCACGCCTCCACAAGTTTGAGAGTCGCTGTTCTAATAGTTATTTCAGGGCTACACTAATACGTGGCCCGATTTAATCTGTATCCGACCTATTTGTGATTAATTGAATGAATGAATTAGCTCTAAAGCGGATTGTGTTCGCGCGTTGATGTAATATAAATAGGAATTTAATTAAAGCAAGCAATCATGCTCAAATATGGCATGTATGGGCGCAGACGCCATTATTGGCAATAATTAACATGATTTATAGTTTAATTTGGTTTATGATATTATTTATTTATTATTAGCATTTGTCTGCCAGTTACACTTTTTTTTTTTTTGCTTAGATGGGTGGTCGAGCTCACAGCCCACCTGGTGTTAAGTGGCCCATAGACGTCTATAACGTAAATGCGCCACCCACCTTGAGATATAAGTTCCAAGGCCTCAAGTATAGGTACAACGGCTGCCCCACCCTTCAAACCGAAACGCAGTGCTGCTTCACGGTAGAAATAGGCAAGGTGGTGGTACCTACCCGTGCAGACTCACAAGAGGTCCTACCACCAGTGATTGCGCAAATTATAATTTTGCGGGTTTGATTTTTATTACACGATGTTATTCCTTCACCGTGGAAGTCAATTTTGAACATTTGTTAAGTACGTATTTCATTAGAAAAATTGGTACCCGCCTGCGGGATTCGAACACCGGTGCATCGCTATATACGAATGCACCAGACGTCTTATCCTTTAGGCCACGACGACTTCAGTTACTAACGTAGCAGTACGTACTTCAGTAGACTAAAGTTAATTAAAACAGACAGCGATCGATGCAATTTCCCTGTTTGCAATGTCACTAATTACAGCAGCACGCTCGTATGAAATATGAATCAATACATAAACGTGTACAGTGTACACAGTTTGTGATTATTACTTTAGATTTGTTGTGTTGTGTGTTTAGTGCGAGTTTTTTAACGTTCTCGATAGCGTAAACGTTTTCTTTGTTACGCTAGACGTCGAATTTCTTAAAAATCGCTACTGCTTTCTACTCGGACATATGAAATACTCGATTGTTTTTATCGTTAAAAAAGTAGTCTCTGGCGGTCGTTATTAACAAATAGAAAAAAGAAATTAAATAATATAACTAAGAGCTCTGTAGAGCTATTTAATACAATTCCAGAGTCTTATATAATGAAATGAGCGAGCATAATTCACGCGGCACCCCCTGAAGTGTAATAACATTCATATTGTTTAGTTCTATTCGACCGCGGCAATGTAAAATAGGAACGTGTATTTTTACGGAGGCAATTTCGTGGTACCGGGTAAAGTATACCTACTGCGTAAAGTGACATTTGCAGGACTAGAACAATTTTTTTCACAAGTTGAGTGAAGGCTGGGGGCTTTTGCGAGTGCAGTCTTGCGGATCTAGGTTGCGGGCACACGATGCTCTCTCTCTATTCTCTCACTGGACCACCCATCGCCATCGAGCCGAATACCGGGAATATTTTGCCCAAATTCCTACCACCAGTGTTTTAGGGCCCGTCCATATGCCAGCTTGGAGACCGGCGAGAGACCCCGGAAGCTGACGTATAAGCTGCTCTACACGAGTCCTGTGATAAGTATCTGGCTATCTGGACGAATAAACGTACTCCTCAGCCTACACACCGTTGATGATCCAGTGTTTCGAAGCTATAAGTTGATGGCGACGTCTAGGCCGGCTCTGGTCAGCCGAAAAGTCCCGTGGTCGAGGCCCCGAGGATCGGCAGTTAGGCGTTTTGTGGGTGTAGAGCGGCGAGAGAAGATGCGTAGCAGACGGAATGCATCGCCTTATCTCCACCTTGTCTCTGTGGCGATAGCCATCATACAAGATGCCTGAATCTCGTTTACGACATTTTCAAGTTAAGCTCGCATATATAATATATAAGAATAAATATTTACTAACAATCACGCCACGTTAACTGGTCCCGTGGTATGTTCGTAAAGAGCTTGTGTTACAGGTACCAGATAACGGAAATAAATGTAATATTTTTATTATACACATACATATATTTAATGTACATCCATAATCCTGGAAAATACATTTTTATATTTATCATACAAATATCCTCCCTTGGCGGGATTCGAACCCGCAACCCCCTTGTGTAGTGGACCATGTCACTTACCGCTACACCAGACGGCCGTTATATACAAGTTCCGAACAACAACATTCGGACTGTCAGTCTACCGGGCAAATATCACCCGCTCGGTGGAAGATCTTCCCTTTCGTCGTTTAAGCCTCCCAAATCTCCATTGTGTTCTCCTTCGTTCGTGGTTCAGTTGCGGATTGTTGAGCCACAAAGAATTTTAGCCGGTTCAACTCAGGTATATCCCGCTTACCGCTCCCAAAGTGTGAGCTAAAGGCTGATGATTCCATACTGACTCAAAATCAGAGTCTATAGACTTAACAACGTGATGCCACCATCTACATTGAGACATGACATGTCAATGATATAACAGCCCTTCAATTCGAGTCTTGCTTAATCATCATTTGACACGGTAAAGCCCAGGTTGTTGCTATTTTAGGTCTAGAGCACACAGCCCTCTCTGGCTTTAGCCTAGCCTTAGTTCATATTGTATTCAGAAATAGATTTGTGAATGGTCTCATTATTCTACTTCAGGGCTGTATGCACGTACAAAATACGGTCATCCCGCCACTAAAGATAAGTACATAGAACAGTTAATACACGCTTTTATTTACACTAAGACGTAATTTACGAGCACTCCCGGAACTAGGGACGAGCAATTTATCGACTATAACATTGAGTAATGATGTCCGCTGTATTTATTCTCTTAGTTACAAAACATTCTACAATTAGTTTTAAAACTCTGGTGGTAGGACCTCTTGTGAGTCCGAGCGGGTAGGTACCACTGCCCTGCCTATTTCTGCCGTGAAGCAGTAATGCGTTTCGCTTTGAAGGGTAGGGCAGCCGTTGTAACTATACTGAGATCTTAAAACTTATATCTCAAGGTGGGTGGCGCATTTATGTTGTAGATGTCTATGGGCTCCAGTAACCACTTAACACCAGGTGGGCTGTGAGCTCGTCAACCCATCTAAGCAATAAAAAAAAACTCACCAAAGTCAATAATTACGTTGAAGTTTTGTTACTGGTGGTAGGAAGTCTTGTGAGTTCGCACTGGTGTCTATATTTGCAGTGAAGCAGTAATGCGTTTCGGTTTGAAGGATGGGGCAGCCGTTGTACCGTAAAACTGAGACCTTATAACTCATGTTCCAAAATAGATGGTGGCATTTACGTTATTGATTTCTATAGGCTTCTATATAATCACTTAACACCGAACCCGTGAGATCGTCCACCCAATTAAGCACAAAAAAATGTTTAATCAATACTACGTAGTGGGAAATGTTGTTTTTTTAAATTTGAAGTGGTCTTCTTGGGCTGTAAAATAGGTTTTCTGATGTACTTGCGTCAAAGTGCGCCAGGGTGTTAATACCGCGGGTAGGTACGTTTTTTGTTGTAATTAAACAAGCGGGTTCATTGCCCGTCCGGTAACATGAATAGCATCGCCCATCTTGAAGCTATGTGGTTTTGGCGTAGCGCCATCCCATTTTTAAGTGGGATTATGAAAGGCGACAGGATAATGAGTACGCTACTTGCTACTTCGGTAGCTACGTGCTTTCTCCTTGGGTACGATTTCTAACCGAACTGGTGTTGGTATTGTAAGTCCGCATGGTATCATCATCAGAACCATTAAACGCAAAAATTTTGATGGGTGGACGAGCTCACAGCCCACCTGGTGTTAAGTGGTTACTGGAGCCCATAGACATCTACGACGTAAATGCGCCACCCACCTTGAGATATAAGTTCTAAGGTCTCAAGTATAGTTACAACGGCTGCCCCACCTTTCAAACCGAAACGCATTACTGCTTCACGGCAGAAATAGGCAGGGCGGTGGTACCTACCCGCACGGACTCACAAGAGGTCCTACCACCAGTAATAAAACCGTACCGATTGAAGTACCGATTTCCTTATTTCAGTACGTTTTTAATTCCTATAATATATTATGAGATAATATTAGGTCTTTACTGACAAAATTGCCGTTTAGTATACAGAAAGTTAAAATCATTTTCTTATGAATATATTTTATATCTATGAATCAAAATATGTACCCATGGTATCAATGCATCTCTGTCTACTAGTCAGGTAGTTTTCAATGCTTCTCGAGTATCGTCAGCTTCCGCTATTACCTTTTTTTTTATTGCCCTTGTAGGCAGACGAACGCGCGGCCCACCTGATGGTGAGTGGTTACCGTCGCCCATGGACTTCAGCAATGCCAGGGGCAGAGCCAAGCCGCTGCCTATTTATATATACCTTTATACCTTTGATTGGTCCTTATTGAGTTTAGTTTTCAGATGATCACGAGGTTCAGTTTTCAATATCAAAATTTCTATGACGGAAGCATTCGAACCGTTGTGGGTTTCTTTGTAGTGTTCACGCCAAGCACGTCGTTAATGTTGTGAGCATTGCTAACGCGACGGAACTTGTCTTCCTTATTTACTGTTTTTTTTTATCGGGTCCATGTTTATTTAAAGTTACAAATGTAGTGAAAACAAATCACTAATCAATTAACAATCGACTGAATTATAAAATAGAATTACATCTTTTTTTAATAATATTCATTTTAAAAGGCATTATTGTAAAACAACAACTTCATAGCACGTATTATATCGATAAGATAAGATATCGATTGATTTGCTATAACTACCATATTCTGCCCTTCGGATGTCCGTATACTTGTGCAGAGTTACAATAGGCTCTGCTACCAGTAAGCAAACAGATATTATTTTGATTAGTTTTTTAAGTTATTACAGACATAATTAAAATAACATTGTTTTGACTTTCTGCTTGATAAGTAATCTTATCTTATCTTATTATTATTATCTTATACCTTTAAACGAGCAATTCTTGTAGCTATATTAATATATGTATATGTATATAATCTGAATCTCGGAAACGGCCCCAACGATTTTCATAAAATTTAGTATGCAGGGGATTTCGGGGGCGATAAATCGATCTAGCTACGATATATTTTCAGAAAATGTTGTTTTATTCGTGTTTTCAATAATCAACTCTTCCCGACATCTATTGGCGAATAATAATACTATTTTGCTTAATTGAGGGCAACTAACCGCTTTAAAGACAAAACAAGATGGCGTTATAAAAAAAAAACCGTCGGTCATCATCTAGTATTTAATTAAACTAAATATAATTTACACTATTTTTCTTTAGCGAATAATGATCGATACATTTATTTGTTTTTAAACAAATATCTGTGTTGTTCTTAAATATCATGAAATACACAATGTATTCCTTATTTGTAACATTAACTTCGGAGATATTCAGTTGTAGTTCTTGACTTGTTAGACTGAGATGGCTGAACGCAGTACTCTCAAGAGGGAGTAGGATGTAAAACTTGAATTATTCATACAATTCTGGCAGTACGCGTTTCGAGCTTGGTTCACATTTTACAAATCTTTTATTCAACGCTTTCTGTAAGGGAGGCGAAATAACGCAGTTTTTTTTCATTCATACTATTTGTAAGGGATACACGAAAGTTATTTTATTTTTTAGGGGATTTTTTGCTTACAAAATGTTAGGACACTAAAGCCGGCTTAGATTGCTGTGAGAAGAATTGCAATCCACACACCTCAATTTTGAAGTCGTCGTGGCCTAAAGGATAAGACGTCCGGTGCATTCGTATGTAGCGATGCACCGGTGTTCGAATCCCGCAGGCGGGTACCAATTTTTCTAATGAAATCGTACTCAACAAATGTTCACGATTGACTTCCACGGTGAAGGAATAACATCGTGTAATAAAAATCAAATCCGCAAAACTATAATTTGCGTAATCACTGGTGGTAGGACCTCTTGGGAGTCCGCACGGGTAGGTACCACCACCCCGCCTATTTCCGCTGTGAAGCAGTAATGCGTTTCGGTTCGAAGGGTGGGGTAGCCGTTGTGACTATACTGAGACCTTAGAACTTATATCTCATGGTGGGTGGCGCATTTACGTTGTAGATGTCTATGGGCTCCAGTAACCACTTAACACCAGGTGGACTGTGAGCTCGTCCACCCGTCTAAGAAAAAAAAAAAAAACATGGGTAGGTATATCCCGCTGCTTTTCTACCGGTCATGCGTTATGTAAGTAAATTATGTATTGAATATGTTTATTTAATTTATCAATATTGAATATGTTTCAATATTTGATATATTTTGATAGATGCCTCTGAATATTGTTAATAATAATAGAACATTGCCAACATTTCCCAAATTTCCCTAGTAGGAAACGATTGTTTGGAATGATATCTCTTTTAGCGAAAAGACCGACTATTGTACAAATTATCCATGTTGTCTTACTTTTAATGTTATTTAAGTTTTGATGTGTAATAAAATATACTCTTACTTTTTCTCTCTCTCTCGTTCTTCTGTATGAAGAATAGGATAGCCGTTTCACAACATTGGCACTGCGATCTTATTTTTGAAGGTAGGTGGCTGCATTAATATGGTGAAGTGTATCCATTCCGATCACCACTAAACACTAGAGGAGGGCTTGTATGCTTATCTTTTTTTTTTTTTTTTTTATTGCCCTTGTAGGCAGACGAGGATACGGCCCACCTGATGGTGAGTGGTTACCGTCGCCCATGGACTTCAGCAATGCCAGGGGCAGAGCCAAGCCGCTGCCTACCGCTTAATACTCTCCACAAGCCTCGTTTGAAGAAGGACATGTCATAGCGCTCGGGAAACACCGTGGAGGGGAGCTCATTCCATAGCCGGATGGTACGTGGCAAAAAAGATCTCTGGAAACGCACTGTGGATGACCGCAGTGGCTCCAGGTAGTATGGATGAACTCTACTCCGGTGGCGGGCGGTGCGATGGTAAAAACGAGATGCCGGTATCATCTCGAACAATTCCTCAGAGCACTCCCCATGGAACATGCGGTACAGAATACAGAGGGAACCGAAGTCCCTCCGCAGACCCAGAGGCTCCAAACGATCCGTGAGAATGGGATTATCGACAATCCGAACGGCCCTCTTCTGTATGGAGTCAAATGGAAGAAGCTGGTATTTGGGAGCCCCGGCCCAGAGATGGGAGCAGTACTCCACGCGAGGCCGGACTTGAGCTTTATAAAGCAAAAGTCTTTGTCCAGGCGTGAAGTACCGCTTTGCTCTGTTGAGGACTCCCAGCATTTTGGACGCCAACTTGGCTTTGCCTTCCAAATGACTCCGAAACTGGACATCGCTCGAAATGTCGACCCCAAGTATCCCGATACTCTCGGAAGGTTGCAGGGATACTCCTTGGAATTGCGGCGCCATGACAAAGGGGTCCTTCTTCGCAGTGAACGCGCAAACTTGTGTCTTTATCGGGTTGAATTGAACTAAGTTCAATTCACCCCATTCGGAGACTCGCCCCAGAGAGTTCTCCACTTCAGACACAAGTTTTGATCGTCTCTCTTGCACCGCGCTCCGAGAGAGACTCTGATGGCCGATATATCGCGCATCCCCCGTGCTGTCATCCGCATAGCAATGCATGCCATCAATAGACAGCATGTCATTGATATACAGGATGAAAAGCGTGGGGGAGAGCACCGAACCTTGTGGAACGCCAGCGTTAATGGTCATGGTATCAGAGCAGTCACCGTCTACAACGACCGTGATGCTCCGCCCATCCAAAAAGCTAGCGATCCACTTGCAGAGTCCCTCGGGGATTCCGTAAGATGGTAGCTTCGATAGAAGTGCCCTATGCCAGACCCTGTCGAAGGCCTTCGCGATATCAAGGCTCACAGCAAGAGCCTCGCCCTTGCTCTCCAAGGCTTCAGCCCACCTGTGAGTAAGGTATACAAGAAGATCGCCAGCTGAGCGACCGTGACGGAAACCGTACTGTCGGTCACTGATCAGCTGGCGATCCTCAAGATACTTCAGGAGTTGTGTATTTATTATTCGCTCCATCACCTTGGAAAGCAAGGAAGTTATCGCGATAGGCCTATAGCTCGACGGGTCCGACCGGTCACCCTTCTTGGGGATAGGGTGGACGTGGGCGGTCTTCCATGAAGACGGAACCCTGTTAGCGCAATAAGAGAGGCGATACAAACGCGTTAGCGCAGGTGTCAGCTCAGGGGCGCACGTTTTCAAAACCACTGCGGGGATGCCGTCTGGCCCACTCGACTTATGGACGTCCAGGAGTCGGAGCTCCCGCCTAACTGCACACTGTGTGAAGCAGATATCCGGCAGGGAGCTATCACACCGGGGGATGTTCGGTGGTGTGGCACCCCCGTCGTCCACAGTCGAGTTCGAGGCGAAGAGTTTGACCAGAAGGTCAGCCTTCTCTTTCGCGCTGTGGGCCAGAGTGTCATCGGACTTGCGCAGTGGTGGGAGACTAGACCTGCAAAAGTTTCCTTCTGCAGCTTTGGCGAGCGACCAAAAAGCACGGCTCCCGGAGGGATAGCTCTTTAATCGCTCGCCAACTCTAGCAACGTGCTCCGACTTCGCCTTGGCAATTACCTTCTTGTAGGACCTGGAAGCGGCGTTATATTTCCGCCTTTCCCCTGAGATGTTAGGATCCCGACGTCTCCTGGCATTATCCCATGCCACGTATGCGGACCGCTTGAGGTGTGCAGCATCCCTACTGGCATTGTTATACCAGGGTCTGCTGCGACCCCCAACGGGCACTTCAGAGGAGGGAATAAACAATTCCATCCCCCGGAGCACCACGTCTTTAAGACGGTCCGCACAGACGTCAGGATCAGCAGAGGAAAAGCAGAACCGCCCCCATGGGTAGGATGCGTAAAATTCACGCAATCCATCCCAATCTGCTGACATATACCGCCAAACTCTACGATACCCGGTCGTCGTTCGACGACCAGGACGAGAGAGTGGTACGGCAGCACGAATAAGGCAGTGATCAGACGATCCAAGCGGAGCGTCGACCACCACACTGTATCCGGCCGGATCCGTGGTCAACAGAAGGTCCAACAAAGAAGGTTCGTGCCCCTCGATATCTGGGACACGGGTGGGCTGTGTCACCAGCTGAGAGAAGCCGTAGGCCAAGGCGAAATCGTAGGCAGTCCGACCCGGGAGGTCAGTGGTTCTGGACCCCAACCACTCTTGATGGTGAGCGTTAAAGTCTCCAAGAACCACCACCTCCGCAGATGGGTACTGCTCAAGCACGCGGTTAGTCCCCTCTTGCACATGCTCAAACAGAGTTGAACCTGCATCACTGCTGTGGGACCTGTACAGGCACGCGTAGATTCGGATACAGCCCCCGTGATCCACGCGCAGCCACAAGAGGGACAGGTCCCGTTGTTCGAGGCCCCGAAGACGGCGACAACAGACATCCGCCCGGACGAATACGCACACCCCGGCTTTACGTAGGAAGTTGTGCTCCAATACGTAGCCGGGGTATTCAAGGTATGAGGTATCGTCCGGAGCAGATATCTGCGTCTCCGTTAAAAAAAGCAGGGCACAGTCTCTACAGTAATAAAAAATAGAATAACAGTTGTAGTTTTGTAAATCAAATATGAGAAATTGATTTTACGACAATGATTATTCTCAATTATCATAATCGCTGTTATGACTACAGGTAGCTACGGCTACTTAATAGTGATGACTACAGGTAGCTACGGCTACTTAATATTATAAATACGTTTACGGAAGTAAAAAATAATATTAGAAATACCTGACTACCGATGCATTGTATAGCTTTAACTAAATGATACTGAGATTTTATTTGATATTGATATATTTATATTATATATATTTGATTTTATTGATATAAGTTATCTAAATAAATCATTGTTCTGACGAGGCTTGGGGGAGGCCTATGTCAAACAGTAGAAGTTTGTGGACTGAAAGATAGAAGGTAGAACATGGATATTTTATTTTATGTCAAACTAAAAAAAAAAACACATTTATAGCCTTATACGATACACGGTAATTTTCACGAACTAATCCGAAAACTAAACAATAAAACCGATGTATTCCAATGAGTATGAATAATGAATGAGAAGTTTCAATATTTCATGAAATGCCTATTCGAGATAGTGGTGATCGAAACTAATCGCCATTCGTATCGTTGAATAGATACAGCTCTAACGTAAAAACACTAGCGACCCGCCTTCGCTTCGCTTCGGAAACATTACATTTTATTATTGTTATTTACGTATCGCGGGTGACGCCGCGGGGCGAAGCTAGTCTAAAAAAAGTAGCCTAAGTTACTCCTTATGTTATCAGCTACCTATTAGTGAAAGTCTCGTCAAAATCGGTTCAGCCGTGCTAGAGATTAGCCGGAACAAACAGACGGACAGACAAAAATTGTAGAAAATGTTATTTTGGTGTATGTACCGTATATAACTAGTCAGGTCATAAGTATTGTCACACAGTAAAAACTTTTCTTTTAGAATGCTGGCCACAAAAAAGTTTATTGAATTCGAATTTCGAATTGTTCATGAAAATAAAAATGTATACTTTTAGAATTTTACTCATTTTTAAATATGGAGTGGACGCTTAAAGAAGACCGTGTTGCAGTTATTGCGTTGCATCGTTGCGGTTACGCGCCAATTCAAATTTTTAACATACTGAAAAATTTGAATATAACCAAAAGATTCGTTTATCGTACCATCAAACGATACAATGAAGACTCTAGTGTAGATGACAGGTCAAGAAGTGGTCGCCCTCGGTCTGTTAGGACTCCAGCAGTGATAAAAGCTGTGAAGGCGCGAATTCAAAGAAATCCCAAACGTAAGCAGAAACTATTGGCCCTTCAGATGGGGTTAAGCAGAATCACGGTGAAAAGGGTGTTAAATGAAGACTTAGGGCTTCGGGCATATCGAAGAAAAACAGGACATCGTTTGAATGCTCGTCTAATGGACCTGAGACTGAAGAGATGCTGCGCTTTGTTGAAGCGGTACGCGGGAAAAAAATATCGGGAAATTCTTTTTTCGGATGAAAAAATTTTTACCGTAGAAGAGAGCTACAACAAACAAAATGATAAGTGTACGCACACAGTAGTGAAGAAGCGAGCAACCGTATTCCGCGTGTCCAAAGAGGTCATTTTCCATCCTCGCTTATGATATGGTTGGGAGTTTCTTATTGGGGCTTAACAGATGTACATTTTTGTGAGAAAGGTGTAAAAACGAATGCAGTTGTGTATCAAAATACAGTTCTGACGAACCTTGTGGAACCTGTTTCTCATATCATGTTCAATAACAGGCACTGGGTATTCCAACAAGATTCGGCGCCAGCTCATAGAGCGAAGAGCACACAAGACTGGCTGGCGGCGCGTGAAATCGACTTCATCCGGCACGAAGACTGGCCCTCCTCCAGTCCAGATTTGAATCCGTTAGATTACAAGATATGGCAACACTTGGAGGAAAAGGCGTGCTCAAAGCCTCATCCCAATTTGGAGTCACTCAAGACATCCTTGATTAAGGCAGCCGCCGATATTGACATGGACCTCGTTCGTGCTGCGATAGACGACTGGCCGCGCAGATTGAAGGCTTGTATTCAAAATCACGGAGGTCATTTTGAATAAACTTTAGTGTCATAAGAATCGGTAGGCAGCGGCTTGGCTCTGCCCCTGGCATTGCTGAAGTCCATGGGCGACGGTAACCACTCACCATCAGGTGGGCCGTATGCTCGTCTGCCTACAAGGGCAATAAAAAAAAATATCTATGTTTTGTTAAGTTCATTTTGGTATATGGTTACATAATGAATAAACTTGTTTCAATTATTTTACATTAAACATGTGACAGAATTTATGACCTGACTAGGTATATTCATATGCATGTAGTAAAAAGCGATTATTTCAATATTACAAACAGACACTCCAATTTTATTTATATGTATATTATATGTATATCATTCACAAAAATGAAAATGGCTGACAACTCGGAAATAAATGAAAACGGAAACTAATAGAATTTACCAGAACACGAAACCATCGACCTGGTCTAACAGCATACTTCCCCGAAATGATTTAGTTGAAATAAAATAATGTAAACTAAAAATCTAATAATTATTCTTAAGCATTAACTAAGATTAGTTTTAAATATTATATTCGACTATTTATTTTTATTTCTTATATATGTACATTTACTGGTGGTAGGACCTCTTGTGAGTTTGCGCGCCACCCTGCCTATTTCTGCCGTGAAGCAGTAATGCGGTTTGAAGGGTGAGGCAGCCGTTGTAACTATACTTGAGACCTTAGAACTTATATCTCAAGGTGGGTGGCGCATTTACGTTGTAAATGTTTATAGGCTCCAGTAACCACTTAACACCAGGTGGGCTGTGAGATTGTCCACTTATTAAAGCAATAAAAAAAAATGAGACGCCAATAGACTTCGAGAGGTCTGGTATACAAGGCTCTACTTTTACCAAGTACTTATTTTCGTCGTGGAAAATCCGTATTAAAATAAAATTGGTATTTTAACGTATCGTTTGCATATAGAGCGCAGCGCTTAATCTACCATCGAAATATAATACTGCAAATGATATGTAAATCAGTTCGAAATCATTTCAATCGAATTCATTAAAATGTATTATCCAAATATATTCCCAGAAGAGTACGATAAATACATAGGTAAGTACAGAATAGACCTAAATTTATTTTTGTTCGCCCACAAAATTCAGTCAAGCGTTATAACAGTGTTACGTAAAATGATATTCCAACTATGTACAAGCTTGTATAATATGTATACAAGTATTTATGTTTAAGAATTCTGAAAATATTTTACATAATATTATAATGCGCTAACAAATTTAGGGCGTCTAATCTTTTAGAGAAAAAAAAAAGACATTTATGTAACAAATTCTTATGTATTCTGTTTTTTTTTCTGTTCTCGTCCTTAGACAATCTATATATAAAAGAACGTATGTGTGTGTATGTATGTTCACTTAAAGCTCGAGGGCCGTTAGCACAATTGATTTCAAGCTTCTTTTTTTTTTATTTGCCCGTGTAGGCAGACGAGCATACGGGCCACCTGATGGTGAGTGGCTACCGTTGTTCATGGACGTCGGTGATGCCAAGGGCAGAGCCAAGCCGCTGCCTACCGTTTAATACTCTCCACAAGCCTCGTTTGAAGAAGGACATGTTATAGCGCTCGGGAGACACCGCCGAGGGGAGCTCATTCCAAAGCCGGATGGTACGTGGCAAAAAGATATCTGGAAACGTACTGTGGATGAACGCAGTGGCTCCAGGTAGTATGGACGAACTCTACTACGGTGGCGGGCGGTGCGATGGTAAAAACGACTTGTAGGTATACGACAAAGGGAAGATCTTCCACCGAGCTGGTGATATTTGCTCGGTAGGCCGACGGTCCGAATGTTGTTGTTCGGAACTTGTATATATGTTGGAGTATTTCCACTTTCGGGTAGCGACATGGTAAGCGGGTGGTCTTCATAAGTCAATAAAACCAGAAATGTTAACTCAGAGCGTATATTACGCAGGAGCGTTCTGTCTGATACGGTGACTCGCTCGCTTCTGAGCTAAGGATTTTTTTTTTTTTTTTTTTTTTCCTGCCTATGCTGATAGCCTTGAGAGGCTATTTCAGCTTCACCCTAACGTTTGTAGGTGAGCTCGCGGGGCTCAACCGGAGAGTTGCTAACACTGACCCTAGCAAGAGCAGTGCTTCGCAGAATCTACCACCGGATCGGAAACGCGACCCACTGAGAAGATCCGGCGAGAAACTCAGTGGGCTGTGTCTGTGGGTTAGTTCGCTCGTCGAGCCCTTCGTCGCAAGCGACGGGTTCGACGAGGACGGTGACCGGTGCTTGTGGTGCCTAAGAGCACCGTTAATGGATCAGGAGGATCCGTAATGACGTGCTTTGGGCGACGTCGACGGTTTACCATTCGGTCTACTGGGTCGGGTATGTAATTTCCAGCGGCTACGATGAGAGGGTTCTCATGTCGTGCCGCCTTCTCGAAATGGCGCAGCGATGCCGACTGTAGATACTTACTAAATGAGTCGAGCTCCAGGTCATCGTGGAGATCCACATTCCTAAGGAACCATGGCGCTCCGACGGCTATCCTGCAGAATTTTGATTGAATAACCTGAAGGGATTTCAAGTTGGTGCGGGCTGCGTGAGCGAACACTACGCTTGCATACGTCATGACGGGGCGTATACAAGTTTTGTAGAGAGTTACCTTATTACGGAGGGACAGCTTGCTTCGACAACAAAGCATTGGATAGAGTCGTCCTAGAATAAACGCGGCGCGGTCGCGTACCGTTTTTATATGGGGACGGAATGTCATCCCTCTGTCGAGGGTGACGCCTAGATATTTGACCTTCGAGACCCACGGTATGGGCTGGCCAAAGAGAGTGATGGGACTAACGGTGGAGGTGTTTGCGCGCCTACTACGGAGTGGGATGCTCGAAGTGATGTTCGGAGGGCGACCCCTTTTGAAGAGCACCGCTGCGCTTTTCGTGGGGTTGATGTCAATTCGCCACTTCCGGAACCACTGTCCCATGGTGGCTACTGCGATCTGGAGTCGCCGATGAAGCAGCGACATCTTCCTACACGAGTAGTAGATAGCCGTGTCATCGGCGAAGAGCGCTAGATGGGTCTCCGGAGACCGGGGTATATCATTGATATACAAACTAAATAATAACGGGGAGAGCGCGGAGCCTTGCGGGACTCCGGCAGTCAGTTGACGGGGACGAGAACGAGTTCCCTCTACTCGATATCGAAACGAACGGTTCGACAAGAAGTCTCGTATGATGAGCACGAGTCTGTCTGGCACTCCCATGTTGTACAGTTTGTAAATTAAACCGTTGTGCCAGACTTTGTCGAACGCCTTCGCGATATCGAAGAAGAGGGCGCCGGTCGGGATTTGTTTACGCCTATTTAGTCCTATCAGGATGTGCTCCGTGAGGCGGTGCACTTGTTGTACGCACGAGTGTTTAGAGCGGAATCCGAACTGTTCGTCTATGAGAATTTTGTTCGCGGTAACAAAATCCCAGAGGCGTTTCCTAAGGAGCCGTTCGTAAATTTTTCCTATCGTCGGGAGGAGACTAATCGGACGGTAACTAGATGTTTCGTTTGTCGGTTTGCCCGGCTTATGTATACCGATAACGTCCGCTTCTTTCCACACCGCGGGAAAGATGCAGTGCGTCATAGCGGCATTTAAAATTGTAGCCAACATTGCTATCAGTTGGACTGGCAAGAGTTTTAGCGCGCGGTTGCGGATGCCGTCGGAGCCGGGTGCCTTCCTAGGTTGGAGATTGTGGATCGCGTCTCTAACTTCGTCAGTGGTAATGGGGGGTAACGCGTCAGAGGGCGGCAGGGAAGCTCTGCGCTCGACCTCCCTGTCGACTAACTCGGTGTGTTCGGGGTCCGCGTGTTGAGTGCTGGTGGTGCACTGCTCTTGCAGTGCATCGGCCAGCAGCTCAGCCTTGTCATCGTCATCGAATGCCGGTGGTTGGCCTGAAGGGCGTACGAGGGGAGGCATAGTAGCGGTAGTTTCGGATTTGAGAGTCCTAGCTAGTCGCCAGTATGCTTGGTGGGAGGGCGCGAGTTGTTCTAAATAACTATGCCAATTATCGTTACGCGCGTCGCTTAGGCGGGAGTGGACTTCGCGTTGTAGACGACGCATCCGAATCCGGTTTGAATGCGTGGGAAGCCGATCGTAGGCCCGGATTGCCGCGTTCCTAACTCTTAAGAGATTCCTAAGTTCGGAGGATAGTCTGATGCGGTGGAAGCTGTCCTCCACATCGACTTCTTTTGAAGATCTAATGATCGCGGAAGAGATGTGATCGGTAATGATGTTTATGGATTCGACGGTGTCCTCGGGGGATAGATTCGAATCCGGGCCGTAAGGGAGGATTGGCGGAGCGGCTTCGGCTAGGCACGTGCCCAACTTATTCCAATCCACCATGGTCCTCGTAACAGTGACTGGGTTGTGAGGGCGACCGAGCTGCATAACGACAGGTCGGTGGTCTGAGTCGAGCTCTGACAGTGCTTCGATGGAACGTAAGCGCAGAGTTACGTTCCTAAGCAATGCCAGGTCTATAGTGCTCGGACGGAGCGCGATGTTATACGGATAACATGTTGGAGTTGGGGGACCGACTACTTCAAAAGTGAGGTCGTCTATAAACGCGTCGAGACGCCTACCGTTAACGTTCGTACGATGGCAGTTCCACCTAGTGTGGTGGCAATTTAAATCGCCTGCCAGGATGACGGAGTCTCCCATGCCGAACAGTGACTCGATGTCACTGCTCAGGAGGGGCTTGTCCGGGGGGAGATAAACGGATGCGATGACGATCGGCCGGTGTCCCGTCAGCGAGATACGGCACACTGACGCCTCGATATGTAAGAGCGAGGGAGTATCGAGAGGGACAACGTGCAGGGCCCGCCTATAGTAAATGGCAGTCCCGCCTTTGGAGGCGGTGAGTCTGTCATTTCTAACCATGACGTAATTCGCGACTTTCGGGTCACGACGCGAGGGCTTCAGACAGGTCTCCTGCACTAACAAAATATCTACAAGATTGTCGCGGAGGAATTCGAAAATTTGATCGCGTTGCCGCGCGAGTCCGTTAGCATTGTAGAATGCTAACGTAAGGGAATACGGTTTTTCTCTACCTTTTTGCGCCATTGATTACCGGTAAAGAATTTTTATAACGTGCGAGACACGGACTCGTAGACGTCCATGTGATCGAAAGCGGCCGCGAGCCGCTGTTCGGGGGTTACCGACCTACGGATAGCATCTGCGAACGATCGCAGACGGTCAAAGTTTACCGCGGTGACGAAGTCGCGCACGAGCGCGAAGTCGTTGACGACTGAGGGTTGCGGGGGGCGGTATGCGGGCGCGGGGCGAGGTGCGAGCAGGGGCTGAGGCGCGTGACGTGTCGCAGGCGGGAGCTGGGGTACGTTTTGTGTTCCCTCCTTCGTATACGGCAGCGGTTTTTTCCACGCCGAGACGGTGGGAACCGCAGCCGGTACGAAGGCTGGTTTCGGCACTGAAGGCGCCGAAGTCTTTGGGTCGACGGTTCGGGGGGCTGGGTGGTTCGGGCGTTTACGCGGAGCCCTAGGACATCCGCGGTAGTTTGCCGGGTGCCCTTGCTTAAGGCATAGGACACAGCTTGGGGGTTCCGTCGCGGTTTCCCTAACACGCGAACATTCTGTGGTTGCGTGATCGCCGAGGCATTTCACGCAGCGGGGGCGCGCGTGGCAATTACGCGCTGAGTGGCCATAGAGCTGGCACCTGTGGCACTGCCCGGGAGTACCACGTTTATGGGGGGCTTCGATGGTGACCCCGGAGAGGCCGCATATCGTTTTGAGACATGAGATTCTTTTCTTTGCCTCCGGGGTTGATTCTAGCGCGACGAGAATCATATTGTACGGCTGTCTGCCGCGTCCGCTGTGCATCCGGTGCACACTAATTATTGGGAGGGACTGACCGATCAGATCCTCCTTTACGTAGTCTATGTCGAGTTCCTTGGGGACTCCACGTATCACTACGCGGAGTTCGCGGTCCTCCTGAAGAGCATAGGTGTGATAACCTATGTTCTCCTTTCGGAGGTAAGCAGAGAGGGCCCTATGGTCGCCCGGCGTTGCGACCTTAATCTGAATCCCATGCGCGACGTTACGCGCATGGGTATAATTAATTTTGTTGGCCTGAAGGGCCTGGGATACGCGATTCCACGCTGACTTCTCCTGGAGTATCAGCGGGGGCGGGACAACTGTTTTAGGCGCGGGCGCGGTTTTTGGGCGCGGCGGTGGGATTACGCGGCGGGCGGAGTCCGACTCCGGCGTTACGACTACCTGCGGTCGGGAGGCGGTCGCGGACTTGGTTTGCTTCGTCATGGAGCTCCGGGACTCCACGATGCGAGTACGCTTTTTACCGCGCGTTACAGTTTGGAACCCATCCGAGGTTCCGGGTTGAGGGCTAGTCGCGGACTCGAAGTCCATCTCCGATTCGGTATCGGAGCCTGAACTAGACGCTATTGAGGTCGCGACGGACGAAACTGACGTGATTGACGCGGGCGCGGGGGTAGCGGGGGCGGGGGCGTTAGACGCTACGGCGGCGGCGTGCGTACGTGCGCTTGAACACGGACCGGCGGCGGGGCACGCGAGGCATGCCTGCGAGGCATGTTTGGCGACGGCGGCGAGAGATGCGGGGGGAGAATATTTACTAAATGAGGCCCTATAGGCTTCGAATTCGGGCGCGATTGACGGATATTTTTCCCGAATGAAGTCGATGAAAAGTTTTTCCTCCATCTTTACGTGATTTTCGCCCGGGGGGGGCGGCCCCGGGACTTAAACACGCGCTCGCCTTGCGGCGAGGCCCCTGCGTCGGTAACACTAAATTGGCCGAAGCGATTCTAGGAATTTTAGAAATTTTAGTGAATAGAATAAATAGAATAGAATTAGAGTGAATATAACCACTGCACAGTTCCCGGGCGGCAATGCCTTGCAATTAGGCGCAGGTACAAATTCCGAGAAACACTTGGGCCACAGATGTGCCACGAACAATGATCTATTATCACCGGTAGTCACTTCCGACAAAACAATGAGCACGTCCACGCGCGTCGGTTGCTCAAATCGGAATGTGAGCTAAGGATTGTACAGCAGCTCTTTTTATAGTCAGCCAGTGTGCCGGCAACTCGCGCCATCAAAGGGTGCCGCTGCGGTATGTGATCCAAGCCGCCCGCTGCGAACGTTGAAGTGTGCCGGCGACCCGCACCATCAAAGGGTGCCGCTGCGGTGTGTGTTCCAAGCCGACCGCCACGAACGTTGCAAGTGTACCGGTGACCGGAGCCGTCAAAGGGTGCCGGTGCGCTCTGTGATTCAAGCCGCCTGCCGTTGATCGTTGCAAATATGCCGGTGACCCGAGCCATCAAAGGGTGCCGACGCCCTCTGTGATCCAAGCCGCCTGCCGTCGACTGTTGCAGGTGTGCCGGCGGCGCTCGCTGACGCAGGGTGCGGATGCGCTTTGTGATCTAAGCCGCGCGCCGACACGGCCATTCTGCAATTGACGCGTCTCTGCGGCATTAGTCCTGTAATGATAAATTACTTGAATCTTGGTAGTGGTACTTAAGTTGGGTATCGACACCATACATTGTAACAACTAAGCCTGCACGCTAGTGTTCAAAGTATGGCCTCAACACCATTGATAATTTTGCAACAACCAAGCCTCCACGCTGGTGTTCAAAGTTAGGCCTACACGCCATTACTCATATTGCAACAACCAAGCCTCCACGCTGGTGTTCAAACTTAGGCCTACACGCCATTACTCATATTGTAACAACCAAGCCTACACGCTGGTGTTCAAAGTCTGGCCTACACGGCATCAACAACCAAGCCCAAGTGCTGGTGTTCAGACTTAGGCCTACACGCCATTACTTATATTGCAACAACCAAGCCTACACGCTGGTGTTCAAACTCTGGCCTACACGCCATCAACAACCAAGCCTCCACGCTGGTGTTCAAACTTAGGCCTACACGCCATTACTCATATTGCAACATCCAGGCCTACACGCTGATGTTTAAAGTCTGGCCTATACGGCATCAACAACCAAGCCCAAGCGCTGGTGTTCAGACTTAGGCCTACACGCCATTACTAATATTGCAACAACCAAGCCTACGCGCTGGTGTTCAAAGTCTGGGTTACATGTCATCAATAATATTGGAACAACCAAGCCTCTTCGCTGGTGTTCAAAGTTAGGCACACAAAGAGAAGCCTCATTCCAAAAATTGTATCTTATTGATTTCTTCTAATGGAAATTCATACGCCGACACGGCAATCTCATTCTGTTTTCCATAGTTTGGAGCTGCTTGTAATTTTCATGGGCTACTTTTGGGTCCACGTTCTGTGATTTTCTTGACCTCGTATCGGTCATTAGGAAGGACCTTCTTTATCTCGTAACCCCCGAACTTTTTGACTTACTTTGGTTCCCAACCGGAAGGGTTAAATCGTATTGACCCTAGTCAATTCCTTTCATTTTTGCTTTAGTTCTATCAAATTTAGCTTTAGTTTTCTCTGCCCGTTCGGTCATCCTTTCAGACACTATTTTACAGAAAATTTAGGATTAGCTCTCATTTTCTTCATCAATAATTGAAATTAGCTCCATTCCATAGGTGCTTTCCCAGTTGCTTTGGATAGGTACTGTACAGTTAATAGCAAGTTGTGTTCCCAGTGATCCTGCTGAATATTACTAATGACAGTGAGTCCATCTTTAACGATGCGGAAAATTCTTTTGGCCTGGCCGTTTGATCTATTCGTGTATGCTACGATGTGGTGCAGTTCAATGCCGTACTGTTCACAGTATTGTTTATATTAGGACACGAATGCACCATCACCATCAACGATTATCCTCTTGAGAGTTCCAAAAAGAAATACAAGTGTTGCAAGGCCGATTCTTGACTTTTCTTAGTAGCATGCTTTAATAAAACAATTTGGAAAAGGCATCAACCGTACAAAGACGTATTCTTTTTCAGGTCCACTCAATTTCCCAGAGATATCTACGTGAATTGTCTGTGCTGTGCCTGAAGTACTTTTCATAGTTTTACAAACCACGCAATTGTCTATGAAGCTGCGAACTTTTGAGCTCAATTTGTCAGACCAAAAGTGTTCTTTGAGTTTTTCGAGTGCTTTCTCCCAGCCAAAGTGTTTTAAAACTTTGTGGTAATTATTTATGATACTCCATTGGTAGTATTGTGGTACCGCTTTTAGAGTCTTGGTTCTTCCATTCTTCAGCTTAACTTTTTGGCACAAAACTTCGTCTCTGATTAAGTATTCAGTGTTTTTATAGCCATTGTTCTTGATATCATTGATTAGGCTACTTAAAAAGGGTCTTTGTACTGTTTCATTACTAACCAGTCTTTATCCAAAGTCAAGTTAAGGGTTTTCTGGGTAATATGGTTCTTACTAAAACAATTGACGTGTTTTAGTCTTTCTCTTTTACGATACTCGACATCAAAGTTAACATTTTGCAGAAAAGGCCACCACCGATGCACACGTGGCAGTAGTTCTTGCATATATCGAAAGGTTTTCAAAGCATTGCAGTCTGTGACAACAGTGAGCTTTCTGTCATATAAAAAGTTACATAAAGGTTTTATGGATCTTACAACAGCCACAGTCTCCAATTCATATGAGTGATAGTTGGATCAGCATCACTTGCATCTGTATGAAGTTCAATTGGTACGCCCTCTTTGAACATGGTATGAAGCAGCGCGCAGGTACGGTAATCGATTATGTTTAATCTTGTTGCTTCGTGAGAGGCAGTCCATATCCATTTCGTTCCTGATTTTTTCAATTCCCGTAGTGGTGCCATTCGGCCCAAAGTACTTAGTACAATCTTTGTAAAGTTTCTTCTACCAATCTTCCAAGCATAAGGAGGCTATCCAAGTAAATCAGAGTCGCTTCTTCTATCAGTACTTTTAGTGAATTTTTGGTATACGAACGGGGCATTATGTAGAAGTAGAGTATTTTTATTTCTAATAGTTCATTTTGTAGGGCCGCTGTTCCACAACATTATTTAAATGAAATATTCAGTTCCCCAGAGGTCACTTTTTTTGTCGAAAGCCTTTCTCTGATGATTTCTCTGAACTGAAAACAATAATTTGTAAGTGATTAGTGGTCTAGCTCAACACAAAATTCAAGACAAATGAAAATATCAATAATGTGCACTCAGATTAATTAATTGTGCGTGAGAGTAAGTCGGGACTGGACAGATTCCTTTCAAACACTTCGATGTATTCTTTCTTTGTCCCGAAAGCCACAATACAGATTTCTATGGCAGAAAAATCTGCCTCGCTCTTCCAATTTGTTTTGTTCAGTCTTTATCATGAAGGCATTAATATGTGCCTTAGTCTCAGTACTCCGTCATAGATTCACTCTTTTACTGTGTTGTTCGTCAGCAATTCTTTTAAAACATCTTTCTGTAGTGTGTCGAGTCCCTTTACAGTAGGAACACTCCTTAATGGATGGTACAGGCGAATCTCTTGATGAGAAAGAAGCTCCTGATCCTGATGCTGAAAACGTTCCACGTCGAATTGCATTTTCCGGGCAATATCCAGCAAAATGACCTGTTTTTCCACAAACATGACAAGTTAAGTTGGATCTATCACGATTAAAGTTCAAACGAGGTTGCTTACTGAACTCAGTCGGTTTAGTTGGTATATTCTTTCGTTTGCGAAACGTTTTGGCTATAGCAATTAACTCCGGAACAGTATTTGACTTGCTATTGAGCAGTTCTGTCCGAATCCGTTCATCTCCAATGCTCCCAATGACAAATTCTACTGCATCCTGTTCCGTTGGATGAGGTTTTACTATCCTTTTGAACATACGCCACACGTTTGAAATAAAATCTTGAATGTTTTCTGCCTCGTCAATGGTGTAATTTCTATAACTCAGAATATCTGCAAAGTACCTGGATTCGGGTTCGAAAGTTTGCAACATGTCATCCCGCATTTCCGTCCAGGTTGTTGTCCTTAGGAGGCTACTATCTGCCCATGTCTTTGCACGACCTTTTAATACACTTGCTGCTTTTAATCGTACCTCATGATCTCGAAGTCCATATTCTGCTTGAGTACGTGTAATAAGATCTACCCAATCATGTACATCGGTACTAGAATCGGGGTCATATGTAGGAAAATAAACGTCGGCAATGCGCACTCGCGTATTTTCTTCTGATTTCATGGTGCCGATCATTGCAGTCAAGGTTACGCGATGATCGTAAGACAGTTGAGTCATCATATCGTTCATCGTGGTTTTAAATGCGTCTGCCATAGCTTGAATTACGTCATTAGGCCGTTGTTCGTCACGTGGTGTTCCCTCTTCTGATGTTGGAGTATTTCCACTTTCGGGTAGCGACATGGTAAGCGGGTGGTCTTCATAAGTCAATAAAACCAGAAATGTTAACTCAGAGCGTATATTACGCAGGAGCGTTCTGTCTGATACGGTGACTCGCTCGCTTCTGAGCTAAGGAGAGAAGAAGGGTCGTCGTACCCCCTTTCGGGGGCACGGAACGGGCCTCGGGGCAAACCCCACTACCCGGGCTAAAACTCCCTGCCATCATAGGGCAGGGGTGAAATGATGCAGGGAGGACTTGGGGATAGGTACGCTGTTCGCTGCGTGTTCGGCGGCAATTTACATCTATATATACTTATATATAATACGATGGGCAGTCTGGTGACGGCTCGATGCCCGCGGCGGTGACACCCCGGCGCCGGCTGCTGTCCTCTGCTTCCTAAAGCTAATTTTTTTTTTTTTTTTTTTTTTTTTTTTTTTTTTTTTTTTTTTTTTTTTTTTTTTTTTTTTCCTTACTGACTAACTACAAGCTAACTAAAACTAAACTACACTACTATTTACAACAGCACAGGACAACAGTCAGCGGATACGAGGGGCCCGCCACCGGCCCCATGCCGCGGCCCCGCCTCTACAAGTCAGAGGGGGAGCCGCGGCACTAGTAAGGCGCTCACCCGCTCCGGGCTCCCCAGAAGGGGAAGTCCGTCACGGGGAGGGGCCGACTTAAACACTCCCCAAACGGGGGAGTGGTCCACCCTCGGGGGTGGAAAATGGGTCCCCATAGGGGGGCACCCCAACAATGTGGGGGGAAGTGACGAGTGTGGACAGCTCAGTCCCATGGGGGCACTCATTATGAGCACTCCCATATCACTCCGGTTAAGCCGACTATCTTACCATAGCCGGGGGTTCCAGTAGCTCCCTTGGTAGCGCCCTACCATCAGGTGGTCTGGCGTGCAAGGGAGCTATATTGTGGAGATGCTCGTGGGGTCCACCGTCAGCCCGCTCGTACATATTACGAGCTAGCCTCCGAATGAACTCCTCGAGCGACTCCACATCTAGATCCCGGGCGATTACGTCATTTCTGACGTAACGCCCTGCTCCGACTATCGTGCGAAGAGCCAGATTTTGCTGGACCTGTAACCTCTCCCGCATACCCTGCGGGATGAGGTGATACCAGGCCGCAGCTGCGTACGTGATACGGGAACGGACATACGTCTTATAAATGCCGAGCTTAGTCCTGACCGGCAACCTGGAGGCCAACACCGGCCGGAGGAGGAATCTCGCATAGCGAGCTGCCGCCAACGCCGACATGGCGTGGGCGGTCATCCTCAAACTCCGGTCGATATCGACCCCCAAGTACCGGACGCTGGATCTAAACTCGACATTAGCGCCACGGAGACTGAGCTGTCCCGGGACGACTGTTGTGCGGACTGGACCGAAGAGAATAGCCGCAGTCTTCCCCACGTTGACCGCGACCCTCCATCGGTCCAGCCACTGGGGCAGTAAGTCCAATAACCTCTGCATCCTCGAAATGGCCGCAGAGGGGAAGTTGGATGACGCGAAGTAGGCGCTGTCGTCGGCAAACAGCGCCAACTTCACGTCGGCTTCCCACGCTTGGAGGTTGCCCTCGAGCGTGGGAATATCGTTGGTATAGAGAGCGTAGAGGAACGGTGCCAGGACGCTCCCCTGCGGAACTCCGGCCGTGACTGGGCGCACCGACGACTTGGCGCCCTCGACCGCGACAAGGAAGGATCTTCCCTCCAGGTACGACCCCAGCAGTCGCACGTAGGCGTGCTGGAGGTCCGTGTTCTGCAACAGCTTGTGGATCAGTCCCGCATGCCAGACACGGTCGAAGGCCTTCTCGATGTCGAGAAAGACTGCGGCCGTGTACTGGCGCGCGTTGGACCGATCCGCCAAGTGATGCATAACGCGGACCAATTGCAGCGTTGTCGAGTGACCGCTACGAAACCCGAATTGCTCGGGTCTGAGAAGGATGTGCGGCGACACCCTTCTCAGCAGCAGCCGCTCGAACAACTTGCCCACGTGCGACAGCAGCGTGATCGGACGGTAACTGGAGGGATTTCTCCTGTCCTTGCCGGGTTTGGGCAAGGCGATAACCTTGCCCAATTTCCAAATTCCCGGGAAGTGTCCTGTGGACAGAATGGAGTTGAACAGCCGTGTCATATATGACACGACCGTTTCAGGGAAGTGGAAAAAAGCGAGGGAGGGAATACCGTCCTCGCCCGGCGCCTTGCGCCTCTTCATCCGCTTGATGATGAGGCGCAATTCGCTGGGAGTGATGAGATCACCATCTCCCAACGGTGGCACCGGGGAGGAGAGTAGGCTTGCTACGCTCTCTTCCACCGATTGGTGGAATGCGGCCTCTGAGGGTGCAGAGTCATTAGGAGCGAACTGCCGCTCCAGCATTTCGGCCAGGATATCGGCGCGGGCCTGAGCCGAGAAGCATCGGTTGCCCCTCTCGTCCACGAGTGGACAAGTCGGGGCAGGCCGATTTGAGAGCTGGCGACAAAGCCGGTGGAGGGATACTGAGGAGGGGTCCTCGCGGGCCTCTTCGATCCTCTCCTGCCAGGCATAGCCCCGAAAGGTGCTAATCTTTGTCGCCAGCTCCGCTTCCAGCTCATTAAGTCTGAGCTAAGGATTGTACAGCAGCTCTTTTTATAGTCAGCCAGTGTGCCGGCAACTCGCGCCATCAAAGGGTGTCGCTGCGGTATGTGATCCAAGCCGCCCGCTGCGAACGTTGAAGTGTGCCGGCGACCCGCACCATCAAAGGGTGCCGCTGCGGTGTGTGTTCCAAGCCGACCGCCACGAACGTTGCAAGTGTACCGGTGACCGGAGCCGTCAAAGGGTGCCGGTGCGCTCTGTGATTCAAGCCGCCTGCCGTTGATCGTTGCAAATATGCCGGTGACCCGAGCCATCAAAGGGTGCCGACGCCCTCTGTGATCCAAGCCGCCTGCCGTCGACTGTTGCAGGTGTGCCGGCGGCGCTCGCTGACGCAGGGTGCGGATGCGCTTTGTGATCTAAGCCGCGCGCCGCAGCCTATCGCCGTCCACTGCTGAACATAGGCCTCTCCAATAGATTTCCAGTGCGACCGGTCCATTGCCACCTGCATCCAACGAGACCCAGCGCTTTTTACTAGGTCGTCGGTCCATCTAGTAGGTGGCCGTCCCACACTGCGCGAATAAGAATATGAAACTAAGACAAGTAACCTACCATTGAATCCTATTATTTAATATTCAGTAAGAGTACGTGTCTAGTTCGCGGGGAGCGAGCCAAACGGCGGCTGGAATTTAACGAGGGACGAAGCAAACTGTAATTTGGTGCAGTTATCTCGGTCTCCTGTAACTCCCAACCTGGAGCGACCTCATTAAATTTTACTCCGGAAACTTTTACTCGAAAGGTTTCAGGTTATTCAATAAGCGGGTCTTTTGGGAGGTGACTGGATCAATTTTACACCCGAAGCCTTTGATTTGTTTAATTGAATATCTATGAACGGGAACGCTGTGTTTATTGGGTTAATGGTTAACTTCAAACACGATAGAAAGATGCCCGTAGACACAAAACCCAATGAGTTTTTTGGCCGGATTTCTTAAGTGCGTCGTGATTTCGATCTGGTTGTAGAATCGGCGAAGCACTACTCTTGCTAGGGATAGTGTTAGCAAATTCTCTCAGATTGACCTCCTGAGCTCATTTATCCCTCCGAGTGTAGGTGAAATAGTCTCTTAGGCTACCAACGATTAGGTGGGGATAAAAAATAGATATAAGTATAGATAAGGCCTTTTATTTTGGTCTGCGGTTCGAATAGTCATATATTAGCCCACGCTTTATAGCTGTGGGTTTTTTTGGGTTTTCAGGTATCGCCGGACTTCTGTATAGTATACACGTTAGGGTTTCTGGGTGAACTGGGGTTCTGTTTAATAACAAAGCCGCATGTTTCCATTCGTTTTGATTCATAACTAGCCGTGAGCATTCGTGATCACGCGTACGTATAAGATCGTTTCGCAAGTTAAGTGACTAAGTCAAGAGGCTAAATTAGTCGAGCAGACAATCTCTTCTTTTACGTAGCGCTTGAAATAACAAAGAATCCTTGTGTAATAAAGAATACGAAATTGTAATAAAAACACTAGAAGAGACAAACATTGTTCATCTGTATCATCCGCAAACTGTTGTGATTCTATCTACTATTTTATTATGTAAGCTGAATGACATGATAAAAGTTATGGCATTGATATGATTACTAATAAATATAGTTTTTTTATATTGCTTAGATAGTTTGAGATCTTTTTTGCCACGTACCATCCGGCTTTGGAATGTGCTCCCCTCCACGGTGTTTCCCGAGCGCTATGACATGTCCTTCTTCAAACGATGCTTGTGGAGAGTACTCAACGGTAGGCAGCGGCTTGGCTCTGCCCCTGACATTGCTGAAGTCCGTGGGCGACGGTAACCACTCACCATCAGGTGGGCCGTATGCTTGTCTGCCTACAAGGGCAACAGAAAAAAAATAAGCTCACGGCCCATACTGAGTTAGGTGGTCATCGGAGCCCGAGGGACCTGGGCGGGCCCCCCGGCGCGCACTCTGCGTGGCCGGGGGCTCCGTCTGTGGGGGAGTTTTGCTGGACTTCCACCGGGCGCGTCCGTAGGTGGCGGATAACGGGATCCTCTGGGAACAGTCCCACTCCCAGGGGTATCGTCCGGTCTTTTTCGTTGCAAGGATTTCTAGGTGTTAGGTAGGTAGGCTAGGTGTAGGAGTAGGGTAGCCTAGTTAGGCTTTGCAACGAAAGAGATCGGATCGCGGATCGCGGACCAAAACCAGCAGGGGGAGTTGCGGGCTCTCCACGCCCTTCACTCGCTGAAGGGTGTTCCTCCTGGAGACGCTCGGGCTCCCTCTCTTGTCCCCTTTCTTCCCCCTTTTTGTTTTTCGGGTCACGTCCGACCCGTTTCGGACGTAGCCCATGGGTGACGGTGGGCCACTTTTGGTCTGCCTTTTGATGGAGTAGTGAGCCGGCGTTGCTTATGCATCTTCCGGCCACTGGTCGCCATGTCCCCGGCTTCGGCTACAGGGGCACGCCCTCCAGAGGGGGGTACCGGTATACCGGCGTGGCGTCGTGGTTGTTGCTCTTTTGAGCGTCGGGCGGTGGTCTGTCGTGTTGCTCGTTGCACTTGGCGGGCCGCCGGCCAACCCGTAATCCTCACCGCGTGGGGGACGGGGGCCGCTGCCGCGAGGCACGGGGCCGCGAGGACGTAAACCTCTTTAAAAAATGCCCCAATCCTAAGCTCTGGTGCCCGGCGATGGGATGAATGGCTGGAGGGAGTCCAGTCCCGAGGGTACCAACCAGACCCCAGGGGACCGACCCCTGGTTAATCAAAAAGGAAACATGAAAAAATGGCACCTGTTCAAAATTTATTACCCCAGGAGGGTACCTCCCGCTCCGCGGGGGGAGAATCCCTCCGTGCGGTCGAGCGATCGGCCGCACGCTGCCCCACCGTTTCTGGGGGGGGCAAACATTGCCACGACGAAGGGGGCGACAGCACGGGTCGCGTAAGGGACAGAGTCCCCACCGTGCGCCTCGAACGCTGCGAGAGCCTGATCTCGCTCTACTCGGCGCGGAGCTCCGCAAGGGGCGACGCGTCCAGTGGGCGGGAGACGCCAGCGCTGTTCGTGGACAGTGCTCGACAGCGCACTAGACGGAAGAGGAAGTCGGCTCGTCAGCCGGCATCTGTCCCTCCGTCCGACTCCTCGGAAGGAGAGCCTACCAGCGCCAAGTACTTGGCGTTGGCGGAAGGGCCGGCGACTGCTGCGGCGTCGCCCGCCACCGGCTTTGACAAAAGAGCATCTTGCGGACTGGATGCTGCCTCCTCGGCGCAGTCCAGGGCCGCCTGCCGTGAGGCACATAAACGGTTGGCAACGGTTGGAGAGGTCGAGCGACTGGAGCGCTCCCTGACAGAGGTGGGTCCCTATGACCCCCTCCGTAGATATGGCATCAGCCAAAAAATTGTTTCTACGGTGGCGACGAAGTCGAGTGCAGGCCTAAAGGGCGACTATGTGCGGGCCCTAAAATCGGCCGCCTCCTCCATGGAGGAAGTAATGGTGGAGGTGTTGGAGCGCACCAAGGATGGGGAGACGGAAGGTCTGCGCAAATCGGTGGACCTGCTGCACGCCCGACTGGCCCAAATCAGCGCGGAGAACGGTCATCTTCGCGCTGAGAACGGGCAGATGAAGGTGGACTTGGCCGAGTTGCGCACACTGGTCAACGACCTAATCGAGAAGCAGTGCAACTCGGCCCCTGTACCTACTCCGCTCGAGACCGAAGAGGCCAATGAGGCCGAGGAGCTGAGGCGGCAGCTCCTAATACAGGAGGCACGTAGCTCCAACGTGGAGCGCGCGAGACCGCCCCTCGCCCATGAAGCGAAAAGCAGTGCGCCTGTGCCGGCGCCCCGCAGGAAGGTGCAGCCCAGCCAGAAGATAAAAACAACACCCGCGCGAACTTCCGCTGCGGCTGGACCTACACCTGCGGCTGCGGGGGTGCCGGCACCCACGGCCCCTACAAGAAAACCGGCGTCCGCTCCTGCCCCGCCCCAGCCTGCGAAAGCAGGGCCCGGCAGGAGCCGGACAAAGAAGAAGGGAGGCGTCAACGCCGCCAAACCGGCACTGACCCCCCAGCCCCGCCCACTGCCCCCCGCCCCGGCCAACATGGATGAGGCCTGGACGACGGTAGTGCGGCGTGGGCCCAAAAAGGTGGCAGCGCCTCCTGCGCCACGCCCCAAGCCCACCCCTGCGGCCGCCGCTCCCCGCCAAGAGGGTCGAGCGGAGCCGAGGGGCCGAACTGGTAGAAGGAGGCCGCGCGCCCCGCGGTCGGCTGCAGTGGTAGTGGAGCTGCTGCCGGCCGGCAAAGAAAAGGGCATCACCTACCACGAGGTGATGACCCAGGCGCGTGGCGGCGTGAATGTGGACGCCCTCGGCGTGGAGGGGGGCATCAAGGTCCGGCAGACGGCCAACGGGGCTCGTCTTATAGAGTGCCCCGGCCCCAACACAAACGCCGCGGCCGAAAAATTGGCGGCCCGGCTGAGGGAGATCCTGCCGGACCCCGAGGTGGTGCGCATCGCGCGGCCCGTGAAGATGGGGGAAGTAAAAATCACGGGCCTCGACGAGTGCGCCACGAAAGAGGAGGTCGCCGCGGCCATCGCGTCGCAGGGCAACTGCGCCCTCGCCGACGTCAAAGTCGGGGAGCTCCGGGCGACGTACTCCGGAACCCGGACGGCGTGGGCGCGTTGCCCGGTAGTAACGGCGAACCTCCTGGCCACCCCTCCGCAGGGTCGGCCTTCGGACAGCCCTGGATGGCTGCGCGTGGGCTGGGTAGTGGCCCACGTGCAACTGCAGGAGAGCAGGCCGTGGCGTTGTCTTCGGTGCTTCGGCACCGGCCACGGCCTCGCCAAGTGCCCCTCGACCGTGGACCGCAGCGATCTGTGTTTCCGCTGCGGCCAACCGGGGCACAAGGCAGCCTCCTGCACCACAGCCGCGCCGCACTGCGTCTTGTGCGACGCGGCTAAAAGGAAGGCCGACCACCGGGCCGGGGGCCCGGCGTGTAAGTCCGCCCCCTCCTCTACCAAAACGAGGAGGGGCGGCAAGAAAAATAAAAAGAAGGAGAGGCCGGCTGCAATAAGGGCAGCCGGCGAGTCAGTTCCCGCCGCGGCACCAGACGAGCCGCAGGGCGGGACAGACGAGGGAGCGATGGACGTAGCCCCGTAATGGGTTGCGTCCACCGCTTCCTCCAGTGCAATTTGAACCACTCCGCCAGGGCACAGGATCTCCTCGTCCACACCATGGCGGAGTGGTCAATCGACGTCGCTGTCGCCGCGGAGCCGTACTTCGTCCCCACCGACCAGGACTGCTGGATGGGGGACGTCGACGGCTCCGTGGCCATAGCACTAAGACAGTCCGCGGCGTTACCCCCCTTGGATATGGTGGCCAGGGGACCCGGGTACGTCGCGGCTAGGATCGACGGGACCGTCGTGATCGGGGCGTACTTTTCTCCGAACAGGAGCCTCGCCGAGTTCGAGCGGTTTCTGGGCGGGCTCGAGGCGCTTTTACACCGCCTCGGGTCCCGCCCTGTCATCGTCGCGGGGGACTTCAATGCCAAGTGCACGGCTTGGGGTTCCCCCCGCACGGATGCGCGAGGCGAGGCCCTTTCGGAGTGGGCGATCGCGACCGGCCTCTGTCTCCTAAACAGAGGCACGGTCGCGACTTGCGTGCGGTGGAACGGGGAATCTCACGTGGACGTGACGTTCGCGTCCCCGTCCGCCGTGCGCCGCACCCGCGGCTGGCGCGTACTTGAGGGGGCGGAGACGCTCTCGGACCACAGATACGTCCGATTCGAGCTCTCCGCCTCCTCCTTGTCGTCGTCGTCAGCCGCGGGCGCCCGCGGTGAGGAGGAGCTCCCGCAAGGTGCGCCCCGTTCGTTCCCCAGGTGGGCCTTGAAACGAATGAACAAGGAGTTGCTGATGGAGGCGGCCGCTGTTGCTGCGTGGGCGCCAAAACCCGCGCGGCTCGCGGACGTGGATGCGGAGGTCGACTGGTTCCGGGGCACCATGGCAAACATCTGTGATGCCGCCATGCCCCGGGTCGGCCCCCGAGCACCACGTGGGGGTGCGTTCTGGTGGTCGCCCGAGATCGCAAGACTCCGCGAGGAGTGCGTGAGGGCGCGCCGTCGGAGCGCACGCCACCGCCGCCGCCGTCGTCGCGACGCTGCGTTCGCGGAGACGGCGGCCCAGCTGCACGCTGACTGTCGTCAAAAGCAGACGGCGCTGCAGCTGGCCATCGGCGAGGCCAAGAAGCAGAGCATGAAGACTCTCCTGGAGTCGCTCGACGAAGATCCCTGGGGGCGCCCATACAAGATGGTTCGCAGGAAACTGCAGCCGTGGGCGCTCCCGGTGACCGAGCGGCTCCAGCCTCGGCAGCTGCGGGAAATAGTTTCTGCGCTTTTCCCGCCGGCAGCGGGGGGGGACTTTGAGCCCCCCCAGATGGACGCCACGTGGGGCACGCCTCCGCGTCGCCCCAGCGTTCCCGCTGCCGAGGAGCCCCCTCCCCCTATCACGGGGGCGGAGATCCATGCGGCCGTGTCCAGAATGAGAGCGAAGGACGCGGCCCCCGGCCCTGACGGCGTTCACGGCCGGGTCTGGAGCTTGGCCTTCGAGGCCCTAGGGGACCGGCTCGGGGGGCTTTTCGAAGCGTGCCTCGAGTCGGGACGGTTCCCGTCGAAATGGAAGACGGGCAGACTGGTCCTTCTGCGGAAGGACGGGCGCCCCGCGGACTCACCCGCGGGCTATCGCCCCATCGTGTTGCTGGACGAAGCGGGCAAGATGCTCGAGAGAATCGTCGCGGCCCGCATCGTCCGGCACCTGACCGAGACGGGTCCCGATCTTTCGGCGGAGCAATACGGCTTCAGGGAGGGCCGCTCTACGATCGACGCGATTCTGCGCGTGAGGGCCCTCTCCGACGAAGCCGTATCCCGGGGCGGGGTGGCGTTGGCGTTATCCTTAGATGTAAGGAACGCCTTCAACACCCTGCCCTGGTCGGTGATCGCGGGGGCGCTGGAGTATCACGGCGTCCCCGCATACCTCCGCCGACTGATCGGCTCCTACCTCGAGGGCAGGTCGATCCAGTGCATCGGACACGGTGGGGCGATGTACCGCTTCCCCGTCGAGCGCGGTGTTCCGCAGGGGTCCGTCCTGGGCCCCCTGCTGTGGAACATCGGCTACGACTGGGTCCTGCGGGGCGTCATACGGGGTCCCCTCCCCGGACTGAGCGTCATTTGCTACGCTGACGACACTCTGGTCGTGGCTCCGGGGAGGGACTACCGGGAGTCTGCCCGTCTGGCGTGCGCAGGCGTGGCACACGTCGTCACTAGGATCCGACGGTTGGGGCTCGAGGTGGCGCTCGACAAAACCCAGGCCCTGTTATTTCACGGGCCGGGACGAGCGCCGCCTCTGGGTGCCCACCTCGTGATCGGAGGCGTCCGCGTCGGGGTCGGGGTGACTGGTCTTCGGTACCTCGGCCTCGAACTGGACGGTCGGTGGAACTTCCGCGCTCACTTTGCGAAGTTGGGCCCTCGATTGATGGCGACGGCCGGCTCTTTGAGCCGGCTGCTTCCAAACGTCGGGGGTCCCGATCAGGTGGCGCGCCGCCTCTACATGGGGGTGGTGCGGTCGATGGCACTATACGGTGCGCCCGTATGGTGCCACGCCCTGACCCGCCAGAACGTCGCCGCGCTGCGACGTCCGCAGCGCGCGATCGCGGTCAGGGCGATCCGAGGATACCGCACCGTCTCCTTCGAGGCGGCGTGCTTGCTCGCCGGGGCGCCACCCTGGGACCTGGAGGCGGAGGCGCTCGCTGCCGATTACCGGTGGCGTAGCGACCTCCGCTCTAGGGGGGAAGGGCGCCCCAGCGAAGGTGTAGTTCGAGCGCGGAGGCTCCACTCTCGGCGGTCCGTGCTGGAGGCGTGGTCTCGCCGCTTGGCGGACCCGTCGGCCGGCCTCCGAACCGTCGAGGCGGTCCGCCCGGTTCTCGCGGACTGGGTGGGCCGCGACCGCGGATGCCTCACCTTCCGGCTGACGCAGATGTTGACCGGCCATGGGTGTTTTGGCCGGTACCTATTTAAGATAGCCGGAAGGGAACCGACGGCGCAGTGCCACCACTGCGCGGACCGCGACGAGGAAGACACAGCGGAACATACATTGGCGCGTTGCTCTGGATTCGACGAGCAACGCGCCGCCCTCGTCGCGGTCATAGGAGAGGACCTCTCGCTGCCGCGCGTCGTGGCTACGATGCTCGGCAGCGACGCGTCCTGGAAGGCGATGCTCGACTTCTGCGAGTCCACCATCTCGCAGAAGGAGGCGGCGGAGCGAGAGAGGGAGAGCTCTTCCCTTTCCGCACCGATCCGTCGCCGTCGAGCCGGGGGCCGGAGGCGGGAATACGCCCGTACGTCCCGGCCCCTGTAGGTGGCGGCCTCCCCCCGGTGAAGGTCAAGGGGCGACCTGAGGGGGTGAGGCCGCGCGGCGCGCTACCAGCACTCTAGCGCGCTGCCGTGGAGTGATTAGAGCGACCGGTCGACGGTGTATCGCGTCCCGACCCGGCAGGCTGGTTCTGATCCAGCGGGGTATTCCGGGACACCAGCGGCACCGTCTGGGCGGCCCGACGGGCTGCCGTACCGAGACGGCCGACGTTTCAGAGCCTTCGATTCGCCTCGAAGGCTCCGTCGGCTGGGCGTCCTTGGGGTGAGCCGCGCCGTCTGGTTGTAGTGTTGACCGCGGTAGCCCCCCTACCTCATCCGGGTTTTGACCTCGGAGGGGATCGGACGTCGGGTGTAAGAGTGCAGAGGAGTCGTTTAGTGGGTGGGCTCTAAAATCCTTGGGCCCGCGGTCTGCTCACAACACCATGCAGATCGTTGAGTCTCACATACCCCGCGCGCCCCTTTTGCGCGGGGACCTCGTAGGAGGTTCGGCCCTCTACCCGAAAAAAAAAAAAAAAAAAAAGGTGGTCATCGGAGTCCATAGACATGAACAGGCTAAGTCTTAAGATATCTTCGAGATGGCCAGTAATATTTATGTTACCGGACAGGCCAGCCCCAGTGTGGTCACAGCGCGGAGGGCCCAATCTCGGCGGTCCGTGCTGGAGTCATGGTCCAGACGGCTGGCTGATTCTTCGGCTGGTCGTAGGACCGTCGAGGCGATTCGCCCGGTCCTTGTGGATTGGGTAAATCGTGACAGAAGACGCCTCACTTTCCGGCTCACGTAGGTGCTCACTGGGCATGGTTGCTTCGGTGAGTTCCTGCACTGGATCACAGCCGAGCCGACGGCAGAGTGCCACCATTGTGGTTGCGACTTGGACACGGCAGAGCATACGCTCGTCGCCTGCCCCGCATGGGAGGGGTGGCGCCGTGTCCTCGTCGCAAAAGTAGGAACCGACTTGTCGTTGCCGAGTGTTGTGGCATCGATGCTCGGCGACGACGAGTCGTGGAAGGCGATGCTCGACTTCTGCGAGTGCACCATCTCGCAGAAGGAGGCGGCAGGGCGCGTTAGAGATGCACAATCCCGCCGCCGTCGAGCGGGGGCCAGAGAGGTGGATTTCGCCCAAGCCCTGGCCCTCTAAGTGTTTCGGGTCCCCCTCACATGTCAGTCTGGGGACCGGCGAGGGGGCCTAAGAAGATGACGTGCATGCTGCTCTGCACGCGTTTTACGCAAGAGCATCCGGGTGATGGGAAGCCGGCTATCCTCGACCTACGCTGGTTCTGGCCCAGCGGGGTATTCCGTAGGGTAACCCACTCTAACCGGCGCCATCTAGGCGGGCTTCGGACAGTCTGCCGACCGAGAGGGCTGGTGGTCGTGGCGCCGACAACCGCCGGTCCGGCGTCCCGAGGGGGAGGGTGATGGGAGAGATGTGCTCCGCACTTAACGCTTCACTTTCCCCCTTTGCCTTGTCATGAGTTCTGTCTCATGCGAGGTTTGGACGTTGGTTGTTGAGCGACAGGAGGTTTTAGTCAGTTCGACTCTGACATACCTCGCCCAGTATCCCCAGCAAAGGGCGGAAGTCCGGCGATTTCCTCCTGACCAAAAAAAAAAAAAGTAAACCGGACAGCCAATGCATTCGCTTGTTTAAATACAATAAAAAAAATTACCTACCCGCGGGAATTGCATTCTGGCGCAGTTGCATCTTTTGACACGAGTGTATTGGGCATCTTACTTTTCAGCCCAAGACCCTTTAAAATTTGAAAAATTCCTAAAACCTTAGTGCCAATTTGAAAATTAACATTTTCTACCAAATAATGTTGGATACACTTTTTATAGTACTTTTTTTTATTGCTTAAATGGGTGGACGAGCTCACAGCGCACCCGGTGTTAAGTGGTTACTGGAGCCCATGGACATCTACAACATAAATGCGCCACCCACCTTGAAATATAAGTACTAAGATCTCAGTATAGTTACAACGGCTGCCCCACCGTTCGAGCCGAAACGCATTACTGCTTTACGGCAGAAATAGGCCGGGCGGTGGTACCTACCCGCGCGGACTCACAAGAGGCCCTACCACGAGTAAATTGGTGGACGATCTTATGGGTCGGGTTTTAAGTGATCACGGAAGCCCATAGACATATACAATGTAAATGCCACCACCCACCTTGAGACATAAGTTCTAAGTCTCAGTTTTTACAGCACAATGACTGCCTCACCCTTCAAACCAGAACTGTTTCACGGCAGGAATAGGCAGGGTGTCGGTACTTGTGCGATCTCACAAGAATGCCTAACACTAGTAACATAGTACACAGTACAAAAATTCTCTTAATTCTCAATTCTGTTCTATAAAATAAAGACTATCTCTTAATAAAATTCTCATTCGTGACATTATTACATTGTAGTTTCGAACAACTCAGAGTATTTCACGTCAACAGGATCGTTGTAGACAAAAGTATTGAGCAATAAAATGTTTAGCGACAGTAACAATGTCTCGGAGCCCGTAAAGAATTTAATCAAAATACTAAAGAACGCGCACTAAATTGTCGCCAAAAGCCTAAAGTTGTGAAGACGGGACTTAAAAGCAAACGGAAATAAACAAAACTCAATTAGGGTTCTGTCTATTCTTCGGCGCGTACTGTTCGGTACCGTAGGGTTCGTGGGGTTGGAGTGGTGGAGCTCGATGGGGTTTAGTCGGTAGTCGGTTTTGCGGGGCGGGTCCTCCGGGTTGACGCCGCACAGCGCCTCGCGCGCCTTTCTCAAGGCTTAGTCTCCCGGTAGGAATTGGAAGAAGAGGAGTTCCAAGGAAGGACATTGGTCTTTCTTTTTCTCTAGAGGCGCCGGAGTCCGCCATAACCAGATCTGTTACCCCTTTCGACCGGGTATCAGTAAAAGGATTGCCCAGCGTTAAAAAACAAAGAGTTCTATCTATGAAATTGACAACCCTGTGTATAGTTTTACTTTATCACATGTGGTTCCAGTTGGCACAGTAATAGAGTTGTACTAATGAATATTTAGAGTTGTCTTGTACTGTTAGCTGGGATTTACGGATTACTGTACATTACGTTGGTCGAGTGTAATCCCTACATTTAATAATACAACCGATTTCGACAACGCATCATTTCGTGCAAACCATAAATAGATTATATTTAATTGATTGATTGATTGAAAATTCTTTATTGCACAAAAACATTGTGCAAAGGCGAACTTCTCTTCCAGTTAACCCTCGTTGATGAAGTGAAAGATTCAAGAAGTGCGTAGCTTAGATAAAGATAATTTATAGTATATGGTGATAATCTATATAATTATTACGTGAAGCAAAAACTTTGTATCCCTTTTTACGAAAATTGCGCGGACGGAGGAGTATGAAATTTTCCACACTTATAGAGAATATAGAGATAAGTGCACAATGCTATTTTTTTTTTAAATAATGCCTAAAAGATACATTAAATCAATAAAGAAAACATTACACACACTACATACCATGTATTTGACGCACACACGCATGCATACTGTTTATTGTCAAACTTTTGTTCTTGACGTCTGTGGTCAAATTGAGAATAGATTAAATATTGTTTGTCTTTGTTAATATATTTATAGTGTAGTGTAGTCTTGGCGAAATTTGTGATTACGGAAGTACAAAATACAATCATAATAGTGTACAAACTTACAATTCCAATTAATTATAGTCGAATTTCGACTACTGCGGGGCCACTAGTGGTGATAATTTAATGAATTATAGTAGACATGAGTGAAAATAAACACTAGGTAATAATTGCATTACATAACATTACTATTAATGGTTACTGGTGGTAGGACCTCTTGTGAGTTCGCACTGGTAGGTACCACCACCCCGTCTATTTCCGCCGTGAAGCAGTAATGCGTTTTGGTGTGAAGGGTTGGGCAGCCAGCCGTTCTAACTATACTTGAGACCTTAGATCTTATATCTGAAGGTGGGTGCCGCATTTACGTTGTAGATGTCTATGGGCTCCAGTAACCACTTAACACCAGGTGGACTGTGAGCTCGTTCACCCATCTAAGCAATAAAAATACATTACCAAAATAAAAACATAGATACATAGATACATAGATATACATACATATGATAAGATATTAAGATAATAAGATATAATTATAAAAAAAAAATAGAATTTATTATAATAGTACCAAAAGTATTTATACCAATCCGTATAAGACCATATAACCTTATTAAAAATGTACTAAAACAAATCGAGTCATTTGTTTCTAGACGATTTAATTTAAGAACGTCTTTTGTGAATTATTATGAGCTATTTATTAATGAATTTAGTCTGTGTTGTGTTTTTTATTTGTTTAGTCGGGAGTTTCTTGATTTCTATCTAAACCGAACAGTGAAGAAAGGAGATGAATGATCTGACAATTTTCTGGTAGTTTCTTCTATTACAAGAACAACGAGCTGGTTGTTCCTTCATTGTTTGAGATAAACTATTATCATTAAACAAAAGCCTGAAAACTTATTATAATTTTGTCATGAATGTTCTTTATGTATTTATTTATTTATATGAGCTCATAGCCCATCTGCTAAAATATCATTGATGAAATGTCGCCACCTGTCCGGAGTTATAAATTCGAATTTTTAATCGTCTAACATGACTAGATGGCCATACTTACTCGCACGGGCTTATGATCACCGGATATTTTTACAATAGGTCTAACAACTGTCCTCTCCGTTGAATAACCATTTCTTTTAGACTTCTACGGACGAGCACATAAGCGGTAGTAAAAGCAGCGGCTCGGCTCTGTCCCTTGCATTGCTGAAGTCCACGGGCGACGGTAACCACTCACCATGATGTATGCTCGTCTGCCTACAAGGGCAATAAAAAAAGTACGGTGTTAAATCTTAATCTAACAGAATTAGACACGCAGTCTAGATCTTACTCCGGGGTTGCAGTAATTAGAGGCAGCCGCAGTTGCGTATTAATCTGATCATTGTAGGAAAGCACTAACACAAGAAACTAACGCCTGTAGTATTATCTTGTTTAGGACAGATGTTGTTCCACTACAGCTGTGGCTTCAATCCCATAAAATAAGGCAGTGCCAATGAGCTCTGTAACTGTTGAACATGAGATGAGATCGTTTATCCAGCACCACTAACCTATTGTTATGCCGGTAAGAGCAACGCCATCTATCGTCGAATAGCAGAAACGAATATCATAAGAACTAGTAAAATCGAGAACACTCAAAAAGTACAACGCCATCTATTATCAAATAGCGGAAACACATATTTTCCTTATTGACAATGTTCTCGATAATTCTAAAGATATCGTATCGATTGTAAAAGCGTTGCAGAGATGACGCGAAGGCAGTTAGTAATAGGAGCTAGTCGAAGCGAAACAGCGAACGGATCACCTGAAGCGAGGCGGAAGAAGTGAATTGAGAAATTTAAAGTGTTCATTAAGTGTTCTAAGTGTTAATACAGTTTTAATTTGTATTTATCCCAAGCCCGAACGCGTAACAATACAATAAGTAATGGTGGACCATGATAATTTTATCAAATCATACCTTTCTAGAAGGATCTCCTAGCGTCACGTCACGAACATTTCAACTGTAGCTAAACCAATTATTCAGCATGATTACATGGAGATAATCGGTCGCCAGCAAATGTTTCCAGCCACGTCGGACTCAAGAGCAGGTTTCCGAAAACAGTATTCGGTCGCAAACCTAATTGTCAAAGTTAATATTATATTAACAGCTTGTCGTCAACTGTTCACTAGACAAACTATGTAGTGGGAAACAACTTCTAGAACCGTAATGAAGTATCAAATCGACTGCTTGCTCTAGGGGCTTATTTGATATCTGAAGAGTATGGCAGGGTGAACATCATAAGTCCTGGGACCGATGGCACTCTCTAATGTCATCTTACACTCTATGCTTGTTGTATTTTATGACACAACAGTTCGATGATTTTTAATCTTACCCAGCTATTTATTGCCTATATCAACATTAACACAATTTATCAATATTGCCCGGTCTAAGTTCTTTATAGCACAAGCCATATGAAATATCCTAAAAACCAGCACTCAAATGTTTTTTTTTTATATTCTTTTACTCATTATTTCCAAATCCATTGGAACATTATAAATACGTAATTAATTCTGTCTGTCTGTTTTCCGCCCAAACCACTGAACCGATTGTAACGAAAATGGGCTTAGAAACAATATGAGCCTTGGAAAAAAAGTAGGGTAGCGTCAATCGCATCGGTGAGAAAGGGTTTGTGGCTAAGCTATATTAAGTGAAGTCGATGCGGACGGAAAGCTTAGTACCACCGAGAATTAATACTCTTGTTATACATTGAGTTATTGGTACCTCAATCCAGGATTTGTCTAGTTAGGCAACATTATTATTATTAACTAATGGCCTCCCAGTGGTCGAAATTCAACTATCATTATGGATTTAAATTATAAGTTTGAACATTATTATGATTTTACTGTCAAAGACTAGTGTACTTCTATAATCATAGGTTTTGCCAAGGCTACATAGTAGATAAATAATATTAAAAACAAACAATATTAATCTATTCTCAATTTGATCACAGACTTCAACAATAAGCTAAAGAGGATATATAAGAGTGTGTGTTAAATACATAGTAGTGTGTGTAATGTTTATTTTAATTGATTTAATGTATTTTTTAAGCATAATTAAATGGTATTTTGCATTCCTTCTCTATATTCTCTTATAAGTGTGGGGAATTTCATACTCCTCCGTCCGCGCAATTTCCGTAAAAAGGGGTACAAAATTTTTGCTTCACGTATAAATTTATAGATTTGGATTAGCGTGGTATGGACATGTGATGCGTAGAGAGAAGATGCACGTGACTAGGAGATGTATGGAAATGGTAGTGCAAGGTAGAGGGGGAAGAGGTCGGCCGAAGAAGGCATGGATGGAGTGTGTGAATGACGATATGAGGAGTGAGTGTTTAGATGACGGCTGATAGAAGAGAATGGAAGAGAAAAAATAGCTGTGGCGATTCCACCTAGTGGGATAAGGTGGAGAAAAAGAAGAAGAGTATTAATGTATAGATTATCTTTTGTGTCAGTATTTTATTTTCCCTGTTTGATTTTCAATTGAATATTTAATTTTGTAATTTGATGTACCATTAAATTTATTACTACAAAAAACGGTAGGCAGCGGCTTGGCTCTGCTCTTGGCATTGCTGCGGTAGATGGGCGACGGCAACCACTCACCATCAGGTGGGCCGTATGCTCGTCTGCCCACAAGGGCAATAAAAAAAGTCTTTGCATTGTTGACCTAATAAAAACGTAGCGTTGCGTTGCGTTATGAAATTAATTTAAAGCCGCCTGGCAACGGATTAAGACTTGAGAAATTTAATTAAAAAAGATTTAAAGAAACCCGCAAAGGCTTGAGACCAGAGAGATTTATGTTCCTCACTAATTAGTCCGGTTATTGTGTTAAATATTTTGAACTAACTTCATGTTTGAGGATGGTTGTATAACAAAATGGTGTTTTTTTTAATCTTTTTTTTTTATTGCTTAGATGGGTGGACGAGCTCACAGCCCACCTGGTGTTAAGTGGTTACTGGAGCCCATATATATCCACAACGTAAATGCGCCACCCACCTTGAGATATAAGTTCTAAGATCTGAAGTATAGTTACAACGGCTGTTCCACCCTTCAAACCGAAACGCATTACTGCTTCACGGCAGAAATAGGCAGGGTGTTGGTACCCACCCGCGCGGCCTCACAAGAGGTCCTACCACCAGTAATTTCGCAAATTATAATTTTGCGGTTTTCATTTTTATTACACGATGTTATTCCTTCACCGTGGAAATCAATCGTGAACATTTGTTGAGTACGTGTATCTCTGAAAGTTATACATGTACAGCGTAGGAAACGTGGAGTGAAAATACGATCTTGAAAATATCTTCAAAGTTTGAGCATCGACACTTCTGCGTATAAAATTGATTAATATCCTAATATATTAGAGATAAGTCATTGACCTCGAAGGAATACAAAACGTACGTAAATTAATGCAATTTAAAATATGTTCTGTTGCACAAACTATTGGGGGCTATTTTAATATTTTTTGTGTGCGACCGTGATAATAGTGCACCTAAGTAGCACTACTGGTATTTTTATCACATATTATTAATCTTTTGAAAGCAGCTTCAGAAAAATAATTTTCCATTTTTTGATGTGATTATGAATTTCAGAGTTCTTATTCTAAGAGGAGTTTCTTCACATCGTTTACAGAGAGAATTAGATCAGATATAATACATTAATTAACACATCTTGCATCTTGCTGGTGGTAGGACCTCTTCGGAGTCCGTACGGGTAGATACCACCACCCCCCCTATTTCTGCCGTGAAGTAATACTGGGCTTGAAAAGTGAGGCAGCCGTTGTAACTATGCCTTAGAACTCAAGCCTCAAGGTGGGTGGCGGCATTTACGTTGTAGTTGACTATGGGCTCCGGTAACCACTTGAGTCTGGCTGACAAACACTAAAGTCGTCGTGGCGTAAAGGAGGAGGCCTCGTCCGGTGCATTAGTTTTGAGCGATGCACCGGTGTTCGAATCTCAAGCGAGTCCCAATTTTTCTAACGAAATACGTACTTAACAAATGCTTACGATTGACTTCCACGGTGAAGGAATAACATCGTGTAATAAAAATCAAACCCGAAAATTTATAATTTGTGTAATTACTGCTTTATTGCATTACTGCTTTACGGCAGAAATAGGCTGGGCGGTAGTACCTACCCGCGCGGACTCACAAGAGGTCCTACCACGAGTAAATTAGTGGACGATCTTATGGGTCGGGTTTTAAGTGATTAGTCATCTACATAGCATTTACAACGCATTAAGCATTAGAAAAGTTATTTTTAAATTCACCTTCAATAAAACGAAAAGTAATTTTTAATGTAAATAATGAAATAAAATACATTGCTTAGCACCAGGGAGGAGTTTACAGGGTCTTAGTTTGTATTAAATTTCGCCACAATGTTTTCAAATGTAAGTAACTAGTTTGGTGTCTAATTCAACCCATAATTCACCTTTCATACGAGCGCAAGACGACATTGAACTTTGTCACGACGTGTATTAAAAGTGTCCTTCTTCTTCTTCTCCATCGCTCCCTCATTGCTGAGGATCGTGACTCCGTTTTAGCTTGTCTACTGTCAGCCTCCATCGGTTCCGGTCAGTTGCCTGGTGTAGTGCAGCGCTAAGTGGTCCGCTGGTTTGCTCGGAGATCTGGTCGGACCAACGTTTGGGGCTCCGGCCTCTAGGACGTTTTCCTTCTACTTTCCCAGTGACCATCAGACGTTCCAAGTTGTCTACACCTCTGCGGGCAACGTGGCCAAAGTAGCGCATTATGCGTTGCAGACAGGTGGCAGACAGGCGTTGAGCGTTCTCCATTTTAAAAGTGTCCTAAGTTAAATGAATTTTACTGACGTCGTCTCAATTTTGTTATTTAATACCCTTTCAACGAACGGCCGTCTGGTGTAGTGGTAAGTGACTTCTGGTCGAACCCGTCGCTTGCGACGAAGGGCTCGACGAGTAAATTAACTCTCAGACACAGCACACTGAGTTTCTCGCCGGAGCTTCTCAGTGGGTCGCGTTTCCGATCCGGTGGTAGATTCTGCGAAGCACGGCTCTTGCTAGGGTTCGTGTTAGCAACGTCGTCAGGTTTGAGCCCCGTGAGCTCAACTACTAGTTAGGGTTACGCTAGAATAGCCTCTCTAGGCTACCAGCTTAGGTAGGAAAAAAAAGAAGAAAGGTAAGTGACATGGTCACTACACAAAGGGGTCGCGGGTTCGAATCCCGCCAAGGGAAGATATTTGTATGATAAATATAAATGTCTTTTCCAGGATTATGGATGTATATTAAACATGTGTATGTGTATAACAAAAATCTTATATTTATTTCCGTTATCTGGTACCTGTAACACAAGTTCTTTACAAACTTATCGCGGGACCAGTTAACGTGGCGTGACTGTTAGTAAATATTTATTTATTATTTATTATTTCACTCGATTGAAATATTCTTTTTTGTTTGTTTCAGATTTGAAAATTAAAAGAAGTGCCAAGATGAGTGGCCCGTGCCACCAATCTATGTGACGACTGGAACTGACTGTTCGCTATAGACACGTGCGCGTGTGACGGTGACTTGCATACAAAATTCCCCCGAAGAAAACCGTTACGATGGCCGATCCCGACGCTTTTGATGACGAGGTATTTCCATACACTTTTGATTTTGTATAGAAAATTCCGAAATTGACATATCATAGGTGTTACGGTAAATAAGTTCGTTCAATATTCATTTTTGTTCATTGACTTTAATGTTCGTGCAGTAAAAAGAACGAATTGAAATTTATTTCTCGGAGTTATAAATAAAATGAATATATAATTACTTAATTATATTCCTATTACTTCTTTAGACTGTTCAGAAATAGCATTACCCAAGTTTGAGCGTTATGCTTGACTGGGTTTAATAATTTAAAAAACCTAAAACAAAAAAAAAAGGTGCGTGTACTTATGTACGCGCGTAAGAAGTTATACTTTATTTTTATTAAATTTATTTATTTATTTATATTTTAATCAATTTGAAAAGAAATCGATTAAACACGCATATTGGACATCCCTTTTCTTGACATCGTATAAATTCGGTAATTCTCGGTACGGTTCGGAAAGTTCACCCGCGGCTATATTCAGACTCGCCAAGTTACGTCGGTCGTATTGTAATGACCGATTTAGTGGGCAACTTCATTCTGTTAATTTTGTGTCACGGTGCGCGCGCATCGTAAAATTTCACTCTCATCAATTTTTCATAACGCGCCTAAAGAAGTAGAACTTCAAAAATAAATCAAATAAGACTATAAAAAGTACAGATAGAATTTGCGTCACAGTTTTCCATTTCCAGTTATAATATCATAACTAGCTATCCTCATCAAGGTTTATTAAACGAATACTTTTTTAATTTGTCATCAATTCAAAATTAGAACATTATAGACTCTCAATATTTGAAACCTCCTTTCTCGAGGCTCGAGGCAATTACCAATTACATCGATACTTGATGTGTTTTGATAAGCTGTATATGACATTCGGTAGAGTTATGGCCGTAAATCAAATCGTATGTTTTAAAATTATGGTCCCATTTATACCTGTTAAAGCTTTATTGTACTACGTTGATTTTTTTAAAATAACATTAACATTATTATGTATGTGTGTGTATGTGTGAGTATCGACGTGATTATTAACACACACTTGAACTGCATTTTTCTAAGCCCATTTTAAACTGGAACATTATGAAGTGACTGAATATAGTTGTGTGTCGTAAGGGCACACTGCGATCGCCAACACGCATGCCAAGCATGGCGATTAAGGCAAACTCTGCCTCCCAACATGGCTGACACAAATTAAAACCGGCTCCCAGTCCCCAGCAGCTTCGTTTGTTTTTGAGGTTCACGGAGATCCCCTGGATGCAAGCAGCGTAGCAACCGGCCATTGTAGCGAGGCTTGGGGTAGGCTTATGTCGTCCACGGTGGCGCCGCGAGTCTGGTTGTAGTGCTGACCGCGGGAACAATCCTACTCTGACCCCGGATGGAGATCGGACGTCGGGTATAAGAGTGCAGGGGAGTCATTTAGTGCGGTAGGGCCCTAAACATCCTTGGGCCCGCGGTCTGTTCACAACATCTGCAGATCGTCAAGTCCCACATACCCCGCGCGCCCCCTAGGTGCGGAGACCTCGTAGGTGGTTCGGTCCCAGGCCCGAAAAAAAGGCTTATGTCGTCCAGCAGTTTATAAGCTGAAAGATAGAAGATGAATACGGTTCAGTATATTCGATCGCACATTTATTATTGACAAAGACTTATAATCCGGGTGTCGACCCGTATCTTTTTCTTAAAAGCCCTCAAGTTGTTCTAGAATTTTCAAGTCGAAGTGCTTTAAAGATGAAACTTCTGATGGGCTAATATCGGGCGATGCGACTATGCCGCCGTTCGTATAAGACATATACAATTTTATAAAAGAAAATGCGCAACTATCAATATTAGTGTGCCAGTGCTTTTTTCCTACCTATTAGTTGGTAGCTGGGGTCTATTCCAACTACGTCCGGGTGAGTATGTGAGATCACGGGCCCAACCTAAGAGAATTTGCTAACACTGATCCTAGCAAGAACCGGGCTTCGCTGAATCTACTACCAGATCGGAATCGTGACTCACTGAGAAGATCCGATGAGAAATTGAGTAGGGCTTGCCTGTGCTCATAAGATTCATTTACCACCATCTTGCCTTTTTCTGTCGTGAATCAGTCTCGTGTTGTCATTTGAAGAGTGGGGTAACTGTTGTATGTACAATAAAAACAATGACTTAGTGTCTCAAAGTGGGTGGCGGCATTCACGAAGAAATATTTTTTGGAATTTGACTTAACCATGAATTTAGTGAATTAAATAAAAGAATCGATGCTCATTTCTTGACCCACTGAACGTTAATCACGGATGCAATGCGAGAACAACCTAAAACTTTGTAACTGTTTACAGTATTGAATATTACCTATTTGACGGTGAGCAGTGTGGGCTTTTATTACAGGCCGGGTCGTTGTCCATGGTTAATCACGTAAATAATTCTCGGTATGCACTCTCCGGGCTTGTTTAGTAAGATTTAATAAACTATCAACACAAAATCAACACATATGAATCGGATGGAAATGGATTACTATTAGAACGCGGTAAGGTCGGAGCGAGTTTGGAGGTACCTCTGCGCGGTTAGGTCTTCGATCCAAAAGCGTCATTAAATTTATGGAGGGTAGAATTAAGGAGGAATATTTCAATATATTATAAAGCATTTTTTTCTTAGATGGGTAGACGAGCTCACAGCCCACCTGGTGTTAAGTGGTTACTGGAGCCCATAGACATCTACAACGTAAATGCGCCACCCACCTTGAGATATAAGTTCTAAAGTTCTAAAGGTCTCAGTATGCTTACAACGGCTGCCCTACCCTTCAAACCGAAACGCATTACTGCTTCACGCCAGAAATAGGCAAGGCGGTGGTACCTACCCGCGCGGACTCACAAGAGGTCCTACCACCAGTAATGCGTCTGCTGAAAGGGATCCAAAAAAGGTGGCGCCGTAGTAGCAAGTGGAAGTATTTTAATAACAGTGCCATATACTATTAGAGTAGGATATTAAATTAAGAAGTATACACTTCGTATGTAAATAATAATAAAAATAAATATAGTTGAGATTTTAAATACTACATATTTTTTTTATTACGCAACTCACGAAAAATATTAAATCTTTCAATCCAACACTTTTCACTCCGTTTAAAACTGCTATATTCATATTGTTTCCACTTCCTACACTAGCGATATTTCGGTGAGTCTTCCAACAATAACTTGCTGTTTTCAGGTGGACACTATTTCAAATTGACTCCTACACAAAATGGTGCGGCTTACTTCTATCCTCCATAATTAAATTACGAATCACAAAGTGGCAATATTATTTTACCTCTGAAACTCAAGTGACATTAACAATGACAGTGACAGCGCGTACTGCTATCAATATCCATGTCCGAAGACGCCTAAGTTGGTTCGGGCTTATCGAACATATTTACGTATAGTTTTGATGTCGGTTCTCCTATGAAGTAAATAAATAATATTGGTATGCTACTCACAATTTCCTTTTTATAGGTCGAACAGATTTAGAACAGATATCATGTAAGATCCTCTGACTCGATAAACTACAGTAAGCCCTAAACTGAACTGCTGCCAACTAGAAATTTACGAAGTGTTGATAATGAAATTTTGGCAACGAATACATGGTTAACGCATTGACCCTAAATTGTGGGTAGTTTAAGTACAAGTGCTTATTTTGTCTTCTTGGTTTGTTTAGACTCTCAATGACTAGTTGCTAGGCTTGTTTATTCTAATTGTATTTATTTATTTATTTTATTTAATATATTTTGTACACACAGCTGTTAGAAAAAACACAACAATAAGGATACAGAGTACAAGGGCAATACTTATTTCATCATGCGTTTCGGTTCGAAGGGTGGGGTAGCCGTTGTAACTATACTGAGACCTTAGAACTTATATCTCGAGGTGGGTGGCGCATTTACGTTGTGGATGTCTATGGACTCCAGTAACCACTTAACACCAGGTGGGCTGTGAGCTCGTCTATCCATCTAAGAAAAAAAAATGCCTTATAATACATTGAAATATTCCTCCTAACTTCTACCCTCCATAAATTTAATGACGCTTTTGGATCGAAGACCTAACCGCGCAGAGGTACCTCCAGGCTCGCTCCGACCTTACCGCGTTCTAATAGTAATCCATTTTCATCCGATTCATATGTGTTGATTTTGAGTTGATAGTTTATTAAATCGTACTAAACAAGCCCGGAGAGTGCATACCGAGTTATTGGTGATTCTTTGTTTTCAAAATACTTTTGTATGACTTGACGTGTAATTCGAAATGGTTGTGTAGAGCCGATAGTTGTTGCATGGAAGGTTCTAGATTTATGCCAACCTCACAGAAAATACAGTAGAGACTAAAACGACAATAGTTGTTTTGATTACGACTGTACCGCTTGGAATACGTCCTACCATTAGTTAATGCTTTGGGAAGATATACGACAAAGGGAAGATCTTCAACCGAGCGGGTGATATTGCTCGGTAGACCGACGGTCCAGATGTTGTTGTTCGGAACTTTATATATGCAAGCTTATCTTGAAAATGTCGTAAGCGAGATTCAGGAATCTGTCAAATATCTTGTGTTATGTGATGGCTACCGCCACAATGTCAAAATCGCTAAGCAAGAAACTAAAATTTAGTGTCCAATTAAAGTGGTACACGTAAGCGACTCGATAAAATGTACGTACTAATTGCTTTTCGTTCGGCGACTTTCCCAATAACGTGGAGCTCTCTTGTGCAACTATCTGTGGTAAAATGTGTGCCGTCAATAATAGGGTTATGTGCATTAATCTTTACCGAAAATTTCTGTATAGAATTCATAGAACAGTTGATAGAATATAATTAAAACTATTTTTAGGGTCTCATCTCAAATATTCAAAATGTAATAAATTGTAAAATAAGAATAACTAGAGGTCCCGCAGTAGTCGAAATTCGACTATAATTAATTGGAGTTGTAAGTTTGTACACTATTATGATTGTATTATATACTTCTACTAGCTGACCCGGCAAACGTTGTGTTGCCCTAAATAGGATTTCTAGGGAAATTCTACTGTAGAAAAAAAAACCTCATTTAACCACATAATACCTCATAATAAACAAAAAAAAAATTCCAAAAACTTTAAATAAAAAATAAATGTTTGGGGTGGACAACCCTTTTCACTTAGGGGTATGAAAAATAGATAGTAGCCGATTCTCAGACCTACTGAACATACTATTGATGCACAAATAAAACCAAAAAAACATGGCTGAAAAATGTATAGTATTGTATAATAGCTCTCAAATATATTAAGTGTATAATCTATGATGTATAGTGAGTAAGTAAGACAGGAGACCGGCTTCGTCCTCATCCCTACTACGTGATGTTTGCTGGATGAGTAGTGACACCTGGTGGGGTTAGCTGATCGATTGATAGTTGATCAGTAGTCGACCGGCGAGGGCGGGAGATCAAATTCAATTTAAAAAAAAACATAATTAAAGGAACTTGAAATTATAAACTCTGAATAAGAATTTATCGTACTACAATTATAATATTTGATTGCCATCTTGCAACCTTATTGTGGATCTGTGCATAGAATAGAAAAAATATTAATCGGGATGGAAAAATAGGGGTTGATCGTATAAGAGTGAAAATTGAGAGCAATATTTTTTTTTTATTTTAGTCATGACAAAACAAAATAAGAAACTTGCCAAAAAAATTAAAGTTTATAATTAACAAATAAAAAATAGGGGTTGATCATAGAGGGATGAAAAATTGAGAGTAACATCAGATTTTTTGTTTGAATTCATGACAAAATAAAAATGAAAATCTTGCCAAAAAAATTAAAGTTTATATAATTATAAACAATGCCCGTTGGACCGATGACTTGCGGCGATATGCTGGGAGAGATTGGATGCGGAAGGCGGAGGATCGTTCATTGTGGCGGACTATGGGAGAGGCCTACATCCAGTAGTGGATAGATACAGGCTGATGATGATGAATTATAAAAAATAATATTTATACAAATAAAAAATAGGGGTTGATCGTAGAGGGGTGAAAATTTCAGAGTAATATGAATTTTTTTATTCTACGTCATGACAAAATAAAAACAAAATTCTCGCAAAAAAATTTAAAGTTTTTAATTAGCAAATAAAAAATAAGGGTTGATCGTAGAGGGGTCAAAATTTAGGGTTGTATGTATTTTTGTATGCTGTATCATAAAAAAATAAAATAAATTTTTTATGTCTAAAAATTAAACAAAAAAAATTTAGGGGTGGACTACCCCTAACATTTAGGGGGATGAAAAATAGATGTTCGCCGATTCTCATAGATACCGGATAAGCACAAAAAATTTCATCAAAATCGGTCAAGCCGTTTCGGAGGAGTATGGCAACGAAAACTGTGACACGAGAATTTTATATATTAGATAATCACAAATTTCGCCAAGGCTACACTATAAAAAATATTAATAAAAACAAACAATATTTAATCAATTCTCAATTTGACAACAGACGTCAAGAACAAAAGTTTGACAATAAATAGTATGCATGCGTGTGTGCGTCAAATACATGGTATGTAGTGTTTGTGATGTTTTCTTTATTGATTTAATGTATCTTTAATGCATTATTTTAAAAAATATTAGCGTTGTGCACTTCTACTCTATATTCTCTATAGGTAAGTGTAGAAAATTTCATACTCCTCCGTCCGTGCAATTTTTGTAAAAAGGGATACAAAGTTTTTGCTTCACATATTAATTATATAAGAATAATAACGGTTGAGAATAGAATTAGCAGAGAAATAGAAAAATAGAATAGCCCTTTAAAAGTGGTTTTTAATATCTGTGTAAAATTCGCGAAGACTGAAGATAAAACTCTGTGGAAAGATATACACCTATTTCCAGATATACACGGTAACTCTTTGACATGATTTCCCTTTTACACCGCTTATAACTTCACGGATTCTGGCAATTTATCAAAGTGTATTATGGTTGCACATTCGCATATAAATATCTACATGTCGTTGAAACATTTTGGGGCGTCATTCATATGGCAATACTGATGGCAGTAACATAGGACTTCTTGTATTGTGAAAGGTAATATAAATTTAGGTAAATATGTACCATTAATATATATGTGTGTATCTATATATTAATACGTGAAGCAAAAACTTTGTATCCATTTTTACGAAAATTGCGCGGACGGAGGAGTATGAAATTTTCCACACTTATAGAGAATATAGAGAAGAAGTGCACAATGCTAATATTTTTTTAAAATAATGCATAAAAGATACATTAAATCGATAAAGAAAACATTACACACACTACATACCATGTATTTGACGTACAGACGCATGCGTACTATTTATTGTCAAACTTTTGTTCTTGACGTCTGTTGTCAAATTGAGAATAGATTAAATATTGTTTGTCTTTGTTAATATTTGTTATAGTGTAGTCTTGGCGAGATTTGTGATTATAGAAGTATTAAATACAATCATAATAGTGTACAAACTTACAATTCCAATTAATTATAGTCGAATTTCGACTACTGCGGGACCTCTAGTATACGTAAATGCAAAATAGTCCAGGACGAAGCAAGCGAAAATAAGCTAATATTTTTGACTTCGAGTGCGGGTTTATGTATTGGAACTGATAAGTTTTCAATTTTATAGCTTATTTAGAGTCTTTACGTGTAATCTGTGCCAAAAAACCTCGACAAGAAACTGAAAAGAGGAGAGAAGTTTTATATCTTTGGTATTAAATTGAAAATTAAAATATTTTATCTTGCACGAATTAATGTAATAGAGAAAAATGGAAAGGATGTTTTATTTATTTTTCACGAACGATCGACGTGACTTCAGTAAGGTTTTTTAAGATGTCTTACTTTTGTTTTGTTTAATGAATGACTGAATTGAGCATTTACGGGGAATTTGTTTCATTTAAATAGCATATACGGAGATTTTATTTTACACACTTTTGTCACGAACTTATCTTCAGTAAAAATAGGGGGAATAGGTGTCATTATATCTATTATATCTATATCTAGATTCTATATCTATAAAAATGAATTGCTGTTCGTTAGTCTCGCTAAAACTCGAGAACGGCTGGACCGATTTGGCTAATTTTGGTCTTGAATTATTTGTGGAAGTCCAGGGAAGGTTCAAAAGGTAGATAAATATGAAAATGCACGGAATTAAATAAAATTACAATTTTGTTTTTCTTTTGATGTGTCGCCCGTCGGACGGATTAGTTTTGTTTGTTTTAAGTTTATTTTATACAAAAACTTTTGTTTATCGATTGAGGCACTACGAAGTCTGCCGGGTCAGCTATATTGAAAGGTTTTTGAGCTTGCGTCCAGTAATGCGACTATGCCCGAAGTTTGTAATTATTCAGGTTTTTTTTTACTATATCTATTTGCTGGTAGTCTAAGCGTCTGTTCTAGCTATGCGGTGAGTTCACGAGGTTAATGCGCTAACATCGGCCCGAGCAAGAGCAGTGGTTCGCAGAACTTACCACCTGATCGAGACCGCGACCCGTTGAGAAGATCCGGCGAGAAACTCAGTCTATAGGTTAGTTTTGTCGTCGTAATCCACGAGTTTGAAGTGGACGGTGATCGGTGCTTGAGGTGAACTCGTCTATGAACCACTTGCAAGATCCATAGTATTCATATATCGTATCACTGTTGTCTGAGCGGGCATGGTCGTCATCTAGCATCATTGCTGTGGGCAGATGCTATGCGCCTCACGAGCAATGGCCTCTCCTCGCGGTTTGTGATGAGCCTAGTACACTCATGCAAACAGTCGTCAATTGCCGACTTGATCTGGTCGGTCCATCGCATGGGCAACCTTCCACGCGGTCTGGTGGCTTCTACTTTGCCATGAACGACAAGGCGCTCTATGGAGTCATTAGAAACGTATTAAATAAAGGGCAATCTCGAAATTTTCAATCTCCCTATTTGATTAAATTCTTTTCTTTTTTTTTTAAATTCTTTAATTAAGACTTATACCTCGGCACTAAATAGTTGATGAAAAGAAACGGTGTTATAAGCATTGTTTGCGTTATATTGTTTAGAAAAGTGTCATTTTGTTGGTTTGTACCCCCCTATTTTTAGCACTATTCTTTATAAATTAAAATTAATTGCGTAGGCTGCCGAAACTCATAGACATCTTAACGGGAATTCTGCCACTTACCTAATTTAAATTCAAATTCAAATTCAAAATCATTTATCATGTTTTATCTTTGTTTTTTATTGTTACTACTTCTACTACTGTCTACACAAAAAACCGTAAAGGCTATTTTAATATTATTAAAAGCGAGCTGCTTGAAAGAAGGACGTATCGAATAAAAATAAAAATATCTAAAATACATGTAGAGAGGCAAATTCTTACATTTAATAGATATTTTTTTAGATCTGAACCCTAAAAGAAAATATTTGTAGTGAAAATGAAGGACAAACAAATTCTTTATCCTGTATTGGAGTGTTGCAGGTGAAATAAAAGAGAACTGTTCAAGTCGACAATTCGTGTAATACTGTTATAATTTAGTGTGTGCAGTTACAAATATAAGGTTAGGCGAGCTGCACACTACACCTCCCCTCTTTTTAAAAAAAAAATGATATTATTATATAATCCCTTTTTTTTTTTTTACTTAAACTAAATTACACAAAATATTATTAACTTTCATACTTTACTAACAAAAATCCAATAAAACAATATTTTAAGTTACAAACTTCTTTGTCAGTAATACTTGTCACATCTTTAATAACAAGTAACTTGGGAAAATCTTTCAAATGGCTCATTTCCTTTATAAAATTGTCTACAAATCGTTCATAGCGCTTGCTTTTAATTATTACGAGACTGTTTATTTTGATTTGCTTGCAAAAACGTTATAATTCTCTCATTAACACACTTACGGTAGACAACGATTGAGAAATTATAAAAATTGCTGATTTTTCAGGCACGAATTTGCAGTTACCATTATCACTAGTAAAATGTTTAAATTTTTCTATCTGTTTTAATGTATTTTTATTACAAAATAGCATCAATTCAACGCCGTCAATTGGTCGTTTGAGGATTTCCACTACTTTAGGTTGATCAGGCCTTGGAGTAGAGGATACCTCCGTAGTCATATTATTGTTGTCACAGTCAATAATACATAACCTACGAGCTTGTACTCTTGTCATGAACGATACTACATGCTGTTGCATTTCCTTTAAGCTGTTGGATGTAAAAGGTATCCGGCTCAATGCATCTGCAGCTGCGTTGTGCAAAATTCACATGATTAATTATAATATTTAAATAAATATATCCCATAGACTCTAAATTACCACTAATTCCTTTTATAGCTATCTTATCCTGTTTTACTAAATTCAATAAATTCCTATGTCGCGACAACCATTCATACTTAAGTACACATAAACTAGCTCCACTATCGATTAATAAATTAAGATCGATATTACTATTTTTAAGTTGACACTTAATTACACAAAAATTACTATAACTAAAAATCGAATGAGTGCACTGTTTAGGTACGAAAAAACTCTAAGTTGTCATAATTATTTGCGTTATCGTTGCGCAAGTTGTCTTGGACATTGGACTCTTGCGTGTTATGCTGTACACGCTGATTATGCATCGGTCGTCCGCGAAAATGCTGACGCTGGCGCTGATCGCCTGAGTGTTTACCTCGATTTACGATGTGAAGTTCGTTGACCTGTACTATTTTCGTAACAATTATACTTACGATTATAATTTGTCTTATTGTTATAAAAATGGCTATCTCCTCGGTCTCAGAAACCTCTGTAGTTTTCTCGTAGTTGCATAACCTGCTCTTGTGGATAGAAAGACATAGATTTCCTTAAACTGAATATTACCACTCATTACCGGCAACAAGGAAATTGCAGTTTTGATATCAAATGAGTCTGACATTTTTGTACCACAATTCGAATATTTTATCATTCTGACATAATTTCCTTAAACTAAATATAAAGTAATTCCGCATGAACTTAATAATAAAATATAATACAGAACATTCAAATAACGTAAAAAAAAAAAAAAATTACAATATCAGAGCAAAAACTTACATAGCAGTAAGCACGTATTTACTGTCAACGTATAAGTAGTTCATGACGTCTTACGTAGCATGGGTGAATGAACTCCTCAACATTGGACTCTAACTGACTCCTAGCTGCTCCACCTCGGACCCGTACAATTTATCTCCCGGCGCCCTGCATATCCTCTCATCATAAGGCTTGAGTATTCTCCCGGCTCCCGGCAGCAACACCCTTTTTTGTCTTCTTCTATTGTTCTCATCGCTTCATCCAAATCAATCTTCTGTGAGAGTTTTTTTTTCTTTTTTTTTTCATTTTCTATAATTTGAAATTCTTCTTTTCTCTTCTCGTTTTACAAACTTCTATTCTTCATACTATTCTTCATAATTATATTTCTTCATATTTTTTTCAGTTACTCTCGTATTTTACGTATGTTGCAAAATTTTAACTGCTGGCTAAGGGTCGCCATGTATTGGAGTGTTGCAGGTGAAATAAAAGAGAACTGTTCAAGTCGACAATTCGTGTAATACTGTTATAATTTAGTGTGTGCAGTTACAAATATAAGGTTAGGCGAGCTGCACACTACAATCCTAATTTATTTACAAAAGTAAAAAAAAACCCCACGCAGATTTCTTCATGTAAGAGAAAATAGTTTTTCAAAGTACCAGGCTGTCATGCGGCCGTAAGAGGCTTTGCGTAAATCCGCCGCCGGTCACGTCCTAAAATAAATCTTGCCGCCATACACTGTTTACCGAGACTTTCTCAACTTCGTGACGTCCTGGTAAACACGAGGTAAGCTACTGGTTTTACGATCAATTTAACCGTTCGACAGATGACCTATTTGATGTTTAGTTTATAGCTTTCTAAGCTACCAAGATAACGTTATCACTAAAAAGAATGCCAAGCAGACATTTTCAAAATAAAGGTTTCAGAGAAATAAATATTGATGATCATAGATATGACGCGATCTTACACGACTATGACCTTCAAAGAATATTCGAGTCTGTACGATTACTGGACGAAGTTGAGGCCACTTATATGTATATGTATCTCGCTATGACTATTATTTGACAACGATTTTTGTGAGTGCTCGTTCTAAAAACCTTACTTTGAGTACCAATAACAATATACAAAGTATCGTTACAATCAGATAAATAGAATAAGAACGCATAGAGGATGTTCATTTTGATTTAACCACTAAACACATCATGAAGATTTGTATACACGTAAGGGAGTTCATATAGAGTCCCTTCTTTATTTCGCCGTAAAGTCGTGTTTTATGTAATTAACACCACAGTTGAAACAATATAAATTTTATTGTTGTAGCGGCATAAACAATTCTAATATTACATTAGTTATTAAACACATTATAAATTATTTTTACGTTTTAAATTTTCGGCGGTAAAAAGGTCCCGCGTCACAGACTATATTATTTTTCCCACATCTCGTGCGTTCCGGCTTACGCATCATAAAAATGTGCGTTCATAAACGCCACACACGTATTCAGGCGTACATAAGAGCAATATTTACACAGTCGCTTTTAAAAGCTAGTATATATATTAAATTTACCGAATATATTTTATTACGAAACTCCAATATTACCCATATTTTGGAACTTTGCGACCTATTTCACGATTATCCCCCTGGCCTTTGTGATCGTTCGCTTTGTTGTAAAGGAGTTTAAAGCAGTCTATTGTTTGTTTGAATTGCGCCGCCCATTTATATTTGTAACTTCGTAATCCATCGCTTTAGCTTTCTGTGTAGGTAGGAGAGATAGCGATAACAACACACCACACCACGAGGGAAAGTATTAATTCGTATTGAAAGCCCTCCTCCTCCTCCTTGCGTCGGTTTCCTCATTACTGAGGGTCGTGGTCATGGCCTTGAAACAGATTGTTTTTTATAGTGCACCGCCATCTGTTCCTATCTGCAGCTGAGTGCAGAGCATCGTGCACTGTGGTATCCAGGGCTGCACGAATCTGGTCCGTCCAACGGGTCGGGTTCCTGCCTCTTGGTCGCTTGCCCTCGACCTTTCCAGTGACCATCAATTTCTCTAAGTTGTCACTGTCTTTCCTTGCGATCTGGTGGCCCGAAGGCCTTTCCAGTTTCACCAGGACAGGTGGGCGAGCAAAGGCTCAGCCAAGAGGGGTGGGATTTGCTAACAACTGCCCGAGCGCCTCCGAAGGAGACCTAACAACTCAAGAGCAATTGTTTCGCGAATGAATCTACTACCGGATCGGAATCGCGACCCGCTGAGAAGATCCGGCGAGAAACTCAGCGGGCTGATCCATGGGTTAGGTTGCACGTCGACCTCTTTGTCGAGTTCGACGAGTACGGTTACCGGGGTCCCTAAGCCTGCCCCTAGTATTAGAGCTGAAGGCATCTAATGCAAAGGTTATTGGATCTGATGGATCCGTAAGGACGTGTCTAGGGCGTCGACGGTGACTGGCTCCTGCATGATCAGGATTCGGGGAGTAGTCAGCGGCGGCAACGATAAGGCGATTATCATGACGCATAGCCTTATCGAAGTATCGTTCCGACGCTGACTTCATGTATTTCCGAATTGATTCGAGGCCCAGGTCGTCGTGTAGGTCAACGTTCCTCACGAACCACGGAGCCCCGACAGCTAACCTGCAAAAGCGGGATTGTAGGGATTGGAGGGTGTCTATGTGTGTGCGGGCCGCGTGAGCGAACACCACACTCGCGTAAGTCATGACGGGCCTTATGCAAGTTTTGTAAAGTGTCACCTTGTTCCGAAGGGACATTTTACTCCGCTTACAGATCATGGGGTAGAGTCTACCGAGAATAAACGCGGCACGGTCACGGACTGATTTTATATGCGGGCGGAATGTCATCGATGCATCCAGGGTAACGCCCAGGTACTTGACCTTCCTGGCCCAGGGTATGGGTTGTCTAAAGAGAGTAATCGGGGGTGTGAGATTCCTCCTCCTAATCCGGGAGGAAATCCGTGTGGAGCTTCCCCTCTGAAATAGCACCGCAGTACTTTTCGCTGGGTTGATGTCTATGCGCCATTTTCGGAACCACTGTCCTAGGGCTAGGGCTGCGCTCTGAAGCTTCTTCGCGATTAGGGACTTATTTCTACTAGAATAGTAAACAGTCGTGTCGTCGGCGAATAAAGCTAAATGGGTCGGCGGCGACCGGGGAATATCGTTGACGAATAAGCTAAATAGGAGGGGTGAGAGGACAGAGCCTTGCGGGACTCCAGCTGTGAGAGGTCGTGGGGAGGAGCGGGTTCCCTCGACTCGATATCGAAAAGAGCGGTTCGACAAGAAGTCCCGTATGATGAGCACGAGACTATCCGGCACGCCCATGTTGAATAGTTTGAAAATCAAACCATTGTGCCAGACTTTGTCGAACGCTTTTGCGACGTCGAAGAAGAGAGCTCCCGTGTATAACGGTTTTGGTCGATTAAGCCCCACAAGAATGTGCTCCGTGAGGCGGTGCACCTGTTGAACGAATCCGAATTGTTCATCGATGAGAATGCCCTTGGATGAGACGAAGTCTCTGAGGCGTTTGTAGAGCAGACGCTCATACAGTTTGCCTAGAGACATGAGGAGGCTAATCGGGCGGTAGCTCGTCGGATGATTTTTTGGTTTACCGGGTTTATGTATGCCGATAACGTCCGCTTCTTTCCACACCGCGGGAAAGATACAGTTCGCCATAGCGGCATTGAAAATAGATGCCAACATCACGATGAGTTGGACGGGTAGAAGTTTAATAACGCGGTTGGATATACCGTCGGAACCGGGAGCCTTGCGAGGACGTAGGTCTTTGATCAAGTCTTTAACTTCCATCGGGGTGACGGGTGGTAACGCATCAGAGGGTGGCAAGGAGGCTCTGCGTTCTACCTCACTGTCTACTAATTCTACATGAACAGGGTCCACGGATTGAGTGCTGGGCGTGCACTGGGTTTGCAATGTATCGGCCAGCAGCTCTGCTTTTTCGTCATCATCGAACGCCGCGAGTCGGCCTGAGGGGCCTACGAGGGGGGGCATAGTTACTACCGTATCCGATTTGAGAGTACGAGCTAAGCGGTAGTAAGACCTTTGAGAGGGCGCGAGTCCTTCTAAGAAATCAGACCATCTGGCATCTCGGACTTCGGTGATGCGAGACTTTACGTCGCGTTGTAGGGCACGCATTCGAATACGATTTTCCGCGGTAGGATACCTATCGTACGCACGGATCGAGGCGTTCTTAGCTCTAAGGAGTTCCCTAATATCGTCGGGCAATTTGAAGCGGTGAAGGAAGTCCTCCGCTACAACTTGCTTCGATGACCTATCTAATGTCGAGGTGATGTGTGACGTTACGATGTCTATGGCTTCAGCGGTATCCTGAGGAGACGGGATAGAGTCCGGACTAAACGGAAGCGATGGTGGATCAGATTCAGCCAGGCTGATGCCCAGCGTGTGCCAATCCACCACAGTCCTCGTGACGGGAACGGAATCGGGAGCGCGACCGAGCTTCATAACGACGGGACGGTGGTCTGAATCTAACTCTGAAACTACTTCGATCGAGTGTAAGCGCAGAGTTACGTTTTTTAATAACGCTATGTCGAGTATATCCGGGCGATGCGCGATATTTAGCGGGTAGTGAGTCGGGGTTAGCGGAGCGACGATGTCGAAGGCGAGATCATCGACTAACGCGTCAAGCCGCCTGCCATTCGGGGTTGTGGTGTGTGAGTTCCACCTGATGTGTTTACAATTTAGGTCGCCCGCCAGAATGACAGAGCTCCCCATACCGAGCAGCGCCTCGATATCACTGCTTAGAACGATCTTATCCGGTGGAAGATAAACGGACGCGATAACGATCGGCGCGTGTCCCGTCAGTGAGATTCGGCACACTGATGCTTCGATATTAGCGAGCGCGGGAGGATCGAGCGGGACGCAATGCAGGGCTCTTCTATAGTAAATGACGGTACCACCACCACGAGCAGAGAGCCTGTCGTTCCTGACCATGTTATAGTTCGCGATTTTAGGGTCACGGCGCGCGGGCTTAAGTAGGGTCTCCTGCACTAAAAAGATATCAATTTGGTGGTCACGCAAAAAGTCAGAAACCTGATCACGTTGATTTGCGAGACCGTAAGCGTTAAAAAATCCTATCGTTACGGATAGGGGCTTTATTCTACTTATATACGCCATTGATTACCGGCGGAGTGAGGGGAGGACGTACGTATTTAATGACGCGTATACGTCGGCGTATTCCTGCACAACGGCGATAAAGTGTTGTGCAGTGGAGGCAGCGCGAATGGCGTCGCCCAAAGCGTTAACGCGCTCAAAGTTGATCGACTGAAAGAAGTCGATCGCTAAAGCGAGATTGTCGGACGCGGTCGGAGGGCAAGTCGCGGGAGAGGGACGAGTCGCGGGGGCGGGACGAATCGCGGAGGAGGGAGTTGTAGCCGTGTTCGTGTACGGCAGCGGTTTTGCCCAGGCCGAGACACTGGGCACCGCCGCCGGAACGAACGCTGGCTTAGCCTGCGACGCAGAGGGTGCCGAGGCTTTGATGTCTGGGCCGGAAGCTCGGAGGCGGTTTTGGCGGGCGACGCGGCGATTTATTTTAGGGGCTCGGGGGCAACCACGGTAATTCGCGGGGTGACCCTGTGTTCGACACAGGACGCAGCTAGGCGGTTCCGTCGCGGTTTTTTGGTCGCGAGCGCAGAGGGCCGTGGCGTGATCGCCCAAACACTTAACACATCGGGGGCGCGCGTGACAGTTACGGGAAGAGTGCCCGTACAATTGACAGTTATGGCACTGGCTAGGAGTGCCTTTTTTATGGGGGGCTTCGACAGCGATACCAGAGAGCCTACAGACGGTCTGTGTGTTAAAGATTTTCTTACCCTCGGGGGTAGGCTGGAGAGCGATTAGAACCATATTATATGGCTCCCTACCGCGACCGGTGTGCATACGGTGCACAGAATTCACTGGTAGGCCTTGTTCTAACAGGTCGGCTTTTACGAGCTCTACATCTAACTCTTTAGGGATTCCGCGTATTACAACGCGGAGTTCGCGCTCCTCCTGGAGCGTATACGTATGGAAACTTATACGCTCCTTACGGAGGTAAGAAGAGAGGGCCCTATGGTCGTCGGGTGTTTGAACCTTAATTTGAATGCCGTTCGCGAGGTTACGGGCATTCGTGAAATTTATATTTTTGGCCTTAAGGGCCAGGCAAACTCGATCCCAAGCTGCCTTCTCCTGAAGGATAACCGGGGGAGGGGTCTGGGTTTTATTTTGTGCCACCGGACGCGGCGACGGAGTGGCACGGGCTGGGGGCGCAACGGGAGTCTGAGGGCGGGGGCGCGACGCGTTCACGGCTTTGCTAATTTTAGCGGCCGCGGGAGCTCGAGACTCCGCGGCACGCTTCTTACCCTTCTGTACCAAGGTGAATCCATCCGTCGATGAGGCGGGGGCGAGGTCGACCTCCATGTCCGAGTCAGAGTCGGAGCACGAGGAGGCGGGTGCAGGCGACCTACGAGCAAGTGTAGGTGTTTTAGAGGGCGCGACGGAGGCCGCGGATGATCGCTCAGCTGAAACGATGGTCACGGCGGACGACGCAGCAGCTTTTCTCGCCAATATAGGCGACACGGGAGCGGCAGGCACGACAGAGGCTGCGGTGCTCAATGCAGAAGCTCTGCACGCAGGTACAGGCGACGCAGGAGCAGCGAGCGCGGCGGAGTCCTCGAGAGGGCTCGCAGTGTGATTGGCCTTGAAGGCCAAAAACTCCGAGGCGAGCTGTGGGTGGCGAAGTCGGAGGAATTCCGCGAATACAGCGTCCATGATCGCTGAGTACCCAGGTGGGGCGGCCCCGGGTCTTGAAAACACTCGCCTTGCGGCGAGGCCCCAACTTCTCGGACCTGAGCGGTTCTATTGAACACAGGTGGCAATGCGGCGCGATTACTACAGGACAAAGAGAAAGCACAACAAAACAGAAATTACGAAAAGAAACAAAACAAATAAATACTTGCAGGAAACCACTTTGTCGGCAGATGTACCACGAACACAGAAACAACAAAAGGAAACAAAACAAATAAAAACTTCCAGAAAGAGCACTTAGTCGGCAGATGTACCACAAACACAGGCCGCGCGAACAATGGCCGGGCTAACAAAAGCCGGGCGAACAAAGACCGGGCGATCGAGTGGACGATGAGCACGTCCGCACGTGACGGGTGCCTCTATCGGAATGTGGCCAAAGTATTCAAGAATCCTTCGCATGCAAATGGTGGAGAGTCTAGTCCGGATCTTCAACTGAGCTAGGATGGATACATTGGTGCTGCGTGCGGTCCAGGGAATACCCAACATCCTCCTGAAAACAAATCTGAAAACCCAGAACAAACTAAATCCGAAAAAAGGATGAGGTATATTTGTATTTAAATTTGTGGCATTCAACTTATTATTGGTGCACAAAATAAATTACAATCATAGAAATTACAAGTTGAAATATTTAATATAACTCAACTGAACAGATACCTAAATACCTTGTGTATATATATGCATGTATATTTGTACATATACACATACGCTCGTACACAAATCCAATCGCGCGCACACATACTCACACTCATATGTAACTTACTATCTAATTAAATTAAATATAATGTATCATTAACTGGACAATATTAATTCACTTTTACTATTTTAAGGGATTTTATGACCTGGTAACTAAGACTTTTAGGTCAAGTCTTATTTTAATTTTAATGTTAACTTTGTTATATGAAAAATGATAATAATATTATGAAATGAAATGAGATGATATGGGAAGAAGTATAATCTCAGTAAAATGGTGGTCATTTACTGAGACCTTTTCAGTGGAGTTTTTGGAGGATCCCGAGAAGTTACGTCCAACGGCTTTGTTTCATTTTCCCACATTTTTGCACTTTCACAGATACCAAATAGTTAATAAACCGTTATTACACATTTAAACCTGAAGAAACACTAAATAGACAAAATAAAACAAATCACAATATAACTTCACTCCTCGCGTTCCCGCCAAAAACTCTTCATAATAATTCACATTTATAGTATTCGTACAGATTAATGACGCTTTCCTATTGCTGTGCACAGACTAACCTACGCAAGTAATGTTTCATGATGCTAATATTTTACGATCCCAACTTTCATTCATGCGAATTAATTTCCTCAACAAATACATTACAAACGAAATTAGCGGCTCGGCTGGTATTTGTGGGACCTTGTCGCCGAGAACGTATGAGTTACGACCCGGGTACCTGCCCGCAGAGAATAGGCGCTTGTTTGGAATACAACGAAATGGGTAATGTTTTGATTATAAATAGACCTTATTTATAATAATTTATAATTGTCATTTTCTAGAGACTAATGTGTGTTTATGAGTACGTATTGTATAGGAAACGAAGTAGTCTGTACAAAGTTAATTTTAGCGTCTTTTCAGTGAACAATGCCCATTATGTTTTCAGTTAATTCTGTATACGAAATAAAATAAACAAAGAAAACCGAATTACTGAATTTACTGGTGGTAGGACCTCTTGTGATCCGCACGGGTAGGTACCACCACCCCGCCCGGCAACTTCTGCCGTGAAGCAGTAATGCGTTTCGGCAACCGTTGTAACTATACTGAGACCTTAGAACTTATATCTCAAGGTAGGTGGCGCATTTACGTTGTAAGTGTCTATAGGCTCCAATAACCACTTAAAACCACGTGGGCTGTGAGCTCGTCCAGCCATCTAAACAATAAAAAAAACTCAATAAAATTAAATGAGAATATCACCGACGTAGCTAGTTAAAAATCATTATTAATTGGGATCACACACACCCCGAGTTTGTTTTTCAGGCCAGGACGATGTCTGTGCTTGAAGTATAAATATGTAGTTAGTATAAATAAAAATGTGTGCGTGTACTAGTGTACACACGTAAGAAGTGAAACTTGTTTATGGCCTTATTTTTCGAAAAATGATCTACATGCAACTTTCTAGAAATTGGTTAAATAAAGTTAAATTAGATAAAGTTTAAACAAAAGGATTTTATTATCATAGACATGAATACAAAAAAGTTAAATTAGATAAAGTTTAAACAAAAGGATTTTATTATCATAGACATGAATACAAAACAGATGGCGCGTAACGGAAAAAAGTGACGCGTAACCGAAAAATGTGACGGTAAATTTTTTTCCAACGCCGATAAGGAAGTTTCACTTCAATTAAATAAAAGTAAAAAATTCAAGTGTTTGCAATGAAAACAGTCTGAATTCTCACCAGCCAGATATTTAAATTAAAATGAAATTTGTGAATGTTTTACTCAAAACCAGAAGCGGGCTCAGCATACAATACAGTAACGTGGCTACAATTATAATTATTTAGAAATGCCAACGCTGCGTACGTTTACGCTATCTCGCGACGAGCAGATGGATTCATTCCCTTTTATTAGAACATTACTGAACAGATATTTTATCTTTAATTACAGTTTATTATTAAAATATTTTGTGTCCTAATAATTAGTTGCTTACGGAAATCTTAATGTGAATATTGTAAGCCAAAGTGAAAGATGAGGTTTGTTACTATCTATTGAGTGCTTTTTGGCGAGACTGAGATAGTGCTATACGGAACCAAAATAAGCCGACTGTCTCTTTCTAAAAGCCGATGTGCAATATTCATCGCCGGGTACTGTACGGGCGTATCGAAGTCGTCGTGGCCTAAAAAATAAGACGCTGTTTGTGCGCGTATTGAGCGATGCAACTATGCCGGTGCTTACACACGTTCTCGAATGATTTCTACAATAGAGAAAATATGTCATGTTGTAACAAAAATCAAATACGCAAAAAATATTATCTACATATTACGTGTGGTTTGTTATTTGTTGTTCGTATTCGAGGGATATTTTACTCCGCACATAATATAAAAGTCAAACACACCATTTCAACAACAACTATAATGTGTGCAATATAAAAATATAAACCAAAAGTAAAGTAAACAACGTAGTGCCTCTTACTGGTGGTAGGACCTCTGGTGAGTCCGCGCGGGTGGGTACCACCACCCTGCCTATTTCTGCCGTGAAGCAGTAATGCGTTTCGGTTTGAAGGGTGGCGCAGCCGTAGTAACTATACTTGAGACCTTAGAACTTGTATCTCAAGGTGGGTGGCGCATTTACGTTGTGGATGTCTATGGGCTCCAGTAACCACTTAACATCAGGTGGGCTGTGAGCTCGTCCACCCATCTAAGTAATAAAAATAAAATAAAAAAAAAACTAGACTAGAAGATACAAATTAAAACTAAAATTACGTTTTTACATTCAACTTAAATGGACGCGCGCGAATCTTGTCGCATGACGTCACGGGACACCTGCGCGTTCGGGAACTCCGATTGCGCCCGAAGACGCCCGAGTGCGACCGAATGTTGCACGCTACATGCGTATTACGTAAATACTACTTACCATGGCTCCTATGGTTACCGCAAAGTGGTAATGCATTTCGGATTGAAGGGTGCGACAGTGGTTATACTAAGCGACTGTATCTTATAGTTGAAACGTAAGTAAGACTAGGTGTAAGTTTCGCTAAATTTTGTTGCAACAACTTATTGTTGAAATACCGTATTATATTTTAATACAAAAATATAGTCACAAAAAAAAAAAAAAAGTGTGTGTGTCCGCTCCGACGCACGACTGGAGTTTACTGGATATAAAAAATTAAACGAAACAATACGAGAAATAGTTCTATATTACGACAACACGATACACTACAGATTATTAACAAATTAACGAGACACAAAACAAACGACTAACAAATATATGAAAATACAATAATGAGAGAAACGCGCGATCAGTACGAGGCTTTGTGGCGGACTGCCGGCGCAGCAGCCCGGCGTCACCTGCGATAATGCATTTCGTGTGACATGCGCAATCAGGCGCATAACGCATTTCGTGTGACATGCTAGTACGATTTTGGTCCCCATAATTTTCATACCCCGGGCCTATATATGTAAATCGATTCTAAAGGAGTAAACTCCAAAAACAATATAACATATTCGATGGTTCAAGTGTGACAAAACCGGGAAGAAAACCTGAAAAATGTTTTTTTTATTGAGCCTTATTTTGTGGCCCGGAGATGGAAGACATTTCTAGCTTCTATTCAGACGGGTGGATGAGCTCAAGGCTTCAGTCACTCAAACAATAATATAAGCAGAGGCCTGTTGAGTTGACTTACGGCCGTTTTCAATAACGTATCTGAGTTTTCGGATAGATAGCTATCTCCGAATATCAGCAAGAGCGTATCTATCCTTAGTTTGCGTTTCACAATCACGGATAAGTGCTATCTCTCTTTAACCAACAGTAGATAGCTTCTTCCCTCCGATTTATCCGAGCCTCTTGATACGTTTCGTTCTACTACAAATACGAAACAACATCAGGATCAAGACTTATTTTATTTTATTCTAAATTATAACTATAATTTAACCAGCATATTGTAGACTATCATAAACACATTTGTTTATAACAAAAAGTAATAAAAACATATGTAGATTTTTTTAAATTGGACGTATTGCTATTTTTATCCTAGTCGAAATTATGAAACGAAACGTTTTGACAGTCCGTTTACCATTAAGCAGTGATCAGTTTCTTTTGTTTGTTTTTCTATTGTTTACCTACTATATTAGATGATGACTTACCTCCAAAACGCTTTAAAACTTTCGTTTATAATTCTAAGTGTGTTTATAATTAAAGAGCTACAGTGAAATAAAATGAATTCTGTAAGTATCTATGAACTACATTGATAATAATAATTTTACTTTGAAAACTTTGAGTTCAAGTTTAGAAAATATATCTTTTTCAGTCAAGAAAGGCAGCACCCATGACAAAAGATGAGACGATGATTCTAGCAGAACTTGTGGCGGCGAAAAAACATTTCAATAATAAGGCAACAAATGCCACAAACAATAAATTGAAGGAGCAGGCTTGGCAAACCCTTGTAAATGATTTTAATTCGTCGATTCGTCGTTTCCCACGAACTCCATCGCAGCTTCGACTAAAATGGGAAAACTTAAAGAACGCTACGGCAACATAAGAAACAACTTTAGTAAGGTTAGTATAATTAGTTGATTGTTTGTCTCTAATAACACATTGATAAACATGATTTTTTCTTCAGGTTGCCGTAGTATTTGAAATAATTATGCTCTTTGTTACAGGCTGGAGGTGGTAAGGATTGCAGATGAAATTTTGGATAAAGCATGCACATTGTTGTAGGTCACATATAATATTTTTAACACTTTTACAGCCAAGCGGAAACAAGATGGAAGAAAAGAAATGCAAGGCTAGCATAGGGACAATGCATTAGCAGAATATCTAATAGCAAAAAAGAGACTTGACTTGGAAAATAAAGAAAAGGAGATTGTTGTAGCAAAAGTTAAGTTAGATTTAGATAATTTAAAAAATTAAAAATTACTTAAAAGGAATATTAAATTTCATAAATTAAGTAGGCAATAATAATTTTATGTTGGATAGTTTTTTAAGTATATGTACAAATTCTAAATTAAATATCTTGCATGTACTAACTACCATGTAATTATCATTTTGGAAAATAAAAAATAGTCAAATTATCTTTGGAGTTTATTTTATAAATTATCTTTGGAAGCAATTATTTATAAGTACATAGTTGTATTTCAGATGTAAGTTTTGAAAAATTGTTACGAACAATTATATTATTTTCCTGTAATGTATCTGCGACTGAAATTTCTGATTCTAATTCTTCTAAATTCATACTTCTGACGGTATTATGCAGCATGGCAGCTATAATAACAGCTTGCATATTTTCTAGTTTTAATCTACTTTTCAATGATATACAGGGAGTCTTCTTTTACAAACACCAATGCATCTGAAAATTATACATTATTCGCTTAAATTATTTTACAATACAGTATAACAAGCTCTTAACTAAAAAAAAAGATTACCTCTCTATAGTATTTCTTGTTTTAATATGTGATTCATTTTAAATTGTTCCGGTTGAGTATGTGGGTTAATTAATCACGTTAAAAGATAGGGTTGTGGGGATAGCCTCTATCGGCAAGCAAATAGCAATTTCCAAGTCCACCTTGTTATCAATGTTCTCTTGATATGTAGATAATTTATTATAATAGTGTCATATTAAATTCATACAAACACCTAAATATATAATATAAATAAATAAAAATATAATAATAATATATAATAATAATAATATAAATAAGGTAATATAAATAAGAAATACCTTTTCAATCGGAATGGTTAATTATAGTTGTATCATGAGTAGACCCAGGCCATCAACCAACAACATTTTGAAACATCAATGATGCATTGCACACAAATTACACATTCAAAATACTCTTTTTCTATTTCTAAATTCTTCTCCTATATTTGAATCTGTAACACAAATATAAAATGTAGAGGTATCAGTGTGTAATAAGAATGAAGGTAAATAGCCTACCAGGTTATTGTATTGGTATATGAATGTCATTTAGGGCACCATGGGAATCCAGCAGTATTATAGAATTCCTGTTGAGTGTGATTTTGTAACACAACAAAAATTAGGTATTATTTTGCTATTGCTATAAACAAATATAAGTTGTAATAACGAGTACTTTTATGGTTAAAATTTATCTTACCTTTTTGACGTTACACTCAAATATGGTCTCATTAAATTAATCAATTCATTCACAACACCTTTGCTCAGAAATCTATAGTCAAATTCGTAATTATTGATCTTCGCCATGTAATTCAGACGATCTTTATTTTCCTAACCATATGATATCGGCCTCACTATCACTATCTGCATCACAATCCATTATCATTTGAAATAATTCCATATCACTATCATCACTGCTACAATATGCCAATATGAAGAGAAACAATTATTAAATTATAGCGATTTACTTTCGAAAGATAAACATGTAACCGGCCGATTTTGACAGATAAGCGAATGCCCATACTAGAGATAGCGCCGCCTACCGGAGAGTTACTTAAAACTCATATTGAAACGGAAGTAAGCACGATTTGTATGAGCGTTCTATCTTTAGCAGGCTATCCGTCCTCCCGACGATGGATAGATAAATCCGATAGGAACTGCTGCCCGTCGATAGGTTATTGGAACGTAAGTAAGGATAAAAATATAGATTTGTCTATCTTTAGTAACCGAAACTAGGGATAGATAGGTTATTGAAAACGGCCGTTAAGCGATTTTATTCAGAGCTCCGCCTCTGTTCGGCATATTCCTTAAGGCTGACTGGTATCTTTTTTTTAAATTTTTTATTGCATAGATGGGTGGACGAGCTCACAGCCCACCTGGTTTTAAGTGGTTACCGGAATCCATATACATCTACAAAGTAAATGCCGCCACCCACCTTGAGATACGAGTTCTAAGGTCTCAGTATAGTTACAACAGCTGCCCCACCCTTCAAACCGAAACGCATTACTGCTTCACGTCAGAAATAGGCAGGGTAGTGGTACCTACCTGTGCGGACTCACAAGAGGTCCTACCACTAGTAAAAAAGTATCTATCGTCAACGCGATTTTTCCCGAATCTATTCTGTTCTACGATAGGTAGTGCTACTTATATCTTATATACCTTTAAACGAGCAATTCTTGTATATATAGGTATATATATAATCTGAATCTCGGAAACGGCTCCAACGATTTTCATAAAATTTAGTATACAAGGGATTTCGGGGGCGATAAATCGATCTAGCTACGATTTATTTTCAGAAAATGTTGTTTTATTCGTGTTTTCAATAATCAACTCTTCCCGACATCTATTGGCGAATAATAAGACTATTTTTCTTAATTGAGGGCAACTAACCGCTTTATAGACACAACAAGATGGCGTTATCAATCTAGTGAATACGTTAATGTGGGATTAGTTGAGAATCGCGTCACTCTCTTAATCGAGCTTAAAGCGACAAGTCACAAAAGCCTAATTATTCAAAGTTATATAATTGAAATGTTTCGTTACATTTATTTAGGAACCATTAAGACTTCTGTTTGTTCGCAATTCAAATTCGGAATGGACATCAGATACGGTGCGTGCTAAAAGCGAAACTGTGTTTAGATGACGCTCAGCTTGAGAAACATCTGCGGTCTTCAGTGTACGTTCAATCTATACTTCTATACTATAATATATATAATATTATAAAGAGGAAAGATTTGTTTGTTTGTTTGTATTGTATAGGCTCCGAAACTACTGAACCGATTTGAAAAATTCTTTCACTGTTTGGAAGCTACACTATTCCCGAGTGACATAGACTATAATATTTTTGAAAAAAAATTAGGGATCCTTACTAAAACTCCAATAATGTAACCGAAGGTGTAAAAAAATTACCTAAAATATTCTTTATATCACGTGCCCTGCGAAAACTATTGATGATAGAATAAAAAAATGTACTACGACTTTGTAGAACACATTATTATTTACAAATAGTGTGGCGACTATTATAGTTATGCCGCAATAAGTGTTCTTTTATTTAAAAAAATTAAACGTCAAATATCGTTGAAATTTTTGTTAAAGACCCGAGCGGAGCCGGAGCAGTCTGCTTGTGTATTACAAAATTTAATTTTAAGGCGTGAATTCGATGTTTCGTTCTCTGGCCTACCCTCAGCTATTTCGTTTCACATCCTTCCCATAAAAGATTTTATGCGGTTCGGGAAATATTATTGTCTTGGAAATTGTAAACACCTAAGTCAGGAAAAGATACGAAGCTCCCAAAGATTAAAATTTTTATTTATAACTAGCTGACCGATAAATAAAAGACCTAGCCTTTAGTATAAAATAAACTTACCAACCTAACAATAAACAAAAGGAATCCGTTCGACGGGGGACACATCAAAGGAAAAACAAAATTGTTATTTTTATTTAATTCCGAGCATTTTCATATTTATCTAACTTTTAAACCTTCTCTTAGCCAAATCGGTCTTGCCGTTCTCGAGTTTTAGCGAGACTAACGAACAGCAATTCATTTATATATATATATAGATAGATTATAATTTGCGTTATAATCGGAGGTATTGTAGGTACTCAATCATCCTGCTTTTTTCTGCAGCGAAGCAGTTATTATATGTTCCAGTTTGCACTAAGACCGTGATGTTTGCCGGCTATTATAACCCCTTGACACCCCTATTTTACACCAGGTTTTCCGTAATTTCTTCATAATATTATAACAAAAACAAAATATTGTTAAGTGAAAATTATCACACTTATCGACATTTGTATTAGAACTTCGGCAAAGAGGAGCCGTTGTCTAGTTGTCTAGTTGAAGGATCTCTTTTATCGTCATTTGAAGTTGAGGGATTGGCTACAAAATTATATAAAATGAACTTCATACCCCGCGTGACCTGGGTTCGTTCAGTCATTTATGAAAAGAGAAAATTGACAATGAATTATCCAGCAGGTTCATGATTTAGTCCATTCTAACTCAGTATCGGAAACGACTTTGACTTTACGATAAGTAAATAGTATTGGCTTGGATTATGGTTCCTTATCTACCAATAAATAGACATGCTTTAACAAAAACCGACTTCAAATAGAAAAAAAATATATACCAAAACAAATTAATATATACTAAAAACAATAATCATCGAAATCGGTTGGCGTGATATTGAGTTATTCATGTATTTGTCGCGCACGTATTTAATGCAAATTTAACATTTCTATGTTTTTCTCATGGATACTATTATCAGAACTAGGCTAAATTTAAATAGGACTACACGGGCAGCGTCAGCTTTCTAATTAAAAAAGAATCATCAAAATCGATTCACCAGTCAAAAGTTATGAGGTAACAAACATAAAAAAAACATACAGTCGAATTGAGAACCTCCTCCTTTTTTGAAGTCGGTTAAAAATAAGTCTTCACTTTGTCTGCGATGAGATTTGATTTCCATATGTGTCTTGTGCTCCATGTCCCATAAAAATAGAGATCATCTTTTTTTTTTTTTTTTATTGCTTAGATGGGTGAACGAGCTCACATCCCACCTGGTGTTAAGTGGTTACCGGAGCCCATAGACATCCACAACATAAATGCGCCACCCGCCTTGAGAATAAGTTCTAAGTTCTCAAGTATAGTTACAACAAAGACCCGAATACTTTTACATTACATTATAAGTATACTCACCAATAATGCGTCTCGAAACATCATTTCAGATACGACCATTCTGTTTTGGAATTAACTCCTTATCCTATTTTTGGAGAGCTGTCATGACTTTCACCAAAAGACCTTGGGAATTATATTCAGCAACTTTGCGGCTCTTCTTTGATTTGCGATTCCAGATACCATTGATGATTGATGATGATAACCTTGCACGACTACTACGTGTGCATATTAAGGCAGCCAAATAGGCCGCCATTAGTTGCATAAGGCTTTAAAAACAAAAATAAAAAGGTACCAAAAAAGGCCAGTGTAAGTTAGTTGCCCTATGGCTTAAAAAATAAAAACTCAGGAATATTTGTCCTCCGTAAAATCGTACTAAACTATTTTAAAGTGAAGGGCATCGAGAAAAGTTCTCAATATATTGCTTTAATACGGAATCCATATAACCGCCGACCTCACTCGGCATCCTCGATCCAGGGTATCAGTATTTGCATATCGAGTAATTTAAGCCTTCTGCTCGGTTGCGGAGGAAAATCTAAGCATATTGCCGGATTCCGGCACGGATAGAATGGCCATGACAAAAATATCTAATGGCTTATATAAATTTATTAGTAACTAGCCGTACTCGCCCGCTTCGCTGGGGATTTAAAATGAACATTATTATTTATTGTCATCATGATTAGGGAGTCCAACATCCATATAAGTATTAGCCTATCCATTAAGTACATGTATTTTCTACATGGATACCAAGTTTCAAGTCAATCGGATGCATGGTTCGGTAGTTACATCGGAACATCCGTAAAAACTACTGTAGATTTATATGTTTTGCGAACCCTCACTGGTAGATACTGTTCTTCAAACGAGGCTTGTGCAGAGTACTTATCGGTAGGCAGTGATTTGGCTCTGCTCCTAGCATTGCTGAAGTCCACGGGCGACGGTAACCACTCATCATCAGGTAGGCCGTAAGCTCGTCAGCCTACAAGGGCAATAAAAAGAAAATCTGCATATTTCTGTCCGAAGCAATCATGCGTTCCAGTTTAAAAGGTGGAACAGTCAGTATGCAATAAATACAATTTAGCCTTCCACCTCATTAGAGTACTAGATAGTTATGTGTAGTCTATGACATTTTAATAAAAAAATGTATAACACTATCTACAATAGGCATTTATTTATTTAAACAGAAATATAAAAAAAATACCAGATAATTTAATCTAAAAAAAAAACGTTTAAAAATCTATATATTAATTCGTGAAGCAAAATCTTTGTACCCTTTTTTACGAAAATTGCGCGGACAGAAGAGTATGAAATTTCCCACACTTATAGAGAATATAGAGAAGGGGTGCAGAATGCTATAATTTTTTTAAATTATGTATAAACATTACATTAAATCAATAAAATAAAAACATTGCACACACTACCATGCATTTGACACACACAAGCATACTATTTGCTTATTGTCAAACTTTTCTTATTGCTTATAGTCTGTGGTTGTTATTTCAGAAATTATATAGAACAGACAAGGAAGGCTGTATGGGCTTAGATCCCCTTTCCTTTCCTAAAAAGGAAAAATTGTACCAAAAAAAAAAAGTCTGGTCAAATTGGACTTTTTTGGCGGGAACGCGAGGAGTGAAGTTGTGTGATTTGTTTTATTTTGTCTATTTAGTATTTCTTCAGGTTTAAATGTGTAATAACGGTGGTTTATTAACTGTTTAATATCTGTGACAGTGCACAAATGTGGGAAAATGAAACAAAGCCGCTGGACGTAACTTCTCGGGATCATCCAAAAAGTCCACTGAAAAAATCTCAGTACATGACCACCATTTTACTGAGATTATATTTCATCCCATATCATCTCAATTCATTTCATTTAATTTCATCCCAGTTGATTGATGTCTCAAATTAATCATCTTCATTTCATTTCACTTCATATTATCATTTTGCATAAAATTAACCCATATTATATCATTTCATCTCATTTCAATTCATATCATGTCATGTTTCATATTATTAATCAACTTCATTTCATTTCATAGTATCATATTTCATAAAATAAAAAAAAAATGTGTAGAAAAGATTAGGCTGTATGGTACGACACCTTTGCCTTTCCATTTGGATAAATAAAACTACTACTGGTCAAATTGAAAATTGATTAAATATTATTTGTCTAAAGTGTAGTCTTGGCGAAATCGGTCATTATAGAAGTATAATAAATAGTCTTTGACAATAGAATCATAATAGTGTACAAACTTTAATTTCAATTAATTATAGTCGAATTTCGGCTACCGTGAGACCACTACTATAATATAATAACTAAAATATATTATTAAAAGGCGTCCCCTTTAGGCAAGGTTCTGAAGATACTGACAGCTGCCTTGAACAAAGAATTAGTTTAGCTATTCAAAGGGGGATCTACAATTACCACTACTATTGTACATTATGAACTGTACATTCAATCCGTATTGGTTAGTTTTGTTAAATTTCATTTTAAAAATGACCTCTAGCAACAAAAGCCCACAAGAAACTATTTTACGTGGCCCTAACTCGTGTCAGTCTAGCTCATCAGTTTCCGACAGTTTTTACTTCGACATTGCTCCATCTATTGTGTGGTCGAACCCTCGTTCGCTTCTTGTAAAATGGATACAGATTCGTAATCCTTTGAAACCTTATTCCGTTCAGTTATCCGTTCGTTATGGTCTGGCAATTTCAATTTAATTATCACTATCGGTTTGACTACGGCATTCTTTTCCCACGATTTATCTTTTAACTTTTACCACTATGAAATTCATCTAATTCTTATTCCCTCCAGATTCCTTCTTTAATTTAAAATGCACCCACATTTTTAAGTAATGTTGTAAGCGTGAATTTGTGTGCAAGTAAACTCTAATTTCGGACGTGGTGAAATTTTCTTTAGCTTTTATTGGTCTATTGGGATTAGTTTGAGCTGTTACTGTGGTTTGTTTTACTAAATTAGATTTATATTATAGTATATTCTTGTGCATGCTCTAAGTGTTCGGGTTGCAAGAAAGAGCGCTTCTTAACTTCTTTAGCTACGATTATGTATGAATATACATGGAAATAATGAACAAGTGTAAGTATATCAGTGGTGCACCCATTAAACAAAATTGAAGTCATTGTGGCCTATAGGATAAGACTATGCCGATGTTTAAATTCGCAGGCAGTTACGAATTTTTCTAATGAAATACGTACTTCACGATTGACTTCCACGGTGAAGGAATAACATCGAGTAATAAAAATTAAACCCGCAAAATTATAATTTGCGTAATTACTGGTGGTAGGATCTCTTGTGAGTCCGTTTGGGTAGGTACCACCATCCCGCCTATTTCTGCCGTGAAGCAGTTATACGTTTCGGTTTGAAGGGTGGAGCGGCCGTTGTACTATAGAATTGAGACTTAGGACTCTTGTCTCAAGATGGGCGGCGATATTGACGTAGCTGAAGTCTATGGGCTCCAACGACCGATTAAAATCATGTTGGCCGTGAGCTTCGTCCACCCGTCTTAGCAACAAAAAAAAAACTAACGGAAAAGATATATCGGCCAACAGTTTGGTATAAATTGTGATAAAAGTTACAGTTATTATCAGCAATAGCCTTATTTTTCTCAGTTAAACCACGAAAAATAAGACATTCCTAGCCCTCGGTTGATATTCTGGGTTAATAAAAAGTAAAAAACGCGGATTTTTTACCTAAAAAATAAACAAGTTCCCTCATACATACTTTTAGGATTTATACGGGCGTAGTCGCAAAACTTGATACTAGTCAACTGGGCGAGTCTTCCATTAGGCCTTCGCAAACATCTTCTAGAAACTACAAGGTTAACACCTCCTTGAGATATGACGTATAAGTCGCGAATAGCTCTTTGAATTCCTACAGATTCCCTTTCAGAAAATCACACATTTAATGTCAAAAAACGCGTTTATCGACTTCAATTGGCTCACAATGTTGTACAGTTTCAAACGACCGAAAAGAACTCTTCAGTTCTGAATAATTACTGGCTGACCCAATTTCGGTCGCGCGTTCGAACGGGCCATGTGTGATCAAAGCCTCTGTATGCAGAAACATTTACCGTTATGGCGACAGTCTGCTGGTAGCATTATGATTGAACGGTAACGTAAACACTGCTCTGAACTCGTGGAATGCGTCATTGAGATGAGAGGCTATTACCGAAATTACGCACACAAACGCTAATTGACGTTTTGTTTACTAGGCGTATTTGATGTGAGATGTTCATATGTATTATATTTTATTACTGATGGTAGGACCTCTTGTGAGTCCGCATGCCTAACCCTGAATATTTCTGCCGTGAAGCAGTAATGCGTTTCGGTTTGAAGGGTGGCCGTTGTAACTATACTGAGACCTTAGAACTTATATCTCAAGGTGGGTGGCGCATTTGCGTGTAGATGTCTATGGGCTCCAGTAACCACTTAACACCAGGTGGGCTGTGAGCTCGTCCACTCATCTAAGCAATAAAAAAAAAGTGCAGACTTTTAGAAGTACATTTGAAAAGACCTACACTCAACATTAGGTGGACACAGGTTGAAGAAGAAGAAGGTCTGAATCGGCTACAATAGATCTCCACCTGATTCACCTGTCTATACCAATAAAACCATTAACTCATAGACTTATCAGCGGGATGCGATAAGTTATAACGTCCGTCTCCCTAGCAAGACGAGAACAAGCCGTAACAACGTTTAACCCAACTAATAAATTTATATAATTTAGGCTACAGCGTTTTAGCTCCATGCTCAGAATGGATTCTCTTGGGAGCGGAGGGTTCTTGTCACATATCAATATTTAACGACCCATATTAAAGGTATGCTCACATGAGAATACCTACATTATCATCATTGAGGAGTATAACCCGCTATAAATTTTGTTCGAATCTTAACCATCTGTCAACAGAACTAATTATGTTGTGAGAGTAACAAAGAAAGAGAGAGACAGAGAAATAGTCGTCTCAACATAACACTCATCATCATTATCCTGCCCTTCTCCCAGTCACCTGGGGTCGGCGCAACATATTTCTCCTTCCATACTCTTCTATCATATACCATTTCTTCGCTCACTCTCCTCTTACCCATATCGTCTTTCACACAATCTATCCATTTCTTATTAAGTCTACCTCTTCCTCTATATCCTTCCACATTCATAGTTAACACTCTCTTACCAACCTCATTTTCATTTTGTCTCATCACATGTCCATACCATCCCACGCGCGCACTCCTCAGCTTCTCTGTCACAAGTGCCACTTTCAAAGTTCCTCTAACATATTCATTCCGTATTCTATCCATTCTTGTTACTCCACACATCCATCGCAACATTCGCATCTCTGCTGCATGCAATCGCCTTTCAACATAACACTATAAGAGCTTAATCCTTTAATGTTGTCATTGTATACAGACGTGCTTACGGCCATTAGGTAGTGTCAAGTGACCGCCGCAAGTTATTGACTTCAGCAAGACAACCCATGTCGCTGTCTACAATATAATGGACAAGGGAATTAGATGAATTTTTCTTAAATACCTTTCATAAAGATAATTTTCAGTATCTTCGACGATTTAAATGTTTAATTATAATCTATATATTAATACGTGTAGCAAAAACTTTGTATCCCTTTTTACGAAAATTGCGCGGACGGAGGAGTATGAAATTTTCCACACTTATAGAGAATATAGACAAGAAGTGCACGATGCTAATATTTTTTTAAAATAATGCATAAAAGATACATTAAATCGATAAAGAAAACATTACACACACTACGTACCATGTATTTGACGCACACACATGCATACTATAAAATATTATTGACAAGCTTTTGTTCTTGACGTCTGTTGTCAAATTGAGAATAGATTAAATATTATTTGTCTTTGTTAATATTTTTATAGTGTAGTCTTGGCGAAATTTGTGATTATAGAAGTTTAAAATACAATCATAATAGTGTACAAACTTACAATTCCAATTAATTATAGTCAAATTTCGACTATTACGGGACCTCTATTCTTTAGAAAAGTATCATTTATTTTAACCTATAGCTGTACAATGTTTTGCATGTAATTTAAAATAAGCATTGATATCGTGCGACCTTCAAGAATCTTTTTAATAATTCAATTAGATTCGCTCTGAATGAATTTTTAATTTACGCATTAACTGCTCAGGGCGGCTCGATAATCCGAAAGCGGAGGTGGTGGTTTTTACTGGATCCGAGAGTCGGTTAACAACAATCTTCTATCAAATACTATCTCTATTGATAGAAGAGATTATTATAACAAAACGCAATATTAAAAGTTAGTATAGTTTAAAAAAAACACTGCTAGAAATTTTGACATGGTTTTATTAGTTTGCTTTGGTACGTATATTGTTACGGTACGTTACGGCTGTGGTTACGGGATCTTTGAATGTCATTTTTTATACTAACGATTAACTTGAAAATTTGCTTTCTTTATTGTTTAGATGGGTGAACGAGCTCACAGCTCACCTGGTGTTAAGTGGTTACTGGAGCACATAGACATCCATAACGAAAAGCGCCACCCACCCTGAAATATAAATTCTAAGGTCTCAAGTATAGTTACAACGGCTGCCCCACCCTTCAAACCGAAACGCATTACTGCATCACGGCAGAAATAGGCAGGATGGTGGTACCCACTCGCGCGGACTCACAAGAGGTCCTACCACCAATAAATATACTTCAAAAACCGAAGACAGGATAATAATTTTCTAGCTACACACACAAAATCAACAGCATAAAAGAAACCAAAAAAAAAAAGAATTTAATTCTTAGTTCAGTCCGCTAGCTAAGCGCTTTTTTTTAGTTTTAAAGCTACCATACCATTTTAGCTACTATATTATTTAAATATTATGCATTTGATTCGAGGTGCAACTATTGCATTATTACGAAATAGTTAATGGGGTTTTTAATTGGAGCCAATTACGGAGTATACGTTCAAAGAAACATCCGCCACGGAGCTAACTTTAAGAGAAAATAGCGTTTGTTACAGACGTATTTTCTTTAAATTTATCTCTATATTTTACTATAAAAGCGGGAGACGTCTGAATTCAGCAGACTCCAATGTTTCGACGATAATATAAAATTATACATAGTTTTGGATGTTGTTTCTATGCATTTCCATTTCGAAATAATTGCAAATGTTTTTCATTTCTTTAAATGTATCTCTTCAAATACATTTGTTTTTAATTGTATATGTGTTCAATTTATTTATCAAATACTAGCTGACCCGGCAGACTTCGTAGTGCCTCAATCGATAAATAAAATACCTAAACTTTTGTATAAAATAAACTTCAAAAAAAACCAAAAAGAATCCGTCCGACCAGGGACACGTCATTAAAGGAAAAACAAAATTGTTTGTTTTTATATAATTCCGATCATTTACATATTTTTTCACATTTTAAGCCTTCTCTGGACTTCCACGAATAATTCAAGACCAAAATTAGCCAAATCGGTCCAGCCTTTCGCGAGTTTTAGCGAGACTAACAAACAGCCATTCATTTTTATGTATATAGATAGATAGATAGATAGATAGATATCTAGCATCGCTTTCTCTGGTTTATTGATTGACTAATAAGGAATGCCTTAGGTATTAAGACCGGCAGTGTAAATAAAAATAAATGGAGAGTTCTCCCTCCTCCAATTCATGGACTCATAGATAATAGATAAAGTGTGATCTAAAAATAAAAATAAATGGACAGAGGAATTCACGGTCCTTTGTTACGTGACTAACGGAAATTGTAGGCGTCACAGCGTAAATGTCGCCACCCATCTTGAGCTACGCACGGGTAAGTACCACCGCCCTGCTTATTTCAGCCATGAAGCAGTAATGCGTTTCGGTTTTGAAGGGTGGGGCAGCCGTTGTAACTTAGACCTTAGAACTCATATCTCAAGGCGGGTGGTGGCATTTACGTTGTAGATGTCTATGGGCTCCGGTAACCACTTCACACCATAACCACTGCTAAATGGTTACCGAAGCCCATAGACATCGATAAAGTAAATGCCGCGACCCACCTTGAGGTAGGAGTTCTGAGGCTCAGTTTTACAGTACACCGGCTTTCTACCCTTCAAACCTAAATAAATTACCGCTTCACGGTAAAAATAGACAGAATGATGGTACCTAACTGAGCGGGCTCACAAAAGTCTAATAATTGAGAATTGTATTTGTTTCATTGCGTTTTAACGTCTTTTAGAACTCATGACTGCTATGTTGCAAAAATTAGCGGATGCGAACATTCAGTATGTGTATACCAGATGTGCAACTTTCGTCCGCGTCACAGCTGAGGATCGTGACCTGCCTTTTAATTAATTATCGTTTTCCATCTACCTCGATCAGATGTGATCGTAGCTGCGTCTCGTGTTTGAATGTAAAGGCTTTAAGTGATTTGGTGTACGATGATAAGTTCTTCAAAATTATTGCAAATGTCTTTTCGCTAATGTGATTTACGTGGACACTTAGTTGTAAGTATTTTGGTCAAATTGAATTCTTTCGGTATTGATACGATATGCCAAGCATTTTCCGCCAACGCCACAATTTGAAGGCATCAATTCCTCTGCTATACAAATACAATGAGACCAATAAAATACAATCCAATAAAACTCTAACAAGTCTTTGCTATTTATTTTATTTTTTCATTCTAAACTTAATAACTATTTCCATCTATTTATATTCGTATTGTTCTATTTTCTTCTTCATAAGTTCTGCTGGCATCTTCATTAACGCTTTTCCGTATTTCTGAAGCAACTTCTTCTTTTGTTCTTCCACGCTTGGATCTGTTGTAGTCGATGTTTTCTCTTTGGCCAAATTTTGCAAATACGACTCATACAGGCTCATGTGGGGTATCACTGAGTTATCTTCCGCTGGTTCTAGAGGTACGTTTATTGGATCAAACGGTAAAGTGAGCATGAATTTGTTTGCTTCAGCAAAGAACTGACTTGTAGTTGAGGAGATTTCGGTGGTGTTAGAAGTATTGGTGGTAGACGCTGTGGTGGTAGATGGCTCTGTAGTTGTAGGTCTGTTTCCTTCGTCCCAGATGACAGAGTCGAGCCATCTGGAGAAGCTAGAGACTTTGGGAAAAGCGTGGGTTTTGGTGTAGACTGCGCATGTGTGTAAGAACGAAGATACCGCGATCAGAGTATCGTTTTGAATCACAGCGCCGCCGTTGTCTTGCTGAAATGGGAAATATCAGTTTAAAAATCGTGTACGAACCGAGCGTGCAAATGAATTATTTCTGTTCAAAATAGAACAAAAATATAATTCATTTTTGCGCAACTGCAACTGTTGCCTGCCACGAACAGGGCTGTCACTAAACGAAAAATTTTATAAAGCGTTTTAATATATTTTAATTTTTATTATCAAAATCAAATTTATTAAATATTTTTTGTTTTGTGTACGGTAGGTACTATCGATCGTTTATAGGGTAATAATTGATACATAGCCCTAATGTTTCAATGAGGTTGGTAGCTCCAGTGACCACTTAACTTCGGGTGGAAAGTGACTTTCTTCACTCCTCTAACCCTTCTTAACCCTGGATGAGTTAAGAAATATAATAGTTCATAGTACATCGTACGTATAATTTGGGTATTCTCTATCTTTTTTTTGGCACTATCTCACTCACTCGTACAAATTTACTCAACAAAAATTCAAAACTTACTGCTGTTTTATTACAAGGGAGAATGGTAAATGGAATAACTGAATTCACCTAATTGGAGTTATCGGAGATATTTTGGAGCAGTTATTGTTTTGACAACTACGAAATTGTCTCCCCACCCACCCCGTTACGTGAAGATCTCGAATAACAATGAACTTACTCTGCAGAAATGTCTGTTTGGATCTTGAACACCTCCGACGCAAATATAATGGCCGGGAAGTAATCTGGCGTCTTCTTCGCAGATCGACGCGTCAATGACTGGCGCATTCACCAATCTAATGTGCTAAAAAGTATGATTTTCTTAGTTAATTAAGCGGCTTTCTAAATTCGAAGATGTTCATCATTCGTTCTCCTGTCTTTCCTACCTGTGACTACGTGGGGTCGACGCAACATGTTTTCTCATTCCATACTCCTCTATCATATACCATTTCTTCGGTCGCTCCCCTCTTACACATATCGTCTTTCACGCAATCCATTCATTTCTTCTTGGGTCTACCTTTTCCTCTATATCCTTCCACATTTATAGCTAACACTCTCTTACCAACCTCATTTTCATTTCGTCTCATCACATGTCGGTACCATCCCAAACGCACACTTCTCAACTTCTCTGTCACAGGCTCGAAGACAAATTTGAAGATGTTATTAAAACATTTTCGAGATACAAAAATAATAAAATAAATTCATATTTATTTATATTGATGATACTGTGAAGCCAGCATGGGTAGGACCTTCGTATAATATTGTCTCTCTTATTTACGTCGAGATACAGATATAAGGATCGGTTTAAAGGGTAGATAGAGCAAGTGTTATGCAATACAATTGAGATATCAGACTCATGTCTCGAGGTGAGTGACGAAATTCGTGATGTGATAGGGTCTCGCAACCAATTAGTACCAGAGCCATAAGCTAATGCGCCAAATTAGTGCAACTGAAGACAGTAACAGTGTTTTAATCACACTAGTTTCCGTCTAATAATAATCGATCGATGCAACCATTATAATCAACGATACCTCAATGCTTTGATTCATTTTAGGTATGTAATATGACATTTTATTATCTGTTTTGCTTATGTTATTTAGAAAAAAAAAACACAATATATATCTATTATTCTTTTATGGTCAACACTAAAGCTCATCAAAAAAACAACAAAAGAAGAGAATCGATTGACAAATCGAGGAAAAAATATACTAATTTTTTTTTACTACAAATATATGTATGTATCTTGAAGATTTCTTTGATAAAAATAAAATGCTTGACATCCATGATGACGTATTCTCGTTTTGCATGCCAACGTCTATTCAGGCCAATTTAACGAGTAGATAAAGTGTGTTTTATTGGACTGTTAATTTGTTTTTATGCCATCAGAAACTGATTCGTGATGTCGAGTGTTATCTTTTATTGTTTTCTATTTATATAATTTCGTATATTGTAGGTGCTCTGGAATTGAGTGGTTATCAGAATTCAGAAGGAGCCCAATTCGAAGGCATCTGTAATGCCGCGCTTTCTGACCAAACCTCCTGTTATCTCGGTCTAGATTAGCTTCAGGTAACCCGTCGGCTTATAGAACTGAGGGTGGGGAGGGCGACAAACACCGCCCCTTATGTTTAGTAAGGTGACGTCATTATGTGATTTAGCGATAGCCGGTTTTGTGCACTTAAGATCGGACCAAGGTTGAAGAAGAGTTACAATGTAGTTGTCACAGGCGGCTTTATCTATGGTGCAGGGTATGCGTTGCATTCGACCGCAGCGGTGTTCGCAGGACCGGTCTCGGCAAATTTGAATGAGTCTATGCGCCCGTGCTATGACTCCGGGAGTTATAACTCAAGCCTACGTAAAAAGAGGTGGTGGTGGTAGGACCTCTTGTGAGCCCGCACGGGTATGTATCACCACCCTACCTATTTCTGCCGTGTAGAAGTAATGTGTTTCGGTTTGAAGGGTGGGGCAGCCGTTGTACTATACTGAGACATTAGAACTCATATCACAAGGTAGGTGGCGACATTTATGTTGTAGATGCTTATAGGCTACGGTAACCACTTAACATCAGGTGGGCCATGAGCACGTCCACCCACCTGTGCAATAAAAAAAAGTGTATGGTACTGTTACGAGGATTTTTGGAAAAGCTTTTTTAAAAAAAAGAAATTTATTTCATTCTAATAATTAAACTATTTGAAACTGACAATTGAAATGAATTGGGACAAGTGTCACCGGGAGCGCGGATAGAATTGAACTGCGTGATCTATCGGCAACCAAACTAAGCTGCATTACGTCGTGCACCTTACATTGCATTCTTAGATACATTAAGAATATATTATAACAGTACGCGGTCCGGTATTGAATTTTGATCGCGAGCTTACTAGCGGGCGCTAAGGTAATTATTAAGATGATGATTCATAGACAGGGACGTCTTAAATTAGGCTGGGGCTCTTAGGCACACAAGAATTTGAGGCCCTTTTGGAAAATAAAAAAAGCGAATTTTAATAACATTTTTTACTGAGTATGACCATTTATTATAGGTAATCAAATACAGTATGATATAATATGTCATTAATGATATTAGAATGCTGCTGGTTTTTTGGTTATGATTACGATAACGGAAACCGTTATCGTGATCGCTAGTTGCTGTATTTAGTAAATTAGGTAGGATGCGTTCGGAAATATTATTAATTAGTACAGTAGGAATAGGCGCAGTCATCGATATAATGGCGTAGTATATGCCATGTAAATACCTTCTGATAAGATTACTGATTTGTGAAAAAAGTCTACTGTGCAAAACAAAAATGTTTTGAGAATAAATGTGTGAGAGAAATTGTCGGTCCTTAGGGGCCCCCTGAGAATGGGGGCCCTGGGCACGGGCCCCGTGTGCCCTTATGGTAAAGACGGTATTGTTCATAGACTTAAACTCTAGCCAATCAATAGTCAATCTAAACACAGGTTAATGTAGAATCATGTAGATGAATTGGTGTTTTGTTTTTGTGGTGGAGTATCACGAGCGCATCACGCCCCAAGATATTTAAATATCATTTCATGTTTCCTATACTTTTCACCAGATAAAATGTATGAATGAAGTTTCAAAAAAAAACGTAATTAATTTGACTCACTCCAGTAGGTGTCCAAGCAGTCATCGATGCGAGGTAGCCAAGCATTACTTCCTGATCCGGACTGGGCAGACGAGCCGCGTCCACTTGCGATCCAAACTCCAAAGGGATATCAAGCTTAACGGCTGATACTTTTAGATCAAAATTGTTTATGAGCAATTTTATCTGAAAACAAATTATTTGTTATTGTTCATTGCATAGATGGGTGATTCATTCATTAATTATCTACCTTGTGTTAAATGGCGATTGAAAGCTATATGCATTTGAAAGCGCCACCATACACTTTTATATATGTATGGGGTTCAAGTCTACATTGTAATTGTACTATATAACAATTGTATATTGTATATGCAATTACAATACAATATACAATAACAGCCCACTGAGTTTCTGGCCGGATCTTCTCAGTGGGTCGCGTTTCCGATCCGGTGGTAGATTCTGCGAAGCATTGCTCTTGCTAGGGTCAGTGTTAGCAACACTTCGGTTTGAGCCCCGTGAGCTCACTTACACGTCAGGGTGAAGCTGAAATAGCCTCTCAAGGCTATCAGCATAGGCAGGGGAAAAAATACAATAACAATTGTATATTTTATTATATGGTACAATTGTTATACGAGTATTGTACAATATAGACGGCGGTCTTATCGCTAAGAATTCGCTCTTAGCGATAAGACCGCCAATTCTACTTTTTTGTATTTAATGTTTCGCATTGTTTTTTTTTTTGTTTACAATAGAGAATACTCTCTCTCTTTCTCTCTCTCTCTATATAACGCTTGCCCCTCCCTCGAATCCAAAACGCACGATTACTTCATGGCAGAATAATGTGTCTACTCATAAACACTTACTATACGCTCTACTCTACTCTACTAAGGGTCGATTCGACCAAACAAGAGTAAATCTTATTCTTAGAATAACTCGTCAGTTAATCGAGAGTAAATCAATTTTACGTTTTACCATCTACAATTCTAAGAATAGTGGGCCTATTCGGGAATTGTTACTATACCGCCCTTTCGCACGGAATAACGGAGCTATTCCTAGAATAAAGTAATGGCGTCAGTCAGTCCAACATCTGATTTCTGTCATTTCATAAATATTTATTCTGTTTTAATTTCAAGTCAACGCAATGCACAAAATTACTATTAATAGTCTGGCATTGTATAATGCAACGTTTAAACGAAAAAAGATAAAACCACACGACAAAACTTGACAATTCCCTCAAACAAACAACAAATAAAAATAATACGTTTGACAACTGGATATCTTTCACAACAGCTACTTTTTCACACTAAAATACGGCAAAATCGAGTTGACGATTTGTATGCTCTTACACTATGCCGTTGAACAACAACATTTATTTGCCGGATTTTATTTTTGTTCACCATTCACTCTGCTATTCGCGTATTGTTATTCCTAGCGCAAGTATACGTGGAAAAACGACTATGGATTTACTCGAGATTAAAATCATGGAATAGGTTATTCCTCGTATAGTTACTCGAGTATAAATTTAAGTTTGGTCGAATCCACCCTAAATCAAAGGTTTCAATTGCAAATTCTTTATAGCGTTCGGTTATTTTGTGGCTTTATAGTTTTCCTATGACTGATATCTATAATATTTTTTTACTTTCTAACCTAAGTAATACAGCTTGTAAATGATTACTGTACCCATATAAACGGGACTTAAAAAAAAAGAGTTTATTTAATATTTCGTCTAGTAAATTTAATCCATGTTTTTTGTCTTCGTAGCTGCCAGTTGAGCATACGGCACACCTGTAAGTGTTACCAAGGCACATGGACGTATAAATTTAAACTGCTAAATTTCTTTCTTCTGCTTCAAGAAAATATAAAAATTACCCGTGGTTCTGTTTGAAATATTCGAATTTTACGTAAACAATTCTAAGGTTCTTAGGCACTTACTAATGTTTTTAGTATAAAAATAATACTTTAAAAAAATTAACAAAATACGCTTTTATAGAAAATCCAACTAAAAAATAGAAAATAAATTTTAATAATTTTGTATTAAAAATAGTGTAAGAAAAAATGATTTTATTGTAAAAAAGCGTGGGGTGCTTTCCAGGATATTATCAAAATAACCCTTCTACTCATATCTGTTCATAAAATATTTATAACTACTGATACCATGGACCCCACGTTTTTTTTACAATAAAATTCTTTTTTCTTACACTATTTTTAATACAAAATTATTAAAATTTATTTTCTATTTTTAGTTGGGATTTCTATAAAAGTGTATTTTGTTAGTTTTTTTAAATAATTTTTTTTTTTATTATTTAGTTGAATTTAAATTTTTTCAAATTTTTTTTCTTTTTAATTTTTTTTTTAATATTCAATTGTCATCGATCCTTAATAAGCATACCAAATTTCGAGTTAATCCGACGTTTTGAAGGGGGTTAAAATCATGTTCAAAGATTCCGTTACAAACATACATACTAACATACATAAGTCCGAAGCTAATAAAAGCGTATTAAAAAGCTGTAATATGTACATTAAATGATGCATACGGAAAGTTACGATTTTCTCCAAAGAGAATAAATAATAATTCTGAATATGTTTCACTGCAAACAATCTGTTAGCAGTGTCCTGTTTCATTTTACTACGCTTCAAGTAACCCCGTTACTTATGTGCTGGAAACTTTATATTGCCTTCTAGACTAGACAAGTTAGCAACAGTGATAAATAGTCTGTTATTTCAACTGACTCATGGTGCTTTGTCTATATCTTTTGTGCGAATATCGAACTTAATCTATATATATATAAAAGAAAGTCGTGTTAGTTACACTATTTATAACTCAGGAACGGCTGAACTGATTTGGCTGAAAATTGGCGAGGAGGTAGCTTAGAACCAGGAGAAGGACATAGGATACTTTTCATAACGTTCCCACGGGACGTGACATAAAACGTGGTATGACAAAACGCAACTGATATGGAATAACAAAACGCAACTGACAGCTAAACGTAACGTAGTCTATGGCTAATTATAGTAGAATTTTGAAGTTGACCGGTTGATGTGTTTGAAACAAACCGTGTGGCGGAACAAAGTTCGCCGGGTCCACTAGTAACCTAAAAAAATGCTTTTTCATTTGCTAATATTTAATTACAGATGTTTTAAAATCTTGGGAAAAGTATTAAAAAATATGCGTACTACATAGATATATGTATGTCGGAGATACGCCAGCGTTTTCACACGTAATTTTTATAACAAAGAATATAAAATACGATCCTATCAAACGTTAATATTGCGTGTTTATTACAAAAAGCCATGTCTTGATTTTTGCACAATTAGCCATTTTGTGTTGATATTGCTTAGATGGGTCTACGAGCACAGCCCACCTGGTCTTAAGTGGTTACTGGAGCCCATAGACATATACAACGTAAATGCCCCACCCACCTTGAGATATAAGTTCTAAGGTCTCAAGTATAGTTACAACGGCTGCTCCACCCTTCAAACCGAAACGCATTACTGCTTCACGGCAGACATAGGTAAGGTAGTACCTACCCGTGCGGACTCACAAGAGGTCCTACCACCAGTAATTATGCAAGTTATAATTTTAGCTTTTTAGTTACAATCAGGGAATAGGAATGTATACGTCACCTTGTGGATAGTCCCTCCTTTGTTGTTGTAGGAACTTCCGGCTCTTATTGCGAAATTCCCCAAATTCTTGTGTGTCACGTACGATGATATAATGGCCCTGCGCGAAAATGGAAGTCGAAATTGTTATCACAATAAAAATATTTCATGTTGCTGCTGCCGTATTCTCTCGGTTGTGTTAACAAAATTGAAATCTAATATCAGAATGTGTTTGGAAAACAAATGTCCGGAGAAATGTACATTATAAAGCTTAATGTTTACAAATTCTCGAACAGAACAACGAAGCTAATCTATATCTATATCTATATCTATATCTATATCTATATCTATATCTATATCTATATCTATATCTATATCTATATCTATATCTATATCTATATCTATATCTATATCTAAATCTATATATATATATAAAGGAATTGCTGTTCGTTAGTCTCGCTAAAACTCGAGAACGGCTGGACCGATTTGGCTAATTTTGGTCTTGAATTATTCGTGGAAGTCCAGAGAAGGTTTAAAATGTAGATAAATATGAAAACGCTCGGAATTCAATAAAAATAACAATTTTGTTTTTCCTTTGATGTGTCCCCCGTCGGACGGATTCCTTTTATACAAAAGTTTAGGTCTTTTGTATATCGATTGAGGCACTACGAAGTCTGCCGGGACAGCTAGTTTAAAATAAAATAAAATCGTCACTATTTCCTTTCTGCTATTCCTACAGTCTCAAATCGACACATGTCTATTACTCTTTTTATAAGCCCAATTATGTACTATCCGACATTGCTTGAAATTCTAATAAATTACATTAATTGCTAGAGGTCCCGGGTTCAAAACTTCGGACGATCCTACAAAATCTAGAACTGGGATCTTGGCGCATAAAATAAGACTATTTATTCCATTATTGCACTTTTATTGTTCTCAAATATTTTCTATTATAATAAAAATTAACTGACACTCTTTTTGCGCCTTGGTTATTAAATCGTCTTCGCCATCTTGCTTTTCTCTGTCATCTTCCTTTCGCTTTCTTACTGATTCTCTCACTCACATCTTAACGCTCCGTTCCACACTATTTTCATACGTTCCGTTCTTACCAATTCTACAGTTTTTCTGAGTAAATAAATTTTTATAGTTGACTAAATAATTTCCGGCTACTGTAACAAGAATAACTTTTACTTAAAATCAATCTAAATATTGCTCAAATCAATAGCAAAATTTTTAATTTTGCGTAATAGTTTTGTAGGTACATATGTTTTGTCTTTTGCCGCGTGTATTCGTATGGGTTAGAACAACCATTGTTTTTTTTTTTAAATATCATTCAACACGGTATCTGTTTCAATAGTACGTGACGTCTACACCATACAGAAAAATTCCGCTAGCTATTCTTGAGTTGTTAGGTTTCCTTCGGAGGCGCTCGGGCAGCTGTTAGCAAATCCCACCCCTCCTGGCTGAGCCTTTGCTCGCCCACCTGTCCTGGTGAAAATGTAAAGGCCTCCGAACCACCAGTAATCTTTCAATTATAAAAAAAATAAAAATAAAAACATAGTTCACAGTTGGCTGAATAGAGTTTAACACGTGTCGTATGAATTGAATCACAGTGAATTGAAACGTGACTATTTCACAGAACGCTGCGTTTACCTAATACATGTCGTGTTGTCTGTCACTGGAAATGAAGACGGGCCCTGGAATTTATTGAACGTCGAGCCACAGAAGTATAAATAGTATTCCAAATAAGATATTTTGCTCATGTATCATGCTTTATTTATTTATTTACTAGCGACCCGCCCTCGCTTCGCTTCGGAAACATTAAATTTTATTATTGGTAGTTGAGTCCCCCGATGTTACCCACGAGTGACGCTGCGGGTCGAAACTAGTCTAAAAAAGTAGCCTAAGTTACTTACTCCTTATATCATTAGCTACCTATCAGTGAAAGTCCCGTCAAAATCGTCCAGCCGTTCCAGAGATTAGCCGGAACAAACAGACAGACAGACAGACAGACAAAAATTGTAAAAAATGTTATTTTGGTGTATGTACCGTATATATATTCATATGCATGTAGTAAAAAGCGGTTATTTCAATATTACATACAGACACTCCAATTTTATTTATATGTATATTATTAGGCACACAATACACACCATAAGCTAAAAAGATACATAAAAAACACAAGTAAAAAGAAACAAAATCTGGCTTGCAACATAAGCCATGTGCGCACGACTAAACAAGACAAATGTGCTGAATTTGTACACAATGTTCCTTACAACTAACTATACGACAAAACAACACGATAACGAGCGAAAACTAATCTAACTTATAATGTAAGGAAATCATTTTATTCACAGTATACATTAAACAATTACACTACTTAACCTATTATTAACTTGATATTATTATTATTTTTCTTTACTTTTTTTTTTTCGCGATAGTAGTCATCCCAAAAATGACCGCTTTCTGAAACTATATTATATTTTTTGTCCGGGTTTTATTTTTACACGTATATGTAAGATTTCGCGTTTATTAATAATATTTATATGTACTGAGGCTGCGGGAATTGAACATCGGCGCAGTCGCTTGATACGAATACACCGGGTGTCTTATCCTTTAGCCCAAGACAACTTCATGTAATTAAAAATGTTTGAGTGTAATCCTTATATTAGTCAAGACTTATATTAGACCAGTCGCACCTCCCGCCTTCAGAGCAGAGCTCATCCATATTATCTGGAACCGCTGCGTCATCCACAGTGCGTTTCCAGAGGTTTTTTTTGCCACGCACCATCCGGCTATGGAATGAGCTCCCCTCCACGGTGTTTCCCGAGCGCTATGAAATGTCCTTCTTTAAAAGAGGTTTGTGGAGAGTATTAAGCGGTAGGCAGCGGCTTGGCTCTGCCCCTGGCATTGCTGAAGTCCATGGGCGACGGTAACCACTCACCATCAGGTGGGCCGTATGCTCGTCTGCCTACAAGGGCAATAAAAAAAAAACAACTTGACTCTTATCCATGCTTAATACAACAACTACACACAAATGTACTGTACTATGCAAAGCGCACAACAAATGAAAATCCAATTCTGTCATCGCTCTCAATTTTTTTATTCTTTTTTCTCATTATAGTTTCGTAATTATAAAACAATCCGTACTAAATAAATCTACTATATTGACTACATACATGTATAAATATATCATCATTTGGGTGTTTGTTTGTTTTTCTTTGACTTGAAAACCAAGCAACGGATTGACATGTTTTTTCAAAGTGATCATTTTAGTTCTAGAGAGTGACATAATCATATGCTACCTTATAATCCGAAAAAAAAATATATCTCGTTCCCGCGGGAAACGACACTGAAACAATTTTCATAAAACACGTTGCCGCCAACATCGTTTTTGAAAAAAAATATGACATTGAATGTAAACATTCGCGTCCTAATCTGTAGATCCGTTTTCTCGCATTAAAGCGTTAACCTCTTAAAAGCTCAACAGAGTTTATCGACGAGAAAACGACGTAAAGGACTTCCAGAAACTTCCTTGGTACCGATAAATTATCTACACCGTAGAAACAATTCACGAACTAAAGTTAGCCGTGAGAAGCGAACGATAGATTCTCTGGCACACAACAGACAAACGGATGTGTATATACGAATCGAAATTAAACTTAATCTGTACGTTGTCTTCAATTGTAAACGAACGGAACGTGCCGTATTTGCCATGTAAAACCTTCTCATGTAATGGTTTTTTTTGAGGGGGCACGTGGGGTATGTGAGCTTTGACGGTTTGCTGATGTTGGAAGCAAACCACAGGCCCAATTATATTTTTAGGGCACTTCCACACCAAACCACTCTCCTTGCACTCTTTTATCCGACGTCCGACCTTTGCCCGGGATCAGAGTCCAGTCAGAGTAGGGAGGCTCCTGCGGTCAACACTACAACCAGACTCGTGGCGCCACCTTGAGGATGCCTGAACTGATCGTACCCTCGTACCCTGAATGGACCTTCAGGCCGCCCGGGCGATGCGACTAGTGTTCCACTGTACCCCGCTGGGTGACAACAGCAATGCGGTACGTGTCGCCGATGCCTCTCCTCATCATCTTGGTGGCACGTTAAGGGACAGTATCGTATCTTCGACCCCCTCAGGTCACCCCGTGAATATCACCTATTAAAAGACTGCCACAACAAGTACACACGGACCTCGACTGTCAAAATTAAAGTTAGGCTACCTCCCAATTATTTTGTAAAGGTCTTTTCATCTTATGAAATAAAGCTTCAGTTAATATTTTGAGGCGGTCCGCTTGTTTCGTTCATGTGTTTGTTCGCTTAAAATATGTCGAGAAAAGTCCTCTTTAATGTCGGGTGCTCGTGAATGCCACTCGACAACTGGAAATCGCGATTGTATTGCGTTCGTGACTGCGGCGATTCTTAGAGAGAAAAAAAACCATTTTCCATTTTTCTATTTTTTTAAACCGGTACTCTTTTCCTCGGTGTTCGTACGAAATTGTTATTATTCTGAACTATCTAATATATTTTTAAACAAATTCTTTAATAGAAAATGACGTAGATCAGAATTGGGTACAAGATTATGTCGCCACAAGGTTCCGCCCTGATTTTCTGAATAGCTTTCAGTTGCCGGATTCAGCGTTTTATGTATTTTGAGTCTTTTTAGGTTTTTTTTGTGTACTTTCGACCGGTTATTTGAGAGAAACGCAAAAGCGGTACTGTATTTTTTTCGATTGCTTAGATAGGTGAACGAGATTACAGCCAATCTGCTGCTAACTGGTTCCCGTTGCCCATAGACATCAACAATGTAAATGCCATCACCTTGACAGAAGAGGTGTAAGTCTAAATTCTATAATATAATTGTTGAGCCACCTTTAAACCTGCAGGTTCACAAAGAAGCTTTTTCACCATAAAAAAATTGGAAATCACCCTACTAAAATATAATTATGTTAAAAATCTTGTTTCAATATCATGTTCCATCACCAGTGTTGACTAGTCGTTGAATGAATGCACATTCGATTATACAGAGTGCCTTTGTTTTTTATTTATTTATTGCTTTGATGGGAGGACGAGCTCACAGCCCACCTGGTGTTAAGTGGTCACTGGAGCCCATAGACATCTACAATGTAAATGCGCCACCCACCCTGAGATATAAGTTCTAAGGTCTCAAGTATAGTTAAAACGGCTACCCCACCCTTCAAACCGAAACGCATTACTGTTTCACGGCAGAAATAGGCAGGGTGGTGGTACCCGTGCGGACTCACAAGAGGTCCTACCACCAGTAAAAGTGCTTATCTGTATTTTCCTATGGCAGAATTTGTTTTTACTTTCATGGTTTGTTTTAAGCGTTAGTATTTTCGAATCGTTTATAAAATTCTGTTTCCGTGTCGTCGTTTGGCAAATCAGATTTAGTATTATTGGAAACTAGCGCGACCCGCCCTCGCTTCGCTTCGGAAACTGTAATTTATTATTGATTTCTCCACTATTTAATGGATGTTATTATACATATAGTCCTTCCTCTTCAATCACTCTATTTAAAAAACCGCATCAAAATCCGTTGCGTACTTTTAAAGATTTAAGCATACATAGGGATATAGGGACAGAGAAAGCGATTTTGTTTTATACTATGTAGTGATTAGTAGTTCCATCCAATCGTATTCCATCCAAAACGTGCGCGCAAATGACCGATTCGTTGATGCAGTAATTAGCTCCTCTGACTCTTGCGCTGGGGGTCGTGGGTTCGATTCCCGCGTCGGATAAATAGTGTGATGAACAGCTTTGTTTGCTCTTTGTCTGAGTATTTATTATCTATATATGTATATGGTTAAACATATATGAGTATGTTTATCAGTATCTGGTACCCATAACCTAAATCAGACAATCCTAAATTGGGGCCGGATGATTATACGTTTTTTTTCCTACTTATGCTTATAGCCTTGAGAGACCATTTCAGCTTCGCCTTGACTTATAGGTGAGCTCACGGGGCTCAAACCGGGAGTGTTTCTAACACTTGGCCCTAGCAAGAGCAGTGCTTTGCAGAATCTACCACCGGGTCGGAAACGCGACCCACTGAGAAGATCCGGCGAGAAACTCAGTGGGTTGTGTTTATGGGTTAATTTACTCGTCGAGCCCTTCGTCGCAAGCAACGAGTTCGGGACGGTGACCGGTGCTTGAGATACCTAAAAGCACCGTTAATAGATTGGAAGACTGTACGTGATTCGTTCCCAGTTATGTATTACTATTATTATAAATGTTCCTCTTCCAATTTCATACAAAGATTCAAAAAGCCCTTTCAATGTACCTAATATATTAGTTCTTTCTAATTAATGAAAACGAAATACAAATTGATATTCGGCTGTTTAAATTCTGAATCCACTTCATTGAACAGATCGTTTGGCAATTAGCGTACCCTGATGCCTTTGTAGGCCTTTATAGGCATTAAGCAAATTAAAATTATGCAAACAATACCGAGGGCGCCAATCCTCAATAAACGAATGCTTTACCTCTAATACTACTATCTGAATTAATTTTGGAATGATTCTTTCTTTTTATTTATCTTTATTAATGATTCCGGCCTACCCTAATGCGAAATTTTTAGCAACTTTTTTATTCATAACCGGGAATAGCCGAAGACAAGCTAAGCACGGTCATCTGGCCCCAAATCAGCATTTCAGAGACTGATTTACATACTGATACATATTTAAATATAATATGTAGAGAGACAAAGATAACATATAATACTTTATTGCACACCAAAACACAATTAACATTAGAAAGCACTCAACAAGCAGATACATTTCTAAAATAGGCGGCCTTATCGCTAAAAGCACGTTAAATAGACACACAGACAAAAGAGAAAACAAACTCCTGGCTGAGCCTTTGCTTGCCCACCTTTTTTTTTATTGTTTAGATGGGTGGACGAGCTCACAGCCCACCTGGTGTTAAGTGGTCACTGGAGCCCATAAACATCCACAACGTAAATGCGCCACCCACCTTGAGATATAAGTTCTAAGATCTCAAGTATAGTTACAACGGCTGCCCCACCCTTCAAACCGAAACGCATTACTGCTTCACGGCAAAAATAGGCGGGGTGGTGGTACCTATCCGCGCGGACTCACAAGAGGTCCTACCAACAGTAAGCCAGTAACCTATCCTGGTAAAACTGGAAAGGCCTCCGGGCTACCAGAAATCCTTCAATCATAAAAAAAGAAAACAAATCTATTCATTGTACGAATACCCTCAGCGCGACAGGTAGGGGCGCTAACTACAGTAAAAAAAATTATAATTATTTAAGTACATTTATTGGTGGAACAGCGTTTCGTATTGCATTTTTACCTGTAGCACGTAGATTTTAGATATTTGACGGATGTTTGAATCTTGCTAACGAAATTTTCATGATAAGTTTGTTTACAAGTTCAGAACAATAATATTGGGGTTGTCGGACTACCGAGCAATTTTATACGCTTTGTGGAGGATCTTCTTTGGACTACCGATATACAATGATAAAAAGGCTTGGACCTCTAGTGTTGGAGCAGGTGGTGGCATTCACATCTATCGACTTCAGTAACCAGTTACCACAAGGCGGGTTGTGAGCTATTTCAAATTTCTTTTTCCTTGTCTTATCCGACATTATGTAGGATCGCAACATATTCTCTTTATTTGTTCAGGCCTATCATACGTCACAACTTTGCAATCAAACTCTTCTCTCGCATATCCTCTTTCAACCAGTCCATCCAAGACTATTTAGGACGCCACCTCCACATTACCATCTAATTTAGTGAGCTACTTCAAACATCTATCAATAAAAAAATTATCATCAATACATCAAGTAGATCGGTTGAAAATATACGGATTGTAACAAACACTTGTCTTCAAAATGGTAAAGGGATCTTAATTAGATAAAAGTACTTTTTACTAGTGGTAGGACCTCTTCTGAGTCCGCGCGGGTAGGTACCACCGTCCTGCCTATTTCTCCCGTGAAGCAGTAATGCGTTTCGGTTTGAAGGGTAGGGCAGCCGTTGTAACTATACTGAGATCTTAGAACTTATATCTCAAGGTGGGTGGCGCATTTACGTTGTAAATTACTATGGGCTCCAGTAACCACTTAACACCAGGTGGGCTGTGAGATCGTCCAACCATCTATGCAATAAAAAAAAGAGTTTATTTTTGTTGGTTTTTCTGTACAATCGTGTGTCTATTATACGATTTAGTAGAAATTGTGTAACGCTGCTCTTGGAATTTCAGGAACGCGAGACGTTTGACGCAATTAAGAAATGAAAAACACAAAAGAGATATTTTTTATTTTTCTTGCAAAAACGACAAATTTCTTCTTTTTTTCTTCCATTCTCTCCTATCAGCCGTCCTCTCAACACTCACTCTTCTCTCTTTGATATCGCTTTTCACACACTCCATCCATGTCTTCTTCGGTCGACATCTTCCCCCTCTACCTTGCACTACCATTTCCATACCTCTCCTAGTCACATGCATTTTCTATCTACGCATCGCATGTCCATACCACGATATCTATGGTAAATTTATGGTATCTAATATTTCTGACGGCAATGCGAGGAGTACATTTCTATAATCTGTTCTCTTTGTCAATTTACTTTCTTTAAAATATATTAACGCGTAATAATGTTGACTTATAAGTATCTGTGAGAGTGCACAAATAAACCATCGCTTGAAAGGCAAACGTGACTAAGCGACAATGCGTGAACTTTACAGTAGACTAATTTAAAGTTGAAATACCTGAAAAAAAATCTATTTTAACGAATCTAGCTGTAGGATTGAAATGATTTTAATAGACCTAGAAATATTATATTTTTTCCGCATCGAATATGGTTATTGCCTATCATTTATGTGCAAAACAGTTATTGTCGCTTAGTCACGTTTGCTTTTCAAGCGTCGAAACAAAAATGGATTGTCTGCGAAATTTCAAAGAGAACAAAAAGAGAAATATACTATAGCTAAGACGTGGCTCATAGAGCTCTTATAGAGGTTCATTGAAGTCTCAGTATATTCCGGACATTTTACTGAATAACTACTCTATTACTTTTTTTTTTTCCTTCCTAAGCTGATATCCCTAGGGGCTATGTCAGCGTAACCCTAACTTTAGTAGGTGAGCTCACGGGGCTCAAACCTGGTGACGTTGCTAACACGAACCCTAGCAAGAGCCGTGCTTCGCAGAATCTACCACCGGATCGGAAACGCGACCCACTGAGAAGATCCGGCGAGAAACTCAGTGGGCTGTGTCTGAGAGTTAATTTACTCGTCGAGCCCTTCGTCGCAAGCGACGGGTTCGACTAGAACGGTGACCGGTGCTTGAAGTACCTAAAAGCACCGTTAGTGGATCGGGAGGACTTTATTACACTCTCCGCTTAAAACACTTAAAGATATCGTTTCAAATTAGCTATATCAGCGCTATTTACATTCTACGGCTGAAATATGTCCGTTATTTTAAAAGATCTCCCCCTCTGGTACAATTCTACTTTCGTTTGTTTTAATATCGCTCACCTGTCAAAGCAATCCGACAGTGTGGCCAGCCAGTACGTATTAAGGATTACGGCACTGCAAATGTACGTCCCGTTCTTGATAAGGGTCCCGACATATGGATGCCGGTTTATCTGTGTGATCGCCGGTCCTATTCTCTCTTCGCTGTCGTATTTTTCTCCTGTTCGTTAATGAAACATAATTATAATTACTGGTCTTAATACGTAACTGGCAAGCTATCGAATACAGACATAGAAACTTTTGAGACATTGACATCGTATATATTTTTATATCTATCTTGTATATCTTGTGTATCTAGTATTGAATGTTCGCAGTTAAATATAAAGATATTTCGTTAGTCTAATAAATCGATTTTGAGTCCGCATTAGTATTTTTGTTAAAGGTCGGGTCATCTTGTTATGCTTATCTCGTATTTAGGTTTCGGTTAACTATAACACAGGAGAAAATATAGGTTAGGGTCCCTAATTGCGAAGCTGCAGATTTCAGAATGACGGTAATACTACTTCAAACGTCCTACAATCAGAATTCAAGTTTATAATTAAAGATGGAACGAGAGAGAAAGAGAGAAAGAAAAAAGAGGAAAGAGAGATAGTGGGAAAGAGAAAAAGGAAGAAAGCGATAAAGAGAAAAAAGAGGAAGGGAGAAAGAGAGAAAGAGAGAGAGGAGTAGAAGGTTGGTAGAGAAATCATGCTCATGCCGAGGGAAGACTTGTTTTCCGAGACAGTATTATATAAGACAGTACAACTAAAATCTTCACGCCTTCGTAAAACTTGATTCAAATTTATCATCAAAGGTTGAAACGTGAAGTGATAAAGTTCGTAAAGCTTAGTTCAATTAGGACCCAAAATTATGGAACAAAATTAATGACTTCAAAATACAAAAGTTTTTTTTTTTTTTTTTTTTTTTTTTTTTTTTTTTTTTTTTTTTTTTTTTTTTTTTTTTTTTTTTTTTTTTTTTTTTTTTTTTTTTTTATGATTGAAAGTTTACTGGTGGCCCGAAGGCCTTTCCAGTTTCACCAGGACAGGTGGGCGAGCAAAGGCTCAGCCAAGAGGGGTGGGATTTGCTAACAACTGCCCGAGCGCCTCCGAAGGAGACCTAACAACTCAAGAGCAATTGTTTCGCGAATGAATCTACTACCGGATCGGAATCGCGACCCGCTGAGAAGATCCGGCGAGAAACTCAGCGGGCTGATGCATGGGTTAGGTTGCACGTCGACCTCTTTGTCGAGTTCGACGAGTACGGTTACCGGGGTCCCTAAGCCTGCCCCTAGTATTAGAGCTGAAGGCATCTAATGCAAAGGTTATTGGATCTGATGGATCCGTAAGGACGTGTCTAGGGCGTCGACGGTGACTGGCTCCTGCATGATCAGGATTCGGGGAGTAGTCAGCGGCGGCAACGATAAGGCGATTATCATGACGCATAGCCTTATCGAAGTATCGTTCCGACGCTGACTTCATGTATTTCCGAATTGATTCGAGGCCCAGGTCGTCGTGTAGGTCAACGTTCCTCACGAACCACGGAGCCCCGACAGCTAACCTGCAAAAGCGGGATTGTAGGGATTGGAGGGTGTCTATGTGTGTGCGGGCCGCGTGAGCGAACACCACACTCGCGTAAGTCATGACGGGCCTTATGCAAGTTTTGTAAAGTGTCACCTTGTTCCGAAGGGACATTTTACTCCGCTTACAGATCATGGGGTAGAGTCTACCGAGAATAAACGCGGCACGGTCACGGACTGATTTTATATGCGGGCGGAATGTCATCGATGCATCCAGGGTAACGCCCAGGTACTTGACCTTCCTGGCCCAGGGTATGGGTTGTCTAAAGAGAGTAATCGGGGGTGTGAGATTCCTCCTCCTAATCCGGGAGGAAATCCGTGTGGAGCTTCCCCTCTGAAATAGCACCGCAGTACTTTTCGCTGGGTTGATGTCTATGCGCCATTTTCGGAACCACTGTCCTAGGGCTAGGGCTGCGCTCTGAAGCTTCTTCGCGATTAGGGACTTATTTCTACTAGAATAGTAAACAGTCGTGTCGTCGGCGAATAAAGCTAAATGGGTCGGCGGCGACCGGGGAATATCGTTGACGAATAAGCTAAATAGGAGGGGTGAGAGGACAGAGCCTTGCGGGACTCCAGCTGTGAGAGGTCGTGGGGAGGAGCGGGTTCCCTCGACTCGATATCGAAAAGAGCGGTTCGACAAGAAGTCCCGTATGATGAGCACGAGGCTATCCGGCACGCCCACGTTGAATAGTTTGAAAATCAAACCATTGTGCCAGACTTTGTCGAACGCTTTTGCGACGTCGAAGAAGAGAGCTCCCGTGTATAACGGTTTTGGTCGATTAAGCCCCACAAGAATGTGCTCCGTGAGGCGGTGCACCTGTTGAACGCATGAGTGATTTGTACGGAATCCGAATTGTTCATCGATAAGAATGCCCTTGGATGAGACGAAGTCTCTGAGGCGTTTGTAGAGCAGACGCTCATACAGTTTGCCTAGAGACATGAGGAGGCTAATCGGGCGGTAGCTCGTCGGATGATTTTTTGGTTTACCGGGTTTATGTATGCCGATAACGTCCGCTTCTTTCCACACCGCGGGAAAGATACAGTTCGCCATAGCGGCATTGAAAATAGATGCCAACATCACGATGAGTTGGACGGGTAGAAGTTTAATAACGCGGTTGGATATACCGTCGGAACCGGGAGCCTTGCGAGGACGTAGGTCTTTGATCAAGTCTTTAACTTCCATCGGGGTGACGGGTGGTAACGCATCAGAGGGTGGCAAGGAGGCTCTGCGTTCTACCTCACTGTCTACTAATTCTACATGAACAGGGTCCACGGATTGAGTGCTGGGCGTGCACTGGGTTTGCAATGTATCGGCCAGCAGTTCTGCTTTTTCGTCATCATCGAACGCCGCGAGTCGGCCTGAGGGGCCTACGAGGGGGGGCATAGTTACTACCGTATCCGATTTGAGAGTACGAGCTAAGCGGTAGTAAGACCTTTGGGAGGGCGCGAGTCCTTCTAAGAAATCAGACCATCTGGCGTCTCGGACTTCGGCGATGCGAGACTTTACGTCGCGTTGTAGGGCACGCATTCGAATACGATTTTCCGCGGTAGGATACCTGTCGTAGGCGCGTATCGAGGCGTTCTTAGCTCTAAGGAGTTCCCTAATATCGTCGGACAATTTGAAGCGGTGAAGGAAGTCCTCCGCTACAACTTGTTTCGATGACCTATCTAATGTCGAGGTGATGTGTGACGTTAAGATGTCTATGGCTTCAGCGGTATCCTGAGGAGACGGGATAGAGTCCGGGTTAAACGGGAGCGATGGTGGATCAGATTCAGCCAGGCTGATGCCCAGCGTGTGCCAATCCACCACAGTCCTCGTGACGGGAACGGAATCGGGAGCGCGACCGAGCTTCATAACGACGGGACGGTGGTCTGAATCTAACTCTGAAACTACTTCGATCGAGTGTAAGCGCAGAGTTACGTTTTTTAATAACGCTATGTCGAGTATATCCGGGCGATGCGCGATATTTAGCGGGTAGTGAGTCGGGGTTAGCGGAGCGACGATATCGAAGGCGAGATCATCGACTAACGCGTCAAGCCGCCTGCCATTCGGGGTTGTGGTGTGTGAGTTCCACCTGATGTGTTTACAATTTAGGTCGCCCGCCAGAATGACAGAGCTCCCCATACCGAGCAGCGCCTCGATATCACTGCTTAGAACGATCTTATCCGGTGGAAGATAAACGGACGCGATAACGATCGGCGCGTGTCCCGTCAGTGAGATTCGGCACACTGATGCTTCGATATTAGCGAGCGCGGGAGGATCGAGCGGGACGCAATGCAGGGCTCTTCTATAGTAAATGACGGTACCACCACCACGGGCAGAGAGCCTGTCGTTCCTGACCATGTTATAGTTCGCGATTTTAGGGTCACGGCGCGCGGGCTTAAGTAGGGTCTCCTGCACTAAAAAGATATCAATTTGGTGGTCACGCAAAAAGTCAGAAACCTGATCACGTTGATTTGCGAGACCGTAAGCGTTAAAAAATCCTATCGTTACGGATAGGGGCTTTATTCTACTTATATACGCCATTGATTACCGGCGGAGTGAGGGGAGGACGTACGTATTTAATGATGCGTATACGTCGGCGTATTCCTGCACAACGGCGATAAAGTGTTGTGCAGTGGAGGCAGCGCGAATGGCGTCGCCCAAAGCGTTAACGCGCTCAAAGTTGATCGACTGAAAGAAGTCGATCGCTAAAGCGAGATTGTCGGACGCGGTCGGAGGGCAAGTCGCGGGAGAGGGACGAGTCGCGGGGGCGGGACGAATCGCGGAGGAGGGAGTTGTAGCCGTGTTCGTGTACGGCAGCGGTTTTGCCCAGGCCGAGACACTGGGCACCGCCGCCGGAACGAACGCTGGCTTAGCCTGCGACGCAGAGGGTGCCGAGGCTTTGATGTCTGGGCCGGAAGCTCGGAGGCGGTTTTGGCGGGCGACGCGGCGATTTATTTTAGGGGCTCGGGGGCAACCACGGTAATTCGCGGGGTGACCCTGTGTTCGACACAGGACGCAGCTAGGCGGTTCCGTCGCGGTTTTTTGGTCGCGAGCGCAGAGGGCCGTGGCGTGATCGCCCAAACACTTAACACATCGGGGGCGCGCGTGACAGTTACGGGAAGAGTGCCCGTACAATTGACAGTTATGGCACTGGCTAGGAGTGCCTTTTTTATGGGGGGCTTCGACAGCGATACCAGAGAGCCTACAGACGGTCTGTGTGTTAAAGATTTTCTTACCCTCGGGGGTAGGCTGGAGAGCGACTAGAACCATATTATATGGCTCCCTACCGCGACCGGTGTGCATACGGTGCACAGAATTCACTGGTAGGCCTTGTTCTAACAGGTCGGCTTTTACGAGCTCTACATCTAACTCTTTAGGGATTCCGCGTATTACAACGCGGAGTTCGCGCTCCTCCTGGAGCGTATACGTATGGAAACTTATACGCTCCTTACGGAGGTAAGAAGAGAGGGCCCTATGGTCGTCGGGTGTTTGAACCTTAATTTGAATCCCGTTCGCGAGGTTACGGGCATTCGTGAAATTTATATTTTTGGCCTTAAGGGCCAGGCAAACTCGATCCCAAGCTGCCTTCTCCTGAAGGATAACCGGGGGAGGGGTCTGGGTTTTATTTTGTGCCACCGGACGCGGCGACGGAGTGGCACGGGCTGGGGGCGCAACGGGAGTCTGAGGGCGGGGGCGCGACGCGTTCACGGCTTTGCTAATTTTAGCGGCCGCGGGAGCTCGAGACTCCGCGGCACGCTTCTTACCCTTCTGTACCAGGGTGAATCCATCCGTCGATGAGGCGGGGGCGAGGTCGACCTCCATGTCCGAGTCAGAGTCGGAGCACGAGGAGGCGGGTGCAGGTGACCTACGAGCAAGTGTAGGTGTTTTAGAGGGCGCGACGGAGGCCGCGGATGATCGCTCAGCTGAAACGATGGTCACGGCGGACGACGCAGCAGCTTTTCTCGCCAGTATAGGCGACACGGGAGCGGCAGGCACAACAGAGGCTGCGGTGCTCAATGCAGAAGCTCTGCACGCAGGTACAGGCGACGCAGGAGCAGCGAGCGCGGCGGAGTCCTCGAGAGGGCTCGCAATGTGATTGGCCTTGAAGGCCAAAAACTCCGAGGCGAGCTGTGGGTGGCGAAGTCGGAGGAATTCCGCGAATACAGCGTCCATGATCGCTGAGTACCCAGGTGGGGCGGCCCCGGGTCTTGAAAACACTCGCCTTGCGGCGAGGCCCCAACTTCTCGGACCTGAGCGGTTCTATTGAACACAGGTGGCAATGCGGCGCGATTACTACAGGACAAAGAAAAAGCACAACAAAACAGAAATTACGAAAAGAAACAAAACAAATAAATACTTGCAGGAAACCACTTTGTCGGCAGATGTACCACGAACACAGAAACAACAAAAGGAAACAAAACAAATAAAAACTTCCAGAAAGAGCACTTAGTCGGCAGATGTACCACAAACACAGGCCGCGCGAACAATGGCCGGGCTAACAAAAGCCGGGCGAACAAAGACCGGGCGATCGAGTGGACGATGAGCACGTCCGCACGTGACGGGTGCCTCTATCGGAATCAATACAAAAGTTTGAAACTATCGTATACTTGATCGAAGTTTATTCACAGTTTGCCACCATCCTTTGTATATATACAGGGTGTGTGATAATCGGTATAGATGTGGGAAGTATTGCCAAGAATTATCCTAACTTTAACAGAGAATATTTTTGTGTATCTTGAGGTCCTAAGTAGATTTGATTATTAATACATAAGTCGTTCATGAACACGAATTAGTTTACTTAGAATAGTTAGTATTCACTTTTTTTCAACACCCACATAAGTGCATAGAATCTATATGTTCTCACGAAGAAATTTCTCGACCATAGAATAGCATTATGCATTAAAATGTTTTTTTTTTTATATTTGCTAATAAGGCGTTTGGCACAACAATTTGTTAAAACTCTCTATTTATTTATATTGTCAAGTGGCACACATTACTTGTTATTGTTAGAGACAATACAGACGGAAAATACATTAAACCAATTGTTGTCAATTGATTTGGCTTGTTCTCGCGGTAATTCTATTTATTATTAATATTAACTCTTTATTTAACAGACATTATTTGTTGTCAAATACAATACAGACGGCAAATCAAGAAAGCCTATTGTTGTGAATAGATTTAGCTTGATTACTCGCGGTAATTCTAATTATTATTAACTCTATATCTAATTGCTAACAAAGAGAAAAAAATAGTTATACCTGATTCTGCTTCTACTTCGCTATCAATTTTGCCGTTGACTAATACAATAATACTGGCAAAAACCACAAATAAGTGCTCCCAACGTCGCATTATGTTCGTAATTATTGTTTCTAACATAATTTGTGGGTTCTCGGCTCGATTAGATTGTTTGCTTTGTTACCACAGAGTTATTAACGTACAGAAGTCTTAAGCTTTAGGTATTTTTTGGAAGTGTTATGTTGTAGTACCATTTTTGTACATAAGATTCAGTTTCAATCATCTCTTTTCCCTATGCTTAGACTTTTGATCATCTTTAAGTTCTATAGCCAATAAATTTTATTGTATTTGGTGTTTAAAGATTTTCTATTATTTCTTAGCAACGAAGACTTCAAGGTCGACTCCGTCAAATATAAAGTGATGACTATGCGTTCTAGAACTACTCCAAGTCATCTCAATCTCAGGCCATGGATTATTCTGCCAGGAACAAAATAAAAAAAAGTTGAAAACTAAGTTTTTTTATTTGAACCGATTAAGTTTTAGAACGTAGTTGAAATAAGGCACAAAAATAAAATATAAATATAATATAAATATAATATAAATATTACTAACAATCACGCCACGTTATCTGGTCCCGTGATAAGTTCGTAAAGAACTTGTGTTACAGGTACCAGATAACGGAAAGAAATGTAAGATTTTTATTATACACATACATAATAATATATTTAATATACATCCATAACCCTGGAAAAGACATTTATATTTATCATACAAATATCTTTCCATTGGCGGGATTCGAACCCGCGACCCCCTTGTGTAGTGACCATGTCACTTACCACTACACCAGACGGCCGTTAAAAGATTCTCCAGAAGATTCTCCAGAAAAGATTCTCCTCCAGAAGCAGAAAAGCAAAATTACTCATTATTTTTACAATTCATTTCTATAACAATAACTAGATCTACCAGGAACGCAGCTAGTCGAGGATGTTTTGGCTTTAACGCGTAATGTTTGTGTCAACATCGATATAATCGGCAAAAGGAAATGGCGTACGATCGGAACAAACGATTCTCGCTTCGACTCAACGGGAAATATGAAAGTGAAAAACGTTGTCTGTCCCTTTTTATTCGCGGTTAAATGACAGAGACGTAGCATTGTTCATTTACACTCCCTCATTCGATTTGGGATTCATCTTTTTACGTTGCAAACAGAAACGGTTTTGATTCCATTAGCTTCGTGTTTTCGATTTTCATATTTTTATGTGTACACAGACTTACACAATTTTCCCTATAGCAATTTTTTATTTATTTATTGTTTATTTTAGTTTAAAAATAAATTTTAATAAATTTGAATTACAAATATGTAGTGTAAGAAAAAATGATTTTATTGTAAAAAAAGCGTGGGGTGCAAGTAGTTATTATATAAATATTTTATGAACAGATATGAGTAGAAGGGTTATTTTGATAATATCCTGTAAAGCACACCATGCTTTTTTACAATAAAATCATTTTTTCTTACACTATTTTTAATTTTTTTTTCTATTTTTTAGTTGGATTTTCCTATAAAAGCGAATTTTATTAGTTTTTTTAAAGTATTATTTAATTTTTATTTTTTAGTTGGATTTCAAAATTTTTTATTTTTTATTTTTTTTAATATTGAATTATCCTCGGTCTTTAATAAGTATAGCAAATTTAGAGTTAATCCGACGTTTTGAAGGGGGTGAAAATCATGTTGAAAGATTTCGTTACAAACATACATACGTCTGAAGCTAATAAAAGCGTATTAAAAACCATAACATTTTTACAGTAAGAACTACATACAATCTATGTTTGTTATTTCTTGTGTTGAAACGTTTTTTGGCGCCCGTATACAGAAATGTGTGCAGTTCACATTTATACTTACGTTTTTATTAACGAAATACGAATTTATTTATTGCTCCAACATACGAGTAGGCATCGCCAATGTTTTCTATATCTATACTTGAATGAGTACAGCAATGACGCTATGATTTCTATGGGTTGTGGTAACCCCTTTACACAGCTTGGGCCGTGAGCAATCATCTAGATTCTAGATCAACAAAAAAATACTTAAACAATTTTATGTGTGAATAGTATCAGTTAACTTCTAAGCTATTTTTCTTTTTTACATTTGATTTGGTAACACGCAAAACATGGTCAGTAAGTGTATTCAAATAAAATAGATTCACTTACCATTATCGAATACTCCTGGAACGCAAATGGTTCGTGTAATGTCACATCCCTATTTCATGTTTCTCGAATATCATTAAACGACACCCCTGAGTTGATCACCAATATATATCTTGAGGGCAGCTCGATTTAATGACCCCTCGGCTCTTAATGGTGCGTTATCTTAACAGCCCTCTGTTCAATGAGCCGAGCCCTTTTTTAGTGCTTGTTGTGTGATATTTCAGGTGAAGCGAAGTCTAGTTTAATGGTTGACAATTTAAAGTAAGAACTTCTTTTTCTTCTTGTCCTCATCCCTGATTATCTGGGCTCAGCGCAGCATGTCCTGTTTTCATTCAGGCTAATAAAAAATCATCGCAATCTTTTCTCGCACATCCTCTTTCGCACAGTCTATTGAAGTCATTCCCGATCCTGCGGAAAGAATGGAAAGCAGTCGACGTCGCCCAAAACACATCATTTCGGATCCTCCCGATCCACTAACGGTGCTTCTAGGTACTCAAGAATCGGTCACCGTTCTCGTCGAACCCATTCACGTCGCTTGCGACGAAGGGCTCGACGAGCAAATTAACCCACAGACACAGCCCACTGAGTTTCTCGCCGGATCTTCTCAGTGGGTCGCGTTTCCGATCCGGTGGTAGATTCTGCGAAGCACGGCTCTTGCTAGGATTCGTGTTAGCAACGTCATCAGGTTTGAGCCCCGTGAGCTCACCTACTAGTTAAGGTTACGCTGGAATAGCCTCTCAAGGCTACCAGCGTAGGTAGGAAAAAAAAAAACCATTGAAGTCTTTTTTCGATGCCCCGTATTTGGACATAACTTATCTGTCTATCTATTCTCATAACCAGGATCCTTTTGGCCACGTGATCATCCTCTCTTCGTTATAACATGCTCCTACCCCGAACACACTCAATATTTACTCTACAAGTGGTGCTAATTTCAAAATTCAAGAAGACTTTCAGAAGTCCTCGGTCCTTAATACGTATACAAAATTTCGAGTCAATCCGACGTTTTGAAGGGGGTCAAAATCATGTTCAAAGATTCCGTTGCATACTAACATACATACGTCTGAAGCTAATAAAAGCGTACTAATAACATTCATCAACTATACGATTGGGCCTACACCGAAAACCCTTACCCTCGAAAATAACGCCAGCTCATCGTATTAATGTCGCTCGCCATCAAACACGGCGATATTCTATTCATGAGTCCTTAACCATGAGTACCTGGATCATCACTCACTCCGATCTGCAGCCCGCTTAGTTGTACAAACTATCGAACCCGGCGCTCTGTACCAAAAAAGCTTTCATTTCACTATTGATCATAGCTTCGAGTCCTTTATTACGTAAACGTGACTCTGCCAAATTCGAGCACCAGATTTTAGGGTACCTCGGGCCGTTTGATTTTATTAAATCCGTCGTAAAGTTGATTATGAATCTATTGATGTGAAACATCTATAGCCGCACGTAAAACCGATTTCTCGCGTGGCGACGCATGCCTTGGCGACGCGTCGCCAAACCTGTGTTTTACTTGAAAACAAATTATTTTTTCGTAATATTTTATTTTATCATTATGACATATTTAGTTCCTATCACAATCTGTTCTTTTCTGCATATTACTTTTACAAAATAATGTCGATGTTTCACATCTGCCAGGCGTCGCGTGACGGCTCACATTTTTTTTAGCATTTTTTAATGTCTGTTCTAAATAAATTGGTGTTTTATCGTTGCTCTAGACGGGCTGACAATTTACCCGAGTTTGTAGACACATCCATTTTATGTAAACTTTTTATGTAAGTTTATTAAGATATAGCACCGTCCAGTTTGCTCATTCCTCTCCCTGCAAGGTAGCCTGGAAGAGATCGTTTTCAGCGATAAGGCTGTCAATTTATGTCACCGTCTATTATTTGTTTTATATGCTTACTCCGTACATGTGGTTACTCTGTACATTATTATCTGGAAAATGACCTTGAACTCCCATTTGCATTGTATAACGACTATTCTATTTTAAACTGGAACGCATCACTGCTTTGCTTCAGGAAAACGTAGACTGGTTATTGTTAGCTATACGGGTTCACAGTACTTTCCGCCATCATTACGAGAAGTAGAAATATCGCAAATCATATTTTTATGGCTACTGTAGGTAGACGAGCATACGATCCGCCTGATGGTGAGTAATTGTCGTATATAATAGACTAGCTTTTTTCCGCGACTCCGTTCGCGTGGAATAGTTACTTTGGCATAACGCAAAATGTTACCCCCACTTAATTTACGTAGAAAGTGAACATATTTTGGGATTATAGAATGTTAACGAGCTATATAAACCCTTATTTTGAAACATTCTTTATTGGTGCTCCACTTGTATTGGCCTTACCGTGATGTTATATAGCCTAGAGCCTTCCTCAATAAACAAATAACACTGAAATAAGTTTTCAAATCGGACCAGTAGTTCCTGAGATTAGCGCTCTTCAGTTTTATAATATAAGTATAGATTTGTCGTATATAACGGATTTGATTAGTATATCAACACGCGATATTCTCAAAGAACAAACCGATTGCGAAATAAACCAATAATACAATACTAGTAAAGCACCTTAAACTTTAAAAAAATTAAAACAAACACTATGAAATCAATTGGATTGACACAGCGATACTGATTTGAATTGACGCTCCGACTCTAACGCTCCACTTAGTGCTCGTTGTACCAAGCATCCGGTCATCGGAGCATAAACAATTATTACCATTAGTGTTGCCACGGGCATAGCCGTCAGCGCTTCAACTCTGAATCGATAACTGCCTTCAGACACTCCCGGAAATCGCACATTTCGGTGAACAAGGCTGCTATAAGAGCTACTAGACGATGACCGTTTTTTTTTTTATAAATTGTGTTTTTTAGAAGTTATATTTAAATACGAATTACATATTGATAAAATGATGAAATATTCCATGATCCTTTAGGTATTTTTAAGTGAACACGTGAGTTAAAAAGACACAAATAATATAAATAAACAATTCATTTTCTTGGTCTAACCTTAAACCAAACACTCATTGGCTTCGGGTGGCTTAACAACGCCATCTGCTGAAATCGCTTTAGTGTTATTGTGTCTTGCTCTCAATTATGAAAAATAGTATTATTATTCGCAAATAGATGTCGGAAAGAGTCATAAAGTTGATTATCGATAAAGTTGATTATTGAAAACACGAATAAGAAAGAAAATTTTTCAGAAAATAAATCGTAGCTAGATCGATTTATCACCCCCGAAATCCCCTGTATACTAAATTTTATAAAAATTGTAGGAGCCGTTTCCGAGATTCAGATTATATATATATACAAGAACTTCTCGTTTAAAGGTATAAGATAAGATAAGATAAGATAATATAAGATAAGATTTGTAAACATAGAAAACAATAGGACTTCGAAACAATGTATAGAACTGTTTTAGGTGGGTAAAACAAGATAAGAAATGTGAATCAAAAAATTTACGGAACGTTTTCAACGTTTTAATTTCCGTCGAACATGATACATTTTCTCATTCTTCGTCTGATCTTTAAGCGTTATACGTAATCCGATATTAAAATATCGAAGACAAAAAAAAAACATGTTTTTTTCAATCGTTTTCGTTACGCATTTTTATCTTTTTTTTATTGCATAGATGGGTGGACGAGCTCACAGCCCATCTAACGTTAAGTCGTTGTTGGAGCCCATAGACATCTACAACGTAAATGCCACCACCCACCTTAAGATATGAGTTTTAAGGTCTCAGTATAGTTACAACGGCTGCCCCACCCTTCAAACCGAAACGAATTACTGCTTCACGGCAGAAATAGGCGGGGTGGTGGTACCTACCCGTGCAGACTCACAACAGGTCCTACCACCAGTAATTACGCAAATTATAATTTTGCGGGTTTGATTTTTATTACACAACTAGCGACCAGCCCTCGCTTCGCTTCGGAAACTGTAATTTATTATTGATTTCTCCACTATTTAATGGATGTTATTATACATATAAACCTTGCTCTTCATTCATTCTATCTATTAAAAAAAACCGCATAAAAATCCGTTGCGTAGTTTTAAAGATTTAAGCATACATAGGGACAGACAGATATAGGGGCAGAGAAAGCGACTTTGTTTTATACTATGTTGATGATGTCATTCCTTCACCGTGGTAGTTAAACGTGAGCATTTGTTTAGTAAATTTTATTTATGCATAATAATTTAATGAAACAGGATATTATCTGTAATATCCGGGTGTCGTAGACACAATTAAAAAATCACATTAATGATTTGGTCGCGCGTGTATCATTGTCATTATGTAAATACTGAAATTACGAATAATTTATTGTTCTCACAACCGACCGCAACCACGTCGTGGTGATGATATATCATGTACATATTATTATGTGGTTGTTTTACTACGGTACAGCGAGAATTGATCTCAAAGTGATCAGTGTAGTTACCTTATAGATTATTTCTGCCGCATTCACGTATTGCATCTTTAATTAAACGAAAACCCGATGATGTACAGCTTACCATTACCCTTGTCTAATTTTCTTCATGTATTAGTGAAACTAGTTTCTTGGAGTCATATTCTTTTATTGCCCGTATTGACGGCATTATATGGCTATTTGAGTTTTTTATTTTTATTTTATTGCTTCGGTGGGTGAACGAGCTTATGGCCCACCTGGTGTTAAGTTGTTACTGGAGCCCATCGGCATCTACAACGTAAATGCCGTCACTTACTTTGAGATATAAGTTCTAAGGTCTCAGTATAGTTACTATTAGTTACTAGCATACTCAATACAGTTTTTTTTTTCCTACCTAAGCTGATGGTCTAGGGGACCATGTCAGCGTCACCGAGCTAGTAGGTGAGCTCATGTGGTTCGAACCTGACGATGTTGCTAACGCGCACCCTAGCAAGAGCCGTGCTTCGAAGACCGGATCAGAAACGCGACCCAATGAGAAGATCCGGCGAGAAACTCAGTGGGCTGTGTCTGAGGGTTAATTTACTCGCCAAACCCTTCGTCTCAAGCGACGGGTTCGACGAGAACGATGACCAGTGCTTATGGTACCTAAAAGCATCGTTAGTGGATTGGGAGTATCTGAGATGACGTGTTTTGGGCGACGTCGACTGTTTACCATTTGGTCCGCAGGATCGGCTATGTAGTTACCAGCGGTCACAATGGGAGGGTTCTCGTGTCGTACCGCTCTATCGAAATGGCGCATTGATGCCGACTGTAGATACTTACTGATGAAGCAGTATAGTAGTGTAAATATTTACCATCCTTTTGTGGTACCTTCGCCACCACTTCGTTCCGTGTCTGATATTAAGAAACAAGAAGCTAAATAGTTACATTCTGATGTAGATGCAGGCATGTACGTCTATATACATCAGAATGTTGTATATAAATCGGAATGTTATATTCGAGGCGAACAGTGTGGCCTGCGGGTGACAACGGCTACCCGCGGCGCACATTCGCATTGTGAATATTAGCTGATATTGTAGACAAGTTGTCTATAAATTTCGATAAAGGCTTCTCTTTGTCTATATTGGAATTATAATTGGGATAAACAAAAGCTTGAGTAATTTTTATTTATTGAGTCGGAACGTGGATAGTACGGTTGCTAGTTGCATATACATGGGATTGGAACATGGGATGTTATGGCGAAATCTAGTGGATATTCAGATTTAAGAAGTTGTCGTGGCCTAGCGTATAAGACGTCCGGTGCATTCGTGTTGAGCGATGCACCGATGTTCGAATCCCAGGCGGGTACCAATTTTTCTAATGAAATAAGTACTCAGCAAAATGTTCACGATTGACTTCCACGGTGAAGGAATAATATCGTGTAATAAAAATCAAACCCGCAAAAATTATAATTTGCCAATATCAGTAAAATGCCAGTGTGATAAAACACCAAAAAAAAAACGATCTTCCCACTTATATCTATATGAGCGACGATGAGATTACAAAAAAGAGTCTACTTTTTGCTAAGATTTCCTTTTAAGCCATTTGAGGCGTAGCTATGCCATAGCAAAGCAATGATCAAAATGTTCCCTATAAACGAGGGGTCTATGCATTTATTCCGTGATCTTAGACTACCGATAAATCTCAAGCAATTAGACTATTAGTTCTCATGTTCTGATTACAAAGGGCACGTAAAATTGTCAATATTTTAAAAATCGTTCATACCTGTTTGTAGGATGGGACAGTTGTTGAGCAACAAAATTAAATTTATTTCACTATTCAGTGTCTACGTCAATACCGGGCGAGCTATTGGCCGGGTGAGTTTTTACGTAAGTATGTACAGGAAAATGAAAATAAATATACAAAGGAGCTGCCTATTTATTTATACAACATTTGTTTAATTGAGTCTCGATCACGGGTTATATGATTTTGAAATAATTATGGAGGTTTTATTTAAGTGGTCTTTATAACCAGAATGTTTATTTATTTATTGCATACATGAGTGGACGAGCTCACAGCCACCCATGTATTCAGTCATCTACAACGTAAATGTCAGCACCCACCTTAAAATATGAGTTCTAAGGTCTCAGTATAGTTACAACGGCTGCCCCACCCTTCAAACCGAAACGCATTACTGCTTCACGGCAGAAATAGGCAGGGTGTTAGTACCTACCCGTGCGGACTCACAACAGGTCCTATCCCCAGTAATTACGCAAATTATAATTTTGCTGGTTTGATTTTTATTACACGATGTTATTCCTTCACCGTGGAAGTCAATCGTGAACATTTGTTAAGTACGTATTTCATTAGAAAAATTGGTACCCGCCTGCGGGATTCGAACACCGGTGCATCGCTCAACACGAATGCACCGGACGTCCTATCCTTTAGGCCACGACGACGAATATTCTCTGAGTTTCTCTTCAGGCGTCAATTCTAGTTAATAGACTCACGCTGTCGCAGCGACTAATCCACAACGTATTCCTTTTGACGGGTAATTTGATCGCATTTTTGTTAGAGAGATGTTTGCACGCGTAACTATGTACATCTCCATCGTACGCTTCGACTGATCTATTAGAATCGGATTGCAAATTTTCACCATTAACTGCTCCACATTAATGTGCTTATTTTGAGTTCACATTACCTCCACACGCGGTTAATTTATCACTTGTAACAGTACTTTGTATAAAAGCCTTTTTGTGTTGCGAATGAAAGTTGGGATAATGGTTTTCCGAGACATCTTTTTCATATCTTTTTGTCTACTCATTGTGAATGGCATTCGTTAGAACGGATATACTTGTGCTATGCGAAATAAACGACATTTTAATTCATGGAGGACGTTGAGATACTTGACGTTGTTTTTGTTCAAGGCCTCGAGGACTTTCCTATTTAATCAGCCATGACTAGAGGAATTTAATTGTTTTATTTTATGAATACTGCGTAGGTCTCCTTAAGATTGGATGACCTTGTCCCTTCTCGTCTCCCTCTTCCTCTCTGGAGGTGCCAGAGTCTGACATAATCCGGTCCGTTACCCCCTCGACCGGGTATCAGTAAATGGATTCCCTAGCGTTAAAAACAAGTCTCTTTAAGCTGATCTTCTGGTCTACACATACTGTGAGGAAGAGCAATAAACTTTCGCACGAACTCAGCTTGTAATGTGCGACAACAAATTTCAGGCAGCAAATGATTCACTTAACTTTATTATAATGGTAGGCAGCGGCTTGGCTCTGCCCCTGCCGTTGCTGACGTCCATGAGCGATGGTAACTGCTTACCATCAGGTGGGATGAATGATCGTCTGCCTGCAATGGCAATAAAAAAATCTCTGCCCCAAGATGGTCAAGAATATTCAAGAATTAGTCCAGTTTGGGTCTGAACACAGGTATTTAATACTTTAGGGCTGTCACTAGATCCATATCCATTAACGGTGCTTTTACACCGTCTATGTCGAAAGCGACGGGTTCGACGAGCGAATTAACCCAAAGACTCAGCCCACTGAGTTTCTCGCCGGATCTTCTCAGTGGGTCGCGTTTCCGATCCGGTGGTAGAAGTTCTGCGAAGCACTGCTCTTGCTAGGGTCAGTATTTGCAACTTTCCGGTTTGAACCCCATGAGCTCACCTACAAACGTTAGGATGAAGCTGAAATAGCCTCTCAAGGCTATCAGCATAGGTAGGAAAAAACAAGTTCCATATTAGTAGTAGCGAGTGGTAGACTTGGATATATTAAATTTTTTTTTTTTTTATTAAGACACACTGTTGCCAAAAAATTAAGATTCCGTGAACAAAAAGCAAAAAAGGAATCGCTTAGATTTTTTTGTGTTTGCGTGTTAAAAACCAGGTATGGCACTACATGGAAATCACAAGAATGTCGCCTTTCACCTTAAGGGCTTAAGTCGAAATCTCAGCTTTACCAATTCGCAACGTGGGGTATTATAATAACTTTTGCGTTCTGACTTTGCCCGTGACGAGATTAAACAGGCTTATTAACAATCTGTGGTCAGACGACAGAATGAGATGGGCACCACAATTAATGTTTGGAAATTCTCTGGCTAAGCTCGGTCGCGAGTTTGCTAAGTAAAAATTCGAGGATTATTATATGAGTCCGAACGGGTGGGTACCGCCACCCTGCCTATTTATGTCGTGAAGCAGTAATGCGTTTTGGTTTCAAAGGCGAGGCAGCCGTTGTACTGTAAAAGCTGAGACTTAGAATTCATGTCCCAAGGTAGGTGACGGCATTTACGTTGTAAATGTCTATAGGCTCCGGTAAACACTGAGCCACCAGGTTTGTCGAGTATGTCGGTATGTATACGAGAACCCAGAAAGATTCTGTTTGGCGCCCCACAAAAAAAATAACCTTATTTCATTTCAATGACATTATGGCGTTTAAGAACGCACCATTTTTTTATGATGCGTTAGCCAGAACGCACGGGAGGTTGAAAAAAGAAGATATTTTACCGCCAAAAAAATAAGACGAAAAAAATAATAAGTGATAACTGAAAACTATGTAAGCCGCTGCAACCCGTCGCTAGAGACGAAGGGCTCGACGAGCGAATTAACCCATAAACACAGCCTACTAAGTTTCTCGCCGGATCTTCTCAGTGGGTCGCGTTTCCGATCCGGTGGTAGATTCAGCGAAGCACTGCTCTTGCTAGGGCCAGTGTTAGCATCACTCCGGTTTGAGCCTCGTGAGCTCACCTACTAGTTAAGGCTACGCTGAAATAGACTCTCAAGGCTATCAGCTTAGGTAGAAAAAAATAATAATTACGAGTCATCCAAAAACACGATTTTCACGCGAAATAAAGAAGGGACTCTATACGGACTGCCTCAACGTGTTAAGACTTACTAGTCAAACCCGTCCCGCTTTGCTCGCCGTTCATTGATTTAACTTTGATCCAACTTCCGCCAAACTACATAGAAGCCAAACTGGAGATGGAACAAACATTACAACAATAACAAAAGAAAGTTTGACTGATAGGATTCAACAAGTTTAAAGATAACATCGAATATATTAATATCTTAATAGCGGAGGCGTAATCTGAATATAACTTTATGAATGACTAATTCAAATCCGGGAGGATAATATTAAAAATTATGCGAACTCTATGAATAAATAATTCACTGGTGGTAGGACCTCTTGTGAGTCCGCACGGGTAGGTACCACCGCCCTGCCTATTTCTGCCGTGAAGCAGTAATGCGTTTCGGTTTGAAGGGTGAGGCAGCCGTTGTAACTACACTGATATCTTAGAACTTATATTTCAAGGTGGGTGGCGCATTTACGTCGTAGATATCTATGGGCTCCAGTAACCACTTAACACCGGGTGGGCTGTGAGCTCGTCCATCCATCTAAGCAATAAAATAAATAAAAACTTAAAATGTGATAAACATGAAATTACTTTCCAATTATTCTCAGCGCATAAAGAAGCATTTCATATCGATAATACCTGGTCAGGTCATAAATTCTGTCACATGTTTAATGTAAAATAATTGAAACAAGTTTATTCATTATGTAACCATTCATATACCAAAATGAACTTAACAAAACATAGATTCTTATGACACTAAAGTTTATTCAAAATTACCTCCGTGATTTTGAATACAGGCCTTCAATCTGCGCGGCCAGTCGTCTATCGCAGCACGAACGAGGTCCATGTCAATATCGGCGGCTGCCTTAATCAAGGATGTCTTGAGTGACTCCAAATTGGGATGAGGCTTTGAGCACGCCTTTTCCTCCAAGTGTTGCCATATCTTGTAATCTAACGGATTCAAATCTGGACTGGAGGAGGGCCAGTCTTCGTGCCGGATTAAGTCGATTTCACGCGCCGCCAGCCAGTCTCGTGTGCTCTTCGCTCTATGAGCTGGCGCCGAATCTTGTTGGAATACCCAGTGCCTGTTATTGAACATGGTATGAGAAACAGGTTCCACAAGGTTCGTCAGGACTGTATTTTGATACACAACTGCATTCGTTTTTACACCTTTTTCACAAAAATGTACCTCCGTTAAGCCCCAATAAGAAACTCCCAACCATACCATGAGCGAGGATGGAAAATGACCTCGTTGGACACGCGGAATACGGTTGCTCGCTTCTTCACTACTGTGTGCGTACACCTTATCATTTTGTTTGTTGTAGCTCTCTTCTACGGTAAAAATTTTTTCATCCGAAAAAAGAATTTCCCGATATTTTTTTCCCGCGTACCGCTTCAACAAAGCGCGGCATCTCTTTAGTCTCAGGTCCATTAGACGAGCATTCAAACGATGTCCTGTTTTTCTTCGATATGCCCGAAACCCTAAGTCTTCATTTAACACCCTTTTCACCGTGGTTCTGCTTAACCCCATCTGAAGGGCCAACAGTTTCTGCTTACGTTTGGGATTTCTTTGAATTCGCGCCTTCACAGCTTTTATCACTGCTGGAGTCCTAACAGACCGAGGGCGACCACTTCTTGACCTGTTATCTACACTAGAGTCTTCATTGTATCGTTTGATGGTACGATAAACGAATCTTTTTGTTATATTCAAATTTTTCAGTATGTTCAAAATTTGAATTGGCGCGTAACCGCAACGATGCAACGCAATAACTGCAACACGGTCTTCTTTAAGCGTCCACTCCATATTTAAAAATGAGTAAAATTCTAAAAGTAATTCATTTTTATTTTCATGAACAATTCGAAATTCGAATTCAATAAACTTTTTTGTGGGCAGCATTCTAAAAGAAAAGTTTTTACTGTGTGACAATACTTATGACCTGACTAGGTAAAGCTATTATTGAATCACCAGTGAAAGGCTGTACGTATAAAAATATTTTTGATTGCTGCCGGACTTCCATTTTTGATCACTGTTTTGTTGAGACCTCTCCATCTACCGGTTCTTCTAAATCGTTTCGCTCTTGACTGAATGGTTGTGATTATCATGTAGTGTTTGTTGGAGGGTGTAGACTTGACGCGTCTCACAATGTCCCAGCATCTCTTCATACCAGTTACCATACCATACCATTTAAAAACGATTTGATTTTAAAAAACTTGTATAGATGTTTCAAATATTTTACAGATAATATGATCACTCAACGTAAATACTAAAGAATGTAAGCTCAGTCAAGTTTTTAACATATCCCCCATGTTTCCAGAAGCTGGTTGTGGGTGGTCCGAACCAGCGCAACTGGCGCGGCATCCTGATCGCATTACTGGTCATCGTGGCTGTCCTCGCCCTCATAGTCACTTCCGTGGTGCTTCTGACTCCTCCTGACGAAGGCCCGAGGGTCAAAGGCAGGAGGTTCCGCATCCAAGACTTACTCAACAATGAATTGGAACCGATCAGATGGAACGGGACGTGGATATCGGGTGAGCTGTTAAAGACTCTTCTTTTTCTCCACCTTATCCCACTAGGTGGGGCCGCAACAGCTGATTTTTCTCTTCCATTCTCTTCTATCAGTCGTCATCTCAACACTCATTCCTCTCTCTCTCATATCGTCATTCACACACTCCATCCATGTCTTCTTCGGTCGACATCTTCCCCTTCTACCTTGCACTATCATTTCCATACATCTAGTCACATGCATCTTCTCTCTACGCATCTTCTCTCTACGCATCACATGTTCATACCACGCTAACCATCCGCTCTTTAATTTGTTAATTACAGGGGCTACTTTACACTTCCTCTAATACTCATTCTGTTAATGACTGTTAAATGAGCTGTTAGTGACTATTGTTATTATTTGTACGCGGTATTGTGCCGTTTTATTCAGTCAAAGATCAGTGTGTGACCATGAAAGCCGGCAATGTAAAGCGTACAGGCCCATTGACTACAGTAAACAGTACAAGACAACATGTCGCCACATTAATGAACTCTATGATCCATTTTCACATTGAATGAAGAATATAACAAAAAAACTCAATTGAACATCACTAGCAAATACTAAAAAGAATACTTAACAACGAAAGAGGGTATTATGATAGATGATCATATAGCTTAAAGCACCATCTTCGAGCCAATCTTGTAAGGTGTGAAATTATATCGTCCCAAAAATGGTAAAATTTCTATTTTGAAATATTATAATGTTATCCACGGTGTTTCGCGAGCGCTATGACATATCCTTCTTCAAACGAGGCTTGTGGAGAGTATTAAACGGTAGGCAGCGGCTTGGTTCTGTCCCTGGTATTGCTGAGATCCATGCTCGTCTGTCTACAAGGAAAATCAAAAAAAATGTTAGCAATAAAACATACATAATATATATGTGTACATCAAATTAACGCAAAACAAAGCACACATTTATTTGGTTAAAAAAAAGGTTTTATTTGGTTAAAAAACCAACCTTTTTTTTCCTATAGCTTTTTTACAAAAAAGCTCTTTTGTTGTATTGTTTGTATCTGGCTGATTTTGATTACATTAAATAGACGAGATTTAAAAAAAAAGTTACAAGTAAAATTGCTTCCCGCAATTTTTCTAAAGTTTTTTATCCAACATAATAACTGATTTTCTACTTAACGGCGATGATCAGAAAATACAGATTGCCATTGGAACCAAAACATTTTCGAACGCTGACGTGCCCCAAAATCAAATAGTTGTGGAACAGCGCATAGGATTTGTGACAGCACACTTTTAGGTTGAAAATGACCTTCGGTTAAACATAAGCTTCTTATGACCACTTCATTATCATTTCGCATTCGCATCTTTCTCGCTTCACGTGTCTCGTATTCTTTCTGTGCTGAAGAATAACCTACACGGTGAGACACTCTGTCGGCTTGAGTCTGTCACGTCGACACAGCGGCTGACTAAATGTCTTTGTGAGACATTTTGAGAGCACTGCCTGAAAGCACTTACGCTAGACATTCAGTGTTTGTCTCCTAGTCTCGGGGGCTTACCAAATATACCTACGTGTCGGAGAATATTTATTATATTCGTAACTAATACACTTTGGCGAAAGGTTTTTGATATAGACGAAAACCCGTATTGTCGATGATCGAATATTTGTCAATACAAGAACGAATGTATTTAATTATTTTTGAACTATTGATATTGCTCGGAGTGCGCTCTGATTAATGTTCAAGAATGATTTCCACGCTGAAGGGACAATTACGGCACGGCTCCAAGTGGTCACAGCGATACAATTTTATTTATTTATTTTAACAGTATTTTATTTGTCATCTAGTTATTAATTCTTCTGCGTTTCCAATGAAATAAATAATTGAAAGCAAACAAAACAGATTAAGTCGTTTATCCATTTAAAAAAAAAGAGTAAATTATTACTATCGAAAAGTCAATCTGATGCCACAAATTCTCTATGAGCACGCGATTCACGTAGCTCTTGTTTGTTATTAACAAAGAAAATCAATAGAAATTACCGGCTAATGTTTGTGTTAATGGTTCACAGCATGTACGTTCGTGTAATGGGCATTTCACGCAAAACCATTTTTATAAGAAAACGAAGCTAAAAAGTCCTTAGTAGTGTTACTAATTTTCGCGAAGGGTAAGCACTCTCAAAACCTATTTTAAAAGTATTTTCTTGTTCCTGATTTGTAAACAAGCTCAAAGGTTCATCTAGTATTGGGACCATAGATATAATAAGATGAAAATCACCTCTTTGAGACCTAAAATCTAAATTTTAATTAGAATTGCGGGTGGCACCCATTCCGCTCTTCAGAGCAGAATCCATTATCACTTCGCCGCAGAAATAGGTAAGACGTTGCTAGCGGTCCTCACAAAAGCAATTGAGTTAGACAGGGAAATAAACACGAGAAAATGGAATATGCTGAGTAGTTTTGTATCTATTGAATAGTAGAAAAACGATCACTATAATATTCAAACAGATCATCATATGGCATCAAATCGTTATAGTTCAATCGTATGTAAGGTACTGGTGGTAGGACCTCTTGTGAGTCCGTGCGGGTAGGTACCACCACCCTGCCTATTTCTGCCGTGAAGCAGTAATGCGTTTCGGTTTGAAGGGTGGGGCAGCCGTTGTAACTATACTGAGACCCTTAGAAATTATAACTCAAGGTGGGTGGCGCATTTACGTTGTAGATGTCTATGGGCTCCAGTAACCAGTTAACACCAGGTGGGCTGTGAGCTCGTCCATCCATCTAAGCAAAAAAAAAAAAGGTGTAAAAAAAACATATCGGAACCGATACATAAGGAACTATTATCCAAGCGTTTATTAGTTAAATTTCCTATAACAATAAATCTATATTTTGAATCACAATCAATTCCTATACGCACCATGGAGGATCATTTGAGAACGGCCTGATTGATTTGATTGATTTATTTTTCGTTGGAATCGTAAGTCTCGAGAATAGTTACGTCCGAAATATTTGTTTTTACAATAAGCGATATATTAGACGATTTCACAATTAAAATAATAGGCAAATGTAAAATAACGCAATGAAGTCGTCGTGGCCCGAAGCATGGCGTCCGGTGACTGGTTATTAAGGGCTGCGAGGGATGTGAGTGTTCATATCCCGCAGACAGTTGCTAATTGATTCTAAAGAGATATACACTTCCACGATGAAGGAATAAAAATTATATTAAGAACAACGATACTAAGTTTTACCAATTTTAATTACCGTAGGCGTAACGTTAGGGTATCACTGACGTATCCATTACTCCTTAGCCGATTTTGGCCATAGCGAACACTTCAACTCATCGCCGTAGAGCTAACCTGAAGTCCTAGTCCTTTATATGAAAGCGGTCATTTGCGCAGGCTATACTAATGGGCGCAAGTGTACGCGCTACACACAGTTGCACATACTCATTTTTATCTTGATAGACCCAGTGGAACTGGGACCATCGTATCTAATTCAATTGCAAAGCACTAGCTTCAGTTTGAACAAAAACTCTGATAAAACACAATTGAGATTTCGTTCTCATGTCAGTGTCAAGACGAGTGGCGGCAGTCAGGTTTCGATGCATATGTGATTCACTAACCACTTTACCTAAAACCGGCACAAAACCGGCCCTGGGTCCTTTTGCGTGTCAGATAATATTAGTTGGTACACATTTGGCAAGCCTGACCCATCTTTCCTCGCTACAATAATCTCGCGTATCCTGATGATCTAACGGGCCTGCAATGACTGAAGAAGTTGAAAAAAAAAAGTTATTTGTAACAGTATTTTTAATAATATTCTGAAGGTGATACCAAAAAATCGCACTTAATTATTTAATGAATTTAGATCGGTATTTTACACACCCTTATTATCATGTACCTGCCAAAGGCACTGTAACCAAACTTCATAATGGTCCATCGTTCTTACCTGTGTTGGGAGCATGCGCTGACAAACTTTCAGCTTTTATAAAATAACGAAGATCTGGTTCACGGGCTTTTAGACCATTAGAACAGCTACGCCATCGGTAATTGTTTTAATTCAAAATAGTCAAAAGAATGATTTAAATAAAACACGAAACGGATTGAAATCAATGGCCATATAAAAGTTTTTACCGCACAGTACAACAATAAAAGAATTTTATGATGCATAATGATTATTGATCACCAGTTTAGTACGCAGATACTCGATAACGCGGTTTAGTATCGATATAAAGATTGTAATACGAATAAATGATTTGAATCGGTGCGTACTGCACTGCTCAAGGTAGTGTGGGAAACACGACACATCTTTTGTTACTGGGACATTCATTATCCTATTATATTACAATACATATACTTATATAGGTACCACCGCCCTGCCTATTTCTGTCGTGAAGCAGTAATGCTTTTGGGTTTGAAGGCTGAGGCAGCCGTTGTAACTATACTGAGCCCTCAGACTTTACCGTACCGGTGGGTGGTGGTATTTACGTTGTAGATGTCTATACGCTCCGATATCAATTAAAACCAGGTGGCTGCTCCATGATGGTGAGCTCGTCCATCCATACATGCAAACAAAATAGAATTAAAAAAAACTGTTTTTTTTAATGTCACGTGCCTTCGTTGTACATGTCATCATCATCATCATCGGAGGCATTACAGCCGCGTGAAGACCTTAGCCTGGTCCTGTAAGCCTCTCCAGTTTGTCTCCAGTGGCTTTCCTCTTCCAACTTATCACCTCTAAGTTTCTGGCATACATGCATACAAGCACAATTATTAAGTTGTTAATAATTTACCTATCTTACAATTATTGTCACTTATGGAAATTAGCAATGTCAAGGGTTCAGCTTTCAAATCAATAGCGCTCTAACAAATGTTTCTTTCGTGCCGCGATCAGTAGTTTCAAGAAATTTGCAAGGATCACAGCGAAGCGTGATCGAGTTTACCGCTATAATTTAATAATCACTGTAGGTGAATGCATCGGTTTGATTTACTGTTGGAGGATTTCTCTAGGAGTGAATGATTCTGTGATGAAAAAAGTCAGTAAATGTAGGTCACATTAAATCAAATGTAGGTCAAACAGTCATACACAGGAATCGATATGATAAATCTTATCTATACCTAGTCAGGTCATAAATTCTGTCACGTGTTTAATGTAAAATAATTGAAACAAGTTTATTCATTATGTAACCATTCATATACCAAAATGAACTTAACAGAACGTAGATTCTTATGACACTAAAGTTTATTCAAAATGACCTCCGTGATTTTGAATACAGGCCTTCAATCTGCGCGGCCAGTCGTCTATCGCAGCACGAACGAGGTCCATGTCAATATCGGCGGCTGCCTTAATCAAGGATGTCTTGAGTGACTCCAAATTGGGATGAGGCTTTGAGCACGCCTTTTCCTCCAAGTGTTGCCATATCTTGTAATCTAACGGATTCAAATCTGGACTGGAGGAGGGCCAGTCTTCGTGCCGGATGAAGTCGATTTCACGCGCCGCCAGCCAGTCTTGTGTGCTCTTCGCTCTATGAGCTGGCGCCGAATCTTGTTGGAATACCCAGTGCCTGTTATTGAACATGGTATAAGAAACAGGTTCCACAAGGTTCGTCAGGACTGTATTTTGATACACAACTGCATTCGTTTTTACACCTTTCTCACAAAAATGTACCTCTGTTAAGCCCCAATAAGAAACTCCAAACCATACCATGAGCGAGGATGGAAAATGACCTCGTTGGACACGCGGAATACGGTTGCTCGCTTTTTACTACTGTGTGCGTACACCTTATCATTTTGTTTGTTGTAGCTCTCTTCTACGGTAAAAATTTTTTCATCCGAAAAAAGAATTTCCCGATTTTTTTTTCCCGCGTACCGCTTCAACAAAGCGGGGCATGTCTTCAGTCTCAGGTCAATTAGACGAGCATTCAAACGATGTCCTGTTTTTCTTCGATATGCCCGAAGCCCTAAGTCTTCATTTAACACCCTTTTCACCGTGGTTCTGTTTAACCCCATCTGAAGGGCCAACAGTTTCTGCTTACGTTTGGGATTTCTTTGAATTCGCGCCTTCACAGCTTTTATCACTGCTGGAGTCCTAACAGACCGAGGGCGACCACTTCTTGACCTGTCATCTACACTAGAGTCTTCATTGTATCGTTTGATGGTACGATAAACGAATCTTTTGGTTATATTCAAATTTTTCAGTATGTTAAAAATTTGAATTGGCGCGTAACCGCAACGATGCAACGCAATAACTGCAACACGGTCTTCTTTAAGCGTCCACTCCATATTTAAAAATGAGTAAAATTCTAAAAGTATACATTTTTATTTTCATGAACAATTCGAAATTCGAATTCAATAAACTTTTTTGTGGCCAGCATTATAAAAGAAAAGTTTTTACTGTGTGACAATACTTATGACCTGACTAGGTATATATAAAAATGAATTGATGTTCGTTAATCTCGCTAAAACTTGAGAACGACTGGACCGATTTCGCTAATTTTGGTCTTAAATTACAGTCCAGAGAAGGTTTAAAAGGTAGATAAATGTGAAAATGATCGGAATTAAATAAAAATAACAATTTTGTTGTTCCTTTGATGTGTCCCCCGTCGGACGGATTCCTTTTCTTTGTTTTATACAAAAGTTTAGGTCTTTTATTTATCGATTGAGGCACTACGAAGTCTGCCGGGTCAGCTAGTAAGGTATAAAAAATAGAGAGCACAAAATTTCTCACATTACAATGAACCTAAATGTCTCGCTATAGTAGAAGAACTATCATTAAAATTATGAAAAAACACAAGCTGATATTAATTAACATTAGTCTACAGTATTAATTCATTTTTGTTATCTTCGGTTAAGATACTGTAACTATTGGAGTGAACAGATAGCAATTTGTGAATTTCACGAAATTAATTCAGACGAAAATCGTTGGAATTGTGGTTTCCATCTGTACGTGCTTTCAAGGTACCTTACCGAGAGTACTTCAGAGAATTTATCATCGGGACTTCATTGTTCAGTGAAGAGATCTGATTTTCTCAATTCTAATGGTACCTATTCTTACAAATAGCCTTTTTTTATTGCCGTATAGGCAGTCGAGCATACGGCCCACCTGATGGTGAGTGGTTGCCGTCGCTCATGGACGTCAGCAATGCCAGGGGCAGAGCCAAGTAGCCGCATAACGTTTAATACTCTCCACAAGCCTCGTTTAAAGAAGGACATGTCATAGCGCTCGGGAAACACCGTGGAGGGGAGCTCATTCCATAGCCGGATGGTACGTGGCAAAAAATATCTTTGGAAACGCACTGTGGATTAACGTAGTGGCTTTAGGTAGTATGGATGAACTCTACTCCGGTGGCGGGCGGTGCGATGGTAAAAACGAGATGCCGGTATCATCTCGAACAATTCCTCAGAGCACTCCCCATGGAACATACGGTACAGAATACAGAGGGATCCGAAGTCCCTCCGCAGACCCAGAGGTTCCAAACGATCCGTAAGAATGTAGCCTTTCAATATTGCTACGTATTGACAATATAATAATGTATTTGGGAAGAAGCAGATCAAGAGTTTATTTTTTATTTTTCAATTACGAAAGTACATTCTCAATCGGTGGTGAAGTCCTGACTTTTGAAAAAGTTTTTAAGTTTGGGAATTGCGTAGGAAAATGATTGCGAATAATAAGGATAAATTATGGGGAATTAGTAGCAATAGCTTGGGAGATTCTATTTACCAGTAGCTTTTGATTAATAGTTGGACACACACGATTTTATTAAGACGCTTTGACCTTAATGTGACTTATGCGTCCATTTCTATGCTTACTTTGTTCCGGTAGGATTTTATTTATTTATTATAGTTTTTATTGCTTATATGGGTGGACGAGCTCACAGCCCACCTGGTGTTAAGTGGTTACTGGAGCCCATAGACATCTACAACGTAAACGCGCCACCCGCCTTGAGATATAAGTTCTAAGATCTCAGTATAGTTACAAGCTATGCTTATTAGGGAAACATAATTTAAATACATAAAAACTGTGGTGACACAGTTAATCGGCAGCGTTAACCAATCAAAGCAATTGAACGTGAACCGATCAAATATTATAGTTTCGCAGTTTAGCAAAAGATTGCAGCAGAGATACTTCTTAATAAAGAAAAGTTATTTTTTTTAAATAGAGTAAAATCTCTGTATTCGTGCGGTATATTTTCCGTATATGTACAGAAACCGTGAAAATGGAATGGTACCTAATTTATATGTATGGGATTATAGGGGATACGTTTTTTAAGTGTCAAAATAAAAAAATAAGTATATAAAAAAAATGAATTTAATTGTAGTTTTTGACCATATATATACGTTAGGCATTGTTTTAGAAAAAAGTGTTGTGTAAAATAGACTTTATAACAACCAGCATAAAGTCTATTTTAATTTATTTTAGTCCATTTGATGACGCCTTTACAGAATATATTCGGTTGGATACCTACAAATTGAAATCCTTTTTATTGATATGTCCTATTTATGAATTGCTGTGCCGATTATATCCGCGAATAAAGAAATTTTTATTGGAATATAAGAATTGGGTCGCATTTTATTAATCTCCGTATAGTGACAACGCGATTGAAGGAAGCGCGAATAAGGAGCTTTTTCTCTACTGACACCAAATGCCTCCTCCTACCGTTCGACACCGGCCCATACTAAATGAGCTGGAATTACAGTTTGTCCGCCAGCACAGATTAATAAAAAACAGTTCACAGTCGAATCTTCTGGTCTCATTGTAAATGAGTGGTCAAAACTCAAATGTGCCTCTGTCTCCTTCACGCTAACAACCCACATACGTTCTTCTCTAAGCCGTGCTTAATAATTCATGGGTCGGGCTTAAGCGCCCCTTGCGAGTTCCAGTTTAAAACAACAAATGCTTTTTATTGTTCAAAAATTTCTCTTGTTTCGACAAACAATTGTATACGAAACAATTTCGCGCGCATAATTTCATTTTGTGTATATTTTTACGGTTTAATTATAATATTAATACGTGAAGCAAAAACTTTGTATCCCTTTTTACGAAAATTGCGCGGACGGAGGGGTATGAAATTTTCCACACTTATAGAGAATATACAGAAGAAGTGCGCAATGCTCATACTTTTTTAAAATAATGCATAAAAGATACATTAAATCAATAAAGAAAACATTACACACACTACATACCATGTATTTGACGAACACACGCATGTATACTATTTATTGTCAAACTTTTGTTCTTGACGTCTGTTGTCAAATTGAGAATAGATTAAATATTGTTTTTGATTATTAATATTATTTTATAGTGTAGCCTTGGCGAAATTTGTTACTATAGAAGTATAAAATACAATCATAATAGTGTACAAACTTACAATTCCAATTAATTTTAGTCGAATTTCGACTACTGCGGGACCTCTAGTTTTTTTAAATTCGCAAAATTCGCATAATATTTCTGACGTTTCGACAGTTTGCGTGGTCACGGAGGACTAAGGTTGTTATTTGTCGATAAATTGAATATTGTTTTGACAACCGTTTATTTTTCTATAAAACATAATATATATTCTATGACTCGTGAAAAACGAAGGAAATACTAATTTGAAGATTGATGGATGATTTACCTCAAAAATGATGATTAATTCATTATGCCCGCGTAATTTCCCGCTTTTTTGGACTCGTGAAGATGTAATATGATTGAGAAGATGGAAATAAAATATAAAGAAAACAATGAGATAGTTAGAATTAACAGGAGAGTATTTAAGACTGAGAAGTAAGTAACTATTACTTAGCAACAATGGTAGCAATACGTGACTAGGGTCGTTTTTTTTTTACTGATAGCTTATACTATTATTTTATTTATCATTAATTTTCTGTCTAAAACTTGCACTAATCAAACTTGATATCAAAATCAGTGTGAACAAGTTTCTTAGCGCTTCTGTTAGTGCTTATACTTGTAGTTTGCATCATCCGTCCGTCTTATCATATTATCTTTATACTTAACTAGCGACCCGCCCTCGCTTTGCTTCGGAAACTGTAATTTATTATTGATTTCTCCACTATATAATGGATATTATTATACATATAAACCTTCCTCTTCAATCACTCTATCTATTAAAAAAAACCACATCAAAATCCGTTGCGTAGTTTTAAAGATTTAAGCATACATAGGGATATAGGGACAGAGAAAGCGACTTTGTTTTATACTATGTAGTGAAGAACAGTTTCTACAATCACATGTCTGTGTGCCTCTGTATTTTCGTTTAAAATTTGCTGTTTTTGTTTCAGGTGACGAGTTTTTGTACCGCGACGCATGGGGCGGTATCAGTTTGATGTTCGCAGCCAATCAGACCTCGAAGACGCTGATGCCAAATTCAACATTTGTAAGTCAATTTTTTTTTTGTTTTTTTTTGTATTTATACTTATTAAATACAAAGAAGAAAATACAATAAAAACAGATTTAAAAGAATGTCTAAATACTATGTACAAAGGCGAGCTTAACTCATTCATGAGTTTTCTTCCAGCAAACCATTAGCAGAGAGAAATGCGATGTATAAGAGAGAAAAAGTGTACAATATTAAAAGTATTAAAGCATGACTGTTAAAGTAAGGTTTAAAAAAACACACAACCATTATAACAAAAATAAATACGTAATATATCTAATATAAAATGAAAAATACATATAAACTAGAGGCCCCGCAGTAGTCGAAATTCGACTATAATTAATTGGAATTGTAAGTTTGTACACTATTATGATTGTATTTTATACTTCTATAATCACAAATTTCGCCAAGACTACACTATAAAAAATATTAACAAAGACAAACAATATTTAATCTATTCTCAATTTGACAACAGACGTCAAGAACAAAAGTTTGACAATAAATAGTATGCATGCCTGTGTGCGTCAAATACGTGGTATGTAGTGTGTGAAATGTTTTATTTATTCATTTAATGTATATTTTATGCATTATTTTTAAAAAATATTAGCATTGTGCACTTCTTCTCTATATTCTCTATAAGTGTGGAAAATTTCATACTCTTCCGACCGCGCAATTTTCGTAAAAAGGGATACAAAATTTTTGCTTCACGTATTAATATATAGATAAACATACATAAAACAACAACTTAGATACAATTAAAGTGACTGGAAATGTTTCTTCATTTGACTCTCAAAAACTTCTAGAAAGGAACTAGCACGAATAGGTTGAGGGAGAGAATTCGATAATCGCATTTCGTAATTTTAAGTTAACGATATCTCAGTGAGTAATTTTTGTGGCGGTAGGGCGTCTTATTCGGCTATGGCCACCCACAGGCCTGTGAGCCTCATTGGAGGTTCGGCTTCCGGCCGGAAAACCAAAAAAAATATTCCCTCCCTTTTTCGCTACCATTTAAATTGAGGTGGGCAGTGCGAGCGTTCTTCGAACTAAGCAAAAAAAAATCGGTTGTCTGTAAAGTCGGCTTACTGACGATAGTTGAACGTGACAACGTCATAAGAAAATATTGATGGAATGGTTTCATTTTGCAATTATCGCAATTATCGTTGCTATAAGCAATTGACACCACATTCACTTTTCACTGAACTTCATACTTGACGAAAACATGTAAATGTGTTATTGTATAGCAGCTGTCCACGCGGATGCATCGGTCACTCGAATAGGAAAGAGACAGATGTCGAACGCTGCCGAACGCGGAGGCCGATTGTGCCTCTTTGTCGCTCGTTGCGCGCTCTCGCTTGCACTTCAAGCCTTAAATGGAACGCTTCAGAGCGAGGTAACGCCACATGAGTCATGTTTTTCATGCGTGCAGCCGGCTCCATCAAATTATAAGAGGTTGTCACATCAAAAAGACAAACTACCCACACTTTATGGTGATGTACGAATTCACAATATGCACTCAGCTTAACCGATAAAGCTGTTGCCGTCACATCTATAGCCATTTCAAGATCTGATTTTGTAAGTTGGTCATATCTTGAATCTGTTTTTTTTTCTTTCTATTTTGGACTAAAAGTTTTTCCATTGACATAGTTCTTGTTTTTCACCACAATGACTTTTAATCATAAAGTTCTCAAGGAAATCTAGAATTTCTTCCCGTCTCTAGATCTTTACAAGAAAAACAAGAATATCGGTATTTTTTTATCTCTATTATTAAGTAGTTGCTTCAACGAAGTAACATTTGCGTACGTACCAGTCGCAAGGATTAAGCTTTTCCCGATTAAAGTTTACCCAAAGCGAATGTCAACTGTGCTTTGAAGTGGATACGAAATGGTTATTTGCGTAACGTGGTTTTAAGTTGTCTACAAGAAAATAACCTTAATGTTCTCTTAGAGTTTAACCGTATCTGCCTATTAACTAAGTTAATGTCACAGCCTGGAGACAAGATCCTGTTAAGTACGCTATAAGAACGGATAACTTACCCTCCGGGTAGTTAAATACAGTAGATAACTTACGCATCTTATGGTAACTGCTTTCAGACCTTTTTTTTCCTACCTAAGCTGAGCCTTGAGAGGCTACGTCAGCATAACATAACAAGTAGGTGAGCTCACGAGGCTCTGACCTGGTGATGTTGTTAACACTAGCCCTAGCAAGAGCAGTGCTTCGCAGAATCTACCATCGGATCGGAAACGCGACCCATCGAAAAGATCCGGCGAGAAACTCAGTGGACTGTGTCTGGGTTAATTCGCTCGTCGAACCCTTGGGCCCGACAAGGGCGGTGACCGGTGCTTATACCTAAAAGCACCGTTAATGGATCAGGAGGGTATCCTAAGACATAACTAAAGTTATAGTTTTTGTTCTAAAGTCCCGAGGAAAACATAACTGATCGCTCACACACTTCTAATGCTAGAATTCATTGTTGCAAGAATGTGAAATATGTCAGAGCGACACCAATTTACCATATGCGCCCAGGTTTATCTCTCCCAGGCGACGTTCTGCATTGATCTGCAAAGACGCGAGCGCGATATTAACATAGCAGCTTTAAAGAAACGTATTTATTCTGCGCAACAAAATTACCAGTATTTCAGTAAAATGTATTGTCTGTTCTCATTAAAGGAATTGAGAAAGAAGGATAAAAATCTCTGAGGGATTCTTTATAAATATCGAGACTGGGTTTTAAAACGGTCTGGAAATAGAAATGCAAACTAACTGTTTCGAATTCGAGATATTTGTAGAATTGTTGTATTTATTTTTTATGTTGTTTGTTTTTGGTGAGCTTCGAAGTGACGTTTTGTTGATGTTTAACTTTTTTTTTCGAATTTCGCCTTTTTTTTTTTTTTTTTTTTTTTTTTTCGGGTAGAGGGCCGAACCTCCTACGAGGTCCCCGCGCAAAAGGGGCGCGCGGGGTATGTGAGACTCAACGATCTGCATGGTGTTGTGAGCAGACCGCGGGCCCAAGGATTTTAGGACCCACCCACTAAACGACTCCCCTGCACTCTTACACCCGACGTCCGATCCCCTCCGAGGTCAGAACCCGGATGAGGTAGGGGGGCTACCGCGGTCAACACTACAACCAGACGGCGCGGCTCACCCCAAGGACGCCCAGCCGACGGAGCCTTCGAGGCGAATCGAAGGCTCTGAAACGTCGGCCGTCTCGGTACGGCAGCCCGTCGGGCCGCCCAGACGGTGCCGCTGGTGTCCCGGAATACCCCGCTGGACCAGAACCAGCCTGCCGGGTCGGGACGCGATACACCGTCGACCGGTCGCTCTAATCACTCCACGGCGGCGCGCTAGAGTGCTGGTAGCGCGCCGCGCGGCCTCACCCCCTCAGGTCGCCCCTTGACCTTCACCGGGGGGAGGCCGCCACCTACAGGGGCCGGGACGTACGGGCGTATTCCCGCCTCCGGCCCCCGGCTCGACGGCGACGGATCGGTGCGGAAAGGGAAGAGCTCTCCCTCTCTCGCTCCGCCGCCTCCTTCTGCGAGATGGTGGACTCGCAGAAGTCGAGCATCGCCTTCCAGGACGCGTCGCTGCCGAGCATCGTAGCCACGACGCGCGGCAGCGAGAGGTCCTCTCCTATGACCGCGACGAGGGCGGCGCGTTGCTCGTCGAATCCAGAGCAACGCGCCAATGTATGTTCCGCTGTGTCTTCCTCGTCGCGGTCCGCGCAGTGGTGGCACTGCGCCGTCGGTTCCCTTCCGGCTATCTTAAATAGGTACCGGCCAAAACACCCATGGCCGGTCAACATCTGCGTCAGCCGGAAGGTGAGGCATCCGCGGTCGCGGCCCACCCAGTCCGCGAGAACCGGGCGGACCGCCTCGACGGTTCGGAGGCCGGCCGACGGGTCCGCCAAGCGGCGAGACCACGCCTCCAGCACGGACCGCCGAGAGTGGAGCCTCCGCGCTCGAACTACACCTTCGCTGGGGCGCCCTTCCCCCCTAGAGCGGAGGTCGCTACGCCACCGGTAATCGGCAGCGAGCGCCTCCGCCTCCAGGTCCCAGGGTGGCGCCCCGGCGAGCAAGCACGCCGCCTCGAAGGAGACGGTGCGGTATCCTCGGATCGCCCTGACCGCGATCGCGCGCTGCGGACGTCGCAGCGCGGCGACGTTCTGGCGGGTCAGGGCGTGGCACCATACGGGCGCACCGTATAGTGCCATCGACCGCACCACCCCCATGTAGAGGCGGCGCGCCACCTGATCGGGACCCCCGACGTTTGGAAGCAGCCGGCTCAAAGAGCCGGCCGTCGCCATCAATCGAGGGCCCAACTTCGCAAAGTGAGCGCGGAAGTTCCACCGACCGTCCAGTTCGAGGCCGAGGTACCGAAGACCAGTCACCCCGACCCCGACGCGGACGCCTCCGATCACGAGGTGGGCACCCAGAGGCGGCGCTCGTCCCGGCCCGTGAAATAACAGGGCCTGGGTTTTGTCGAGCGCCACCTCGAGCCCCAACCGTCGGATCCTAGTGACGACGTGTGCCACGCCTGCGCACGCCAGACGGGCAGACTCCCGGTAGTCCCTCCCCGGAGCTACGACCAACGTGTCGTCAGCGTAACAAATTACGCTCAGCCCGGGGAGGGGTCCCCGAATGACGCCCCGCAGGACCCAGTCGTAGCCGATGTTCCACAGCAGGGGGCCCAGGACGGACCCCTGCGGAACACCACGCTCGACGGGGAAGCGGTACATCGCCCCACCGTGTCCGATGCACTGGATCGACCTGCCCTCGAGGTAGGAGCCGATCAGTCGGCGGAGGTATGCGGGGACGCCGTGATACTCCAGCGCCCCCGCGATCACCGACCAGGGCAGGGTGTTGAAGGCGTTCCTTACATCTAAGGATAACGCCATCGCCACCCCGCCCCGGGATACGGCTTCATCGGAGAGGGCCCGCACGCGCAGAATTGCGTCAATAGTCGAGCGGCCCTCTCTGAAGCCGTATTGCTCCGCCGAAAGATCGGGACCCGTCTCGGTCAGGTGCCGGACGATGCGGGCCGCGACGATCCTCTCGAGCATCTTGCCCGCTTCGTCCAGCAACACGATGGGGCGATAGCCCGCGGGTGAGTCCGCGGGGCGCCCGTCCTTCCGCAGAAGGACCAGTCTGCCCGTCTTCCATTTCGACGGGAACCGTCCCGACTCGAGGCACGCTTCGAAAAGCCCCCCGAGCCGGTCCCCTAGGGCCTCGAAGGCCAAGCTCCAGACCCGGCCGTGAACGCCGTCAGGGCCGGGGGCCGCGTCCTTCGCTCTCATTCTGGACACGGCCGCATGGATCTCCGCCCCCGTGATAGGGGGAGGGGGCTCCTCGGCAGCGGGAACGCTGGGGCGACGCGGAGGCGTGCCCCACGTGGCGTCCATCTGGGGGGGCTCAAAGTCCCCCCCCGCTGCCGGCGGGAAAAGCGCAGAAATTATTTCCCGCAGCTGCCGAGGCTGGAGCCGCTCGGTCACCGGGAGCGCCCACGGCTGCAGTTTCCTGCGAACCATCTTGTATGGGCGCCCCCAGGGATCTTCGTCGAGCGACTCCAGGAGAGTCTTCATGCTCTGCTTCTTGGCCTCGCCGATGGCCAGCTGCAGCGCCGTCTGCTTTTGACGACAGTCAGCGTGCAGCCGGGCCGCCGTCTCCGCGAACGTAGCGTCGCGACGACGGCGGCGGCAGTGGCGTGCGCTCCGGCGGCGCGCCCTCACGCACTCCTCACGGAGTCTCGCGATCTCGGGCGACCACCAGAACGCACCCCCACGTGGTGCTCGGGGGCCGACCCGGGGCATGGCGGCATCACAAATGTTTGCCATGGTGCCCCGGAACCAGTCGACCTCCGCATCCACGTCCGCGAGCCGCGCGGGTTTTGGCGCCCACGCAGCAACAGCGGCCGCCTCCATCAGCAACTCCTTGTTCATTCGTTTCAAGGCCCACCTAGGGAACGAACGGGGCGCACCTTGCGGGAGCTCCTCCTCACCGCGGGCGCCCGCGGCTGACGACGACGACAAGGAGGAGGCGGAGAGCTCGAATCGGACGTATCTGTGGTCCGAGAGCGTCTCCGCCCCCTCGAGTACGCGCCAGCCGCGGGTGCGGCGCACGGCGGACGGGGACGCGAACGTCACGTCCACGTGAGATTGCCCGTTCCACCGCACGCAAGTCGCGACCGTGCCTCTGTTTAGGAGGCAGAGGCCGGTCGCGATCGCCCACTCCGAAAGGGCCTCGCCTCTCGCATCCGTGCGGGGGGAACCCCAAGCCGTGCACTTGGCATTGAAGTCCCCCGCGACGATGACAGGGCGGGACCCGAGGCGGTGCAAAAGCGCCTCGAGCCCGCCCAGAAACCGCTCGAACTCGGCGAGGCTCCTGTTCGGAGAAAAGTACGCCCCGATCACGACGGTCCCGTCGATCCTAGCCGCGACGTACCCGGGTCCCCTGGCCACCATATCCAAGGGGGGTAACGCCGCGGAATGTCTCAACACAATGGCCACGGAGCCGTCGACGTCCCCTATCCAGCAGTCCTGGTCGGTGGGGACGAAGTACGGCTCCGCGGCGACAGCGACGTCGATTGACCACTCCGCCATGGTGTGGACGAGGAGATCCTGTGCCCTGGCGGAGTGGTTCAAATTGCACTGGAGGAAGCGGTGGACGCAACCCATTACGGGGCTACGTCCATCGCTCCCTCGTCTGTCCCGCCCTGCGGCTCGTCTGGTGCCGCGGCGGGAACTGACTCACCGGCTGCCCTTTTTGCAGCCGGCTTCTTTTTCTTTCCGCCCCTCCTCGTTTTGGTTGAGGAGGGGGCGGATTTGCACGCCGGGCCCCCGGCCCGGTGGTCGGCCTTCCTTTTGGCCGCGTCGCACAAGACGCAGTGCGGCGCGGCTGTGGTGCAGGAGGCTGCCTTGTGCCCCGGTTGGCCGCAGCGGAAACACAAGCCGCTGCGGTCCACGGTCGAGGGGCACTTGGCGAGACCGTGGCCGGTGCCGAAGCACCGAAGACAGCGCCACGGCCTGGCATCCTGCAGCTGCACGTGGGCCACTACCCAGCCCACGCGCAGCCTTCCTGGGCTGTCGGAAGGCCGCCCCTGTGGAGGGGTGGCCAGGAGGGTCGCCGTTGCAATGGGGCAACGCGCCCACGCCGTCCGGGTTCCTGAATATGTTTCCCGGAGTTCCCCGACTTTGACGTCGGCGAGGGCGCAGTTGCCCTGCGACGCGATGGCCGCGGCGACCTCCTCCTTCGTGGCGCACTCGTCGAGGCCCGTGATTTTGACTTCACCCATCTTCACGGGCCGCGCTATGCGCACCATCTCGGGGTCCGGCAGAATTTCTCGAAGCCGGGCCGCCAATTTTTCGGCCGCGGCGTTCGTGTTTTCGCCGGGGCACTCCAAAAGACGAGCCCCGTTGGCCGTCTGCCGGACCTTGACGCCACCCTCCACGCCGAGGGCGTCCACATTTACGCCACCGCGCGCCTGGGTCATCACGTCGTGGTACGTGATGCCCTTTTCTTTGGCGGCCGGCAGCAGCTCCAATACAACTGCAGCCGACCGCGGGGCGCGCGGCTTTCTGCGTGCTCCTCCTCTTCCTTTTTGGCCCCTCGGCTCCGCTCGACCCTCTTGGCGGGGAGCGGTGGCCGCAGGGGCGGGCTTGGGACGCGGCGCAGCAGGCGCCGCCACTTTCTTAGGCCCACGCCGCACTACCGTCGTCCAGGCCTCTTCCATATTCGCCGGAGCAGGGGGCAGTGGGCGGGGCTGTGGGGTCGGGGCCGGTTTTGCGGCGTTGATGCCCCTCTTCTTCTTAGTCCGGCTCCTGCCAGGCCCCGCCTTCGCAGGCTGGGACGGGGCAGGAGCAGACGCCGTTGTCTTCGGAGGGGCGGACATTGTTGCCCTCGCAGCAGCAGTCGCGGCGGGGCGTGCCGCAGGAGTTACGCCCATTTTGGTTTTGGGGCCGCCATATGTTTTGGTGGCCCTTGATACCGCGTTAGAGGTGGTGGTCGTCTTCACGATCCTGCGGGGTGCCGGTGTTGGGGCTTCTCCTTTTCTCTCGTGAGCGAGGGGCGGTCTCGCGCGCTCCACGTTGGAGCTGCGTGCCTCCTGTATTAGGAGCCGCCGCCTCAACTCCTCGGCCTCATTGGCCTCTTCTGTTTCGAGCGGAGCAGATGCAGGGGCCGAGTTGCACTGCTTCTCGACTAAGTCGTTCACGAGCGTGCGCATCTCAGCCATGTCGACCTTCATCTGCCCGTTCTCCTGCCGAAGGCGATCGTTTTCGGCACTCATTTGGGCCAGTCGGGCGTGCAGCAGGTCCACTGTTTCCCGTAGACCCACCGTTTCATCGTTGGTGGTGCGGCTTACCGCATTCGCCATTTGCTCCTCCAGGGAAGAGGTAGCCGATTTTAGGGCCCGCACGCAGTCGCCCTTTAGGCCCTTGGCCGATTTCTTAACTACCGCAGCCACTAATTTCTGGGCGATGTCACATGTTCGGAGGGGGTCGGAAGGACCCACCTCGGTAAGGGAGCGCTCCAGATGCTCAACCTCTCCGTTTTTTATACGTTCGTTGGCCTCACGGCGGGCGGCCCTGGCTTGCGCCGAAGAGGCAGCAGCCAGTCCGCGAGAAGAACGAGTCTCTAAATCAGTGGCGGGCGACGTCGCAGCAGTCGCCGGCCCTTCCGCCAACGCCATATATTTGGCGCTGGCAGGCTCACCCTCGGACGAGTCAGACGGAGCGGAGGACGCCAGCCGTAGAGCCGACTTCCGCTTCCGCCGCGTCCGCTTTTGCGCGCTGTCTGCGAACAGCACTGGCGTCTCCCTCCCACTGGACGCGTCGCCCCTCGCGGAGCTTCGCGCCGAGTGAAGCGAGAACAGGCTGTCGCATCGTTCGAGGAGCACGGTGGGAACTCGATCCCTTACGCGACCCGTGCTGTCGCCCCCTTCGTCGTGGCATTGTTTGCCCCCCCCAGAAACGGTGGGGCAGCGTGCGGCCGATTCCTCGACCGCACGGAGGGATTCTCCTCCCGCGGAGCGGGAGGTACCCTCCTGGGGTAATAACTTTTTAACAAGTGCCATTGTTCATTATTTTCCTTTTTTATTAACCAGGGGTCGGTCCCCTGGGGTCTGGTTGGTACCCTCGGGACTGGACTCCCTCCAGCCATTCATCCCATCGCCGGGCACCAGAGCTTAGGATTGGGGCATTTTTTTAAAGAGGTTTACGTCCTCGCGGCCCCGTGCCTCGCGGCAGCGGCCCCCGTCCCCCACGCGGTGAGGATTACGGGTTGGCCGGCGGCCCGCCGAGTGCAACGAGCAACACGGCAGACCACCGCCCGACGCTCAAAAGAGCAGCAACGACGAAGCCACGCCGGTATACCGGTACCCCCCTCTGGAGGGCGTGCCCCTGTAGCCGAAGCCGGGGACATGGCGACCAGCGGCCGGAAGATGCGTAAGCAACGCCGGCTCACTTCTCCATCGAAAAGGCAGGCCAAAAGTGGCCCACCATCTCCCATGGGTTACGTCCGAAACGGGTCGGACGTGACCCGAAGAAAAACAAAAAAGGGGGAAGAAAGGGGAAAAGAGAGGGAGCCCGAGCGTCTCCAGGAGGAACACCCTTCAGCGAGTGAAGGGCGTGGAGAGCCCGCAACTCCCCCTGCTGGTTTTGGTCCGCGTCATCCGATCTCTTTCGTTGCAAGGCCTAACTAGGCTACCCTACTCCTACACCTAACCTACCTCCCTAACACCTAAGAATCCTTGCAACGAAAAAGATCGGACGATACCCCTGGGAGTGGGACTGTTCCCAGAGGATCCCGTTATCCGCCACCTACGGACGCGCCCGGTGGAAGTCCAGCAAAACTCCCCCACAGACGGAGCCCCCGGCCACGCAGAGTGCGCGCCGGGGGGCCCGCCCAGGTCCCTCGGGTTCGAATTTCGCCTGTCGCAAAGGTTTTTTTTAATTTGGACGATCTAACGACCAATACGGTCACTGGAGACCATAGATATATTTTTTTTGGTACAATTTTTCCTTTTTAGGAAAGGCAAGGGGATCTAAGCCTATACAGCCTAGACCATAGATATCAATCGCGTCAATGCCTTTTGACATGACTTTTAAGTCTCAGTTTTTACAGTATAACGCAGCCGTTATACTATAGATAAACAGAGTTTTGACGGGTTCTTATCATGATTTTTAAATGATACACGTCATTTCGGATCCTCCCGATCCAATAGCGATGCTTTTAGGTACCTCAAGCACCGGTCACCGCTCTCGTCGAACCCGTCGCTTGCGACGAAGGGCTCGGCGAGTAAATTAATCCACAGACACAGCCCACTGAGTTTCTTGCCGGATCTTCTCAGTGGGTCGCGTTTCGGATCCGATGGTAGATTCTGCGAAGTACTGTTCTTGCTAGGGCTAGTGTTAACAACGTTACCAGGTTAGAGCCTCGTGAGCTCTCCTACTCCCCCGTAGAATCTAGAATCTAGTACAAGGTTACTAGAATAAGTAGGTAAAGAAAATGATTTTTATAATGCATGATTTCAATTTTGACGTCTCACTGACCTTGACCACGACGAATGACGTTAAAATATCTTAGCTCATGAAACGTGAAAGTCGTGATAAGAACGAGTTAAATAGTTTATGTGACGCGTTTGCTGTTTAGCCGCGTAAGGTAAAAAAAAATGGACCGAAAAAACAATATTTACACATTCTGTGGTACTCCCTGGTAGAAAACCAACGGGGCAATGGCGACCGAGCAATGGCGGTATAACCGTACACACCCGTCAGGACAACCTATACGAAAGAGGCGTCAGGAACCTTGGGGATCAAATACCCCCTAAAATGCTGGTGCAGAAGGCAACGGGAAACCACTGCACTAATTTCCCACGCCATGAGCAGGTCGTATCCGACTGATGCATGACCACGACCACTCTGTCAAGAGTGTACGAATAGGAAGAAGAAATGCTAAACAACAAATTTATTTTAATTAGTTTATTTATATTAGAAATTAAGGATGCCAAAAATATGTTTTATCGCTGCACAAACATCTATGCGCAGAGATTGAACGAGCAACTTATCCTGGCGTTGACTTTGTTATTTATTGTCGTTCCAACTCTGAAATATTGCTGAAGTTGCCGACGTATGAAATACTATGGCGAACTGTATGCAAAAAGAGTTCCAAGACTACATTCGTAAGTTTTTCATGAATATAGAGAGAGTTGTGAAAATGACGAAAAGTAAAAAAAAATATTATATTATATTATATTATATAATATTTATTTCCTACTAGTTTTAGGGGCCTTTTGTGAGTCCGCGACGCATCACCCGGCTTATTTCTGCCGTGAAGCAGTAATGCGTTTCGGTTTGAAGGTTGGGGCAGTCGTACTGAAAAATTGAGACTTAGAACCCGTGTTTTAACCGTGTTGTTGATGTCTATGGACTTTGGTAACCACTTAACACCACATAGACGGTGAGTTCGCTTAACCATCTTGGTAATAAATAATAAAATGGTAGTTCATATATACTATTTATTGAGTAACATAGACCGGTTCTAGTTCTATTCACGTAATTTGATAAGTATCGATTTTGTGTATCTATGTTACATACGTACCGATATTTGGATACGTTTTTTGCCTATTCTTTTTAGTGATAAAAGTGTTGTTGATATAGTAAAAAGCGGTGGTAAAACTATGACGATTTAAAGGTGTCTGAAAAGCTCTACTTAGTTTACCTACTCTAGCTCTACCTAAGTAAACACTTAATTATTGTAACACTACCAAAATTGGACAACAGTGAAAGCTTGAAAACGGTATAAACGTGTCTAACGACCATGTACGGAAATTATTTAATTACTAGTGCTCCCGCAGTAGTCGAAATTCGACTATAATTAATTGGAATTGTAAGTTTGTACACTATTATGATTGTATTTAATACTTCTATAATCACAAATTTCGCCAAGACTACACTATAAAAAATATTAACAAAGACATACAATATTTAATCTATTCTCAATTTGACAACAGACGTCAAGAACAAAAGTTTGACAATAAATAGTATGCATGCGTGTGTGCGTCAAATACATGGTATGTACTGTGTGTAATGTTTTCTTTATTGATTTAATGTATCTTTTATGCATTATTTAAAAAAAAAATTAGCATTGTGCACCTTTTCTCTATATTCTCTATAAGCGTGGAAAATTTCATACCCCTCCGTCCGCGCAATTTTCGTAAAAAGGGATACAAAGTTTTTGCTTCACGTATTAACATATTTAATTATTAATGACGCTGGTTACCAAAAGATAATCTTTTTAATATCTCAGGTAGTGAAAAATGGAGACTCAAAACTAAAAGCCCGTTGTCTTAACGTGGGTAGCGGCATTTACGATGCTGATGTCCATGGACTACGGTGACCAACATCACGTGGGCCGTCTAAACAATAAATAATATTCTTAATAGCGTCACTGAGTCATTGTTACGTCATTAGTTTCCGTCTTGAATAGCACCGTCCCATAGTTTCTCATGATTGACGAGCAGCTTTTTCCTCCCAAAAAATAATCGCATTTATTTGGGCATATTGTCATGCTTATGGGCTCCGATAGCCAATACTAGATGGGCTGTTAGCTCGGCCGCTTAGCAACAATAGACAATCATACACCAACATAAGTAACATAAGTAACAACATAACTTTTTTTTTTATTCTTTAGATGGGTGGACGAGCTCACAGCCCACCTGGTTACTGGAGCCCATTGACATCCACAACGTAAATGCGCCACCCACATTGAGATATAATTTCTAAGGTCTCAGTACAGTTACAACGGCTGCCCCACCCTTCAAGCCGAAACGCATTACTGTTTCACGACAGAAATAGGCGGGGCGGTGGTACTTACCCGTGCGGACTCACAAGAGGTCCTTTTTTTTTTTTTTTTTGTGAGCAGACCGCGGGCCCAAGGATTTTAGAGCCCACCCACTAAACGACTCCCCTGCACTCTTACACCCGACGTCCGATCCCCTCCGAGGTCAGAACCCGGATGAGGTAGGGAGGCTACCGCGGTCAACACTACAACCAGACGGCGCGGCTCACCCCAAGGACGCCCAGCCGACGGAGCCTTCGAGGCGAATCGAAGGCTCTGAAACGTCGGCCGTCTCGGTACGGCAGCCCGTCGGGCCGCCCAGACGGTGCTGCTGGTGTCCCGGAATACCCCGCTGGACCAGAACCAGCCTGCCGGGTCGGGACGCGATACACCGTCGACCGGTCGCTCTATTCACTCCACGGCAGCGCGCTAGAGTGCTGGTAGCGCGCCGCGCGGCCTCACCCCCTCAGGTCGCCCCTTGACCTTCACCGGGGGGAGGCCGCCACCTACAGGGGCCGGGACGTACGGGCGTATTCCCGCCTCCGGCCCCCGGCTCGACGGCGACGGATCGGTGCGGAAAGGGAAGAGCTCTCTCTCTCTCGCTCCGCCGCCTCCTTCTGCGAGATGGTGGACTCGCAGAAGTCGAGCATCGCCTTCCAGGACGCGTCGCTGCCGAGCATCGTAGCCACGACGCGCGGCAGCGAGAGGTCCTCTCCTATGACCGCGACGAGGGCGGCGCGTTGCTCGTCGAATCCAGAGCAACGCGCCAGCGTGTGTTCCACTGTGTCTTCCTCGTCGCGGTCCGCGCAGTGGTGGCACTGCGCCGTCGGTTCCCTTCCGGCTATCTTGTGCAAGTACCGGCCGAAACAACCATGGCCGGTAAGCATCTGCGTTAGCCGGAAGGTGAGGCATCCGCGGTCGCGGCCCACCCAGTCCGCGAGAACCGGGCGGACCGCCTCGACGGTTCGGAGGCCGGCCGACGGGTCCGCCAAGCGGCGAGACCACGCCTCCAGCACGGACCGCCGAGAGTGGAGCCTCCGCGCTCGAACTACACCTTCGCCGGGGCGCCCTTCCCCCCTAGAGCGGAGGTCGCTACGCCACCTGTAATCGGCAGCGAGCGCCTCCGCCTCCAGGTCCCAGGGTGGCGCCCCGGCGAGCAAGCACGCCGCCTCGAAGGAGACGGTGCGGTATCCTCGGATCGCCCTGACCGCGATCGCACGCTGCGGACGTCGCAGAGCCGCGACGTTCTTGCGGGTCAGGGCGCGGCACCATACGGGAGCCCCGTATAGTGCCATCGACCGCACCACCCCCATGTAGAGGCGGCGCGCCACCTGATCGGGACCCCCGACGTTTGGAAGCAGCCGGCTCAGAGAGCCGGCCGTCGCCATCAGTCGAGGGCCCAACTTCTCAAAGTGAGCGCGGAAGTTCCACCGACTATCCAGTTCGAGGCCGAGGTACCGAAGACCGGTCACCCCAACCCCGACGCGGACGCCTCCGATCACGAGGTGGGCACCCACAGGCGGCGCTCGTCCCGGCCCGTGAAAAAGCAGGGCCTGGGTTTTATCGAGCGCCACCTCGAGCCCCAACCGTCGGATCCTAGTGACGACATGTGCCACGCCTGCGCACGCCAGACGGGCAGACTCCCGGTAGTCCCTCCCCGGAGCCACGACCAACGTGTCGTCGGCGTAACATATTACGCTCAGCCCGGGGAGGGGACCCCGAATGACGCCCCGCAGGACCCAGTCGTAGCCGATGTTCCACAGCAGGGGGCCCAGGACAGACCCCTGCGGAACACCGCGCTCGACGGGGAAGCGGTACATCGTCCCACCGTGTCCGATGCACTGGATCGACCTGCCCTCGAGGTAGGAGCCGATCAGTCGGCGGAGGTATGCGGGGACGCCGTGATACTCCAGCGCCCCCGCAATCACCGACCAGGGCAGGGTGTTGAAGGCGTTCCTTACATCTAAGGATAGCGCCATCGCCACCCCGCCCCGGGATACGGCTTCGTCGGAGAGGGCCCGCACGCGCAGAATTGCGTCGATAGTCGAGCGGCCCTCTCTGAAGCCGTATTGCTCCGCCGAAAGATCGGGACCCGTCTCGGTCAGGTGCCGGACGATGCGGGCCGCGACGATCCTCTCGAGCATCTTGCCCGCTTCGTCCAGCAACACGATGGGGCGATAGCCCGCGGGTGAGTCCGCGGGGCGCCCGTCCTTCCGCAGAAGGACCAGTCTGCCCGTCTTCCATTTCGACGGGAACCGTCCCGACTCGAGGCACGCTTCGAAAAGCCCCCCGAGCCGGTCCCCTAGGGCCTCGAAGGCCAAGCTCCAGACCCGGCCGTGAACGCCGTCAGGGCCGGGGGCCGTGTCCTTCGCTCTCATTTTGGACACGGCCGCATGGATCTCCGCCCCCGTGATAGGGTGAGGGGGCTCCTCGGCAGCGGGAACGCTGGGGCGACGTGGAGGTGTGCCCCACGTGGCGTCCATCTGGGGGGGCTCAAAGTCCCCCCCCGCTGCCGGCGGGAAAAGCGCGGAAACTATCTCCCGCAGCTGCCGAGGCTGGAGCCGCTCGGTCACCGGGAGCGCCCACGGCTGCAGTTTCCTGCGAACCATCTTGTATGGGCGCCCCCAGGGATCTTCGTCGAGCGACTCCAGGAGAGTCTTCATGCTCTGCTTCTTGGCCTCGCCGATGGCCAGCTGCAGCGCCGTCTGCTTTTGACGACAGTCAGCGTGCAGCTGGGCCGCCGTCTCCGCGAACGCAGCGTCGTGACGACGGCGGCGGCGGTGGCGTGCGCTCCGGCGGCGCGCCCTCACGCACTCCTCACGGAGTCTCGCGATCTCGGGCGACCACCAGAACGCACCCCCACGTGGTGCTCGGGGGCCGACCCGGGGCATGGCGGCATCACAAATGTTTGCCATGGTGCCCCGGAACCAGTCGACCTCCGCATCCACGTCCGCGAGCCGCGCGGGTTTTGGCGCCCACGCAGCAACAGCGGCCGCCTCCATCAGCAACTCCTTGTTCATCCGTTTCAAGGCCCACCTGGGGAACGAACGGGGCGCACCTTGCGGGAGCTCCTCCTCGCCGCGGGCGCCCGCGGCTGACGACGACGACAAGGAGGAGGCGGAGAGCTCGAATCGGACGTATCTGTGGTCCGAGAGCGTCTCCGCCCCCTCGAGTACGCGCCAGCCGCGGGTTCGGCATGCGACGGACGGGGACGCGAACGTCACGTCCACATGAGACTGCCCGTTCCACCGCACGCAAGTCGCGACCGAACCTCTGTTTATGAGAAAGAGGCTGGTCGCGATCGCCCACTCCGAAAGGGCCTCGCCTCGCGCATCCATGCGGGGGGAACCCCAAGCCGTGCACTTGGCATTGAAGTCCCCCGCGACGATGACAGGGCGGGACCCGAGGCGGTGTAAAAGCGCCTCGAGCCCGCCCAGAAACCGTTCGAATTCGGCGAGGCTCCTGTTCGGAGAAAAGTACGCCCCGATCACGACGGTCCCGTCGATCCTAGCCGCAACGTACCCGGGTCCCCTGGCCACCATATCCAAGGGGGGTAACGCCGCGGACTGTCGTAATATAATGGCCACGGAGCCGTCGACGTCCCCGATCCAGCAGTCCTGGTCAGTGGGGACGAAATACGGCTCCGCGGCGACAGCAACATCGATTGACCACTCCGCCATGGTGTGGACGAGGAGATCCTGTGCCCTGGCGGAGTGGTTCAAATTACATTGGAGGAAGCGATGGACGCAACCCATTACGGGGCTACGTCCATCGCTCCCTCGTCTGTCCCGCCCTGCGGCTCTTCTGGTGCCGCGGCGGGAACTGACTCACCGGCTGCCCTTTTTGCAGCCGGCTTCTTTTTCTTTCCGCCCCTCCTCGTTTTTGTAGAGGAGGGGGCGGACTTGCACGCCGGGCCCCCGGCCCGGTGGTCGGCCTTCCTTTTAGCCGCGTCGCACAAGACACAGTGCGGCGCGGCTGCGGTGCAGGAGGCTGCCTTGTGCCCCGGTTGGCCGCAGCGGAAGCACAGGTCGCTGCGGTCCACTGTCGAGGGGCACTTGGCGAGGCCGTGGCCGGTGCCGAAGCACCGAAGACAACGCCACGGCCTGCTCTCCTGCAGTTGCACGTGGGCCACTACCCAGCCCACGCGCAGCCATCCTGGGCTGTCCGAAGGCCGACCCTGTGGAGGGGTGGCCAGGAGGTTCGCCGTTGCTACCGGGCAACGCGCCCACGTCGTCCGGGTTCCGGAGTACGTCGCCCGGAGCTCCCCGACTTTGACGTCGGCGAGGGCGCAGTTGCCCTGCGACGCGATGGCCGCGGCGACCTCCTCTTTCGTGGCGCACTCGTCGAGGCCCGTAATCTTCACCTCCGCCATCTTTACGGGCCGCGCGATGCGCACCACCTCGGGGTCCGGCAAGATTTCCCGCAGACGGACCGCCAGTTTTTCTGCCGCGGCGCTGGAATTCGCGCCGGGGCATTCTACCAGGCGGGCCCCGTTGGCCGTCTGCCGAACCTTAAGGCCACCCTCCACGCCGAGGGCGTCCACATTTACGCCGCCGCGCGCCTGAGTCATCACGTCGTGGTACGTGATGCCCCGTTCTTTGGCGGCCGGCAGCAGCTCCACGACTACTGCAGCCGACCGCGGGGCGCGCGGCCTCCTTCGTCCAGTTCGGCCCCTAGGCTCCGCTCGACCCTCTTGACGGGGAGCGGCGGCCGTAGGGGCGGGCTTGGGGCGTGGCACGACAGGCGCCGCAACCTTTTTGGGCCCGCGCCGCACCACCGTCGTCCAGGCCTCGTCCATGTTGGCCGGGGCTGGGGGCAGTGGGCGGGGCTGGGGGGTCGGTGCCGGTTTGGCGGCGTTGGTCCGCCCCTTCTTTTTGTTTCGGCTCCTGCCAGGCCCCGCCTTCGCAGGCTTGGACGGGGCAGGAGCGGACACCGGTTTTGATGCAGGGGCCGTGGGTGCCGGCGCCCCTACAGCCGCGGGTTTAGGTGCAGCCGCAGCGGGAGCTCGCGCGGGTGTAGCCTTCTTCTTCCCGCTGTATGCTTTTACAGCGGGCTGCACACTCCTGCGGGGTGCCGGCACAGGCGTACTTCCGTTAGCCTCGTGAGCGAGGGGCGGTCTCGCGCGCTCCACTTTGGAGCTGCGCGCCTCCTGTATGAGGAGCTGCCGCCTCAACTCGTCCACCTCACTGAGGCCTTCCGCTTCGGGCGGAGGAGGGGCAGGGGCCGAGCTGCGTTGCCGCTCGATGAGGTCGGCAACCATGGTCCTCAACTCGGCCATGTCCACTCGCAGCTGCCCATTCTCCGCCCGAAGTTTGCCATTCTCGTTCGAGAGTTGCTCGAGGCGGGCGTGCTGCAGGGCCACTTCCTGCCGCAAGCCCGCCGTCTCCGTCGTTGTGGTGCGGTCTACCACTTCCCTCAGACGTTCTTCTAGGGTGGCCGCTCCGGATTTTAAGGCCCGCACGCAGTCACCCTTGAGTCCACCGCCGGATGTTGCCACGACTGCGGAAACTAATTTTCCGACCACCTCGAAAGCTCGGAGGGGGTCAGAGGGACCCACCTCCGTTAGGGAGCGCTCTAGGCGCTGAACCACTCCAATCTCAAATTTTTCCCGGGACTGCGCCGAGGAGGCAGCGTCCAGTCCGCAAGAGGAACTTTTTTCGAAGCCGGTGGCGGGCGACGCCGCAGCAGTCGCCGGCCCTTCCGCCAACGCCATATATTTGGCGCTGGCAGGCTCACCCTCGGACGAGTCAGACGGAGCAGAGGATGCCGGCTGTCGGGCCGACTTCCGCTTCCGCCGAGTCCGCTGTCGCGTGTCGGTGAACAGCGCCGGTGTCTCCCGCCCACTGGACGCGTCGCCCCTCGCGGAGCTCCGCGCCGAGTAGAGCGAGATAAGGCTCTCGCAGCGCTCGAGGCGCACGGTGGGGACCCTGTCCCTTACGCGACCCGTGCTGTCGCCCCCTTCTGCGTGACAGTGTGTGCCCCCCCCAGAAACGGTGGGGCAGCGTGCGGCCGATCGCTCGACCGCACGGAGGGATTCTCCCCCCGCGGAGCGGGAGGTACCCTCCTGGGGTATTACTTTTCTCACAGATGTCATTGTTTCATTTTTCCTTTTTTATTAACCAGGGGTCGGTCCCCTGGGGTCTGGTTGGTACCCTTGGGACTGGACTCCCTCCAGCCATTCATCCCATCGCCGGGCACCAGAGCTTAGGATTGGGGCATTTTTTAAAGAGGTTTACGTCCTCGCGGCCCCGTGCCTCGCGGCAGCGGCCCCCGTCCCCCACGCGGTGAGGATTACGGGTTGGCCGGCGGCCCGCCGAGTGCAACGAGCAACACGACAGACCACCGCCCGACGCTCAAAAGAGCAACAACGACGAAGCCACGCCGGTATACCGGTACCCCCCTCTGGAGGGCGTGCCCCTGTAGCCGAAGCCGGGGACATGGCGACCAGCGGCCGGAAGATGCGTAAGCAACGCCGGCTCACTTCTCCATCGAAAGGCAGGCCAAAAGTGGCCCACCATCACCCATGGGTTACGTCCGAAACGGGTCGGACGTGACCCGAAGAAAAACAAAAAAAGGGAAGAAGGGGGAAAAGAGAGGGAGCCCGAGCGTCTCCAGGAGGAACACCCTTCAGCGAGTGAAGGGCGTGGAGAGCCCGCAACTCCCCCTGCTGGTTTTGGTCCGCGTCATCCGATCTCTTTCGTTGCAAAGCCTAACTAGGCTACCCTACACCTACACCTAACCTACCTCCCTAACACCTAAGAATCCTTGCAACGAAAAAGATCGGACGATACCCCTGGGAGTGGGACTGTTCCCAGAGGATCCCGTTATCCGCCACCTACGGACGCGCCCGGTGGAAGTCCAGCAAAACTCCCCCACAGACGGAGCCCCCGGCCACGCAGAGTGCGCGCCGGGGGGCCCGCCCAGGTCCCTCGGGCTCACAAGAGGTCCTTTTTTTTTTTTTTTTTCGGGTAGAGGGCCGAACCTCCTACGAGGTCCCCGCGCAAAAGGGGCGCGCGGGGTATGTGAGACTCAACGATCTGCATGGTGTTGTGAGCAGACCGCGGGCCCAAGGATTTTAGAGCCCACCCACTAAACGACTCCCCTGCACTCTTACACCCGACGTCCGATCCCCTCCGAGGTCAGAACCCGGATGAGGTAGGGGGGCTACCGCGGTCAACACTACAACCAGACGGCGCGGCTCACCCCAAGGACGCCCAGCCGACGGAGCCTTCGAGGCGAATCGAAGGCTCTGAAACGTCGGACGTCTCGGTACGGCAGCCCGTCGGGCCGCCCAGACGGTGCCGCTGGTGTCCCGGAATACCCCGCTGGACCAGAACCAGCCTGCCGGGTCGGGACGCGATACACCGTCGACCGGTCGCTCTATTCACTCCACGGCAGCGCGCTAGAGTGCTGGTAGCGCGCCGCGCGGCCTCACCCCCTCAGGTCGCCCCTTGACCTTCACCGGGGGGAGGCCGCCACCTACAGGGGCCGGGACGTACGGGCGTATTCCCGCCTCCGGCCCCCGGCTCGACGGCGACGGATCGGTGCGGAAAGGGAAGAGCTCTCCCTCTCTCGCTCCGCCGCCTCCTTCTGCGATATGGTGGACTCGCAGAAGTCGAGCATCGCCTTCCAGGACGCGTCGCTGCCGAGCATCGTAGCCACGACGCGCGGCAGCGAGAGGTCCTCTCCAATGACCGCGACGAGGGCGGCGCGTTGCTCGTCGAATCCAGAGCAACGCGCCAGCGTGTGTTCCGCTGTGTCTTCCTCGTCGCGGTCCGCGCAGTGGTGGCACTGCGCCGTCGGTTCCCTTCCGGCTATCTTAAAGAGGTACCGGCCAAAACACCCATGGCCGGTCAACATCTGCGTCAGCCGGAAGGTGAGGCATCCGCGGTCGCGGCCCACCCAGTCCGCGAGGACCGGACGGACCGCCTCGACGGTACGGAGGCCGGCCGACGGGTCCGCCAAGCGGCGAGACCACGCCTCCAGCACGGACCGCCGAGATTGGAGCCTCCGCGCTCGAACTACTCCTTCGCCGGGGCGCCTTTCCCCCCTAGAGCGGAGGTCGCTACGCCACCGGTAATCGGCAGCGAGCGCCCCCGCCTCCAGGTCCCAGGGTGGCGCCCCGGCGAGCAAGCACGCCGCCTCGAAGGAGACGGTGCGGTATCCTCGGATCGCCCTGACCGCGATCGCGCGCTGCGGACGTCGCAGCGCCGCGACGTTCTGGCGGGTCAGGGCGTGGCACCATACGGGCGCGCCGTATAGTGCCATCGACCGCACCACCCCCATGTAGAGGCGGCGCGCCACCTGATCGGGACCCCCGACGTTTGGAAGGAGCCGGGTCAAAGAGCCGGCCGTTGCCATCAGCCGAGGGCCCAACTTCTCAAAGTGAGCGCGGAAGTTCCACCGACCGTCCAGTTCGAGGCCGAGGTACCGAAGACCGGTCACCCCGACCCCGACGCGGACGCCTCCGATCACGAGGTGGGCACCCACAGGCGGCGCTCGTCCCGGCCCGTGAAAGAGCAGGGCCTGGGTTTTGTCGAGCGCCACCTCGAGCCCCAACCGTCGGATCCTGGTGACGACGTGTGCCACGCCTGCGCACGCCAGACGGGCAGACTCCCGGTAGTCCCTCCCCGGAGCTACGACCAACGTGTCGTCAGCGTAACAAATTACGCTGAGCCCGGGGAGGGGTCCCCGAATGACGCCCCGCAGGACCCAGTCGTAGCCGATGTTCCACAGCAGGGGGCCCAGGACGGACCCCTGCGGAACACCGCGCTCGACGGGGAAGCGGTACATCGCCCCACCGTGTCCGATGCACTGGATCGACCTGCCCTCGAGGTAAGAGCCGATCAGTCGGCGGAGGTATGCGGGGACGCCGTGATACTCCAGCGCCCCCGCGATCACCGACCAGGGCAGGGTGTTGAAGGCGTTCCTTACATCTAAGGATAACGCCATCGCCACCCCGCCCCGGGATACGGCTTCATCGGAGAGGGCCCGCACGCGCAGAATTGCGTCGATAGTCGAGCGGCCCTCTCTGAAGCCGTATTGCTCCGCCGAAAGATCGGGACCCGTCTCGGTCAGGTGCCGGACGATGCGGGCCGCGACGATTCTCTCGAGCATCTTGCCCGCTTCGTCCAGCAACACGATGGGGCGATAGCCCGCGGGTGAGTCCGCAGGGCGCCCGTCCTTCCGCAGAAGGACCAGTCTGCCCGTCTTCCATTTCGACGGGAACCGTCCCGACTCGAGGCACGCTTCGAAAAGCCCCCCGAGCCGGTCCCCTAGGGCCTCGAAGGCCAAGCTCCAGACCCGGCCGTGAACGCCGTCAGGGCCGGGGGCCGCGTCCTTCGCTCTCATTCTGGACACGGCCGCATGGATCTCCGCCCCCGTGATAGGGGGAGGGGGCTCCTCGGCAGCGGGAACGCTGGGGCGACGCGGAGGCGTGCCCCACGTGGCGTCCATCTGGGGAGGCTCAAAGTCCCCCCCCGCTGCCGGCGGGAAGAGTGCCGCAACAATTTCCCGCAGCTGCCGAGGCTGGAGCCGCTCGGTCACCGGGAGCGCCCACGGTTGCAGTTTCCTGCGAACCATCTTGTATGGGCGCCCCCAGGGATCTTCGTCGAGCGACTCCAGGAGAGTCTTCATGCTCTGCTTCTTGGCCTCGCCGATGGCCAGCTGCAGCGCCGTCTGCTTTTGACGACAGTCAGCGTGCAGCCGGGCCGCCGTCTCCGCGAACGTAGCGTCGCGACGACGGCGGCGGCAGTGGCGTGCGCTCCGGCGGCGCGCCCTCACGCACTCCTCACGGAGTCTCGCGATCTCGGGCGACCACCAGAACGCACCCCCACGTGGTGCTCGGGGGCCGACCCGGGGCATGGCGGCATCACAAATGTTTGCCATGGTGCCCCGGAACCAGTCGACCTCCGCATCCACGTCCGCGAGCCGCGCGGGTTTTGGCGCCCACGCAGCAACAGCGGCCGCCTCCATCAGCAACTCCTTGTTCATTCGTTTCAAGGCCCACCTGGGGAACGAACGGGGCGCACCTTGCGGGAGCTCCTCCTCACCGCGGGCGCCCGCGGCTGACGACGACGACAAGGAGGAGGCGGAGAGCTCGAATCGGACGTATCTGTGGTCCGAGAGCGTCTCCGCCCCCTCGAGTACGCGCCAGCCGCGGGTGCGGCGCACGGCGGACGGGGACGCGAACGTCACGTCCACGTGAGATTGCCCGTTCCACCGCACGCAAGTCGCGACCGTGCCTCTGTTTAGGAGACAGAGGCCGGTCGCGATCGCCCACTCCGAAAGGGCCTCGCCTCTCGCATCCGTGCGGGGGGAACCCCAAGCCGTGCACTTGGCATTGAAGTCCCCCGCGACGATGACAGGGCGGGACCCGAGGCGGTGTAAAAGCGCCTCGAGCCCGCCCAGAAACCGCTCGAACTCGGCGAGGCTCCTGTTCGGAGAGAAGTACGCCCCGATCACGACGGTCCCGTCGATCCTAGCCGCGACGTACCCGGGTCCCCTGGCCACCATTTCCAAGGGGGGTAACGCCGCGGACTGTCTCAACACAATGGCCACGGAGCCGTCGACGTCCCCCATCCAGCAGTCCTGGTCGGTGGGGACGAAGTACGGCTCCGCGGCGACAGCGACGTCGATTGACCACTCCGCCATGGTGTGGACGAGGAGATCCTGTGCCCTGGCGGAGTGGTTCAAATTACTTTGGAGGAAGCGATGGACGCAACCCATTACGGGGCTACATCCATCGCTCCCTCGTCTGTCCCGCCTTGCGGCTGCTCTGGTGCCGCGGCGGGAGCTGACTCACCGGCTGCTCTTTTTGCAGCCGGCTTCTTTTTCTTTCCGCCCCTCCTCGTTTTTGTAGAGGAGGGGGCGGATTTACACGCCGGGCCCCCGGCCCGGTGGTCGGCCTTCCTTTTGGCCGCGTCGCACAAGACGCAGTGCGGCGCGGCTGTGGTGCAGGAGGCTGCCTTGTGCCCCGGTTGGCCGCAGCGGAAACACAAGCCGCTGCGGTCCACGGTCGAGGGGCACTTGGCGAGACCGTGGCCGGTGCCGAAGCACCGAAGACAGCGCCACGGCCTGGCATCCTGCAGCTGCACGTGAGCCACTACCCAGCCCACGCGCAGCCTTCCTGGGCTGTCGGAAGGCCGCCCCTGTGGAGGGGTGGCCAGGAGGGTCGCCGTTGCAATCGGGCAACGCGCCCACGCCGTCCGGGTTCCGGAATATGTCACCCGGAGCTCTCCGACTTTGACGTCGGCGAGGGCGCAGTTGCCCTGCGACGCGATGGCCGCGGCGACCTCCTCCTTAGTTGCGCACTCGTCGAGGCCCGTGATTTTGACTTCTCCCATCTTCACGGGCCGCGCGATGCGCACCACCTCGGGGTCCGGCAGAATCTCCCTCAGCCGGGCCGCCAATTTTTCGGCCGCGGCGTTGGTGTTCGGGCCGGGGCACTCTATGAGACGGGCCCCGTTGGCCGTCTGCCGGACCTTGATGCCCCCCTCCACGCCGAGGGCGTCCACATTCACGCCGCCGCGCGCCTGGGTCATCACCTCGTGGTAGGTGATGCCCTTTTCTTTGCCGGCCGGCAGCAGCTCCACTACCACTGCAGCCGACCGCGGGGCGCGCGGCCTCCTTCGTCCATTTCGGCCCCTCGGCTCCGCTCGACCCTCTTGGCGGGGAGCGGTGGCCGCAGGGGCGGGCTTGGGACGCGGCGCAGGAGGCACCGCTACTTTCTTAGGCCCACGCCGCACTACCGTCGTCCAGGCCTCATCCATATTTGCTGGGGCCGGGGGCAGAGGGCGGGGCTGGGGAGTCGGTGCCGGTTTGGCGGCGTTGACGCCCCCCTTCTTTTTATTCCGGCTCCTGCCGGGCCCCACCTTCGCAGGCTGGGACGGGGCAGGAGCGGCCTTCTGGGTCTTGGGCTGGCCGGTGATAGGTGCCCTTGAGGGGGCGGGTTTTGGTGCCCCCGTATCCTTTGCCGATGATCCGGGTTTGGCCGGAGCAGCAGCTGAAGCGGCCGAACGTGCCGCTGGTGTCGCATCCTTTTTGGGACCGCCATATGTTTTTGCGGCCATTTTCTTTCGGGGTGCCGGTGTGGGGGCAGCGCCTTTCGCCTCGTGAGCGAGGGGCGGTCTCGCACGCTCCACCTTGGAGCTGCGTGCCTCCGAGATTAAGAGTTGCCGCCTCAGCTCTTCGGCCTCGCTTTCATCTTCCACTTCGGGCGGAGGGGGAACGGGGGCCGAGCTGCGCTGCTTCTCTACCAGGTCGTTGACCACCGTGCGCAGCTCTGCCATATCGACCTTGATTTGGCCGTTTTCAGCTCGCAGGTGGCCGTTCTCTTCGCTAACCTGCGCAAAGCGGGCGTGCATCAGGTCCAGCTCTCGCCGCAGGTCCGCGTTCTCCTTATCAGTCGTGCGCTCCACCACCTCCACCAATATCTCCTCCATCGAGGCGGCTGAGGATTTGAGGGCCCGTAGGTAATCACCCTTTAAGCCCGCGCTCGACTTCGTCGCCACCGCAGACACAAGTTTCTGGATAATGTTCAATCTACGGAGGGGGTCATAGGGACCCACCTCCGTCAGGGAGCGCTCCAGACGCTCGACCTCTCCTACCTCTGTCCCGTTCTTTGCCTTGCGGCAGGCGGCCCTAGACTGCGCCGAGGAGGCAGCGTCCAGTACGCGGGAAGAAATGTCACAATTGGTGGCAGGCGGCGCCGCAGCAGCCGCCGGCCCTTCCGCCATCGCCATATATTTGGCGCTGGCGGGCTCACCCTCCGAGGAGTCGGACGGAGCGGAGGACGCCGGCCGACGAGCCGACTTCCGCTTCCGCCGAGTCCGCTGCCGAACGCAATCGGCAAACAGCGCTGGCGTCTCCCGCCCACTAGACGCATCGCCCCTTGCGGAGCTCCGCGCCGAGTACAGCGAGATCAGGCTCTCGCAGCGCTCAAGGCGCACGGTGGGGACTCTGTCCCTTACGCGACCCGTGCTGTCGCCCCCTTCCTCGTGGCAGTGTTTGCCCCCCCCAGAAACGGTGGGGCAGCGTGCGGCCGATCGCTCGACCGCACGGAGGGATTCTCCCCCCGCGGAGCGGGAGGTACCCTCCTGGGGTAGTACATTTTTAACAGTTGCCATTGTATCCATGTTTCCTTTTGATTAACCAGGGGTCGGTCCCCTGGGGTCTGGTTGGTACCCTTGGGACTGGACTCCCTCCAGCCATTCATCCCATCGCCGGGCACCAGAGCTTAGGATTGGGGCATTTTTTAAAGAGGTTTACGTCCTCGCGGCCCCGTGCCTCGCGGCAGCGGCCCCCGTCCCCCACGCGGTGAGGATTACGGGTTGGCCGGCGGCCCGCCGAGTGCAACGAGCAACACGGCAGACCACCGCCCGACGCTCAAAAGAGCAGCAACGACGAAGCCACGCCGGTATACCGGTACCCCCCTCTGGAGGGCGTGCCCCTGTAGCCGAAGCCGGGGACATGGCGACCAGCGGCCGGAAGATGCGTAAGCAACGCCGGCTCACTTCTCCATCGAAGGGCAGGCCAAAAGTGGCCCACCACCACCCATGGGTTACGTCCGAAACGGGTCGGACGTCACCCGAAAAACAAAAAGGAGGAAGAAGGGGGAAGAGAGAGGGAGCCCGAGCGTCTCCAGGAGGAACACCCTTCGGCGAGTGAAGGGCGTGGAGAGCCCGCAACTCCCCCTGCTGGTTTTGGTCCGCGTCATCCGATCTCTTTCGTTGCAAAGCCTAACTAGGCTATCCTACACCTACAGCTAACCTACCTCCCTAACACATAAGAATCCTTGCAACGAAAAAGATCGGACGATACCCCTGGGAGTGGGACTGTTCCCAGAGGATCCCGTTATCCGCCACCTACGGACGCGCCCGGTGGAAGTCCAGCAAAACTCCCCCACAGACGGAGCCCCCGGCCACGCAAAGTGCGCGCCGGGGGGCCCGCCCAGGTCCCTCGGGCTCACAAGAGGTCCTTTTTTTTTTTTTTTTTTTTTTTCGGGTAGAGGGCCGAACCTCCTACGAGGTCCCCGCGCAAAAGGGGCGCGCGGGGTATGTGAGACTCAACGATCTGCATGGTGTTGTGAGCAGACCGCGGGCCCAAGGATTTTAGAGCCCACCCACTAAACGACTCCCCTGCACTCTTACACCCGACGTCCGATCCCCTCCGAGGTCAGAACCCGGATGAGGTAGGGGGGCTACCGCGGTCAACACTACAACCAGACGGCGCGGCTCACCCCAAGGACGCCCAGCCGACGGAGCCTTCGAGGCGAATCGAAGGCTCTGAAACGTCGGACGTCTCGGTACGGCAGCCCGTCGGGCCGCCCAGACGGTGCCGCTGGTGTCCCGGAATACCCCGCTGGACCAGAACCAGCCTGCCGGGTCGGGACGCGATACACCGTCGACCGGTCGCTCTATTCACTCCACGGCAGCGCGCTAGAGTGCTGGTAGCGCGCCGCGCGGCCTCACCCCCTCAGGTCGCCCCTTGACCTTCACCGGGGGGAGGCCGCCACCTACAGGGGCCGGGACGTACGGGCGTATTCCCGCCTCCGGCCCCCGGCTCGACGGCGACGGATCGGTGCGGAAAGGGAAGAGCTCTCCCTCTCTCGCTCCGCCGCCTCCTTCTGCGATATGGTGGACTCGCAGAAGTCGAGCATCGCCTTCCAGGACGCGTCGCTGCCGAGCATCGTAGCCACGACGCGCGGCAGCGAGAGGTCCTCTCCAATGACCGCGACGAGGGCGGCGCGTTGCTCGTCGAATCCAGAGCAACGCGCCAGCGTGTGTTCCGCTGTGTCTTCCTCGTCGCGGTCCGCGCAGTGGTGGCACTGCGCCGTCGGTTCCCTTCCGGCTATCTTAAAGAGGTACCGGCCAAAACACCCATGGCCGGTCAACATCTGCGTCAGCCGGAAGGTGAGGCATCCGCGGTCGCGGCCCACCCAGTCCGCGAGGACCGGACGGACCGCCTCGACGGTACGGAGGCCGGCCGACGGGTCCGCCAAGCGGCGAGACCACGCCTCCAGCACGGACCGCCGAGATTGGAGCCTCCGCGCTCGAACTACTCCTTCGCCGGGGCGCCTTTCCCCCCTAGAGCGGAGGTCGCTACGCCACCGGTAATCGGCAGCGAGCGCCTCCGCCTCCAGGTCCCAGGGTGGCGCCCCGGCGAGCAAGCACGCCGCCTCGAAGGAGACGGTGCGGTATCCTCGGATCGCCCTGACCGCGATCGCGCGCTGCGGACGTCGCAGCGCCGCGACGTTCTGGCGGGTCAGGGCGTGGCACCATACGGGCGCGCCGTATAGTGCCATCGACCGCACCACCCCCATGTAGAGGCGGCGCGCCACCTGATCGGGACCCCCGACGTTTGGAAGGAGCCGGCTCAAAGAGCCGGCCGTTGCCATCAGCCGAGGGCCCAACTTCTCAAAGTGAGCGCGGAAGTTCCACCGACCGTCCAGTTCGAGGCCGAGGTACCGAAGACCGGTCACCCCGACCCCGACGCGGACGCCTCCGATCACGAGGTGGGCACCCACAGGCGGCGCTCGTCCCGGCCCGTGAAAGAGCAGGGCCTGGGTTTTGTCGAGCGCCACCTCGAGCCCCAACCGTCGGATCCTGGTGACGACGTGTGCCACGCCTGCGCACGCCAGACGGGCAGACTCCCGGTAGTCCCTCCCCGGAGCTACGACCAACGTGTCGTCAGCGTAACAAATTACGCTGAGCCCGGGGAGGGGTCCCCGAATGACGCCCCGCAGGACCCAGTCGTAGCCGATGTTCCACAGCAGGGGGCCCAGGACGGACCCCTGCGGAACACCGCGCTCGACGGGGAAGCGGTACATCGCCCCACCGTGTCCGATGCACTGGATCGACCTGCCCTCGAGGTAAGAGCCGATCAGTCGGCGGAGGTATGCGGGGACGCCGTGATACTCCAGCGCCCCCGCGATCACCGACCAGGGCAGGGTGTTGAAGGCGTTCCTTACATCTAAGGATAACGCCATCGCCACCCCGCCCCGGGATACGGCTTCATCGGAGAGGGCCCGCACGCGCAGAATTGCGTCGATAGTCGAGCGGCCCTCTCTGAAGCCGTATTGCTCCGCCGAAAGATCGGGACCCGTCTCGGTCAGGTGCCGGACGATGCGGGCCGCGACGATTCTCTCGAGCATCTTGCCCGCTTCGTCCAGCAACACGATGGGGCGATAGCCCGCGGGTGAGTCCGCAGGGCGCCCGTCCTTCCGCAGAAGGACCAGTCTGCCCGTCTTCCATTTCGACGGGAACCGTCCCGACTCGAGGCACGCTTCGAAAAGCCCCCCGAGCCGGTCCCCTAGGGCCTCGAAGGCCAAGCTCCAGACCCGGCCGTGAACGCCGTCAGGGCCGGGGGCCGCGTCCTTCGCTCTCATTCTGGACACGGCCGCATGGATCTCCGCCCCCGTGATAGGGGGAGGGGGCTCCTCGGCAGCGGGAACGCTGGGGCGACGCGGAGGCGTGCCCCACGTGGCGTCCATCTGGGGAGGCTCAAAGTCCCCCCCCGCTGCCGGCGGGAAGAGTGCCGCAACAATTTCCCGCAGCTGCCGAGGCTGGAGCCGCTCGGTCACCGGGAGCGCCCACGGTTGCAGTTTCCTGCGAACCATCTTGTATGGGCGCCCCCAGGGATCTTCGTCGAGCGACTCCAGGAGAGTCTTCATGCTCTGCTTCTTGGCCTCGCCGATGGCCAGCTGCAGCGCCGTCTGCTTTTGACGACAGTCAGCGTGCAGCCGGGCCGCCGTCTCCGCGAACGTAGCGTCGCGACGACGGCGGCGGCAGTGGCGTGCGCTCCGGCGGCGCGCCCTCACGCACTCCTCACGGAGTCTCGCGATCTCGGGCGACCACCAGAACGCACCCCCACGTGGTGCTCGGGGGCCGACCCGGGGCATGGCGGCATCACAAATGTTTGCCATGGTGCCCCGGAACCAGTCGACCTCCGCATCCACGTCCGCGAGCCGCGCGGGTTTTGGCGCCCACGCAGCAACAGCGGCCGCCTCCATCAGCAACTCCTTGTTCATTCGTTTCAAGGCCCACCTGGGGAACGAACGGGGCGCACCTTGCGGGAGCTCCTCCTCACCGCGGGCGCCCGCGGCTGACGACGACGACAAGGAGGAGGCGGAGAGCTCGAATCGGACGTATCTGTGGTCCGAGAGCGTCTCCGCCCCCTCGAGTACGCGCCAGCCGCGGGTGCGGCGCACGGCGGACGGGGACGCGAACGTCACGTCCACGTGAGATTGCCCGTTCCACCGCACGCAAGTCGCGACCGTGCCTCTGTTTAGGAGACAGAGGCCGGTCGCGATCGCCCACTCCGAAAGGGCCTCGCCTCTCGCATCCGTGCGGGGGGAACCCCAAGCCGTGCACTTGGCATTGAAGTCCCCCGCGACGATGACAGGGCGGGACCCGAGGCGGTGTAAAAGCGCCTCGAGCCCGCCCAGAAACCGCTCGAACTCGGCGAGGCTCCTGTTCGGAGAGAAGTACGCCCCGATCACGACGGTCCCGTCGATCCTAGCCGCGACGTACCCGGGTCCCCTGGCCACCATTTCCAAGGGGGGTAACGCCGCGGACTGTCTCAACACAATGGCCACGGAGCCGTCGACGTCCCCCATCCAGCAGTCCTGGTCGGTGGGGACGAAGTACGGCTCCGCGGCGACAGCGACGTCGATTGACCACTCCGCCATGGTGTGGACGAGGAGATCCTGTGCCCTGGCGGAGTGGTTCAAATTACTTTGGAGGAAGCGATGGACGCAACCCATTACGGGGCTACATCCATCGCTCCCTCGTCTGTCCCGCCTTGCGGCTGCTCTGGTGCCGCGGCGGGAGCTGACTCACCGGCTGCTCTTTTTGCAGCCGGCTTCTTTTTCTTTCCGCCCCTCCTCGTTTTTGTAGAGGAGGGGGCGGATTTACACGCCGGGCCCCCGGCCCGGTGGTCGGCCTTCCTTTTGGCCGCGTCGCACAAGACGCAGTGCGGCGCGGCTGTGGTGCAGGAGGCTGCCTTGTGCCCCGGTTGGCCGCAGCGGAAACACAAGCCGCTGCGGTCCACGGTCGAGGGGCACTTGGCGAGACCGTGGCCGGTGCCGAAGCACCGAAGACAGCGCCACGGCCTGGCATCCTGCAGCTGCACGTGAGCCACTACCCAGCCCACGCGCAGCCTTCCTGGGCTGTCGGAAGGCCGCCCCTGTGGAGGGGTGGCCAGGAGGGTCGCCGTTGCAATCGGGCAACGCGCCCACGCCGTCCGGGTTCCGGAATATGTCACCCGGAGCTCTCCGACTTTGACGTCGGCGAGGGCGCAGTTGCCCTGCGACGCGATGGCCGCGGCGACCTCCTCCTTAGTTGCGCACTCGTCGAGGCCCGTGATTTTGACTTCTCCCATCTTCACGGGCCGCGCGATGCGCACCACCTCGGGGTCCGGCAGAATCTCCCTCAGCCGGGCCGCCAATTTTTCGGCCGCGGCGTTGGTGTTCGGGCCGGGGCACTCTATGAGACGGGCCCCGTTGGCCGTCTGCCGGACCTTGATGCCCCCCTCCACGCCGAGGGCGTCCACATTCACGCCGCCGCGCGCCTGGGTCATCACCTCGTGGTAGGTGATGCCCTTTTCTTTGCCGGCCGGCAGCAGCTCCACTACCACTGCAGCCGACCGCGGGGCGCGCGGCCTCCTTCGTCCATTTCGGCCCCTCGGCTCCGCTCGACCCTCTTGGCGGGGAGCGGTGGCCGCAGGGGCGGGCTTGGGACGCGGCGCAGGAGGCACCGCTACTTTCTTAGGCCCACGCCGCACTACCGTCGTCCAGGCCTCATCCATATTTGCTGGGGCCGGGGGCAGAGGGCGGGGCTGGGGAGTCGGTGCCGGTTTGGCGGCGTTGACGCCCCCCTTCTTTTTATTCCGGCTCCTGCCGGGCCCCACCTTCGCAGGCTGGGACGGGGCAGGAGCGGCCTTCTGGGTCTTGGGCTGGCCGGTGATAGGTGCCCTTGAGGGGGCGGGTTTTGGTGCCCCCGTATCCTTTGCCGATGATCCGGGTTTGGCCGGAGCAGCAGCTGAAGCGGCCGAACGTGCCGCTGGTGTCGCATCCTTTTTGGGACCGCCATATGTTTTTGCGGCCATTTTCTTTCGGGGTGCCGGTGTGGGGGCAGCGCCTTTCGCCTCGTGAGCGAGGGGCGGTCTCGCACGCTCCACCTTGGAGCTGCGTGCCTCCGAGATTAAGAGTTGCCGCCTCAGCTCTTCGGCCTCGCTTTCATCTTCCACTTCGGGCGGAGGGGGAACGGGGGCCGAGCTGCGCTGCTTCTCTACCAGGTCGTTGACCACCGTGCGCAGCTCTGCCATATCGACCTTGATTTGGCCGTTTTCAGCTCGCAGGTGGCCGTTCTCTTCGCTAACCTGCGCAAAGCGGGCGTGCATCAGGTCCAGCTCTCGCCGCAGGTCCGCGTTCTCCTTATCAGTCGTGCGCTCCACCACCTCCACCAATATCTCCTCCATCGAGGCGGCTGAGGATTTGAGGGCCCGTAGGTAATCACCCTTTAAGCCCGCGCTCGACTTCGTCGCCACCGCAGACACAAGTTTCTGGATAATGTTCAATCTACGGAGGGGGTCATAGGGACCCACCTCCGTCAGGGAGCGCTCCAGACGCTCGACCTCTCCTACCTCTGTCCCGTTCTTTGCCTTGCGGCAGGCGGCCCTAGACTGCGCCGAGGAGGCAGCGTCCAGTACGCGGGAAGAAATGTCACAATTGGTGGCAGGCGGCGCCGCAGCAGCCGCCGGCCCTTCCGCCATCGCCATATATTTGGCGCTGGCGGGCTCACCCTCCGAGGAGTCGGACGGAGCGGAGGACGCCGGCCGACGAGCCGACTTCCGCTTCCGCCGAGTCCGCTGCCGAACGCAATCGGCAAACAGCGCTGGCGTCTCCCGCCCACTAGACGCATCGCCCCTTGCGGAGCTCCGCGCCGAGTACAGCGAGATCAGGCTCTCGCAGCGCTCAAGGCGCACGGTGGGGACTCTGTCCCTTACGCGACCCGTGCTGTCGCCCCCTTCCTCGTGGCAGTGTTTGCCCCCCCCAGAAACGGTGGGGCAGCGTGCGGCCGATCGCTCGACCGCACGGAGGGATTCTCCCCCCGCGGAGCGGGAGGTACCCTCCTGGGGTAGTACATTTTTAACAGTTGCCATTGTATCCATGTTTCCTTTTTGATTAACCAGGGGTCGGTCCCCTGGGGTCTGGTTGGTACCCTTGGGACTGGACTCCCTCCAGCCATTCATCCCATCGCCGGGCACCAGAGCTTAGGATTGGGGCATTTTTTAAAGAGGTTTACGTCCTCGCGGCCCCGTGCCTCGCGGCAGCGGCCCCCGTCCCCCACGCGGTGAGGATTACGGGTTGGCCGGCGGCCCGCCGAGTGCAACGAGCAACACGGCAGACCACCGCCCGACGCTCAAAAGAGCAGCAACGACGAAGCCACGCCGGTATACCGGTACCCCCCTCTGGAGGGCGTGCCCCTGTAGCCGAAGCCGGGGACATGGCGACCAGCGGCCGGAAGATGCGTAAGCAACGCCGGCTCACTTCTCCATCGAAGGGCAGGCCAAAAGTGGCCCACCACCACCCATGGGTTACGTCCGAAACGGGTCGGACGTCACCCGAAAAACAAAAAGGAGGAAGAAGGGGGAAGAGAGAGGGAGCCCGAGCGTCTCCAGGAGGAACACCCTTCGGCGAGTGAAGGGCGTGGAGAGCCCGCAACTCCCCCTGCTGGTTTTGGTCCGCGTCATCCGATCTCTTTCGTTGCAAAGCCTAACTAGGCTATCCTACACCTACAGCTAACCTACCTCCCTAACACATAAGAATCCTTGCAACGAAAAAGATCGGACGATACCCCTGGGAGTGGGACTGTTCCCAGAGGATCCCGTTATCCGCCACCTACGGACGCGCCCGGTGGAAGTCCAGCAAAACTCCCCCACAGACGGAGCCCCCGGCCACGCAAAGTGCGCGCCGGGGGGCCCGCCCAGGTCCCTCGGGTCACAAGAGGTCCTACCACCAGTATTTTTTTTTTTTTTTTTCATAGCAACACTATTGACACAATGTGCAAATGTACGTGAAATTTATTATGAATGGTACAAAGCATTATAAATGTATAGTACAAAAATAGTATAACGTGTGAAATCCCCGCGTTATATGGGGGAATACCCGTGTTATAAGTGGGATTACTGTAGCGCAATCGTTGCATTTTTACTGTCTCCACACTCAACTACATAGATGTCCCAAGAGATAGGCCGCAAGAATATCAGCGCAGTGCCTATGTACGTGGACATTGACCGTAGGTCTGGTCCGTAAGTTCAAAGTCGCTCAGCGTGCTATGGAATAGGGGTATGCTCGGAGTTTCTTTGATGGATCGAGTCAGAAATGATTATACCGTCAAAGAAGAAGAAGAAGGGTCGTCGTACCCCCTTTCGGGGGCACGGAACGGGCCTCGGGGCAAACCCCACTGCCCGGAACGAAGCTCCCTGCCACACAGGGCAGGGGTGAAGTGTTGCAGGACGGGATTAGGGGGGCTGTTCGTATGCGCGTTCGGCGCACTCCACATCGACAAAAATATATACATAAACATAATACGATGGGCTTGATCTTAAGCGACGGCTTGATGCCCGCGGAGGAGTCACCCCGGCCGGCTGCTGTCCTCTGCTTGATTTTTTTTTTTTTTTTTTTTTTTTTTTCTACTTACTACTAACTAACTAAAACTAAACTACTATACTAACTATTAACTAAACTATTTACATTATGTACAAAGCGGAACAACAGTCAGCACCGTGGGGCCCGCCACCGGCCCCATGCCGCGGCCCCACCTCTACAAGTCAGAGGGGGAGCCGCGGCACTAGTTTGGCGCTCACCCGCTAAGGGCTCCCCAGAAGGGGAAGACCGTCGCGGGGAGGAACCGACGTAAATCACTCCCCTTAAGGGGGAGTGGTCCACCCAAACGGGCGGTAGAAATGGGTCCCCATAGGGGGGGCACCCCAACAGTGTGGGGGGAGATGAAGAGTGTGGACAGCTCAGTCCCATGGGGGCACTCATTATGAGCACTCCCATATCACTCCGGTTAAGCCGACTATCTTACCATAGCCGGGGGTTCCAGTAGCTCCCTTGGTAGCGCCCGACCATCAGGTGGTCTGGCGTGCAAGGGAGCTATATTGTGGAGATGCTCGTGGGGTCCACCGTCAGCCCGCTCGTACATATTACGAGCTAGCCTCCGGATGAACTCCTCGAGCGACTCCACATCTAGATCCCGGGCGATTACGTCATTTCTGACGTAACGCCCTGCTCCGACTATCGTGCGAAGAGCCAGATTCTGCTGGGCCTGTAACTTCACCCGCATGATCTGCGGGATGAGGTGATACCAGGCCGCAGCTGCGTACGTGATACGGGAACGAACATACGTCTTGTAAATGCCGAGTCTAGTCCTGGTCGGCAACCTGGAGGCCAACACCGGCCGGAGGAGAAACCTCGCATAGCGGGCGGCCGCCAACGCCGACTTGGCGTGGGCGGTCATCCTCAAACTCCGGTCGATATTGACTCCCAGGTATCGGACACTGGGCCTAAACTCGACATTGACTCCACGGAGACTGAGCTGTCCTGGGACGACTCTTGTGCGGACCGGACCGAAGAGGATAGCCGCGGTCTTCCCCACGTTGACCGCGACCCTCCATCGGTCCAGCCACTGGGGCAGTAGGTCCAACAGCCTCTGCATCCTCGAAATGGCCGCAGAGGGGAAATTAGAGGACGAGAAGTAGGCGCTGTCGTCGGCAAACAGCGCCAACTTCACGTCGGCTTCCCACGCTTGGAGGTTGCCCTCAAGCGTGGGAATGTCGTTGGTGTAGAGAGCGTAGAGGACTGGTGCCAGGACGCTTCCCTGGGGAACTCCGGCCGTGACTGGGCGCACCGACGACTTTGCGCCCTCGACCGCGACAAGGAAGGATCTTCCCTCCAGGTACGACCCCAGCAGTCGCACATAGGCGTGCTGGAGGTCCGTGTTCTGCAACAGCTTGTAGATCAGTCCCGCATGCCAGACACGGTCGAAGGCCTTCTCGATATCGAGAAAGACTGCGGCCGTGTACTGGCGCGCGTTGGACCGATCCGCCAAGTGGTGCATAACGCGGACCAATTGCAGCGTTGTCGAGTGACCGCTGCGAAACCCGAATTGCTCGGGTCTGAGAAGGATGTGCGGCGACACCCTTCTCAGCAGCAGCCGCTCGAACAAATTGCCCATATGCGACAGCAGAGTGATCGGACGATAACTGGAGGGATTTCTCCTATCCTTGCCGGGTTTGGGCAGGGCAATAACCTTGCCCAATTTCCAAGTTCCCGGAAAGTGTCCTGTGGACAGAATGGAATTGAACAGTCGCGTCATGGATGACACGACCGTTTCGGGGAAGTGGAAAAATGCGAGGGAGGGAATACCGTCCTCGCCCGGCGCCTTGCGCCTCTTCATCCGCTTGATGGAGAGGCGCAATTCACTGGGAGTGATGAAATCACCATCTCCCAACGGTGGCACCGGGGAGGAGAGTAGGCTTGCTACGCTCTCTTCCACCAATTGGTGGAATGCGGCCTCTGAGGGTACAGAGTTGTTTGGAACGAACTGCCGCTCCAGCATTACGGCCAGGACATCGGCGCGGGCCTGAGCCGAGAAGCATCGGTTACCCCTCTCGTCCACGAGTGGACAAGTCGGGGAAGGCCGATTTGAGAGCTGGTGGCAAAGTCGGTGGAGGGACACGGACGAGGGGTCCTCACGGGCCTCATCGATCCGTTCCTCCCACGCATAGCCCCGATAGGAGCTAATCTTCGCCGCCAACTCCGCTTCCAGCTCATTAAGCTCGCGCTTGATCCTGGGACAACGAGTTGTCGCCCAGAGCCTCCTCAGGCCCCTCTTCCGGCGAATAATCGCTTTCAGATGGGCCGGGAGTATACCTCTGGGCCCGCCGCTGGGCACAAGAGTCGTCGCCTGGTCGATCGCTCCCCTGATGGAGTCGACAAGGCGGACTGCCGCGTCGTCGACCCCCTCAGGGGTGTTGGGGTCCTGAATTGCGGGAAGGTCGACTAGGCGTCTCTTAAAGAGCTCCCAGTCGACCTTCGGTCGTAGGGGCGAGGTCGCAACCCGGGTGAGCCCCATTCCCAGTGTCACCAGGATAGGGAGATGGGGGGTACCCAGGTCGTACAGTGCCTCAATAGTTAAGGGGCACCGTAGCCCCTTATGAACGCACACATCCAACACGTCGGGCTGGAGTTGCGCGGCGGTCGGAATGTGCGTGGGTTCGTCGGGGCCGACCACAGAGTAGTCGCCCCTATCGGCATCTTCTAACAGCCGCCTGCCCACTGCTGAGTTCAGTCGGGAGCCCCACGCGACGTGCTTCGCGTTGAGGTCCCCGACCAGCAGAGCTGGGCGGCTGTCGCAATTCAGGACCCGTCTTATTTCCCCGGGGTGAAAATCAGGCCCCGGGGGTCTATACGCGGCATAAACCCGCATATCTCCCCCCGAGGTGTGGATCCTCACACCGATCGACCTTGTCGATGTGAAGGCCAGCAAATCCAACTGATCATGTACCACGTCTCGCCTGACGAGCGCCGCAGTACCGTCAAAGAACCAAAGTAACCGACATAGCCCTAAAGATTAGCAAGCTGAAGTGGCAGTGGGCCGGACATACGTGTCGCAGAACCGATGGCCAATGGAGCAGACGTGTTCTGGACTGGAGACCGCGTACCAGCAAGCGCAGCGTTGGGCGTCCCCCTGCCCGTTGGACCGATGACTTGCGGCGATATGCTGGGAGAGATTGGATGCGGAAGGCGGAGGATCGTTCATTGTGGCGGACTATGGGAGAGGCCTACATCCAGCAGTGGAGAGATACAGGCTGATGATGATGATGATGCCTATGTACGTCGCTAAAAAAACATAAACGACCTTACTAAATCCGCCTATTTCATTTCTATCTTAAACACTTTATCAGTTAATAGCTGAAACTGAGTAAGCTTAATCCATGAACGATTTCCCCTTACATCAGCAAGACGGAGCTTATAAGAAAGGCCCAAGGTTGAACTCTACATTCAATATTGAGGCCGTCACTCACAGCCGAGCAAAATAAATTGATGTCCAGCCAACAAGTGGGACCACAATTCGTAACAAAAACAGAAGGGTGGTTTTTTTAATGCCAAACTTGATTTTATAATAAATGATTAATGTATATTTTTTTCTTCTTTACGTTTGCAGTAAAATTCTGATCTGCAATATTCCTATAAAAAACGAGTTGTAAACTTATTGCCAGCCTGATTCAGTGGTTTTAATAATAAGATACTGTTTCATAACGTAAAGAAGCCTTTATTAATAAGCTTAATTAATATTTAGGTATTACTAGTGGTAGGACCTCTTGTGAGTCCGCACGGGTAGGTACCACCACCCCGCCTATTTCTGCCGTGAAGCAATAATGCGTTTCGGTTTGAAGGGTGGGGCAGCCGTTGTAACTATACTGAGATCTTAGAACTTATATCTCAAGGTGTGTGGCACATTTACGCTGTAGATGTCTATGGGCTCCAGTAACCACTTAACACCAGGTGGGCTGTGAGCTCGTCCACACATATAAGCAATAATATAGATATATATATATATATATACCATTAATGTATTTTTTTTAACATTTAAATGTGTGTATAAACAAACAATGCGTTTGAGTTTGGGTTTGGGTGTGTATATTTTTTTCCTCATTATAATTAGATCTATATCTAATCTATATCTTTTATATTATGTTTTCACGCTCAAAATACTGAATTTATTTTGACGAAATTCGGTATCGAAATTGTCCAAACTCTAAAAAAGAAAATAGGTTACCTTTCACTCCACTCCTGGACACGGGTTTCCGCCCATGCGATGCTCATTATAATTTACGTAGACAAACCCGCGCTTTACAGTTAGTTTACATCAACTGGTTTGATTTAGTAATTCAAACATAAGGGAACAGTTTCATCTTACTAATAATAAACAATAACATAGATAAAACTAAACTATATATTGTTATGATAACTATTGCTAATAGTGGTGTTTGCGTCCATACACGGTTGTTTGCATAACAGTCAGTGTGTTGCGCAAACGAACGCTCTGAGATCGTGGTCAATTAATGATAAAAAATATGTTATTCTTTGTACGTTATTACAAAGTTAAGTCGTACACTGCGTGCATTGCTAATAAAAATCTTACGTTACGGACGTTTTTTCCCGGTTAGGGTACCCCTCCGCATCGTCACATAAAGAAACTTCGTTCCAAAAAAAATAAAACACACGCTCTTAGCATTATATTTTTTATTGCTTTAATGAAGTCTTCGTGACCTAAAGGATAAGACGCACGCGTTATTCGTACTGAACGATCGGATTATACTGGTGTTCAAATCCTGCAGGCAGGTACCACATATTCTAATAATATACGTACTTAACGCATATTCACGTGTAACAGTCACGATGAAGGAATAATAATAATTATTATTATTAATACTTTATTTCAGTTTTTTTTTTTTTTTTAACCATAACATTTTGTTAGTAATTATTACTTATAATCTATGTTAGTAACTTAAAAAATCTAACACATAACTATCATTATATACATTTTATACCATTATATATATTTTTTCTCCTTCCAAGTGCCTACTGCAAAGGCTATTGATCAGCAGTCCCTCGATCTCGCTCGATATGATTCTCAAAATACTGTTGCCACTGTCACGAACTCGATGCAATAACGATGCACTTCTCTTCCATAATAATTCACTTTCATAATGAAATAGTGTAATAAAAATGAATTCCGCCAGAATTGTAATTTTTGTAATTTATTTATGTAACTTTTAATGTACCTTCTGTATTGCCCGGTGCTGTAGAACGCCGGCTAAGGGGAATTCTCGCTTCATTGACTTTGTTATTGACTGTATTCGGAACCGATATTTTTACTTTAGATCGAGTACTCTGAAAGGAAAATTTAAGTTGATAATAAATGAATATATGTGTGTCGCAGAATGGGTCGATATCTACATTATTTATTACTGGTGGTAGGACCTATTGAGTGCGCACGGGTAGGTACAACCACCCCACCTATTTCTGTCGTGAAGCAGTAATGCAGTGATTCTCAACCACTGTTCCGTGGCACTTTTGTGTGCCGCCAAATTTTGCGAATATATAATAATGTTAATATTATTAAATTATATCATTTTAAAAGAAAACTATTTTAAACATGAATACATCATATTTAAATCCACAAAAAAATAATAATAGTATATTGTAGTTTATTTCGTATATTAAAATTTTTTAATAAACTATTTATGCAGTGTGTTGTAGTAAGTAAATAATTTTTATCTTTTTTTTTTGTATGCCGCCAAATTTTGAAATCGTTAAATATGTGCCGGAACAAAAAAAAAGGTTGAGAATCACTGCAGTAATGCGTTTCGGCTTGAAGGGTGGGGCAGCCGTTGTATCTATACTGAGACATTAGAACTTATGTTTCAAGGTGGGTGGCTAAGTTGGTATTATTTGTTCAATTGCGAAATGAAGTCGGAAATCGTGGGTCATCTTATTTTGAATCGTGTTTCGTTGCTCCTATAGTATAATATTGCATGCATTTCATAAAATTCTGATTATTAAAGTGGTCTTATCAGCTTAGCCAATATCAATCTATTAATGCACGGGAATATTTCAACGCAATTTTCTTAAACTTCAAGACGTCTGATAAGCTTAAAATATGCACACGTATCGATGACCGATTTATCTCATCTACTTACTCACTTTGACCTAAAATTCTGACCATAATAAAAATCCTAATGATTTTAATTTTAGTAATTTTTTTATATCACGAACGTGTCTATGTAATTATTAATCTAAATTCATTTATCTTTATCAGATATTTAAGGATAATTTTACCGGGAATCAGCCATGGAACCATTCTAGTTCACCACAATATCTTACCGGTATATTTATTTAGAAATAAATGAGCCATCAGTTCCTAAAACTGCTCAATTCATACATTAAAAAAGTTAAGCTGAAACATCGAATAATCACGCAACGTTTACCAGATATCATATTAATAACGAGGTCTTAAATCCTACAAGCGGAAACATGGGACGCCATTATCCGATAACCTTGTATCGGTAGTAAAATTAAACGGACTATCGATATTCGGTTACGATTTTACGTCATCACGAGATATCGATTTTGATTTAATCGAGTCATTAATCAAATGTAATACTGTTTTATAAATTTGAGTAATGTCATATCGGTATTGATTTTATATACGCTTTTCATCGTTCGAATTGGGAAGTTGTGTTCGCGTTAACTAAAACTACAAACCTAATAAGATATGTTAGAGCAATGGCGCGGCGGTTCTTACTTTGCAACTAAATTACTGCTTCTCTGCAAACTTAGCTAGAAATTTAGTACGTTCATTAAATGGCCCCTAGCAAGTCATGATTGTTTCTCGGCAGTGTCGCTAGATGGCACTATTCTCTAGTTTTTTGAAAATTAATAGTACACGTCAATGTTATGTATTTTAAGTTATATTTCAATAGTGGCAGTTTCAAAACAAAAGCGAAAAGGACAGAAATTAATGTAGAAAATTCCATAATTACTAAATGTTGTATGATCTTCATTATACTTCATCATATTACGTTTCGTGTCATATCCTTTGTTCGCGGCGTGAGCAAATTGAATTGTGTTAGTAATTAAGCTGACCTCGTGTTAAAAAGTACTAAGTGCATTCATTCGCGGCCCGCAGAAACGCCCGAACAAAACAAACGAAATCATTGGTGTATTATTTTTTCCTACCTAAGCTGATAGATAGCCTTGAGAGGATATTTCAGCGTAACCTTAGCTAGTAGGTGAGCTCACGAGGCTCAAACCGGAGTGATGCTACCACTGACCGTAGCAAGAGCCGTGCTTCGCAGAATCTACCACCGGATTGGAAACGCGACCCACTGAGAAGATCCGGCCAGAAACTCAGTGGGCTTTGATGTTATTAAGAACGCTTTAATGCATCGACGATTTCAAGACATTGTTATAATTATGCCTCTGTTGGCTGTTACTAGCGGCTCGTCTACTTAATAGTCATATTTCTTGTACGGTATTATTGCATAAAACTATCCACGAAGCTCTGCGTTTGTATTCGTATTCTATTATTATTTATTTATATTTATTTAAAATCTTATTGATTACATAATATTTTTTAAAAAAGATATTAAAAATACAATTTTTAAAAAACACTATATAAAAATAGATTGCCGCTGATGGCGGTGTCTACGACACAAGCCACCAGTGGTTAGGACTCCAGAGTGAGAAACCTCCTCACAATGCGTGCAGTATCAAGGATAACTGCTTTCTGTATTAGGCCCTTAACCCAGCTGGATAACGAAAGTTTCTTAAGATGTTGATCGAAACTTTTCGCTATCAAGCCGTGTACCGATACAACTATTATTATTATTATTAATACTTTATTTCAGTTTTTTTTTTTTTTTTTTAAAACCATAACCTTTTGTTAGTAATAATCACTTATAATCTATGTTAGTAACTTAAAAAATCTAACACATAACTATCATTATATACATTTTATACCATTACATTTTTTTTATGCGCGGACGTCTTTTAAGATATGGCGGTTAGCTACCATACAATACAAGCTATTTGACAGATGCCTGAATCTCGCTTACGACATTTTAAAGATAAGATATATTTTGTGTATGTATTTTTTTTATTGCCTTTGCAGGCAGACGAGCATACGGCCCACCTGATGGTGAGTGGTCACCGTCGCTCATGGACGTCAGCAATGCCAGGAGCAGAGCCAAGCCGCTGCCTACCATTAAATACTCTCCGCAAGCCTCGTTTGAAGAAAGACATGTCATAGCGCTCGGAAAACACCGTGGAGGGGAGTTCATTCCAAAGCCGGATGGTACGGGGCAAAAAATATCTTTAGAAACGCACTGTCGATGAACGCAGCGGTTCCTGATAATATGGATGAGCTCTGCTCCGATGGCGGGAGGTGCGATTTATAATTTAATATAAATTTCATTGCACCTACCACTATTTACTCTGCACTACCTTTGGTTGACTGTTAGAGAATGCCTCACGCATTAAGTCCGCCATTGTACCTTTGTACATAAACTTGAATAAATAAATAAATTTATATTGTTACAGAGGGTACTAGAACCGGCAACATTCACCGTATCCGCTGACAGACGGTTCCTGCTACTCGCTCAGAATATTCGAAAACTCCATCGACACTCCTACATCGCTAGATACACTGTCTACGACATACTGACCACGTGAGTATTACCTTTTTTTTTATTGCTGAGATGGGTGGACTGGATCCTATAGACATCTACAACGTAAATGCGCCAGCCACCTAGAGATAAGTTCTAAGGTCTCAGTATAGTTACAACGGCTATCCCACCCTTCAAACCGAAACGCATAACTGCTTCACGGCAGAAATAGGCGGGGCGGTGGTGCCTACTCGTGCGGACTCACAAGAGGTCCTACCACCAGTGATTACGCAAATTATAATTTTGTAGGTTTGATTTTTATTACACGATGTTATTCCTTCACCGTGGAAGTCAATCGTGAATATTTGTTAAGTACGTATTTCATTAGAAAAATTGGTACCCGCCTGCGGGATTCGAACACCGGTGCATCGCTACATACGAATGCGCCGGACGTCTTATCCTTTAGGCCACGACGACTTCGTGTGACGACGTCGACGAAATGTATGATATAATATAATAATATAATGTATATATATTATGTTGTGTGATTTTGAACAAACACCCGAACATACTAAATCCAGAACTAGAATTCTATACAAATACACAATGTGAGCTAATAATTAAATTAATACGAGGTCTCGAAGCCAAATCGAGGCCAATTGAATAATATAATACTTCACACCAACTAACTCAGTAATGTACCGTCTCAGTATAGTTACAACGGCTGCCCCACCCTTCAAACCGAAACGCATTACTGCTTCACGGCAGAAATATGCGGGGTGGTGGTACCTACCCGTGCGGACTCACAAGAGGTCCTACCACTAGTAATTACTACAGCAACACCGAGACAGTCAAAACAGTCTTAACAAATATAATGAAATATCTTATATAAGTGCGTCGGAAACTCACTTTTAACCAATTAAAACAATAAGAAAAAGTGGTTATCTATACTTAATATTATAAAGCTGAAGACCTTGTTTGTTTGAACGCGCTAATCTCAGGAACTACTGGTCCGATTAGAAAAATTTTTTCAGTGTTAGATAGCTAATTTATCGAGAAAGGCTATAGGCTATATAACATCACGCTAAGACTAATACAAACGGAGCATCAATAAATAATGTTTCAAAATCGGTTTTGTTTTTTTCTTTCTACGTAAATGAAGTCGCAGGTAAAATTTAGCGTTATGCCCAAGTAACTAACTATTCTACGCGGACCAAGTCGCGGGCAAAAGCTAGTAGTATAACAAAACTCACCAACAAGAATATTCCCAATACATCCCTTTCCAATATGAAAGGTGGTAAATATTAATTTAACAAATTACATGATGCCCCGTGGGAAATAAAGAAAACGGTTTGATAAAACTCGGGCGGGCTCAGCCCTATAATATACAGGGTGTATCAAAACTCTTCCCGATAGCATAGATGAGTGGTTGTTTTGGGAGTTACTCGATAAATAACACACGAAAAATAATTGATGCGTTTCAATTTCAATTGGTTTGAAAGGTGGAACACCGATTGATTAAAATGAGCGGCGGCATTTGCATTGTAGATGTCCACGGGCACAGATGAAAAATATTTGAGATCGAATCATAAAAATATACTACAAATACTTATTAACACACAATCATATATACAAATAAAAAAAGATGTGTGGTGTCATGGGACACCGGATAGGAACGAAGTTCCTTATTATAAAATATTAATTTTAAGTTCTACTCTAGGTATAAAGAAAATAAAACTGGAGGTTTCGCAATAACCCACGGTCATTTGGTAGCGTGCGAACTTATTGTGGTACATTTCATTCACGGTTGTTTCCATAAGAGTTAGTGTATTGCGCAAACGAACGCTCTGAGATCGTGGTCAATTAATGATAAAAAATATTTTATTTTTTGTACGTTATTACAAAGTTAAGTCATACACTGTGTGCATTACTAATTTGTACGTTATTACAAAGTGAAGTCGTACACTGTGTGTATTACTAATAAAAATCTTACGTTACGGACGTTTTTTCTCGGTTAGGTTACCCCTTCGCATCGTCCCATAAGGAACTTCGTTCCAAAAATAAATTATGATTCCGCAAAAACTCACAGCGCTAACTAATAATTGTAACTAAGCTAATTAAGAGCTGCTACACAATGTAACGAAGCTACAGAACTAAAAACATTTGTTCATTTAAAATATTCAGACCATAGAACATAGAATATGCAAATGCAGATGTGTAATATTTTTAATGGTATTTTAATACTGCTTGTTTATCTATTCCTCACGGAACAGCCATATCCTGATCATTTATCACGCGTTACGAAGTAAATATGATTTCCACCTTGAATACATTTATTGTCCATAAGAATAATGTGCTTGAGACCAGAATGTCATGTCTCAAAGTAAGTGGCGAGGCGTGAAGTATTTATAAGGTATAAATTTAAGAACACAATAAGAGTTGATTTATTATTATTATTCTTTTTATTGCCTAGATGGGTGGACGCGCTCACAGCCTACCTGGTGTTAAGTGGTTACTGGAGCCCATAGACATCTACAATGTAAATGCGCCAATTATAGTTACAATGGCTGCCACCTTTCAAACCGAAACGCATTACTGCTTTGCGGCAGAAATAAGCAGGGTGGTGGTACCTACCCGTGTGGACTCACAAGACGTCCTACCACCAGTATTATTGACGAATAATTAATGATAGTAATTTTTTTTGTTGTTACCTAAACAGATAAACAAACGAACTCACGGTTAAATGGTTACCGTGCCCACAGACATCAACAACATGAAAGCTGCCACCTACTTCAAGACTTCAGGTTTATTTCTCAATCGTCAATTAAATACGCTCAATACAATTGATGTTAATTACACGATACTATTTCTTTATCTTGGGAGTCATTCGTGAACATGTTTTAATTCATTAGAAAAATCGGTACATGTCTGCGGAATTTGAATATCGGCACAGTGGCATCGCTCGATAAGAGTATTCCAATCGTTCTTTATAACTTAATCATATTCGAACGACAGAATTTCTTTAGCATAGTTAACATAGTGCGAAAGTGCATAGTGCATAGTGACAACAGTAAATAAATAAATAAATAAATATTTACTAACAATCACGCCACGTTAATTGGTCCCGTGATAAGTTCGTAAAGAGCTTGTGTTACAGGTACCAGATAACGGATATAAATGTAAGATTTTTATTATACACATACATATATTTAATAGACATCCATAACCCTGGAAAAGACATTTATATTTATCATACAAATATCTTCCCTTGGCGGGATTCGAACCCGCGACCCCCTTGTGTAGTGACCATGTCACTTACCACTACACCAGACGGCCGTTAGTAGCATAACACGGCATGTTATGCTCTAAAAAAACAAACCTTCTACATTTAATTATTCTGTGCACATAGCCGGTTTGATTAAAAAGTTTTATTTTATCGTAACCAGACTGCAGTGCACTCTGAATTGCGGTGATTACATTACAACTAGCGCCGCGCAAATACATTACAGTTTAAGTTTTAATGCGGTTACGTGTACGTAACATCAGTTTTAATAGCTGCAACTCATTTGTGTTATACTTTTTAGTTGCTCTAAATGCAGCTAAGGCGCGTATCTTCGCCCTGGTGGTAGTCAGTAGATCTTAGAGAAAACACTGATTATAAATCTGCGTCTGAATTCATAAGTTTTTTTTTAATTATTTACAGCAGTAACTGATCCGCTTAGTATTAAGTGGATATCAGAGTCCATAGTCATCATGTTAATGCCGCCTCTCCCCATAAAAACACGAGGCTTACCTCTCAATCACATAGTATAATGACTATCCCAAGCTTCAAAGCGTTACGTAATAATGCTTCGTTGCAGGCACGGTAGTGCTACTTACCCTTGCAGGCTCACAAGATACTCAGCGGGGTATCCCGGAACACCAGCGGCACCGCCTGGGGTGGCCTGTCCGGTTGCCGTACCGAGACGGCCGACGTAGAGTCGTTGACTATCGCCTCGACGACCCGTCGGTCGGGCGTCCTAGAGGTGACGCCGCGAGTCTGGTTGTAGTGTTGACCGTGGGAACCCCACTACTCTGTCTGGGTTCTGACCCCGGACTGAGATCGGACGACTGGTGAGAGAGTGCAAGGGGAGTCGTTTGGTGGGTAGGGCCCTAAAACATCCTTGGGCCCGCGGTCTGCTCTCAGCATCTGCAGACCGTCAAGTCCCACATACCCACATACCCCGCGCGCCCCCTAGGCGCGGGGATCTCGTAAAAGGTCGGCCCCGGCCCGAAAAAAAAATGCTCACAAGATACTCTATCAACAGGTTATTAATAGCTTACCTCTGTTCACCGCTCTATTTGTTTGCTGCAAAGTTGTTACCCGTTCGTAATATGAAAACCAAGATAAGGTTGGTTTTAGTATTGTGTTTATTATGTTTATTGGCTCTGTTAGCCGCCGAGCATTAATCCAGGTGAGGCGAGGTGAAGTAAGGCGTGAAAACGACTGCTCAAAAAAGCTGTTTAAAAAAAATAGGCCACTACAAAAATCGGAACTACTTTTGACCTCGGGTGTACTTTGTGAGTCGTTCGTACTTTAATAATTAATTACCACACAATACGCACGGTTTGGTCGACTCGTGTAGTTTGTCGGGTCGGGGTAAATTCGACTTACGCGATATGAGAAATCCCATTAGCCGGTTGAGAAAACCCACTGAGTTTCTCGCCGGATTTTCTCAGTGAGTCGCGACTTCGATCCGGTGATAGATTCAGCGAAGCACTGCTCTTGCTAGGGCCAATGTTAGCAAGTTCTCTCTCTTGAATTTGATTAACATAGCAAATTTTGTTTGTAGCCACGTACTTATTGAAAAAGAGTAAGTCTTCAAACAACATTGCCGATTTTTTACAGTCGTGAAACTGTATTTCGAACTGGTGGTGAATCCATGACTATTTTGAAAGGCCTACTTAAATAAACAACATTAATCTTTTATTTTACAAATAAATGGCGACTTAGACGAAGCTCGGACCCCGTAGAATAGAAGTGAAGGTGACCACGACTAGATTAACTAGTTGTTTATATCTAAATAATAAAATCTTAAAAACTTCGTATAGAAACGAGACTCGACGATTTGCTACCAGAAGGTTCTTGGTTACTTTGGTCATATTGCTCGGCGGCCACCAGACAACCTTGAAAGATTGATTGTGGTGGCAAGGTAGAAGGGAAAAGACCCGCCGGCCGGCCACCAAACCGTTGGTCGGATCAGATAACTGCGCTCACTGGACTCTCTGTTGCGAACGCCCTGAGAGAAGCCGAAAACAGAAGCAAATGGAAGCTGAGGGTACAAAGAGCCACGAAGGGCTTTTAAGGACCCGACCTTCAGCAATGAAGCATTCGACTAAGAAGAATAAGAAAAAAGAACAAAATCTTTTAAACTAGCGTTTAGAATTTTCCGTTCCATGTTCTTGTCGTCAGATACGATTAAGATATAATTAACATATTGCATATACACATTGGAGTATTGTGTTATCTACCGTCTAATACATAATTTAATTTTATAAACTTGAAGCTGTTATCAATCTGAAAGTGTGTTTGTTGTTTGTTTGTTTGTGTTTTTTTTTTTACGAAGCGCGATGCACGAAGAATGTTTAAATATGATTTTTTTTAGAAGTGATTGATTTAGGTCAGAAGATTGACATTCCGAAGCTTTTGTTCTGATTTTTTTTTTCATTCTGTCTGTTTTCACTCGAAATTATTTTATTATCTTTAAAAAGTATGTGGCACTTTAGAGAAAACATTTGCTTGCAACTTTTCCTTGAAGGATATTTCAAAAAAAGAACTAACTAGTTTAAAAAAAAAGATGGACGTACCTTTAAATATTAATTTAAAAATCGAAAAACTGTTAAATAAACGGCTGGCGAATACGGAAGAAGATTCTATACAGTATGTTTTTATTTTATTACGTCCAACAAATATACCCTTGACGCGTAAGTGCGGCCGTTCCCAAAACATTTAAACTTTTATGGTTTTCCTTCGCCTTCGCCGAGGCATACATAAGTAATTAAGGTTGTTTTACATGCCCACACGGCGTTCACTCGTATTAACGTTATCATGCTTGTGAAATGTTAAACACCCCTTTGTCCTTTCTGGAGTTTTCGTAGCGTTTACCTCGACCTTTACACGTCTGTACCTTAAAATAACGCTACATCAGCGAATTATAAAGGTTATCTAAATATATATAAAAGTCGATGTGTATATGTTCTCTATAGACTCCGATACTGCTGGACGGATTTCGATGAGATCTTCAGATCGAACTAGCGGGATATTCAATGAAGTTTGGTAGAAATGCACCTATTGGTAGGACCTGTTATGGGTCCGCAAGTGTAGGTAACACCACCCCGCCTATTTCTACCGTGAAGCAGCAATGCGTTTCGGTTTGAAGGGTGGGGTGCCGTTGTAACTAGACCTTAGAACTATATCTCAAGGTGGGTGGCGCATTTATGTTGTAGATGTCTATGTGCTCCAGTAACCACTTAACACCAAGTCGGCTGTGAGCTCGTCCACCCATATAAGCTATAAAAAAAGCGATCAATATCAGATAAAAAGTGGGTGTCATATAAAGGCGAGTTCTTTTTTATTTTTTTTTATTTTTTTTTATTGCCCTTGTAGGCAGACGAGCATACGGCCCACCTGATGGTGAGTGGTTACCGTCGCCCATGGACTTCAGCAATGCCAGGGGCAGATCCAAGCCGCTGCCTACCGAGTTTCTCACCTTGTTTCCCTACCTATTCACTGGTAGTCTAAAAGGCTATTCCTATTACGCCCGGATGGGAAGGTGACCTCACAAGCTCAACTTGAGAGAATTTGCTAGAACTAGTCTTAGCAACAGCACTGCTTCGCAGAGTCTAAGGGATCCTACCCCTTAGAATTCAGCGGAGTATGTAATGAACGAAAATGCCTTCTCCGATTGCAATATCAATATAGTTACTACATTAATAACAGATATTTACTAGTGACAGGTTGTTTTGTGTATTCATGCAGCGAGCCAGCTAGGTATTTCGGTTTTTAAATACAATGTCTCGAAACTGGTGGCGACATTTTCGATATAAGAACTGGGTTGAAAACATGCCCAGTGAGCTTTTCGGCAGATCTTCTCAGTGGGCCGTGATTACGACCCAGTAGTAGAAGCAGACGTGAAACTGCTACCCTTAAACTGTTAAATCTTCTTTGGACATACGCGGGCGCTCTATCAACGGTTAACAAACCCTACCTCTCCCGGTTGAGTCCGTACTTGCCCATCCATCCTGGTGTAACTGAAGCTTCCGTCTTAAAATGAAAATTTCGGAGCATCGGTCTACCGGGACATTTCACCCCCTCGGGAAAAGATCTTCCCTTTGTCTTTGACCTCCAAAGGTGACATTCACGGAAAAATATAGGCCGGTGCTATTTTAGTCCGATACAAAAGGCCGTATAATAAAACTAAAACATCTTTAGATTAATACGTGAAGCAAAAACTTTGTATCCCTTTTTACGAAAATTGCGCGGACGGAGGAGTATGAAATTTTCCATACTTATAGAGAATATAGAGAAGAAGTGCACAATGCTAATTTTTTTTTTTATAATGCATAAAAGATACATTAAATCAATAAAGAAAACATTACACACATTACATACCATGTATTTGACGCACACACGCATGCATACTATTTATTGTCAAACTTTTGTTCTTGACGTCTGTGGTCAAATTGAGAATAGATTAAATATTGTTTGTGATTATTAATATTATTTTATAGTGTAGCCTTGGCGAAATTTGAGATTATAGAAGATTATACAATCATAATAGTGTACAAACTTACAATTCTAATTAATTATAGTCGAATTTCGACTACAGCGGGACCTCTAGTTATATTAAATGTAACTGTCTCGAGTTTCGTCCTTTTAGTCTTGTCTGTGATCAACGCTAAGCCTCAGGGTACACGGTTAATCGGCAGTTTGAAAACACCTGACCCTTGCAATCGGATAAATCTGTTCAGATAGTTTAAGCGTACCGTAACAATTCGTATACCCGATTAACTGGCTGTCTATTAGTTGTCCAAATGGCTTAGCGGTCGCTTCGAAGATGTCTCTCGTTTGTTACCGAATTTGATTTATTTATTTTGACGAAGTCGTCGTGGCCTAAGGGATAAGACGTCCGGTGCATACGTGTTGAACGATGCACCGGTGTTCGAATCCCAGGCGGGTACCAATTTTTCTAATGAATTACGTACTCAACAAATGTTCACGATTGACTTCCACGGTGAAGGAATAACATCGTGTAATAAAAGTGAAATCCGCAAAATTATAATTTGCGTAATTACTGGTGGTAGGACCTCTTGTGAGCCCGCGCGGGTAGGTACCACCGCCCTGCCTATTTCTGCCGTGAAGCAGTAATGCATTTCGGTTTGAAGGGTGGGGCAGCCGTTGTAACTATACTGAGACCTAAGAACTTATATCTCAAGGTGGGTGGCGCATTTACGTTGTGGATGTCTATGGGCTCCAGTGACCACTTAACACCAGGTGGGCTGTGAGCTCGTCCACTCATCTAAGCAATAAAAAATAAATAAATAAAAAGATAGTTTAAGCTTACCGTAACAATTCGTATATCCGATTAACTGGCTGTCTATTAGCTGTCCAAATGGTTTAGCGGTCGCTTCGAAGATGTCTCTCGTTTATTATCGAATTTGATTTATTTATTTTTATTTCATTTTATTTATGTACACACAAAAAAGAAGACACAGTACAGAGTAATAGGAAAATTATGTACAAAGGCACTGCTTATTTCTTTAAGAAATCTCTTCGAGCAGACCTGCGAGAGGATTATGAGAATAATAATTAAAATTTATGAGTGTGTGTGTAGAACAGCTAAAATAACAAATACAACATGAGAATTATAGTAATGCACATACACTTAGCAAATATTGTTAAACTTGTTATTTAATTAATCACCCTTTAATGTTTTCAGTATTTAAGCGGATTTTTTAAGATTAAATCTACCTTTACGATTAGATCTCACTTTTCTTTATTGTCATTATATTACTTCCGAGATTTATTTTTTATTACTTAGATTGCTGGACGAGCTCACGGCCCACCTGGTCTTAAGTGGTTACCGGGGACATCTACAACGTAAATGCCTACGCGCAAATAAAAATATTTTATTCATCCGTGACCACGAAAACTGGTTTGATTGAATTACGTCTACGACTCATGAAATTCAAAGAAAATCGTAGAATTTTTTCTTAAAGAATGAAGCTTATTTAATTAAATTTATTCACGCATATACCTAACTTTCTAAATACAGCTTCTAATAAGTTAAGGTTAAGCTATCCTAAAAGAACAAATCAAGCGGTAAAATAGGAAGGACTTACAAAATCACACCGAGTTTTTTAAAGGACCGAAATTTCCCACACTACCCTATATAGGCAGCGACAACATACCAGTACAAAAAATACAAAAAATAATGTGTTTACTCAACAATAACAAAGATGTTATGTTTAAAGTTTAAAGAAATTTACAACTCACCTGGCATATGATTGTTGTCGCTCTTTTAAATCGGAGGTAGCCTGCCGATAGCAATTTCTATTCGACGCTTCTAAAATCAAAGCACTGTTTGATTGGTTAGCAAAATAGGTCTATAGAATGAACTCGCCTATTCAAAAAAAATATCCAAGCAGCAACAAAAATGGGCAAGTGTAAACGATATCCACAATAAAGGTATTGTGTTAATGTATTGAATACTGTAAAAGCGAGTAAACAAAGGCATTGTTTCTTACTGTTTCCATTTCACCTTTTGTTCGGCGTAAAAATGATGTATAGCGTAGCGTCATAGCATCGCCGCTACGTAGCTACGTAGCACCTATAGATTAAGTATCGTAGTAGCAAAGTAGCTGCGTAGCGCGTTTATTATAAGTGTCGTTGTAGCTACGTAGCGTCATAGCATCGCCGCTACGTAGCTACGTAGCACCTATACATTAAGTATCGTAGGAGTAAAGTAACTGCGTAGCACGTATATTATAAGTGTCGTTGTAGCTACGTAGCGTCATAGCATCGCCGCTACGTAGCTACGTAGCACCTATACATTAAGTATCGTAGGAGTAAAGTAACTGCGTAGCACGTATATTATAAGTGTCGTTGTCGCTACGTAGCCTCATAGCATCGCCGCTACGTAGCTACGTAGTACCTATACATTAAGTATCGTAGGAGTAAAGTAACTGCGTAGCACGTATATTATAAGTGTCGTTGTCGCTACGTAGCGTCATAGCATCGCCGCTACGTAGCTACGTAGCACCTATACATTAAGTGAGTCTTCTATTATCAAAGGTGGCAATCTGTGCATTTGAACAAGAAAATGTTATTGATATGTCAATACAGATTGATTTGAATATAATCGTCTCCTTCAAAGAATACGGTTCAAAACCTGCATTAAATAAAGGTTAATACTTAACCTGTTATTTATCTAAGATGTCGTTCAGACGAGTTTTGTGGCTGCCAATGGAATACAAAGTCAATAATTCGTTTTTCTGATTTACCAATAATTGTCCAAAACTCACATTGCCGGCTTTGATACTAGTCGACTCAAGTATCGTAGTAGCAAAGTAGCTGCGTAGCGCGTTTATTATAAGTGTCGTTGTCGCTACGTAGCGTCGTAGCCCGTATGCATTAAATTATCGTAGCAGCTTAACGATGGCGTAGCAGAACTATTCTACATTGTATGTAGGATAAGTGCGTAAGGGAACTTATGGACACCAAAGCCTGAATGCCGTTTCCTACGTATACATATACTTATACATATGGTTGGAGCTTCAATAGTATTATTTTATATCTGGTCTAGTCGTCAGTAGGAACACAAGGCTGCTACGCGGCTAAAAATATAGGACTTTTTTTGCCTTTTTTTGGGTCACTTCGAAATCCCTTTCTAAACATGGGGGCAGTAAATCGGTACACGATCACGATGATGAACTGTTTGTGGAATTCGAATTCTGCGTATTATGGGCACTCGAAATCAAGTTACAGATCGGTCGCAGAGTCCTTTAGGCCATATCTTATATTTTTCATTAGATAACATTTTTTTTTTTGGAACGAAGTTCCTTATGGGTCTATGCGGAGGGGTACCATAACCGGGAAAAAATGTCCGTAACGTAAGACTTTTATTAGTAATGCATACAGTGTACGACTTAACTTTGTAATAACGTACAAATTAGTAATGCACACAGTGTACGACTTAATTTTGTAATAACGTACAAAAAATATATTTTTTTTATCATTCATTGACCACGATCTCAGAGCGTTCGTTTGCGCAATACATTAACTCTTATGCAAACGACCGTGTATGAAGTGTACCACAATAAGTTCGCACGTTACCGAATGACCGTGGGTTTCTGCGAACCTCCAGTTTTATTTTCATTATACCTCGAATAGAACTTAAAATTAATATTTTTATACTAAGGAACTTCGTTCCTATCCGGTATCCCACGACACCACACATCTTTTTTGCGTCTTTAGACCTAGTCTGTTAAAAACAACACACCGTCCACCAGATTGTGAAGGGTCAGCATCATGGATGTCAATGTCAAGGGCATAGATAGCCAAGCCACTGCGCACCACTCCAGTAAAATACATAAAAACGATATCTATACTAAAATTATAAAGAGGAAAGATTTGTTTGTTTGTATTCGGAACTACTAAACCGATTTGAAAAATTATTTCACTGTTTGAAAGCTAAACTATTCCCGAGTTACATATAATAAAATAATGTACTACGACTTTGTAGAACACATTATTATTTACAAAAAGTGTCACGACAGCATATGTCTAACTATTGTAGTTATACCGCAATAAGTGCTCTTTTATTAAAAAAAATAAACCAACGTCAAATATCGTTGAAATTTTTGTTAAAGAACCGAGCGGAGCCGGAGCGGGCCGCTAGTTAGTTATACGAATGTAGCTTTATAACATTAAATTTAAATTATCATACGTACGCTCTATCTTATAAAACATATTTCACCTTAAATACTGACCCACTTCCAATGCCTTATGCGTGGAATTCTCTGAATATCAGAGAATGCTTTGTCAATAAGACCAACTACGAAATTGACTATGTTAAAATGAAACTATGATGTTGAGGGTGATTTATTAATGTTACTCGACGTGATTGGGATTCCATAATCATAACTTTTTTTTTTTTGATAGCAAAGATGTGTGGACGATCTCACAGCCCACCTTGTGTTAAGTGGTTACTGGAGCTCATAGACATCTACAACGTAAATGCGCCACCCACCTTGAGATATAAGTTCTAAGGTCTCAGTATAGTATCTTTTGAAAAGTATCTGTGTATAACGACATAGGGAAGATCTTCCACGGAGCGCGTGATACTGCTCCGTAGAACGACGGTGCGAATGCTTCGATACTTATATATACTAGTATGTAAGCTTATCTTGAAAATGTCGTTAGCGAGATTCGGGCATCTGACTAATAATATCTCGTGTCCTATAATAGCTACCCTCCGAGAGAAATTTGGCGTTTGTGTGGCGCATTTACGTTGTAGATGTCTATGGGCTCCAGTAACTACTTAACACCAGGTGGGCTGTGAGCTCGTCCACACATCTAAGCAATAAAAAAAAAAGCACATAAATAAACATCAACAACGCAAATGGTAACGCTAAAAAAACCTTGAGACCTGAGTTTTAAGTTTGAATTTTGAACAACCGCTACCCTTCAAACCGAAACATATTACTGCTTCAAGACAGGAATAGGCAGGCTGGTTGCATTTACCCGAGCGGACTCATAAGATATCTTACCACAAGTAAAAGACGCCTTTCTTGGATAAGTAATCGAACGTCTTTTGCAGTGAAGCCTATCCCCTCACGCCGCTGCCGGATGAAGTAGGAGGTGTCATCACCGAGGGCCCCGCGCTTCTCTTAGCCGCGTGGACTCCTAAGGGTCACGGGCTGATCACCGTGAAAGACTACGATATATACTACCGCCCGGCGCCGAGATCTTCCACTGGGTATCGGGTTACGGACACCGGCGTACCCGGTACCATTCACAACGGTGTACCCGATTGGCTGTACGAAGGTAAGAGCTTTGAATCGTTAGTAAGAATATCAGCATATTTTCGCTTCGATATAAACCTTTGTGTAAATTTTTTATTGGAATATAGACCGTGCGGTAAATTGAGTAAGGTAATTTCTTGTATTGACGTTCTTCAGGTAATTGAAATGTGGAATCCATCTCGTCTATTTACGAACAAAAACCAACTATCGGTGGATTTAACTGGTGATATTAAACTCATTTACGCTGTCATAGTATTGATGAAAAAAGTGTCCAGATTTTTTATAGTTCAGTGATTTACTCGCCACCCGTTCCCACTTTTGTAACTTTTATATTACCAGTATCCTCAGCGTCCTTTATAAGATGAGATACAGGTAAGCCAAGGGAAAGTTACCTAATGTGTCTTGAAACAATGGCCTTGTAATCAATGAGAAGACAATTTTTTGAAATTATGATTCAATAAGAATGTAAGCCATGATGACGCTTCGCCAGAAAATGCGAAATAGATTTACCAGGGTGAAGAGAATGTTAGGTACTCGCCGTACCTCTGGTCAAAGTCAATGGCTCTCAAAGGGGCACCCCGCTAGGAAAATATTGCTTTGTTTGGGGCCTGTGCGTGTGATTATCTCATGTGTTTAGTGTTCCATCGTGATTTTTTCGCTCAGCTCGTTGACTTTGAAGCAAATCAAATTGGAAACAATTGGTATGCAGTCTAATAAGCCTAATTGTTTTGGAGGTAAGTAAAATGTGGATATAAGGAGGTAAATATATATATATATTATACATTTGGAGTTTATCATTTTATTTGTTCTGATATATCTTTATTATATACGGTATATTAATTTAAATTTTATTATAATTATTATACAATACTTTCTATCGGTAAATGATCACCCGAAAACCTGTGAATACGTAAATTTATTTTGAAAAACTCTAAAATTAAGGATCTAACAAACGTAGGTTTTTTTTACCGAACTCAACTTTTCTCCGGAGAATTTCTTCATTACCTCTATTTTTGACAATATCTCCAACAGATATCATCTAAAATTATTATTCTTTTTATTATTATTGCATAGCTATAAATTTTGACTAAAGGCGCCTAAATAATTTTGTGGTCATTTAAATCCAATGATCAGTAAAAGAATACTAGAAAGAAAAGCATTATGGAATGTTAAAGAAAAAATCGATTGCCTTTGGTAGAGGTGTATTCGATAAAAGCCACCATCACCATAATCCCCCAGCATTGCTTCTACTTTCACCTCAGTGCTAACATATTAGCATTTAGAACGCTGAACACGTAAGATCCCTTGTGACTACGAAATAGATCGTGCAAGTCGTCATAATATTAATACAAGATAATATTAATATAAAACTTTTCTCAATACTGCTGTGAGTTTGTCTCATTCTTGTTTCGTTAACCCGCGTCCTTTGTTCAAGTGAAAAAAATCGGTTGTCTGTAAAGTCGGTTTACTGACGATAGTTGAACGCGACAACGTCATAAGAAAATACTGATGGAATGGTTTTTTACTCATCGTGAAATAGTTCTGTTAACTTATCTATATATTAATACGTGAAGCAAAAACTTTGTATCCCTTTTTACGAAAATTGCGCGGACGGAGGAGTATGAAATTTTCCACACTTATAGAGAATACAGAGAAGAAGTGCACAATGCTAATATTTTTTTTAAATAATGCATAAAAGATACTTTAAATCAATAAAGAAAATATTACACACACTACATACCATGTATTTGACGCACACACGCATGCATACTATTTATTGTCAAACTTTTGTCTTGATGTTGTGGTACAAATTGTGTAGCTGTGTGACGACAAATTGAGAATAAAATACAATCATAATAGTGTACAAACTTACAATTCCAATTAATTATAGTCGAATTTCGACTACTGCGGGACCTCTAGTTGTTATAGTTTTGTCAATTATAGCATAACCTACAATCGCTGCACTAGCGGACCGATGCTATTTGTTTTAATGATGAAAGCACGAACATTCGACAATATATCACTGAACATATATTTTATATCGAAAGAATAATTACCTTTATCGCCGCAATTATCGTTGCTAGAAGCAATTGACACCACATTCACTTTTCACTGAACTTCATACTTGACGAAAACATGTAAATGTATTATTGTATAGCAGCTGTCCACGCGGATGCATCGCTCACTCAAGTAGGAGAGAGACAGATGTCGAACGCTGCCGAACGCGGAGGCCGATTGTGCCTCTTTGTCGCTCGCTGTGCGCTCTCGCTTGCACTTCAAGCCTTAAATGGAACGCTTCAGAGCGAGGTAACGCCGCGTGAGTCATGGTTTTTCTTGCGTGCAGCCGTACAAGGTAAATGCGCCACCTACCTCGAGATATGTTCTAAGGTCTCAGTATAGTTACAACGGCAACCCCACCCTTCGAACCGAAACGCATTACTGCTTCACGGCCAAATAGGTGGGGTGGTGGTACCTACCCGTGTGGACTCCCAAAAGGTCCTACCACCAAATAACTAAATAACTTTATAATTAACTTCCTGTGGCGGGTAGCCATTATACAACGCAAGATATTTGACAGATGTCCGAATCTCGCTTACGACATTTTCAAGATAAGCCCCCCTCCGTTACCTCCGTCCGTAACTAATCACGTCCGAGTCACCAGTTTGTAGGAATTGACGACGAAAGGAAGATTTTCCACCGAGCGGCTGATATTGCTCGGTAGACCGACGGTCCGAATGTTGTTGTTCGGAACTTGTATATATGCAAGCTTGTCTTGAAAATGTCGTAAACGAGATGCAGGCATCTGTCAAATATCTTGCGTTGTGTGATGGCTACCCGCCACACTTCCCATATTGGTATCTCCTGAGCGCTTTAACGTTTCTTTATTCAAATAATAATAATAATAATAATAATATTTATTCATTCAAGCCTCTTAAAATACAAACACGTACAAAAATACTTAACACTAGTATACTATAGTATAATAGTAATAATATACATGGCTTTTTTATGAGGTATACAATAACAATATTCCCTGACTTTTATGCTAGGAAAACCTGTGTTACAAAAGTCAGTGGTTCAGTGCTAGGTCACCAGGTAAAGAAATGAGGTTTGTGGAGAGTACTCAATGGTAGGCAGCAGCTTGGCTGTACCCCTGGGATTGCTGACGTTCACTCACTATCAGGTGGGCCTTATGCTTGTCTGCAAGGGCAATAAAAAAAGCGTCAAACAGTAAAGGGTTCAGTGTGATAACTTAAATGTACATTTAATAGAAGGCAGCGGTTTGGCTGTGCCCCTGGCATTGCTGCAGTCCATGGGTGACGGTAACCGCTCATCATCAGGTGGGCCGTACGCTTATCGGTCTACAAGGGCAATAAAAAAAAATTAAACAGTACTTATTGTCGTAAAGAGTTCAGTATAACAGCTTGAAGTTTTATTATTGTGAAAATGGCAGCATATGCGATCTCCAACCGAAATTTACTAGTATGCTACCATTACTAGGTGGGGCATATTCTGAGCTCGGACGGGTTGATACAACTGTCCTGTTAACTTCTGCTGCGAAGCAATCATGCGTTTCGACTTTAGGATGGCTTGATTCACGCTGTGATATGTTTATGGCCCGATAACCGTTTAACATTAAAGTGAGAACTAAGTTTGCTTACAAATATCACCCAATATAAAAACTGTTGTGTAATTTAAAGGAAAAACATACATACACAAAATATTCATCAACTTATGGATAAGTACAAAGGGAACTTTACTGCTTGAGTAACTAAATTATTTAGAAATATAGAGACACCCCATCAACGCCAGTGCTTCTGTTCATTGATAAACGGAAATCAACTTTTAATTAATAAGCAAAATCAGAGATTTAATAATCATCGATTTCAGTCGATTTAATCATCACACATTATTATATTCCTGTATAAAATAGATTTCATTTCTAAACACTATTGCTTCAAAATTATCACTAGTAAACGATATCTGACCTACGTCTATGATAATAGACGATGACCGAGCTTTGCTCGGTATTTTTTAATATTTTATATGAAAAAGACACAAATAATATAAATAAACAATTCATTTTCTTGGTCTAACCCTAAACCAAACACTCATTGGCTTCGGGTGGCTTAACAACGCCATCTGCTGAAATAGCTTAATAGTATTATTATTCACCAATAGATGTCGGGAATAATCATAAAGTTGATTATTGAAAACGCGAATAAAACAACATTTTCTGAAAATAATTCCTAGCTAGATCGATTATACTAAATTTTATGAAAATCGTTGGAGCCGTTTCCGAGATTTAGATTATATAAATCAGAAGAAAAACCATTAAAAAAAATAACAATCAGCACACGTTTACAGAGACTTAAAACAATGACTCACGCACACCATGTCCACGACTACCTTCTCTCACGAACGCCGCCGATTGAATGAATGTTTCGTTTTTTTTTTTTTTTTTTCCTACCTAAGCTGATAGCCCTAGCGGCTATTTCAGCGTAACCCTAACTTTAGTAGGTGAGCTCACGGGGCTCAAACCTGACGATGTTGCTAACACGAACCCTAGCAAGAGTCGTGCTTCGCAGAATCTACCACCGGATCGGAAACGCGACCCACTGAGAAGATCCGACGAGAAACTCAGTGGGCTGTGTCTGAGAGTTAATTTACTCGTCGAGCCCTTCGTCGCAAGCGACGGGTTCGACGAGAACGGTGACCGGTGCTTGAAGTACCTAAAAGCACCGTTAGTGGATCGGGAGGATCCGAGATGACGTGTTTTGGGCGACGTCGACTGCTTTCCATTCTGTCCGCAGGATCGGGAATGTAGTTACCGGCGGCCACGATGAGAGGGTTCTCGTGTCGTGCCGCTTTATCGAAGTGGCGCATGGACGCCGACTGAAGATACTTACTGATGGACTCTAAGTCCAGGTCGTCATGGAGGTCGACGTTCCTGACGAACCACGGGGCTCCGACGGCTATCCTGCAAAAACGGGATTGAATAATTTGAAATGTTTTTAGGTGTATGCGGGCCGCGTGAGCGAACACTACACTTGCATAGGTCATGACGGGGCGTATGCAAGTTTTGTAGAGTGTCACCTTATTTCTAAGGGACATTTTACTTCGCCTACATATCATCGGGTAGAGACGTCCTAGAATGAAGGCGGCACGGTCGCGTACCGTCTTGATGTGGGGGCGGAATGTCATCCTACTGTCGAGGGTGACGCCTAAATATTTGACCTTCGGGGCCCACGGTATGGGCTGGTCGAACATCGTGATTGGGCGAACGGCGCGGGCGGGGGTGTTGACGCGCTTAGTCGGGAGAGGGATGCTCAGCGTGGTGTTCGGAGGGCGACCCCTTTTGAAGAGCACCGCTGTGCTTTTCGTGGGGTTGATGTCGATGCGCCACTTCCGGAACCACTGTCCCATGGTGGTAGCTGCGGTCTGAAGTCGTCGATGAAGCAACGCCTTCTTCCTACACGAGTAGTAGATGGCGGTGTCATCGGCGAAGAGCGCCAGATGGGTCTCCGGAGACCGGGGTATATCATTGATATACAAACTGAATAGTAACGGGGAGAGGGCGGAGCCTTGCGGGACTCCGGCTGTGACGTGACGGGGCCGGGAACGCGTTCCCTCGACTCGATATCGGAACGAACGGTTCGACAAGTAGTCTCGTATGATGAGCACGAGCCTGTCTGGCACTCCCATGTTATACAGTTTGTATATCAAACCGTTGTGTCAGACTTTGTCGAACGCCTTCGCTATATCGAAGAAGAGGGCTCCTGTCGGAATGGGAATGTTTCGAGCAAAGGCGTTGCTATTTATAGGCACTGTACCCGCAACATTATTATGAAATTCGTGTTTCCTAAATTAACACTTAAAGTCTTTGAACGATGTTCTCTCGACAAATGTCAACCGACAAATGCGCGGGTGACGGAGCTGCGTGCCGGTTTTATACCCTTTTTATAGGGTATTCCTTACTATATATATATGTCAGCAGACGTCAGGGATGGCTGAGCGGTAGTTTCCGTCATCACTCGTATTTGGTTGAACTCGGTTTAGTCAATAAAACTTTTTGAATAATAATTATTGAAACTCACCACACACAACTTTCACAATGACAGGGTAAACCGACAGTTTCGTTGCACATACCGACAGACCGACTGACCGACTGACTGACTGACAGAGACTCACTGACTGAGACGGACGGAACTACTGTCTGACACGGAATGCCACGACTCTGTCCACGTACCGCCATTTTATACTGTGGCGTTACGGAGTCTACCCTTCATTTTGTGATATTTATCAAAACAACATTTCATCATTTAAAATAATAATCAAAACCACCGTCTTAATATTACTAAAAGTCGTTATCCACGACAACTAAAAGTCGTTATCCACGACATATATATATTAATATACAGGAATTGCTCGTTTAAAGGTATAAGATAGACAAATGTGATATCAGTACTCGTCACATACGTTGGTATGAACTGACTAGGTGAGTCCTTTATATTTTAAGTATGTAGGAATGTAATGAATTATTTTATCAATTTGTGATAATATTTAAAACTTATTAACAGTGTGTGCACTTCTGATGATAAACGACGCTATGAAAAACCTGGGATTAATTGTTTATTGGACCCCTAAACATAACGACTTAAATTAGTGTGTAGAGGACAACACTATGAGACAAGGACAAGGTTTACTGGTGAAAAACGTATAGGTAAGTGTAGAAAATTTCATACTCCTCCGCCCGCGCAATTTTCGTAAAAAGGGATACAAAGTTTTTGCTTCACGTATCAATATATACTAGAGGTCCCGCAGTAGTCGAAATTCGACTATAATTAATTGGAATTGTAAGTTTGTACACTATTATGATTGTATTTTATACTTCTATAATCACAAATTTCGCCAAGACTACACTATAAAAAATATTAACAAAGACAAACAATATTTATTAATCTATTCTCAATTTGACAACAGACGTCAAGAACAAAAGTTTGACAATAAATAGTATGCATGCATGTGTGCGTCAAATACATGATATGTAGTGTGTGTAATGTTTTCTTTATTGACCTTTTATGCATTATTTAAAAAAAAAATTAGCATTGTGCACTTCTTCTCTATATTCTCTATAAGTGCGGAAAATTTCATACTCCTCCGTCCGCGCAATTTTCGTAAAAAGGGATACAAAGTTTTTGCTTCACGTATCAATATATATAGATGTAAACGGTTACATCTGAATTTTTCGTTCTTGCATAACAGGGCATCAATATGAAGTTCTTGGTTGTTTTTTCGATGTGCGTGCTTGCTGTCAGCGGCGCTGCTTTAGAAGTGGAACTCGACTTTCTTTCCGGTCCAGTTAGCGCCGAAGAGGAGAGACTCATAAACTCGATTCTCACTGCTGACTTTGACACCGCCTTTGCTCAGACTATGCAACTCCAGAGACAGTCGAAAGAAAACATCATCGAAGACGCCGTCACGAAACTCGTCAGAGGCAGCAAAAGGAACGTATTAGACTACGCCTACAAACTATGGTTCGGCGAGGCCAAAGGATCGTCAAAAACCATTTCCCAGTTCAGTTCAGACAGATCTCGTCGTCGTGGCCTAAAGGATCCACGTCCGGTGCATTTGTATATAGCGATGCAACGGTGTTCGAATCCCGCAGGCGGGTACCAATTTTTCTAATGAAATACGTACTTAACAATTGTTCACGATTGACTTCCACGGTGAAGGAATAACATCGTGTGATAAAAATCAAACCCGCAAAATTATAATTTGCGTAATTACTGGTGGTAGGACCTCTTGGTGAGTCCGCACGGGTAGGTACCACCGCCCCGCCTATTTCTGCCGTGAAGCAGTAATGAGTTTCGGTTTGAAGGATGGGGCAGCCGTTGTAACTATACTGAGACCTTAGAAATTATATCTCAAGGTGTGTGGCGCATTTATGTTGTAGATGTCTATGTTACTTAACACCAGGTGGGCTGTGAGCTCGTCCACACATCTAGGCAATATAAAAAGAAAATATCTTATCAAAGAGCGTTGTCAAGATTATCTCTAAAAGGGACAATCTTGCCATCAAACTTGGATACGCCCTGGACGCAGAAAAAGACAGGACAGCCTATGGCGATGCTAACGACAAGACGAGCGAGAACGTCAGCTGGAACGTTCCTTTGTGGGATAACAACAGGGTCTACTTCAAGATTGTCAGCGTTTTCCGCCACCAAAGTCTGAAAGTGGGAACGGATGCAGATAATCAAGGCGACCACGGTACTTATGGCGACGACGTAGCTGACACCCACATACACCAGTGTACTTGAAGCCCGCCAATCTCGAAGGCGATGTTATGTTCTACATTTTCAATCGCAAATTCAATCAGGCCCTGAAGCTCGGTAGGGCGGTCGACTGCGATGGAGACCGTATCGTGTACTCTCACTACGGCAATGTGGATGGCCAACCAGAACTCTACGGTTGGCATATCTCTGCATTCAACTAAGAGATAGTATATTTTCAAAAAAAAAAAACAATTCACTACTATTATAGATATATTGTTTTGTAATTTCCATTCAACGTTACCCAATGACCTGGATTTAATAACTTTTCGAATAGTTTAAATTATTGTATTAAAAAGTATTATATCTATTAATTAATACTGGTGGTATTGGTTAAACTATGTTTTTAATTTGTGATAATATTTAAAGCTTATTAATAGTGTGTGCTCTTCTGATGATAAACAACGCTATGGAATAAAACTTGGAATTAATTAGACTGAGACCTTAGAAGTTATATATTATTTATATATGTTGTCTGGTATCTGTTTCCGGTATGCCGAAGAAAAGCAATACGTTGAATAAGGAAGGGTTTTATTTTTCATTCAAGTTTTTTTTTTCTTACCACTCCATTTTTTCTGCGTATCAATGTAGCCCGTTTTATAGAACACGCCCCGTCATGACTTACGCGAGTGTGGTGTTCGCTCACGCGGCCCGCACGCACATAGACACCCTCCAATCTCTACAATCCCGCTTTTGCAGGTTAGCCGTCGGAGCTCCGTGGTTCGTGAGGAACGTTGACCTACACGACGACCTGGACCTCGAATCTATCCAGAAATACATGAAGTCAGCGTCGGAACGGTACTTCGATAAGGCTATGCGTCATGATAATCGCCTTATCGTTGCCGCCGCTGACTACTCCCCGAATCCTGATCACGCAGGAGCCAGTCACCGTCGACGCCCTAGACACGTCCTTACGGATCCATCAGATCCAATAACCTTTGCATTAGACATCTTCAGCGCTAACACTAGGAGTAGGCTTAGGAACCCCGGTAACCGTACTCGTCGAAATCGACAAAGAGTTCGCCGTGCAACCCAACCCATGAATCAGCTCGTTGAGTTTCTCGCCGGATCTTCTCAGCGGGTCGCGATTCCAATCCGGTAGTAGATTCATTCGCGAAGCAGCTACTCTTGAGCTGTTAGGTCTCCTTCGGAGGCGCTCGGGTAGCTGTTAGCAAATCCCACCCCTCCTGGCTGAGCCTTTGCTCGCCCACCTGTCCTGGTGAAACTGGTAAGGCCTCCGGGCCACCAGTAATCCGTCAATATCATAAATATATATATATATATATATATAAAATTTCCGAGATGAAAACGTAATCAATGTTTTTTTTACAAACAGTAATTTTGTTTGTCTTATCGTATTTCAATAGCATTTGACCTCCATTAGTGATTAAAATTTAATCTTTTGAAATGACTTGTATATAATGAAGTGTAAACACAATTTACACGGGTATTCATTTTAGAGTCAGACACGTACCACAGCGAAGTATAGAAGTGAGTGTTATTTATTTGATAGAAAATCGTTTCTTAGGCGATTGATTTACCATCTTTTCTCTCTTCCTCCTATCTTTTCTCTCTCTCGCTACTATTACATCATCCAGAATTCAGATAAAACGATTTTTTATTATATTTAACTTTAACGAATTCCGGCAAAGCTATACTGAGATTTTTTTAACGACTCACCCGTTTTTTATCTTAAGCAATTACCGAGCTGTTTCTCTTCTCTCTCTCTTTCTCCTCTTTTTTCTCTCTCTCGTCACTAGATCATTCAGAGTTCAGATAAAACGATCGTCAGCATTTTTTATTAACAAAGCTATACTGAGATTTTTTTAACGACTCACCCGTTTTTTATCTTAAGCAATTACCGAGCTGTTTCTCTTCTCTCTCTCTTTCTCCTCTTTTTTCTCTCTCTCGTCACTGGATCATTCAGAGTTCAGATGAAACGATCGTCAGCATTTTTTACTAATTTAACATTAAGAAATTCCGGCAAAGCTATACTGAGATTTTTTAACGACTCACTCGCTTTTTATCTTAAGCTGTTTGTTGTTGTTGGCATTCCAGGGAAAGTTTCTGGTTCCATAAAAGTACGATAGGTGGCGCGGTGTTACAGTGCGACCGGGTTCCGCAACCATTTATACAGTTTAACAAAGACGAGTCAATTTGTTTTCAGGGAATAAACATTATGAAGCTCTTGTTGGTGTTGGCAATCTGTGTGCTGGCAATCCCCAGAAATTCTGGTGCCGTGGGCTTAGTGACTTCGCGTGACAGGTATGTACAAATTATTTACGACGCAGTCAACACTGAGGACTACGCAAAGGCTGTAACTGCAAGCGTGCATCTTAGGAGAGAGACGAGGGGGGATGTCGTCGTGAATGCAGTCACCAGACTCATTGAAGATGGCAAAAGAAATATCTTAGAGTTTGCCTACAAGCTGTGGAAGTTTGATGAGGGCCAACAGGTTGTCAAGGAGCTGTTCCCTGCTCAATTCAAACTGATCTTTTCCGGGAATCTCGTTAAAATCATCACTATTCGTGATGACCTCGCGCTAAAACTCGCTGGTGCTGCCGACGAACTAAACGACAGGGCCGCATACGGTGACGGCAGCGATAAGACAAGCGAGAACATCAGCTGGAAGTTTGTACCTATCTGGGAAGACAATAGGGTTTACTTCAAGATCTTTAACATTCGGCGTCGGCAATACTTGAAGCTAGGGGTGGATGCTGATGGTGAAAACGACCACGCTGTTTTCGGAGATAACTTTGCTGATACCCGCAGACATGAGTGGTACCTGAAGCCAGTCCAGCTTAACGGCAAATTACTGTTCTACATCTATAACCGTCAATACAATCAGGGCTTGAAGCTAAGTAGAACTGCCGACAGTGCAGGAGACCGACGTGCCTACTCGAACGCCGGCGAAGTCGATGGTCAACCAGAGCTTTTCGGCTGGTCCATCGTTTCCTTTTACTAACTGTTTTGAAAATACACTTTACACCACTGAAATTGAAAATTAAAATTGTTCGTAAAATTCTTGTGAATTTTTAAAACTGATATCAATAAAGTCACATTCCTAAGCCGTTGTTTTATTTTTGATTAATTTCAATGGAAAAGAACGGTAATTGGTGCTGGGCCGAGAGTTGTGGTTTCGATTCTCACTTTATACAGATATTCGTGTAGTAAACAAGTTTGTTTGTTCTTTGTCTGTTTTTTTTTCCTACCTGTGCTGATAGTCTTGAGAGGCTATTTCAGCTTTACCCTAGCATGTAGGTGAGCTCTCGGGGCTCAAACCGGAGGTGTTGCTAACACCGGCCCTAGCAAGAGCAGTGCTTCGCAGAATCTACCGCCGGATCGGAAACGCGACCCACCGAGAAGATCGGCCGAGAAACTCAGTGGGCTCTGTCTATGGATTAATTAATAAAGGGGATGGCCCATTTTAGGCCCAAAGCGGACAATAGATTATAGAAAAAATACTTAGTGCATTAATTTTGTCATTAATAAATATGCATTTACTTTCTTCCAAATAAGCGCCACTACAGTTTACAATAAGTAGTTTAAAAAAAGTAACTCTATTGAAAAAACAAGGATTTTTATTTTTGCGGGAAAAATATTGCCAGCTTCAAAACCTTTTACGTATAAAGTAAATATTTTGAGTATATAAATAAAACATATAAATAAATCATTTTAAGTATTATCATTAATCAATCGATTTTAATGAATTTTATGCACATAAAATAACATCGAAGACATACCCATTGGACTTTAACTTGTAACTATACTTGAGACCTTAGAACTTATATCTCAAGGTGGGTGGCGCATTTACGTTGTAGATGTATGTGGGCTCGAGTAACCACTTAGCAACACCAGGGTGGCTGTGAGCTCGTCCACCCATCTAAGCAATAAAAAAAACTTTACTAGTATTGTTATTTAAATATGTACAACTAAAACAAAAACATAAAAAATAATGTCGACTGTCCCTACGTATAATATCGAAATTGAAAAACGGTACTTTACAGGAGAGCACTTTGAAGTTAATTTTGTGTACCAAATTGTCATTTATTGGCCTATCTGCAAATAATTTCAGATATATGGGAAACTTTTACTGGCAATTAAATGTATATGTCATTTTATCCCAAATTCTTCATAGTTTTTGAGAAATGTTAGTTTCGATACTTTACTACGTTAATCAATCAGTGTGAATAATCGAAACGGCCTGTTTCGATTATTTACTTGGGAAATATTTTATCAAAATTATCGAATGTGACTCTTTCGATATTTTACGTTGTACATTTAAATTAAGAAAGTATCGGAAGTGTCACTTTCGATACAGTACGTCGAAGTATTTTATACGTTTCGACACTTGGCCTGTAAAACAATTTTAATTAAAACAAAGATAAGTTTAGTTTACTAAGGTTTAATTAAAATGAAATCAATCTATATAATTATATGAAAATGAACTGCTGTTCGTTAGTCTCGCTAAAACTCGGGAACGGATTTTTAGCGAGACTAACTAACGAACGAGAGAACGAGAACGGACCGATTTGGCTAATTTTGGTCTTGAATTATTTGTGAAGTCCAGAGAAGGTTTAAAAGGTAGATAAATTTGAAAATGCACGGAATTAAATAAAAATAGCAATTTTATTTTCCCTTTGATGTGTCCCCGTCGGACGGATTCCTTTTGTTTGTATTAAGTTTATTTTATACAAAAGCTTAGGTTTTTTATTTATCGATTGAGGTACTACGAAGTCTGCCAGGTCAGCTACTAAATCAATAAAATTCATAATTAATATTGCAATCACAGATTCACGTTTAATATGCATAATGAGATCAAATTAAACCCACTTTTATAAATCAGTTGGTTAAAAATAAAATATAGAAATTAAAAACTTCTTTGAACAAAATATGAACATTTTTCAAACTAAAAAATAAACAAAATAAAAGCTTTAAATTAACATAAAATCAAATAACATTCTTATTTGTTAGAGTAATACTAATAATTATTTAGTATTCTTATAAACGTACACATTTCTTATAATTTCTTCTTTAAATAATCATAAAAATTTAAAATACTGAACAAAGAGAAGTTTTAAAAAAATACTTCCTAAAAATTAAACATAAAGCAGGTAACATAACAGATTCAGGTAAGTTATTTAGTCTGAATCGTCAGAGTTTTCTTCAAATGTGTTCCTGCTATATTTCAAATTCTTATAATATCTATGATATTCTTTGGGTATGACTCCAGTGTTACATAAATGAATTAAATCCTTATATTTGGCTTCAGGTAATGGTAATGTTTGACTATACGATTTATTTAATTCGATATTAATTACTTGCCTTCTTCTATGACTTCTTGTTTCTATTTTGGTGTTTAAGCATGAAGGATTATCTTTTAGGTTGTATTTAAAATATAAACAATTTGGATCATCTTTACGCACACTAATTTCTTTAATACTGTTCCATTTCATATTTTCGTTGTTAATGTCTTTTTTCCACTTGCGATCATCCAATAAGGCTTTAAAATTAAAAAAGTCATCTTGAGTCATTTCCACTACATTATATGGGGTTTTATTAGTTTTACACCAACGCACTAACGCAAACCATTGATCTGGGGTGTATATCAGTTTCCCTTTAGACTCTCGCTCTATAAGAGCGTGTACGCTATCTCCTTCGTTCTGCGTGTGCCCTTGCTCTAAAAAGCGATGAGTAATATCGATTTTATATTTTTTAGCCAGATACATATATAAAGAGTACACGATCCGATTACGGTTTTGGCCCGCGCAATTATCGGACCAAAAAAGAAATTCCTTGGCACCTTGTTCTACTTTTCTTTTAACAAAATAAAGTAAACAACTGCTTACTTCATTTGCTCCCCTTTTGCCTGTGCACTCTGTCCACATATAACACGTCCCTTCCTTCTTCCCAATATCAAATAAAGTAAAATTGTACACAGAGAGCTTCCGTTTATAATAAAATAATCCGACGTCACCATGAGGACAATTCAAAATTTTCTGGAAATCAAATGTGGCACATACTGTTTCAGACGAGTTTTGAGCAATAATTTTATCATTATATTTAAATTCTCTGGCAACAGTTTTACTCTCAATATGTTTGTTATAGGCGCTAATTTGCTCTTCAGTTGGAGAGTTTTCGTTAGAAAAACTGTGGCATTTGTCACATATGTCCTTTTTTGCTACAAAAAATGATATATTCATGTTTTCATTAATAATGTCTGTATACTGGCGTAAACTTTGCGCTTTGTTATTATAAAGATGAAGATTCTCCCACTCATTATATAAGGAAAACATTTTTCTCATTGATAAGTTGTTATCTAAATAAAGCTTGCTACTATTTTTTCGGATGTAATGGGATTCAACTGGTTGAAAAGAGGCTACATGATCAGATACACTTTTAATCATATTAGAATCTATCTTAACTATATGGTTGCAATGCTTTCCTCTGTTATCTGGTAAAGTGATACCTTCCTGGTTTAATTTTTGATGAGCAGTACGTACGAATTGATCCGTAATAGACAAAGTGTTTAAGAAAGTTTTAAGGCAAACACGTCTATATTCGCAGTTTTGATTTTGGACTGGATCTGGTAAAAAATACTGAGTGGTAAACTGTCTTCTAGATATACTTTCAGTGGTAAAACGGCGCTTGTTTAACTTTTTGGTAAACTTGTTAATAAAATTCCATTGCTTAGTATGGTCAGCCAATTGCCAAAAACTTGTATGAATTTTCTGACGAGTTGTTTCATTAAAATGTTCGCGGCAGTTTAATTTACAAGTTGCTTTACAAATCGGTCCCATTTCTTTTTTATTATGTACCTTTCCATTCCTGCTAATATATTGTTGGCCAGTATTCACTGCAATTTTTCTTTTACTATCTATCCAGTTGTCTTTGCACCTTTTCCTTTTTTTGCCTGGGTTAACTTTAAAAGTAGATTTTCTTTTTTTAACTGTAGATGGAGAGTCACCTTCCAACAAGGTTATACGTGGAGACTCACATTCCGATTCAGTTATAAGTGACGCGACACTAGGTATGGCCACATTAGGAGAAACTATGTTAGTGTAAGTGTCCGACCGTAAACCACAAGTGTAAGTGACCTCTTCATGTCCAACTATAGGCGCAGGCAGCAACGATGTATGATTAGGCGAGTCAACATCTACGTAAGGAGACGGAATGGGAGTATTTTCGAAGCTATCAAGAATAACTGAGACGTCCTCATCGTCTTTGCAAATATTAATTAATTTTGTTGGCGTTTCCAACAAATTAATTTCATCGTCCATCATAATATTATCTTCTAATGCTTTCCAATCAGTTTCGCTTAGAGTGCATTCTTTGGGTAATGGTGACTCTAAAATTGTAAAAACAAAATATAGTCCATGTATCAAATAAGTTAATAAAACACAAATTGATCTGTAAAAAATGTACATAGTTCTGTTGATATGTTATAACATAAATTAACAATGCATAGAAATTGATTTTAAGAAAAAAATCTATAGAGATATATCGAATAGAAAAATGAAAAAAATATAATTCCAAATGAAATCATCGAAAGTGGTATTTTCGATAGGCTCATCGACTAATGTACCCACGTATAATAATGAATGTACCAGATTCGATTACACAAGGAAGTTTAACATCAGCGAATAATATCGAAACTGTCACTTTCGATACTCCAACAAAAATGTTAATCGACGTACAAAATCGAATTAGGGACTTTCGATAGTATACTTCGGGCAAATGACATTTACTTTAAAAAACATTGTTTTTGATGTAAACTTAATTAATCACTGAATATTGCTAAGGAAATCAGATTAAACAACAAGCAAAAAATAAACATCATGCACTCGGAATTAATAAATCTATTAATATACTTACCAGTTTTCCGTATTTGTACTTGCTGCTCAGCTATATCGTTTGTATTTAGCAGTCTTAGTATTCGTGAAGACCGTGTATTTTCTTGAATTAACTTACTCATGATGATAACAGTATAAAAACTTCTAATTTACAACAACTTAATAACTTTTAAAAGTGCATAGTACGCGGCAAGCGCCCGTTAGAAATCACATTACTTCAAAATTGCGTCTAGAGAACGCGCGGGCGCGCGGGGCGCCGCGTATAGCAACGAAAGCGGTAGTTTCGTCCTTCTCGCACGCTTCTTGTATCCGCGTATAGTACCGAAATTAAACATTCTATTCTTTACGCTGAATGATCTGTTAAGTATCAATATTATACTCATTGAAAACGTGGTTTAATATGTATTTTATAGCTTATTTTCTTTTTTGTGTGAAAACATACATAAAAAGGAATATATTAGTGCAATAAAAAAAATTTGCTAATTTTCAGTTTCGATAATGTACGTAGGGACAGTCGATGTATACTCGTAAAAAAAAATTAATATATAAATCAATTATCGGTTATTTAAAAAAATAATCGATATATGAATTTCATGTAATTATGTTTCTGTATACTGACAACACTGAATTTAATCTGACTGACTGACACTTCGCTTGCTGCTTGTGGTGTTGTGCTTGCGTACAAAATGGATGTGTTTTGATTTTTCTTCGATTTATGTTACTTTTATCAATAACGTTTCATACTACGACTAAAAAACATTGTGTGAATTGTGGTTTTACCCTGACCGAGATTTAAAACCGTGTATATGCTCTCCTTTGCTATTTTTAGATGATACTAATTGTGTATGAAGATGAAGAAAATATAGATATTTAAAGAATTAAGTGTGTTTTTATACCCTATTGGATAAAAATACATTAGAAACATCTTAAACATTAAGAAAAGAAAAGTTCTTGAAGTATCTCACAATCCGACACTTATTTACATAGGAAATTAACCTCAAAACGAGTTTTTATTTTTATTAATTTTTTTATAATAGTGGCGTCAATTTCAATATATTTTTTAGATATCCAATACATTTAAGAATTTGAATCAGTACATTTTTATAGTAATATTTGATGTCCATCTTGGGCCTAGCACACTATGGAGAGTGGGCAATCCCCTTTAAATTAATAAAATAGTAAATTTACTCGCCGAGCCCTTCGTCGCGAGCGACGGGTTCGGCGAGGACGGTGACCGGTGCTTGAGGTACCTAAAAGCACCGTTAATGGATCGGGAGGATCCGTAATGACGTATCTTTGTCTGGGTCTTTAATATTTAAATTTGTATTCATTTGAACGTATATACTTAAGTATCTATAAGACTTTTTGGTTCGCATAGAACACGTAATCTTAGTTTAGGGCCAGATGATGATTTGTCTTCAATAATTTATTTTCTAAATTAATACAGACACAATAATGCGATGTGATTTTGACAATATGACACTTATCTACTAAGTCGATTGACGAGCTGTAGACAATTGGGAAGCTTCTTTCTTATTTTGTATGGCTCTAGAAGGGTAGGGGAAGTCCTGGGTCACCCAGTTTGAAACTACTGGATCCAAAAGACATTCTAAATTGTAAATATTGACATCGTAGACATTGTAAACCAAATGGTCGAAGCATTGCGTTAAATAGTTAATTAGTTACATAAAACTTTTACATTAAAACTATTAATTTACAATAAATAATACATTTTTTACTGGTGGTAGGACCTCTTGTGAGTCCGCGCGGGTGGGTACCACCACCCTGCCTATTTCTACCGTGAAGCAGTAATGCGTTTCGGTTTGAAGGGTGGGGCAGCCGTTGTAACTATACTTGAGACCTTAGAACTTGTATCTCAAGGTGGGTGGCGCATTTACGTAGTGGATGTCTATGGGCTCCAGTAACCACTTAACACCAGGTGGGCTGTGAGCTCGTCCACCCATCTAAGCAATAAAAAAAAAATACATAAAAATATATATAGATAAGGATTTTTTTTAATTTATCTTTCATGTATGTGAAATCAATTTAGTCATTTAATCTAAGACCGTAATGACTTTAATGCGTATTACATCGTGCCTGTTTACTATGCGAAAAAAAATGAGGCTTGAAGGTGGATAAGCCATTTTAAAATGCATTCACGTGGTGCTGCCTATGAGAAGTCGTCGTGGCCTAAAGGATAAAACGTCCGGTGCATTCGTATGCAGCGATGCACCGGTGTTCGAATCCCGCAGGCGGGTACCAATTTTTCTAATGAAATACGTACTCAACAAATGTTCACGATTGACTTCCACGGTGAAGGAATAACATCGTGTAATAAAAATGAAACCCGCAAAATTATAATTTGCGTAATCACTGGTGGTAGGACCTCTTGGGAGTCCGCACGGGTAGGTACCACCATACCGCCTGTTTCCGCCGTGAAGCAGTAATGCGTTTCGGTTAGAAGGGTGGGGTAGCCGTTGTAACTATACTGAAACCTCAGAACTTATATCTCAAGGTGGATGGCGCGCTTACGTTGTAGATGTTTATGGGCTCCAGTAACCACTTAACATCAGGTGGGCTGTGAGCTGGTCCATCCATCTAAGCAATAAAAAAAAAAGAGATTTAGTAACCACTTAATACCTAATCACCCGAGTGAGATTAAATATACTCACCTACGCAATAAAAAAACAATATAATGATGCTCCCTGCAGATCCAACCACGGTTCTGTCTTGTTATTCCCTTCCCACAAAACCAATTTCTATTCTCACTCCTTTACAAAATGTATAAAATTTACCACACCTAATGTTAGACAAGTTGACACTAATATTATTGTAAGTGGAGAGACACTGGAGCTTGTGGATTCGACAGTTTTTCTTGGTATAACAGTTGATTCCAAGCTGCAGTGGGGTCCTCACATATGCAAGTTAGCGAGTAGGCTTAGTTCTGCAGCGTTTGCGGTAAAAAAAATACGAATGTATATTAATGAAGATACGGCACGCCTGGTTTATTTTAGTTATTTTCATAGTGTTATGTCCTATGGCATTTTGCTATGGGGCAATGCTGCCGATGTCGAAACGATTTTCATCCTGCAGAAGAGGGCTATTCGTGCTATTTATAATATGCACCCGAGGGAATCCTTGAGGGACAAGTTTAAGGAAATCAAAATTCTAACTTTAGCGTCCCAATACATTTTTGAAAATTTATTGTACGTGCGTAAAAACATTGAAGAATTCTCCAGAGTCTGCGATTTGCACAATGTGAACACTAGGAACAAACATAGGCTTGCGTTGCCGGCGGCTCGAATTAAGAAAATAAGCAACTCTTTTAGGGGGCTGGGTGTACAGCTTTTCAACAAGATCCCACTAAACGTTCAACTACTACCTGTTCATAGATTTAAGAAAACTGTTAAGGAACGTTTGTGCAACAAGGCATATTATAAAGTTAAGGATTATTTACTAGATGGCACTACGTGGGAATGAGGCGCTCGCTCCTGGCCTTTTCATTTTTCATTATTATTATAATTTTTTTAATTGTATTTTTTTGACTTGTTTTTTCTTTTATTGTGAATATTTCTATTTATTTAAAAAAAAGAAAATATTTGAGAATAAACAAAAAAAAAAGCCCACTGAGTTTGTTTCGCCGGTTCTTCTCAGGACTGTGGCTTTTTTTGGAACCGGTGGTAGAGTTAACATTGTTATTTGTATTTTGACATTCAACAAGTGTGTCATACTGACATCCAAGTTGAAATAAATGATTTTGAATTTGAATTTACTGTGCACGCGGCCAGACCGTGGAATTCGTTGCCGGCTGATATCCGAGTTTGTAAGTCTGTTTTGTTTTTAAATACAAGGTCAAAAAATGTTATCTCTCATCAACCGAATGATCATTGTTCTATACTCTTCGTATACACTGTGTTACTTATAATATTTTGTATTCAAATAAGTAGTAGTAATTAACAATATTTGCTATGTGTATGTGCATAACTATAATTCTCATATTGTATTTGTTGTAAATAAGCAGTGCCTTTGTACATAATTTTCCTATTACTCTGTACTGTGTCTTCTTTTTAGTGTGTACCTTTATGGGTGGGCCCTAAAATTCCTTGGGCCCGCGGTCTGCTCTCAACACCTGCAGATCGTTGAGGCTCACATACCCCGCGCGCCCCTAGGCGCGGGGACCTCATAGTAGGTTAGGCCCCCGGCCCTGAAAAAAAAAAGCCTCACACGATGACGGATTAGAGACCGTCAGCGTAACAATAACAATACGTCTCGGTTGGTTGACTATTCGAAGTTCACCTAGCGACTTACTTATCCGATGAAATGATTCGCTGAGTCAAAACTTTCTGAGATAGCTTCCTATCTTTACTTGATTGTTTTTTCCCGAGATCTATAACTGTATTTTTAAAGCATAGATAGATGGAAGAGCTCCCAGCCCACCTGGTGTTAAGTGCTTACTGGAGCCCTTAGATATCTACAACGTAAATGCCACCACTCACCTCGAGATATGAGTTCTAAGCTCTCAGTATAGTTAAAACAGCTGCCTCATCCTTCAAACCGAAACGCATTACTGCTTCTCGGCAGAAATAGGCAGGGTAGTGGTACCTACCCGTGCGGACTCACAAGAGTTCTTTTTATATTTTTTATTGCTTAGATGGGTGGACGAGCTCACAGCCCACCTGATGTTAAGTGGTTACTGGTGCCCATAGACATCCACAACGTAAATGCGGCACCCACCTTGAGATATAAGTTCTAAGGTCTCAAGTTTAGTTACAACGGCTGCCCCACCTTTCAAACCGAAACGCATTACTGCTTCTCGGCAGAAATAGGCAGGGTAGTGGTACCTACCCGTGCGGACTCACAAGAGTTCTTTTTATATTTTTTATTGCTTAGATGGGTGGACGAGCTCACAGCCCACCTGATGTTAAGTGGTTACTGGAGCCCATAGACATCCACAACGTAAATGCGGCACCCACCTTGAGATATAAGTTCTAAGGTCTCAAGTTTAGTTACAACGGCTGCCCCACCCTTCAAACCGAAACGAATTACTGCTTCACGGCAGAAATAGGCAGGGTACCCACCCGCACGGACTCACGAGAGGTCCTACCACCAGTAATAGTATATATATAAAAATGAAATGCGTTAGTCTCGCTAAAACTCGAGAACGGCTGGACCGATTTGAATTTTGGCCTCGAATTATTTGTGGAAGTCCCGAGAAGGTTTGAAAGGTAGATAAATATGAAAATTCTCGGAATTAAATAAAAATAACAATTTTGTTTTCCTTTTGATGTGTCCTCCGTCGGGCGGATTCCTTTTGTTTGCTTTAAGTTTACTTTATACAAAAGTTTAAGTCTTTTATTTATCGACTGAGGCACTACGAAGTCTGCCGGGTCAGTTAGTAATTAATACAAAGTTTCATCATTGAACGACAACATTAAGACGCTCCCTAAAAAAACACATGTTACATTATATTATTTAAAGTATCCGTTTACGTTATCTGGTATATTAAGTTGTATGATAAATTAAAAATTTGAACAGTAATTAAATGACAAGATCATAGCGGAATGTTACATTAATTATGTAAGAACAGAAAAAAAATTAAACAAAACATGCAGATAAGCCCAAATCGTGTCTATTCATTGAATATAGAATTTTAACTCGCGGAATCACTTTCGGAAATATGTTTTTTAAGTAGTAAATAAAATTTTCAGAGCGTGGTTAGAACTAAACTTTGTCAAAGAAATGTATGTTTTTAGATTATTCAAAATAACAACTTCGTCAAATTCTTGGCAATGCTTTAGTAAAACGCACATATTATTTTCGATACGCGTTTCTGATACTAAAATTTTTAACAATTCGATTTGCTGTTTTCTCATAAAACGAATGGGAATAATCTTGTTTTTCATGGGTTTTTTTTTTGAATATTCAGCAGCTTACTGAAATTAAATGGTCCAAAGCTGTCTTCGGGGACGATTTCCAGGTGCATGAATTAAAGGTTTAATTTAGGTTAGGTTATCTTGAAAATTTTAGCAACGCAATCTTGTGTTGTGTTTCCAATAGTCAATTTGTATCTTTACAGCGTTACAGTGTAACACATGTTTTTTATTGTCAGTAATTTTTATTTCCGACTAGCTGAGTCCCACGATGTAACCCGTGGTTACTGTCGTACCGCGGGTGAGGCCGCGAGACGAACCTAGTCTAAAAAAAGTAGCTTAAGTTACTCCTTATATCATCAGCTACCTATCAGTGGCTTTTGGTCGTGGGGATACTCACGTCCATTAACTCGGCCCCTGAAAGAATAGAGTCACCTTCTCTATTCTTCACTTGGGCAACTCCTGTCTGACGCGTCCATGTCGCGGGAGTGGGCATCTTACATTCTAGTAGGCCGGAATGTTTAGATGGCGAAGTTCAGCAGGGACCCGGTACTGTGGGGTATAACGCAGAACCCTTGCCCAGGGTTACGGGTGAAGACCTCAACGGTGGGGAAGGCGGAGACAACAATTGTCGGTACGGACTAACCAGCGGAAGAGGCAAGCCACAGGGGCGTAAAACCTGGAACCTGGTGGAGGGCAGCGGTAGCCATCAGTACCAAAGTGAAACGAAAGAACCATATGTTCTAAACCGATTCACTCTTGGATTACTATAGTCACTGAGGCTATAGTACCGCGATGTAGAAAGTAATGGGAACCTACTACATTATTAATCCCATGAGAGCTGTAATGACGAGTAAAACAAAGAATGTAAGACCGCCTAGCGATCCGCGTAGCAACCGGCGCCCTTGTTTTTCCGGGGCTAAGGGTGTGAAGTGGATTACCGGCCATCGGGATGCAGGCAACCAGGCATCCTATGGAAAACATGCTACTGGAAGAAAGAGTTACAACTTAAGAAAGAATCATCGCATAGGTACACGGAATGTTCGAGGGCTACTTAAAGATGGTAAGCTCCATATTCTGGAAAAAGAACTCGAGCGATGTAGCATCACCATCGCAGGAATCAGTGAGACACATTGGAAAGATAGCGGTCATTTTGACTTAGAAAAATACACTATCTATTTCTCCGGCAACGATAAGAGTAGCTTTTCAGGAGTGGCTATTGCAATTCCTAAATTGTGGAAACACTCAGTGGTTGGCTACCATCCTGTTAATGATAGAATTATTTCAATTAAACTCAGCGCATCACCAACCCCACTTAACATAATTCAAATCTATGCACCTACCAGTTCTGCCAAGGATGAGGAAGTAGAAGACTTCTATTGCCAACTTGAGTCTTCTTTGGCTAAGATACCTAAAAGAGAGCTATTACTCATTATTGGTGATTTTAACGCCAAAGTAGGAAATACTACTATGGATTCGGGCATTCGGAACATTGTTGGGAACTATGGCCACGGTGTTCGCAATATTAGAGGTGAGCGCCTTATAGAGTTTGCTGCAGACAACAACATGGCCATAGTGAATACGATGTTCAAACACCATCTTAGGCGCCTATATACTTGGACTTCCCCTGACAGCAAGCATCGAAACCAGATAGACTACATATTAGTGAGGTCTAGATGTAGAAGTTCGATAACTAACACGCATACTCTACCCGGTGCTGATTGTCATTCCCATCACCAACTGCTCATCGGAAATCTGCGGCTAAAACTACAAAGACCGAAGAATATTAGACCAATTAGAAGAATGCAGATTAAGGATCCAGACTCACTAGCGACTTCGATAGAGAGCAGACATATTGCATGGAAGGCAGGTGCTAGAGAATGTGACTCTAACTTTTTGTGGGTTACGGCAAAATCATATATCGAAGAAGCTGTTGCAGAATCACAGCCAAAAAACGTCCTAGTAAAACGACAGCATTGGATGACTGAAGATACCTGGCGCCTGGTTGAGGAGCGCCGAAATCTTAAAGCCAATGGTGCTAGCATTGCGACACTGAATTCCAAGTCAGTCATAATACAAGCTGCTTGCCGACGTGACCGCAATGGACACCTGGGTAAGATATGTAATGAGCTGGAAATGTATTCTGATAAATACCAAATCAAGGATCTCCATGACAGAGTGCGATACATAACGCGCCAATTTAAACCCAAAACGTGGGCTATTGAAGACTGCTTTGGGACAACAGTAACGGAAATAAAGGATATCGTGAATGTGTGGAAGGAATATTGCAAATCCCTATTTGCCAGGAATTTGCCACCGAACATCACATGTTGTTCTTTTAGCACCTGTGACCGAGAGTCCGACGTCATGCGGGACGAAATACGAGCGGCGATTAAACATCTCAAATCTAATAAAGCCATAGGTTATGATGAAATCCCAATCGAAGTCTTCAAAGCGATGGGGGAACCTGGAGTTGAGGTCTTATATACCATCTGCAGTAAAATATGGGAGACCGGCATATAGCCCGAAGACTGGTTGAAATCCATTTTCATCCCACTGCACAAAAAAGGGTCCACGAAGAAGTGCAACAATTACCGACTCATATCTTTAATATCACATGCAAGTAAGGCGATGCTTCACATAATCAACACAAGACTGTCGGCCTATCTCTCAAGGGAAGGTGTTTCCAATCTTTCTCTATGGAGCCGAAACCTGGTCTCTGAGATTGCAGGATCGCCGTAAAATCGATGCCCTGGAGATGTGGTGCTGGAGACGCCTCCTAAAGATCCCATGGATGGCTTTCCGCACCAATGCATCCATCCTCAAAGAACTCGGTATCAAAGACCGACTTTCGTCAACAGTGCAACTGAGGGTTTTAAAATTCTTTGGTCACATCTCCAGAAAAGAGCACTCGATGGAGAGACTGGTAGTCCAGGGCCGGGTGGAAGGCAGAAGATCACGCGGCCGCTCACCGACCCGCTGGACTGACCTAATAAAGAAGTCAACTGAGTCCACTATGGCCGAATGTACTCGTAACGCTTCGAACTGCCAGACCTGGAAGCACATTGCCTGGAGGGCGGTTGTCGGGAGCATGGGCGACCTTTTTTTTTCTTTTTTTTTTTTCGGGTAGAGGGCCGAACCTCCTACGAGGTCCCCGCGCAAAAGGGGCGCGCGGGGTATGTGAGACTCTACGATCTGCATGGTGTTATGAGCAGACCGCGGGACCAAGGATTTTAGGGCCCACCCACTAAACGACTCCCCTGCACTCTTACACCCGACGTCCGATCCCCTCCGAGGTCAGAACCCGGATGAGGTAGGGGGGTTACCGCGGTCAACACAACAACCAGACGGCGCGGCTCACCCCAAGGACGCCCAGCCGACGAAGCCTTCGAGGCGAATCGAAGGCTCTGAAACGTCAGCCGTCTCGGTACGGCAGCCCATCGGGCCGCCCAGACGGTGCCGCTGGTGTCCCGGAATACCCCGCTGGACCAGAACCAGCCTGCCGGGTCGGGACGCGATACACCGTCGACCGGTCGCTCTATTTACTCCATGGCAGCGCGCTAGAGTGCTGGTAGCGCGCCGCGCGGCCTCACCCCCTCAGGTCGCCCCTTGACCTTCACCGGGGGGAGTTCGCCTCTTACAGGGGCCGAAGTCGGACAAAAGCCCTTCTGCGGCCCCCGGCTCGGCGGCGACGGATAGGTGCGGAGAGGGATGAGCTCTCCCTCTCTCGTTCCGCCGCCTCCTTCTGCGAGATGGTGCACTCGCAGAAGTCGAGCATCGCCTTCCAGGACTCATCGCTGCCGAGCATCGTAGCCACGACAGTCGGCAGCGACAAGTCCGGTCCTATTTGCGAGACAAGGACACGGCGTTGCTCCACCCATGCGGGGCAATATGCGAGCGTATGCTCGACCGTGTCCTCGTCGCAGTCACAGTGGTGACACTCCATCGTCGGTTCCCTCCGGGCAACGCGATGCAGGTACCGGCCGAAACACCCATGGCCGGTAAGCATTTGCGTCAACCGGAAGGTGAGACGCCCTTGGTCACGGTTCGCCCATTTCGCGAGGACCGGGCGCACCGCCTCGACGGTCCGGAGACCGGCCGACGGGTCCGCCAAGCGGCGAGACCACGCCTCCAACACAGACCGCCGAGATTGGAGCCTCCGCGCTCTAATTGCTCCTTCTCCGGGACGTGGTTCCCCCCTGTCGCGAAGGTCACAACGCCACGCATAATCGGCAGCGAGCGCCTCCGCCTCCAGGTCCCAGGGAGGCGTCCCGGCGAGAACGCACGCCGCCTCGAAGGAGACGGTGCGGTATCCACGAATCGCCCTGACTGCGATTGCACGCTGCGGGCGTCGCAGCGCCACGACGTTTCTGCGAGTCAAGGCGCGGCACCACACGGGGGCTCCGTATAGTGCAATAGACCGCACCACCCCCACGTAGAAGCGGCGCACCACCGTGTCAGGCCCTCCGACGTTTGGCAAGAGCCGACTCAGCGATCCAGCCATCGCCATCAGTCGGGGGCCCAACTTCTCGAAATGAGCGCGGAAGTTCCAACGACCGTCCAATTCGAGACCGAGGTACCGTAACCCAGTCACCCCGACCTCGACGCGGACGCCTCCAATCACCAGGTGGGCCCCGGGTGGCGGCTCTCTCCCAGCCCTGTGAAACAGCAGGGCCTGGGATTTCTCGAGGGCCACGTCGAGGCCCAGCCTTCGGATCTTACCGACGACGAATGCCACCCCTGCGCAGGCAAGACGAGCAGACTCTTGGTAGTTCCTCCCCCGGGCCACGACCAACGTGTCATCCGCGTAACACACAACGCTTAGGCCCGGGAGAGGGCCGTGCAGGGCGCTCCTCAGAGCCCAGTCGTAACCGATATTCCACAGGAGAGGGCCAAGGACCGACCCCTGTGGAACACCGCGCTCGACCGGAAAGCGGAGCACCGCACCACCGTGTCCGGTGCACACGACCGATCTGTCCTCGAGATAGGACCCGATCAGTCGGCGGAGGTACGCGGGGACGCCATGATATTCGAGCGCCCCCGCGATCACTGACCAGGGCAAGGTGTTAAAAGCGTTGGCGATATCCAGGGACACCGCCAAGGCCACCCCACCCCGGGCGACAGCTTCGTCAGAGAGGGCACGCACGCGCATAATCGCGTCGATAGTAGAGCGGCCCTCTCTGAAGCCATACTGTTCCTCCGACAGATCGGGACCCGTCCCGGTCAGGTGCCGGACGATGCGGGCGGCGATAACTCGCTCCAACAATTTTCCCGCCTCGTCCAGCAACACGATGGGGCGGTACCCCGCAGGTGAGTCTGCGGGGCGCCCCTCCTTCCTCAGAAGGACGAGTCTGCCCGTCTTCCACTGCTTAGGAAACCGTCCCGACTCGAAGCAGGCTTCAAAGAGCCGCACGAGCCGGTCCCCAAGGGCACCGAAGGCCAAATCCCAGACCCGGCCGTGAACACCGTCAGGGCCGGGGGCCGCGTCTTTTCTCCGCATCCTCAACACGGCCGCATGAATCTCTTCCTCCAAAATGCTCGGAGGGACCACCTCAGCAATACCGCTCACGTCACTGCGAGGCGGCGCGCCCATGGAGGGAGGCTCAAAGTCCCTCTCCATCTGCGGGAACAGCCCGGAGACAATCTCCCGCAGCTGCTGAGGCTGGAGACGCTCCGTCACTGGGAGCGCCCACGGCCGCAATTTCTTGCGGACCGTTTGGTACGGGCGCCCCCAGGGATCCTGATCGAGCATCTCCAGGAGCGTCTGCATGCCCTGAGATTTGGCCTCACCGATGGCCAGTCGCAACGCTTCCTGCTTTTGGCGGCAGTCGGCGCGCAACCGGTCCGCTACCTCCGCGAAGTCCTCATCGCGAAGGCGGCGGCGGCGATGGCGAGCGCTCCGGCGGCGCGCCCGCACGCACTCCTCGCGGAGTTGCGCGATTTCGGGCGACCACCAGTACGCACCGCCACGCGGAGCATTGCTGCCTACCCGGGGCATCGCTGAGTCACAAATACGACCCATCGTTCCCCGGAACCAGTCAGCCTCTGACTCCACGTCCACGGGGCTAGTAGGCACGGGTGCCCACGCAGCCACCGTGGCTGCCTCCACCAGGAGCTCCTTATTCAGGCGCTTCAGTGCCCACCTGGGGAATGACCGAGGAGCACTTCGCGGGAGCTCCTCCTCACCGCGGGCGTTCATAGCCGACGCGGATCGAGAGGAGGCTGAGAGCTCAAATCGGACGTATCGATGGTCCGAGAGCGTCTCCGCCCCCTCAAGAACGCGCCAGCCACGGGTGCGGCGTGCGATGGACGGAGATGCGAATGTCACGTCCACGTGAGATTCGCCGTTCCATCGCACGCAAGTCGCGACCGAACCTCTGTTCAAAAGACAGAGACCAGCCGCGATCGCCCACTCCGAGAGCATCCTGCCGCGTGAGTCCGAGCGGGGGGAACCCCAAGTCACCCATTTTGCGTTGAGGTCTCCCGCTAAGATAACCGGGCGGGACCCGAGGCGGTGAACCAACACCTCAAGCCCGCCCAGGAACTGCTCGAACTCGGCGAGATGTCTATTCGGAGAGAAGTATACCCCGATCACGACGGTTTCGTCGACCCTGGCCGCGACATAACCGGATCCCCTGGCCACCATCACCAGGGGGGGTAACGCCGCGGCCTGCCTGATAGTAATAGCCACGGAGCCGTCGACGTCCCCGATCCAGGCATCCTGGTCCGCAGGGACGAAGTACGGCTCTGCGGCTATGGCAACATCGATTGACCACTCCACCATGGTGTGGACGAGGAGATCCTGCGCCCTGGCGGAGTGGTTCAAATTCGCCTGGAGGAAGCGATGAACGTGACCCATTATTAAGGGGCCACGTCCATTGCTCCTTCGTCCGTCCCGCCCTCCGGCTCTAGGACCGCGGCGGGAACTGACTCGCCAGCTGCTTTATTTGCAACCGGTTTCTTTTTATTTATTTTACCCTTCCTCCTCTTGGATGAGAAAGAGGTAAAATGACATGCTGGGCCACCAACCCGGTGGTTGGCCCGCCGCTTCTCCGCGTCGCACAATACACAGTGTGGCATGGCGGCAGTGCAGGAAGCGGCCTTGTGCCCAGATTGGCCGCACCGGAAACATAGTCCGCTGCGGTCAACAGCTGACGAGCACTTGGCGAGGCCGTGCCCGGTGCCGAAACATCGAAGGCATCGCCATGGTCGAGCTTCCTGCAACTGCACGTGGGCAATGACCCACCCCACGCGTAGCCTACCGGGCGTGTCAGCGGGCTTTCCCTGTGCAGGCGTAGCCAGTACGGGCTGGCTGTCTGTACGGGGCACCGCGCCCATACAGAGCGAGTTCCGGAATATGTACTCCGAAGCTCCCCCACCTTGACGTTTGCAAGAGCACAGTTCCCCTGCAATGCGATAGCGGCAGCCACCTCCTCTTTCATGGCGCACTCGTCCAGGCCCGTCACCTTGATCTCCGCCATTCTGACAGGCCTGTCGATCCTCACCACCTCCGGATCAGGCAAGATCTCGCGGAGTCGGGCCATAAGTCGGTCCGCAACCGCTCCTGAGTCAGCACCGGGACATTCGAGCAAACGAGCGCCGTTAGCCGTGTGTCGAACCTTCAGTCCGCCTTCCACTCCGATGGCGTCAATATCCACGCCACCACGCGCCCGGGCCATCACTTCTTCGTAAGTGATACCCTTGTCTTTAGCGGCCGGCAGCAATTCTAAAACAACTGCAGCCGACCGCGGAGCGCGTGTCTTGCCGGATCTTCCTCCTCGACGGTTCTTCCGTATCTTCACCGCTGGACCCTCTACGTGGGGAGCGGCAACTGCCTGGACAGACCGAGGGCTTCTTTGTCCTTCCTTCGTCTTTCTTTGTCCCCGCTTTACCACTGTCGTCCACGCTACGTCCATGCTGGATGGGACCGGAGGCAGCGGGCAGGGCTGAGGGTACTGCATCACTTTGGCAGCATTCACGCCTTTCTTCTTCGTTCGGTCCCTTCCAGTACGCGCTACGGCAGGCTGTGGCTTGGTAGGGACCGGCTGCTGGGCCTTGGCTTGCTTAGCTACATGAAGCTTGGCCAGGGTGGTCGGCTGGGTTTGATCGTGCTTGGCAGGCTGCTTATTCTGTTTGGCAGACTGGGGCTTGACCTGGGTGCCAGCTCTCCGCTCGTGTGCGAGCAGTGGTCTTGCACGCTCCACTGGCGAACTGCGCGCCTCTAAAATGGCGATCCGCCGCTTTAGCTCAGCTACCTCCTCGACATCGGGTGGAGCCGGGCTACGTATCTCCGCCATGAGTTCGTCCACCCGCATGTGTAGGGTCGCGATCTCCGCCCGTAGCTCAAGATTATTATTTTGCAGCTCGGCGTTTTGTGCCTTGAGCTGGTCTCTCTGCAGTCGCACGCATTCCTCGTTCTCGCCGCTCGTCTTGTGAGTAACTATGTTTAGGTAGTCTTCAATTGTGGCAGCCAAGCACTTAAGAGCATGCAGGTATATGCCCTTAAAACCCCTGCCCGATTTGGCTGCCACACTGGATACAATATCCGAGGCGACCCTAAATAGTTTTGTGGAGTCTTCGAACCCCACCTCGGTGAGGGAGCGGACGAGTCGCTCGACCTCTGCACTGGCAGAGTCCGTTGCCACCTGGCGACCACCGACTGGTGCCGTGGTTTCCTCTAAGGCGAGGAATTTCGCGGGCGGTGCGGGTTCCCCCTCCGAGGAGTCAGAAGGGCGGGAAGCCGCCGCTCGCGGAGCCGTTTTACGTTTGCGGAGTGCTCTTCCTCCTACAATCGTACTATTCATTTCATCTACCGAGAGCGACCCTCGGTCACTCGAGGCGCTACTCCTCACGGAAGCAGCACTTCCCGACCGCATCGAGAGTGCGCTCTCGCATCTTACAGCTTTTGCTGCTACGGTTGGCACCTTAAACGGTGCCGTAGATATTTCGCGGCCCGTGTTGCCGCCCACACTTTCATCAGTTTTTTTTGGGTTAGGAGAACAATACATAACTTATCCCACGAGTATGGGGGAAATATAGAGTCCACCCGCGCAGAGACCCCTGTACACGGGTAAGTCTAGCATAACCCGTCGGAGGGTCGACCGGTACTCCGACGGAAGTCGCACTATCGACTGCACTCCCTGCAGCCACTCATCCCCTCGCGGTGCGCTGCCGCTTGGGATTAGAGATTTATTATAGAGGTGGTCTCCTCGTGGTCCCGGCCAATTAAGGCAAGGACCCCCGGTCCCCAAAACATGACTGAAAGGATTACGGGTTTGGCCGGTGGTCCACCGAGTGCACAAAGCAACACGATAGGCCACCGCCCAGCGCTCGACGAAGCGACACATCGCGAGCACCACGAAGCCACGCCGGCGAACCGGTACCCCCCATATCTGGGGGGCGTTCCCCTGTAGCCGAAGCCGGGGACATGGCAACCAGCGGCCAGCAGAAGATGCAATGCTGGCTCACTTCCACGACAACGGGCACAGAGTGCCACCGCTCACGGCAGGCCGGCGAACCGGTGCCTTCGAAAGCTGCGCCCTCCAGAAGGAGCACTCTTCACTTAATGAAGAGTGTGGAGGGTGCAGTCCTTCCGCTCCTCCTAGTGCTGGTTTGGTCCACGTCATCCGATCTCTTTCGTTGCAAAGCCTAACTAAACTATCCTAACTTAAGCCTTAACCTAATCCTAAACCTAGGACCTTAACCTACATCTAAACCTAACCCTATACCTAGGACCTAAAACCTAAGAATCCTTGCAACGAAAAAGATCGGACGATACCTCTGGGAATGTCGCCCAGAGGATCCCGTTATCCGCCACCTACGGACGCGCCCGGTAGGAGTCCAGCATCTCCTCCGCAGACGAGACCCACAGCACGCAGATTGGGTGCTGTGGGTCCCGTCTGCGACCGGGAGCATGGGCGACCTAACAGGTCCTACTGCACATACAGCGTCAACGCAACCACGACCACTCTGACAAGAGTGTCCGATTGAGAAGAAGACCTATCTGTGAAAGTCCCGTCAAAATCGGTCCAGTCGTTCCAGAGATTAGCCAAAACAAACAGAAAGACAGACAAAAATTGTAAAAAATTTTATTTTGGTGTATGTACCGTATATACTTAGTCTGGCTATAAATACTGTTACAATTAAAAATAAACAAAATATTACATTTGAATTTGGAATCTGTCATTTTTATATGATTGCTCATTGAGTTTTCTCATTTTGGCGCCAATACATTGTACAATATTTTGCAAAATGGAGTGGGGTGATAAAGAGAGCCGAATCGCTGTGATTGCATTACACAAAGTAGGTATGGAGCCAAATGCAATTTTTAAAACTCTCCATACGCTTGGTATTAGTAAAATGTTTATGTACCGGGCTATTAATAGGTGCAATGAGACCTCTGTTTGTGACAGAAAAAGATCTGGCCGTCCACGTAGTGTTCGTACGAAAAAGGTGGTCAAAGCAGTAAGGGAAAGAATTCGAAGAAATCCTGTCCGAAAGCAAAAGATTTTATCTCGGGAGATGAAGATAGCACCTAGAACCATGTCGCATATTTTAAAAGATGACTTAGGACTTGCAGCCTATAAGAAACGTACTGGTTATTTCTTAACTGATAATTTAAAAGAGAATAGGGTGGTAAAATCGAAACAACTACTGAAGCGGTACGCAAAGGGAGGTCATAGAAAAATTTTGTTTACGGATGAGAAATTTTTTACAATTGAGCAACATTTTAACAAACAAAATGACCGTATTTATGCTCAAAGCTCTAAGGAAGCTTCCCAATTAGTCGACAGAGTGCAACGTGGGCAGTATCCGACTTCAGTGATGGTTTGGTGGGGTATTAGCTATGAAGGAGTGACTGAGCCATACTTTTGTGAAAAAGGTATCAAAACATCGGCACAAGTGTATCAAGATACCATTCATGAGAAGGTAGTGAAGCCCCTTAACAACACCATGTTCAATAATCAAGAATGGTCCTTCCAGCAAGAGTCGGCGCCAGGTCATAAAGCTCGGTCTACGCAGTCTTGGTTGGAAACGAACGTTTCGGACTTCATCAGAGCTGAAGACTGGCCGTCGTCTAGTCCCGGTCATAATCCGCTGGATTATGATTTATGGTCAGTTTTAGAGAGTACGGCTTGCTCTAAACGCCATGATAATTTGGAGTCCCTAAAACAATCCGTACGATTGGCAGTGAAAATTTTTCCCAAGGAAAGAGTGCATGCTTCTATTGATAACTGGCCTCAACGTTTAAAGGACTGTATTGCAGCCAATGGAGACCACTTTGAATAAGCTTTTTATACTTTAAATTGTTTTTTTATATTTATGTATTAAACTAAACTAACACTGTAAAAGTAATAAATGTTATTTGCCATAGATTTTTTTTTGTTTTCCTTTGTAACAGTATTTATGGCCAGACTAAGTATATTCATATGCATGTAGCAATAAGCTGCTATTTCAATATTACAAACAGACACATCAATTTTATTTATATGTATAGATGTTTCAAATATCACACTATTCGTGGTCACGGACAACTGGAGTAGTTTTGGTATGTGAACGTAATGTTATTTACATCTACATACAATTCTAATGCATTATTACGTTTTATCTATATGTATCCCTTTTTATGAAAATTGCGCGGACGGAGGAGTATGAAATTTTCCACACTTATAGAGAATATAGAGAAGAAGTGCACTATGCTAATATTTTTTTTAAAATAATGCATAAAAGATACATTAGATCAATAAAGAAAACATTACACACACTACATACCATGTATTTGACGCACACATGCATGTATACTATTTATTGTCAAACTTTTGTTCTTGGCGTCTGTTGTCAAATTGAGAATAGATTAAATATGGTTTGTCTTTGTTAATATTTTTTATAGTGTAGTCTTGGCGAAATTTGTGATTATAGAAGTATAAAATACAATCATAAAAGTGTACAAACTTACAATTCCAATTAATTATAGTCGAATTCCGACTACTGCGGGACCTCTAGTTTATTATTATTACGTATTAACTTTTCTCAAACTACATAATTACTTCAAAACACATTAAAAGTCGCTGTCAAAGACAAAGACATAGCCAACTTTCTCTGATATGAGTGCACACGGGAAATTCAACAAACAAACATTTCAACTTTCAGTAACATGTTTGGACATGCTACAAAAATTAAACTTGTTTAGCAATATTTTTCTTATTAGTTATCAGCAACGTTTGACCTACACGGCTGATAAACTAAGTTTTTTATGTTCCGAAAAAAAATTCGAATTGTATAAAAGGCGATGTGTGTGAACAATATTCATCAAACATACCTCGGGTGTCAGCTGCCTAGGTAAGCAATATTTATACTATTAGACCGTTCAATAATTACAAATAAGAATTAGCATCGTTCCGATTCAATTTATTCTTTTTTACATCCTCATCATCATCATCGTCATCAGTCTATAGCAGTCCACTGCTGGACATAGGCCTCTCCAATTGCTCGCCACTGAGCACGATCCTTGGTTTCTCTCATCCAGCTCCTACCGACCACTCTGCACAGATCGTCTCTCCACCGAGCCTGAGGGCATCCTGCGTTATGTTTGCCAATTCGCGGTCTCCACTCAAGAACGTGTTTACCCCAACGGTTAACGGTTGTCCGGGTTTTTTTATTTTTATTTTTTTATTGCTTAGATGGGTGGACGAGCTCACAGCCCACTGGTGTTAAGTGGTTACTGGTGCCCATAGACATCTACAACGGAAATGCGCCACCCACCTTGAGATATAAGTTCGAAGGTCTCAAGTATACTTACAACGGCTGCCCCACCCTTCAAACCGAAACGCATTACTGCTTCACGGCAGAAATAAGTAGGGTGGTGGTACCTACCCGCGTGGACTCTCAAGAGGTCCTACCACCAGTAAATGGCTAATATGGCCAGCCCATTGCCATTTCAGCTTACTAAACCTCTGTGCTATGATGATATCTGATCACCTCGCTCCGGATTCGATCCATCAGAAAACCCTCTCCATAGCTCTTTAAACTTGTAGACCAACATACATATTACATATTTCCGTATATTGCATTGTAGGGAATCAAGATGAAGTTTTTGGTGTTTTTCTCGACCTGCGTGCTGGGGGCCAGCGCCGGTCTTATTGACTTGGACATTAACATTCTATCCGCTCCGACCAGAGCGGAAACGAGGCTCGTCGATGCTATCACCACTGCCGATTACAACACGGCTGTTTCTCTGATTCTGCTGCTCGAGAAACAATCGAGTGGAAGCATCATCGAGGATACCGTCAACAATCTCATCAGAGACGGCAATAGGAATGTTTTAGAGTTCGCCTACAAACTGTGGATCGGGGAGGGTAAGGAAATCGTCAAACACTACTTCCCTGTTCAGTTTAGACAGGTGTTATCCGAGAGCAACGTCAAGATCATCAACAAGAGAGACAATCTTGCCATCAAACTCGGTGCTGCGACAGACTCAGATAACGACAGAATCGCATACGGCGATGCTAACGACAAGAGCAGCGAGAACGTCAGCTGGAAGTTGATTCCTCTCTGGGAGAACAACAGGGTTTACTTCAAGATCTACAGTGTTCGTAGGCACCAATACTTGAAACTAGGAACGGCTACGGATGGTGAAAACGACCATAGCGTTTATGGAGATGATCGCGCTGACACGCACAGACACCAGTGGTACCTGAAGCCCGCTAAGCTCGACAGCCAGGTCCTGTTCTACATCTACAACCGCCAGTACAATCAGGCCTTGAAACTTAGCAGAAGTGTCGACAGCGACGGAGACAGACGCGCGTACTCAAGCTCCAGCAGCGTCGAAGGTCAACCCGAGCTCTTCGGCTGGTCTATCTCTATCGTCAACTAAACTAACAAAAATTTTGAAATTACTCATCACAACTACCGAACAACATTTTTTTCAATTTAAATATTCTTTATAAATTATATAATGTAATATTTAAATAAACAATAGAACATTAAAACGTATTGTTTCTTCCATTCACAAACAAACTAGCTGAAAGAAACCAGGTTTTCAACTAAGTCGGTTTATTATTTGATTCTTGGAGGTATCTAGTAATGTATCGACTCATCCGCAGAATATAGTCCTATCTGTAGGATTGATAGTTTTCAGTAGAGATTAAAGAAGTTGTTGACTTGTGTAACTTTTAAACAGTGCGACTTGTTGTTTAAATTTTTTGGTATGTTGTTACTACGTCTCAGCTTTGTTAAATACTGTGTAGTTTATAACTGTTATTCTTTTATTTCTGGAGATAGTGAGTTCTATATTAACATAAGACGTTTTATGGCAAAACAGCGAGGGTCCTTAGTGAACGTTACACGTTGTTTTATGGACACATGTAAATTAAATGACGTTCTATATTAACATGAGTCGGTTTTCTTTGGAATTACTAACTACTAATGAGTCCTACGTAAATAACAACCTTGAAATATTTAAACATAACGTTTCTCATATCATCACTGCCCTCCTATATAACTAAATAAAAAAGATAGTAATTATTTAAAATCGTTTATTAAGTGAAAAAATCTCAAAACTGGTATAAAGAATCATCATAAACAGCAATCATAACACTAAAAATTACAAAAAAACTTACAGGTTCATGTATCAATTAGAACATTGCAGGACGCAGACGCGGACGAAGATAATAAAACTTATTTTTTTTTTATAATAACAACATTAAAATCAGCAGTCTCAAAGTTTTTTTTATTGCTTAGATGGGTGGACGAGCTCACAGCCCACCTGGTGTTAAGTGATTACTGGAGCCCATAGACATCTACAACGTAAATGCGCCACCCACCTTGAGATATAAGTTCTAAGATCTCAGTATAGTTACAACGGCTGCCCCACCCTTCAAACCGAAACGCATTACTGCTTCACGACAGAAATAGGCGGGGTGGTGGTACCTACTCGTGCGGACTCACAAGATGTCCTACGACCAGTAAACTATCTACTCACTAATCGTAGAACTAATCTACTAATGACTAATCTATAATAATCAGCCTTCATAATTAATCAATCAGTCTTACATAGTAATCTAGACTTATAACAGGTGCACATACTTAATAGCAATGAAATGGCATGTAGACAAACATTAAATATTATGATTAACATTGCTTCGCTAAATTAGTAGGAAGAATTCAGTTCTAAAAAGAGGAAGCAGACACTAGATAAAATTATTCCGATAGATTATCATCATCCGATTCTTCAGAAGCAGTAACAGTTATGTGATGTGGCAAAGAGTTAAAGTATGGAGTTCCTCTAAGGGAATAAGTTCTGAGCGGCACATATCCATTAAATCTTTATACTTCGCAGCAGGAATCATAATAGGTCCAGAATATGCAACTTTTAGTTCAGCTTCTACCGAGTTCCTCGTATTACTACGAATTACTAAAATATTATAATCAGATTGAGTTAGATCATATTTAAAAAACAAATTTGTTGGGATGTTATTCCAGTTAATCTTCTTGCCCTTAATGTCTTTGATCCAAACCTTAATATTAACAAGACTTTTAAAGTCGAATACGTCATCCTGGGTTACGTTTCGAACAACATAGGGTTCTCCTTCATTCTTGGCCCATCTTACTAATAAACGCCATTAATGAGGGGTATATATAGTTTTGGTTTGAGAAGCTCTCTTGATGACAGAGTGGATACTGTCCCCCTCATTTTGGGTATGCCCTTTCTGTAAAAACCGGTGTATAATGTATATGTTGAACTTTTTGCGGTATAAATGTATAATGAATATACAAAGCGATTACAATTTTGGCCAGCACAATTGTCTGACCAAAAGCGGAACTCCTTGGTCCCTTGTTCAACATTAGTCTGTATAAAATTTAAGAGGCAACTGCTTACCTCGTTTGCTCCACAGATTCATCCCACAAATAGCAAATGGCCTTCTTTTTACCCATATCAAAAACCGTAAAGTTAAAAGAAGATAGCTTTCTGTTATAGTAAAATATATTTATATTGCTTAGAGGACACTAAAACTTTTCAAAATCAAACAGCAGTAGCCATGTTTCCGTTTGACTCCTTAGCATCTTTTTTATCTAGGCTTTTTAAATGCCTTGCCTTCTTATTTATCTGGTGTTATTGAAAAGCTTCTTTCTCTTGGTCAGTTGGATTTTTATTCAATCGAAAAACGTGACATTCCTCGCACTAATCCTTTTTGGGAGTATGAAAACCTAGATTGAAGTTTGAGTTGACAATGTCACGATACTGGCGTTCTTTTATGGCTTTAGTGTTGTATTTTTCATGGTCATGATACATGATTAGGGCAGAATACGGTGTTGCAGATCGAATGGATATTAGTAGGAGATTGCATGAGTGCTGGTACTGACAGTTCCAAATTGAACGGAGTACATCTCTGGTGATCTTCTAAATCTTCAAGCTGTATATGTGTTAAATTTTCGTAACTTAAAGGCACTTTCAAAGAAAATATACTAGGTTGGTTGCTGTAAGCATCCAAGGCAGATACATCAGGCACGAGATTAGGTACTGAGCTGTCGCAGGTAATTTCCTTGGTCCCACTATCTTCATGTAGCATTTTTCCAATACATCAGCTAGTACCTGACTGATGTCTACTGGACCAGGAGGCAAAGGTGACGTTTGTATGTCTTACAGGTATCATCATCATTTACAACTTAAAATTTTAAAAAACTCATATTTTTATGACAATTTATAAAATACTATTCATATTTATGTGTTTTGCAAAACAATTTAATTATTCAGAAATAATTTAACAAAATTTAAATAAAAAATCGTTATATTTAACAACTTTTTTACACGATTAACGTCCTAACTGATTTCATTATCCCAGTAACAACGTCTCATCTTACTAACGAACCAACAAATCGCGTCACAGAGTTCGTAAAAAATTGTCCCATATTCACATAGACCGCTTAGAGGTTCAATAGTGTTCGTAAAATATCGTCCTAATATTTCATAACGCTTTTATTTTTAACAGTTAATTATTATAGAAAGATTGATTACTCCTGTGAATATGCATTACGCCAATTGTGTTTTTGCATTAAAAATGCGTTTCATTACCTATTCGTCAAAAAACGTCTTATAAAAACATCGATTGACTACAAGCACTTATTGAAACAAAAAAGCAATATAGATAATATTTTTTAATTTAGAACTTAATAGCGTGTGAATTATGAAATAATACAACTGAAAAGTTGGCAACTTAATATTATTTATATGTTTCTCCATATGAACAGCGGCTACATTAGAAAATGATGAACTAAGGTCAGGGTCTTTTGTATCAGCCTTAAGTATATTCAACATTTTCCGTGATCGTGACATGTCTAAAAATATTTTTTATCGAGCAAAATACGTGTTACATTATTAATTTAAAATCAAACAGTAAAAACCTAAGCGCTTGACACAAAGACGCCCTCTCTCCAACAAGTCCAACGAACAGCGGCCGGACTGACGAACGAACATTGCGGCCGCTCCGTGCGGGCCGGCGCTTGATCACTCCGTACGTTTTTATGCGGAGCTAACGACAGATAGAACGTTATTCAATTATATATTTCCGAAACTAAATGAGATACAAAAATTCCAAAAACACACGTCCGTAGAGTTCGTATCCCTTATTGCGCCTAGCTATATAACTCGTTTTTGCTCTATGATCACATCGGACTTTGTTCTGCGGATGAGTCGGTATGTATCTGATATAATATATTATTATGTAAGTAAAGTAATGTATGTAATAGTGTATGTATTTAGTAATGTACTGAAAGAACATTATTAAATACACGGCCAGAAGCCATAGTCATAACCAGAAAACAGAGGCATTCTGATGGAATAACTGATTAATAGGGTGTAAGTAACTCGTCAGACAGCTTGTTTGTCTTGGATATTGCAACTAATTTAATTTGAGAATAGTAAAGAAGCATAGGAATATAGTTTTCAACCATAACCTAATCAGTAGTCGTGGTCTAAAGGATAAGACGCTCTGTGTATTCGAATCATGCGATACAACAGTGTCGGCATTCGAATCTCGCAGGCAGGTACCAATTTTTCTAATGTAATAAATACTTAAAAAATCTTGACGAATGACTTCCACGGTGTGAAGGAATAAGCATCGTGTGAGAAAAAGAAATCGGTTGTCTGTAAAGTCGGTTTACTAACGATAGTTGAACGTCACAACGTCATAAGAAAATACTGATGGAATGGTTTAATTTTTTAAAAGAAAATTTTAATATTTATTTTATATGGACAATATTGACACCACATTCACTTTTCACTGAACTTCATACTTGACGAAAACATCTAAATGTATTATTGTATAGCAGCTGTCCACGGGGTTGCATCGCTCACTCAAGTAGGAAAGAGACAGATGTCGAACGCTGTCGAACGCGGAAGCCGATTATGCCTCTTTGTCGCTCGTTGCGCGCTCTCGCTTGCACTTTAAGCCTTAAATGGAACGTCTCAGAGCGAGGTAACGCCGCATGAGTAATGTTTTTTCGTGCGTGCAGCCGGCTCCATCGAATTATAAGACGTTCTCACGTCAATATCAAAAACGCAACATTTCTAACTTGAACAAATACTGATGGTAAGCCTTGTTGTGCAATCCGCATGGGTCCATCACACTGCTTGTTTCTGCCGTGAAGCAGAATTGCGTTTTGTTTGAAGGGTGGGGCAGCCATTTTACTATAACAGTTGAGACCTTAGAACCCACAAATAAAGGTGGTTGGCGGCACTTACGTTGTTATGTATATGGTCTCCGGTAACCGCTTAAGACTAAGTGAGCCCTGAGCTCGTCCATCCATCTAAGCAATAAAAAAATCCTAAGGGTTTGAGCTAACTGTACTTTTGACCGTTGTGTTCACTCTCCGATATATTATAGAACGCATGATGGATTTGCGTTATAAATAGGGTTGGCACTTCCTAGCTAACAGTAGGGGTTACTATAGTAACCTATTATAATTGCTTCTAGATACGATTTTATGATATGAAATTATTTATTCATCGTGGGAGTTATTTTACTTACGCATTGTCTCATTCGTATATAGCTCAGTTATAATTGTACCAGGCCATATCAACACACACGTATAAGTATCCACCACTTTACAAGCGATAGTATATTTTACTTTAACATAATATATTTGGATAAAACTAGGGCATCTATTTTATTTTCTATATGTTCGTTGTCTATGGCACTATCTTTAAGTGAAAAATTATAAAATTAATCATTTTCAGTTAAAAAATTAAATATTGAATTGTAAAAATCAGACAGAATTGTAAAGGACAGAATAAGTCAAACATGCAAACGATTTTTTGGAACGAAGTTTCTTATGGGACGATGCGGAGGGGTACCCTAACCGGGAAAAAACGTCCGTAACGTAAGATTTTTATTAGTTATGCACATAGTGTACGACTTAACTTTGTAATAACGTACAAAAAATAACATATTGTTTTATCATTCATTGACCACGATCTCAGAGCGTTCGTTTGCGCAATACATTAACTCTTATGCAAACAACCGTGAATGAAGTGTACCATAATAAGTTCGCACGTTACCGAATGACCGTAGGTTGTGGCGAAACTTATAGTTTTATTACCTTTATACTTCGAATTGACACCCCGATGGAAGTTAAAGACTTGATCAAAGACCTACGTCCTCGCAAGGCTCCCGGTTCCGACGGTATATCCAACCGCGTTATTAAACTTCTACCCGTCCAACTCATCGTGATGTTGGCATCTATTTTCAATGCCGCTATGGCGAACTGTATCTTTCCCGCGGTGTGGAAAGAAGCGGACGTTATCGGCATACATAAACCCGGTAAACCAAAAAATCATCCGACGAGCTACCGCCCGATTAGCCTCCTCATGTCTCTAGGCAAACTGTATGAGCGTCTTCTCTACAAACGCCTCAGAGACTTCGTCTCATCCAAGGGCATTCTCATCGATGAACAATTCGGATTCCGTACAAATCACTCATGCGTTCAACAGGTGCACCGCCTCACGGAGCACATTCTTGTGGGGCTTAATCGACCAAAACCGTTATACACGGGAGCTCTCTTCTTCGACGTCGCAAAAGCGTTCGACAAAGTCTGGCACAATGGTTTGATTTTCAAACTATTCAACATGGGCGTGCCGGATAGTCTCGTACTCATCATACGGGACTTCTTGTCGAACCGCTCTTTTCGATATCGTGTCGAGGGAACCCGCTCCTCCCCACGCCCTCTCACAGCTGGAGTCCCGCAAGGCTCTGTCCTCTCACCCCTCCTATTTAGCTTATTCGTCAACGATATTCCCCGGTCGCCGCCGACCCATTTAGCTTTATTCGCCGACGACACGACTGTTTACTATTCTAGTAGAAATAAGTCCCTAATCGCGAAGAAGCTTCAGAGCGCAGCCCTAGCCCTAGGACAGTGGTTCCGAAAATGGCGCATAGACATCAACCTAGCGAAAAGTACTGCGGTGCTATTTCAGAGGGGAAGCTCCACACGGATTTCCTCCCGGATTTCCTAATCCGGGATCTCAAATCGGGGGTGTGAGATTCCTCCTCCTGGAGGAATCTCACACCCCCGATTACTCTCTTTAGACAACCCATACCCTGGGCTAGGAAGGTCAAGTACCTGGGCGTTACCCTGGATGCATCGATGACATTCCGCCCGCATATAAAATCAGTCCGTGACCGTGCCGCGTTTATTCTCGGTAGACTCTACCCCATGATCTGTAAGCGGAGTAAAATGTCCCTTCGGAACAAGGTGACACTTTACAAAACTTGCATAAGGCCCGTCATGACTTACGCGAGTGTGGTGTTCGCTCACGCGGCCCGCACACACATAGACACCCTCCAATTTCTACAATCCCGCTTTTGCAGGTTAGCTGTCGGGGCTCCGTGGTTCGTGAGGAACGTTGACCTACACGACGACCTGGGCCTCGAATCAATTCGGAAATACATGAAGTCAGCGTCGGAACGATACTTCGATAAGGCTATGCGTCATGATAGTCACCTTATCGTTGCCGCCGCTGACTACTCCCCGAATCCTGATCATGCAGGAGCCAGTCACCGTCGACGCCCTAGACACGTCCTTACGGATCCATCAGATCCAATAACCTTTGCATTAGATGCCTTCAGCTCTAATATTAGGAGCAGGCTTAGGGACCCCGGTAACCGTATTCGTCGAACTCGACAAAGAGGTCGACGTGCAACCTAACCCATGCATCAGCCCGCTGAGTTTCTCGCCGGATCTTCACAGCGGGTCGCGATTCCGATCCGGTAGTAGATTCATTCGCGAAACAATTGCTCTTGAGTTGTTAGGTCTCCTTCGGAGGCGCTCGGGCAGTTGTTAGCAAATCCCGCCCCTCTTGGCTGAGCCTTTGCTCGCCCACCTGTCCTGGTGAAACTGGGAAGGCCTTCGGGCCACCAGTAAACTTTCAATCATAAAAAAAAAAAAAAAACTTCGAATTGAACTTAAAATTAGTATTTTTATAATAAGGAACTTCGTTCCTATCCGGTGTCCCACGACACCACACATATTTTTTTTACTTTGTACGCACAAGAAAAAGATACAAGGAAACATTTTTTGCATTTAAAAATGTATAAAGTTAAAATTATAAAACGAACGACATTTGACCCGCTTCGGTGATAAGAGGGAGATTTTGTGCGGTATTATATTTGTTTATCACTCGAATAGTATATAAGATGAGTGTGTTATGTATATTCATTGCAGACCTTGGTGTGAGACGACTAGGTGAGTAGTATTATCTTACTTTGTTGTTAAATATTATAATTCTTCGGTACAAAAAATGATTCGCAGAACATTATTAGTGTTTTAATTAGCTAATGCTAGATTTGGCGATGATAATAAAATTTAGATTCAGTTTTTTTTTTGTATTGTCCTTGTAACCAGACGAGCATACAAGCTCACCTGATGCTGAGTGGTTACCTTCGCCCATGGACATCAGCAGAGCCAAGCCGGTGCCTACCATTAAGATAGTCGTTGAGTCGCTTATTTTTATATGAGCGTGTACGTTTTATCTATAGTGTGCTCCGGAATATTCACTAATTAGAGCATTATGCTTTATTGTATCTAATATATAAAATTCTCGTGTCACAATGTTCGTTCCCATACTCCTCCGAAACCGCTTGACCGATTCTCATGAAATTTTTTATGCATATTCAGTAAGCCTGAGAATCGGCTACTATCTATTTTTCATACCCTTAAGTGATAAGGGTTGTCCACCCCTAAGATTATTTTTTTTATTTTTTTGAATTTTTTTTTTGTTATAATGAGACATTATGTGGTTGAATGCGGTATTGTTATTTTTATATTCCTTCATCGTTCACAGCGCTACATGCCTCTTTCACTCATCTACCACATCCTTACACACTTACAATAAGTTAGTTTTTTTTTCTACACTAGAAATTCCCTAGAAATCTTATATATGGCAAAACAACGTTTGCCGGGTCAGCTAGTTTCAATATAAAATAAAATGAGCCATCGGGTGAAGGCTAGCAGATAAAATGACACATTAATATTGTGTATAAAGGATAGTTTACGATAGGAAATTCATATGGCATTATGAAAAATAAAATATTAGTAATATTAAAAAACAGTCACTTGCGCATGGCGACGCGTCGTCACAAAGTGCCCATTACTAAATATATATGCTATCATATAGCGAGGTGACGCGTCGCCACGGTATGGGTCGCCACGTCACCAATAAGTTTTATGTGCGACTATAGATGTTTCAAATTCGAAAGTGCAATGGTCTTATCGCTAAAACCGATCTTTTCCAGACAACCGTCTGATGAACAAAATTTGCGTGATGACGAATTTATCTAAATTTCTAGTATTGAAAGCGTTAAATTTTTTTTGGATGAACATTCGGCCTTCTAAATCATGATCACGGATGCTGGTTATAGGGCTCCCTCAAGGCTCGCAGTTATAGTGGGTCAGGCGAGCTAATAATAGACCCGATAAGGTGAATGCCGTCAACTATCTTAGGGCTGAAGGCAAAATATTTCTAGTTCTGATTTGGTAATCACTTTGTTGGTACAAATTATTAAATAGACGCAACATCCACTATGTGCAATAAATATGTGGAGTGCGTCATCTTGCTCCAAGAATGTCTTGGTTGAGTTCTAGACCATCCGAGCTTTGGACGTGGGATCATGAGCAGCAGAGAGTAAAGTTCGGTTCAACTGCGAAATGTTCCCAAGTGCCTACAGTGTCCCATCTAACATCCATAGTACTTTTCACATTAGGTTATCTGATTACCGATCGCCGTGGCTACGATGTTAAATTACGACGAGACCTTGTAGGCGATGTTCGACTTCTGCGAGTCCACTATCTCGCAGGAAAAGGAGGCGGAATGATAAAGGGAAAGCTCATCCCCTTCCGCACCGATCCGCCGAGCTGGGAGCCGCAGAATGGCTTTCACCCAACCTCAGCCCCTGTAAGGAGACAGTCTCCTTCCAGTGGCACCGCCCGGGCGGCCTCAGTAGCCGCTATCTCTTGGAAACCGGCGTCATTGGTCGTCGACGATCGCCTCGACGAACCATCGGTCTGTTTGTAGTATTGAACCCACTACTTTGCCACTTTGCCTGGGTTTTGACCCCGGACGGAGATCGGACGTCGGATGAGAGAGTGCAAGGGGAGTCTTTTGGTGGGTGCCCTAACAAACATCTGTGGACGGTCAAGACCCACGTACTGACGCTTTGATTTAGTTTCCTCATGTGGAAGTTTCTCATGAAAGGCCTTTTCGAGACGTAGTTTTTCCGATAAGTGTGATTCCATCACTCGAAATCGGTACACTGCATGTCGTTACGAATGCTTCTAGAGCACTCAATCGCCTCCTTAAGCCAACATCTCTCGAAAGCATCCATGAAAATCGTACTCAATTTTACTTCTCTATATTTTGTAAGTTGCATTTTATTTTTACATAATATCATCGAAATATTACAGGAAATCAATATGAAGACCTTGGCGGTTCTCGCGCTTTGCTTGGTAGCTGCTAGCGCTACGCCTTCGATCGACGGGGACGACAGATACCCAATTCATGCACCCAGCGGCTATGAAGATATAGTTACGAACGCCATCATCACCAGAAACTATGAAGCTGCTGCTTCAATGACGGTGCAGCTCAAAAGACGTTCGAGTGGAAGATACATAACAATCATCGTCAACAGGCTGATAAGAGAAAATAAAAGGAATCTCTGTGACCTCGCCTACAAGCTGTGGGATTACATGGATGAGAGCCAAGAGATAGTGAAAGAGTACTTCCCTGTTATATTTAGACAGATATTTTCCGAGAACAGTGTTAAGATCATCAATAAAAGGGACAATCTTGCCATCAAACTGGGCGATGCTTTAGATTCCGATAATGACAGAGTCGCATACGGTGATGCTAATGACAAAACAAGCGACAACGTCGGCTGGAAGTTAATTCCCTTGTGGGATGACAATAGAGTCTACTTCAAGATCTTCAGTGTCCATCGGAACCAATATTTGAAATTAGGCACACGTATTGACGTTGACAATGATCATGGCGTTTACGGAGACGATCGCGCTGACACGCACAGACACCAGTGGTACCTGAAGCCCGTTGAGCTCGAGAACCAGGTCTTGTTCTACATCTACAACCGTCAGTACGATCAGGCCTTGAAACTTGGCAGAAATGTTGACAGCGACGGAGACAGACGCGCGTACTCAAGCTCCAGCAGCGTCGAAGGTCAACCCGAGCTCTACGCCTGGTCTATCTCGATCCTCAACTAAACCTAATTGTACTTACTCAAGTATAAACATGCAATTTCCCATGACGATTCCCGGCATTAATAAAAACCATAAGTAATACGTCATCTTTTTTTTTAACTAACTTTTTTCCCTTGTACGCAGACGAGCATACGGCCCACCTGAAAATGAGTGGTTACCGTCGCACATAGACGTCAGCAATAAAACAACGTGTGATTGATTTGCGTCCTATGTAAATTTTATAATAAAAGCACACTATTGAACATAATAAATATAATACATAAAAATGAAGAATCTTTGAAAATTCCTTATTTTATAAGTTGTTTATTAATCGATCTTATTGTCACTATTAAAACAGTCTATAATTTTAGGTTATTTTAAGTTGAATAACACCATGTTAAGTGTTTCAGTTACCTGGTATATAGCCGATGGAGATAAATTCAATGATAATTGAATTCATCATGTTAATATTGATGTCAATCGAATATTAGCGTACTGCATTGATTTGAATTGAGTACTACTACTAAAACATAGACAAAAACGTAATGAAACAATTATTTATTATAAAAAAAATCAAATAAATAAAAATGACATAATTTTCTTGATCCTAACTTTAAATGACAGACAAATGGCCAGATTTACTTTCAAAATTGAAGATTTTACTTAAAAATCTAAAAATATTGTTACGCGCTGGGATTCGGAATAAATAAATGTTCCACCAAAGTATAACTTAAAACTGTATTTATCATTTAGAACACTCACAGAACACTTTAAAATTCTCAATTCATTTCTTCCGCTTCGCTTCAGGTGATCGGTTCCCTGTTTCGCTTCGAGTATTTCCGATTACTGACTGACTGCGTGCCATCTTTGCAACGTTTTTATAGCCGATACCACATCCCTAGAATTATCGAGAATATTCCACACATTTCTAGTATCGTGTTGCCGCTATCTGACAATAGATGGCCTTGTACTTGTACTTCTCGAGCGTTCTAGGTGCTACTAGTTCCTTCGATATTCGTTCGACTATTCGGCGATAGATGGCGTTACTCTTACCGGCGTAACAATATTTATCTTACTGCAATGACGTAAGCCAGAGATATTACATTAAAATATTTAACACTCAAGAGGCCATTGAGGGTACATTAATAACAATTCTTACCAAGTAAACAGCGGTGACACACGAGGCACCTAGTTGCTTATATATGTATTGTAATGAAAGTCCACTGTAGTAAAACATTGTTCTTATTGGCATAACCTAGAGTCGCAATGCAGTGTAATAGGCCATTTTACTCCCAAAGGGGACCGTTGCGTGGAGTCTGGCAGCTTTAATGGCGTAAATGAAACGATGCAAACAGAGGGGGTATTATTGTGACCATGGTTCTAAGAAAAAATAGGATTTCGAATAATTACCTAGCTTATAGGGACTGCAAGGATCGGATAATCGCAAATAATAAGTATTACAGTTAGTAATAATATAACTGTAAATTTCATGACAATGATATTAAAATACATGATTCTAGAATTTGTGAAACGGATTAAACATATGTGGGAGAAGCGATGACAATTTTAAAATTATTAACTCTGGTTCGTTTCTTTTAAACTACGAAGGCAAAAGATCTAAACTGCTGCGTGACAAAATAATCACAGACTGAAATTAAAAAAGTTTTTGAAGCAGACAAAGAAGATACGACGGATAACCGAGCAATGATAAACTGTGTTTTTTTTTTTATAGCTTAGATTGGTGAACGAGCTCACAGCCCACCTGGTGTTAAGTGGTTACTTATAGACATCTACAGCGTAAATGCGCCGCCCATCTTGAGATATAAGTTCTAAGGTCTCAAGTGTAGTTACAATTTTAATGTGCTCTCCTCAAAAATCCGCAGCAAAATGAGCTATCAATTCACCGACTTCACACAATCGTTCGCCCACACTTGTTGTCAAATTCATAATGAAATTTGAAGCTGTTTATTTTAAAAACTAAAACCTAAATTTCTGTTGATTTGTAAATGTAATTAATTGTTATGATTAACTTAGGACGAATCAACAGCAAATTCATATTAAAGAGTATTACATAGAATAGGGGGATCAATGTGTAAAATAGAGTTGGTGTGGCGGAATAAACGGCGTTGGTAACATACAGTATAAATAACAATATTTTGTTACCTATTATTATAAATCAAAACAACATGTCTTAATAGTATTTTCTTTGTTTTTCGTGAAGGTAAACATAATTAAAGCTACTTTTACGGTTTGATATGATGTAAATTATTTTTAATTAATTCCAATGTTTCCAATATTTTTGTGGCGTTTATGAACGCACATTTTTATGATGCGTAAGCCGGAACGCACGAGATGTGGGAAAAAGAATATAGTCTGTGACACGGGACCTTTTTACCGCCAAATATTTAAAACGTAAAAATAATTTATAATGTGTTAAATAACTAAGATAATGTAATTACTTAGAATTGTTTATGCCGTTACAACAATAAAATTTATATTGTTCCAACTGTGGTGTTAATTATATAAAACACGACTTTACGGCGAAATAAAGAAGGGACTCTATATGAACTCCCTTATTTTAAAGTTTTCGTGATTACGAAATACTGTTAGGACGTGCATAGTTAGAAGCAGTTTAGCCGGTAAAAACTATTTATTTTCAGATGAACACATATGAAATTTGACAGCGTAACTACGGACTCGCGACTGATTATTTCGCATAGACAATCATAGATGCGTTGTTCACAGTACTTTGCCTCATTAACAAATACTGATGTAAATAATATAGTCGTGATTAAGATTTCATTCATCTATACTAATATTATAAAGAGGAAAGATTTGTTTGTTTGTTTGTTTCGAATAGGCTCCGAAACTACTGGACCGATTTGAAAAATTCTTTTTCCATTAGAAGCCGACGTTGTCCCTGATGAACATAGGCTACTTTTTTTCATTTTTTTTTGTTTTGTTTCATGTGTGTTTTAATGTTTCCGAAGCGAAGCGAGGGCGGGTCGCTAGTTTATTATAAACATGTTTAAAGTTTGGTCTTCGAATATGATAACACTTCAGTGACCTGAATTCGGATGATGCAAATTTCTGATAGCTTGAGAGTTCAATTATGAGTTTTGAGAGAGCGCCTTTGTGCTCGAATGTTTTAAAGTCCGACTGGAATCTAAAAGATAACAACCAAACTATTATATAAATTTATGTACAAAGCGGCTTCCGATGCGCCTTTTTAAATGTCAATTAGTTTTATTTTAATGGTCAGCGACATGCGACAGTACGTAATACAAATGAAATTCTTATATGGATTGTCCAAAAATCTTCATAAGCAATGGTAACGATCATTAAGATAAAGTCTCAGGTTGGCTCCCTAATTTACAATGCGCCCAACAAGTAAATTGTTCACTTCTAAGGCCGGTTTGATGTTTTAAAATAAAATTTTCCTTCCAGATTTATTTGAAACAAGCGGCCCGCTCCGGCTCCTTTCGGATCTTTAACAAAAATTTCAACGAAGTTTGACGTTGTTTTATTTTTAAAAATAAAAGAACACTTATTGCGGCATACTTATAATAGTTAAACATATGCTGTCGCGACACTTTTTGAAATAATAACGTGTTCTACAAAGTCGTAGTACATTATTTTATTCTATCATCAATAGTTTTCGCAGGGCACGCGATGTAAAGAATATTTTTACACCCTGGGTTACATTATTGGAGTTTTAGTAAGGATCCCTAATTTTTTTCAAAAAAGATTATAGCCTATGTCCCTCAAGAATAGTATAGCGTCCAAACAGTGAAAGAATTTTTCAAATCGGTTCAGTAGTTTCGGAGCCTATTCAATACAAACAAACAAGCAAATCTTTCCTCTTTATAATATTACTATAGACGATCCATCTATTTTAACATCTGCTGCTAATAAATATTATAATATTCTTTTTAAAATCAAAATTTCGATACTTTATACTCACTACCACATACTTTTCTGTCTTCATGTCACTTTGAAGACATTAAGCTTTCATGTGGCTTATGAAATTTTGTATGTTTTCTTTATAACTGTTAATAAAGTGTTTTGAATCTCCACGGCTATATACATACTATCATCCAACTTGTTCCTGTCGCGAAGCAGCAGTTTTCAATTTAGTTGTCAAGATTATCTCTAAAAGGGACAATCTTGCCATCAAACTCGGATACGCCCTGGACGCGGAAAAAGATAGAACAGCTTATGGCGATGCTAACGACAAGACGAGCAAGAACGTCGCTGGAAGTTTGTTCCTTTGTGGGATAATAACAGGGTCTACTTCAAGATCGTCCATATTTTCCGTCATCAACACTTGAAGGTTGGGGAAAAAACCGATGGCGAAGGTGACCACAGCAATTATGGCGCCGACTCTGCTGACACATTCTGACACCAGTGGTACCTGAAGCCGGCTAGCCACGAGGACAATACCTTGTTCTACATCTACAGTCGTCAATGCAACCAGGGTCTGAAGCTCGGCAGGGCAGTCGATAGCGATGGTGACCGACGAGTGTACTCGAATGCTGGCGAAGTTGTAGGCCAACCCGAGATCTTCGGCTGGTCAATCTCTGCCGTCAATTAAACAAATGACAATTGTGAACCAAACGCAGCTACCGAATTACCGACAGTAAATATTAACGTAATAAAAATCTTGTTATTTGATGACTTTACCTTTTTCAACCTTTCTATCTGTATTCGTCCGTTCGCATCGCTAATACCTCAAGATTTCAATTCTCAACTGTGAGCTATTAAGAGAGTAAGGCCTTAAATCAGCCTTTCTCAAAGTGGGCAATAACGCCCCCTTGTGGGCGCTGCAGGCCTAAAGGGGGCGGTAAGAGACCCAGAAAAAAGGAGGCGTTGTTTAGAGGCTTTCGTGGCGATTTGTAATTTCATCTAGGAGGACTCTTAGAAACCGACTGAGCTCTCGCTATAAAGATAAAGATAAAGAAGCCTTTATTAACAACCTTAATTCATATTTAGGTACATTTTTCTTTTCATTTGACATCGGCTAAGATTTTTTTGCTTTCGCATAGGCTTCCTCCAAATCCTGCCATAAGTCTCTCGCTATAGCGGTTCTTAAGTAGGTGAAAAAATGGGGGCGCTACAAAATAATTTATTCTCAAAGTGGGCAGTAGAGGAAATAAGTTTGGGAGCCCCTGCCTTAAATTACTAAAACATCCGAACAGTCTTTTAACATAAATTCATTTTGCAATGGATTATCATCCTTTTTAACAGCTATGAAACTGGAGCGGCTAATTACTTGGTAGCAGAAGTAAATAGGATGATGGGACCTAGCCGTGCAAGGACGTAATATGCAGACACCAATAAACAAAATAGATTTTAAAAAGTTTGAAACTAGACAGATAGGTAGAAAATAAATGGACAGATTAATTTGTTTCAAAAATAAATAAAGAAATTGAAAGGAAAAAATAGATGTGATAAAGACAAACCTTCCTCTCTATGACGGTGAGGAAGCAAGCGACCAACTAAATTACTTTTCAGTTCATGCAAAGCTCCTTGAAGGGCGCTCGTTACCTACATCGGAGCTCATGTGAGCCGATTTTTGGTTCATCAACAAGAAAACAGAAAATAACCAAGCAATAGACTAGTCGCGTTTCTGATCCAGTGGTAGATTCTGCCAAGCACGGCTCTTGCTAGGGTTCGTGTTAGCAGCAACGTCAGGTTTGAGCCCCGCGTGCTCACGTACTAGTTCGGTGAATCTAGAATAGCCTCTCGAGGTTACTAGACAGGTAAATTCAAAATAATTAAAAAGTAGAAAAAAAAAGTTTTTATGTAACAGTATTTATGGCCAGACTATAGTAGAATTATTTTGTCGTTGCAGTTTGGGTCATAAAACATAGCCCGGCTAGGGCGGTGAGCATGTTGCGCGGGCGCAAAGCCATTATCCATAAAAACAAATGAGTCATCGAAGGCAGGTACACGGCGGCGGGGTGGTATACCAAGGGAGGTGAGACATTGTTATGTTATGAGTCATTTGTAGTTACCTGCAAGTTATAGTACATTATGTCGAAGAGAAATGTGTTTTTATGCATTCGTTCTCTGAATTTCTTTAGTGACACAATGCCTACTCCTTTGTTTTGTATCAAAACGGCAGAATTTATTCAAAATAATATTTTCACGTGTCGTTATCAACAATGTGTTAAAAATTTTCACCGAAATAAGAATAAATCCCGAAAAGTTACAAAGTGTTAATTTCTGCCGTTCTCGTTAACTTGCTGCGGCGATATGTCGTGTAAATGTTCGATTAGTGATTTTTTCTTTCATTTTTATCACTAACCCACAAAATTACAAAACTAAATACACTATCGATAACGCTTATCGACAACAATAATGCGCTTCACTATGCCCATCCATAAGGCTCGTGAGTGGAAGAGAGAGGGAAATACTCGCTTCACCGCTCCGATTTTTTATGACCCAAACTGCAGCGACAAAATAATTCTACTATAGTTACATACTCGTATACTGTAAACGGCAAGAAGTGGATGAGGAGAGCCGCAGACCGGGCTCAGTGGTGTGGATTGGGAGAGGCCTATGTCCAGCAGTGGACGACTGTGGGCTGTTGATGATGATGATGATGATGATGATGATACTGTAAACGCACGATATAACTATAATACGCGCTGTCTTCGATCATCGAGCAATACATTTTTTAGAAAAAAGCGTCACTTTCTTTTTCCTTTCGAAAAATGGTATCCGTTTCCAGGATTTGAACTCTGGCGTTGTCACATCGACCAATGACTTGCGGACTAAATAATAATAATAATGGTTGGTTCGAAGTAAGTATCAGTTGAATGGAATATTTTAAATGTATTCAACTGATAATTATTTTTGACAAATGCATCTTTTTTATTTGATTGGTTTTGGTAATTTTAAGTATCTTTCAATGATACTATGTACACATATGGACTTGTTGTTGTTGTCTGAAATAAAATAAATCATTCATTCATTCATTCAATGCGAATACGTAGGATGTTTTATCTTATAGGCCGATGGTGGTGCGACATACATATCTATATCCCGAGAGAAAAAAGGCACGTCCTATGAATACGTTAGTAAGAAACCCTGCTTATATATCTACTCAAATACATATTCCTGCTTTCAAACTATATAAATACTGACTATTTATAACATTACTAGCTTTTGTCCGCGACTTCGTCCGCGTGGAATAGTTACTTTGGCATAACGCTAAATTTTACCTGCCTCTTCATTTACGTAGAAAATGAAAATATTTTTGAATAATAAAATGTTAAGGAGCTATTTATGGTAGCAAAATCACGCTTTTTAACCGACTTCAAAAGAGGAAGTTATCAATTCGACCATAGTTTTTTATCTATGTATGTTCACCGATTTCTCGAGAATGCTTGAACCGATTCTGATAATTCTTTTTTTCTTTTTTTTGTTCGAAATTTTAGACTTCCAGAATGGTCCTATAATCATCAAGATCTGATGATGGGATCCTGGAGAAAGCCAGAAAATTCTATAATTGTCAAAGCCTATCTTGAAGTGATTTGGGTATTTCAATGTTGTAATGAATAACGTATTTATTTGGATAAAGATTAATAACATGTTTATAAAAACTACTTCACAAATAATGCTTTATTGTAGAACAAATTTGTTTAACATAAAAAAAGTTATAGTGAGCCAACCTTACTATATAGACATATTATGCTGTCACGGACTTTTTTTTAGATCTTTTAAAGGGGAACCATTTTTCATACATTATTTTAGCGAAACTTTAACCGTTTCCGCAGCACAAGCAGCGGAAGCTCTTAAAAGGAGAAAAAAAAACCCGATTTTGAAACATTCTTTATTGGTGCTTCGCGTGCATTGGTCTTAACGTGATGTTATATAATTTATAGCCGTCCTTAATAAATGAGCTATCTGATACTGAAATATTTTTTTCAAATCGGACCAGTAGTTCCTGAGATTAGCGCGTTCAAACAAACAAACAAACTCTTCAGCTTTACAATATTAGTATAGATTTTATCTATTTATAACAGCACAATTTTTAACTGTTCTATACTTTTTGGGTTAAGGCTGATCATTATTGTTAGCTTTGAAATATTAAAAAAATTGTTTTAATTTCTACGCTAGCAAAGTCGCGATTGCGGCAATTACATAATACCAATCGATAGCTGGCCACGGCTTCAAAACATGAAATCACCTTTTATCAGTGAAGTAGGTCAAATAAAGTTCACATTTAAGAAAAACAATATTGTTTAGAAATCAAACTAATTTCTAGATTCATCTATGAATATACACATCTCCAACATTTGTCTAATCTGTATGTTTGAATTCAAATTATTTTATCAGTAATTACGCAAATTATAATTTTGCGGGTTTCACTTTTATTAGACGACGTTATTCCTTCACCGTGGAAGTCAATCGTGAACATATTTTGTTGAGTACGTAATTCATTAGAAAAATTGGTACCCGCCAGGGATTCGAACACAGGTGCATCGCTCAACACGAATGCACCGGACGTCTTATCTCTTAGGCCACGACGACTTCAAAGCCTTTTTTTCACGTTTTTAAGCCCAACGCGCAAATGGTTCGGAACACTGTGGAGCATGAAGAACATTCATCATGAAGCTTCGATTTCGTGCATCTAATTATCAAACCAAGATGGCTCTTTCGAAAATTAAGTTTTTAGTAATTAATAGATTCATCAAGATGTCGAATGTGGCAAATAGAAATCGACGCGACGATAAACTATATTTTCCAAAATCCAAAACTATATTAAAGACTAATAGTATACTAGCTATAAGCGTTAGGATATTTAATAAACTACCAAAGAAATTAGGAGACCTAGACGATTTTCATTTTAAGAAAAAAATTAAATATAAAATCTTATTAGTGAAAATTATTATCACATAAATTATTTTCTTAGGGACGACATTGAAAATATCCGTTTTTTTTAAATTATTAGTTGAATTATGGATGAATGAATGGTAAATTATATAATATCATAATATCTTGCACTGCACTAACATTCGCATGTCAAATAATGACAAAGCATACACGCCGTTTTTAACTTATGTAATAACTCATTTTCACTATGCTTAGCGAGTAAATGATTTCTTTCATTCTTTCTTTAACTACACAATATTTAGGTTTTATTATTGCCTTTGTAGTCAGATAGACATACGGCCTACCTGACGCTAAGTAGTCAGCATCGCTCAATTGAGCAATGCCAGGGGCACAGTCAAGCTGCTGCCCACTTCTGAGGACTCTCTGCAAATTATTAGAAGTTATTGTATGAAAGAAGAACCTCATAGGTACTATTTGAAAAAAGTTTCACTCAAAAATCTCAAACCATGAAGGTTCTATGTCAATTCGAAGTATCTATTACAATAAAACGGCAATTTCATACTCTAACTCTCCAATATTTATACAAGTAAAGCCACGGACTAGTGATAAATTCTGATTATACTACCTCAGCCTAGGCCGACAAGGGTTATCTGACGATAAAATTTTTGTTTTTGAAAACATGTTTGTAGTTTGTCTTATCAAAACGATGTGAGGTCTCTCTTATTATGATTTTAATTGTAATTAACGGTATCGTGTCAATATTTTCGTAACGTGGGCCTTAAATTGGGTCATTTTTATAGCGATTTTCTTCGTGGAATTTTTTGTATTATCTCTATTTGAATAAGTCGAGGCGGGTAGATTAATTCACGACCCACGTGATTACGGAATCGGACGTCAATCGATCTCGCAAGGCGCATTGCATTTGAACATGTCCCTTTATGTCCTTCGAATCGGAAGGCAAGATTTCTTCACGACAGAAGCAAACCATAATGTGGTGTTTAATTATGCCATATTAAGCAAACAAGTTTTTTTAATGGTAAAATGAGTTGATGAGCTCACGGCCCCCTTGGTTACTGTTGATGCCATCACCCATCTTGAGACGTGAGTTCTAATCTTTTACAGCACAGGAGGTGCCCCATCCTTCAAACCGAAACGCATTACTGCTTCACGGCAGAAATAGGCAGGGTATTGATACCTACCCGAGCGGACTCACAAGACGCCATACCACCAGTAATGGCAGTAATCACGCAAATTTTTTTTTTCGGGTTTGATTTTTATTACACGATGCTATTCTTTCACCGTGGAAGTCATTCGTGTGAATATTTTTTAAACACGTATTTCTTTGGAAAAAATAGTACCTACCTGTGGAGCTCGATACGAACGCACCGTATCTTATCCTTTAGGCGACAGTGATTTCACAGATTTTCCGTTATACAAGATTCTGAAAGAGTCGTTCTGTGTTCGTTAGTAATGACACGTCAGAACAAATTATAATTGATCTATTCCTTGCGTGAGATACTTTCAATGCGACTTAAGTTGAAAAAAAGGAATTTATCTTTGATCTTATGATCAATTGATACAAGATTAAACAGATATATTTTCTTAGACAGTGTAAAGAACGTGTCAAAAGTGTACAAAAATTGGGTGTTCTTAATCAAATTGAAAAGTATTTCGTCAAAAAAAATCATAATTACCTCTTTACCTTAAACCAATATCCAGGGACCTCTGTTATTATATTTGTCTTTAAAAATATTCACACAATTTATTTTTTATTTTTATTTATTTATTGCTGAGGTGGGTGGACGAGCTCAAAGCCCACCTGATGTTAAGGGGTTACCGGAACCCATAGACATCTACAATGTAAATGCGCCACCCACCTTGAGATATAAGTTCTAAGATCTCAGTATAGTTACAACGGCTGCCCCACCCTTCAAACCGAAACGCATTACTGCTTCACGGCAGAAATAGGCGGGGTGGTGGTACCAACCCGCGCGGACTCACAAGAGGTCCTACCACCAGTAAACACCACAGTAAAAACCACAAAACGTCTCTACATCACAATATGATTTCTGAAAGATTTTTTACTGGTGGTAGGACCTGTTGTGAGTCAGCGCGGGTAGGTACCACCGCCCTGCCTATTTCTGCCGTGAAGCAGTAATGCGTTTCGGTTCGAAGGGTGGGGTAGCCGTTGTAACTATACTGAGACCTTACAACTTATATCTCAAGGTGGGTGGCGCATTTACGTTGTAGATGTCTATGGGCTCCAGTAACCACTTAACATCAGATGGGCTGTGAGCTCGTCCACCCATCTAAGTAATAAAAAAAAAAGATTGCTTTCATTAATTTTATTTTTCAGAGACGTGAAGCACGTAGGTTTCATATTTTTTACAATTCACTAATGTGTTTTAATATTTTAATTAAAAGTTTTCCCTTTTTTTATTAATTCGCCTTTACGTTTACCTCAACTTCTTTCTGGATTCTATCTTTCGTTACTGCTCATGAGTTGTTTTCTCGAGCGGGTCCAATCCATCATCCTCGATTACTATTGTCGAAGCAGCCATGCGCTTTGGTTTAAAGGTTGCGATCACTCTTATATAATATTACTGAGCTCTTGGCTTTATTTCTCAAGGTGTACGTCAAGAGTTTCATTGCACCTACCACTATTTATTTACTCTGCACTACCTTTGGTTGACTGGAAGGAATGCCTTAGGCATTAAGTCCGCCAATGTAAATTTTATATGAAGTGTAATAAATAAATAAAAGAGTCCATAGACGTTTAGACCTCAAGTGTATTATCGATGTCTCTTCATTACTGAAGGTCGTGTCCTTGAAACTTGACCGCGGCCTATCTATGTTTAGACCCAATCAGTCTATGCCCATTCATTTTTTGTGTCTAAAATGAACTGGAGATTCCTCCACGTTGCTTCTTGATCACATTGACATATACTTTGCCAAACTATATTTGAAAAAGTTTTAAGCTGTAGGTACTAACTAACCGAACCATTGTCCGGGATATGCTTATTAGCAATCGCTTTTGCCAGTGCCCAAAATCACTCATTATCACATGGGCCGTATCCGGCTGCCTTCATTGGTAATAAAATACATTAAAGAAAACCATAGTAAGGTCAATGAACGATTGTAATTATTTTTTTCAGTATGCTCGTAATAAGCACGGTTCAAAAGTTAAGCCGATAAACGCGGAGATGCTCTTGTAATGAATTTATATTAAATTATGTTAATTATTATGTAATTTGTACATTATTATCTTATAATGCTATGTATAATGCACTGTTTAAGTTGAAAAGTTCACAACATTTTAGATTACAAAAACTTTTATGAATTTATAAAAAAATAATATTTATAATAAGATGTACAAAAGTTATACATGATTCATAATCTGTCGTCATGAGTCGCACAACTGTCTGCATCAATTGATAAGATCTCCACAGACTTGAAAATATTTATTCCCGTCAACGGTGTTTTCTGAGCTTTGACCAATCATTAGTCCCGAAGTTCTGTTACATTGTGGGATCAACTGATCGTATTTGTCCGTGTCTGCTGTATTTTATTGTAATAATCATCACCATCCGTCCACAGCAGTTTTCTACTGGACATAGGGCTCTCCAATCACAAGCCACTGAATGCGGTAATGGTAGACAGCGGCTCTGCCCTTGGCGTTGTTGACGTCTATGGGCGACGGTAACCACTCACCATCAGGTGGGCCGTATGCTTTTTTAATATTGAATTGTCATCAGTCCTTAATAAGTATACCAAATTTCGAGTTAATCCGACGTTTTGAAGGGAGTCAAAATCATGTTCAAAGATTCCGTTACATACTAACATATATGACATATCTGAAGCTAATAAAAGCGTATTAAAAAAAACTATCCCCGGATTTTGTCATCCAGCTCTTGCCAGCCATGCCGCATGGATCAGCATTCCAACGACCCTGATGGCATACTGCACCACTTTTGCCAATTCGCGGTTTCCATTCAAGAAAATGTTTACCTCAATGGTTATCCGTTCTCAGGCTAATATGACCAGCCCCTTGCCACTTCAGCTTACTAATCCAATATATTTAGTATGTCGATAACTTTATCTCTGTGCTATTTCACCGTAACCTTAACTAGTAGGTGAACTTGCGGGGCTCAAGCTTGACGACGTTGCTAACACGAGCCCTAGCAAGAGCCGTGCTTCGCAGAATCTACCACCGGATGGGAAACGCGACCCATTGAGAAGATCCGGCGAGAAACTCAGTGGGCTAATTTGGGCTGTGGGTTAATTTACTCGTCGAGCCCTTCGTCGTAAGTGACGGGTTCGACGGTGACCGATGCTTGTGGTAACAAAAAGCACCGTTAATGGATCAGGAGGATCCATAATGACGTGCTTTGGGCGACGTCGACGGTTTACCATTCGATAATTACCGGTTCGACGAGAACGATGACCGGTGCTTGAGGTACCTAAAAGCACCGTTGGTGGATCGGGAGGATCCGAAATGACGTGTTTGGGGCGACGTCGACTGCTTTCCGTTCTGTCCGCAGGATCGGGAATGTAGAGAGAAACTCCAAGCTTAGCCCTCCACATATCTTTTATGTATATTGTATAAATTCCAAACCTTATTTGCCTGAAACAACAAGATCAGGGTCATGATATAAAGATATGGAATATTCTTGAAATCTTATTTTTAATTCTAAACTTTATCGTTCACTCGTTGTGAACAACATTTGACCTATTCTATTGATAAATGAATGATAAGCTTTTATCTAACTTCTAAAATAGTATAAAAAGTGAACTACATCGTTGGGAGTATCGCAGACCTTAGTGAGAACTGACTAGGTAAGTTCCTTTATACATTACTTACATATGTACTAATAGTTCAAATGTTCTACATTGTGGCTGTGTTATGTCGAGCTAAACTAATTTTGAAGTCGTCGTGGCCTAAAGGATAAGACATCCGGTGCATTCGTATGTAGCGATGCAACGGTGTTCGAATCCCGCAGGCGGGTACCAATTTTTCTAATGAAATACGTACTTAAGAAATCTTCACGATTGACTTCCACGGTGAAGGAATAACATCGTGTAATAAAAATCAAACCCGCACAATTATAATTTGCGTAATTAATGGTGGTAGGACCTCTTGTGATTCCGTACGGGTAGGTACCACCACCCCGCCTATTTCTGCCGTGAAGCAGTAATGCATTTCGGTTTGAAGGGTGGGGCAGCCGTTGGAACAATACTCAGACCTCAGAACTCATATCTCAAGATGGGTGGCGGCATTTACGTTGTAGATGTCTCTGGGCTCCAGTAACCACTTAAAATCAGGGTGGCTGCGAGCTCGTCCACCCATCTGAGACATAAAAATTAAAAAAGTTTGAAGTCGTCGTGGCCTGGGGGATAAACCACCCAGTGCATTCGTATCTATCGATATGGCTGTTTCGGTGCTCGAATCCCGCAGGCATGTACCTATTTTTCTAATAAAATACGTATTCAACCAACGTTCACGAGTGGTGCTGGAATAACAACGTGTAAAACTTACAAAAAATATGATTTGGGTACATAATTACTGGTGGTAGGACGTCTTACTAGCCTGCACGGATGGTACCACCACTATCTTCCCTATTTATGCCGTGGAGCAGTAATGCGTTTCGATTTAAAGAGCGGGCCATTGTAGTGAGTGATACTTAGAACTCATGTTCCAAGGTGGGTGGCCACAATTGCATTGTAGATCTCTATGTACTCCGCTGATCACTTAACACCAGGTCCATGGACCAGGTCCAGGTCCACGAGCTCGCCCACCCACCTTATCATTAAAAAATAATTAGAAAATACACTGCCTCGTCCCATGGGTGTCGTAATAAGGATGTCAGCATAGAATTGATAGTAGTGTTCTCTGAGTAGTATAACAGCGCACCGCGATCGTTAATTGATATTTACCGATAGCATTGTGTATCAGCACAGTTCAATTCCATGTCCTACATATTTCTTCTACAAAGCAGCCTGGCGATCCGGTTTGAAGAGTGGGGAATGTTATGAGATACTATGGAGATTTCGACTTCGTACCTCTAAGTGTACAGCATTTACGTTTTGATATCTCCTTTTTTGTATTGCGTAGACGTGTTAATGACCCCAGGGTCTATCTGGGTTAAGTGGTAAGACACAATACACAAAGCATAAGCGTTAATTGTATAGTATAATGTTGTCCGACCCTTCAAACTTAATGGTGATTTACTGTGTATATCTATGCGAGTTTAAACTTCCCGCCATCACCTTTTAGTATCTAGTGGGTATCTCAAAGCTATCCAAACGCTATTAAATTCTGACCTAAGCAATGATTATGCAATATGAATTTCAGGTACGCTATCAATATGAAAACCTTGGCAATCTTTTCGCTGTGCGTGCTGGCTGTCAGCGCCGGCCTCATCGACATCGACATTGACATCCTATCCGCTCCGACAAACGTGGAAGTGGACAGGCTTTACAACAGCATCGTTACCGGAGACATTGACAGGGCTGTTGCTCAAACTTTGGCGCTAGAGGGACTTTCAAGGGGAGCTATCATTGAAGATGTCGTTGACAGGCTCATCAGGGAAAAGAAGAGGAACACCTTCGATTACGCTTATAAACTCTGGAGCAGTGATGGACAGGATATCGTCACACAACACTTCCCTATTCAGTTCAGATTGATCTTGGCCGAGAACCATGTCAAGCTCATCAACAAGAGGGACAATCTCGCCATCAAACTCGGCGCTGCAGTGGATCACGAAAATGACAGAACCGCTTTCGGTGACGCCAACGACAAGACCACAGACAACGTCGGCTGGAGATTTGTTCACTTGTGGGATAACAAAAAGGTGTACTTCAAGATCATTAGCATTGCCCGTAACCAATTCTTGAAACTGGGCTCTGCTGCTGACGACGCTGGTGACCACACCGCTTATGGGGACAACAAAGCCAACACCTTCAGACACCAGTGGTACCTGCAGCCCGCTTTTGTCGAAAAGGAAGTCGTGTTCATCGTCTACAACCGCGAGTTCAACCAGGCTCTGAAGCTCGGCAGAGCAGTGGATTCGGACGGAGACCGCAACGTATACGGACACAATGGAGACGTGTCCGGCTCCCCTGAACTCTTCGGTTTCACTGTCTCTCCTCTGTAGAAAGCACCATTTATTAATTACAAAACAACCATATCCAATAAAAATCAGAATACATTTTTGATGTTTTCATTTATTTGAAGCCCTTTAAAAGTTACGAAATTTAGTTCCACTTTTTTTTTTTTGTAACTTATTAGAAAAATAAACCGAGACATACTTTTTTGTATTCTAAAGGGCAGCATTAGCAAATAATACGTTGAATTCTTAAAAGTATCGAAAACGACATAAACTGTTTTAATTAAGTTATTAGGGATATTGAATGAAAGATAACAAGAGATACATGATTTTATCAGTGAATGAATTTATCAGTGTTACCTGAGCTTAACTGAAACTTCCAAATGAGAAAACAATCGCATTTTTTTTTATTACCTACTTGAAAATAACGCTGATAAGAAATGAATTAAATTAAAAATAACACTGGTGTGGAAAGCTGGTCATAACTAGACTTTAAATAAAACAGAATCTCATTCGTTATTACCACAAATTTGAGAGATTCACCCGCAAGGATATAAATAAATGCTAAGAGCTTTTCCTTTTCATCAATTAATAATGTCATCCAAAATCAAAAATTTCAAAAACCTATAAGTTCGTTAAATTAATACTTAGTGGCCTGTTTAAAGTAAGTTTGAAGGGTGGGGCAGCCGTTGTAACTATACTGACCCCTTAGAACTTATATTATATTTCAAAGTAGGTGGCGGCATTTACGTTGTAGATGTCTATGGGCTCTGGTAACCACATAAAACTAGGTGGGCCGTTAGCTAGTCCACCCACCTAAGCAATAAAAAAGAAACTTAATTACACCAAAATGACTGTAGTGAGCAGTCCATGTAACGTAGAGTTATCCCTGATCGAATGATCCGGCTATGGGCTGAGGTGAATTATAGCAGTAACATGAGACAGTAAAGCAGAAAGTCATTTATACCAATCAAAAATAACTTACACGAGCTCCGTAAAATAAATCTATATTATATATGAGTCGTCTATTATCAAAGGTGGCAATCTGTGCATATGGACAAAAAAATATTATTGATATGTCAATACAGATTGATTTGAATATAATCGTCTCCTTCAAAGAATACGGTTCAAAACCTGCATTAAATAAAGGTTAATACTTAACCTGTTATTTATCTAAGATGTCGTTCCGAAGAGTTTTGTGACTGCCAATGGAATACAAAGTCAATAATTCGTTTTTCTGATTTAACAATAATTGTACAAAAGTCACATTGCCGGCTTTGATAATAGTCGACTCATATAAGTTTCCTTTTCCTGTTTAAAGAAACACAATTTGCGTTTAATGATATCGATGTGTGTATGTTTAGCTATGAAGTATCTTATACTCTTTCTAAATTAATAAAGTTACCGCCACCGATTTTGAGTAATGAGTAGAGGTTTGGAGCAGGAAGAATTTTGGAAGAAGATATCTGAAATGATTAAGGGAAATAGTTAAGTCGCTTATCGGAGCTATACCGGATATATCGGAAGAATTTTATTAAGACCCTCCGATTTTAATATAGCACCAATCGTGACGTTAAAGAGAGACCTTGACTTATGCCTCATTGATAAATGTGCAGCGCATCTGTTACTTCATATTATTATAGTGCAATATTAGCGACATTTGACCTACCCCTTTGATAAATGCACGATAGACTAATCTGGCGCATGACGCTTAAAATGGTACTTATAAAAGATAAGTCGACTTCTAGAAACATCGCAGATCTTAACGTGGCCTGTCTTGGTAAGTATCTTGTCAATATATTTGTTTAAGACCAGCTTGGGCCCAGCCATGCGAGAATTTCTTTCATTCCGTATAACATTTTGTAAAATTCCCAGCATAATCACAAGGGGCTTTCTTAATCTATATGTAAGTTTTAGTATAAATTTTTCTCGACATTAATTTCGATACCTTAACTTTAGTCTAGTCTACCAAATTTTAAAGTTAAGACCCCAAAGTTTCGATTCCATTCTAATTGCTCCTTTCATAAACATCAACTTGGAACAATGGTATTCTATAAACTTCTATTTTCCTATAATTGTTAAGAGCACAATAGTTTTTCTTTCAGAAATCCAATGAATGCTTGAATGAATGAATACAATGAAATGCGACATCCTTAAATTCATATTTCCTTAGACATACTAAAACTACATATTTAAGACACATATTTGTGCTGTAATGGACAAATTAATACTAAGTATGTGTTGGGTGCATTGCAGGTGCTATAAATATGAAGTTCTTGTTGGTTATACCGATGTGCGTGCTGGCTGCCGGCGGTGGTCTCCTCGACGTGGATGTCGATATTTTATCCGCACCGGATAAAATCGAAGCGGATAACCTATATAGCAGTGTCATCACCGGTGACATTGACAAAGCTGTGGTCCAAACTTTGGCGCTCAACCTACTATCAAAAGGAGCCATCATCGAAGATGTCATTGCCAGGCTCATTAGAGATAAAAAGCGAAACATCTTCGACTATGCCTATAAACTATGGAACGGTGAAGGAAAGGATGTCGTCAAACAACACTTCCCTATGCAATTCAGACTGATCTTTGCCGAGAATCATGTCAAGATCATCAACAAGAGGGACAATCTCGCCATTAAACTCAGCACTGAGGTGGATCACCAAAATGACAGATCTGCATTTGGTGACGCGAACGAAAAAACCACTGACAACGTCGGCTGGAGGTTTGTCCACTTGTGGGAAAACAACAAGGTTTACTTCAAGATCGTTAGCGTTGCCCGTAACCAATTCTTGAAACTGGGTACTGATGCTGACGAAGCTGGCGACCACATCGCTTACGGTGCCGACGTGGCTAACACCTTCAGACACCAGTGGTACCTACAGCCTGCCAAGTACGAAGACGACCTTCTTTTCCTCATTTACAACCGCGAATTCAACCAGGTTCTGAAGCTCGGTCGAGTAGTCGACAACATGGGTGACCGACGTTTGTATGGACACAATGGAGATGTTTCCGGTTCTCCAGAACTCTTCGGATTCTTCATTACTCCTTTGTAAAATTAAATAAAATATTTGTAAAATAAAATAAAAGAGTAATTGTTTGTATCAAAATAGTAATCAGTTCATAAATAATTGTATACAAAAATAAAATATATAACCAAAACCTTTGATTTTAAAAATTCCACAAATCATTTCATTTTCGATGATATTGGATACATGCTTACGGCATCACTCATTTATGGTTATATTTTATAATGACCGCTAATCTGTAATAATTGTTAATAAATTATTGGACAATTTCGTGTATCTCACCGATCTACTGCATTCGATTAGTAAGTTAGGTTAAATCCCCATCCATGAAATTCGTCATCTTTTATCATCCGGTCTCACAGAATCAAGATAACAATTCTGACTTTCGTCTAAAATAGACAAATCAAAACTAAAACATAATATGGTTATTCGTTTGCAAACACCAGAATTTAGCCATATTATTGGTGATAAGGCCTATTGTACAATGACACGATTGTGGTTTTCTTCATTTAGCTGTATTATTGGTGATAAGGCCTATTGTACAATGACACGTATTGTGGTTTTCTTCATTTTTCATTTTTAAATCAAACTTCTCTTGTAATAAGGAGTGCTGTGTAAAAGAAAAACGACCTAGTTCGCTTTGTCCTTTCCCATTGTCCCTCTCCATGGTCGAGTGGTTCGCGAGACGCTCTGTCTATTCTCTCACTCTCGCTCTTCCTAAATTTCTTTCTTTTCTCTCTGTTCTTTCTTGTCGTTCTTTCCTTCTTTTTTCTCTAACCATAACGAATCTTTCGCGAGTTAAATTTTAATCTCCACGCACCTAACGAAGCTTCACTTCAAAAAACCTTTTAAGAACAATAAATTAAACAAGTGAGTAGACCTCGCATTCTTAGGGTTTTGGATCCAAGCTAAGTATAAAGGACACCCACTGCTCCTTATAGCAACTTTAAATTATTAAGTGCATCATCATTCCAAAAGTAATCTTCGAATACAGCTATTTGCTTATATTCACATAAAATAAATAAGAGAGTTTTATCTATCACTAGCTGAATCTGAATATATCATCATATATCACTAGAATATATCACTAGCTTATTTTATTTAATAATCTTATCTTAATAATATTATCATATAGTGAAAACGTTTTATTGAAACGAAATTTAAAGTCGGCGAAACGCATGCAACTAAACTCTTAACGTCCATTTGGCTCGACAATGTGCATTTGATTTAATAAACGAATTACATTATACTTTATTGTGTACTTTTTTTACTCAAAAATACACTAAAACTTTCATGAAAAAAACAGTCTTTTACATTACCTTCTTAGCTTAATGCCCACTAGTTGATATAAACTAGTTGGTCTGTTGAAGTATTTTTTCTGAATTAAACGGCCCCAACATTTGTACTTAATACAAGTGCTTATAGCACACATTACCAGACAAGAACATGTAAATCTCGGATACCTGTTCTACAAAGATTCGGATACCGACGAGTCAGTGCAATAATCTTTGACCACTGGACCAAAAAGACGATCATATTGTAAAGCAATAATCGATTTCAATTGACAATCCCCATTTACGAAAATTTGATTGGACAGTAAACTCCTGTCATGCACCGGAGTTCACACGAAAAATATTATTGAACTATCGATTAATAACATAAATATAAGACTTTTATAAAGTTTTATTTATTTATTGCCTAGATGGGTGGACGAGCTCACAGACAAGCTGGTGTTAAGTGGTTACTGGAGCCCCTAGACGTCTACAGCGTAAATGCGATACCTACTTTGTATGGTATAAGTTCTAAGGTCTCAAGTATAGTTACAACGGCTGCCCCACCCTTCAAACCGAAACGCATTATTGCTTCACGGCAGAAATAGGCAGGGTAGTGGTACCTACCCGTGCGGACTCACAAGAGGTCCTACCACCAGTAAACATGATTTTTACAAAGTGAAAATTATTGTTTCAGAAGAAATTTTGGACAGTCGAACAGCACTGTGGATGTCTGCTGATGGCCACATGGTATTGTATGCAACCTTCAACGACAGCCTCGTTCATGAGCAGAAGTTCCCCTGGTACGGCGCCGCGCTGGACACGGATGACCCTGAAAAGGTACATCTTTGTAGTGTTGACTCAACAGGGCAAATGATTTTTTTTTATTGCTTAAATAGGTGGACGATCTCACAGCCCCTGGGGTTAAGTGGTTACTGGAGCCCATAGACATCTACAACGTAAATGCGCCACCCAGCTTGAGATATAAGTTCTAAGGTCTCAAGTATAGTAACAACGACTGCCCCACCCTTCAAACCGAAACGCATTACTGCGTCACGGCAGAAATAGGCAGCAGGGTGGTGGTACCTGCCCGTGCGGACCCAAAAGAGGTCCTGCCAACAGTAAACAAATTTAAAGTTACGACTACAAATCGGTGTTTTTGTTTGGCTTGTAATTTTCCAACGTCTTGTATTTTTATGGTATTTAAATCTAATATGCTCGTTAACGTTATTCAGATTTTGGGCGGATTTTCTCTATTCCATGAAAGATCCTTCTTTCGATTGAATTAGATTTTCGTTTTGGTAATTAATCTAAAAGCTTACTTTAAAGTTTACTTCACGGTTTTTTATATCAATATCCACCACAAAGTTTTTAGTATCTACTTCGTGTTTGGAGTATATTCTGGAACTTTCACTGCAATGGGTAATGAGATCTGAACTTCGTAAACGTGAAATGCAATGAAACCAATTGAAATGCTTTAAATTATGATTAAAATCGTTTCGTTACAACAAAATTTTAGAATAAAAAAAGTAGAAATATATGTGTAATGTCCAGTGATAGAAATACAATTGCTTTATGTTGATGTAGTGATGAGAAGATTTTATAAATTGACTAAAGAGGGTGGACGTTTCATAAAAACACCGATCTTGGAGGTCATTGCAGTATTTATGACATTAGATATAAGTTTCAAATTCGTTGGGACTGCTACTCTTCAAAACAGAACGCACGGTACATAGAAAACTGTAGATTTCAATATTTTCACAGACATATCCAGAAATTAAGAGCGTGAGATACCCGAAGCCGGGTACCAACAACCCAACATTTACTTTAACAGTGGCGGATATCGCAGACCCTAAACATATAAGGACCAGACATTTGACGCCACCCAAAGTTATACTAGAACAAGGGTATGTATTAGCTATGTTTCCATATCGGAATCTTTATCTTTTTTATTTGCACTGCTGCCAGATTACTATCTACCTAAGTATCGCTCAGTGATAACAGTAGTTTTAGATGCACAACCAATTCTATACATTTTTTTATTATTCTGACTAATAATTGAAAAAAATTGATCCCTAAAAGTTCACCATTTAGAAAGACGACGGAACCCAATTTAAGAATTAAAGCAACGGTTGATAGGAAATAAATACTATTTGTAGTGAACGGACAGATGAGCTCATCAGCCATAAGGTTGATGATGGTTGAAATGACCTCATGGCAAAATGAATAAAATAATTTGGACATTGATCACGAGGCAATAGCAAGTGGTACTAGCTATCTATAAATAAAACTCGAAAGCATAAAAATGTGAAAGGTCTTCGAACTCCTAGCATTTACGAACACAAGTTTTAGGTACAGATTTATTAAAAATCTGGTTTTAGTTTAAAACAAACTGATTTTCTGGTTTTACATGACGAATCTATATTTATCTTTTCTTTCTTTTATCTTACCATTTATCTTACAGAGATTACTACTTCACAAGCGCGCAATGGGTGTCGTTGACTGAGGTATGCGTTGTTTGGCTCACGAGGGTCCAGAATCTGTCTGTCGTATCAGTTTGCAAGATCCCGATGTGGTTCTGTCAAGAGGTAAAGTAGCTCACCCATTAATATATTCTTATTAAGTGGTGTTTGTTTGAATAGCCACGTTGCCACCTCTAGGACTATGGGATGAAAGTGTCATTTTAACTCATACGGCCGATCGCCGAAAAGAGACTTCTGAAAGCTAAGAGAGACGTTTGGCATTGGAGATGTATTTCTGCTCGGAGTATGTCAAGAATCTTGTAAAAATTGTAATGAAGGGAGATCGCATAGCCCTAAAAAACCAAGGTTTGTAACAGACAGTAAAATTGGAGGGAGAGATGCAATCTCAATGGTAAAAGCCTATCAGGTTGTACTAGAAATTACAAAATTTCTCGGTATCATCGTACTTCTACACCCTGTTTGTATCTGTTGCGATAGTTGTGGGATTCGGATCCGGGTATTGGTAACGGCTGATAAGTGGCCTGCTGATCAACTCAAATAAAAATGAATTACAGGCCTTCATCTGTTTGGTAGGGCCCTAAAAACATCCTCAGATCTGCGGTCTGTTCCCAACATTTGCAGAACGTCAAATCCCACATACGCCGCCTATGAGGTTGGGACCAAAACCCGGAAAAAAAATGTTTTTCTGTTTCAATAACGCGAAACATTACGAATATTGCTACTTTAATCAAAACGTTTGACTTTCTGTAGCCGTGTAATGTTTTTAGCACATTACAAATTTATTAATTATCTTTAAATAAATGATTAAATTTAAATCTTATACATTTAAACGAGCAATTCTTGTATATTAATATATATATAATATATAATATATTATTATCGACCAGAAGTGAGGTAGTTAACAAAAAGAAATAAATAACACAGAACTGGCCTAATTATATTTCACTGAATTAACAAAACGTCTAACAAAATGATTTCAATTTACTATTAACGAAAACTGTTAAAATTACACAAGAACCAAACATGTTTCAACAAGAACCGCACACACGAACGCCACGCACAAAAAAGAGGCAAAGGCGCAGCGAGGGATCGTTTTTATAGTTTTAGCGCTGGCTCTCGGTCGGGGGTTGCCAGGATTCGGTAACACGGCCGTTCCTGATGGCGAGGCGTCCTCGACCGCTTCATCTCTCAGCAGAAGCATATCTCTTCCAGCTACGTCAGAGCTTGCATCAACAAGGTCACCCTCTGTAACGTAACAAAAAAAAATACACCCAGACCTTAATGCTCTAAAACTTTCTAAAATTTAGAATCCCTACTACAGACGCAAGCGTGCACTCTTACATCTGCAGCGAGGACGAGCCAAAGATAAACATTTGAAGTGAGAAGAATGGATATCGCACAACTGTCCCAAACTGCGCAATTTGAGACACCTGCACGATTCCTTTACTGAGTTAGCCCGTACCGGAAACGTCTGAAACAGTAGCGCGCTGTTGTCGGCAATATTCACCGATACAGATACTGAACATTACCGACACAACACAGCTAAACAGCTGGGACGCAAGATCCGGCCGAATCCGCATCTACCATACTGCTCAAAAAAATAAACGGGAAGTAAAGCACCGTCGTGCCCACCTCAACCTCAAAAATGGGAAGTAAAGCACCGTCGTGCCCACCTCAACCTCAAAAATGGGAAGTAAAGCACCGAAGTGCCCACCTCGACCTTCACATATTAATTTCGAAGAAAAGACTGCATGTCACCGGGGTCCACCCGTAAGGATGATGTGGAAGCAGGGCAGCCGTCCCAGCTCCAGTCTGCTCCCACGATGCGAGGCTGCACCACGTGTGGCGGGCGTCCCGCTCGACCGTCCTGATAGATAATCCGTTGGGTAGTCCGCAGCAGCAGGCCGCAGACTAAGCGACATCGCCCTCTGCGTCACTGCCAGTCGTACAGCACCGTGCAGTCGGCGGCATGCGAGCAACACGTGCAGTATGCACGTCAGAAGTAGATGAGCGCGCGCAGCCAGCGGCACGCGAGCAGTGCGCGCAGCCAGCGGTAGGCAAGCAGTGCGCGCCAGAAGTAGATGAGCGCGCGCAGCCAGCGGCACGCGAGCAGTGCGGCCAGCCAGCGGTACGCGAGCAGTGCGCGCCAGAAGTAGATGAGCGCGCGCAGCCAGCGGCACGCGAGCAGTGCGCGCAGCCAGCGGTACGCGAGCAGTGCGCGCAGTATGCGCGCCAGAAGTAGATGAGCGCGCGCAGCCAGCGGCACGCGAGCAGTGCGCGCAGCCAGCGGTAGGCAAGCAGTGCGCGCCAGAAGTAGATGAGCGCGCGCAGCCAGCGGCACGCGAGCAGTGCGCGCAGCCAGCGGTAGGCAAGCAGTGCGCGCCAGAAGTAGATGAGCGCGCGCAGCCAGCGGCACGCGAGCAGTGCGGCCAGCCAGCGGTACGCGAGCAGTGCGCGCCAGAAGTAGATGAGCGCGCGCAGCCAGCGGCACGCGAGCAGTGCGCGCAGCCAGCGGTACGCGAGCAGTGCGCGCAGTATGCGCGCCAGAAGTAGATGAGCGCGCGCAGCCAGCGGCACGCGAGCAGTGCGCGCAGCCAGCGGTAGGCAAGCAGTGCGCGCCAGAAGTAGATGAGCGCGCGCAGCCAGCGGCACGCGAGCAGTGCGCGCAGCCAGCGGTAGGCAAGCAGTGCGCGCCAGAAGTAGATGAGCGCGCGCAGCCAGCGGCACGCGAGCAGTGCGGCCAGCCAGCGGTACGCGAGCAGTGCGCGCCAGAAGTAGATGAGCGCGCGCAGCCAGCGGCACGCGAGCAGTGCGGCCAGCCAGCGGCACGCGAGCAGTGCGCGCAGCCAGCGGCACGCGAGCGGTGCGCGCAGCCAGCGGTAGGCAAGCAGTGCGCGCCAGAAGTAGATGAGCGCGCGCAGCCAGCGGCACGCGAGCAGTGCGGCCAGCCAGCGGTACGCGAGCAGTGCGCGCCAGAAGTAGATGAACGCGCGCAGCCAGCGGCACGCGAGCAGTGCGGCCAGCCAGCGGCACGCGGGCAGTGCGCGCAGCCAGCGGCACGCGAGCGGTGCGCGCAGCCAGCGGCACGCGAGCAGTGTGCGCAGTATGCGCGCCAGAAGTAGATGAGCGCGCGCAGCCAGCGGCTCGCGAGCAGTGCGCGCAGCCAGCGGCACGCGAGCAGTGCGCGCAGCCAGCGGCACGCGAGCAGTGCGCGCAGCCAGCGGCACGCGAGCAGTACGCGCAGTATTCACGTCTGAAGCAGGTGAGCGCGCGCAGGTAGCGGCACGCGAGCAGTGCGCGCAGTCTGCACGCCAGAAGTAGGCGAGCGCGCGCAGCCAGCGGCACGCGAGCAACACGTGCAGTCTGCACGGTTCTGCGCTCTCCTGCTGGAGCACGGCGCCGACTCGCTACTGACCTCACACGTCGGCGACAACGCCCTGCGTCTGTAAACAAATCAGACAGAAGGCGCCTCCATTGTCAAAGTTTAGATAGCACCTGCAATGCTCCAATAATCCTGTTCGTCACGCCGTCCATCTGCTGACCAGCACTGCTACACACACCCGCCGATTTGCATGACGCTGTTCCAGGGTACTCAGGTGCACATGCGTCAGCCCCTTCGACGGAAATCGTTGCTGCTGGTGGCAAAAATAACTGCGCGTGACGTTCGGTACAAGAGTGCGACAGCGTATTGCGATTAGACGGTACCGGTAAAGTGGTCATTAATCTCACGATCTCACGAGTATAATTATGTTCTAAACAACGGTTCCACGGAACTATGCCAGGAGACATCCTGCGGCGTAGGTGTCTTGCTCTTCCTACACACAACACGATCGCGACGATGATTAATGCAACAAACTCCTAAATCTAGAATTCGAGCGGTCATGACAGCGTCGATGAGAATGATCGCGCCTGTATTTTCTACATCGACGTCCCGTCACTTTTCAAAAGCACGTGGTTTTATCCCAATTCTGATATTATCGACCAGAAGTGAGGTAGTTAACAAAAAGAAATAAATAACACAGAACTGGCCTAATTATATTTCACTGAATTAACAAAACGTCTAACAAAATGATTTCAATTTACTATTAATGTGCAGGACGAAATAGGGTTTTAAATAGTTTTATCAAACAAATAGAATTAATATAGTTAATAAGTAATTACGTAACAAAAATGTATAATCTTAAGTTATTTTATAGTCGATATGTTAGTGTATCAGATCAGAGATTGTAAATAGGCCAATAGGAACGATTTGTGGAGCGCTTTCACTACGGTAACACACAGATCAAGGGACCCTCCAAAAGTGGCGCGTCGATAGCGCGTCGCGAGATGGGGTGCTGAAATATATATAAAAGGATGGCCATTTATAGGCAAAAACAGTTCTCAGCGAATCTCCGACATAGAAACATCAAGAAACAAACAGTTCTCAGCAGATCATCAAGACAGAAACAGTTCTCAGAAGCTCTCCGACAAAGAAACATCAGCAAGACAGAAACAGTTACCAGCAGTTCTCCAATAGTACAGTTATCAGAAAACCACCAGTGAATCAGCTACCAGTGAACCAGACAGTTACCTGTGAAACCTCGCTACAGAAGCCGAAACCCATCGAAAGAAACAGCCGTCTTCTACCAGCGCACAAACAGACAGCAAAAAACCATTATTACACGACTCGGAAACAGCCATACAGACCGGGTCGTGTACATTTCATGGTCCATTCGAGCCGGATAGAGGACACATTTCATTGTTCTTTCGAGCCGGGTAGAAGATTCACTTTGAAAAAAGGAAATTGGAACAATGCCGATAACGCGGTCAACAGGAAGAGGACGGATCGAAACTGAACAGTCGCCGCCCTCAGAAACCACAGCTACAACACAGAGCATGTGGACAGAAACAACCGCGAATACCGTCATGAGTCTGGTAGCCCCCACAACAGAATCATCGTGCGCAACAGCCAACATGGAAGCCACGATGAAAGTCGCAGAGAAACCTGGGAACTCAAAAACAGAGGCCGTCAAACAGTATATAGCCAAACAGAATGACGTGCCAACAAAACAGCGCGCCGGTACAGTCAAAACTGACCGGTCGCGAAACAGAAAAGAACAGAAGATAGCCAAAGCTAGAGAAGAGCTCGCCCGCCTACAGGTGGAGTTAGCAGCCGCCCGATTGGCCACGCTCGAAGCTGGATCTGATGACGAAAACAGCGAATCAGAATACAGTAAGTCAGAACTCGACGAAAGAGTGGGCACGTGGTTGGAAACCCAACCCACAAAAACGGAAAATCACGACCGACATAAGGAAACACCGGCGGGAGCCTGCGACAAACAAGACTTCTCAGATCTAACCGCAGCAATAACACTCGCCGTCAAAGCCGCCCGCGAACCAAGATACACAGAATTGCCATTCTTTAATGGAAATCACCAAGACTGGCTATCCTTTCGTGCAGCCTATCACGAGACGATGAATTCATTTACAAAAACAGAAAATATAAACAGACTCAGAAGGAACCTGAAAGGAAGGGCAAAGGAAGCCGTTGACGGATTACTTACAACGAACGCTGATCCGTCCGACGTCATAAGAAGTCTAGAAGCGCGATTCGGAAGACCGGAAACAATAGCCATAACGGAGTTAGACACGCTACGAGCTCTGCCAAGACTAACAGAAACACCAAGAGACATTTGTATATTCTCCAGTAAGGTGACCAACGCCGTAGCTACGCTTCGTGCATTAAATTGCACACATTACTTATATAATCCGGAAACTACCAAAACAATGTTAGAAAAACTCACACCAACACTACGTTACCGATACTACGACTTCACCGCGATACAACCGAAGGAGGATCCGGATCTGATTAAATTTGAAAAATTCATGAAAAGAGAAGCCGAACTGTGCAGCCCTTATGCACAGCCTGAACAGGTGGGGCACTACTCGCAGCCCGCACAACATAACAGACGCACACAAAACATGCACATAGTCAGTGAGAAGCCATCACGAGCTAAATGTCCGGTATGTAGCAACACTGAACACACCACAACAGACTGCTACATATTCAAGAAGGCAGACTCAAACACAAGATGGGACATCGCTAAGAATAAACACCTGTGTTTCCGATGTCTCAAGTATAGAAATAAAACCCACCACTGTAAACCGAAGACGTGTGGCATCAATGATTGCAAATATACTCACAACAAGATGCTACATTTCGACAGAAAAATTGAAAAAACAGACAACAGTGACAAGGAAACAACAGAGAACATTAATTCCGCTTGGACCGGAAAACAGAAACAGTCCTATTTGAAAATAATCCCAGTCCAAGTAGAAGGACCAATAAGCACAGTTGATACATACGCGCTGCTCGACGATGGATCAACGGTGACACTCATAGACGAAATCATCTGCAAGAAGACTGGAATAACAGGACCAATCGATCCGTTACACATACAGGCGATCAACAATATAAAATCAACGGAAACAAGGTCAAGAAGAGTCAACCTCACGCTCAGAGGCCTCAACAGTCGAAAAGAAATAATACAAGCGAGAACAGTTAACGACCTACAAGTAACAGCACAAAAAATACCAAAGGAACAGATAGATGAGTATTCGCACCTACGAGACATCAGTGACATCATCACGTACGAGAACGCGAAACCTGGAATACTGATTGGCCAAGACAACTGGCACATGTTACTAGCTTCGAAAGTTAGACGAGGCAATAGGAATCAGCCAATAGCGTCACTGACACCTCTAGGCTGGGTACTGCATGGAGGTCGCACTCGTACCCTAGGCCACCACATAAACTACATAAATCATGCTAGCGAAACCCAGGAAGATGATAAAATAGAAAATCTGGTAAAACAGTGTTTCGCTATGGATGCGCTATGCATCACACCAAGAAGACCAAAAACAGACCCAGAGGAACAGGCGCTTCGCATCCTCAACAGCAATACAGTCCACACAACAGATGGAAGATACGAAACTGCTCTGCTCTGGAAAACAGATAATGTCAGTCTACCAGACAACTACAATAACTCGTTAAAGCGACTGATAAATATAGAAAACAAACTCGATCGTAATCCGGAACTGAAACAGAAATACACAGAACAGATGGAAGCACTCGTCGCGAAAGGCTACGCCGAGCCCGCCCCAAAAACAAAAACAGAGAACAGAACGTGGTATCTACCTCACTTCGCCGTTGTGAACCCCCTGAAGCCGGAAAAACTCCGAGTCGTCCACGACGCCGCCGCCAGAACAAGAGGGGTAGCTTTAAATGATATGCTGCTTAAGGCACCGGACCTACTCCAATCACTACCAGGAGTGATAATGCGATTTAGACAGCATAATATAGCAGTAACAGCAGACATAAAGGAGATGTTCATGCAAGTGAAATTGAGACATGAAGACAGAGACGCGCTCCGCTATCTCTGGCGCAAAGATCGCCGAGATGACAAGCCCCCAGAAGAATACAGAATGACCTCGTTGATCTTTGGTGCGTCAAGTTCTCCTTCCACAGCAATATATGTAAAGAACTTGAACGCCCAGAAACATGAAGCCACGCACCCGGAGGCGGCAGCCGCAATACAGAACAAACACTACGTAGACGACTACTTGGACAGCTTTAAAACTTTAAAAGATGCAGTACGCATAACAACAGACGTTCGTCGAATACACGAAAAAGCTCATTTTGAATTAAAACAGTGGAAGTCAAACTCGCCGAGCCTACTTGAAACCCTTGGTGAAAACGAAAATGGAAATCAAGTGGAACTGTACAAGCCTGAAGAAAAAACTGAACGAGTACTCGGGCTCATATGGAAAACAGAAAAGGACGTGCTTACCTTCGACCTCAATCTGACAAGAATACCTCCACCGCTCGTCGAAGGCACGACGCCGACCAAGAGACAAGCACTAAAAGTCGTAATGTCGTTATTCGATCCGCTAGGCTTCGTGTCCCCAGTCACAAATAGAGCAAAACAACTTCTGCAAGAAGTGTGGCGGCGAGGAACATCATGGGACGATGAAATAGATAACGACCTGTCGACACACTGGCAGGCCTGGGTGAAGCAGCTGAGGAACCTGCACAATATAGCCATCCCAAGATGTTACTTAAACTACAGCGACACGACCACATTACAGCTACACGTCTTCACCGACGCAAGTGAATCCGCCTACGCTGCAGCACTATACTGGCGAACGATAAGTCCGAATAATAGAATCGACGTGTCACTGATTATGAGCAAAGCAAAGGTAGCGCCCCTGAAACTCACTTCTATACCGAGACTGGAACTACAAGCCGCCACTCTCGGAGCACGCCTCGCTGAAGCTGTAATAGCGGAACACGACAGAAAGCCGGATTCGAAGACCTTCTGGACCGACAGTAAGACAGTATTAACATGGATAAGAACGGGATCACGCTCGTACAAACCATACGTCACCCAACGCCTGACAGCTATAGAAGACAGTTCAACAGTAAACGGGAGGCGATGGTTACCCACGAAGCATAACTTAGCCGACGACGTGACCCGAGACGTCCCAATGTCGTACCAAAATGAACATAGATGGTTCAGATGGACAGAATTCCTACGCCAACGAGAGAACTCCTGGCCGACGGAATCGGAGTCAGAAACTACAGAACCGATGGGTGAAGTAAATATAGCAGCTGCAGCACCGGCGGGAGCTTCATGGCCGAAGCGTCGCCGTAAAAAGTGGAAATGCCTGCCACGAAACACACGCATGCGAGGGAAAAGTGATAGCGACATATTCAGGTCCCGACAACGTGGGGCGCACCGTATACATCAGAACCAAGGGTGGAGTTCTACGGAGACCAGTACGAAAACTACTGATCCTGCCCATCGAAGAAGACCATCCTGCACCGAGAAGAATGCGACGGACTCGCACGGCGGGAGTAATGTGCAGGACGAAATAGGGTTTTAAATAGTTTTATCAAACAAATAGAATTAATATAGTTAATAAGTAATTACGTAACAAAAATGTATAATCTTAAGTTATTTTATAGTCGATATGTTAGTGTATCAGATCAGAGATTGTAAATAGGCCAATAGGAACGATTTGTGGAGCGCTTTCACTACGGTAACACACAGATCAAGGGACCCTCCAAAAGTGGCGCGTCGATAGCGCGTCGCGAGATGGGGTGCTGAAATATATATAAAAGGATGGCCATTTATAGGCAAAAACAGTTCTCAGCGAATCTCCGACATAGAAACATCAAGAAACAAACAGTTCTCAGCAGATCATCAAGACAGAAACAGTTCTCAGAAGCTCTCCGACAAAGAAACATCAGCAAGACAGAAACAGTTACCAGCAGTTCTCCAATAGTACAGTTATCAGAAAACCACCAGTGAATCAGCTACCAGTGAACCAGACAGTTACCTGTGAAACCTCGCTACAGAAGCCGAAACCCATCGAAAGAAACAGCCGTCTTCTACCAGCGCACAAACAGACAGCAGAAAACATTATTACACGACTCGGAAACAGCCATACAGACCGGGTCGTGTACAATTAACGAAAACTGTTAAAATTACACAAGAACCAAACATGTTTCAACAAGAACCGCACACACGAACGCCACGCACAAAAAAGAGGCAAAGGTGCAGCGAGGGATCGTTTTTATAGTTTTAGCGCTGGCTCTCGGTCGGGGGTTGCCAGGATTCGGTAACAATATAATCTGAATCTCGGAAATGGCTCTAACGATTTTCATAAAATTTACTATACAGGTGATTTCGGGGGCGATAAATCGATCTAGCTACGATTTATTTTCAGAAAATGTTGTTTTCTTCTTGTTTTCAATAATCAACTCTTCCCGACATCTATTGGCGAATAATAATACTATTTTTCTTAATTGAGGGCAACTAACCGCTTTAAAGACACAATAAGATGGCGTTAAAAAAAAACCGAGCAAAGCTCGGTCATCATTTAATAAATGATTAAATCAGACTGCGTATTGGTTATTTGCCTGGTATTGCTGAGGACATCTCACCATCAGACCGGCAAAATGCTTATCTACTTCCGAAGGCAAAAATACACTGCAAAAGTATACGCCTTAAACACGCCACAATTAGGAACATGAGTAGGAAATTCGGCAAAGAAAGTACTAGTCGATCGAGAAAAAGCTGAATTAAAATAAAACAAACGTCGAAGTATTTTAGAATTCTCTTCTCGAAAATCAAATAAAAAAAAATCACGCTTCAGCATGTTTTCAAAAGTAGAATCTACTGAATCGCTAACGGAAAGTCCAAATCGGAAATTAATTGAACACGCGGATGTGCAATCTAACTGTGCATGAATATGCAGACCTCTGCACTTTGATTTACACTGTATTTTTAAAATCAGTTTGAAAGCGAAAGTATAAAGACGATTTAGGCAGCGGCTTGGCTCTGCCCCTGGCATTGCTGACATCCATAAGCGACGGTACCCACTCACCATCAGGTGGGCCGTATGTTCGTCTGCCTATACGGTAATAATATGGTATTTAAAAAAAACATTTGTTTAATTACATACAACGTATGAGTCCGAGATCTTAACCTTGAGTGTAATAAAACATTACGGCTTTACTCTAGAAATAAGAAAAACAATGATAGCTAGGCATATAAGCTTATAATACGCTCTAACAGTGACTACGCAAATGAAATTTAAAATAAATAATGGTTAAAAATACTAACAAAATACGCTTTTATAGAAAATCCAATTAAAAAATAAAACAGAAATTTTAATAAATTTGAATTAAAAATAGTGTAAGAAAAAATGTTTTATTGTAAAAAAATCGTGGGGAGCATCGATCGATCAGTAATTATAAATATTTTATGAACAGATATGAGTAGAAGGATTATTTTGATAATATCCTGAAAAGCACCTCACGCTTTTTTGCAATAAAATCATATTTTTTTCTTACACTATTTTTAATTCAAATTTATTAAAATTTATTTTCTATTTTTTAGTAGATTTTTTTATAAAAGCGTATTTTGTTAGTTTTTTTAAACTATTATTTAATTTTATTTTTCATTTTTTAGTTGAATTTCAATTTTTTCAATATATTTTTTTAATATTGAATTGTCATCGGTCCTTAATAAGTATACCAAATTTCGAGTTAATCCGACGTTTTTAAGGGGGTCAAAATCATGTTCAAAGATTCCGTTACAAACGTACATACGTCAGAAGCTAATAAAAGCGTATTAATTACAAAAATTTGTTTATCCAGTCCTCAATTTTCAAATCCAAATAGGTATACCGAATATCGTCAAGCAACGAAGGCTGGGTCGAATCCGCACCGGCGCCATTGTGGTCTGCAGGAGGAGGCGCACTGGTAACGCTTGCCCCAGTAAGAGACGGCCCGGCTGGTCTCTTCAGACACATCGTGAGGACTGAACACAATTCACACGGACCAAGGGCGTTACCTCTGACTCATGGTAGCTTCGACGTCGTGAAATTATTAGCGTGGGATCATGCGAACCAGCACATGTAAGTGATGCTTGATTGGTGTTGCATTATGGTAATTAAGCGTGGACTGGTTACTCTTGGCGGCTAGATTTGAAAGAGGGCTTGGTGTCATGGCGGACGTCGCTCGCTGACATTTTTACGTTCAAAAACTGAACACCTGGCTATTTTAATAATTACGTATTGGCCTTTTCGAACATAGCGTCTTAGCACAAAATGGGACACATTATTTGCATTACCGATGTGAAAAGTTCTTGCAGGAGCCTAAGCATTGGCTCCTAAGTATTTAATATCTGATGGATCGTTGATCATATTTCATCCTGAGCAAAAACGAAAGTTAGCAGATGACAAATTATGTAAAACCAAAATATTATAACAAGTCACCAGTGAAATCATCCCTATCCCTGTGTAAAGGTCCTTCTCATTTGAACGGTAGCTTAATGTGTATGCATAATATGTCTTGTGCTCCAAGTTGAGACTTCAAACTGACCAAGGTACTATTTTTAGTCTGTAAGCTTCGGAAGTTACATCACTAAAGGGTGCTCCGAGCTCTTCTATCCGACTAGGAAAATAAAAATACTGTGCGACTATGACCTTTAAAAAATCGATCGATCTTCGTTCGTTAACTAGTTCCGATCCAAAATACCACAAAAGGAATAAAACTTTAAGTGAGCTCGGATCAAGTTAACGATTATAGCCTGTTAGATTATTATTAATCAGAATATATTAATGTGTATGTAGGTATGCGACTCGGACCTTTTTGAGTTTTTACTGGTGGTAGGACCACTTGTGAGTCCGCGCGGATAGGTACCACCGCCCCGCCTATTTATGCCGTGAAGCAGTAATGCGTTTCGGTTTGAAGGGTGGGGCAGCCGTTGTAACTATACTGAGACTTTAGAACTTGTATCTCAAGGTGGGTGGCGCGTCTACGTTGTAGATGTCTATGGGCTCCAGTAACCACTTAACACCAGGTGGGCTGTGAGCTCGTCCAACCATCTAAGCATTAAAAATAAAAATAATAAAAGGTTACCGAAACTAATTCCACATCACTCGACCTTAGGTTTTTACGCAACATTTTGACTTGTTTCATACGAATTGTAGTATTTATGAAATTGACGTAGATTGTTCTAAAATAGATATTACCTCGGCATACCAGAAGGCAAACCAGGGCAACAGCATTTATACAGGGTATCGTCTGAAGCGCCCAGACCAGGCTCACCGCAAAAACTGCCTTACTGCGTCACTTGCAATTCACAGGTAAGCTAACTTAAAAAATAGTGTTTTTTGCAAAAGCTATTTTTTTACTAGCACCAAAGAATCTTGTATAATATAAACTTTTTTTTATTTATTTTTATTGCTTAGATGTGTGGACGAGCTCACAGCCCACCTGGTGTTAAGTGGTTACTGGAGCCCATAGATATCTACAACGTAAATGCGCCACACACCTTGAGATATAGTTCTAAGGTATCTAAGTATATTCTATCTAATCTAAGTATAGTCACAACGGCTGCCC